>NC_139230.1:160933175-162318175 GCF_977018435.1 Lepisma saccharinum
CCAGTTCCTCCCGATAAAGAAATCCTGCTGACGCCAGTGACAGAGACCACTATCGTGAGATTACTATAGTCACACAATTTACCAAATGTAAATCTAATTGTTTATTTGCCTTCGATTGTTTGTATAAGTTCAACTACTAAGTAAAACGTTGATTTTATTTATTTATTTATCTATTGAACTCAACAGGCACTTAATTATAGAGCTCATATAAAGGATACATAATGAATACTGTTTCACATATATATATATATATATACCGGGTGTCCGAGAAGTGTTTGTATGAAAACAAAAATTAACTGTATCCGCTATATGCAACATAGACATGAAAAAATAGTACCAAACTATTCAAGTTTTTTTTGTTTCAGATTTCTGTACCGTTGCAGTAGTGTAGCAGTGCCAGTGTCCAGCAAACCGGAAATGTACACAAATCAGAAAAAGGCTGAGTGTGTCCTGTGGTTTCACGAGAGCAGGTCACAAAAAACAGTGCAGAGACAGTTTCAAACATCGTGCGTATCTGGGGTAAAGAGCCACCTCATGAGGTGAGGAAGTCGACCATGGGCAACCCGAAGGTGAACGTTTGGTGCGCGCTGCTGCATGACAGAATAATCGAACCATTCTTTTTCTGTGAGGACACCGTAACATCTGGAGTGTATCTCGACATGTTGCAATTGTTTGCTGTTCCTCAATTGCTAGAATACCACCCAGATGTTATCTTTCAACAAGACGGTGCACCGCCACATTGGAGTCTGGAGGTTCGTTCCTACCTTGAACAGACATTTCCTGGAAAATGGATTGGTCGAGATGGACCGATGGCGTGGCCTGAACGATCTCCAGACATAACCCCTTTAGATTTTTTCTATGGAGTTATGTGAAAGACAATGTCTACAGAACTCTTGCATCCGATCTTGCAACTCTGCAACAACGGATAACCCAAGTCATCACATCAATCCCTCCTTTGATGTTGGCTAATGCATGGCGAAAAGTTGAATTTCGACTAGATGTACTCCGTGCTACCAAGGGTGCTCACGTGGAGATTTATTGATTTCTTTCCTATTGCCAATAAAACTTGAATAGTTTCCGAACATTTTGGTACCATTTTTTCATGTCTATGTTGCATATAGCGGATACAGTTAATTTTTGTTTTCATACAAAGACTTCTCGGACACCCGGTATATGTACTTTTTCACACCATTTAATTAGGAAAATATATATTTAAGCTGATGTCATTGTGTTAATAGTGGCTTTACTGAGGTCCCTTAGGTTCATAGAAAATATGTCAATGGTCTTATTCTTGATAAAAATTTGTAACTGGTGCACACAAAGGAGATTTATTTTCAATTTTCGATCTAGTCTTAAAGACAACAGATTAATATAACCGCAAATTAAATGTATGCTTCCCTTTGCATCACTAACCTAAAACAAATTAGGTTAAATCAGTGGTGAGTGGTGACGTATTTTATCAATTCGACTGCTTCATATAATTCAGAAATGGAATATTTTTAAAACCCCTACTACATATAATTTTTAGTTTACTGCAGATGAACCAACATGTTATGTACAAGGCTACTCTAACTTAGCTTATTTTGTATTTGTTTCCAGTTTAAAAAAATATATAATTAAAAGTTTCCAACGTTTTGTTTCATCAAAAGGAAGGAATATCCTTGAAGAACTCTCAGAAAGTCTCATCCAGTCTGAATTATCTGCAGTTCTATTTTATATGAACGAATTGGCTCTTTGCAAATTACACTGTGATAATCTCCACGTATCATGTGGAATGTCCCGTCACTGCTTGGGTCATTGTACCTCCAGAAAGAATCCAGCTGACGTAGGAACACTCAGAAGGAGTGATTGGAAGAGATAGAGAGAAAATAGTCTAAACATGTCCAGGAAGGGCTGACGAAGGGCAATTTTGAGATAGTGAAGCGGAGGCCTCTTCAGCTACGAACAGCCGAGTGACAGCCAAGTCCCGGTTGCATCCATTACATTCAAAACCATGATCGGTAATTTCTTTCTTGTAACAGCACCACTGATTTATAATGTAATCGTTATAATCTACAAGTGTCCTTGACTGTACGTAGTACATTAAGCCTTTAAGAACAAATGCTTGTGGAAAATCAGTACTCCCATTGCCATCAACCTAAAAATCCCAGTAAGTAATTTTCTGGAGGTGTTCAGAAGGCAGTAAGTTCCTCGATTGAAGAATCGACCAAAGTGTCAAAATGTATCAGCGGTTTCTCTTAGTCTTGACTACCCTTTTTCAATATTTATCATTGTAGAGCAAATCCATGCGGATCGAAAACAAAATAAAATGTAAAAATATCCTTTTTATGCAAACCAAATTTCATGTCCCTGTGACAAAACGATGTGGGAGTTCTACAAAAAAAGGTGTCAGGTTCGAGCCCTGGACTGGGTAGGGAAGTTCATCTGTGAGTGTCCATTAATCAAAATAGAAACTTGAGAACTTAAGGTATGTATAAAATTGGCAACATCTGCCTGAGGCACTCGACGTCACCACCGTACCTGGGCATTGAAGTTATTTGTATGTTCCTCAACAATCGCATTTAATCATCACTCATCCTGTAGTCGCAATTAGCCAAAAGTAGCACAAAGGCGGGATAAAATATCAGCAATACAAGTGCTGTACCTGTAACAGGTTTCACCATTTTACTAGGGTGACCTTCAATTTATACCTGTAAAAACACTAGCTGTGACGTATACAATCACACAAATTCATAATGCTTGCTTAAACACGATACTTTACTTGGCTCCATGTAATTTTCTGGCAGTCAGGCAGATGGTCCTTTAAAGACACTTTTAGCAAAGCTACAATGGGAATATTCCTGTTTTATGCCAAAGTTTAATAATTCAAGCAAAATTTAATTTCTTCCCCACTTCATGTTAAATTGGGATTAATGAAGCAGCTTATCAAGAGACTTATTTACTTATGCATTTATTTATTTCCTTAAAGCTTCAGATACAATACTGGATGACTATATTTTACCGAAACTGTAACATCCGGAAAATATTGTCAAGGAGGAACAATGTTTCAATTTCATATGCAGTAAATTCCCATCAGTAACATATGGGAAGGTAAGGGAAGGCTTCTTTGTAAGACTACAAATCGGAAAGTGGTAACTAAAGTTGAGAAAGAAGCTTGATATTGTTTAGGAAAGAAGAAAAATATTTCCTGGAAACGCAAACGCAATATGCTGGTAAATCTTTTTAACCTCTTTGTTACAAGAATCTTAAATTTTACTTCTTATTGTTCCAGCTTGATCGCTTCCATAAAAACCAAGGACAAGTGGGTGAGAAACAAGAAGAAAGTAAGGTTCCATGAAGATTTTAAACAAATGGAATAAATATAAGAGGGACACTGGAGGGTAACTATAATTGAATATGACTATTGTACATTCTACATAGAAACATTAGATGTAGACCACACTGCATGATTTTGAGGCTGTGAATTTGAGTACCGGGCTTGTTGCCCTTGACATTACGGAATCTGTCTTTTGAAGTGTGATTATAATAATATATGATATCGCAACACAAGCAACCAAGATTGTGAGACTGCACCAGAAAAAGAGACAAAGTACTGCGTTTGCTGAAAAATGATCGCAAGCGTTGGACACAGCAGTCTGTGAAACCTTGCTGCAGAACTGTATATGTAAGAAATGGGTGTCGTACCCGGTCAAGTGCTTTGATTGTGTCCAAGTAGGCCCCTACAGCAATATGCACAGAACAAAGACTTTACCAAAACTCAAAGAAACTTGAAATATGAAGCAAATTATAAGGTTGCATGTAACAACATACTTTTTAATTTTATTCTTGTTTAATGATTATTTTTTTATTGTATATTTGTATATTTGATATAAAAAGTAATATGAAAATTGAGAAGAGTTACTGTTTGTTTTGTTTGAAGTGTACGATATTTCATAATGTGGGTGCATGTTTGTAAACTTTCGCCAAATAATTTGTAAAAACGATCGTGTTTGATGTAGGGATGGCCAAACAGATCCGGATCCGAAAATTCTGGATCCGGATCCAAAAGTTCCGGATCTGGATCCGTATCCGAGAGTTTCGCATCTCAATCTCATTATAATATTACCACACCTTAAAAGGTATTATGATCTTCGATTACAAAGAAATTTTTCTTTAGTTAGTCCTACAAGATTTTTTTTCAAGTGTTGTTCCTAAAATACTTTGCTACGCATCGGCTAACACACTCGTGCACAAAAATAATCTTACTTGTTTAACATAAAATGTTAGAAGTGATTTTGTAAATGCCATTGAAACGAATATGTATTCATTCGAATGTATTGAAAATGGAAACACACATAAATGTGAGACATTCCATTCCAGGATGAAAAATATAACAAATTTAACAAGATAGAAATGTTATACAAAAAATAAACAATTGTTCTACAGTTACAGTTTAAAAATTAAAATAAAATCCGGATTTCGGATCCGCTATGATCCGGATCTGGCCATCCCTAGTTTGATGTGAAAAAACACATAATTTAAGAAATCAGCTTCTCTTAATTTATAATATTCACGTATAGAACACAAAACACAACTTAAAGTAGATGTTAATGTGCAGATTAATGTTATCATTGATTTACCAGATATAAACACCATTTTTCATTTAACGCCTGATGTATCAAATATCGATATCTTCGTTGACAGGTATTCAGTTGTTAACGATAAATATAAAAGTTTCAATTCTGTAAATACTCTGTCAGATCAATACATATTGGATTTATTTCTTTCATAACGATAAATGACATAACTCGCTTCATGGTCACCATTATTTCCGGAGAGTGTCTTACTTTATTTGTCAGTGCAATTATTTGATAAATATATACAACCGGCAGAATTATAACAGAGTAAGGTTAAAACGAAAGTAGCACGTACTCAATATTGGAGTATTGGCAAATTGACCGACCTGTCGAGGTGAATTAATGACGTGCCAGTCTCTTTGCTGGAGCACACACTGAAGACCCATCTCTTCCTAAGAGTGCATCACTTCAATGCCATTTTATCTCCTTTTCACGAGTCCCAACGCAGTGATTTTTCCCCTAAAACGAGACCGAAAGCAGGAAAAGAGGTAAGGCATTCGGCAAGATGTAGAAATAACCCTTTCTTCCTGTCGGTACGAGAGCAGGAAGCCCTTAGATAAAGGATTTTACAGCGTAAGGATCCAGGGTGATTGTGTGTGTGTGAGAGAGAGAGGAGAGAGAGTTTGTGCAGCTCGGTCGGCAGAGTACATGAAATGCTAAGCTGAATGGAAATAAGTAACTTTCGTTGTAAAGGCGAGGTTAGGAACCTTTCGGAGAGGACGAGCTCTTTTCCTCTGAAGCATTTGAGCACGGCCAAAGAAACAAACGACATACGGGTAACGATAATGGCTTTCAGACTTGGTTCCACGGAAGGAATCTGGGAGTGGAATGAATGGGCAAGGATATATCACGCAAGACAATGTTGTCTGCCGTGACGTTTACGAGAAGTGCGCTTTTTTTTTGCACTAGACACATTGGACGATCCCTCCTCCTCCTTCCTTCTCAGACAAAAGGAACCAACATCTCTCATTGAGCTCCTTAAACATTTATTTACCAAAAAAAGAAAGCTACGGTTAACAGCCATCTTCCTATGCAATAACCACACATTACTATTCCCGTTTTTACATTATCATGTCACTAAGTGAGAAGGAACAAGCATTACTTATGATAACTGTAATGCAAAATCTCCGTCATTACAGCATCGGCATCTTAAGACCACTATTTCATTTTTCTATTTTCTGAAGACTAGAAATAAGACATTGGACCTAATGTAAATTCTTGACCAACAAGGTACGTTTGTTAAAACAAGCATAAATAAATCACTTCACAATTGCTTTCACAGCTAAACTTACTTCTCTTTGAAAACATACCCAAATGGATTATCTTGAATCAACTAGGAAGGGTATGGATAGTCTAACTATAGTCTCTTGCCAGTGCATACAAAGCTAAGATAGAGCCTTCATTGATTGATTGAATGAGTTGATCTTTTAAGTCCACTTTATGCAAAGTAAGGCTAATCGGGACTAGACCTCCAGTTTAAAGTTGGATCCGAACCACAATGTGCCTCCACCGGGTATCGAACCCGGGAAACCTAGATTACAAGGCGTGACGCTACCAATATACAGTAGCCTTCATGCTTTACTTTAAGCCTGCTTTATAGTCTAATCGGGGTTTGTCATCTGGTTATGAATCATTAAACTCTTTCTTAATCCAGGAGGGAATTCAACACACATACACACACACACTGGAATCTAACTAACTAACTCTCTAGCCTTCTTAAACCCGAAGGTTCATGGCTGCAGCAACACAGGCCTTCCATCTTTCCCTATCTTGAGCAAGATCTATATACTCTTTTCCATCCCTACCGATTTCCCTTAGGTCCATCTCAAAGTTGTCCCTCCATCTTCGTCTTGGCCTTCCTACAGGTCTCTTACCATCAGGTTTCGCAACAACAATCCTGTAAACTCCTCTTTCCTCTCCCATTCGTACCACATGGCCTGCCCACCTAAGTCTTCTTGATTTAATTATTCTAATAATATCTGGGCATGAATACAAATTATGTAGTTCTAAATTATGTAACCTTCTCCACTCACCTGTCTCCTCATCCCCTTTAGGTCCAAATATTTTCCTAAGGATCTGGAATCTCCTCTTTAAAAAATGTAACTAAAACATGTAAAAAAATTCTCGTTTTGAGTACAGGTTTTGACGAATCCTTTCTTTTTTTCTTTTTATATCTTACTCTTTCTTTTTGTAGGCAGGCCTCCCCGATTGCGCAGTGGTAGCGTCGTCGCCTTGTAATTAAGGGGCCACGGGTTGGATACCCTGTGGAGGCACATGGTGGTTCGGATCCCACTTTAAATTGTAGGTCCAGTTCCGATTAGCCTTACTGTGCATACAGTGGACTTAAAACACCAAATCAATCAAACAATCAATTTTTTTGTCGGCAGTAACAGTATATTTAATAGTTTGAGAAGTATAGTGTAGAAAATGTTTTTTTTAAAAAATGTTCCTTGTTTAGTAATGTTGGGTAAATGATGACGCAGACTTTTAGAAATTCGGGTAATTAGACAATGAAAATTTGAAGGTAACTTAGGCTTCACAGTTGAATAGAGAATATTAATTGAATGCACAACACCCACATACCCACATTTATTAATTAACACATGAAAAGATGCCAAATTGACACCCATACTATCATTGAGATAAGGACTCAGTTTCGTGTATATTGTTAGCATCACATGATTACCATGGTAAGAGGATGTTTAAGCCTGCAAGCAAGTTTTTTTCTTTTCCAATGAAGGGGAAGCAAAAACATTTCCCCCAAAACACTGCTTTACTTGAAGTTTTTGTGCCCTTGCAAAGATTTGTACTAGTCTTACTTGTAAATAACAGTCTTTTGTAATAATGCTAATTACTGTGACTTAAATAAAATGTGTTTAATATAAAATGTTAGACTGCCATTCATTTACCAGGGTGAACAACCCTCCTTGTTCAACCTCCGAACAACAACAACAACAACAATTATTATTATTATTATTATTATTATTATTATGCAGTTGGTGTACTGTAGCAATCAAAAAGGCTGAAATTGAAAGAAAAAGGCCAAAGGAAACAGCCAAACTTGTACAAGACAAGTTACTAATGAATCACTTCATCACAAAAATCACGATACTCTTTGCATCGTAATTGAAATATATTGCAAGTTGTAAAATATATGTATATATATAAATTATTTTCTTTCCTATTTTCAAGGTTCAGTTTTGATACTACAGAAAAGCTAATTGTTTTTAACTCCACTTTATTCACACTCACAGACTGAAGTGGACCCCGAGACACGCACTAACGACATCCCTGTTTAAGCTTTCTCGTTATTTCAAGATTATGCGAATTACAGACCTCCCCTTTACATGTGTACTCTCGTCGGTTTACAATGCACAGATTGGTTTAATCCTCAGCTATTAACAATGAATATTACACACTAATTACTTCAGGGTGACACATTGTAAGGCAACCGTTGTAGTGCTAATCTTTGTAATGGGATTTCTGTATGATATGTAATGAAGAGTGATCCGTACAAGACTTCAGATAGAAGTGTTCGTGATTTTAGTCGAAGGTGCCAATGATTTATCAATGAACCCGGATTTCCGAGTACGTGATGTGTTCGGTGGGCACTTTCCTAATATACCAGAACCTCATTATGTATGTGTGATCGCATTAACCGAATATTTAACCATCGTAACTGAATGGTAGAAATGTATAGGCTTATGGGTGGATGGAACTTCAAACATATTGATATGTATTTCCAAGTATTAATTTGGCCATTTAATTATCAAACTCTACGTTATTGGTCAACATTATGGTTACTTAAATAAAGTAAGCAAGGCCTTCAGCTGCATAATTGTGAGCTTTGATGCATAGCGTTAACGTAGGTTTTTCTTTTATGAAATGAAATCAAATAATTACCTATGGATATATTTCTCCAGTCAAGCCTTCGTACCTGCAAACATTTCCTTAAAAATCTTAGTTTCTTGCTTTCAGTTCCAGGTCATGTATATGATAGTTTGCAAAGTGATCAGTATCATTGATTATAAATTCGAATGTAACTTATGTAACTAATCAAATGAGAGGAAACGTCAAAGAAAACTCGATTATTTCGAAGTACATAGTGTAAAATGACTTTATTATTTATGATGACCAGTGTTATATCCACCATTACAACTTCTAAGCACTTGATGCAAAGGTATTTACGTTACATTTGGTTCATTATTATCCCTAGATAATACGAGGGGGTGAGCTGTCAGGCCTACCACCTCTATTTTTTCGATTTCTCAACGGTGAAAATTTTTATAAACATTTGAGAATAAATTGTATTGTTCCCTACGGTGTTCTCAATACTGTATTTACGTATTACTTTTGTTCATAAAAACATAGATGTAATGTAAATAGGAGGCAAAATGGAGGCCACATCTTTGAATGTGTGTTATTCGAGACACTTATGCTAGTGACAATGTAGAATTGGTTGGTAATGATGGTAATTTCAGTATTTATTATAATTAATAAACTGCCTCTCTATAAACAAAAGAGCATTATTGAAAAATTATTATGGTTTTTGCGAGTTATAGCAAATGGTAAGTAATGTTTGTGACACTCATGCAATAAATGGTTATTATTTTTTAATGATGATGGTAACTTTTGTAATTATTATAATTAATAAATACTGTACATATATAATCAACAAAGGAAGCAGTGATCCAATAAAAAAAATGGTTTCTTGAATTTTAGTCATAATAAAGTGAGGGTCTGTGAGCCCCCCTCAGGTAAGTATGTTTCACGGTAATATTCCTTCATCAATTTAAAACAAAATTCTGACCAAGTAAATGAACATTTCACAGGAGCTGTGGCGGAGTACCCAGTGTAATACGCTACGAAACCAGACGTCCCAGATTCAAACCCTGGTTACGGCATGGATGTATAATTGTGTTTGTCCCATCACCTATTTCAACTGTTGAACATTCATCTTCAACGATGGGATAAACTCAAAAGGTAGAACAGCTACATAAAATAACTGACCAAGAAAGAAAGAAAGGTTTCTTATGTATTCACAGGTTCATTATCCATTGTCACAGTTGAAACAAACTTCAAGAGATAAAAAAATAACACAAGGCAATTACAATATAACACAAAATATGCACACCTAAAGGTATATTTTGACAAGACACTGCATACTTATGTAATCATGTCACTTCAGAATACATTATTTTTTTTTAACTGACCCCTTTCTCCCTTCCGCCCCCAACCAAATAAAAAAAGTTTCTGGCAGATTCAGAATACTGAATTGTTAAAACAAACCCGTGGAGGTTGCAAGAATAACATCGTAAAATGCCTCTGGCACTTTTCTGTCAACAAAACAACATGCCATAAAAGGGTTAACATTCACGTACAAAAACTAGACTGTAAACAACAAAATTTTCTCATCGTCTGCAATTCAATCGAGGCGGGAAGGTTTTCGTCCTGGAATGCGAGACGAAATTTGCCACAAGAACCAAACTTCTTCCTTATTCTTCCGTGATCTTTTCTGTCATGCTCCAAAATATAGAACGCCACAACTCTGTACTCAGTTTTCTAAATATATTGTTTTATGAGCTTATTAACATTAAATTTGTAATTTGATATGAGGCTTGTGTAAATTCCTGCAGAAAATATTTGAATTTTTAAATGGGAACTGTATGCTATTCACAAAGGTGGAAACAGGGTTCTGAGCTTGCAAAAGTAATACATGTCTATCTACATTGCATTTTATTATTATTAAATTTTTACCTCATAACTATGGGATCTGGTGTATATGTTAAATATAAAAGAAAAATAGAAGCCAAATTGTGTTGGGTAAAAATATATATACCGTACTATACATGCTTTGTACAGTCAGGGACACTACTGGTTTGTAATGCTCCCATTGAAAGTCCGTGACTGTAATTTGTTATATGCAAATTTTCTCCAGTCATATTGTAATCGTCTTTGTGTTTCATATTTGACATTTTGTCTGTGCGCACGTGTGTGAATAATTATTCATAGTTACCGAAAATGTTTTATTTATTCAGATATTTATTTCTGAATTATCTGTGGGTCTACGCTAATTGGTGTCCCGCTTTTACTCACATGTACACAGTTCTCGCTTAGGTTAAATATTTACCTTGAGGGTTTCTCCGGTAGTGTAGTGGTAACGTCGTCTCCTTGTAATCAAGGAGTTCCGGGTTCGATATCCAGTGGAGACACATATTGTTTGGTATCGCACTTTAAACTGTTGGCCCAGTCCCGATTAGACTCCCTGTGCATAAATTGAACTTAACAATTTAAACTCTTTCACTCTCAAACTCTCACTCCCAACGCAGAGTGAAAATATTAGTTTTAGGCTTCGTCACGATTAGTCAAACGTGGCAAAGATGCTACGCTAAATAACAAAAATACAAATGTACAGTTTTACTCTTTTCCGTGCTGAAGTGCAAACTTGGTACATCCAATCCTCCACGATGCAGACTTTCGGTGCCTTGAAAGCAGGCAAAAAAGAAAACTTGATGATTTCATTTAAATATAATCCTCAAGATGTAGTGCGAGACTTTTTGTTTCCTTGATTTATAGAACAGGAAACAAAAAGTTCTGCTCTTATTCCAAAGCGAAGTAAAAACACAGCTTAAAAAGTTTCACTTCCTTTAAATGACTCTTCGCAAGTCCTATTCCTCTCATTAAGTCGCAGTTACATGAAGATTATGGAGATCTCATAAGAATCACCTCACTGGGCTGTTCGGAATGAAATATTTCGTGTGAATCTATCATCTGTCTTCCTTTGTCGTCTTAGCCATTATATTCCGAAGGCGCTTTACCACGTTAAATCTACCCCACCCCTTCTTCACTCTAGCCGGCGTCTTCAGTCCTTTGTCTTCTCAGTTCTTGCAGTCACAAACTCAGCAGTAGTAATAGATAAGTCCTTGCTTCCCATTGAAATTTAGTCAAATTATCTGACGATATCCAAAGGTATATGTTAATCTAAGACAATAGCCACACAGCTGCAATAAATAAATGAAGGGGGACCCCCCCCCCCGAAGAAGCCCTCCTCCACCCGCATGCTATCAGGGGTAAGCGCTCTTTTGTCGTGTGGCCTTTAAATAAACCAGGACATCAGTTTCCTTGGATTTTTAGTGGTTTTCCCCTTTTTTATGTTTTATTTATTTCATACAAATGTACAGATATTATGTAACAAATACGTGTAGACATTGTTACTAACGCATATAGACATTAATGAAAATATAGAGGGTTTTTTTGCCCAGAGCTAGTTCTGGTACCCATAACAGGCCATTTCGTTTACCTTGATGTCGCATACCTTTTGATTATTGTGGTTGTACACCGTCAGTATTTATCCTACTTTGGTTTTAGAAGTGTTTATTGAAACATATTTGAGGAAAGTGATTAGAAATTAACTTTGCAGTATGGTGGTTTTAAATTAGCATTGAGTTTTGGAAAATAAGTGATGTGAGGGCTATGTTTATTCATTTAAACGTTTTTTTTATAGAGGTAGAATAATATGAGTTATATATTTAATAAATATAATATTTATTTAAGTGATGAGCACGATTTTTCAACCAGGTACATCACTATGTTAAAATTGGTTACACAAAATTACAGAATTGAATACATAATTATAAAATAATACAGTGGATCCTACTATCTTATACATCATCATAAATTCAAATTGTAGGTTTCATCAAGATCAGCTACTAAACCTCTGTCCTTATTTGGACATGTAAGAATATCTGGGTTTATAAGATATATTATTCAAAAAATATTCACTGTCAATTTGGAAAGTTAAGATCTTCTGTACAATATTTATCCTTTTCATTTTTCTTCTGTGTTAACTATTCAGAGTAATGTTGGTCATAGTAATTTATTTTAAAACTTTGTGCACAATAACCTGATAAATAGTTTTTGAACTGATTCAACTTTTTTAAGGTGACTGGCTGTCAGAAACCATAATTCATTAGCATATTCAAGAATAATACGTACTATCGTTTTATACAGGTATATTAAGGTATTTTTTTTAGACTTCCCATGAGAAAAATATATAACGAAGCATCTTCTTTGCTCTTTTTCAAGTTTCCGAAATGTGCTCATCAAATATGAGAGAGGAGTATATTTATATTCCTAAGTTTTATGACTTAATAATAATAAAATACCTTAAGTGCAGAAATCTAATACCTACTGTAATTCACAACTACAATGCTAGGTTATCAGAGAACCTAACATAGTGGTTAGTTCTCTCTCCTTTCATCCATTTCCAGGCTGGTTGATCTAAGGTGGGAATTTCCTGACATGCACAAAATGGCTCTGGGTCTTACCCTGGGTAACCTTCGGGAGTGAAGGTAGCTGGAGTGTGATGCTAATCACATCACCTTCACTATGGCCGAGACAGATATAACGTAAAGGCCCTGTATCGTACATGCTACGTGCCTTCACAGTAGAGTGCAATTGGCACGGTTGATGATGACGATGACATAGTGGTAACGTCGTCGCCTTGTAATAAAAGTACCAGGGCTCGATTTCCGAGACACATAGTGGTTTGGATTACGTTTTAAACTGTAGGTCTAGTACCACGTAAACACTTTACACTCTTTGAATTGATAAAAACGATTCCGCATGAAAGCTAGAAGAAGTCATAGCACTTACGAGAAAAGTACCTGTGTGAAAGCACAGATTCACACGACACAAAGTGATGAGAAAGATAATAGCACTGCCCTTTTCCATTGAAAATAGTGCATAAGTTGAATCAATCAGAAAGTGCTCCAGAATTCAAACTATCCGAACGGGACATTAGCACTCTAAGTGTAACATCAGTAAGTCAGTCCCTGACAATGTAAAATTATTATATCAACGATTGATTGTGTTTATTGTACTTCGCTTTTCAGCCACTTTTTGCTAAAAGCGAAGATGAGGATGAGTGATGAAATTGATGAAGGGACACTCACAAAGAACACCTATGTCCAGACCAGGATTCGAACCCGAGACCCCTGGAGTCGTAGTGTGATGTGCTAATCACACTGCCACTGAGGTTGGCGATTATATCCATGAGTTACTACAAATAACACAGCTTGGAATACTAGTATATTTCAGGGTCATCATTCTATGTCAAATCGAAGAATTTCAGAAAAGTTTCCAGGTCATGTTTTCTTGATTTCGATTAAATTTGGCACGAACGTTCAATCATGTCTGGAAGGCTTGTACTGAAAGTACTGAAAGAAACAAGCTATAATTTGTAACTATAACATTCGTAGTTACGGAGATATATATCTTCATTTAAAACCTTGCGCAATTTTAAACTTCCCACTGAAAACGCGCTGGGCGTTTAAGGGTCTACCTTTACTGTGCACTAGAGCCTGCAATAAGAAGTTGAAATTTTGACACACATTAGAGGAAGGTCTAGTTATGCAACTTGGCTTGGATATCTCACCATTTCAAAAATCCATCATTTTCCAGTGATTTTTCAATTTCTTGCATATTCAACCACATATAATATCGATTGGGTGATATATGTGGAGACGACATAATGTGTGCATACTGAGCTCACATCAGGGTTACTAGAAAATTAATGGCACCTTCCTGGTTGAATTACAGCTGTAACAGCAGGCACACAAAATATGCATTTTTTGACACGTAAGGCTTTTTAAGGCATATTTTGGGGTATTTTATTTGTTAACGTAAACAAGCTGAGGGTATTTTGATGCAATACACGTGTTCCTTGGTGAAGAGGTTTGTTTGGTGTGTAAATATCACTAGACTGTGATTAATAGTTCCAAAGTTATTGAGTCCTGAAGTTAGCTCTGAGGCTCATTTCTCATATTTGGATCACATTTCTGTTGCGTACCACCTTCTTCCACAGACTATAATATCTAATATAATCTAATATTTGGAATACAAGCCTTCCAGACACGATTGAACTTTCATGCCAAATTTCATCCAAATCAAATAATCCTGACCTGGAGGCCCTGGTCGATCTGACGTGGAATGACCCTTCTGTAATTAGCATTCAAACTCAGATAACTGAGAGCGAACATGCCAATACAGAGAAACAATTTAATCACGTAACTGAATTTAAATTAAATATTGAAAGAGACTAGGAGTCATACTAATAGTAAATTCAGAAATGTGATGCTCTTGGAAACAGTGTATGATAAGAACGATCCGAGGAATGTATGGAAGCCAAATATAGCCCAGTTTCCACATAGGGTAGTATGTTTCTAATATGCATAGACCGTCTTGTGTCTTCTAGAACAGCTACATAATATTTCTCAAAATAACACAGGGCTTTTTTTAATTTCAACTTTCTCTACTTATATTTTGATTATATTACGTCACTTTTCTAACTTTTGAGGTTATTCACGGTGATGAGGATGAATGAAATGTGTGATGGTACACACACACAAACTGATACATCACACATCCAGGGTTCGAACGGTAGAATTCCCTCTCCGTAACGGGTTACGTAACGTTATTAGTCTCCACATTATGAGGTTTCTGCTGTGCTGCTCCTATACAGTGATAGAGTATGAGAGAGCAATTTGCAGCAATAATCGTTCACTATTCGTGGACGGTAGCGGCACAGTAGCCATTCTGAAAACAACTTGTACGGAAGAAGATGAGAAAACAGCAACCCACGATTTTAAAGGGAAGAAAATTAATTTAAGCCATCTGAACTTTTGTGTTCTGGAGATCACATGATTCTACACTGTTCAATTTTTGATTGATTGATTGATTTGGTATATTTTACTTCGCTTTTGTGCCACTTTTGGCTAATTTGCGAAGATGGCGATGAGTGATATGATGAAATTGATAAATGTATACTCACAAACATCCATGCACAGGCCGGGATTCGATCCCCGGGACCCGTCGTAGCGTGATGTGCTAACCACTCCGCCACGGGGGTCGGCTATAGTCAAGATATTTTAAATTATAAGTTTCATGTTCACAATCTAGGCAGCCGGACCCCGTGGTCGAGTGGTTAGCACATCGCGCTGCGACGCCAGGGGTCCCGGGTTCGAATCCCGGCCTGGGCATGGATGTTTGTGAGTGTCCATTTATCAATTTCATCATATCACTCATCGCCATCTTTGCAAATTAGTCGAGAGGCACAAAAGTAGAATCAGAACTACCGTGCGTCTGCGTAGGGTATCGAAACGGGTCCCCTTGATTTCGAGGCGACGACGTTACCTCTACGCCATCGGGAAGGTACGGCACTCTCTTAATCAGAAAGTCACAATGAAAGGGAGAACACGAACAATTGTAATTGTAAAATGTGACAGAAAGACTTGGTCTGGATTGAACGACTGGGGTTCGATTCTACGAACGTTGTTACTTCAAGCAAGACAAATAATTACGATCTAAAGTGGGATAGAAGCAAATACGAACCTCCATCGGGGGTATCACCTTGTAATCAATTTCTAAATGCTTGATGCTGAAATACTCTTCTCTCTTCTCACTTTTCAGCTATCGCCTCGAATATCGCTAAAGATTGATTGATTCATTTTACTCTACTTCGATTTTGTGCCACCTTTGGCTAACCGCAAAGATGATAATGAGTGATGGATGATGTAATAAAATTGATGCAGGGAACTCACAAATGAAACCCATGCCCAGGCTGGGATTCGAACCCAAGACCCCGAATATTTCTAAAGAGGCCGACCAATTTATGTTGTGCCCGATATACGTACTAGAAAATACTGTTCCTTTAACAGAGAACTTGAGAATATGTGGATGATATAAAGGAAATATGGCTTTTAATGTTGGATATAATTTGCATTATGCAATTTTTTTAGTATTGAGTCTAAACTACGTGCATTATAATGTAACTAAATGTTTATACGAAAAACTCACCACGTAATTATAATTACTGAATAGTTTCCTATTTATTATTATTATTTACTGTAGAGGGAGTCAAGTGCAAATAATTTGAAGATATTATCTAGCTATCAGATATTCTTCCGAACCGCGGTGGAATGGATTTACATTAAGTCTAGAGTTCATTCAATAAAGCCATATGGCGATGGTAAGCCAAGCGTTAAAATAGAGCAAATTAACAAAGATTTTGGTAATTTTGAAGAGTTTTGCGAGCAATTTGAGACAGAAGTGTATGCTAAGATTAAATTAAGATCGGGTGAATTTAGGTTAGTATCTTTAGATTGTAAAGCTACTACGGGTATTATATCTAATTCAGATAAAAAACAAATTCATTTAGGTAAAGCAGGTAGAAATAGATGGCTCGGCTGGAGGCCGAAAGTTACAAAATGTGTGAAGAATGAATAAACCGGAGTCAAAATACAAGGAACAAAAATATGCTGCTTGACGTAAACTTTGCTGCCGGTTTGTGAATCATGTCTGCAAATTCACAAAATGCAACAAGAATATCTTTCTCCAAAGTTTGAGAAGAAATAAATATTGCAAAATGAAGAAAGGAATTAAAGCTGAATTAAATCCTAGGATTCAATTTCTCTGCTTGTTATTAATTGCTTCGTGGTTTCGAGATCGGTCGTACGTAATTAAGCTCATTACTCACTTATTAAAGTAGTGTGTAATTTACGCGCCAACCGAAGCCAGACTTGCTTAATTGTTTGCGGGAACTTTCCCTTAAAATTGCCTCCAAACTCCTTGCTTTTTTACATACAAACATAAATTTCGAAAACTTCCGTACAACTTTGCTTTCAGCAGTTAGGTGCTATTTGTGAAGCTAATAACAAAACGTAAAGCAACTTAAAGAGAAACAGTGGAATTGAAAAATTAAAGGTGAAGCTCTGGAATAGTGCAAGTTGGATTCCAATAACTTAATGCAAATGCAATACGGTTTCTTCGTGTCTCATATTTCAATTACTTATTTTTAACTTGTATTATTTCTATTTGTTTAACATCGTTGATTGCATAACAAGTGGCACATGATATCTACGAATCAAAAAATAATTATCTAACTCCACATAAACCATTAACGACTAGCTTTGATTTCTAATATTAAAAATCAATATTTATCAAAAATTAACAATCTCTTTAACAAAGAAAAATTGTAAAAAAATATGGTATGATTTCTTTTCCCATAGAAAAGGCAAGGTAACTCTTCTTCCCTTAGAACATGTTACTTAAATTGACAGGTAAAGAACATATTCTAGTTTATTTAACACATAGTGTTCTTAATTCTTGCTAAGTAAAATATGGTTACAACTCGTTAATATAGATTAATAACAATAACTGTAGAACATTTTTTGCATTTATAAGTTCAAGTTTTGCAACATTAAATCTCTAATTACTATCTGCCGTATCACAGTGCCTATTTGTTGATAGTCCAAATTTGCTTTGAAATGTGTGCTTCAAATCTCTAAGGGTCAGTGGGAACAATAGAATATAGGAAAAATGAAAGGACGTGCGTGACAGTGTTTAGACACTTATCTTGGACCAGAAAATAAAACTCCTCGCAGATGGAATGTGTTTATTAGTACAACCTTGGGGACAATGAAGTTCGACCAGAAAGGAATACGTGATTAAATGCACAGAGGCATAGGCGGTGGAATGGGTGACCCGCAGAAGTGACGCATGTGTGTAAGAGGAGGCATGTAAGCAGGCAAGAATCGTGATCCCAGCATGTTGCACCCAAGGTCACGTAAAGAACGAAAACGGGGAAACTTACGCGTGACATTGAACTTCGACCAGGCACCAGACCCATACGTAAAATTCCAGATAGTGGCGCATTCGACGGAAGCATGATGTCACGGACACGATAAGGGAGTCCGCCGTATATAAGCGAATGCTGTGCACCGAGGAACCGCAGTGCATCATCACCATGGCCAGGGCAAACCTATTGACAACACCGTGAGGAGAAGAGTGGTGGAGTTGCAACGGGATGGACTCAGTGAACGGGAAATAGGGCGCCAACTGAACTTACCCAAGTCAACTGTCCACTGCATCATCAAACACCACCAAAATACGGGTACTAAAGAGTCAGGCAAGGCCCCCGGTCGAAAACGCCCGCTGAGCGTGCATGACCTACGGATATTTAGGCGCTATATCGAGACCAACAATCATGTTTCTGTGGCCGAATTACGACTGTGGACTCGAGAACGCTTTCACACTGAAGTGTCAACCAGAACCATTCGCCATTACCTACAGCGATGCGGTTACCGAGTGTATAAGCCGAAACGTAAACCCTTCCTTTCCATGTTGAACAAAGGCAATCGACTACGGTGGGCACGAATGTACCGGGGATGGACATTTCGGCAGTGGAACAGGGTTTTGTGGACGGACGAATCCATTTTCAATGTTGTGTACGGGAAAATACGGAAAACAGTCATTTGTCGGAAGGAGGAACAGAATGAAGCAAAATGTTATGCACGTCGGGTACAGAAACCTGCGTCAGTGATGGTATGGGGATGCATGACGGCATCTGGGGTTGGCCCACTACGCACTACACGTCTGTGAGGGCATTGTGAATGCACACGCCTATACACTCATACTGGAGCGGCATCTTCCCACAGTGCGAAGGCACCTGTTCCACAGGCGGCGTCTCTTCTTTCAACACGACAATGCCAGGCCTCATACAGCGTGGCTGACAAGAGAATGGTTGACTCGCCATCACGTGCGAACTCTGCCATAGCAACCATCGAGTCCCGACCTCTCGCCCATTGAGAATGTGTGGCGTGTTCTTAAGCGACGTGTGCAACAGAGGGGACCCACGACAGTGGCTGCTCTTATCGCCTGCCTGCAGGAGGAATGGCACCGCCTCGATGTGGAATACCTTGAACGACTCCTCCGCAGTATGCCCCGACACATAGCCACAGTTATTCGCCGACGGGGCGGCGTCACACCATGGTAAACAGGATCCCCTCTAACAGTGGTCGAACTTCAATGTCACGTGTAGATGGGCGAAAATGTTTTATTTTGTGTGGACACCATACATTGCTGCGTTGCAGCGGAAATTTATGTTTTCCTTCGTTCCATGTAGCCTGCTGAATAAAATATATTCAGCATATGCATGTGTTCTCCTTCTTTCACAACACACTCCTATATTTGTGACTGGTCGAACTTCATTGTCACTAAGGTTGTATTAGAGAACCGATGTAAGCCATGTAATCGCTATATTTTTTTATACAAAATTATGGTAATAAAATAAAATATATTCTGTTCAAGACCTTGTCAAGGTTGTTACAAGACGATTTTTCTTTTGAATAATCTAATCGGTCTGCACCTACAGCCTGATGCGTGATCGGAAACACTGGAATATGTTATCATCTGTACTGCATATTATTGTGTAATGCTGAATGGCTACTTTTCTTTTTAAAAAACGCTTTCTTTCTTTTATTTAACCAATGGCATAATTGCAATTACACGTTTTGAATTTCGTGATACATGCATCAGCAATTTTTTAGATTTTTATTAATTGATGTAAAGTTTTTCTGTGTTTATTTTTTATCAATTTCAATTTTTCCTCCTATATTTGTTGCCTTCTGGATATTATTTCTTTAAAATTTTATGTTTCTACTAAAATAGTCTAGTATTATTAGTATTTTTATGTCTTCGTCTGTTTGTACATGAAAATCATTTTTTTCTTTTTTTCTGAAGCTGTGTTTATCCATATTAATCGTTGAAAATTCTATACTTGCAAAACCAAATGAGTCTGAGTAGACAAGAATTCAACATGTTGTGAACATTGTATCATTCTTTTACTACTATGGTAAAAGTGGAAGAGTGTAAATTTACAAATTTACAAGTAGGCATTGTGTGAACGCGGATTTAACATATATGGACAATATTTAAATAAAAAAGACAACACATTCCTATATATATAATTCTGAAGTAAAACTAGTAAGATAAATTTGAAAGTCAGTTAGAAATAAATATTTTAGAATATTCCATCCCACTCTCAAATAACGATTACAATATATTTGTTTCTCTTTAAAAGTAGCATAAATGTTTCAAAACATTCCAAGCATTTTGATAATTTTGATCTCCTTGTCCTCCAAGTGCGAAGACAGTTCACGCATGCTTTTAAATCTTTAGCAGCTTCGTTAATATTTTATCTTATCCAGATCGTTGTTACTCTCGTGCTCACATCCCAATTTTCTCCAGTGCAATCTCTCGTCATTCCTGTGCTATCTCTCTTGAAGGATGCATTTTTTAAACAGGAAAACTGCACAATAAGCTGTCTGCAGATGCGAAGCCAACAGGATACCAAGATAAAAGTGCTGTTATAATCAGTAGATCCTTTCGTTGACATTCCCGCATCAATCATCCTTTGGTGCTCATGCACCCAAAACATGAAACGCGCTGCTGATTCATGTCAAAACAGGCCATGGTCGTTAAAAATATGAAAATAAAAAATCGAAATCCCAATATATCAATGAAAGCAGCGAACACAGTACTTGCCGAATCCAAGCTTCCAACCAGCAAGGGTTGTGGTTGAATAGGAGCATAGTGCAGTATTGTCCTTTCCTTCAACTACGCAAGGTTTTTACGGCAGTGAATGCACATTCAAGAGGGAAGGGGGTCGTAGGGTGCCGGAATAGTCTATATACTAATTCAACTACTCTGGGATTATGAAATAGGCAGACAACTTACTAAGAGAATGAACAAACTAGGATTCAGGTTACCAATAGACTTGCGTGTAATTGGTTCCTAAAAGGAGATTTCTACAAAGGAATTTTTATGGGTAAATATGTGCACAAACATGTTTCGTATTTCTAGATTTCAACAGATGCAAATCCTAAAGCAGCTTGTTCCTGGAATGTTTTCTTGTTTCCATCCACCCCCACAGAAACATGTGATTTATATGAAGCACAATAAGGTCTGCGAATACGCAGAACTCCCGTTAATGTGTTTTGCGTTTGTCGCCATTTAGTACGATTTTTCGCGCATTTTCAGCACATAAATACACATTTGCAGCTAAAGGAAAATATAATTCTCTTTGTAATCTAGGATATCAAATATAACATTTCCTGTGCGCAAATATGCTTGTTCGTATGAATCTACTCATGGGACACGTTGAAATGATCCTTTGGATAGTTCATTATACTACTCTACAATAGTGATCTTACGTTAACAAGAAATTACGTTCATTATCACTCAACTTCAAAAAGAAATTAACATTCAAATGATGTGTAGGGAAATAATGACGATGTTGACAGAAAATTATTCTCCACACTAATTAACTAATGATGTATTGACGCAACTTCGTTTCTGGCAGATTTCGGAGATATCCTAAACTTTACTATCTAATGATATTTTGTTTGGATACCTTTGTGTAATTTTAACTACAGTGCTTTTCACGGCCAAGTCGCCCGTTGAGCGGCGGCTAGCACGCCGGGAAGTGAGAGCGCGTCTGTCGGCATTTAGACCCACAACTTTACGTTTACCTTGGCATACCCTCGTTTTCTCTGGACGCGTCAGTGCCTCAGTATCCAGATAGCTGGTGTTTGTGAAATTTTAATGTGTTAACAAGTGCTTTAGATTGTTTTGTTTAGTTTACGTATTACTGGTGCTTTTCTGCTGGCTAAACGTTCAATTTAAAACAATGAATCTTTATGTACTGCTCTTACTGCATTACAATTCTTGTAGGGAAGTTAGAAAGCGTTTTGCAGCAGAATTCCCAGATGTTCCTGTTCCACACAGAGACAGTGTTCGAAAACTTGTGAACAAATTTAGTGAAACAGGGTCTGTTCTTGATAAGAAGCTAAGGGTGAAATGGCGTGTGCTTACTGGAGAGAAACTAGACGACGTTGGAGCACGATTGGAACATACTCCTCAAAAATCCCTCCTGCACCTTGAACAAGGAAGGAACAGACATTTCCATGACGTCTACGAGGCGAGCTACCAAGCTTTTAAACCTGACGCGTTACACTAGGAGAATTAAAATAAAAAATCAGGAGAGAAATTGAAGCAATTTCAGAAGAGGAACTGATACGTGTTAGTGAAATTTTCCCCAAAAGGTGCCGTAAATGTGTGGATGCAGGAGGACAAGATCTTCAACACTATTGTAAGAAGGTACATGGTTATTTTTTGTAACTGTCAATGTCATTGTACGAGCTTATTTCATCACATAGCTAGCGGTTCCAGTTAAGCGGATGTTGCGTCCAGTTTGCCAGCAGACGAGCTCTCACCGACCGGCACGCTAGCCGCCGCTCCACGGGCGATTTGACAGTGGAAATTACTGTATAAGCGTTCGAAGCTTGGGGGTACGGAGATGTCGCTTTGCATCTGGGAGGCTTTGCTTTCAGATTTGTAGAGGGACTCGTTTTAAAATTTGTCTTCAAACTTTGAATATACATATCTATAGATCTGAAAAGATCTCCTTTTTATTTCAAGTCACTCGTTTAGAACGAGCTCTCTTTGTGACACATTGTTTCGTCTGTAGTTAATTCAAACAAATGGAAAATTATATGTCTCAATTAGAAGCAATTTTTGGAAATCAATTATTGGAAAGCATTGGGGAACTGTAGATCGAAAAAGTTTTGAATCTAACCAATGAAGCCACATTTTTTTCGGATTCCTTGTCAATCATTGATTTTATTTCTTCTTTACATTTGAAATATTTGTCTTACTTAGAGTTAAAAACACTTCTAATGGCATCTGTATTATTTACCGGTGACAACAGGAGTGGAGGATTTTAACATAGTTGTTGAGAACTGGACAGTTAATGTGAGCTGATTCAGAATAAAAATTCCACCCTCATAAGATTAGTAGTGTTGCCCACGGGACGAGACGGGACAGGCTTTTAAAAATTCGAGACGAGACGAGATTGATCATGTGTCCCTTTGACAAACGAATATTTTCGAGACGAGACAGCATTTCACAGCATTCCCACGAGACGAGACAGGCCAAAGTCTCGTCTCGTGGGCAACACTAAAGATTAGGTATATTTTCTAAATCTGATTTACAACAATCGAAAGCTTTTAAACCTCTAGTAAGCTTCCTCTCCAGAACATTTTGAGATTCTTTTTATCACATTTGAGGGAACAACGAAATTTTGAAATAAGTCGCTCAAGTCGTCGAAAATAGACGAGAGGTTAACAATTAAATTTCGGCTCGAGTAATCGGTTCATGAATATCGCACAAAACGAACAAAATTAAGCCATTTGAGACGGGTGGAAATTTCTGCACAAATACCTTCGGCAAATGCATGTAAAATTAATAACGCGAGTTTCCGATGAGTTTTGAATTTAAATAACGAACTAATAGTCTCCAAAGGCAGCTCCTGTTCTGGCCTTTCTAAGAAATAAATTCTACTTCCACTAAAAAGATCCAAACCAAATCTCAGCGTTACATTTCTTTATGTGAAACAGACACTGTTTCACCCCCCCCCCACACACACACAATTTAAATATGGAAAACGTTGCTCAAATACTTAAACAAAAAGGAGTAAAATTTACACTGTAGAAATATGTTTGTGCTTGATAAACGGACTGAACAAACCCTGATGTTTGTTTCTAGTATTCAATTATTATTAATTATTACGTGATTATGAGAAAGGATAGAAGGATTGAATAATACCTAGAAAAACTCTCCTCAACTAACATCTGGGACAATTACGTAAACGCTGACAAGATTGTAGCTATTCCGAAAGTTGATGTTTCTACAAACGAAGTACTTAATTATTATCATCATCATCATCTAATGATAATGTTATATTCCTAAGAACAAACACTAAATCCTTTTCAACTGAGTAAAATAACATGGATACATGTTTACCTAAAGCACATAATTAGTTAAATTAGTTAATTAATATTAATATAGGCCTCCCGATGGCTCAGTGATACCTCCCCGATGGCGCAATGGTAGCGTTGGCGCCTTGTAATCAAGGTGTCCCGGGTTCGATACCAAGTGGAGGCGCATAGTGGTTCGGATCCCACTTTAAATTGCAGATTCAGTCTCGATTACCCTTACTGTGCATAAAGTGTACTTAAAACACAAAATCAATGAATTACTATTAATATAATTTTATTACTTCTCATATTCAAATTGTCACCCTTATACTTTATATAAATTCCGTGAACAGCTGTCGAGTTCGATTCCTGTAAATCCTAGGTCTCGTATGTATCATTGTTTGTTTCTTGTCACTGCATCTACAGCGTGTGGTTATCTTATTGGAGTTTTAGTTCATATTTGAATACGATCGTTAAATTTTGCACAGACTGTCGGTAAGATATCCTAATCCAAATTTAGGATCTAATCATACCTCAAACAGCAAAATGTATTTTTCAAGAAATATGCATGAACTGGTAATTCTTTGTAAGATATGAGTCACGTTTGAAAAATATGCTTGGCGATACAAACTCCGATCTCAGAAACGATTTGATTAAAATCATCTGAATAGCACTCTGCTATATATGCACGTCTCCACACAAAACCAAGCAAAGCATAATATTATCTATAGTGCATCCTAGTTGTCCAGTTCATGATTAATTTAAAATACAGTCCAGACCTTCACCTTTGCTTGTACCTTTAGGTTCCTTGCTTTCGATTGAAAAAAAAATATAAAAATCCATATTCCATGTGATCTGAACTACTGAATTTAGCAGTAAAGTGAACTCAGATACCCTTAATCACAAGGCACTTGAACCCGATGAAGGATCAGCTGAAAGAGCCTGTGAAAATCTCAGAGCAGGAAAAGCACTTGAGGTTCAAAGAGGAATACTAAGGGCAGTTGAATTCAGACTTATGCAATTTTGATTAAATGTGACATGATCAGTTCTATTTAAATAACGTAACCATATTTTCAAGCCGGGTAGGTATCGGAACACTCATGGTGGATATATTCTAACTATGTGAATGTAATAACATTGAAGAAAATGATTTTTCATTTACAGAAATTCCGGTTACCAATCGCATTCTGAATTCTCGTCTTACATTGATTTTTATTAACGCTGCAAATTGAGCAACAAGGTAAAGCGAATGCTTCAGAAAATTTTAACGTGTTGGCTTGGTAACGCACGTGAAAAAAGCTTAATTATTTCTGCACCACGGCTCATTTCGTGATGCTGAATGAACATTATACCACAGTCGCAGAGGGAAGATTTAAAACTGCAAAGTGAAAAAAAAATGGCTGTGGATCCTGCACGGTTATTTATGGACTCATGTGAAAATTTATAACCTGGGCATTTACGCGTGCTGTCGTTGTTCAACGTGTACTGAAGTTAAAGATGAAATGGCTTCGTAAAAGTCAACGTTTTGTTGTAAATTTTAATGGCATGTTAAAAGAATTTGCCCTGTAAATTTTGCTAACATTAAAAGCAGAATAACTGTCAAAATAGCCACTACAGAATATAATATAACCCTGTTACTTGGTGGATAACTAAGAAGGGGAAATAAATTAAAGTATGTTAATAGTGACTTTTCTTCAAAAGAGTACCGATTACTTTTGAATATTTCAGTACAGGAAACTTATGATTCGTAAGGAACGAAAAAATTGACTAAGCCTCAATGTTAAGTTATTGACTATTAGAAATCAACTTAAAAAATAATTTTCTCAAAAATTTCGAACACTGAGAATAATGCTTTCCTAAGATGGTAATATAGTGTATATGTACGTAGTTTGTGTACTGCAAAAGGAACGGCTGTAAGATTGAGAAAAAAAAATCTAATGAAACACAAAGGTTAATTTTGTCGTTTCTTGCTTATGTAACATGAACGGCGTCATAAAAAAACGCATGTTTGTTATTACCAACACTATTGATTCTAAATGAGGGAAAGTTTGAGTAAAGAAGTAGGATGCTGTCGTAATAAAACTTTTTTGTATACATAAGATGTGGTGAACTATCTGGCGAATCTTTTATTCTTCATTCAAAACGTTATCCATCAACTTCATTGTTGAAACTGTCACCTCCTACTTTAAAAACAAATTTCTCGCAGCACGCTATGGAGATGCGAATCCACAAAGCATCCTTTCGTTTTACAAATGGCTTTCCTGTCTTGAAAGTAATAGGGAACAGAGAAAAAGATAAGAAGCTTCTTGAGAAGATAACTTCCTTTAAGTTTTCAGCAAGTGATGAATACACTTGGATGAGCGTAAGTCAGGATTTTATTTTAAAGTCGACAATCGCTTCTCGTCTAGATGGAATTAACAGGTTTTGATGGATCCTTTACCCTGCATATTTGATGTTGATAAGCGAGAAAAACAATTGAAAACGTGCTTTTAATTTTCTCTGTAAAAGCTTATTTTAGTTCATCTTTTACGATTAGCTTCGTCAAAAGTTTTATTTGCAGTAGTCAAGAAAACCTGCATTGGTACATCAAACAGAACGATAGAGAAACAAGTAAGTTGCATTTCATTTCAAACATTTATGTTAATATGTAAGCAGTGATGTATCTGAAGAAGAAGAAGGAAAAACTTGATTTAGTTAAGTGGCTGATCGCGTTTAGTGGTTTACCTTCGATTTCACCATCGAAGTTCCTGGGTTTGAGTCCTGGCATGGGTCTGGGTGTTCATTGTGAGTGTCCCTTCACAAAATCCATCGTCATCGTCGCAATTAGCCAAAAGTGGTAGATAATGCACTTCAAATAATAAAATTACAAAATACGAAAAAGAACTGACCACACTCTACCTCGAAAAAGTGGAAATCCTCCAAGGATCAGGGCCAATGAAAAGAGCAGTTTGGCGTGCGTTATCTTTAATGAGTTTAAATTAGTTTGCGTTTGCTCTGCAAATGTTATCTAATCATTATTCATCATCATCATCAATGCGACTGAAGTAAATATAAAGGCATTTTAACGGCGAGAAAATAAAATTGTAGATTTAATAATGCCCATACATACATGAGGAAAATTAACAACTTCTTGTCTAATACGTAATTGCTGTGCTTGGAATAAATAAGTATAAGTATATGTCAAGAAAACGTGATGGAATGAAGAAAAGTCAACAATTAACATAAAGATCTAAGCTGCGGAAACAATTACTAAGTAATTAACTAACTGATAGAAAATCGTTATGCATGTCAGAAACGACGTTACAGGCTTCTACACAAGCTACAAAGTATGAGCAGACTGCACATTTAAACGAATTAAAGAACTTAAATTCGTGCAAGCTACAAACGGAGTAAAAAATCAAGACAATTAAATTCGCAAGCGTGACGATAAACTGGCTTTACGCTTCGTGAACCAGACCCACGAGCAACTCCAGCGACCAAACAAGCTAAAGCATAGTCAACGATATAAAATGGAACCTCTAAAAGTGTCATCGCTAATAAATGAAGGGGAAGGAATGGAAGAGAAACAGAAGGACGAAAAAAGAAAACCGGAGGATGCAGCGAGGACAACAGACGACTCTGCGAGATCGTCCTATTCCATCTCAGGGAAAGCCTCTTGCTGAGTGAAGTATGCACCTCATTTCCAGAGAATGGGACGGTTTTGGATGAAAGCATTTCCCCGGCTTTTTGATAGCATTTTTTTGCTACTCTCCAAATGCCACCATGTAAACTAAAAATTTTATGGTATTTCTGATGGTGCAGACTATTCCAGTGCATTTTCTTCTGCAGTTTTACATGCCTTTACATTTCAAAGGTCAGATTCGACCTCTGCATCGCATATGCATTTTCAGTATCAGGCTTTTGCTTAGTTTTTTAATTGTTTGTTTTTTAGTTTTCTGTGAGTTAATCACGACGATGTGGATAAACACGAATAAATTATTTTTTGATTGATTGATTGATATGGTGTTTTAAGTCCACATTTGCACAGTAAGGCTAATCGGGACTGGACCTAAAGTTTAAAGTGCGATGCAAACCACTATGTGCCTCCACAGGGAATCCAACTCGACATGAATAAATGAGTCGGAGAACAACCGATAGGTGAGATTCGAACTCAGAATCTGTGACTGATGACCAGTTGCAAGATTCCCTTCAGCATATTCGTCTAATCAGCATTCATCATCACCGTCGTGATTAATCTAAGGGGAAATCAAAGCGAGTCAAACAATACAGGAAATGAAAGAGAATCCTGCCCATCCACGTTACCTCATATCGTGGGAATTACCAACAGTATCAATAAGAGTAGTAATGTTTTGATGAATAACTATTAAACCGGTAGGCTGAAACTCTTGCTTCGAATAAACAGGGTGATAATGCCATGTTGATCCTGGTCAGCTAAGTATAATATACTAAAGACGAAATGCATTTAGTTTGTAGCAATTGAAGCATGATTCAAACCTATCCCGTGACAAACTCAAAGAGTCCCAGTGGAACACATTAAACAGTGGTTGGTATTCTACTTTAAACTTTAGGTCCGGTGCAGATTAACCTAACTGACCACTAAGTGAACTTAAAAGAAGACATTTTAAAATTTGCGATTGACAGCGATTAGTCCTTTCATACCCCTTTTTGGTAGCTCTAATTCTTTACCTTCTTCTGCACTCCTTTAACAAAATAGTTGTTTTCTGAAGAATTTATGCATTTGTATTTCTAAAAAGCATATCGGTAATTTACACGCATATTGTACCTTTATTCTATTTTGATTTTATGTATTAACATTCTAGTAAATTCAACCTTAAAGTTAGTCATAATCAAGCACTTAAATGTGTAATTTTGATTTCTTTGAAATGAACGTGTTTGAAATTCTCAACTGGTAACACTGTTAAGCCTTGTTTCCATGTTAATAAAACATTAAAATGCTGACCAAGGCCAACTTTTAAAGTATAAAAATATACATAAAAACGTAAGGTCTCCACCCTCTTACAGGGTCTTCTTCAGACTTTATTGTGAAGTTTCGTCTGAAGAAGACCCTGTAAGAGGGTGGAAACGTTATGTTTTTATGTATATTTTTTATATAATAAAAGTTGGCCTTGGTCAGCATTTTAATGTTTTATTCTCAATTGGTGCATTTTAGCGTGTTAAACGGAACAGCAGCTCATAAAATTCCCTTTTTATGTATTTTTGTATGTATTTTGATGCACCAAAAGTGCATCCTTAGTTGTTTATATATTTTAGTGTATTACTGGAGTCAATATATTTGTGTCAATTGGATAATTTTGGGTTTTGTGTGTACAAGTTTCGTGTCACTTTAATCACAAATAACTTAACAGACCACTCGGTTAATTGGTCGGTAGGTGAGTGTGTTGATTGATTCAGTAACGTCACTTACTTATAATGTTATCGGGGATACAGGGGGTCATAGGGTGAAAGGAGAGGGAAGTGGATGATAGGTATTTTCCTAGCATTCGACTGGAATAACTGGTTGGGTGATGAAGAACCTAAATCAAAATAACAGATGAGTATGGAGTGAACTTTCAGTTGCAAGTAGGACTTGAACCAACCACTGAATTGTGTCCTCACACGGGAATCGAATAAAGAACCCTTAATTACGTCTCTGCAATCGATGAGGTCATTGGAATCTGAATTTTAATGCTGGATGTAATTTGCCAAATGTCATTAAGTGTGAAAACGTGTAGTATAGACTCTCCTCCGGCATACACCGTAGAGTAATGATAGTCTAATGCCAGGTTCGCCTCGAATTAGCCCTCCACCATAAACAGCAAACAAAATATTTCGGGTTGGATACGGGACGCCCGTTTGCTTCCCAATTTGGCCAGCGAAAACAGTCAAATGGATGAAGAGAGAGGTTCCGTTTCAAAAAGGGTTGGTCACGTTAATGTTCATCATAGATGTTTCACTGCACTGAACAGAAATTTATAGCACGGCGTTGCACTCCTAGCATACTTCTGACGCCATGGACTTCCAGCATGGAGCCTTGCAAATGTATTTTGTGATTTCTCTTGCTAAAGGCCGGCTCGGGTTGGAGCTCTAGCTTTCTTCCTTCAATCTCTTCTTCTTCTTTTTCTTTTTTTTTACAGAAAAAAACCGACATGGTGGCAATGATTGATTACGCTCCTTCAACCCACGCACTCCAGTGAACTCAACGTTGCTTGGTGTATTTTCCTGTCCTCCTGGGTTCTTAAAACCCAGGAATTTGTGGAATATATGAAATTTGAATTACAATTAAAACTCGATGGGCTTGTAGATTCTATAGTAAGCACAGTTTAATTTTGATGTTTCAAGCAATAGAAATAATATAAGGTACAGCTGAAATAATTTCCACGGGTATAATGCGGAACAGCATTATGCTATATTTATCTGGTAGATCTCTTGTATTTCCAATAAGTTCATTGCATTTTCGTTATGTTACTATTTCTTCCATTTCTGATATATTGTGTTGCTTTTCTTAGGTCTTGGGTTGGTTGCGACGATGTGGATGAATGGTAAACTGAAGTGGATGGTGATTTGTTTGTTTGTTTAGGTCCATTTTATTCCCAGATAGGCTAATCGGGACTGGAACTACAGTTTGAAGTTGGTTGCGAACCATTGTACTGTCACCGACAATAAAAATGGGACACCTTGATCCTGAAATACTCGCTTCCCTGCAGGGTGTTATGTGCGTTGCCTAAATCTACGATGGCGGCATAACTTGTCATTGAAAATTTGCTACTAAAATCTACTTATCACCGTAGATTTAGGCAACACACACAACACCTTGCAAGGAAGCGAGTATCTGTGTGTCCCATTTAAATCGAACCAATGGTCTTGTCGGTAGGGCTCGAGACCCATTTTTGAAATGGTGATTTCAGGTAAGAATTTTTCCAACCATGTCCCTGCATAAAGAGGTTTTGTGGTTCACCCAATCTCTAATAAATAGGGTACTCTGGAGCAACCTGGGAGGGTAAAGGTGTCCAGAGCGTGATGTTGATCACATCGCCTCTACAAATGTCCGAGACTGTGAACGTATGCGGCACTACCTCCACATCCCTTCATGTGCCTTTACGGCTTTACCTTTTTACCTTTTTAGTGCAAACATCACACATAATCAGAAAAAAACAACTGCTTTTAAAATTAGTCCCATATAAAAGTACATTTTTAACTCTTCAAATAGGTGTTTCGTAACGGTGGGAACTGGCTGAATATGCTGACACATTGTGAGACTACATGCTAGTTTTGCCAATGAAATGAGAGGCCATGGCCTCGTACTACTATTAAAAAAAAAATTCAAACGCTTCATAGTTCACACATAAATCTTACTCCTTATAGAAAATGTTGTGTCCTTTTTACAATCTCCCTTTCTATATGGAAGAAGATAGATAGCAAATATCGCCTTATTAAGTGTAATTATCTACAATAACACTGGCAGGACAAAGAGATGCCTACATAAAAATGTATATTAATATTGCAGCGATTATTATTAATAGTATATATTTAAGTAATTATCACAGTTGCAGCAATAATATTAATTAATTATTAATAAAATGCCTCTTAGTTTATGTGTGTTTAGTCAATGCCGTTAGAAGATAAGTTTTCTTCAATAGTTTAGCGGATACATCCACGGGGAACATATACCTAAAAACATTATTAAAATAATTATTAAATACAGTATACCAGTGTTTTTTAAATTTAAATTATGTTTTGTAATGAGAATATTTGTGAAAGAATATCTCCCAATAAATTAGAAACAACACTTGGAAACACGAGTGTAAATTTCTGGAATTTTCCTTTAATTTAAATTCCAAGTCCTAATTTTTCAACAAAAGACGTAGAGAATACGAATAGAATTCACAGAAGTGTGTCCAGTTTTGTATCTGGTCATTTTCATGTAGGTATTCGACGAAATAACATCAGAAGAAAAATAAGTGGGTTGGATGCAGAGGAGGGGGCAAATTTTATTGGTGTATATTTAATATAGCCTATATGAAAAGCGAATACTCCCAAAATATTCCCTCTTTCTCTTCATGTAGCATACATTCTTTGTCCTAGCCACTACAATTTACCAATCCTTAACAGTTACATAATAATTTTCTGACTTGTGATTACAATAAATTTCCCATCAACGCAATTTTACCCCCCCCCCCCAAAAAAAAATGAACGGAAATTAGACAATTGGACAATTACGAGATATATTTGTGGCTTATTTTTAGTGTTACAAGTATTTGTTGATTTACAAATGTTGTACACATTGTTTATAACTACTTGTACACGAATTTTGCTTGCAAATCCCTGCACCAGAGCGTTTACCGTAATAGAGGTTCGAGATTCGAATCGAGAGAAAGGCAAGGACATCTCACTGGGTACTTTATCAGCTTCAACATCATCGTCGTCGCGATCAACCTAGAGAAGTGTTCTACGTAAATTAACAAAGCGTTGGCTCACATGGACATACCTAAAAATAGATTTATCAAAAATATTTATTCACTGAATGAAGTAGAACTTAAAGAAAATAACAGTCTATCCTTTTTCCCTATTGCTGAGAGCATTTGGTTATTCATGCATTCTGGACAGCATTTTTAGTTCGTCAGATTCTATTTTCTAAATAATTATTTAATCTTCTTCTAAAGTCTCTATCAAATAACTATTGCTCAAAATGAAAACAAAATAACAATTGCCTCATTCGCATAACCTTGTGTGATGCAAATCCTCTTTGTCTGAAATTTCGTAAAATAATGTTTATGCTGAATGCACCTAGAGCAACGCACCTCACCTCTCCACCATATCTCTGCCATTCTCTGCATCTATGCATCTCTCGCGCACACATTCTTCCTTTTTCCGCAGCCCAGAAGCAGCTCAAAATTCTACGAACCGTAAATTTGTTTCCGAGCCTGAACAACCCCATTGTTACTACGTGATTCGGTTAGACAACTTGGAGCGCTGGAAAGGATTAAGGACATAGTACCACAGGCTTAAAGTCACTGGTGCTAGTTGCTCCTTACATTATCGTCGTTAACAGAAGTTGAAAATGAACTTCTGGGCAAGGGATATTGTGTGTGTATCGGTTTCTATGCACATGCATAATGGTAAATAATACTACAATTACACTAGATTTGAGTAATGTAGAAAACGTCAACAAATATTATTAAAAAAACAACATATGCCTGTGAAAGAAACTGAAATGTTCAATGCATAAAAAATTAAGCATGTTTTTAACATATTTTGCACAATATTAGATGGTGCATCTACACTAATGTAAAGTTGTTCCGTACACATTGCCGACAGCTATGAAAGCACATTGGATGTAGAGGTAGAGTTCCACATATTATCGATCAGCATCGGGGGTGTAAAGGACGACTCTTTCCAAAGACATCCCAATGTCAACCTCTCTTCCACTAGTACACCCGAGACTGAATTTTGCAGACTAGCAAAGTTCTGGCGTCTAGACTCGCAGCTTGTATAATCCTCTGTGGGACCCGCTTTGTGTCGTCCCTATATGTTGGTTATTGTTCCTTCGTCTATCTCATCTTATTACCAATCTTCACAATTGCCAAACGTGGTAAAAAAGGGAAGTAAAATAAACTAAATCAATCCATCGATCAGCATCAGACTTCACCTTTACTCTCTCCTTCATGAGAGACCAGATACGTCAAATAGCCTATTCTTGCGGGAAATAGGGCCTCCCTGATGGCTCAGTGGAGGTGTAATCGTCCTGTTTCCCAAAGTTCCTAACCCTACGATAGTAAAACACTATAGACCTATATCTTTGTTGTGCACGGATTATAAAATTTTTGCACGATGTTTACTTCGTCGTCTTTTGCCTTATATGGAAAGAATGATCGGTGTCCATCAATACTGTTATGGTAATAATAGATCGATCTTTACTGTTTTAAATTAAAACTGTTACAAGACCCACTATGTGGTAGGTGTAAACAAAATGGTTCGATTTCACACTGGCTAAGTGAATGCATACGGACACGTGAAACATGGAAATATCTATGTGTGTTATTAGTAAAAAAAAGTGGTAGCGTCCTCCCCTTGTAATCAAGGGGTTCCGGGTTCGATTCCTGGTGGAGCCACAAAGTGGTTCGGAGCCCACTTTAAACTGCCTATATGTGCATATAGTGGACTTAAAAACCAACAATTCCATTCCTACGGGAATTAAACATTTTTGGTCAGGTGACTTACCTTTTTAGCCACTGTGGCTGTGATACTTCTACACTACTGGAAACTTATCAACTTATTTATGTCATTAACCGGACTAGTAGGCCTAAGGTAGGGGAATGAAGAAAGAGATTTACATCACAGAAGTTCCCTGAAATTACATTTAGAAGACCGCATGCACAGAAAAAAGATGGTGGAAACAAATGGGGATTTGATTCCATGGCTGTGACGGTACGAAAACATAACAGAGAGAGAATATATTGGCATTTCTCAAATGACTATAGCAAATATGCTGAAATTCTGATTTAAAGAAAATTGAAGACAACAATGTAGTATGAAAATCTACTGCTAAAACGTGGAATGTTATGTTCTGTATAATTTAAACTGAACAAATTCATAGTAAGTAGATCCACTAGATTAGCAGTTCATCTTCATTTGGAAAATGGAGAGAGAACCGAAATAATCCAATTTTGCTGAGAGTGTGAGAATGGTTAAATTCAAGCCAAATTTTATTCATATAGAGGATAAACTTTTCTGATAGTTGTATTAATTCATACGTTATCGAGATCATCCCATTATACGTCATCTGAATAATGTGGATTTTACGTTATTTCAAATAGAATACCGATTAAATCAGAATATCTACCACTTCTTGGCCAACTGGGATAAAACGAAAGCGTTTCCAACAGTTACAGTTACCTTTAGGCGTAGAGGTCTACTGTCTTAAATATTTAGTTATAGTGTTATTCTTGACATGTTTTGTATCCTTTGGATATACATTTCCCTTTGGATATGCAGATGTACGCCAAAATACACTTATTATGAACATTATAGAGTTAAATAAGCGTTTCGATGATAATTGTGAATCTAATTATTATTTAATTGGCACGAAAACAAATATGATTCAAAATGAATAACTGCACTACATCGTGAATTCGGATACAAAAACATTATGCATGTATGTCGAAATTTTGACATTCCCCTATTAATATTTTTTTTTCTAAAATATGTGCTGGATGTTTACACTGATTAAATGCAAATCATTGTCATGAGAATGACATATTCAAATCATTCTGGAATCGTGCAGGAATATGTTAATATTAATGATTTAGAAATAAATAATTGCTGATTTCCAATCTCTTGCAACTACTTAAACTTCCATTTTTTCTGGTCGCAATTAAAGTGTTATATTTACCTATTTGTGACAATTAACCCAAAAGATAGAAAATCGACGTAATATAATCGAAATGGAAATATAAATTATGTATATTTATCTATATATAGGCTACATGGTGGGCATATTAAATTAATTATAAACATTTAAGTATGCACATAGCTCTAAAAGCATATTATAAACAAAATTAAGGTACAAAGTATAATAATCTAAAAAAAAAAACAAATATGAAGATATGTTTTTACCACGAAAAAGTACAAAAATTATAATGAGTAATTATGTTCAGCTCAGTATCCAAACAAAGAGGAAAAATAAACAAGCAAAGCACGCTTATTACTTAACAATTGCTACAGGAGTAGAAAAGTACAATGTTCATTAATAATGGTAGCCTTTAAATTACGTAATTACTCTCATAGAGAGTCATGTAACTATGTAACATTTATGTAATTATTATTTAATTTATCTTAAATGCAATGATGCAAATAAATAAGCTAGTGTACTGCGGCCTCTGTAGCGAACTTGTCAGCATCAGACGCTGTGAAGTCAGAAATCACAGGTTCGAACTCTGGTCAAAACATGTATGGATTATTTTGTTTTTCCAATTGTCATCCCATTCATCTATTCATCCTTATCGCTGTTGTATTTCAGTAAACGACTTTCAATAAACAAATGCAAAGTGACTTGAAACATTCAAGTTCTCTCTGCAACTTGATTAACAATCATTGGAAATAGTATTCACTCGGATAATGTTAGTCACAAGATCGAAAAATAACCATGTTTGATAAAAGTTGCATTGAGAACTAAAGTTATAGATGAAAATGTAAATAACAAAAGTACTACCGTATGTAATAATGATTCATTGACAATACAAAGAATTGAAAAATTCAGGGCGATAAATAGCAGAAAAAATTGTAAATTGTTGAGAGTGATGACCAATGGATATGTATTTCTCAACATTTTTTCTCTCGAGAGCAAATAGCGCTTTACCTTTCCATTTCTACGCTTGAATTGTTGTAGGGGGTCTATGAACTTGCACGTGGCGCGGGCGAGACCTTTTTTTTGTGCATCTGATCTGGCTGGCAAGTTGGCGATTACGTCATCTGATGGAGTTGGCAGAGATGTGAAACGCCGGAATCTGAAAGTACATATTATACGAGATAGGAGAACGTTGAAACTAGACACTCTGGATTTGTTGAATGAATGTATTGTGCATAGCATTGTACTGGAAAATGGACGAGAGAAAGAGAGAGAGAGAGAGAGAGAGAGAGAGAGAGAGAGAGAGCCATTGACTCCCTGGGGCCCACTTTATGATATTTTGGGTTCCTTTAAACTTGGTATAAAATAGAACATTAAACTTCCCTATTGCAGTATAAGTAAAAATTTAAGTATAGGGTGCAACACATAAACAAAATTAAGCTTTTGTCGAGATAGACAGATGAGATTCTATTTCTGTGCTTCGTTGAAAAAAAAAGTTGGTTTTCGAAAAAGTTTCGAAATAACTCGGTACATACATCTAGAATGTTTATAAAGTAATAATGCTACTTTAGATAATCATTCACATGGAATTGATTCAAGACCGTTGTTTTTATTTGTCACAAGGATTAAGATTATTTAAAGAGTGAGACAAAATAATGAACGCCCTTTTACTCACTTATAATTAAAAAAAAATGTAATGGTTTATTTAATGTACTGATAATTGTAGATAACGTAAATAATGACATTTTCTAGATGAAAACTCGTCGCTGATATTTTACAACAAAAATCATAAACATAGGATTTCTGAATGCTTATACGACTCCCTGAAGACTACAAATAATAGCAAAGCTGAAATTCTACGGGAAGCAGTTGTTTGGAGGGAGAACAGTTAAGGCGGATACAACTAATTTCACTGGTGAAAAACATTTTCTTCCGAATTGAATTTTAATCTCCACTGATTTAGTGTTGTTTACCAAGCAGAGGGAACACTCATAATAAAACTTGGACCAAATGTGCACTTCCTACCATTGCAGCACACTTTGACTGAACAGGACTGTATAAAACATCTAAGGAGAAGTGAGGGGACCGAGTAACGCGCTTGAACTCAATGCACACAATCTTGCATTCTCACACAAAAAGCCAGCCAAGAACCCTGTTCCAGTTAACTCTGGAGGAAGGCCACGCATAGCGGCAGAGAAGTGGGGGAAATTGAGTGGGCAGAGCGAAGCAGCACACTCTGCTGGAAAGGCTGGTAACTGCAGTCGCTTTTACCCCTGCACGAAATCCCGTTCCTCTCGCGTGTTCATTGGTGGAGCATTCTCGCGTCACTACTTCCGAACAGACTTGTTCTCGTTCGGCTGCTCCAGAGATAAAAAGAACGTAGTAAGAATTATTTCATTCTCTCTCCCCCTTTCTCTCACTCTCACTCTCTCTCTCTCTCTCTCTCTCTCTCTCTGTGCGTGTGCGTGTCCGTGTCCGTGTGTGTGTGCGTGTGCGCGCGCAAGCAGATGTATAAACGCGCATACAAAGGACAGTCAAAAATATTCGGAATTGCTGTATAGCTTAAGTTCGAGATTTGTTTTAAGTTCACTTTTGTACTGATAGACTAATTGGGACTGGACGTACAGTTTAAAGAGGGATCCGGACCACTATGTGATTCCACCGGGTATCGAACCTGGGCCCCCTTGATTACGAGGCTACAATGCTATCACTACTCCATTTGGAGGCCCGATTGTTTGATACGAGGGGTGTCCCATAAGTAGTGAGCCTGAAAGGGTTCCCATGATAGTGCATTCTGAAAATAATTTGGGGATTTGAAATAGCAATTCTTCGTAAGTTTATATGCAAAGCGGTGTCCAGTTCTAACCATCCTAATCGCCTTTGCAGGAGCTAGAATTGTGCTAAGTGCGTAACGTCAGAAAAATGAAGAGAGAAGAGATACGAACAGTGATCAAATGATCAAGTATCTGTTGTAAAACATGTTGAGTCCCAAGGAAATCCATGAAGATATGGTGACAACATTAGAAGATGATGCTCCATCCTCTGCCACAGTGAAGAGATGGGTAGGCATCAAAACAGTGGAAACACCCCGACTCCCCTACCCCAAAGAATGCAAAGTCCGGTCCCTTTGCTGGGAAAGTGATGACAGTCTTCTGGGACTGAAAAGGTGTTTTGTAGGTTGATCATCTCCGAAAGGGAAACACCATGACGGGAGAGCATTATGCTTCCCTGGTGAAGCAATTACGGGGTGTTTTGAAGACTGAGCTACGGGGAAAGCTCTCTAAAGTGGCGATTCTGCATCAGGACAATGCACGTGTTCACACATCGCTTGTTGCGATGGAAACCATCCGTGATTGTGGGTTCGAATTGTTGGAATATCCCTCTTATTCACCCGATCTTGCTCATCTCTTCCCTAACCTGAAGAAAAGCTTTGGGCGATGTGCATTATCAGTGTGATAATGACGTCATCAGTGCTGTGGGTGACTATTTTGCAAGCCTTGAGGAAAGTTTTTATGAGACCGGGATAAAAGCACTACAGAAGTGTGTGGACCTGCAGGGAGACTACGTAGAAAAATGGGTTCCTAATGCGGTCCCATCCTGTTCCCTTCTAGGTTAGTCTTGCTACTTATGGGATACCCCTCGTAGCACTATAACGGTAGAACGCAGGCTATAGCAACGTTCACCGTATCACCTTCAAAGTAGGGCCCTTGCGCGCACACACACATTTGCTTCATCGATCCTGCCATTGTTAGAAGCACTAGTGGAATACTCATTTTGGAATATTCTAGAATTTGGCTGTCCCACTCGATTTGATGTCTTCCGTGGTTGCGAAACGCCCCCGTTGAAGCCCATTTTCAGAGTAGGGGACAGCCAAAAGTCATTCGGAGCGAGATCCGGAGAGTACGGTGGTTGCGCGATAACAGGAATGGCATGGTAAGCTTCCCACCACGACGAAACTTACATTGTGGTATCTCTCATTATACATCTATAGTGGAACACTTTGATTGACCGTCGCGCGCGTATACATATGAATGTATGTTCAGCTATTCTATAAATTGAACCCCTGGACTGTAGCATCTCTAACTCCAAAAGACCCCCTTAGAAGTTTGCTTTAAGTTTATCTTATGTTCAGATAGATTAATCTGGATTGGACCTAAATTTAAAGTGATACCCAGACCATGTGCTTCAATCGGTGATCGAATCCGATACCTTTAGCTAAATGATCATTGTAACTACGTATACCCTGTCCGGGAATTTCTGGAGCGAGCAAACGAAAGCAAGTATCTGCACAAGTAGTAACTGGAGAGGGCTCAACCAATGAACACATGCGAGGGAACAGGATTGCTTTGAGGAGGAAAGCTACTGTAGTTCCCAGATGTTTGTATCAGCGTGCACTGCTTCGCTGAGCCCACCTCCTTCCTATCTTTCTGCGCGACCTTCCCGGGAGAGAATAGATACAGATTTACAATAACTTCTAATAATGTAACCTGGTTCGTCTTTTTACAAACTCGGCTACTCAATTTTACACTGCAGTACTGTCATATAGACAAAATACTTGTAGAGTTGGAATTTATTTAACCTTTTCTCATTTTTCCAGAACTGATTCGTGCATCTGTATTTCTTTTCCAACTTACAAATTATTAGTTCCTTTACTTGAGATCTAGCATATTCAAGAAACTCTACTATATGCCTCTGAGACTTATTTGCCATCTGCACTAACGTTTTAGTAATACCCGATGTGGCCATGTGACATTGTGAAAAATGAAAAGCTTTGAAATTTATCACGCACGAAACTTGCTTTTTCACTTACTGAGTGTTTACAAATTCAGTAACAATAAGGCAATAATGGACTATTCAATTTACTCCCTTTTGAAAATTGTGATCATTTCAGGCAGCAATCACATAATAAACTAAACTTTTTACATTTATAGTTCGGTACTCTACAGACTTAGCATGTACAAATTAATCTTATTTAAATAAATTAATCTTATTTAAATATCTACAAAAATCACCAATTCAATGACTGCATAGGGATTGTGCCCTGTTCCCCTCACAGAAAGAGGAACAATCAGGTAACTTGCAATTTATGGTGTGAAATCGGTTTTCCTACGTACAAGGAAAAATTCACTACGTGAACTAAGTCACAAGTTCAAGTTTAAGAGCTACGGAAATATATCTTTAGTACTACCAAACTTTCTGTTGTTGCTGTATTCGTAAAAACATAAAATATGATAATAATTTAAAAATTAAATTTCACGTACATACTCACTTATTTTTGATAATTGAGCATGGAATAAAATATAAATAAATGAAGGTTGAACAAATTTTATGGAATACAAATATTGAAATACTCACAGGTTATCAAATAATAAGATATGCTGTTACTTCCAACATTTTTCAAAAATCAAAACTTCATGCGCTTTGCAACTCTCATGTACCTTTAAACCTTAATCATTCTATGAACGGTGATAATGAATACCTATTGTATGAAAAGAGAAGTAACGAACTTTTTCTCAACTTGACTTAGTGGGCCTTTGATTCAAATGTTAGCGATTGTTGAGGACATGAATTGAAATCAAGAAATCGCACGTAATCTCTTCCCTCCCATGCTCTGAGAAAGAGGACGAAACTGGCGTTCTGAATACATTCAATTACCAACACACAGTTGTATCTGACATTCGATTTCTAGTGGAATTTAATTTTCTTTCCAAATTGGGTGCCATCTTGTTTCATCATGCAAGCCGGATGTGACTTTGTTGGGTGACTTTCGCTTTACTGATCACACGTAGATGAAGCTACCTACGAAATTATTTCAAATTCTAACCACTTAGTGCCACTGCTGTCGTGGATTGACAGTAATTTTATACGAATATAGATGCTACCTTTCGTTTTTCTTTCTTAAATTCAACGATCTTTCACTCTTACTATTAACATTTATTAATACATATAATCAGTATTTCACTTTTAAAATAGCGGTCGAGGGTTCTGAGTTTGAGTCAAGCCAATGTATTTTTACTTTCGATTAATCCAATCACTCATACTCATCGTCTCAATTAAACTAAGTATGAAGGCAAGCACCGTACAGCATTAAAATTTCCAACATATCCTAAAAATATTTAATTCTTTCGATATTTGATTTTCATCTTCACATGCTAATGCTTCCTGATATTACAGTGTATTCAAAATTAAAATTGAAAATTCACTGTAGCATTCCTTGTAAAATTCTTGTGCGCTTGTTTCCATGCAATTAGGATGCAGTCTAACATATCCCTCACCTCCCTATCAAGGCTCATTAGCTCATTCGAGAGCACGCAGATTGTGGTGAAAGTGGAGGGGAGAACCTGAAGCATATTGCGAAGGGAATTTCCTAATCCACCCTATAAATACCATCCTGAGAATACTAAGAAGCAATGCATTCTCAAATATTTATATTTTACACATTTTATATCGCTCTTCTAATTGTGTATTAACCGTGGCCATGAGAATAAATTATGAATTGATGAAGTATATTAAGAAAACATAATGGAACCAGGAATTCTAAGAGTTCAAAGCAATCCAACGGAAATTGACCTTCTCGGAGTTTCATCATAATTCTTCTATAAATACCATTGAATCCGAGAACAATCGATTTGATCTCTACAGGTCGCATGTAATTGTAATATATCCACACACACTCACTCACCTTCTCTCTCTCTCTCTCTCTCTCTCTCTCTCTGTCTCTCTCTGTCTCTCTCTCTCTCTCATACTCGCCCACACACCCATACGGCCCGACACACACTTATTCAAACATTGAATTGAAATGGAAAAGTTAAGACGTATAACAAATCAATCATATCCCGTAAATTGGTACACGCAGATGTTGATTTAGAAGCAAGTTATTTTTTAGAGTTATTTTAGATTTTTAAAAAACTGCAAAATTGTATTTGTACAGTAACAAAAATATTTTTTCCCGTTATAGCCTACATATGTCAGTATTTGAAAATCTGACACGATACTTTATTACTGTTGTATATGTGAGGAGCGAAATATTCACTTTCTGTAAAGGCTGTGTATGACTCCAAGATATGATTGAATACAATCTCGTTCTCGTCTTGTGTTCAGAACAGTTTGTTTCTGATGAAGCTAGTTCTACAGTGACATTTCCTGATTTTGTACATCCTAGACTGTGTCATCCTTTCCTTCAATCGAATACTTTTTATTTAATAAAGCTGGGACAAAGAAGGTGCCATTATCTTAGTCAATAACCTCCTCTCCCCAAAGAATCCATTGGAGTTATGTATTTTAGTCGTGTCTTAAGGCTGCAAAATAAAAAAAAAGAAATCAAATATTTTCACTGCAGCTGATAGGATTGATAAAGGAAGAAGTCGTAATGTCATAACTAATCTTAGTGTATATTTTAGGCTAGCTACATTACAACAAATTTGAAGACATTTTCTGTCCTTTAGATGAAATCATGTGATTTGGACTAAACACAGGATACAGAATTGAAGTGTGAAAACCGTATGCTTCTATCACGCATCATTTTCATTGGACAGCCACCTGATGCATGTGTGAAAGGCATATTACAATACACTGTACAGTAAGAAAGCACAGTAACAATACCTACAAACATGACGTGGTGGAGCATTTACGCTTGTACGTACATATCTGTAGGGGTCTCCCTGATGATAGACCAACAATAGTCAGCAAGTATACTGCCGTTCCAACCACTTCTCAAACACAGCAATGTCCTGGTGGAACCTTTCCCCATGTTCATCACTGACTGCTCCCAGGTTTTTCGGGGAAAAGCCCACATGTGAGTCCAGAAAGTGTAATTTGAGGTACATGTGTCATCCCATGATATGGAATGAGTGCACCATGTCACGAACAGTGATTCATATTTGTGTGCTTTGACATTACCCAGGAAACTAGAATACACCAACTTGAATGCCTGCCATGCTGCATTTTCTGGGTCAGAAAGTGTAGAATCAAACGGCTCTAATCTGTGTGCCAACAAACACGCCTTCCTTAACCTTTGCCTCACTTAACTGTGGGAGTTTCGTCCAGAGGTACCTGAAAGCTTGGCCTACTCGACCTAGTGCTTTGACGAAGTTTCTCAGCAAACCAAGCTTGATGTGTAATGTGGCAGAGATACATTCTGATTGATTTATTATATTAAAATAACTTCTCTCTCGTTTCCGTATCCCACATTTTGGGGCTTGTCAATTAGATCTCGTGATATGTTCTTGATGCCTGTAGTAGCGGCCAGTGTTTATGGACATAATGATTATCTCTGTCCCGACTGTCCCACTCACAGAGGAAGCAACAGTATTTCATGTAACCTTCTTGCATACATCTTATCCTGCCATACCAATGTATAATTTCGAGCATTCATTCTTTGAAACACAGGAGAAACACACTTTCGGCTATTGTACCTTACGTTAGTTATGTAACTTTCAAATTTTGTGTTTTTGGCTAAATTTTACGTGATACATGGAAACAAATTGCAGATTCGTTTTTGTCACGCACAAATACATTACAATCACACATTTTCATCTAAAGGACAAATTTCGTGTTGTGCAGTGTTATCTGCGAAGCCCAAAGACTGAAATACAGAAACAGGCCATGTCGAAAGGTGCAAGACTGCATTTGAAGCGAGCATACTTCGAGAATGGTCTCGCAGTTTAGTCTGAAGCATTTGACTGCAAGCGAAAATCTTTCGAATTGCACTTCGACTGCAAATACGGTCAGTAGATAAAGCTACGAACACATTGTTTTTCCTGCGTTATAAACACTTGCTTTTCACTGTAGAAATCACAAAGCATTTTTAAAAAGTTCTTATGCTTATACTTCCACATATTAGAAGAACTACAATTAATATCTGGCTGTCTTTCAACATTCATGATTTAAAACAAACGAACATAAAATGCACGAGTCAAGTATTCAAGCCTGCAACCTCGCGTACTCTACGCTACGGTCTCGATTGCTAGTTTAATTGGCACTTTAGAACTGCACTAGGTTACGTCACATCCGACAAGACCGTACTTCAAGACTGTTTTTCCGACCTTTCGTACAGAGCCACAATATGTTATGAAATGTGCATAAAATTGTTAATTTCAATTAGGATTTTGGATTGATTTGTTGTTTTAAGTCCACTTTATGCACAGTAAGGCTAATCGGGACTGGGACTACAGTTTAAAGTGGGATCCGAACCACTATGTGCCTCCACCGGGAATCGAACCCGGGACCCCTTGATTACAAGGCGACGACGCTACCACTGCGCCATCGGGGAGGCCATAATTTCAATTAGGATATTCACACTCCAAATATACCTTGATTCGTAGTTGCAACCTCAGTCTTCCGCGCAAGTGGGAAACATTTCGTTGCTATGACAACGGAGAGGGTTTCAGCGGGGATACACACACTGTTTAAACGTACTTGGGTGTCATCTCAACTGTGGAGCGGGGCGCAAGAATACCGGATGAAGACAGGAAGGAAGGAAGTGTGGCGGGGTCGCTGCTTCTGTCTGTGTGTCCAGCTCCAGTAGTTTGTTGTCAGATGGAGAAGAAAGGCTTTTGCAACAGTAAGTGCACACAGTTACAAGTCAAATGCATACTAAATCATGTTACATGTTATTTGTCTGCATCGCACGTAACACAACAAGCTGAGATCAACAAAGATAGCCATGCCAATATTTTAAAAGCAAGTAGAGTTTATACTTATTTACGCATGGACTACCAGAAGGTGGAGGTGCTTTAATCACCAGGTTTTCTCGGAAGTTTACCCATAAAAATTAAGATAGATAATCACACGACGCACATACACTTCGAAATAACGATATTTTTCACCGGGAACCGTCTAAGGTCGTAGAAACGAGAGTTGACTGTAAAGTCAACCATAATTTAAAATGTCAATTTGGCTAAAGAATATCAAATTATTGATATTATTGTGATAACACATTTGTTAAAACATAGTCTTAAATATTACCATGAAAATGTTCGTATTCTGTACTGTTTCACTGGCAAACGATTTCACATATCAATAAACGTTTTATTAAAAAAAAAATGTCTCCTTATTTATTCATTTCCTCAAACATATTTGATTTATACGTTTGGTTGACGATTCTATCTTTATGAACATAGGTCAACAGAAATAATAACGAGACTAATAATTATTATTATTTTGTGATTTTTAATTTCATTTTTTTAATTCCAAGACGTGAAAGATGAAAAGTCTCTCCTCTCCCAAAGCACTATTTTCATAAATGGCAAGATGGAAGTTTATCTAACGTAAAGCGACTACAATTAGCAGCGAGAACAAATTGCAGTAACTGAATTAACATCATGATTGTTTTAATCATAATCTGCACTAATAAATAAGTAAGCAATTGTACGATCACCGGCAATAAAAATGGGGCACCTAGATCCTGAAATACTCGCTTCCTCCAAGACGTTGTGCGTTGCCTAACTCAACGGCGTGGTAGAAGGTGCAATTAAAAATTTGCTATTGCAATCCACTTATCGCCGTAGAGTTAGGCAACACACATAACACCTTGCAGGAAAGCCAGTACTGCAGGATGTAGGTGTCCCATTTTTATTGCCCGTGACTGTACATTACATGAATATTCACATCTTGACCTTGTAAGGCAACGAAACCGAATAAATAAATCTCAGACACCATCTACTGCATCATAGATTATTCACGGTATTACATATTTTCCCGTCATAACTCCTGTCTAAGTTTCAGAGACTGTTTTGTAATATTTGGAGAGGCGCTGTGGGGAGAGAAAACATCTTGGAAAGTTGGTTCCACCTAAAAGTAACAACAGACAAGGTAGTTGTCTTTCGCGTCTCGTGCTCCACCGTTTTATGAGGTCCTTACCACAGACCAGAGACTCGAAGCTGATCGTTTCGAGTTCTTTGTTTGCAGGCAAGTCAACCCATTGTCTGGTGCACCAGAGGCTATTACCATACTTGCAGAGAATACCACTCGGTAATGTTGTTGACAGCCCGTGGTCAAGAGACGGTGATTCATTGTCGTTTAAATCAATTTGCGGTACGGAAAGAACAAAGTTTCTTGGACACGGCTTACGGCGGCGTATGAAACTGATTCCGACATGACCGCATCGATGTTGGCAGAAACGTCATGTTTTCATTCTTTCTCTTGTGGTTTGGTTGTTTTGTTCAACGGATAATACGATTGCGTGATGTAAATGTTAAAGACGCCCTTTTCCAACCTTACATGGTCATTGTTCCGTTCGAAATTTACTTTTAGCACACCTCTTGCGTCACATTTGTTTCGGTGAAACCGCAAACTCATGGTTTTCGAGATGTTATGAGGAGTTAAGTGTTATGTAAAGTTGACTCTGAAATTTAGTCAGTACCTCGGCCTAAGTGGGGAAAATTAAGAGAAAGTGCACATTGCTCATCTTTCAGTGTTTCTGTGTTGTTGTTTTTTTAATCTCCAAGAATAGATTCGTAGTTCGACTTCTTGCAGGATGTTGCCGTATACCACACGGAGCCTTCGGAAAATGACATTATTATCTTGAATGTATGCAACCACGCGATGCAGATACACGGTTGTGTGTGTGTGTGTGTGTGTCTATTATATTATATATATGAAGCAATTTCACCGAATAACGCTGTATGGCACTTTTGGGAATGTGCTGAGTTAACAGTGAAATCATGCAGCGGCCCTGCTTCTACAGGCTACAAGTTGGCCAGTCATAAGGTCGGATGTTGCCCAAAGATTGCTACTGTGTTTGCATAAGTTTTATGTTTTTTCTACTGTAGTCCAGTAACATACAACATGTCTTATCCGTTGTTCTCGCATTCACTGAAATGTGCCATATAGCGTTATTCGGTGGAATGCTTCATGTATGTATATTATCACGCTATGAACATGCCGTATAGTCAGTCAATACAAATACCTCTGACACAACTTTATGTTCATCTCTCATTTGAGTTTTATATTCACTTTATGCACAGATAGGTCAATTGGGACTGGATCTACAGTAGGGCCAAAAGCTGTTCTTATAGTAAGATAATCTGTGTAAAATACTGTAAGCTTAAGTGTGACCCTACTTCAAATAATAAATAAATAAAAAATAATAATATGAAAAACCAACGACTATGTGCCACCACATAGTATCGGACTCGAATCCCTTTAATTACAAGGCGACCACGCTACCACTACGGGCTGTGGGCGAGGAGAGTGGACAACAAGAAAGAAATCTTCTGCCTGCCTTCTGGTTTGATTGAGGTGGTGCTTTAAGTCCACTTTATGTACAGTAAGGCTAATTGGGACTCGACCTACAGTTTAAAGTGGGATCAGAACCACTATGTGCCTCCACTTGGAATCGAACCCGGGACCCCTTGATTACAAGGCGACGACGCTACCACTTTTTTTCTTTTTTTTAAAAGGAATACGCCTATGCCGAAGTATTACCCATCAGTCACACGACTTCCACTCGTATCAATTGGACTATTTTCTCGATCTTTCTCAGGACAGACAAACACAAATACCCATGCCTTACCCGGGACTCGAACCCGGAACAGAGATCGCCAAACCGTCAATGCTGGTAGAGATCTAGACGGAAGAAACCTTCGTGCTGATTGCACCCCACTAGGCAGCAGACGGTCCTGTCAATATTCATAGAAACTATAATAACAACCATCCCCCCAAAACATTGGATTCACTCGTATACCAATGAAAATAACGAATTTTAGGATACTACTCAACAAAGCTGAAAAGAAACATGCTTGTGCACCGCTCATGTGGGTTCGTCCGTATACCAGTATCTCAGTAACTACAAGGGCTGTAAAATTACATTTTGGTGGAGAGCTAGACATGAAATGGTAGCTCAAGGCAACATAAATTAACTCGATCAACCTGTCTGGCCGTGACAGATCCATCTCAGAAACTAGGAAATGTGAAAATCTAAAATTTTCTAAAGCTAAAATGTCTTGTTGCCTCGTCCGTCTTTCTATTAAAAAGAATAATTCCTATAGATATTAAGGTTTTATGAACCAAGAAAACACAAAAGTTGAATCTACGTTTGGTATTCATATATATTCACAGTTAACTTTCCATTCCTCATGAGTTTGCCAATTTCTGACCTAGAATATTCCAAGATAATACTTATATTATGATAATTCAGATAGTCTAACTAATATCTAGATATTTGATTGATTGATTTACTTTATTTAAAGTCGCATTTTTCCCACGTTTGATTGATCTGGACGATGTGGATGAATGGTGACAAAATGAAGTGGAAAAAGGTACAATCACAAACACATATGGACAACATAACACAAACCTCACATACGATTATAATTCGTGTGAGTCCAGGTTTCAGATCGGAAATCGAGTTGGTTTATATAATAAGTTGGATATTTGCATATACAAGAGCTATTATTTATTCGATGTCTTTCATTTGACTTATATGCGTCACTGTGGACATTTGAATAACCTTCAACCTAATTTTCTTCATACTCGTCAACCGTATATATATATCAATATACACGTACTTCGTCCAGATATCCGGCTACCCGTCATATGTATATCTGAATATTCTTGTATCTGTCAAGGAGAATATCCACATAACTCTCCACCCTATTGTCTGCATGCCTGTTAACAAATTATTTGCATGTCTTTCAACAGAATTATCCTGACACCCTTTAACCACATTATTAGGATGTGGAATATCAGGATATCCATCACGTGGATTATTCGCATACTCATTATACTTAAATAGAATTGCTTTTAATGAATCTTCAACCAAAATAAGCACTACGGCTGAAATTCCTTGCAACAAACCCTTCAGTGCTGTCTACTATCATTGTATGCATAGGGTTAAACCCTCCTTTCCCACCAATGGAGTTATCGACAATAAGCTCTCCACCTCAAACGTTGCGACAATTGTCCACAACACACGTCAGGAAATATTTTTAAAAATACTTCTTCAATTAACAAACAAAGTTCCAAAGTAGTATAATTGATGCTACAACCAGGACCACTTACAAGTGTACAAATGATGAGCTCATATAATTAAACAGCCCGATTTGCCCACACTTAAAATTATGCCAAGATGCCCTTATTCCCCAATTCTTCAAGTGTAATATGCTCTTAATTCTAAGAATTTTGAATCCTAGTGTACAAATGATGAGCCCCCTCAGATTGATTTGCTTACACTTAAAATTATGTCAAGTACCCATATGATTTTATTGTTTATAGTGTGTTATTCTGTCAAAATCCCAAGAATCTTGAATTCTAGTGTACAAATGATGAGCCCCCTCAGATTGATTTGCCCATACTTACAAAAGTTGCATCAGCCAGATTTTTGTCCATAAGCTTGTTAAAAATATGCACCTTCTTGATATTGTTTTGGCTACACTTAAAAACTAAGGCAAAATGCCACTCTCACCCACCCACACACACACACATATTTACTTCTGGTTTATTTCCATTGCATCAGGCTGTGCAACAAATTATGATGCAAGAGCTATTACATCATGCTGTGCAACAAATTATTATCCAATATTAAGCAATAAATTATTAGGCATGTATTGTTTTCTAATTGGTTAATTATGACACAATGTGATGATGTGTTATATTCTGATTGCTTCATTGTTTCAGATGTTTTAATCCGTGCTTAGGGTATATAAAGAGATTTTGCATTACTCATCAGCCAGTATTGTGAGAGTAGCTGAGGAGAACAGATGTGTTGTTACAGTGCTTCTCATACTTACAGGCCTGTTTGGTTTAATATATTATTCATATTAAATATATTTCTGGTATATTGAACAAAAAAAGCTTATATTTTGTATAAAAAATCTGATATTTGTTGCATCCAGCTTGTTTGTTGTAATCCACTCATATTTAGAGTCAGGCTTATATCTGTCCCAGCCTGTTATACAAAAATCAATACATAACACAGTGCTAGGTCATTGCTTTTCTAGGACATGCATGTCTGTGCAGGCATTTGCGGAAGGTCAGTGTAGATCAATATTTATTCTCTTTTTCCACTTGTAGGCTATTAGCTTTACAACCTGTCATAATAAGCATAGAGTTTTGATTTAAAACCCAAAAAATTTTGTATAATAAACCGAGAATAAAAATTAATAATATTAACATATTAAATATACACAAGAAATAAACAAAGCACACAGCTGAACAAAATATATATATATATTAAGTACAAAATTTTGAATTGAACCCCAGGAAATCTTATATAATAAACCAACAACAAAAATGCCAAATCAAAAATATTGCAATCAGTGTAATAAGAATATATCCAGCCCCAATTGGGCCAGACACCAAAAGAATTGTGACCCAGGCAAATATAGAACTCCCACTAAAATATGTCCTAAATGCCACAAAATATTTAGCAAGGCATATTTCAATAGACATGTGGGCTCTTGTTCTGCACAGTCATCAACATTGCCCCCTCAACCATCTACATCTGGTCTGAAAAGGAAGCATGAAACACCTGTTAATGCTGGACCAGCAAAGCAGCCACGCTATGAACCCATCCATAGCAGTTTTAACGGCCAATTAAGGGATTACCGGTTTGTATCAGAGCCAAGATGTGACATTAAGAATTTTTTGAACAGTATAAATCCAGATGTGCAGGCAATTCTAAATGCACAAAATGGCTCTTATAAGCTGTCCCTCAAATTGTTTACACAATATAAGAAGCCAAATGGCACAAAATTTACACAGCCCCACATAACAGAAACTGTACCGGTATATTCAAATGCAAATTCAGACAAAATAATAAGCAGTTTGATAGATCAATTGAATATTAAACACTCTGAATTTGCAGCAAAAGAATCAGGATGGAGCCTATGCGGTTCTTCACACAAGTTATATGTTAATATTTCTGAATTCAACCCATTTCAAGGTTCCACTTATGTGCCATTACCTGCCAATATCAAAAACAAAACAGCCGTGGTTAATATAAAAAATAATGACCAGAAATGCTTTTTGTGGTGTATTTTAGCTGCTTTGTATCCAGTTTCAAGGCATCCTGAGAGAATAACTTATTATAAACAACATGAAAATGATTTTGATGAGGCAATGGAGGGTTTAGAATACCCAATGCTTGTTCAGAATATTGATAAATTTGAAAAAAAGGCCAGGCAACTGCAACTTGAAACATATGAAGATTTTGGAAAAATTCAAAGTACCATAACCCATCTTGAGGGTACAATAGCAGCAGTGCAAAGTGATTTGACAAATGTACAAGAATCCCGCCTGCCTGGTATTGTAGACACACTTGTCAGTGTCCAGGAACAGATCACAAAGCTTGAAAACCTCAACACTGAATCTGAGCTATCACATTTTCATCACTTGATCGATGATATCCAAACAAAACTTGAAATTTTACAACAATCAACACCCACTCAGGCAGATATAGCCCTGCTCCAAAATGCCATGCAAAATGTGGCTGATGCTTCTGAATTAAATAATGTGAAATTGGCACTTGAATCTTTGCAAAATACTGTAACAAATCTGCCTACATCACAGGAACTTAAAAATATTAAGAGAGCAGTGAATCGCATATTGAAATCAGAAGATATCAAGAATATCCAGACAGAGATCAAACAACTTACTCAGACAGTGGCCACTCTACCAACTAATCAACATATTAATGAACTGCATGCCCTGTTTGAGGATATCAGAAGACAGGTCCATGATCTTACTGCTCAAAATTCAAAATTGGCAGTTATTGAAAATTTGCAACAAATTGTAGCTAATATCAAGCAACAGCTAGGGACCATGGAATCCAATCAAGCAAATGCTCTGTCTGTTTTTGCCACCCAGCTTCAAGAGATTGTGCAACAATACAAGAAACTTTTTGTGGACATAAAAATCAAGCCAGGCCATGATGATGTTGTTAGGACCATCAATGAGCACCTTGAATCTGTAACAAGCAGATGGCTTACAGCAGAAAAAGAAATAACCGGCATAATCGAGAATCCAAAACATACAGTAATTCTTGAATTGTACAGCATCCCCAACAAAGAATATGATTCACCATTTACACCAGGTGGCAAAATATATATGCTGTCCCCTGCACAATTTTATTACCAGTTTTTTGTTGGGGGCACACTGAGACCAATCAAGATCAAATATTGGCTTCAACCACAGGCACACCACTACCCTACCTTATCAATAACAAATGCTGATAACAAAGCAAAAATCACCGGTGTGGAGTTAGAGGATTTTACAGACCCCAATACATTAGAAACAGCCTATGCTGAAGATGATGGCTCTCTGGAATTTAAAATACAAATAGGGGACAAATTATATTTAGAAAATCCTGTAGTATCAGCTGCTGAACACCCCATAGTTGCAATATTCTTGTTTTCATATTATGTCTAGACAAATTATTGTTGATGAATTACACAGACAAGCCAGACATAATTATAAGAGACTGCCAGTAGTCACAAAAGGCATGGATGATTTATGGCAGAGCGACTTGATTCAGATGGCAAGTGGACAGCTGAAAAACTTAGACAAAATCAACATGGGCTACAAGTATCTACTCACTGTAATAGACACATTTTCAAAATTTGCCTGGGCTGTGCCACTCAAATCCAAGACTGGAAAATGTGTTACAGAAGCTTTTAGGACAATCATCAATCAGAGTGGAAGATCACCGCGCTATTTGCAAACAGATAATGGCAAAGAATTTTATAATTCTGTGTTCCAACAATTTATTAAAAGTCAGTCAATACAACATTATTCGAGTTACAGTGATCTCAAAGCCTCAATTGTAGAGAGATTCAACAAAACCCTAAAAAATCTTATGTATAAACAATTTACACTTCAAGGTAATTATAAATGGCTTAATATTCTTCCAGAACTTCTACATAAATATAACAACTCGGTCCATTCCACAATCAACATGAAACCCTCTGAAGTAACTTCATCTGATGAGCAAAAATTGATCAGGACTGTTTATTATCCTAGATAACAGCCAACAACAAGAAAGGCCAAATACAGGGTGGGTGATCAAGTAAGAATCAGCAAATATAGGCACTTATTCAAAAGAGGCTTTACAAGAAACTGGAGCACTGAATTATTTACAGTGGTTCAAGTTAAACCTGGGACCCTTAACACATATATAATAAAAGATCACCGAGGAGAAATTCTCAAAGGCAGATTCTATGAAGAAGAACTCAGCAAAACTAAACAGCCTGATACATATCTCATAGAAAAAATCATCCGCAGAAAAGGCAACAAGTTATTTGTCAAATGGCTAGGACTTCCAGAACACAGCTGGATCGATGCAGACAAAGTGATAATATGAGCACCTGGGATGTTATAAAAAGGCTGCCAGAACCTGAACAGCAGATTAAGAGAAATGGCAAGTTGCTGCCTGAAAATATTAGATGTCTTATTGTTGGGCCATCGGCTTGTGGTAAAACTACACTAATGATTGATAATTTTTTATTGGCACCCAACTGGTTAGACTGGAAAAATAGGCACTTGTATGTTTTCTCTAAGAGCTTGGAACAATTAAAATATCAGCAGTTGATGAAGCTATATGATGGATTGGATATTGCCACTTTTGAACCAGATGTTAAGCCACTTCATGAATGTCTCGATAATTCTGTTGTTGTGTTTGATGACATTATACTGGATAATCAAAACAAGGTTAGAAATTTCTTTACACAGGGCCGACACAAAAACATTGATTGCTTCTACCTTGCACAGACTTTTTCAAAAATACCCAAGCAGCTGATCCGAGACAACAGTAATTTTATATGTGTGTTTCATCAAGATCATACCAACCTCAAACACATACATGATGAATATGTAGGTGGGGACTTGAGCTACAATGATTTTCCAAGTTTTGCAGTGGGTGCTGGAACCAGGACAGTTATGGGTTTGTCACAATTGATATGACAAGAAAACCCAATAGTGGCAAATACAGAAATAAAATCAACAATTTTCTAGACATTGAAACAAATAAATAACCATGAAAAGGCCAATCATTGATGATCTTAAATTAAGAGAATATCTTGTAAAAAGATTTAAGGGATGGAAATCACAGAACCGAGGAATTTATGAACAACACAAACAAACAGAACAGCCTATTATTGATGCTATTAGTGAATTAGGTAAAAATATCAAAACTGTTACAGAGCAGAATCAAAATTTGATCACAGAGCTTGTACCTGTATCTGCAAGGAACATATTAGATTATCCAATCACCCCACTTTCCAGTATTCATACACCTAGTCCTATTGCTCCTCGAAGAATTGAAGCTACTCTGGATCCTATTGAATTGGGTCTTCTTGCTCAAAAATATTTAAGCACACCTAAAGACAACAAAGATGAGGTCTTTGGCTTATATGCTGACACAGAGCGTGATGGTAGCATCATACATAGAATTGGCAATTTCAGAGTAACATTTATGGGAGATGATATAATTGTATATTCAGAATCTCATCTTGGAGAAAGAGGTGCTTTTGTTAAGTATCTTGGCACACCTGGATTGTGGGAACTGATGACTAGGAAAAGGCCTGGCAGCTATACAGATCAAGATTATGAGTACTACAAAGAAATATTAATAAAATCAGATGCTCTATACCAGAACAATGATCCCTCACAAAAAAGAGTCAAGTCTAGCAGTGGAGCAAAATACAACAATTTAATCAAGCCCATATGGTCACAAATTAAGACTGGTAGTGGAATCAAACAATACAACACCCTGCCTAAAGAATTTGTGTGGGTTGATGATGTCAGGAAACTTGTAGATAGGTTATTGGTGATAGCTGGGGAGGAAAATGCTGGCAACCACAATTTTTACAATGAAAAGGTTGGAATTATGGACATGATAAGCACCAAATTGTTTAATTTTATAGTGAATGACACTAAGGGGATTGGATATCTTATAAAAATTGTTAATACTGTACCACCTAAATTTTGGAATATTTCTGAGGGTCGGAAGTTGGTTAATGACATTATAAACAAGCTGCCATTTGAATTACACATTCCAGGCTATCAGTATTGTGGTCCCGGTACAAAATTGGACCATAGATTAAACAGAGGGTATCCTGGTGTTAATCCCCTAGATGCTGCTTGTAGAGACCATGACATAGCATACAACACACATTCTGATCTTGACAAGAGACATGTTGCAGACAAAAAATTGGAAGAGGCTGCATTTGGTAGATTTGTAAGCAAAGATGCTTCTTTAAGTGAAAAAATAGCAGCATTGGGAACCACCATAGCTATGAACACCAAACAAAAACTGGGGTGGGGGCTGTGAATATGTATATAATAAACCTAGGATGAAGGCCAAGGGTGTTATGTATCAAATACCTTATGCAGGTCTTAAATCTCTTAAAACTATTGATAGTCTTTTAACCAAAAAGCAGCGCAAGAAAAAAAGCTCTTGTATTGCCAAGGGCCATGGTATGAAATTGTTGCTTAGTACCCCCCAATTAAAAAAATTACAACAATCTAGAAAAAAATCACATGTGGGGGGATTTATATTTACTATCCCGGCCATCTTAGCAGCACTTGGGGCTGTTGGGAGCTTGGCTGGGGGATCAGCTGCCATAGCAAAAACAGTAATAGATGCCAAGAAGAATAGGGCAGAATTAGATGAATTGAAGCGCCATAACCTGGCCATGGAGAAACAAGGCAAAGGTGTTAAGAGAGCCATGAATAAGTTTAAAAAAAACAAGAGCCGCTTACAAACCAAGATATTGAAGCTTTAATCAAGCCACTGGGCATCAAAAATTTTAGAGGTGTGTACATGTCTGATTCTTTACCAGAACAACCACTCAACAAAGAGTGTGGCATTGTTAATTTGGATAAGTACAAAAATCAGGGCACTCACTGGATTTGTTATCTTAAATATTTAAAAGATGAGGCATTTGTGTTTGATTCATTTGGAGGTGTTCCACCTGAAAATTTAGTAAAATATCTAAAATCAGCTAATCTTTATTACAATAATGCCCGTGTTCAAAATTTCAAAGATGTTAATTGTGGACATTTGTGTTTATCTGTTCTTAGATATATGTCTCAAATAAATAAACCATCAATTGAAAATTTTCAAAAAGCCTTGTGGTATTTAAAACATCATGGGTGTATTCCATCTCACCAGCCAAAATTCAATATTGAAACTCAAATTACATGATGATATAGTGTATCCCAAAACAATAGCTCTCAGAGCATTTTATGGCATGTACTTGATCCCTAATATTACACACCACAACAACAAAATTGCAGTAGGGGATCAAAAAATTGTCATAACTCCAGGACAGTATAATCTGTCCACTCTAAATGCTCAATTACCCAGAGGTATAGTATTAACTCAAAATTCTGTCACTCACAGAGTAGAGATTGTATCTGCTTCAGAAACAGTGGATTTGGGTACTATAGGAGAGCTGTTAGGCTTTGAGAACAACACAAAACTTGAACCAGCCATCAAACACACTGCTATTAATATACCTAAATTCTTAGCCATAGAGACTCTGAATATTCACTGTAATGTGGCGGAGGGTATGATCACCAAATCAAATGGCATAGGCACTCACAAACAAACTGGCATCATTGCAACATTGAAACCTAATTCTGAATTTATGGAGCCCATCATCTACACTCCATCCCCAACATTATATTTTCCTGTGTGCCATAATAGAATAGATAAGATTGAATTGATGGTCACTAATGAAAAAGAAGAATTAGTTGATTTTGCTGGAGCCACAACAACTGCAATCATAGAGATTAATATTTAAATAAAAATACATACAAAAAAATGGAAAATATTGAGAGTTATGAGCTACAATCATTCCCCCCCCCAAACAGGAGGACATTTGCAAATTTAAATCAACCCAACACAGAGATTGAGGTTGATCTTGATGTAGGGGATGGCTTTATACACCCCCACAGAGCAGATCTATACATCAAATTTGATGTTGTAATGCTCGATGGAACAGATTATCCGGCAAATTCAAATATAAGATTGGTGGACAATTTTGTGCCGCATCTGTTCTCTGAAATTGAGATCAGAAAGCATGGTGTTGTTATAAACAGAGTGGATTATCCCGGCATTACCTCCACAGCTTTGGCCACACTAAAATTATCCAAAACCGAGGCTTCTTACTACAAAATAGGTGGATTTGAGGCTGGTGATAAAATTATATCTAAGAGCCACACAGTGCTGTTCCCTATGCGCCTGTTGCCAGGATTCTTTTCAGATTACAAAGATATTATGTGGAAGGGTGGTTTAAGAATCACATTTAGAAGAGCTGCCAATGATAACAATGCTTTGATGAGGTACAGTGCAATAAACTCCACAGGGGAAGCTATGCCCAATACCCTACCTGATGAAGGCAAGTGCATTATTCAGACTATGGAGCTAAGAATCCCAGTTGTTGAATATGAAGCCAGTTATGCTCTTAAATACAAAGCAGATATAATAAAAAATCCACAGATTCCTTTACAATTTTATACATATCAATGTGTACAGAAGCCTGCAACTGGTACTTATTATGAGTTTGATGCTACAAATTCATTCTCCAGTATACAATATGACATGCCGGATTTTGTGGTGGTACTGTTTCAGACTGGAAGACACAATAATCAGGAAAAAAATTCAAGTAGATTTGATAACTGCAACATCAAGAACATATATCTTAAAAATGGCAGAAATGAGGTATTTCCCAGAGAAAATTATAATTTAGACATTTCCAAGGATGATTTCCTCAAATTATATGAAGCATTTACAGCATACAAAAGGGTCACTACTGGCAATACTGACATGTATTACACACCAGATGAATTCAAAGCACAGAGACCCATGTTTGTCATCAACACTTCAAAAAGGAAACAAGTTGTGGTTAATGACAAGACAAACATTAAAATTATCTGTGAATTCCACGATACACTCCCTGATGACACTATATGTAGTGTTATTCTCATAGGTGAAAAATCATATGTTTATGATGTAAGAAATGATAGAGTCACAGAGCAATTCTAGAAGATTTTTGCATATTACCGGACGAGAAGTAAATATGTGTGTGTGGGTGGGTGAGAGTGGCATTTTGCCTTAGTTTTTAAGTGTAGCCAAAACAATATCAAGAAGGTGCATATTTTTAACAAGCTTATGGACAAAAATCTCACAGAAGTGCCTTTTATAAGTGTGGGCAAATCAATCTGAGGGGGCTCATCATTTGTACACTAGGATTCAAAATTCTTGGAATTAAGAGCATATCACACTTGAAGAAATGGGGAATAAGAGGATCTTGGCATAATTTTAAGTGTGGGCAAATCGGGCTGTTTAATTATATGAGCTCATCATTTGTACACCTGTAAGTGGTCCTGGTTGTAGCATCAATTATACTACTTTCCAAACAAGAAACAGTTTGAGATCAGCAACTGTTTCCCGTTTGATATTCGTTTGTTAAGAACAGTTGGCCATCATAATATAATCTGCAAGTTGTGCAAAACTGTTGGTGTTGCACGGCCACAACTAGTCTTATTATGCGATCTCTTTTTTGCAATTAATATGCAATTTATCATTAATACTTTATGACTTAATGCCCTTAACGGAACAAGTCCATGAGTCACCTAGAGTATCTGAAGATTAAAGAATTAAGATCTCGTCACCTAATACAAAAGAGGGGATACTAAATAGCGGAAGAAAGGAAAGTGAAGTGTTAAAACAAGTTAGAGGGGTGTAAAGAAACGTACGCATCACAGATAATCGTTCTGGCTCGTATTCCAGTAACCACATCCTAGTTAATCTGATATTACCATTTCAAGAGTTCAATGTAGAAATAAATGTATGTGAGTATCTTTTACACACTTTAAAAATATTCATTATGTTATAATATTTCTAAAAATGTAAAAATAATTACAGAATTGCATTTGGGAGACGAGGAAATATTTCCATGGCTTGTCTTACAAATGCTGGAAAACTATCATACAGGAAATACGAGGGTTGGAAAAAAAAGTAGTAGCACACTATGATGGTTTTGTTGAAAGGGTGATACCCAACGGACCACCGCCCGATAATGCAAGACTTCAATGCCACGGCTTCTGGTAGACCCGCATGACATTCCGTTGCGTTTCTGCTACGCACTACCTCAATCTTAATCCATGCCCGCTGCTCTCTTTTCGAAAGCATAGTTTTAGAACGGTCCGATTTCACAACACCACTTCACAGTTCCGTAATCACCCGTCTGCACGCACTGCACTACCGGTGCGTTGAACAGCTATGCCTTCCCTCTAAACGTACTTGGAACAGAAACACCCTCCCTTGATCATACGTGACGTGAATTTCTTTCTAACCCTCGCATATAAGATGCTGCGTCTCATGAAAAGGTATTTAGCATCCACGCCATTAAATTTTAAAATAATTTATTGTGAAAACATTTCGTAAGTAGTGACTTCTTAAATACTGAAGAAACTATACTATATTATAAACCGTAATTATACATTAAAATGACTCCAATATTAATAACTTTGGCATCCATTCTTGAGAGTACAGAGTGGAAATATAAGCCAAAAAAAGAGAGGAAAGCTTCGGTCTCTTAACGTTTGAACCGTAAACACATAGGCAGGAAATAAAAGCAGGAAACCAAAGTCGTAAAATGTGCAAGACAAAGATGGTAGGCAAGGAAAAAAACGTAAAACCAGAATCTTTCTTCCAAGTCTTATTAACTGTTCTTGGAAGTGTCATGTTTTCCTCCTGAGTGAGAAGGGTTCGAACAACACATTTTAACCGCAGGGTGAGAGATATTGGGTTGAAACACATATTTCTTAGAATCGCTTTTGCCGAATTACACTTCTTTCTGGTTTGAATTGACCTTGATAACAAAACTTCAACCTCAAACGTGTATGGAAAACTTCGATCCTTGTTTCTTAATTTCACTTGAATTGCCTTAACATTCAAAACAATTTTATTCAATGCTATGAATAGGGCGTTGAGAAAATGTTAACAAGAAAATATATTATAAAATCACGATAGTTGTAACTTTCATTCCACGAATTTATGCTATTGATTTGTAGAAGTAGTCTATAGATTATCTTTAACGTCTACGTTTTCTGTAGACTATCGTAGTGAACAATATCCTAAGGTGATAGAGTAGCAATATTGCAATAACAATTGATTATACCAAACAATAAATCCAGCCATAATATGCAATATAAAACACTTAACTCATATTGCAATCCAACGAACTATTAGAATCACTACTTTATACATACTTTACTCACGCCCAGTATATTCATAGTTTTATCGTACAGATGATATTATGAAAATGATAATAGTGTTTGAAATTTGGATAATGTATCAATAATAATAGAGAAAATAATCCGCTGCTCGACTGCCCTTGAAAGGCCTTGCCCTATCTCCTGACTGCCAGTCTCCCTCCCACAATCCTACCTAGAGGTGAGGAGATCTTCAACCAGTAATGGGGTGACGTGGGGTCAGCACGTCGAACCCTCATCGTTATAGGAGATATTCGTGACCGGGTTACGCTACTCGCACGTAGCTCCCCAATTTCCACACGATGGTGGGTAGCCACTGGTCCTATACACGCCGAGAACCCAGAGACTAGTGTTGCCCACGAGACGAGACTTTGGCCTGTCTCGTCTCGTGGAAATGCTGTGAAATGCTGTCTCGTCTCGAAAATATTCGTTTGTCAAAGGGACACATGATCAATCTCGTCTCGTCTCGAATTTTTAAAAGCCTGTCCCGTCTCGTCCCGTGGGCAACACTACCAGAGACTGAACCCAAGCGGACTCGAAGCCATGCCGTCCCGCAGTCGGAGCCCAAAGCACAGCGCCTTAGACCGCACGGCCACGGAGGAGGACGATAATGTATCAATACGTTTGATTAAATGGAAAGGTTTATTTATACTGTAGTAACAATAAAAAAAAGTATAGTATTGACAAAACACATGCAATTTTATTATCACTAGGAACGCCACTGCTTTGCGTGCGTGTGTTTTGATTTTCATAAGTTGTTTCAACGACCTCCGTGGCGTAGTGGTTAGCACAGGCCACCGGTCCCGGGTTCGAATACAGGCCAGTCATCAATTTCATCACATCATCAGTCATCCTCATCCGCGCGATTAGCCAAAAGTGGCAGAAAAGCGACTCTATATAAGAATAGATTCAAACCAAATCATCACTTGCTTCCAGTTTTCTCGATTAATTTCTGTGGTCTTGGATTTCATAGATTCCTACTTGCTATTATTTTATTATATATTTCGTTACATACGTTATATCGAGTGTTCTGTAACTGTTAATACAGGGCGAGCGAAAATTCGCCGGACTGAAAGTTTCAAAAATCATTTTCAAAGTTTGGTTCCGTTCCGTAGGACCAAACGCGCACGGCTTGTTTGGACAACCCTTGGGAAGGGAAGGAGCCTATTTTGACAGAGAAGCTGGCGTTGTAACGGTTTGTATCAGCGTGGACTACTTCGCTCCGCCCACTTCCTTCCTATCCTTCTGCGCGACCTTGCTCCAGAGATCACCGGGATAGAGTTGGTGTAGTAGTTATGTTCCCGGATATAGTCCGATAAATCAATTGATTGGAAAAGATCGATGAAAGATCAATTGATGATAAAGGGCAGTGGACAAGGAAGCATTGTTTGTATTTTGGTGGAAGGCCAGAAATGGGCGGGGTTTGAGATATGGGTGAGAGATTTGATTGGTTGTTTGGATGAGGAGATGATGACGTCATAGGTGTTTTGAGTTTTGATTGGTTGAAGAGTTTTCTGACCCCGGAACGGGAAATTCCCGAGCTTGATTTCAACAGGAAATTACTGAGTCAGTTGAATGATGATTAAAATGTTGTCTGAGAAAGGTGAAAGGTTATAGATAAGGGGTTGAGGTTTAGAAAATGTTGTGTGAATCACGTGAAAATCACGTGATAGGAAATTGTTGATTCGGGTCGATTCTGAGAATTTCCCGCCAAAATCACGTGAAAGTCACGTGACCGGAAATTCCCGGCTCGGGTTAATGTTCGAGTGAACAAGCAGATATTGTTATTATTTGGCAGGGTTCCAAAAATGTGTGGAGTTTGAGATAGAGGTTAAAAGGGTATAGATAACGGATGGGGAATGTTTTACTGTTGTTTTTTATTTTATTATGTTTGTTTTTCGGTACAGAGGTTGATTTAGGTTTTCGAATTTAATGACGCATTCAGTATAGAGGTCAACAACCTGTCTTTGAGAAGCCGGGAAAATGTTGCTGACTCATTTGATTCAAAGATCGTTGTATTAATTTAAGAATACAAAAAGTATTTATTTGGACATGTTTAAGGAAAATGACGTAATAGGAAGAAGGGTATATATATGTAGACGGTATAAAAAGAACGAGAGTGTGTCACAATGGCAGAGTATTACATAACGTTTCCGGAGAAAGCTCTGAATTTCTACGAGATAAGTTACGAAGAGTTTTGGTAAGTCATAGAATCCTGCGGCGATATCGATACCGATCGTGAGGCTGTACAGCGAGTGTTGAAACAGTTCCCGTTTATGTACGTAGCACTACGTGAAGCTCCATGGTGCGGATGTTACCTGTTCAATAGATCGGGAGAAGCAGTCCATCATTCCTGCGAGACGTTGAAGGAGATAGTGGAAAGAAAAAAGTTTACGGATGAGAGAACAGGATTTCCCAGTCACAAATGTTCGTGTGAACTCATTCAGAGGAAGGATGAAGATGAGATTGCTGAAGCTTTAAAACAAAGAGTGAAAGAGTGGCTTGCCGTGTTAGTGAACAAAACTATTTTGTGGTGTACTACCTGCAACCGTTCTCTACTACGTAAATTAGAAGGACACCCCTGTTTTCCAGTGCTATCTTCGAATCGTCTTGGTTTTTCCAGAGCCCTGTTTGATAGTGATGTAGAAGATACTGTGCCGGTACCGTTATCACCAATACCTGGAACCCCATCACCTATTGTATCAGATTGTTTTTCTTTGGCTGATTTATGAAAGTGTTCAGTTACCCCTGCTACCGATTTTCGGGGCATTGTAATAACTACCTATCAGTCGATTCTCGATACAAAACTTACGAAAAGTGGCCTGTAGGATTACAACAGACACCTGAAGAGTTAGTGACTGCAGGATGTTACTATTCAGGCCACGGTGATAGAGTACTGTGTTCATATTGTTTTTATGGCTTTTGTGATTGGACACCGGAAGATTGTCCTGTTATAAGACATCTGGCAGCAGTGCCCCATTGTAGTTTTATACAAAGTGTTGCATTACTACATTATAAGGTCGAATGTAAATATTGTGCTAATAGAGAAAAGTCTGCAAAAAGAGTTATTGAAAAAAATGCAGATTCTGTAATGATTTGTAAAATCTGTTTTTTGAATGTTTGCGATATAGTGTTTCTCCCGTGCAGACATTTTGTCAGTTGTCGATCCTGTGCCTCACAACTCGATAAGTGTGCTATATGTCGTGGATCTATTAAAAATACATTGACAGTTTTTACCTGTTGAACAATGGATGTATGTTTTTTGGACGTTCAAGGTTTACGAGGAAAAGACGGTGAATTTGTGTGGAAAGAAGTCGGAATATTGAAGTCTCCTTTTGAATGTACATTTGATTATTTAGTAAAACCTCCATACGGTCTACATTTGTTAAGTGAAAAATATCGTCGTGTGAATTATTGGCTCCGTGCAAACAAACACGGACTCTCCTGGGAAAATGGTTGGGTACCGTATGAGAAGTTAGGAGATCTTTTATATTCTGTACTTGTAAATGAAAATGTGTATGTTAAAGGTACTGAAAAAACTAAATGGTTGGAAAAATGTATCGGAGAAAAACGTATGAGTACGTTAACCGTAGATAATATTGAAGAATTTGGGTGTCCAAAATTGGAGAGTGTGAAACTTTCGGTAGAGAAAAAGAAATGTAGAGAACATAGTGAATCAAAAAATGTGAACAAAACCTGTGCAGTTGAAAATGTTTGGAAAATGTACCATTTCTACTGTAATAGAGAAAAATAAAAAATGTTTAACCTTTTTTCAAATGTTTTACTTACAATTTAATAATATACATATAAAGATATACATTTACAGTAAAAATACATAATGGATAATAAAATTATTTATAATATCAATGAATGTCCAAGATTGTGTTGAAGATATATTTCAATCATCAATTCGTTGTACCAGAGAACGTGAAAATGGCTTATCAGGTTTTCCGGTACTTCTTTTCTTTCTGAAAACATATTTTTTTCGATACAATGCACAAAAGTCTGTATATGTGGCTGTAATTTATGATAACGTTCGTTCGTTAATTTTCTTAAGGGTGTGAAAAGTTCACAAAAAATAAATGTAGTTCCGGGGGTGTAAAAATAAAAGCATCCGGTGAGGAATGTTGATACATGGAAATACAACGTTTTCCGAAAAAATTTACAGCACTGACAGTAACATTCCCTGTGACGAGATAATTAAATCGTCGACCTGTTTCGATGTAATTAAGTACATCAGATTTCAAAACACACAATTCTCTAATCTGTGAAGAATTAATTCGTACGGGTAATCTTCCTTGTTGCGAAAACTCCCATACCAGATTGAAAGGTGTTTGTTTTTCGAATCCTACTGCTACATATTTGGTTTTTTCTGTGTTCAGAAAGTATATATTTGCAAGATAAAGATCCAAACAGACATCTATGTTGTGCAGTTCCGAACATTCGGTTTTATTTTGGGAAGAACTGTTTTCTTGACGTATTTTCATGAAATCACAATCCTTTGTCACATCCGGTTCACTCTCGATCGGTTCAGTTTTTATAACAGGAATCTCAATTTTGGTAGGGGGCAGACGTCTACGTTTTCTACATCTAGAAACACCATCCTTATGAGTAAGGCAGAAGATCTCTCGGGTAAACACCACAAAAAATTGTTTTGGTGGAACAATTGTGAGATAAAATATGTCTGATCTGTGATGTGTTCATGTCGGATACGTTTATAATAAAGTACACAAACACGATAGTCTTTTTCTATTACGATACAGGTAGGTTTCTGTGGCAGAAAACAGGAATACACCAAATTTATAGAGTAAAATTGTTAGGTTTATTAGTGAAGGATAGCACCTCTGTCTTTTGTCACATCCAAGGCCACTTCGAATTCAGCATAGAGAAGACAGGTAACATTTTCCGACAGTTGTGGAGAAAACTGCATTTCTACTCCTAAGGTACCTTGTTCCTGTAGACTGATGTGTGTATCGTTTCCTGAAAAATCTGGTGTAATGTCGTAAATTAGAAAAAATGATCCGTTTTCAAACATCTTCCTTGTTATCTGATGTCCATAATTATTGTGATGGATACCTGTGCCGGAAAAGAGAGTTTGGTAGGCACGTGTTACTAAACCGCTATTTCCTCCTGTACTGATTCGTAAAGGTTCAGAAGGTGTGAGCTCTCCATTTTTTACAAGATGGAAAGAAGATAGGTTAAAACTTCTAAAGTCGAACGGATTTTTTTTACTGTCTCCGAGAAAGCTGGCGGTGGATACCATAGTAAAAAGAATAACATTCGGAAAAGGACCTTGAAAAGCATTGTCGATAGAAATCTGCTGCGTTCCTGCAACGTAAGAGTATGCCTTGATAATACTTCTTGTGAACGGATAATGTGCAGGAGCGTAAGAAAGTGCTCTGTCTATAGCCAAACTGGTGCTAGGAGTAGGAATGACGTGATTTATTTCGAGAGCAGCTTTTAAAATTTTTATTTGTACGCTAGGTGAATCTTGATCTCCCCAGATATAAAAAGCATCACGTGACTTGATAAGTTCGATACGTACTTCCACACCATTGAGTAGATATTTAGGCTGATTGAAAAAATCTATGTGGAGTTTTCCCATAAGTTCCATTTCGGCTGTTACTTCCATAGGATTTCCTGATGACGGAACGTACTGGAAAAAATTTTTTCGGGTGGTGAAACCTTCGTTATTGGTTGTGATTTTATCTTGGTTTCCAGGTGTGTCCAGGTACCATAAAGCATTAGTAAGATGTGTATTTGCAGCATCAGTACCGTAATTGAGAAGTACCTCAAAAATCGATTTGTATGCATAATTGTTGTCAGCATTTGTTACAGATATACCGTTGATAGCAACGTTACATTGTGAAAATATAGTATTGAGGAGATAATTTACTACCCCACAATTTTTTGTGGTTGCATTATCGGTCGGCAAAGCACTCATACGACTCCCATCTTGTTTAACCATCTCCACCTGTAAACGAAGATAAACAGATGCAAGATCCAGAAAATCTGTTGCTGTTGCAGGTATGAGAAATGGTATCACGTTCTGGTTATCGATGGATGCAATAGGTTTGTAGGTAACAGTGTAGGTTTTTTCGACATTTTGTTGAATAGGTTTTTTCCGAAAAAGATCGAACTGTGAAATCATACACGTGTTGTCCTGCATCATTGTGTAAAAATATTTTTGACTTTGATAGTCTGTTTGATTTTTCTGATCCTCGAGGTTCTAACACGGGTACCTGAATGTTTTAACATCGAATGAGTATTTTTTCTTGTAATTCTTCTTCTTATACCCGAACCTGTCAGAGAATCGATTTTTGTAGTGCTCTAGTTTTAAGATTCTGACCAGCTTAACGTATTCACTGACGAACAATAGTTTTCGGAGTCTGCTGACTTGTTGCAATCTGGGTAACAATATTAGCACCAGTTTTAAAGCTTTTTGTTCGATAGTTTTTGTATTGTTCCAGAGAAAAGGTTTTATCATTCTGAAGAGTCCAGCAAAAAAAATTATCGGGCGGTCGCTGTAAACGAAGATAGAAAGGTTCGAGAAACGAAGTTACATTCTGGTTATCGAAGGAAACAATAGGTTTGTACGGAATAGTATGTTTTTCTGAAAAAAGGTCGAACTGTGAAATTACCCAGGTGCTGTTCTGTATCATGATGTAAAAATATCTCTGACTTTGATATTTTGTCTGGTTTTTCTTTTACGTGTTTTTCTAGATTTCGATGATGTTTTTCGACGTTTTACGGATGTACGTTTTTTCTTGATTCTCGAGGTTCTAGCACGGGTACCTGAACGTTTTAACACCGAATGGGTATTTTTTCTTGCAATTCTTCTTCTTATACCCGAACCTGTCAGAGAATCGATTTTTTGTTGTGCTCTAGTTTTAAGATTCTGACCGGCTTCACGTATTCGCTGACGAACAATAGTTTTCGGGGTTTGCTGACTTGTTGCAATATCTGTAACAATATTAGCACCAGTTTTTAAAGCTTCTTTTCCGATAGCTTTTGCACCACTCCAGAGAAGAGGTTTCACCATTCTGAAAAGTCCAGCAAAAAGAGAACCTAATCCTCTTCCTTTCTGAATTCTGTTAGAACGAAAAATGGGTCCGATTCCTCCATGTATTTGGGTTGTGTAATATTCTGCTTGCGAATTCATGATGACTCATTCGTTTACCAATATAGACTGAGAAAATAGTGTTATGTCGGTTTTTTAAAAGGATTTTGTTTTTTTACGAAAATGTAAAACAGCGATAGTAGGAACGGAACCGTTTCTTAAAGGTAAAAAGTTTCCTTTTTGATCGTTTAAAGTAATTTCTATTGTTTCAAAAGAACTTTTATCCAGAGAAACATAGTGAATCGGATTGAATGTGTGATGAGCTACAGGTATCGTACATGTGGTATCTACTTCTGAACATTGTTTTCGAGTAAGACGTAAAAGACGTATCATTTCTTCACCGACCAACTGTTGTTTTACAATATCTGAATATACAAATATGTAAGGATTTTTATCGACAACGTTATTAGATATTACGTGCGAAGAGTAGATAGATTTTAATATATCATATCGAAATTTAGCATAGTCGTCTGTTAAATCTATTGGTGTTATTGTATTGTCTACAGAGGCATCGGGTTCAGGGTCGAGCATTCCTGTTTCGGACAAGTGTTTATATACGGCAGCTTTAAAATAGAATCGAAGATGAGTAGGAATAGCTACATTTGCAGGGTTGGTTTTCAGGAAATAAATAAGATCATCTATTGTATAAGTAGCTGCAGGAAAATAAAACGGTTGATCGTTAATATATAGTGTGTTATCTGTAGAAACAGATGACTCGAATGAACTCCATTGCGGGTCAGCCAGAAGATGCCAGAATTTGTAAAGCACAGATTTTCGTATTTCTCGATTATCGGGAAGGGAAGTTACGATCGACGAAATCAAGTCGTCAACATTTGTGTATGTTCGAACAGGAAATGTTAGTTGTCCTGAATCTGTTTCCAGAACGTTATCATAAAGAGTTGAATGACATAATTCTGCTAAACCGACTTCCCACAAATCTGGAGGCAGATCGATACGTTTTGCCAATTTTACAGTAAAATGAGTTAATGTGTTGTTTGAAAAATATTTTTCTGATGAAGACGATGGGAGGTAGATGTAGAAATTATCATCCATTCTGACTGAACAAAAAGAACTCACTGATTCGAAATGGTGATATATTTCGATATATATTGAGGTTTAGTTGTCTGCTATCGGTTTTAGCGATGATGCCTTGATCCATGAATCAAAACTGGAGGGATAACCCAGCCAACGAACAAGGTATTCTAAATTTTTACCTTTACCTCGTGTTTTTAAAATTTTATCAATTTTATACTCTTCGTCAGGATTCGAATATACTTTCTGAACCTCCTGTTTGTAAAATGTTCCTTTTACAGGTTCACCATTTAAGTCGTCCAATATGTAAACAGGTACCGGCTGCCGTTGAACGACGGAATGAATCTTAAAAAGTTCTCGTGACCACGATTGTTCGTATCCTTTTTCGAAATGTCCTTTAACAACAGAAATTCGCACAATGTCCCCAACTTTCAAATCTGAAATTGTGTGTGAGATACGGTTGTTGTGTCTATTGAGATGTTTCCACACTGTGTAAACATTAGTTTCGTTTACATCTTGAGGTGCCATTCCTATGGAACGATGGATCGCAGTATTGTAACCTTCAAGAAGTTGAGGTAAAATATCTATGTAACGTCTTGTCTGTTTTGCTGTAAAATATTTCCACATTCGTTCTTTTAACGTTCGGTTAAAACGTTCCACTATACTTGCTTTTACAGGGTGGTTAATTGCGATCGAAAAGTCTACTTGTTCATTTTTCAGAAAATTCTGGAACACAGAATTCGTAAATTCTGTTCCTTGATCTGTCTGTAATGTGACAGGTTTTCTTTTGCTTTGTTCAAAAATGGTTCTGAAAGCTTCGGTTACAGAATTACTTGTTTTATTTTTTAGGGGTAATGCATAAGCATATTTTGAAAATACATCGATCACTGTTAGGAGATATTTAAATCCGTCGTTATGTTTTTGTATCGATGTCATATCGTTAAGATCGGCTTCCCAGAGCATATCTATGTTCCATACATTGTAATGGTTTCGAGGAAACCTTTTTCGTGCACTTTTGTGGAGAGTGTATGTTTCCTGGTGCATTAACCAATTTTTTACTGTATCACGAGATATATTCCTATCTCGTACAGCTTTCCATAAACGGTCCACAGATGAAAATGAGGCTCTGTGTTGAGGATCGTAATATATTCTAGCAAGAATTTTATCATGTTTTACTTTAGGGACTCCCATGATTGGTCTCTCTGTCTACGACTTTTTCTTAAAGGAACGAGTTTGTATGCATCAGGTGTTCTCAAAAATGGTGAAGTTTTTCTGGAAACACGTAAGACAACATTTTTCTTCTTTTTTTTCGCAGGTTTTCGTTTACGAGACGGACCAGGAATCTCCGTTGGTGATGATGACGATGAAAAATTTAAAGATCTCGGTTCCGGACGCGTTTTTTCCTGATCTTTTTCGATTAGACGTTGGGCTGTAGATTGATACTCATCAATAATATTTTCTAACTGTTGTCTTGTATTACGTGGTAATGTTTCTACCAGGTTTGGAGGAAAATATGTTGATCCTGGTGAAATACTAGAATCACCATTATCCTGGATAATAGGAATCTCTAATGGTTCTTTCGATTTTCGACTCAACCATAAATACTCATCCAATTCTTTTCTATAAAGACGCCATTTTTGGTCATCTGGTATATTTTTCATTTTAAAAATTTCGTTCATTTTTTTATCCAGAACAGATAATTTTTGATTTATAGACTGTTCGGAACCGCGAATACGTGTCAATTGTTCTGGTGAAAGAACAATCATTTTTTTGTAAACAGGTGTCATTATTAATGTGGAATGAGAGTTCCTAGAAGACCTGATAATAGAGATCCTAAAAGTAGGGGTAGAAACCCTCCTCTTTGAACAAGAATTTTTCTTCGTTTCTCGATATTTACTTTAGGTTTTACAAGTCTACGTAAAACAGTTTTGTAAGGTGTTAGACGATGCTTTACAGACGGCCGAAGTTTTATATTGCCTTTTAAAACATTCAGACAACATTCATTTATAAAACGGATTGTTTTTTTGGGAGCACTTTTCAATAATGTTTTACGAACTTTTGTTGGGGAATTTTTCAATATGTGCAAAAAAGGTGAATGTGTTTTAAAAGAGATATTCTGTTTAGAACGTAAGTTGGTACGTCTCTTCCTCGTTTTCTTCATCTCGAGGTTTCAGGCATTCCTGAGGAAGATATATGGTTGAATGATCTGTATTAAAAATATCTGTTTGATAACGTAAAGGATCCGGTGTTGACTGGGAAAGATCAATATACAAATAACTGTGAGGTTCTATTGTTGCATCTATATATACTTTTTCAAGTTCCTTCATACGATGAGGTTGAAGTTGTCGTGCAAAAACAGTAAATTGGTTCATATCTCGTGGATTTTTAAATATAACAAAATGTTTTACGTTCAAAGAAATATCTCTACAATTTTTTCCTTGGTGAAAAAGATTCTGTGTTATAAAAACAACTGAAATATTTTTGTGGTGACTACCTTTCGTAAAAAGATCTGCAACTTTTTCTCCTTCAGCAACCATCATAAGATCATCTAGCACTATAAGGGTAGGAGTTTTTCCGTTCCATGATTGCCAATTAACAATTCCTTTATGATATTCCACATCACCAATATTTTTTGGGATACTATTTTCCTGATCGTAACACCACACTATTTTTTTAACAGGTTTTTCGACAAAAGAAAAAATAGAATTGACAAGTTTTGTTACAAAAGTAGTTTTTCCACTTCCTGATGCTCCACAAACCATCATTGTAAAAGGATGGATAAGTTTAGGAAACATTTTATATTAAGCAAAAATTTTACAGATTTGTATCCAGGAACTTGAAAGAAAATGACGGTTTACCAGACTATTACTACATTTTATATTTATTTTGTACAAGATTATATAATACAAGTATACAATATTAAATACACTGAAACAAAAACTTGAACTTTGGACCTAAAACCTATTACAATACCTATTACAGATTAGGATTACAGACATATTTATAACCTAATCTGTACGGTATCCGAAAGGAAATGATAAATGTCGGTGGTCAAAAAAACGTTTCATTAATACTGGCTGAAACAATTTCTTTTCATTTGTACTGATAACTTGAAACTGTTTTGTTCTTCTAATTCTAAAGATATTTTCTACTGTAACGTCAGATTTTTCATTGTTCATCATATCACACATAGTATCAAAGTTGACCAATTTTGATGTGGAAGTGTTTAAAGTGATCCCTTTAACTTTACAGATATATTGGGGTTCAGAAAGAGGTTTTTTAATTTTCATACTGTAACTTTTTGGTCCTGTTGAGACAAACTCTTCACAAATTGCATCTGGACCGAAATCACTTAATTCATCGGTGAGATCCCCTAATTTATCACCTGTTCGGGGATGATATTCCATTTCAGGACTATCTATGTAAATCACCGAATCTGTGTCACAATAACATACCCTGTCATCCAATTTTTCAAGAAGTTCATACAGTTTCAAACGAGCATGACATGTCGTAAAAGCTGCAATAGGAACGTTTACTTTTCTGTTCAGGGTGATTGCCTCTTCAACATATTTCCAGTTTACTATAACAGTATCCTGATTGATAAATATAACTCCTCCGATAATTATATTAGGATCGGTCATTTTATCGAGGAAATCTTTCGACTCCTTGATAATAGATGTTTGGGAAAGGTTATCTCGTTGACAAAATTTGCCCCATAAAGAATTAAGACAAAGTTTAGCCAAAGTACGTTTTCCAGGATTGATCTCAATATTGTTTTCCTCCAATAGAATCCCCTCTTTATCAAAATAGTCATGTAGGTATTTTTCTTTATCCATTCTGTTTTGACACCAAGTAGGCCACCCACTGGCTTCCTGTTTTATTTTCAAAAATGTGTTGACATACTCAGCAAACAGTCCTCCAGTTTGTGTAACAGGATTGTACATAGATGTTTCATATTTCCACACTTCCGACATCTCCAACATTCTGTAACCTAAACTGCAAGCTTTACGTACTTCTGCGATAACCCAAGTTCCTGAAAGTGCACGCTGTTCATCTGAATGTTCACAAATACCTTCACATTTTAGTGTGATAGCACATTCTTTACATAATACAAACATCAGTTTTCCATTTATTTTGGAGGGTAAAACAGGGTGTAGAAGGGTTGTAGGGGGTAGAATTGTACATTTAACAAGTCCTTCCATGTTTAAAACTTCATCGACTGGAGGAATAGAATTTCCTAAAAATATGGTAGGATGCCTTACAGGATAGGTACAATATTTGTTCACATAAGGGTACAAACTTGTAAAGTCGTTGTATTGTAATTTCTCATTTTCCTTGATTCTGTAATAAGTTCTGACTGTTTCAACTCTTCCGCCATATAAGGCATCTCTCGGATTTAAAGGAATACAGCAGACAATAGGGTGTGTAGATAGATGTCTATCGAGTTCAGGATCAGTTTTTAATATTCTATCAAAATCGCATTCCCACATTGTGACAACATGGTAACCTTCAGAACGTAAAGCTGCAAGTTTACGACATGTTGTTTCGTATCTAAAAGCTGCAGTGTTTAGCATGTCACTATTGGTTTGACCGTCATTTTCCTGGGTGTTTTCATCTTCCGTGATATCTTTAGGATACATATCCCTGTTTGTTGATATGCATCGTCTGCAGCCGTGCCAGAAGCAACCAAGCGCTTCGTACACTGTATTTGTCTCCTCGTGATATCCATCTACTTTATAACGTCCTCCTAAAACATATTTTTCACGAGTACGTCCGCCGTGGAGAAGTATTATGTGATTTTGTTCTTCAACATAGGTCAACCATTTCAACGCAAATTTTGACATTTTATCTGCATGATGGTAACCTCCTTTAGGAATTATTCCTATAGTGTCAGCGGGCATAAATTTATGTCTGTAAATTAATGAACACGCTGATGCTATAGTGATACAATTCCTAAAAATATCTATTTTACATATATCCAGAAAATTCTGTCTCAGTTTCAGACATCCTTGTCTTAACAGAGTAACATCTTTAATACAATATTGGAGTAGTTCTGTTTTGTTGTTGAAAGGCATATTTTTTTTGCATTCAGTATCATACCAAGACATGAAATTTGTCTGATCTTCAATTGTTTTCATATATTCATATCCGTATGCAGAAGGAGGAGGTGTAGGTCCTATGTAATTTCGATTTTTGTATGTGTTCCACAAATGCGGATAATATCCTTTCTGCACTGGAAGACCGAACAGTTTTGAAAACCCTGCAAGATTCGTTTGAACATAATTAAGACTGTCGATAAAGTAGAGATTTTGGTACGTCATACTGATGATTTTGGTTCCATCCAAGATTATACGAGGTTTCATCCCTTTTTCCAACATTTTTCTCAATATAAACGTGCAATCATAACCTCGTGCATTGTGTGCACAAATAGTTATATTGGAAAACTTATGTTGCAGTTCGAGATAGGAGAGAAATGTTTCTACAGGATCATCCCAGAATATAAACTGTCTTGTACCACAGACAGAACACGAAACTGTTAAATCCTCTTCGTTATGACATGCATGGCAGGCTGTTTGTACCACGATTAGATTCGGAACATGAAGAAAAGTTTTTTCTTTATCGCAGTACGGAATATCAGTATAACATTCGAAATCATAAAACACAAATAGAAATTTCGAATTCTGTTTAGCTTTTGGAATGGACATGTAACACATATGATTTATAGGTTTCACACAGTTACAGACAGTACAGTATTTCATGTTACACCTATGTACTTTCTCATACGAATTATTTGTGAGAACAATTCTAAAACATCGAGGACACTGTTGGATTTCACTACATACTGTACCGTTTCGAAATAGTGTAGAAACATGATTTGTAAAACATTTCTCATTTTTGAAAATCCTGTGACATGTTTGACATGTTTTATAAACTCCTGTTTCAGGTACGCATGGAGGGATTGCGCGGCACATGGAACACATTTGTTTGCACTGATGAATATGTGGTTTACAAAATATAAGTTCGTTACATCCCTGGCATTCCTGTTTTGCTGCAAAAGCTCCAACACGGTTCACAATAACATCGTAATGCTGCCGAGTACTGTCGTATAGAAGATATATGTATTTGGAGACATTCTCGACCTCTCCTTCAAAAAGAATATCTTTAACATCACGAAGGTTATTGTACACAGTGATTTTATATTCTGTAAGAACTTGCTGAAATTTTTTGAGTTCAGGAATTCCACTTCCGACACACGTATTGTCTGTTAGATTTACACCTGCCTTTCGCATTAGTTCAAAAACAGGTCTAAGAAGATTTCTATTTTTTCTGTATTGTGTATACGATGGATCTTTATCTACATAGGCTTTCCCTATAACCAAAGCTTCAGCTAAACAAAGAGGTTGTTTTCTATTTGGTACACTGACAACACTTCTCTTCAGTGTACTTAGGATATAATTTGGTAAACAATAGGCACGCTTACCGTCTCCTCCTCCTCCGACAGGTATATCAACACGGTCAGCCCGTAAAATTAGACGGTCTGTACTTGAAAATGTTTTTGCACTTTGTAGTATTTTATGCATAACTGTCCATACCATATCACTATGTAACTGATCACTTCTATGCCATCCGATATAAATATCTTTTACATTTGGGTCGGATATGTTAGATAGTGTTAAACCTATTTTATCTCCGTCCTTAGCATTCCTTTTCACATAGGTGAGAAGGTTTTCAACACCTTGACGAATCCAACTGTGAGGGTCAACATTTTCTGGAGGATGTGAGAAACTGAATTCCACACGTTGTCCCTTGGAACGAAATTTAGGGTATTCACGTTCCTGAATATTGTGTAACAATATATTTCCTATGTGTTCACGAGGTATTGTATCACGTTTTCTTTTCTTACCTCTTCTATGTGATTCAGAAATATTCTGAGGTGACTGTTCAACTGTCGGTAAGGGGTCCTCTCTCCAAGACGGTCCAGGTAGAGGTTCCGGGTCTGGTCTGGATACGGCATTCCTTGAAGTTCCTTCAGATGATGCAGTATCGGATGTGTGAATATTCGGTGGCGATGATACTCCTTTTCCGAAAAGTTCGGGTGTTGTTGTTGTTGTTGTTGTTGTTGTTACTGCCCGTAGTAATTGATCATACTCTTCAACTAAAGAGACAGTCTCTCCTTCAATTATCCTTTGTGCAATGTACGCCAGTAGTTTTCGTAACTGGTCAGCTGTTTTGTAATACCCGTTACGATATAACACTAACAATTCGTCAGCAGATAACTGTAAGTCCATGATAGGAGGATAATAGTATTCCAGAAACTACTCACGAAAGAGGGTGTCTATGTTATATACCTCAGCATCACAATACTGATTCTAACGGTTTTACTGTCTGATTTATAGGTTTCCAGGAAATGAGTAACAATCTTTCCGGTATCTACGACCCCTTTTGTTTTAATGATTTATCTAACGGTTTCCTGGCTGTATTGTAAACTTTCTAGAAATGTGTAACGGTTTCCTGGTTCTTATCTATAAACAAGGTTAAAGTCTTCGATCGGAAGGGGAGTCTTCGATTGGTAATAAAGGAAATAGGAAACTGTTGATCCCAGAATGATGAAACCTTTTTCAATAGAAAGAGGACTTCATTCCGAGTTCAACGACCTATCGATCATTATTCTATCTCAATTAGGCACGGAGATATAACGATTTGAAAATTTGCCCAAAAAAAAAAAAAAAGTTCCAAAAAAAAAAGTTCCCAAAAAAAAAAAAGTTCAAAGGTCGGGGTCAAAGGTCATTCACCATTTTCCAAAGGGCCCGGGCCGGCCCTGGTTTTAACATACAGTAATAACTTCACCAAACGTTATTCATCATTTTCTAGGACGCCCGGGCCGGCCCTGGTTTTCGATATACATACAGAAATAACGTTACGATGGTTATTCACCATTTCCCAAGGGTCCGGACCGGCCCTGTTTTTTAACATGCAGTGATAACTTCAGTAATCGTTATTCATCATTTCCTAGGGGGCCCGGGCCGGCCCTGGTTTTCGATATACATACAGATATAACGTTACGATGGTTATTCACCATTTCCCGAGGGTCCGAACCGGCCCTGGTTTTAACATGCAGTGATAACTTTTCTGAAACCTTATTCATCATTTTTTAGGGCCCGGGTCGGCCCAGTTTTTCAATAAATATCATTTCACACAAGGTTCCATATTTTTAAAGTATCTGTTCTGTGTAGTTTCGTAAAAGATCGACCGCAAATAACCTCCTTAGGGTTTATTCTTCTTGTAAACCTTTAACCCTCATCTCAAAACTGTTGATTACAATTGCATCCTTAACTTTTAAACATTACTACGTCTACCGAGATATTGAAACACAGAATTTATAAACACCGGAGAATGAAAAAGACTCGAGAGTTTATCGACTCCTTCATTATTTCTCAATACTCTCAAATGTGACAGAGAACCTTCTCGAGACTGTTAATTGCTGCGTAACCTCTAACCTTTAGAATGATACATAGAGATACTGTCAGAGAATGTCAAAACAGCTTGTAAAATATGTTTCCTGATTCCCAATTATAATTTGACCGCTAACCTTTAAATGATACACGGAGGATGTTACAAAATTTGGATCAAACTATACCGTCAATATATGGAATATTTATAGCAGTCTTTCTTCACATTTATCGTCTGTAGCAGAACAGAAATGGAGAACGGAAACTTGGTAAGTAATTTGCATGTTTGTCTGTTTCTAACTTATTTTATGTAAAGAGACTAATCACAACTAGACCTACAGTTTACACCGGGGTTTCGAATTGCTAGATTTCTCTGATGACACAGTGGTAACGTCATTGTTTTGTAATTAAGGGTCCCGGATTCGATTCCCGGTGGAAACACATTTCGGATTCCACTTTAAACTGTAGGTTCAGTCCCGATTAGCCTTACTGTACATAAAGTGGACTTTAAACAACCAATCAAAATTAAGAGTTCCAATTGCTGTGTATTTTTACCTTTTGTAATCAAGGGTCCCGGATTCGATTCCCGGTGGAGACACATTTCGGATTCCACTTTAAACTGTAGGTCCAGTCCCGATTAGCCTTACTGTACATAAAGTGGACTTTAAACAACCAATCAAAATTAAGAGTTCCAATTGCTGTGTATTTTTACCAGGTGTCAAACCCGGGACTTTAATTATGAGACATGTCACCATAGTAAAATCGGATTCGAACCATTTTTATGGAATAGTAGATCCGGAACTCTGATTATAAAACAGCTATGTCACCAATGTATTATGAGAAAAACGTAACCAACATACTGGTATTTCATATTAATATAAAAATAACATATTTTCTGAATATATTTTATTATAAACATTTCATATCCATCTACTTATATTTTAAAATATATACATTTCATTTACTAAATCATTTATACACTTTCTCATTTAATTTTTCGGGTGTAGACAAACGAAAATCGGACAAAAGTGTTAGTGTATTAGTGGTGTTAGTATTTATTTGTCCAATTTTCTTTTCTTTAGAAGTTCTGACATTTTACTCTCCATCTCCTTTTCATCGTTCTTTTTTGTCTCCTCCGTTTTTTGTTTTCTAATATTTTTGAAAACTTCCATCATTTCGAAACATACACGAAGGGATAAATGAGATGGCACATACTGTGCCTGTTTTACATTTTCCAAAAAATCCCCAAATACTGGGGACGTGTTCTTTTTTTCTGATATGTAACTAAACATTTTAGTGAGCGTGTCGATTTGGACTTCCATATCACGACAGACCTCCTCCAGGTTCTTCATCAGGTTCTCTGCTAACCCGTTCTCCTCGCAGAAATCTATGTAACATGCGATCTGTCTCTCCACTTGGCGAGCTTGGACCTTGCTCCACAGATTCCTTCGTTCCCCGGAATGTTCTGTATCTTTAAGATTCCCATGCAATACATTAAATTCAAATGGTAGGGATGCCATATCTGAAAATATAAAGAAAATATGTTAGATATATCGCACGTACACCTTGATTACAGTTATACATTTTTGTTTTAGAACAACCGGAAGCTGGCCCTTTTCGAAACCTTCCTGTTATATGAGATGTCTCCTGTTGCTGCGCCACCTTCTCCTGCTGCTGCGCCACCGTCTCCTCCTGCTACGCCTCCCATTATAGATATCACCGATAAAGAGGATGATGATTTATAGCCTAATCAATAAATATAGGTAATATTTTTTCACACCTTTTACCTTTACACGTCTTCAACTTCTGATGTGTTGGTCTCCTCGATGATATCCGGGAATTCACGGTGAGGTGAGGTCAAAGTTCTCGTAAACTGTTCTTCTACTTTATGAAGACTAGAAATAAAAAAGATATACCTCTTACATCATCTCGTAGTAATGTGTTGTAACAATAATCCACTAATTCTTGCATTAACATTACAGATGGTCTCTTCGATGACGCAGTGATAACGTTGTTGCCTTGTAATCAAGAGACCTCGGGTTCGATACCCGGTGGAGGCACATAGTGATTCGGATCCTCTTTAAACTGTAGGGTTAGTCCCGATTAACCTTACTGTGCATAAAGTGGACTTAAAACATTAAATCAGTCAATCAATGTTCGGATTCTACTTTAAACCGTAGGTCCAGTCACGATTAACATTTACTGTGTATAAAGCGGACTTACATCACTAAACCAATCAATAAATCGATTAATCAATGAAAACATTACAGCAACGTAATAATTTTGGCGCAGTGGTAGCGTCGTTGCCTTGTAATCAACGGTCCCGGGGTTCGATACCCGGTGGAGACACATAGTGATTCGGATTCTACTTTAAACTGTAGGTCCACTCCAGATTAACCTTACTGTGCATAAAGCGGACTTACAACACTAAACCAATCAATCAATCAATCAATCAATCGATCAATCAATCAAAACATTACAGCAACGTAATAATTTTGGCGCAGTGGTAGCGTCGTTGCCTTGTAATCAAGGGTCCCCGGGTTCGATACACGGTGGAGGCACATAGTGATTCGGATTCCACTTTAAACTGTAGGTCCACTCCCGATTAACCTTACTGTGCATAAAGCAGACTTACAACACTAAACCAATTAATCAATCGATCAATCAATCAAAACATTACAGCAGTGGTAACGTCGTTGCCTTGTAATCAAGGGTCCCCGGGTTCGATACCCGGTGGAGGCACATAGTGATTCTGATTCCACTTTAAACTGTAGGTCCACTCCCGATTAACCTTACTGTGCATAAAGCGGACTTAAAACACTAAATCGATCAATCAATCGATCAATCAATTAAAACATTACAACAACGTACTAATCTTGGCGCAGTTGTTGGGTCGTTGCCTTGTAATCAAGGCCCCGGGTTCGAACCCGGTATTAACCTTACTGTGCATAAAGTGGACTTAAAACATTAAATCAATCAATCAATGTTCGGATTCTACTTTAAAGTTAATACTGTGCATAAAAGGCCTTCAAACACTAAACCAATCGATCAATCAATCAATCGATCAATCAATCAAAACATTGCAACGTAATAATCTACCATCATATACTTACTATGATATACCTGTTAGATCACTGATATTATCTATTCGAAACTGGCTCCAAAAGGTAGTCTCTGGAAGACGACGATGGCCACACAGGGTGCTCACTGTGATGTAAACATAAACAGATCAATTGTCCTTATATACCTCATCCTCCTTGCTTATCACGCACCTATTTTCTCTGCGCATCCTCTCGCGCAAAGCGTCCAACGCCCACGTACCCCTCCTATCCTCTTCCCACCCCGGAATACTATACACACTATCCCCTTCCGCAAATTGTACTTTTTTTCTATTTACTTTATTTACTCCCTGTTTCTCCACAACTTTTTCCTTTTTCACTTCTCCCTCCATCGGTCGTTACCCTATACGGTCGTTACCCTATACCGACCACACATACAATGACACCACTATTGATAAACACGCACAAACATTTCCCGGAAACATACAACGAACTTTATCTCCAACCTTTACACCGTCCACAATACCTCCTTTGTTCTACCCCACTTCCATATCACCCAACAGTCCCACACTCACATCCTGATTTCGTCATTTCAAACTCTCATCTGTAACCTTTCACCTTTCTCGGGCAACACTCTCACTCACCAGCCCACGCCACCATCTCCCCATACCCCACAAACCAATCAAAACCCATCCACATATCTCAAACCCCGCCCATTTCTGGCCTTCCACCAAAATACAAACAATGCTTGCTTGTCCACTGCCCTTTATCATCAATTGATCTTTCATCGATCTTTTCCAATCAATTGATTTATCGGACTATATCCGGGAACATAACTACTGGTGTTTTAAGTCCACTTTATGCACAGTAAGGCTAATCGGGACTAGACCTACAGTTTAAAGTGGAATCCGAACCACTATGTGCCTCCACCGGGTATCGAACCCGGGACCCCTTGATTACAAGGCGACGACGCTGCCACTGCGCCATCGGGGAGGCCCTCACCGGGATAGAGTATAGTGTGTCGACTCGAGTATCTGTGTGTGCCTTGCTGGCAAGTGATCAGCACAAGAGCTCGGAAAAACTGCATTTATTCCTTCCAAGTCCAATGCATGCATCTTGGCAGTATAGTCCCTGGGCAACGTTCTGCGGTTAAATCATGGAATGGAAAAAATCGAGTCCCTGACGCTTTATTCGAGACTATAGCTCTTGTCTACTCTTACGGCGGGCGCTCTACATGCTGGCAAGGGAAGTGGGGAGCGAGGAATACGCAGCAGACAAATCAGACAACAGCGGTGGCACCGAGAGTTACAACGTGGCGGGAGTAAGTACTACGCGCACCTCGTTTTATTAGCTGCAGTGTTTCCTATATCTCTGGATTGGTCGCTTCCCCGCTCTCCACTTCCCTTGCCAGCATGTAGAACGCCCGCGTAAGACATCACAAGAGCTATAGTCAGCTATGGAAGAAAATTGCAACAGAAAGTCATTGTTTCTATAAATGTGTGCAGATGCCAATTTTTTGCGTTCATAAAATTGGCGCGAGAGATTACACAATACATCCGGTGAGCACCCACATTCTGGATGTTGATCCAATGGTGATGGTATTTCGGGACCTATTACTATTTAGAAACAACGATAAAAATTTGGACAGGACTCAATGCACCGACCACTCATTATTATACCTAGGAATTATAAGCTAGAAAAACTAAGTATTAGGCGACTAAAATGGGAATTAAAAGTACAAAATTAGGGCACAAAAGTAAAATTATGCCTGGAAGCGAACTCTTCAACTAAGTTTTACATAATGCTGTAAGAGTGGAAACTAAAGTTGTAATTATTAAAACGAGCAGAAAAAAATGCATTCCTTTTTACAAGCAACCATTCTTCTTCCGGGAGTATTCCCCGAAACCACCATCCGAACAGTGAAACATTTCGAATTGATTTTCTTGAGTATAAAGAAAAAAATAAAACAATAAATAGGAAAAATGATGTGTAAATATACAATTTAATGCGATGCTGTCTCGTCGCTTTCAACTATATCAACTAACAATACATTCACACAGTCCCAATTATCTCGCAAACAGTTCATTTGGGGACACATGTTTATAGAGACTTTTGTGCCTCTGATAGCGCGTACTTTTCCTATATATATTTGTATATATATATATATATATATATATATATATATATATATATATATATATATATATATGTGTGTGTGTGTGTGTGGGTGTGTGTGGGTGTGTGTGTGTGTGTGTGTGTGTGTGTATGTATATATATAAAGGCAAAATCGCTGATACACTGTTTCAACATCAATACGTCACAGCACCACACAAAATATAAAAACCGAAACATAAACAACTGCGTCCACAAACTTATTATTGGGTGAAGTAAAAGACATGGGTAGTTGTCTTCTGCAGCCAGTTAGGGCTACACTGTTGTCATCGATCGTGGAGAGAGCAGAGCAGTTCCTTAGGCAACCCCTGAGATTCCGAATACCGTTGACACTTGACAGATGCGATCCGCCTGTGTCGACCTTGTAACTTCCTTAAGTACGGTGATTTTTCAAGAGGGTGCAGGCTGGCTTTTTCCTCCTTTCACTATATTTTGCTGGACTTTAAAGAGTATGTATCATTTGCAAATGGCAAAATAACTATACAAAAAATACTGTTTTTGAAGGCAGAAAGGATAGTAATCTATTCATGTCCCGTGTATGAGTATATGTTGTCCCAACTATATAAAGGCAAGGCATAGCAAATATGCACGTGTTTCAGCATGAAAGCAAACATAAGCACAATGAACTTGAATTCGAACATTTTTTTTCTCTTTTGAACTTGTGTGACTTCACATGGAACTTTCCGTAATGAGCGAAACCTGAGGGAGTAATGTTGAGATTTTGTTACCTAGAATAAGGACAAATACGATTTGGTGAAAATGATATGTTTTTCTTTGCAATCCAAATTTTACCTATACTCTGTCCCGGTCATCTCTAGAGCAAGCGAACGAAAACAAGTTTCTGCCAGACGGCTCCACCAATGAACATGTGAGAGGCAATGGGACTGCGTGGAGCGGGGAAAGCGACTCTTGTTAGCAGCCATCGCAGCAATGTGTACTGCTTCGGTCTCTCCACTCGATACCCCCCCCCCCTTCCTCTGCCGCCATGTGCGGTCTTGCTCCAAAATATAGGTAAAACGCACCTGTGGGTATTACAGTAATTATTTTTCTTGGATAGTTTATTACTTACTTACCTAGTTATTGTAAGCATGCACAACAGTTCCTTTAAAATCTGCTGTCTGTGTTATTTTTCAGACACTTTTCTATCCTGTTGAAGTTAAATTATAAGATAAGAACTTCACTTTTTACACGCTGAACGAATCCAACTTTCTGTCCTACATACCGTGTGGTTGATTATTGCAGACCAGATGTTCCTGGAGTGCTGGTAAGAAAAATATGAAATTAAATTAAATGTATTAAATATTAAAATTAAATATATTAAATATTAAAATTAAATATATTTACATCATGCGGGATATGATATCGTTGCTTGCCAGTTGGAATTAAATGCAAATGTTTAAGCCCTCATATTTGAGAGCAGTGTTCAGAGTAAAGTAACTGCCATAGGCACGCCGAAAGTGTTGTGTTGGACTCAGTTTTCTTGAAGACATAATTATTTTTTCGCTCCATTTTCCTACCCATAGTAGGAAAGCATTCTAAGTGCTTTTTCGATAGCTGAACCTCTGCCTTTATAAACTTTCTGCGTGCGCCTATGGAACTGCACAAATGAACTACTATCACATTACTAATATTGTGGCAGTAAATGTGCTTTAAAAATTACTTTAACGCTCTTTGGACTGACTCGTGCATGAAGTTAGATATTCAGAACTGGACAATTTATTCCCCCGCGATGAAGCCTGTTTTCTCTTGATTTTTTTTGTCTATTACATTTCTCAAATTCAATACGATCGTGATCTAGATACTGACAGTGACAATGATGCAAGACAGGGTGGAGAATATCTGCCACCGAGGCATGGTTCACTTTGGTATGCAAGATAAGCCTTCCCATCAACCGCCTTTCGTCTGTAACTGATCCTCTTCTGGTGACTTCTTGTCCCCAGCAGACACGAAAGAGGTTGGAAGAAAAGATTTTCTGGAAGCACTCCGAAGAAAATTTTTCCATATTTCCAATGCGGGTCATCTAAATTTTAATACACTCGCACATGCACACCTCTTTCTCTCTCTGGACACATACACATAAAGTAGTAAGATTCCCTTGGCGATGTTGACATTCAAGGCATAAGGTATTCAAGTGTCAACCTCTCTTCCATGCAGTACAGCCTCGAAACTTCATTACTACAGGATAACAAGATCTGAGATGGTCCAAGCACAGGAGACTTGGTTTCGACCGCGGTGGGTGATCTCAGGTGTATATTTTTTTAGCAATATCACTGCATACAACTGTTCTGGATATAGTCTCTGATTACTTTCGATTTATTGGGTGACAAAGGTAAAAACTCGCATGATCCTAGTATTCTTGTTAATATTACTCATATTATTATCATTATTATTTGTACAGAATAGATAGTGACCACCAAGGGGGATTACTCCATTTAATCCAATACAGGTACCTTTAATTTCACGAGAAGGAACATATCAAGGATTACATACAAATCAAGTTATAATAGGTCTAATCTTATAAGATTCCCAGAGGAACATCTCAATTCTAACATGTTTCAAAAAGGGCAAAGGTTGCTTAACTTGCAGAAAGCTACAATATGAACTTATGATGATGTGTAGGATTCATTGTATTATTTTATAATTACATATTCAATTTTGTAACTTTCTATCACATATTTTGACATTGTGATGTAACTGGTTGTCAAATCGTGCTCATCACTTAAATGAATATTATTATTATTAGTAGTAGTAGTAGTAGTAGTAGTAGTATTGCAGTTGTAGCCTCGGTTGTGCCACGCGTCTGATTGCCCCGCGGGAGACCCGGGTTCGATTCCCGGAGTGGGAGATCGAAGATTGGAATTTATCTGCCCTTGTCCCCGCATAAAGCAGCTCCGGGACTCACCCAGCCTAAAATAAATGGGTACCTGGAGTAACGCGGGGGGGGGGGAGGATAAAGGCGACTGGAGTGTGGTGCTGATCACATTGCCTTCAAAATGGCCGAGATTGAGAATGTGTGGGGCCCTACCTCCACATCCCCTAAAATGTGCCTTCATGGCACGGTACTATATGCACAGGGAAATTTACCTTTTACCTTATTATTGCATTTTGTTTGTTTGTTATTTAACGTCACTTTTCTACTTCTTTATCCGTGGAGGCACACATTGGTTCGGATCACACTTTAAACTGTAGGTTAATTTCCGATTAGCTTATCTGTGCATACGAACAAAGGCAACTTGATCTACTTCTTTATGTTAATTGTGAGAGCCAAATTTAAAGTGGATGTAACCTTAGATTTGAGTTGGTGTTTTAAGTCCACTTCATGCACAGTAAGGCTAATTGGGACTGGACCTACAGTTTAAAGTGGGATCCGAACAACTATGTGCCTCCACCGGGTATCGAACCCGGGACCCCTTGATTACAAGGCAACGACGCTACCACTGCACCATCGAGGAGGCCTGGATGTAACCTTAGGTCAGTGTAAAAATGTTAATCCCATGCACGTACATACTCTTTTCTGTGAAATAGTTGAGGATTTTGCGAATTCGTTACCTTATTAGTAAGATAAACAGAATAATTACTATCAGATCTACAAGTACAAAAAATACACCAATATTCATAACTAGGGCTAGGATTTTGATGCAAATGCATCTTTTTTTTTTGGTAAGGCAGAAACGTTGCATAAGTAGATAGGAACGTGTTTTATATGTAAGTGTATAAATTGAGATGCCTTTGTTAGGGCATTTTTTTTTTTTGCATTTTTTTACCCATTTTGGAGTAAAGGTCATTTTGTAAACTTTTTAAACAGTTAAAGTCATTTTTCGGCATTTTAAAAGTCATCTTATGCATTTCTCTACATTTTGGTGAAAGAAGGGGCATTTTACGTGTAAATGTAACCCTTTGAAAGAGAGAGGTTCCCGACTCCTGTCTCATTGCCTTCAGCGCAGTTCTGAACTACTACTGTGTTTGAAGAAACAAACAGCGTGCAGCGTTGTTGATTCAAGCTGTTGTGTAACAATTCAATTATCTTGTCCGACAACCGACAATCATTCACTTTTGAACATTTGTATATGATTTTCGTTGTGTACTGCAACTCATTACTTAAAGTGTAAAAGATGACAAAAAGTGAACTTTCTTACTTATACTACCATACGCAATGAACATATGATAGATACTGTAACGTTAATTTGTAATTTGAATTTCTCTTGGTAGTTTATAAATTTGTTCTACAAATCTTTCAGAATTTTTAGGTCATTTTTCTAAGTTTATAGGGCATTTTCTTGCATGTATTAGGTCATAAATGCATTTTTAAAGGTCACTTTTTGGCCATTTTAAGGTCATCAAAATCCTAGCCCTATTCATAACTGTTGGAACTATGGTATTTTCCCTGTTTTGTAAGTTGTATTTTTTATATTGATCTACTGATCGCATTTTTGCTTCACATAATATATGCATATATTTAACACATCAAAATACGAAAATGTATTCCCTACTGCTTGCCTATAAGACGCTCTGCTCTGTTGCCACGTTCAAGGCATTTGGGCAACCAGAAAAAGAACATAGCTAAATATTAATTTCCTACCAGCGTGGAACACAAAGACTGTTCAAATATTTTGTATCTTAGTCGAAAACAAATTTCGGTATTTTCATGTACTGAAATACTCCATTTGTCATATAGCTCACTCCGGCAGCAGAGAGAATATTGAGTAGTACACACAAAACAGTGCATCTGTGATTAATATACATATTTAAACAACGTATGGAGAATTCATTGTTCACACATCGGAAAGCATAGTTATGTGGTCGTTCCAAAGCATGCAACTTCTCTTTAGTTCAATCAGAACCGGATTAACGGCATAACATATGCTGTATGCTCGGTAAGCATCGCTGGTAAGTGGAAAGACAGGATAGTGAAGTGAAAATAGAGTAAGCGGAACGAGGCGCATCAAGATAGGACCATTTTGTTGCCCCTAATTAATATGTTCCTGAACAGGGACCTGGACCTCTTAATCGCGATAAAGAGAATGAAAAAACAAAAACACTGAATCACAAATTCGAATGCAAGAACAGATCTGGACTGTGTACTGATGACTGTGTTGAATTTTCTCTGCCTTCAAAGTGTTGAAATGCACAGAAAAATCATACCATTTATCCATACAGCTGACACACCTTTGTATGTTTTGTATTTAGTATATGTTACGTAGCTCTTATACTCCTGTAGGTCATTCACGACAATGAAATTGATGAAGGAAGAAACTCAGTGAAATGTTCATACCTTACCCAGAATTCGAAACTAAAACATTTGCCTTCGTAGCATGTTACGCTATTATAATTCTTGTCTGGTCTAACGGCGGGCGGCCTACATGCTGACAAGGGAAGTGGGGAGCGGGGAAACGACCAATCGAGCGCGATGAGAAACACATCAGCTTGTAGAACGAGCTGCGCGCAGCACCTTCTCCCGCGACGTCGTGATTCTCGGCGCCACCGCTGTTGTCTGGCTGGTCTGCGGCGTATTCCTCGCTCCCACTTCCCTTGTCAGCATGTAGACCGCCCGCCATAAGACCAGACAAGAGCTAAAGTCACTCGGCCACGATTACTGGAGGGACTCTGATAGACAGGGCAAGAAAACAGTAATTGGAGTCAAGGGCATATGGCGATCTATCTTGGCATTTTGAATAGCAGGTCTTCATAAAACAAGACAAACTGGTGTGTGAAGGATAAAATATAAAAATTCGTGCAAACAAGGAACAAAGAACGAAGGTTATCTAAAAAAAGAAATCAGAAGTAGCATTGAAGTACCAGAGTAACGATTGAAAGACACTGTGTAAACGAACTGAAGAAGTTTAAAGTGAAAAATAAGCTGTGCAGCAACAAAACAGTATATTACTTACAACTTGGTTTTATAAGAACATGTAGGATTCGTGTATTGAGATTCAGAGAAATATGCATTATATTGTGAAACTTGTTGTTTGATCTTTACAATACCACTGACACATTTATTTCTGTAATAAATCTAACGAGCAAAATTACTTTGAAGATAATGAGGATACGTTATAAAGTAGTTGTAATGATATTCATATGCCATGGAGATAAATGAAACATAGTCATTGTATTCAACGTGCTGGGCCCATTGCAGGGGCTTAACCGGACTATGGAAGAGCGGGATTTCATGGTTCTTGTGATGACAGAGCCTCTAATCAATGGGTACCAGTGGGTAAAGGCTCCAGAAAAATCGTGGTGAACACATACACATAAGCTTCATAATGATCGAGAATGTGTGGGGCCCTCCTCCACACGCTCTAGTACCCTCATGGTACGGTGTAATGCAAAAGTGCTAGTTTTAACTATCAAGCTTAAAGAATAGCAATGCTCTGAAACCAGGGCTAGCGTGATGTTCTGTGAGTTCTTGCAGTACGTCTTGTACTTGTTTGTGATGGGCCTACACAGCTTCAGGTTTTATAATAGTTTTTGCTACTTGCTTTGTTTTTCATTATTTATAAAGTGCTCCTCTCAATGTTAATCTTGAATTAATGATTGAATTTTAAAATAACTTCTGTTATTTTCTTGCAATAGTCTTTTTCAATATTTATTATTGTTGATGATCTTTTCTCCGTATTATGTGCCTGGAGTGAAGTCATACTCAGGCTCCAATATCTTAAAAAGCAATCAATATCGGATCTTGTGAAATTTATTTCCATTTACGGCCATTCGCTACAATTTATCGTCTCATTATTCACAGTTTCCTCATGTTCATTACGTGGAGGAAACTTGAACAAATACCCGAGTCTATGTTGCATCTTTGTCTAATTACTCATCCAGATGAAGAATTGATGGATTCCAATTTTGATTTTAGAATAGGAGTTCGGCATTCAAGGGTTTCTGATTACATTCCCAGTACAGAAGTTGTTTCTTTAACAAACGTTTGCACATTATGTTGATTTCGATCATCTCGTGGTAAATAAACGAATCAATGTCGTTACAATGGACATTTCCACTCAATTTTTTTTACAACAATTTTAAAAACTACACCCTGGAAAAATGACCCCTGCAAGTTCTCGCGTTTCTCTGCGTCCAGATTAAGGCAGAAACGAGACTTCCAAAGTTGCGAGGCTAGCGTTGCGCTGAAAACACGCCGCCGCCATGTTACTACGTCACTCCTTAGGGAGAGCTCGTTTGTCGTCTGCTTCGAGCGTCCAGTTCCGGATGGGTTCCCCCTCGAATCATATTAAAGAAATTTGGTTCTTAAAAACGTAGTGACACAAGATGAACAGAAAAGTATCAATACTAATAAGTAGTGTGACTACATACACACAACTTTGTCGGGTCCAGCACCCCTTCCTCTCCCCCCTGCTCCCCAACAAGCTTCCGGCCAGCAGCGTCTTGGATTTCCACTTACGAAATAAAGCAACCCTAATCATACCAAAAGTTGATTCATCCCTCCCCACCGTGAACTATATATACGCCCATGTGTATAACAATATCCCATACTGAAATGGTACTATATAATTATTTTGAATTTTGTACTGCGAAAAAAAGCCTCCTCATCTCGTTACCCCGAACGCATTAATTGGTTGGTTCACAACTTCACCACTAAGGATCCTATCGAGACGAGACATGGCAGCCTTGGTCTCGTTCTCGTTGAGAGTTGTAAATGTCTGTCTCGTGTTTATTTGTAAATGTCTCATTGACAGTCTCGTCTCAATTTATAAACATCCGTCTCGGTTTGGGAGGGCAATTCTCGTTCTCGTCTCAAGTCTAGAAAAATATAGAATTAACAACGTATGCAAACGCTTATCATTATAAATACAAAAAAAAACTTTTTTTTTTTTTTGAGAGACTCCTCGTTTCGACGGTACAGCCCTCCAAAACTAAATATTATCTTGCTTATATATCCAAACCAAACCGCAGATTCAGAATTCCCAGGAATGAACTGGCGTTGTAATTATTATACACAAAATTCATGATTTATCTGAGGAAGTCGCATGTTCCAGGTTTGACTCGACCTGGGCATGACTGTTTCCTTGTGAGTGACATTTCACTGAACTGGAAATTGTTACATGGGAGGATGTTTGCTCGAGACTTTGGGGACAGCTAGGAGGATGCTTCTATTGTTAATGTTAGTGTTGTTCACGAGACGAGGCATGTTCCGTCTCGTCTCATAAAAGGAGATGGGACAAGTGAATGATTTCGAAATGAGATGGGACAGAAGAAAAAGTTCGTCTCTTATCGTGGCAGGTTGGGTGATACTTAGATTGTGCAGTTGGTGGTAGAGTGTGTGTGTGTGTGGGAGGGGGGGTGGTACTCCTGCACCCCGACTTCGAATACTGCTTGTAGTTATTCAACTTCATTGTAGCGATTAGCCAAAAGTGGGAAGAAATGTGATGATACATAATAAATTAACCATGCGTTCTCATCGTTGCGGTTAAACAAAGTGAACGGAAAAGCGAAATAAAAGTAGGCTAAATACAAAAAATTGCAATATATATTAACTGAAGAAAACTGTCATTTACTGCAGGAAATTTAAAAACTCACCGTACCTATTTATACCGTATCACCTCTTATATTGCAGAAATTGGCGTGTAAACCAGTGTGTTCTAAAAGTATTATCTTAAAATTTGTGAAGAAAATATTATGACGAAAATAATTGTAATTCCAGAAAAGGCATTCCTATAACATTAAGTTCTTGCCAGTCAGAACTAACCTATGTATTCGCAATGAACAAGGCTGTTCACGTGTTCAGCCATGGACTGTTACAAGGTTTGCTTTGTCACCCTAATAGGAAAACTCCCTACCGAGTGGCTGAATTATAGTAAATACTACTATACTGCTAGGGCATAATTCATCTCCAAGAAATGGAGCACAGATTTTTACACTGGAAGTTGTAAGATACTTGTTTTACACGGTAATAAGTGAATTTTCTGTCGCTTCCGCGGCTCATGCTAAGTTGACGGGACGAGCAGAAGCTCCGCCTGCACGCATTTCTAAGTGATGACGTCAGAGGACCTCCTGTCTGTGGAGAGGACGTTTTCAAATCCGTGACGTAGGAGGTGAATTTCAGCGGTGTTTGAAGGCGTGTTTCTCGAGAACCGAAACAAATATCGTGGAAATATTTTGCACATCTCATGTTTGTGTCATTATCTGTAAAATGAATGGATTTAAAACGTTTTTCATGTTAAAGTGGAAATGTCCATTCCGATTTCAGCAAGTAATATTGCGTTGTTTTGATTTGATTTTGAATTTAAAATTTTGGGAGCGTCAGCACTTAGGCTATTTTGCTCCCGTCACATTACGGGGGCCAGCCCCTTATCATTACAAATAACAACTCTAGCGTTGCATAACTAAAAATGTTAAAATGTTCTGACTTCTGTTAAAAGCTGAGGCCGTTAACGGTCACTCAGCACACACAAGGACAACAAACAGGACAACACACACAAAATTATACTGGCCATAGTGCCAGTCGCCAGAGCCTCGTTAGTCTTTAGTCCAGGGTGCACTACGTGGAAGTGAGGTTGACTTTTGGGCGCCTACGTGGAAGGTCACCCCTTACACCCCAATATTGCGTTGTTAAAAATAAAAATAAAAATAAGAATATTTTCTTCGTATATTGCAGTTGCACTGTAAAAAGAGTACCTTAAGTCTTCAGAATTCTGCTGTATGTTCACGAGTGCAAGTTAATGCTCCTTCACTTTGCGATAAGACTGCATAATGTAAACCGAGTCAAAGGAAAGTCAGTAGACTCTCAAACTATGTTTAAACATGGAAGCAACAAAGTTTTCCATTTCCCTATTTCGAATTTTCAACTTGACTTTCAAATTCTTGAATGAATCTGAATGAATATGTAACAGAGACCGATCTCGAAGCTTTCTTGCAGAATTCAAGGTATCATCTTACATATCAAGAAGAGCCGGCGTTCATGAAACTTCGCCCTCGATTCCTGAGATTTTGCGCTATATACTGAGGTGGTGAATGAGCAGAAAAACTTAAATTATTTGGAGAATAATAATTAGAGTTAGCAGTGTTGTAATAAAAGTTGCGTAAGAGAGGCTTCCAAAAAAAAGAAATAGAGATAAAACCTAGAAAGTGACATTTAATCGATAATTTGCAGAGATTGTCCCATGTCCAATTTATGCTCAGATAGGTTAATCTGTAGTTGACATCCAGATTAAAGTGAAATCCGAACTACTGTGTGTTTTTAGAAGCCATCGTCGAGTTTGGATGGAACATTCTCAAATTGACGTCATGACAAGTTGCACTTTGAACGAAACTTACAAGTGTTAGAGCTGTATGTAAATCTGAGGCACAGATGTTTATCAAGACCTTGTCGATTTCTACTTAGGTTAGTTGCTATCTTTAGACAATAAGGGTTTTGAAGGATTTTCTGCATACTAAGTTACTGCATATTATATTTACACAACTAATGCCTTGAATGAGTACGAAATAGAGTTGATTTGAATGATTTATTGAGTTGGTGTTTTAAGTCCACTTTATGTGCAGTAAAAGCTAATCGGGACTGGACTACAGTTTATAGTGGAATCCGAATCACTTCTACCTAAACCGGGCATCGAACTCGAGACTCCTTGATCAAGTGTTTGTGTTTCTAGGGAGCACATAAAAAAGGAGGATAGATTAACCGATCGTGGTAATATGTACAGTCACGGACACTTCTGGGTTGTAATGATTTATTTTAAATTCAATGATATTGTTACAACGCAGAAGTGTCCGCGACTGTACATCTATTTCCTTATGTTAATACGTCATGCAATTATTTTGTTAAAAAATGTTATAATATTTGCACTTCCAGTAGATACAGAGATGCCGACAGTTCTCAGAGGCACACAAATAGATGTTGCTTCTCTCAAATTTGATTTTGCTATTGATCTCGATCTGGCACCTCCCTGAAATCTTAAGAGAAACAAAAATAATGTTCCAAATACAGTAAAACCTCGTTAATGCGGACTAATGGGGGGGATAAGTTGACCAGTTTAACGAAAGTCTGGATTAACTTATATAACCTTAAAGAACAGTAGAAAGTGCATTAAAACTCCGTTTATAACAACAAAACACGTTTATTATGGTGTATTTAAAGGGCATAGGCCTAAATACACTATACAGAAGAGTACGAAGTCTGCGGGAAACAGAATTTCTTCAGTGGTTGTATGCCTTTTCTTTGGGAAGTTCTCTTGTTGACTTCTAGTCACATTTAAACCTTGCATTCTGCTTCTTCTTCTTCTAGTTTTTTTTTTGCCTGTCCGGATTAAGCGAAGTCCGGCTTATTGGGGTCCGGATTAACGAGGTTTTACTGTATGACGACTTGAATCGTCCTTTATTAAGGGCACAGTTTGTAGTAGAGCGGTTAGTGTAAAGAACACCTGGCATGGAAGCGTTAGTGCATCACCCTCAACACCATGATTAACCCTGTAGGAATAAGAGCGACATGAAATAACCGAAATATAAAGAAAGACTGACTGAATTAAAGCTGGAAAAAATAAATTAAGTCAAAGTTTGTGCCAAGTCGCCTACAGTGTTGACTGATGGGCTCACGATCTCGCCACAGACGGATCCAGGCTCGAGTCCTGGTGTGTGTGGGCATGGGTGTTTTTCTTTGCTAGTGTCCTTTCATCTCGTAATCCGTATTCATCACCGTGAATAGTCAAAACTGACGCAAATTAACAAAAATACAAATACTATACCATCGGAGAGGCCCAGAATGATGGAAATAAAGAGCATATCACGGCAGTGTACGGAAAGTTAGATTTTAAAAGTTACTAAGTTACAGTTTCTTGGCTCAAAAGTAACTGAGTTACAGTTATAATTTTAAAAAGTAACCCAGTTACAGTTACTGCTACTTAAACGGAAACTGTAATTTACTTTTGTAGTTTTTTCTTGCAAACAAATTACACACAATCAATGATCATTAATAGTAATATAATAAATATTTGAAGGCTTTCATGTGCTTAATTTATGTTTCTGGTACATATATTATATTAATATTATTAATGCATACTAACATTAATACAGAAAAAAAAGATGGAACAAAACACTAAAATACACTTAGAAATGACAGTTGAAAAACTCGTGGATGTTCTAAATTTAACATGCAACGAAACCTAGCTTCTTTGCCTTAGGCGATTCCACGAGGATTCATTCTGCTTAGTATGCAGAGAAGACACATAGTCGAAAACAGATTTTGCAAATTTATTAGTTCTTCCCAACGTTACAAATTTTGAAGCTAACATTTGAAGTGTCGTAAAGTAACTGTTGAGAATTGGAAAAAAGTAACTGTGTTACAGTTACAGGCACTTACATTAAAAAGTAGCTAGTTACAGTTAGAATTACTTGAATAAGTACGTTTTACTGCGTTGAAAGTAACTAGTTACTTCCAAATTCTGGCGCACGACCACAGTCAGACGCTACAACGCCAGGGGTTCCGGGTTCGAATCACTGCCTGGTCATGGGTGTTTGTGAATTTCCTTTCATCATATCATCACTCATCCTCATCTTCGCGATTAGCCAAAAGTGCCAGAAAAGCAAAGTAAAATAAACTAAATCAATCAATCAAACATGACCACAGTTAGCTGCACTGGCGGCCTGCATACATCTGCTGTTGTGTTTTTGTTTGCTTATTTTTAGCCAATGAGAGACGCTACTACGACACATAGCTAATTAATAAGGCGAGAAGAGAGGGGTCAATTAGCGTGACATCACGCACTTTCTCCGCGTAGTGATGTCATCCCGATGCTCATCTCGGCAAGGCCACGCTGCGTGCCTTGCAGACTCAGTCATGGCTGCTGTTAGCATCACGTACAGCAAGGTAACGCCGGGTGATCACGTAACCATGCAGCAGTTTGGCAGTAAGGCCATTCCGACTCTTCTCTACACGTTGCTGCCTTTTGATGATGCCGGTGATGCAATCGAGGAAGCGTGGGTAGCCATCGTTACAAGGGCGAACACATCTGTTGCGATCCTCCCCCGAGTCCCAACTTGGTTTCGGTAGTAATTTGCAAACCTGAAGAGCTGGAAACCATCATCTGGCATGAACGCGATATTTGTTCCAGGTATTTCCGATTGCCTTCAACCTTGTTGGAACCATTTGATCAGATTATGAAGAAGTTACATGACAACCGTGTCTTCTCTGTCGCACGACATACCCTTGCGTGTCTCAGGCCAATCACGACAAGAAATGTATATCAAGAGTGGCAGATTATGTCAAGGAAGCTAATATGACCTTCAGCTGCTCAACCACCGTGGTAGCCATCAACCAGATTGCTGAAGAACGTTTTTTTGAAGGTGATATGAATAAAGCACACTCTCGTAAAGGGAGGGAATAATAAACACCTGGTTTTGCTAATAATGTCATGTTTTCTTGAACGAGTGCCGGGTTCGATTCCCGAAGATGGCATGTCACGCAGTGATTTGGATTCCGTTTCGGCTATAGTTAGGTATAGTGGATGTAAAATCAACTTACACAGCAAATTTTTGTTCTTGAAAAACTTTGAATTCTTGAAACTGGAGCCATTTTATGAAATTGAGAGTGACTTTCATTTTTGAAAGTATGCCTTTTTCACCCCGTGGTGTACTGTACAGTGGTGGAAAAAAGTTCTTCCCCATAAGACTTTAATGGCAGTAAATAATGCCGGAAGGGTAGGCAACACACATTGCACCATTAGGTGATCGGGTGATTCTGTCTGTCTCAAGAGCAACTCGTCTTTCATGCAAAAGCTAACAGGCACAGGAAATGTAGGAAAGTCACGTGACTTGTCGGGTGGAATGTTGTTCGTCAGAAAATCGCCTTTTCTCAAGCCAGGTCGCAGAACCGACAAGAGCTACACGTTATATCTCCGAAAATGATTCCCCTAAAAACGTTGAACGAAACGCTAAAACAATTTTTGCCTTAATTACTGTATGTGCCGCAGTAGCACAATCGTTAGGGCGTTTTATTACCATGAGAGAGATCTGGGTTCGAACCCCGACGGGGGAAAATCGGGATTTTGTCCACCTGTTCAAGCTGCTTCGGTGCCCACCCAGCGTCGTATAAAGTGGGTACCTGGAGGAAACTCTGGGGAAGGAGGGTAAGGCGGCCAGGGGCGTGGTGCTGATCACATCATTCCCACCTTCGGCCTGATGAAGAAAGCGTGGGGCCCTAAATCCACTAACTCCACACCCCCTACACGCCTTCATGGCTTGGTGCAAAGCACAAGGTAGGACTTTGCTTTTTTATTTACTCTACATCCCAATTTTGTCGGAACAAAACTTCCCAATCTCTACGTGGGCTTTCTTCCAAGTTCCGTAGGGATGTGAATAGGCTCCAATATTTCTTGACACAATTCATACATGTTATATTTCCTTATAAGAACAACAGCCGATATATTTTGTGTGCGTGTGTGGGGGGGAGGTATAATTCAAACATGTGAGGTGATCCTTTTCCCACTACTCACTCCATTCTCAGAAATAAATCGCAATTCCACACACTGAAAATGCAGAACTTTCTACATCTTAGCATGCAAATATCTATATAGTAGCAAGGTAATGTGTGGAAAGAGAAAAATTAACGATTTGTAACGACACTCTGGAATTTTTTTAGTTTATTTTTTTTCAATTTGAACTGACATTCATGACATTCATTAACAATCCCAATATTGACAAAAGAATAGCTTAGTCGTTCTGCTACTTTCAATTCTTCATTATCGTAGTCACCGTAATTCTCTCTCTCTCTCTCTCTCTCTCTCTCTTTCTCTATCTCTCTCTCATCCTTCCCGATGGCGCTGTAGTAGAGGAGTCGCCTTGTAATCAAGGAGTCGCCTTGTAATCAAGGAGTCCCCGGTTCGATACCCGGTGGAGACACAGTGGTTAGGATCCCACTTTAAACTGTAGATGCAGTCGCGATTAGCCTTTGTGTGTATAAAGTGGACTTCAAATTACCAAATGAAAAATCTAAATCACCGTAACTCTCTACTAAGCCAGAGGATCCATTTTTGAAACCTGTTGAGGCTTAGATCTAGCATTGCATTCGTATCATTACCCATCATCTGCATCGTCGCGATTATCGCAAAAGGTGAAAATGCGACACAAAATAACCCAAACAGAAGCTTGGAATCAATCTGAATATTGGTTACGTTGGATACGGGGTAGAATTGTTTTAAATATCACTTCCTGTGATGTAATAGGGTTTTTGATTAGAGACCATTTGTATAATACATATCGTTGTTGCGAACAATAAGTAGTTTCACGTTCACCACACTCTTCGGTTGTTTAGAAATCGTAAGGAAGAAGGATCTCAAAATTTCCGCTTTCACTTGTCAATGAAACTTTAAAATATGTTCAGTGTAGGTCACAAAATAAATTTACATATTGTTATGATATCTTTTAAACAGCACGAAATCTAATTCCAATAGAATACGATACCACTCCTTACGTTCCTGTAAATGTTCACCATTAGTCTGACGAAAAAAGTAACGAAGATTTCCGTGTTTCCTTGAGGAAAGATAAGACGCCTGCTTGTAGTAAGAAAGCACCAACTGCTTCGATCAGGCCTTCCCTCGTTCCAGTGTGCGTGTAAAACAGGTATTTTATTTCGTTCGTTCCAATCCACAGTTATATTAAGCTAACATTCTAATATTTTCGTAAAATATGTAGTAAACAAGGTGTATTATACATTATGGTCTTCCAGAGTGTTGTTGCCTGCTATTTACACGCAGGAGATGGGGTTATTGTAAACATTTCTGAACTCAAAGGTCGAGTACGAAGGAAAAGTTTTGTAAACATTGAAGGTAATAACAAGGTATAGAAGTTGAAGGAAATGCTGGAAGAAATTATATCAGAAATTGAGTAAAAACAGTTCTCATCACACATAGGGCTATCAGGTCACTCTTCAGCCGAAAGTAGGACGAATTGTCTTAAAATGTTAGACACGAACACATTTGCAGTAAATATAATAGGTTACTATAAGACATTTTAGCATATAACGAGAATATGACACATCTTCAGCTGAAAAATTAATGTTGAAGTGAACGGTTGAGTTCAAAATTCCTCAACTGCTAATTAATAGCACGGCTGTATGTGATTTCAACTAGTGTATGTAAGACAGAACGTTTTTCGTCGATGTGGGGCCAGGAAGAGAAAACAATCCATGAATTCGGGATGGAAAAAATTCACAATTTCGTAAACAAAGTCTGGAAGTTTTTGTTTATTAATATGTAAAAAACTACTATACACTGGGAAAAAACAGAATTGTGTGCCTTATTTCTCCAATAAGGAGAATAATTACTTGTTACTTCGAACAAATTTCCGACACTTATATCGATAAAACTTCACAAAGTAAGAATTTTTATACATATATCCGGACTTTTCCGGATCTAGAAAATCGTGAATTAATTTCTGAGCTGGGATTGTAATTGCTATTCCGAACATCCAGTAGCAACCATGCACACTCTTTGATTTAAGCATACTTCTCCAAGGAACCACGTTATCTCAGACTCCCCTCAGTTTTTCTGTTTCTCCATCTAATTTGAAGTTACGTGATACTCAAAATACGTATAAGACCTTTGCGATTTCTTTCAAATTCCTTCCGGAGGCCAGACACAACTATAAAATGTAGGACACGTCCGGAAATAAGAATGATTCTTATAAGTCTTTTTATTTTCTTATTTAGCGTGGTTTTTCTTTCACCTCTTGCTCATCGCGACGACGAGGATGAGTGATATGATAAAATTGATGAAGGGGCACTCACAAAGAACACCCATACGCACGGCGGGATTCGAACCCAGGACATCAGACATCGTAGCGCACTGTGCTAACCACTCCGTCACGGACGGAATTCTTATAGCCCTAATCGTTCCTCAAGCATTTTTCCTATCTTTAACTACACACGAAACATAAAGAACAATCTAAATAAACAGGTGCCAGTTCACACTCTAACCGTAAAAAACATATGCATGTGAAAATGCAAAATAATATTTATTTTTAGGTAGTTGTGATTTATTATTGTATATTAAAGAAATATATTAGTGATAAAATGACGGAAGTAGAGGAACATCTCCAATGGGACACTCATGTCTTATGGATATTTGTATTTCTTGCCGAACAAGGTTCCGAGTTCGAGTTCGAGTTCCGACCAAAATGGGTTCATTGTGTATGTTCATTCATGTCTTAAATGTAATCATAAATCGTCGTCATGAATAATTTAACTTCAGAGGAAGAAAACTGAGGTAATTACTAATAAAAACAATAACAAAACAAATTTGATCTTAAAGCCCTGGCTTTGCGCTACATATTCCATCACGGGGATCATAGGCGTGCGCCCAGGGGGCTAGGGGGAGAGCAAATGCACCCCTAATCATGGACGTCTGCAGATTTTTCCACGAAGAGACAAGCAAGGTATTTTTCCATGGGGCATATTACCCCGATAATAGTGTTGCATTATCGCATTCCTGCATCCTGCATCCTCATTATAATAATTAATGTAAATTATTATGACTGAAATCAAATTATACATGTGAAACCGTACTTTTTGGTTGACATTCGTTTTCTAAGGGGAAGATGTGGCAATCCTTGCCCCCCTTCCAGACATCTATGCCCCTATATTATTATATTTTCACCTAGAAATTTAGGATAGATGAATCCTATCGCCGTTATTAAACTATATTATACTCTTAAAGAAAATTAAGTATTTTCAAGCCGATGAAAGTTCAAAGCAACTACGGAAGAAGGGGGTGCAGTGGCGAAAACATAGCCCCCCACAACCTTGAACGGAAATCAATTTTAGGGGGAAAACATGGAAGTAAAGGAAAGCAAGAGTAGCAGAATCTAAGAGTAGCAGGACAAAAGGATACTCAAGATGGATTTTGTTTTCACGTCTTTCTTGCATTATTTCTGTCAGACTGCCAAGACCACCTGCGGGGGGGGGGGGGGACAGAGCTGCAATTGCCCCCTTGATTTCAAATTTTATACAAATATAAATACCTTTTGTAAAATGTTCTTGCTCGCTTCGCTCGCAATGTCTGCTTTTCTTGCAGTCTAGTCAAGTTCAGAGCAGTAGCTAGGGGTCGACGGGAGTTAACCCTGGACGCCAAACGATCTAAATGAAAAAAATTGTAAAAGAGAATAATATGGCGCTCCATGATTTTTTCCCCCATATTTAATCGACATTGTTTTCATTTTGCAAAAATTTGGATCTGAAAATTTATTGGTCGTTTCGCTCGCAATTTGTTTTCTGTAATGCATTTTAAATTACCGAGGAGAGAAGTACTGCTGCTAAAAGGTTTTCTCTTAAGTGCATGAACAATTGTTTGGAGGAAAAGGAACGCGCAGATTTGAGAGACAATTTATATGATTTTTACTGTTGGTATATATGTATATATATATATATATATATATATATATATATATATATATATATATATGTGTGTGTGTGTGTGTGTGTGTGTGTGTGTGTGTGTGTGTGTGTGTGTTGTATATATATATATATATATATATATATATGTGTGTGTGGGGCGGGGGGAGGGATGTATATATAAACACACCCATCAATGCAATAAAATTTAAACAAGTGAGATGAAATTACGTTATTCTTTCCGGCCTGAACTATCATCAAGGCTATCCCCCCCTAATCAGAGGGTCTGCGCACGCCTATGACGGGGACTGACACTTTACATAGGTGTAGACACGCTTCGTACAATTTGATGATATCGCGATTACGTAATGGATGTGCAGCCACTTAACTGAACCCCCCAAAATTCACATTTTATTACTAAATTCTAAATTAGCATAATATCACATAGTTTACCTATTCATAATATGGGCCGCTTTGGTGCACTTTGTGGATTGTGCATTAATCAACATCAGGTTAATCGCGGCAGGCAAAGTGGAGGGAAAATGACAATGAAGCACAACGAGGGGGCGCTTGGTTCCCGATTAACATGCAACTGAGTCGCTGCGTGAAATCGCTGAAAATGTCATTTATTAATTTCTTAATTTTGCTTATTTTATATTGCTTTTCTAGCACTTCCGTCAACAAAGGCGATGAGGATGATTAATGAAGCTATGAAATGGATGATTTGACATGATGATCCATGTCTTACACAAAATTCTAAGTTGGGACTAATGAATATCGATTCGTCTTATCATTTGTCAAGTAGTTGTTTTTAACTCGAATCTTTTTCAAGGACTTCTGGGTTGACCGCATGTGTGTTGCGCGATGATGATTCGACGAAAACCAACATTTCAGTGAACTTTCTTGACAATGACTCTAATATCAGTAAAGAGAACATTTTTTTACATTCACACGGCACCCAGCTGTTGTTTGTTATGGCTGGGCTTGGGGGTATGACTCACGCTGCTGTCAATACTCAATCATTCCCGAGAATCCAGGTTCGCCAGGCAAATCCAAGCGACAATTTTGTTATTTGGGTTGCATAGACAACAGGCTTTAAGATGTTACGATATCGTAGGTCTCGTGGCCCAAGAACTACTTTCCATGACTGTACCAATCTCCGTGACGGAGTGGTTAGCACAGTGCGCTACGACGCCAGAGGTCCCGGATTCGAATCCCGGCCTGGGCATGGGCGTGCCTTGTGAGTGTCCCTTCAAAAATTTTAACGAATCATCACTCATCCTCATCTTTGCGATTAGGCAAAAGTGGCAGAAAAGCGAGGTCAAATAAATTAATGAACGAATCAATCACCAACTGGTGGCTAACGCCTTAGGCTCCGAAGGTTCTCGGCTCAAGTTCCAGCGAGGCTATGTGTGTCTCATGGCGTTTGTTCTTCAGTAGCGGGACGTGTAAGGGGTGTCCTGAGAAGGCACCTAAAAGTCAACCTCACTTTCACGTAGTTCACCCCGGTAACTATAGTGTTGCAGGCCAACGAAGCTCTGGCGCCTTGAACCACGGACAGGATAATCCTCTGTGGGGTCGTGTTGTCCTGCTTTTGTACGTACATGTACCTGAGTGCCCTCTTACAACGTAACCTTTTAAACTAGGTTTTGGAGATTTTATTCTCGGAGACTGTATAATTTTAGTTATCGGTAAGGAGTCTTAAATTTTAGAAATTGAGTAACAACGTTTTTTTTAACTTACATTTTATGTCATTGTTGGTGTCTTGTCCTCAGATTTCTTTTTTCCCGTATTAGGTGCTAATTTAAAAAGCAATCAATTCTTCGGTTTCACACTTCCCCAGAACACACACACAACCAAGGTGGATTGATTTAAATAAGGCTGATTTAAATAAATAATTTATAGAATAACGTACATATGGATTTTGTAGATATCAGAATCACTTTTCTTGAAAGTACATTAATCTTGTAATCATTCAATGGTGTTTATTAGGATCTAAGAAAGAAAAGGAAAGGAAACAAAATATATGTACTGATGATGTGAAACTCATACGAAAGGAAATGTATTATGTAAACTGTAAACGATCTTATATTTCTCTTGATTTAAAATTCAATAATTTTTATGGGCAAAAATAGCAAACATTTTGTGTAGAAAAATATACAAAATACTAATCATGTTATACCGTAAATAGTGACAAAAAATGATTGAATCAGAATTATGACAAAGATACACTGTAATCATTCCGGTATCGCTATTTTCCCCATTATTTTCCATTGTATTCTACAATTATATATCTATAGGTATTTTATGTCTGTAATTATTGCACAAGTCTTTGTTCTTGTATGGTGAAAGACAAGAGAAAGGACCAGATCGTTTAATTCATTATTGATTATGTTATTGATTATTTGTATTATCGGTTGATGTATGTTTATATATTTCCTAATGGTATTGTTTTGTTTGTTTTTTTTCTGCCGTCTGTAATTGAAGGTTTACCTGTGTTGAGGGCAGTAAATAAATAAATAAATATATAAACTGTAAATAAACATGGCAACTGATATTTTGTAAACTATTGTTAAAATAATTCCAAAATACAGCTGCAAAAACTATAACAATATTTTAAGTTACAATTATAGAGTACATCCAGAATTTTGTGTTTGCACTGAAAGAAAAGTTACTGAAATGTATTATAGTTTTATTAACACTCTCAACAAACATTTCCACAGTAGATTCATGCAGTATCAGAAACAGAAAAAAAAAATATTTACATGTAATTTTTTATTTGCTTTAATCAAACTGAACAAATATTTTACAGGGCTGTTTACTAGAAAAAACTTTTCTATAAAAAACGTACATGTATATGTATGATGCCCAAAATCATACAAAAAATTTTAAGCGTGTTTTTTAAAAAAAAATTAAAAAATCGATTTAAATTTAGAAAATCGTCAAAAATTATTTTTTAAATAAAAATAATTATTTTTATTCACCGTGCTCACAACCCTTTAAACATGTCCTTACGTTGTTGTTCCTAGCTCTCAACACATGACGAGGAAAATGAAAAATACTGTATTTCAACCCCACATGTAATTGTCATTCCTTAAAGAAAATGAAAGGTAACGGAATAAACTAACAAGAAACTATATATTGAATGCTATTAAAATGTAAGGTTCCAATTATATTTTATCTTGTATGTTCTCTTATCACTCACGCAATTGACATGTTACTATATTTCAATTTAAAATTTATGTTACGTTGTTAGTAATAAGTCCCCATGAAACTTTATAGTTTAGTTGTTTAGTTCAAGGTTGGCAATGACCTATTCCCTGCTTTTCTTACACGCTCTACAGAGAAACGACAGTTACTGGCTTCGATATTAATTTCAACGAATCGTCTTGAATAGGTTTATGATATTAGTTTCAGTGGACGTCGACAACAATTCACACAATTTATATTCAATCGCAGTACGGTCGGGGAAACTCCTCAGTTGTAACGAACTCCATCGAAATTCAGTGGAATTGTTACAATTCAAAGTGGCCTTGACTGTAAAACGTTAATACTTTCAAAATCTGCTCCATTGAAAATGTTTAAGTGTCGGAAAGCCATGTAAAAAAATAAATTGTAAACTGCAAATAATTTTCGCGAACAATTGCTGTTTTGCACACGTTCCTTCTACTTCTTTTTTTGTTATTTCCATGGACACACACTCTCACTCTGTCTGACACTTTGTGACAATGGGTTTTGTCACCTAGGTTTTGATTTCTGATTCTTTGCGTAACTGCTTTTCTTTAAAACTTGTGTAAAGGAACAGCATTTTTTGAACCATTCGTGTTTCTCTGCTTTTTTCGAATTTTCCCTGTTTTCTCGGAGAAGTTGGGAAGACAATAGTATGCTGTGGTATTCTATGACTGTTAGGGTGACTTTTGTACATTCTGCGACGGGAAAATCGACCTAAGATACCAATTAGAGGAGATGTTTGTTACATACCAGATGGAGGACAGGCGTTAGAACCATTCTTCTTTTTCAGCCCATTCTGACCAAACACGCGCCCGTTGGAAACTGTAGCAAAGGGGCAACTGGACCACCGGCGTTGAGAACTTCGAATTTTCGCTAGTAAAGTCAGTTAGAATTCAAAATTTCAAGTTTTCCTTAAATAGTGGCCGAACTAGAGAAAGACACGGGACTTTGTCTTCTTTCCACCGCGCCGTATGATACTTGTTGTTAGTGAGTGACAGTGACTGGCGCTGATAGATTCGCAGTGCTAATTCATTAGTTACATGTACAATGGATTTGTTTTCATTTTTGTGACAAGGAACAGTGCTAGGACTATGGCGGGCTAGAACAGAAGAGAAAGGGGGCCTATACGGGTCTACGCCGACAGCTACCCTGCATGAAGCCGATGCAGCAGCATCCTGACTCTACCCGGCGTCCACAGCCCAAGAAGGAGCCATATCACGGTGCCAAAAGCAGCCAGCACCAATTAGCGTCCTTTGAGTACGCCGACACCGACACCCGACCGTAATTCTACGGAAAGAGAGGAAAGGAGAGATGAAGCGACACCAGCTCACACTGATACCATTTGAAGATGAAGCGACGCCTCCTACGTCTTGATAGAGACGACGCCGACGTGTGAGAAGAAGCGACTTCACCCATTTCGCCGTCCCCGGGTAGCCGGAAGAGACGATGACGAAATAATAGCTCGTTCCACCACGAAGCAGACGGATTTGGTAGTACGACAGTTTCCCCCATCTTCGTCGCCGTGATGTCGAAGCGTAAAAGGAAGGTGTACGAGAAGTTTGCGAAGCGCAGCTGCTGATGAGGCCAACGTCCGACGAAGAACCGGGTTCGCCCACCAGGAGGGCAGAAAGTCCAAGTGATAGCGCCGCAAGTGACGTCACGTCGCCGTCTAAAGAACTACAGTAAACATCACTGGAGCGTCTAGTACGCCAAGATGGTAGAGTATACGACTGTTAATTTTTCTATGTGTGAGTGATCATCGATCCAGGACTCCAAAAATCGGCCGTCGGATGATAAGAAACCAAATTTGCATTAAAAGTCGAAAAAGTGTTAATTAAATTTTTGACCAACCTAATCTAAAATTTTATAACAATGATATCTTATTCGGAAGATTGTTCACGGCATACTATTGTTTTCCCCACTCTCTGCGCCGAGCTGTTTGAATAATAATTTTCCTTATATCAGTTATGTTTGCTCAGTAATATTTATGTTTATAATTGTGTAACTTGTCTCCCGTCCGGAGAATTCGTGTATCCTTTGCAGAGATAACCTGTCAGATTAAGTTAGGTAAGAATGTAATTTAACTTCGTGATATTTCTATTATCTTTATGCATTAGTTGTCTTCATTTTCATTCAGTAAACGTGTACTAGCCTTTCATTTGATAAATCTTATTTTTGTTCTACAAGTTGTGCCCTGCTTAAAGTCACTAAATTTCTATTCAAATTTGTGAAAATTTGATAATATCAATGTTTAATTAATTGCGAAATATATAAGATTACATGCTATGCTCGTTGGCAGGATTTAATGAGCATGCGCAAATGAAAGGGCAGCTAAGTATCTTGGTATATAAAATTAATGTCTACAGGCAACATCTCTGCTCATAAAAATAAAACCTCAATGTTGCTTGTATCTACGAAAGGCCAATGTATTCAACTTAATGTATTTAACCCCTGCAGTATGAGTGTAAGTGTCAATGCTTGAATGATAGTGAGAGGTTGTGTAATTTTCTATTTTTATGTGTGTTAATCAATATACATATGTGTTATTCGTACAAGTGGTTATGACTTATATGCTTATATTTAGGTTTACATGTTTATAACCTCACTGACAATGGTATTTGAACTTGATCAGCGTTAAAAACTGTGTAGAACATTTCCGATTATTTCAAGGGCTAATATCAATTATTATTATTATCATAATTATATTATTATTATTCATAATAATAATAATAATTATTATTATTATTATTAATTATTCTACCTACACTTTATGCACAAAATGGCTATGTGCCGAAGTTCACGAGTCTCGACCTGGTCCTAACCCAACGTTCTTCATGAGATTTGGCACCTCGAACAGGGGACTTTGGTTTCCCGTCGAAGTGGCTCCTTACCACTTGTGAGATTTGGTGTCCAGGATTAGGAAACCGCCTCTTAACCATCAACTCTTGAGAACTCCTGGCTCCTTCTTTTTATCCGTCTGCCAATTTATTCATCTTTTTCTTTCTTTGCTTCCCTGCGTGCGTCTCTCTCTCTCTCCGTGTGCCACTTTATTTATCTGTCTCTCTCTTTCTCTGTGTGTCTCTCTGTCTCTCTCTCTTTCTCTCTCTTCGTCTGCCACTTTATTTATCCTTTTCGCTCTCCTTCTCAGTGTGTGTCTCTGTCCCTCTCTTCCTCTCTCTCTCCGTCTGACACTTTAATTATCCGTCTCTCTCTTTCTCTGTGTATGTCTCTGTCTCTCTCGCTCCGTCTTCCACTTTATTATTTATATATCTCTCTCTTTCTCTGTGCGTCTCTCTCTCTCTCTCTCTCTCATCCCGCCTCTTTCATATCTCTTCCTTTTCTCCCCCTTAAAATGTTCGGGCGTCCTTAGAAAAATGTTTTAAAAAAATGTTCGGTGGTTCAAAATCCTTAAGTGCAATCTATTTATGTCCTGTTTACGTGTGTGGGTATACATATTATATATTTATCTTTGATGAAGCAAATTATAAAGACAATATAAACACAACCACCAAATCCCGTGGCGCAACAGTCCTTGACAAGAAACGGCTTACCAAGCGGCTTTTTGTTGGGTGATGCAAGGTCAGCACATCGAGTCACATCATTGCTTTTTTCCTGGTTTTCGAAAACGAAACTATTGCTTTGAAATAGCTCCCCAATTTTCCTCTCAATGCTGGATCAACGCCGAAATTTTGGATTTCCTGCTGGGATAGAACCCGACCCCTTGGTTATAAGGTGACAACATTAACACTTCCAATGGTCATGCCGGCTTAGAAGACCGAAAAAGTTAAATTTTCGTGGGTAAGGTAATATAGAGGGTAAATATTTTACAGTCAGTAATAACATCCTGTTATCACTGTACCATATCCGGAACATCCTATCTCTTCTCCGTCAAAGAATGGTCTCCAGAAGGTCAACAAGATATACGTCGCAGCCCAGTAATTTAGACCTTGTAAACGAGAAAGTGGCATGCAAACAGGTGTTTTAATTCCCTCCCCAGATTCTGTTTTGTCCTAGTAACCTCATGTATACACTGCAACACTATTTTCTACTACCTAGATTCCCAAGGAGGCTTAATGAGAACTTCTCATCGCAATACTTTTCGACTAGTATTTAAGAGGTCGTAGGTTCATATCCCGCGTCTGGTAACTCTTATTGAGATTATTTCATGTTATTTCCAAGTAATGCTGGGATGCTACCTTTAATGGTGTTCCGGTCGTTACTCACACTATCCCTCTTTTCATCCCTTTCCATACACGTCTCTGCTTCCCGTCCTGATTAACCTAATTGTGTGTTCTGAAGCGTTTTGGATTTATTTCATCAACATTTGAACCACGATGTAAATGGTGAATTCTTCTTACATGCCTATTTTATATTTCAGTGATATCTACATAAACGGTATTAACTTTTTATCAGTGTAACTCATGTTAAAGTCATATTTGTTGGTTTGGCTGCTGTATCTCATCGACAACACATCATCAGGACCTCCCCGATGGCTCATTGGTAGCGTCGTCGCCTTGTAATCAACACATACAATAAAACAAACCCCTGTGTGTCTTGTACTGTCTTTAATTTCATTAAAGCTCTATTGAAGATTCCAGGCACTTCACCTTGGCATACATGATGATTTTGATAGGTCTGTTTAACCACATGCGTCAGTTTAACCACAATGGTGATTTAAATGAGAAAACGATAACGATGGGGCAGATAAAAAGACAGGAAAGGACAAATATTTGTTAGTTAGCGGGAATGAAACTAAGATAACCTGATAGGTGCTCCTATACCACATAATCCACACGATACAAAAGTGGTGCGATCTTCCATTGGTGGGCTATAAACTTCATATTGTACGTTGAAAAATGGCCATCTTTTTCTCAAGTGGTAACATGAGGCTCAAGGGCCCCTGGAAACGTGAAGATGAGAAGTTAGGGAACATTCTTTATTATTTAATGTGACAAGAAGGGCTTGGGTATACCAATAAAAATAGCTCGTGGAACATTTTCAATTCCATATAACATCCGCTATGAATGAAGCACAAGAAAGATGAGGTGTGCAAAATGTAACATATAGCTGAAGCTAGTTTACCACATGATATCCAATTATATTAGCTTCTTCGATTTTCTCCTCTCTTCAGTTAAATTTTACTGAAACAGTTTATCAAATTTCGTTAAAATCACTATAGAATCATGGTTCGGAATGATGGCAGATGACTGAACGGTATGAAAGAGTTTATTGCAAGCTATGTTTAACTACACTGCAAAATGTAGTGATTTTGAATTGACAAAATATATTTGAAGTAACAATTTGCAAATGTGTGAATATCTTACACTTTATACCCAACTCACGTCGCAAATTTGATTATAAAAGTACAATATAGCAATGAATTGCTTTGAAAATGTTATAGGAATCACTAAAATCTTATATTTTGCCTTGATGTGTTATATTCAGCCTCATTACGAGCTGATAATGTTAACAGTGTTATTGAAAATGGTTGATTAATTGATTTGGTTTATTTTACTTCTTTTTTCTGCGACTTTTGGGTAATCGCAAAGATGAGGTTGAGTGACAAAAAACACCCATGTCCCGGCCGGGATTCAAACCCGTTACCCCATAGGAAATGGATGACTGATAATCATTAATGGATCAAAGAAAAACATAAATCTCCATTACAAATGATTGAAAAGTAAAACGAAAATCATAGACCCGAACGCTAACAAGTAAAGTATACAGACATAAAATAGTCGAAAGTAAAAGTAACGAATGAAAATAATTACTTTAGCACCTATAAAATTGAGAATTATTTCGAAAAATGTTTATCACATTCAAAACAATACCAATTGTCAAAGTACTAAGGTTCTATAAGCTACACATTTACGACATTTACAGCAATCAAAAATATTTACAATATCGACCCAACTCGCCTTGTAAACTACGCATTATATTTTAAGTTTTCTTAAGAGTGTTTTACCGCAAATAACGCTCTAAAAGTAGTGTCAGCTTAGTTTCTTACGCTTCTTAAATATGGTCTTATAAAGAGATTCGAGAATATAAGCAGAATTTGGAATGCCCGCAACATAAAAGTAATCCATTATTCCCCAGCCATCTTGAAATGGTTTATTCAATTTTAATCAAATGCAATTCCAAATCCATCCAAGGAATGTAATTAATATGTAAATTTCTGATTAAAATATGTAATTTGGTGTAGATATCATTGTCACAATTTCGATGTGTTGGACACATTTCGACCGCGCCCTGTTTTATTTCAATACAGGACACATTATATTACAGAGGTTTTACTGAAAACCTTCAGTTCTTAGAACAAATCACGAAATTTAGATGGCTACTCTTGAAACATTGAAAACGATTGATTCACCGTATAGGAGGACGGTAGTTCAGGAGTTTGAGGAAAACCATACGTTCGATTGATTTTTTTTTCAATCTTTGGTGGATAATATGAATAGCTGGTTTGAAGACTCCTGTTTCTTTTCGCATGTATTAAATACACATACATGACATTTAGGTTATTATGAACGTTTGTTTTATGGTGATATGTCAGGTGAACTTTCATGTAAGTGCTAGCATGTGTGCGTCACTAGATTTAGATTTTCACATCTCCAAAGAAAATCCAGAAAACATTTCCACCTCAATCAAGGATTAAGTGAATTCAAACGAAATTGTACAGTCACGGACACTTCTGGGTTGCAGCAACGCTACTGACTTTCAATGGGATCATTACAACACAGAAGTGTGAATGTACCATCTACAGCGGAATGGACGAGGGTTCAGTGCCATGTATCTAACCTTTACTGAACAGAGTGAGATAAAATATTTACTTTGATCATAGTAGAATGCATCCGTAATTCAATTTGGTGACACCTCTTTGTAGGTGTTTTATTTTAATGAGATATGAGCTCCAATTACCAATTTAAACCTTCGTTTTAAAAGTTATTAAAAAAATGGTCAACGGGGGTCATTTTAAGTTATTCTTTCGACTTCATTGCGGCCATCATTTGATTTTTTCATTTTCTAAAAATTTCGGGGCGGGCTGTAGTACCTTCAACACCCCCTCTGCATACTCCAGTCCTGTAGACCAATTCTGCTAATACACAAAATCAGATAAATGGTCCATGGTATTTGCAGCAGTTATTACAGTCACAATATTTGGAACCACCCACTCCACTTCTAAATTCCGCAATATATTCCTAAAGTTTTGAAAGATTTTGTCCTAATATACGCCCTATATTTTCCTACACTTGGCAAATGTTTTCTTGCGAGTTTTGAAGAAAATTCTACACCACGCTAGAATGCGCGAAAACGTGAAAATCGGTTTTTCCTCTTCCGTTTGAACGTTCCATCCGATTTTGTCCGATTGAAACATCATATCAGTCATTCACGAAATCTAGCTCCAGTGTGAATTTGATCTAAATCGCACTAAATTTACGGCAGTTATCGGTTTCAGAACATGATGATCCACAACCCTCGTAAATAACGCAATATGTTTCAAGGCTTTTATTGACGAGCTGTAAGGCAGTTGATGACATAACAATCCTATGAGTTGCGTATCATAAGCCCAAAAAAAATTTAGCCCATGCAGAGAATGTCAAAAATGGTGAAAGGTGGAAATATATATATCTTACTCAGGATATCTTGAATGACACATATATTCCTGTTCTACTACTCGAGGTCGATGAATGGTCCGGGGTTCTCAATAGTGTATTTTGCTGCAGGAAATTACAGTAAAAACATGAAGGGGTGGATTTGAAGAGTTATCTACTGAGTTTCTAACATTCACAAGTTAAGTCAATAAAATTGTTGAAATTTTCTCTTCAGCAGCAGTACCAGGGCGACCTCTATATGGCTTGTCATCAAAATCTCACTTGTACGAAATTCGGCGTTTAATTATTCTACTGTGCCGCTGGAAATTGCTGTGTATGGCTCTTGTTGATATTTTCAGCTATGACATGGTGGTTGCATTCAACGGGCATAAGAATGATTTCAATGTGTTCCTCTTTTAGTGTCATGTTTTCTAAATGTTGTATGCCTCCCCGATGGCGAAGTAAATACGCTGTCGCCTTGTAATTAACGCGTCCTAGGTTCGTTCCCTGAACAGTGGTTCGGATACTACTTCAAATTGCAGGTCCAAGTTGCGTTTAGCCTATCTGAGTACAAAATGAACTTTAAAAACTTTACAAATTTGCCGGTTTATAACTTCTAAACGAATGAACGTAGGTAAGTACACTCAGACACACATACATACACATGCAGATATTATACGCTATGGACTTTCTGGGACTTGTCAAGTCCAATTTGATGTGTAACACAATCCCTCGCCCGTTTAATAATGTTATGGCAGTCGTTTTCTGGTTTATGTCGCAAATGGAAATAACTTTTCAAATTGTCTATTATACCCTTCTCTTGCGAACAACATGTCTTGAGGCTTTTAACTCGTCCTTCATATTGTAATTTTAGAGGCATCTCTTTCAAATTATCAATGAATGAAATATTGATGTAATTAATGTAATGCAATAGAATTAGGGAAGTTACTTCCCATCTCTTCAACTGTCGCTGCAACTACTTCGGTATAATTGGGTTTCCCGTGTAACTTATCCGAAGTTCAACATTCAAATCCGGTTGAAATACTTCAAATATGGCACGAGGGAGATGGAAAAGCTATCAAGATTGAATGTCACGGATCCCGGAGGTCATTAGTCCAAATCGCATTTGGGTGGATGTCATTTCGAAACGTGGCTCAGAGATTAAATTGCTCCTCGGGCTTTATTTGCGTGCAGAGTTTGGGTATCTTGGCTCACAGATTCCACAGAAAAACTGGACTACGCCTAACAACGCGAATACACTCCAGCTAGCACCATACCGCCGGAGAACATTACCGATATGAAGATTAAATGCTCTGCTCCGTGTGTTTGTTTATATCGGCTACGAAATTACTCGTCTGAAGGATTCCAAGGGGAAATATGAGATCACAAATCATAATTTGGATCCCCGGAACCTTTTTATGAAGATATGGCCAATTATTATTATCAAGATACATGTACCAATGGTCTATTTTTATCTGAGTCAGCATAACTAGGTTTGAACTTAAGAAAGAAAAACATGTGCGCATTTTGAAATATGACACCATTATGCATATGATCTTATCAGAATTTATATAGAGTTGATTTGAGAGTTGTGAGACTTACTTAGGAAGGGTTAATGGTATGAAGAATTACTCAAGGAATTCACCCCTGACACCTCTTCGGAAAATATATACATAGACAAAATTTGAATTAATTTTTGGAATTTAACTTATAACACGGCCTTGAAATCTAGGCAAACCAATAGCAAGAACATGCCAAAGAATTGACGTGAGAGAAAATGTAAATGCTATGGAGTGTAGTCTTTGTTTTGTAGTGGAGAATTGTAGAATAAGTTGAGAATTGAAAAATAGTTTATTTTCAATTCTAATACAAACAATTCCTGGTATCGAACTCGAGACCTCTTGATTACAAGGTGACGACTTTACCATTACGCCATCAAGGAGGCCAGAATGATGAATTTGTGAGATAGATAAGACAATACAGGGTTCGAACCTTTGACCTCTCGCTTCGAAATATGTTATGCCGAGAGGTCTCCAGTTGTACTTAATTTGAGGAGACCTGATCTTATCTTTGTACTATTCCCTGCGCTTGATATTATACCAGAATGTAACGTAACGTCGCCGCCTTGGAATAAAGGGCTCCTGGGTTCGATGACAGAAGCAGGCACATGGTGAATCGGATCCCACTTTAAACTGTAGGTCCAATCCCGATTAGCCTTTTGTGCATAAAGTGGACTTAAAGCGTTCAGAAAAATACAAATCAAAAGTATCCGTCTCTGTGGCCAAGCATATCAAGGGTTATGGGATTAAGTCCTGGCCTGAACATCGGTGTTTCTTTGTGAGTGTCCCTTTCATCAATTTTATCCAATCACTATCAATCTTCATCGTCACGTATAGCCAAAAGTGAGACAAAAGTAACGCAAAATAAGAAAAATACAGTACTCGGCCATCGTTTCGATTATGTTAAAGAGGTAGAGAAGCGACGCTGAACGCCAAAAGTGCTAACAAAAATATTTTGGAAATTGTGGAGTATCTGTGTGTTTGCTATTTTCATTATCTCTTCTCTCATCTCCTGAGTGCTGAGTGTTTCTACGGAATGGAGTACAGAGGACACTCTGAAGCTTAAGACTTTCTAGTGTTTTCTCTTACTTCCCGAACATCACATTGCATGAAACAAAGCAAACGAACATGGTGCTGGACAATTTGCCTACTCTTAACAGTTGGTGCAGGTTGTACACAATCTAAACAAGCCGATCAAGCGATGGTTGAGTAGATCGCTTTTTTAGGTAGTCCAATTGGCTCGAATACTAAACTGAAAATTCTCACGTTGCAGAACATGCTATCATCACTAAATAAGTAGTAAGTGAGCATAGCATGGTTAACCAGAAACACGGATACGCCATTATGTGCACGACCCACTAGATTAAACTGTTAAAATCGGCTAGGAGTTAACTCGTACACTGGCATTTGTTCAAGAGGAAAACATACAAAGTTAAAAGCGAATGCTTGCGTAAGGCCTTAATCGATACTCTGCCAGTATCCGAGAGAATTCCACTGGTTTACGGTTGGGAGAAGGATTTTGAACGAAGCGAAGACAGAATATGAAATCCACACAAAATCAGTGTTCCGATTTAAGGCTGAGCCACACACCTCAGTGACATTTCAGAATACGACGTCGTTAGATTTTCTCATTATGCTCGTCCCGGAAGCACACGTGTCACACTGTTCCAGAACACGAACGGACCATGGTGCTCTCCATAATATTTTCTCAAACATTTCACACTCTGGAAACCTCCACAAAAATTTGGAAAACTCAACTGTGTTTTTAGTCTCCAAATACAGCCCGGACCCTGTGACCGAGTGGTTAGCACATCGCGCTGCGACGCCAAGGGTCCCGGGTTCGAATCCCGCTCGGGCTTGGTTGTCTGTGAATGTCCATTCATCAATTTCATCATTTCATCACTCACCCCCATCCCCAAGAGGCGCAAAACGCGAAGTAAAATAAACTAAATCAATCAATCAAATCAATCAATTAGTCTCCAAATACATGCAACACATCGATTTTACAGAAGGGAATAACAAATAAAATTACTGCAGTACGTTAACTCTGAAAATCTGTGTGCTAATTCAAACTATATATATATATATATATATATATATATATATATATATATATGTATATACAGGGTGTTGCAAAATACCTGTTACAACGCTTGGGAGGTGATTCGATAAGTAAATACAAGGAAAAAATGCCATGTGAAAAAATGTCGAAATCGGCACCGTTTGCGAGCGACAGGCGTGCGAAAATCGCCTCACACCATGTGTAAAGCACAATAACTCAAGAAGGAAGAAAGATATCAATGTCGGATTAAAAGAATACAAAGAAAGTCGTGCCTGACGAATACAATGGTGCAGCAATTGAGGCCCAGTGTAAATTGCGCAAGGGGACTCTCAAAGAAAGTGGGCAATCCCCTGATGGAAAATATAGGAAATTTACTACTATTTTCTACATAATGTTGAGATCGGAATGTAGGCAGTAAAAAATGACGACGTATGTCCACATGTCCCACTACTGCTGGGGCACCGTCCCGCACTCGGGACATAGGAAATTCACTCGAAAATGACGCTATGCCGTCAAATTACGCTCAGATTGATTTCAGCTAATTGATACAGAAAGCCCCACTAGAGGCGCTGTGAGTGTAGGTCACCTGTTACGTATTAGTGTTGGTGGATACTACGTAGAGAGTGTAGTCGACCGTTGTTTTCCTGTCTTGTTCTGCGTCTCGCAGCGTGGAGTTTAGTCTGGCGTGTGTGTATGGTTGAATTGCGCCAAGGAATATTGTACGTAGAGTACGTATTCCCGTGTTCTTTCTCGGTTTGCAACAACTGCGTGGACACCTGTGTGACATTACGTGGGTGCTAATCACGGTAGTTGTGATCCGTCACTCGGAGGGAAAGTGCCCCTGTTGCTGGGCAGTTCTCGAACAGGAGAATGGTAAAGTACTCTACCCACGAGCTTGCTGATATGCATCTCGTTTATGGAGAGGCAAACTGAAACAGCCGTGAAGCACGGCGTTCGTATCAAGAGCGTTTTCCCAATAGGCGGTTACCAGCACATGCACTCTTTCAAAGACTTGATGCTCGACTGCGTGAAACTGGATCTCTACTACCCCGTAGGTGGGATTGTGGAAGACCCCGCACTGTGCGCACCGTGCAATTTGAAGAGGACGTGTTGGACGCGATACGAGACCGTCCTGACACCAGCACACGTGTCATTGCTCGTACTCAACAAACCCACCATAGCAATGTGTTCCGCGTTCTTCAGGAGGAGGGATTGCACCCATACAAATTGCATAAGGTGCACCACATACTGCCCACGGACTTTCCCCTACGCATGGATTTCTGCCAATGGTACGTGCAACAAACTCTTGCCATTCCAGATTTCCCCAACAAGAGTTTTGTTGACCGATGAGGCAATATTCACCAGGGACGGCATGTTCAATAGCCACAACAGCCACGCCTGGGATATGGACAATCCGCATGCAATCATTGTGCGCCATCATCAACATAGGTTCGCAGTGAATGTGTGGTGTGGCGTAGTAGGTGACCACTTGATAGGCCCGTACATTTTGCCTTCTACTTTGTGTGGTGGGAAGTATCGGGTGTTTCTACATAACGTATTACCTGAACTTTTGGAAAACGTGCCACTGGCAGGTAGACAACGTATCTGGTTTGAACACGACGGCGCCCCCGCACATTTCGACCGGGGAGCCAGGGCCTTACTCAACGATATTTTCGGCGATCGTTGGATTGGCAGGGGTGGACTTTTACCGTGGCCACCTCGTTCCCCCAACCTCACATCACTGGATTTCTTTGTGTGTATAAAACCCCTGTGGAATGTACTGATGATCTCGTTGCTCGTGTTAGTGCCGCTGCTGGGACAATTGGTGACATGCCAGAGATATTTGCGCGTGCCAGACAATCAGTGCTTCGCCGATGCCATCTTTGTCTTGAAGTCAATGGCGGACATTTTCAACAACGTCTCTGAGTATAACGGTGTTTGTGAGCCCCTATCAGCACCGCATAGTGTCCTTTAGTGAAAGGTGCGAGTGAAAATGCTGGATATCGCTGTACTTCATACCGTCGATCTGCATGTGCGGAGGTTGTGCGCTTCTCAGTGGAATCCCTTCCAGATGTGCTGTGACTGGAAATGTTACATGCCATTGTGTGCGTTTTCTCGCCATTCTCCGTCTTCATTCCTTCGAGGATTACCCAGTTTCTTTGGGGAGCTCTCTTGTAGTGTATGTACAGCTTGACGACATGTGGCCATTGTTTAACTTTTGTTTTTCGTACTGGAAAGTAGTGTGTCAACATTAAGGGATTGAAAACGTTTTTTATGATTTTCCCGTATTTTTTTCCATTTTTGGATGGTGTCCCAGCAGTAGTGAGACATGTGGACATACGTCGCCAATTTTTACTGGCTACATTCCGATCTCAACATTATGTAGAAAACAGTAGTAAATTACCTATATTTTCCATCAGGGGATTCCCCACTTTCTTTGAGAGTCCCCTTGCGCAATTTACACTGGGCCTCAATTGATGCACCATTGTATTCGCTAGGTACGATTTTGTTTGTATTATTTTAATCCGACATTGATATATTTCTTCCTTCTTGAGTTATTGTGCCATAAACATGGTGTGAGGCGATTTTCGCACGCCTGTCACTCGAAAACGGTGCCGATTTCGACATTTTTTCACATGGCATTTTTTCCTTGTTTTTACTTGTCGAATCACCTCCCAAGCGTTGTAACAGGTATTTTGCAACACCCTGTATATATAATACACACACACACACACACACAAACACACGGTGCGTTCGTTTTGGCTCTGGGCCGAGACCTCGCGTGAACAACTTTGAACAACTCTTATAACACAGGTTAGTGCTCGTTATGCAATATAAATATAATTGTCTACATGCTAAAGATATGTGCGTAAATAAGCGAAACGTTACGGCACCAAAATGCCGGCATCTGTGCCATTTCACGCGCTATCTCGGCCCAGAGCCAAAACAAACCCATTGTATATATATATATATATATATATATATATATATATATATATATATAATTGATTGATTTGCTTTATTTTACTTCGCTTCTTGTGCCACTTTTGGCTAATTTGCAAAAGATGCGGATGAGTCATGATATGATGAAATTGATGAATGGACACTCACAAACATCCGTTCTCAGGCCGGAATTCGAACCCGGGACCCATGGCGTCGTAGCGCGATGTGCTAACCACTCCTCCACGGGGGTCGGTGTATATATGCAGTATATATATAGTACGTGCAATAGGTAAAAAGATCAAGCAGATTGTGATTTGCAAGTAATTTTTTAGATAAATAATTTGGTAATATTTAAGTAAAATTTCCTCTAAGCTACGGAAAATTTTGTAGTACGTGCAAGTTTTGAAAGAACCAGTATCTCTCCCCCCACCAATTCCCCTCCTCAACAACGCCTCTGTGCAGGTAGGTCTTGCGAACACGAGACATCCGTTAGCATTTCCAAATTTTCAACGACGAGTTCATTTCACTTGAAGTATTCAGGAATGTTGCCTCCTAAACGAGCTTTCCACATGCATATTTTATATTAAATTTCCTGTTCCTGAAGATCATGGACTGTCATAAAGCTGATTAATTTGGCCCCAGATTCTTTAATTTAGGGCCGTTTCATTGGTGAACTTTGAACAGCATAGGAGAGACTTTAAAAGGAAAGTATAAATATTGCATTTGATTTAAGTATTACTCCGTGCCATGAAGGGATATGAGAGCAGAGTCCCACAAACATTCTCAATCTCGGTTACAATGGAGGTGATGTGATCCCTATTATCAAGCTTTGGTCACCTTTATCCCCTCCACAGGTTGAGAGACTGGGTGAGCTGGTTTTGCAGAGGCACAGTAGGAAAAATTCCCACCTGAATCAATTTTGGATCTCCCGAGTGAGAGTCAGATTTTAACCATGCACGCGGGAAGCATTTTTGAAAAGTAAGAGACAAATTATTTGCCAAAGATTCAAGAACTATGAAGGCAGTCTGGAAGATCCGTTTTAGTGATCAATACTTTTTGTGAATCTAACAAGAATCTTTGTGTGTATAAATGGATGGTAATTGTGGTTGGTTATACAACTCATCTGGTGGGAATTAAGAATGATGAAGTTCACTCAATATCAGAAAACGTCGGTCAGCACCAATCGTGATAACAGAACGGTCACCAACATCCAACGGCTTGCTTCAAATCAAGCTAGGTAGCTAAGTGAGTAACCTATAGAACGAGGTGCAAGTAGTAGTTCCTCCCCTCGACGTGGTAACTCTCGGCGCCTCCGCTGTTATCTGGTTGGTCTGCTGCGTATTCCGCGCCCCCTACTTCCCTTGCCAGCATATAGAGCGACCGCCGTAAGTGTTGAAAAGTCCTATAATAGCAAGAACAGGGATGTCTGAATGACGATTAGATGAAACAGATGACCGGAATTTGAAACAAGAACCTTGGGAGACGAGATCGTTAGTCTACTACTAAACCCATTGAGGCTTTCGGTGGCAGTCTGTGTTGAGCAATATTTATAGGTCTCTTGCGAAGAACTTCAATGTGCACGTTCTTACGGGCTGATGTGCGGAACGATGCGATTTCCCAACACTTTCGATTTTGGCACTTAAAACGTTTACCACTTTTAGTCCTCAATTCACAAGAGAACGTTTTCACAAGAATCACTAGAATCATGTTGACTTCCGTAACTAGAGATGCTAGGGACGGAAAACTTTTGGTCGGGACGGGATTGCGAAGGAAATATTAATAATCCTGATGTTCAGGACTGAAAAAATTCTCCATTCCCGACGAGGTCGAGAAATTTTCGGAAAGGGATATTCTCGAAATGTCCCGCTGCGGTAAAAATCTCGAACTGTACACACTATTTCCCCATCATGTGATTACACTTCTGTCATAAAATTGTTAAATTTCAAGAAATTTCATACACCTAGTCTATAGTGCAGAAAATATCAAGAATTAATCTCTTTTAAATATCCTTTGGAATTTCTTGGCTGTTCGGCATTACTAAAACTCTGGAAAATCATTTCCCGAAGTCGAAATCTGACTTATAATTCACATCCCGTCATTTTCAATTATCATTATTATTTTACAGTACCCTTCGGCACGTAAAAACATGGATCAGAGGTACCAGGAAGTACAGGAGATAAAGTGGTCTCTGACTGATTTATATCTGTGCATTGTGAAAAAGTACAAAAAGACAAAGAACTGTTCATCAACAAAGTGACAGATGTTTATTGAAAGGAAGCAAAGCGAATCCAGATTCTATCAAAATAGTAAACTAGAGTCAGAACTTTTATACAATGCCAAGTATTTTCAATTCAATTTGAATTTTATGATTTGTATAGTAGTAGTAGTAGTAGTAGTAGTAGTAATAGTAATAATAATAATAATAATAATAATAATAATAATAACAGAAATAATAGCAATAATAATAATAATAATACAAGTTTCTATGACTCTGTTTCCCTGAGAAAAAATTCTGCTGGCGCCCTTATACACATAATTCATTAGAACTACTGTGTAATAATGTTCTACTCTCAATACGGAGGCAGAATTGGAAGATACAAAATGAACCTGAATAAAAGTGAATAAAGGTTCTTCTTATTTTGTGAGCGTGTAGAAAGTATAATTTATATATTAACTCAGTAAAATCAGTAAATATCGTTTCATTATTACATTACATTAGTTACATTATTATAAATTTTGTTTTGAACATGGGTAATGTTTTGCCTTCATACTTCCCTAAATTTCCTTTGATTTTTTCCCACTCACTTCACAGAAAGCACGAAAGATACAACAAAGTAAAGGCAATTTGAGTTTTCAACGACTAGAGCAAGTGACAGCAGTCGACAGCTATTATGCGCCGAAACGGAAATCTGACAAGTTTCAATCCGCCCGGCGAAGCGTTCAATGGCTATTATGGCCTAGCATGGGCATGTGTCAGCTTGCACGGTTGTCGAAGAATGTTCAATTGATTTATATGGCTGCAGGAAGTCAAACCTGCTGAAATACCAGTACACAATCCACATGAATTGTTTTAGAAAAGCCCAAACTCATGAATTTTATGGATGGATGTGGAAGACAATGCATGTCGTGATGTCAGTTCCTCTAAAAGAACAGATCGATTAGTAGGTTTACTAGTATTGGGATATGGCATAATATAACAAAATAAAATACTAAGGTTATGCTCAAATTTTTTGATATAGTTCAGTTTCTCGATAGCACCTGAGCAGTCCCACGATTACCAATTGGCTGTTTCTGAGAAAAATCTAACTCCATTTGCTAAATTACTCAGATTCAAGAAGGGCCCACATGAATCACATTACATATAAATGGACTCAGATATATATTTTTTTATTTTCTTCTGAACTCAAGGTATGACGTTTATACAGGGTGCCTCAAAAGTAATAGCGCAAACTGACACAGGTAAAAGTACACGATAATAGATGCAAAAAAGTCTCAGTAAACATGGGTCTGCAAACAAGCCGTTTTCGAGATAATCGCGAATGTGTGATTACAAGCCGCCACTGACTTCAATGTTTGTAAACGTCGTCCTAGTTGGTAAAATTCTAATAATGTGTGCGAATGTGTGGTTAGAAGCCGTCAGTGATTACATTTTGTAAACACCGAGTGCTTTACTCATTGCGCATTCCGAAGTTTGCTCTTTGTTTGCAAAACAGAACATTTCCGAGAGGTGGCGTTGGAATAAAACAGGATGGATACAATCAGTACACAGTCTAGCAATGAGATCTCCAATGACTTTTCTTACTGTATTAATAGCATTTTACCAACTAGGACGACGTTAACAAACAAAGAAGCCAGTGGCGGCTTGTAATCACACATTCGCGATTATCTCGAAAACGGTTCGTTTGCGGACCAATGTTTACTGAGACTTTTTTTGCTTCTATTATCGTGTACTTTCACCTGTATCAGATTGCGCTATTACTTATGAGACACCCTGTATATTCTATGGCTCAAGGTTTGCGAACATATATTGTGGGTAAATGCACTAATAATTACGCTAAAATTGCAAGTCTTGCAGTTTATTTTCATGCAGCGGAACTTTAAAAATAGCGTCCTCAAGTGTCCAAAGATTCATAAAATATGTACTTACTAAAGAGGGCTGTTTAAAGATTTGTTTATATAAAAGCATCGATATTATCGATATTACTTTTTCATACAAACAATGCGTGGGGGTTTTCAAAACGACTCCAGTTAATGCTGACTGAACCTTGTAATCTGACTCAAGACGTCTTTCTTTTTCATTTAAAAAAAGAGAATGAATTGTTTCGAGCTTTTAGGAAAAATAGTTCTAGAATGTTCAGGAAAATCTCTGTGTATATGGCCATTCTTGCGCATGCGTATTAGTAATAAGTTCTTGCTACATGTATCAAGATTAAGTTTGCTTTCTCTTGCGAGTCCATGTAACAAGGTAAGAAATCAAAGCTTATCTTTTCCTGGATAGTCTACGATTTCTTTTTAAAACAAGACGACTGTCTCATTATCAAAGTGCATTTTCAAAAAGGAAGATTATTTTTAAAATGCAATTGCTAAAAGAGTGTGACAATCTAATGGAGACAAACAAGTTGAGTACACCACATTCTAAATGCGTTTAATTTTGAAGTCAAATTTAGCTTCGTATATGGTTCATTTAGCGTGCATATCTGGTGTTGGTATATTTTGATCTAGTTGAAATCTCTTTTTGTGTGTGGGGTGGAGTGGTGGGAAGTGGGCGCATTTGCCTGACCACAGGTAGCAACAAATTTGTGTGTTCATCATTCCTGTTTAGAAACATTGCGAGAATGAATTATGAACAAACGTTGTCCATGAGGCAGAAAACGCAATGGCACATCTATACCTTACCCATGATACGAAGTTGGATGGTAACTTGTTACGCTAGTTACAGAGACCGCAACGGAGCAATCGGAAAGGAAGTACATGTATTTGTATTCCACGTTTAAGCAACAACACAATTGGAATCTGCACAGACGTGCACAAACTAGTCAGTAACGTCTTACGACATGTTAATGTCCTTTCGCCTTCTATTGTCTTATTTCATTACAAAATGAAGAACTTGTGAGAATTTTAATTACTTAGAGGAATAGGGAACTTACCTGTTTGTAAAGGCTCCTTTGTTCCATTCTTGATGAAGGTGGTGATTCCAACCTGAAAAAGAAATCATCATGTATAGTCTCTGCACATACTTACAATAATACAACCAATGCTTCCTAACGTTACATGTAAAACTGAGTTTATACACAAGCTTTCCCTTTCAGCATTTGAATGTGCCAAACATTCAAATTATTAGTTATGTTATTTATATACCATGTAAATATATGTATTGGTATTCTTCTTATTTTTTATTGCTTTTCTACAAGTTTTGGTTGAGCGTGGCTATAAAATTTAAATTGGTGAAGGGAACAAGCAATGAAACACCAATGCCCAAATCTGGAATTGGAACGAGATATTGGCGAGATAAACTATTCAGAGATTGTGGGTCAACTACTTACCGCCCTCGTCTAGTGAGGTAACTCGTGCACATCTCTTGGCTTATTGAAAACAAGTTCCGTCTGGTCCTTACGAGTTCCAATCCAAATTTGGTAAAAATACGTTGTAGTTTAATTTTCAAAGAAGACACACCTTTGTCAAACAATTTTTGTACAACTGTTTGGCGAGGAACCTGGATTGAAATCATGAGTATGCAAGACTGTTAATCCTTGCATTCTTTCTCCCACATAATTCCTCAGCCAGTGTCCACTTGCAGAGTGGTTGGTCCGAGTCCGAGATCCTAATTTCGAGTCCTCAACAAAAAGCATGATTGCTTCTCTGTGTCTTTTCCTTAATGAATTTCATCATTAATCCTTGTGATATCTTGGATATATATAACATCAACAAAAATGCAGCACACACGCACCCTAAAATCATCAACCATCCTTAATTTGGCAATTAAAGAGATTTCAATAAGGAAATGCAATATAGTATGTTATCTTACAAGCATGAAGTACATAAAGTTGGCAAATAATTTGTTACAGAATATATATAGGTATAATAAAATGCAATTCTTTCCGATTCATCTGCTAGAGAAGCTTAATATCACTTGCACATTGACCAATGAACTTCCTCAACAGACAGCCTCGTCTCAAGGACCAATTCCAGTCTGGATGGAAGACAAATGTAGGGCTGAAACTTGACCCGTTGGCAAAATAGTTCCCTGGTAGTTTTGTTGGAAAGTTAGGACTGTTTTCATTACCTGCATACAAGTTTTATCCAAACAATGGTGTTATTTTTCAGCAAAGATGCATCAGCAACGATTTCATTTAATTGCTTTCAATTGTTTCACGTAGTATTGACTGAGGTGACGTCTTCTCATGGAATTCGTAAAGAGTGCAATTGATCAATTGCTTTTGCGTCAACAAGCTATACAAGGGATTCTTTATGAAACTTGCCTGCAGATAAACATGTTGGGATAAACTGCCCGAGGAACTTAGTGGTAAACTACAAGGGATTTGCTTGTCTCATGTAAATTAACAGTACACGTTTCACGTCACGACTTAGTCGTAATGACTTTATACGAGTCTAATTAACGGAACAACAAACTTTTTGAGCAGTAACGAGTTTCCAAACCCGTTCCTCTTAGCCTGCAGATCCCGTCTATGTATCTGGATAACATAAACTTGCCTAAAAGCCACAACTGTTGTCTTCAGTAACGATTTCCGTTATATTTACTTGATTTTTTTAATATCAAAATAAAATTAACAAAAGTTTAATTTCTTTAGGCTCATTTTTTATGACATGATTAAACGATGAGGTGGAATTCAGTTAAACGTTTAATTTTACTTTTGCATTTTTTTAAAAAAAATAACTTTATATATTTCATTAAATTAATGAAATATGTTGCTTAACGACCTAGAAGTTCTTTATTATTATTATTATTATTATTATTATTATTATTATTATTATTACCGTAGTGTCGACTAGGAATCAAGCGGTCTTGAGTTCCTGGCGATCCCTGGGAGAGGCACATCACAGTGTTCTTTGGATTCCACTCACTTTAAACTGTAGATCCAGTCCTGATTATCCTTTCTGAGCATAAAGCGATTGCTTGTTTTATTTTACTTCTCCTTTCTTCCACTTTTGGCTAATCGCTAAAGTGGACCTCAAGAAAATTTCATTTATTGATTTGCTTTTATTTTACTTCGGTTTTTGTGCCACTTTTGTCTAGTTTGCGAAGCTGGGGATGAGTGATGATATGATGAAATTGATGAATGGAAACTCACAAGCATCCTTACCTAGACCAGAATTCGAACCCGGGACCCCTGGCGTCGTAGGGGAGTCGATTTGTCCCACACAAGGCTTTCTTTATCCCTTCAAGCTCTAAGCGACATTTTGCTGATTCCCATACAAAGCTCAATGGGTACTTTTGTTCTCAATTATCTAGAGAATCAGTAGGCAGAAAATTTACTATGATAATTGAATTTCATCATTCAACATGCATATATATATATATCTCAATATCTATTGTTCAAAATTTTCTTGCCAGAAAATAATTAATTAACTTCAGTCGTCAAACGCAATCATTTTTTCTCTCTATAGCGCTACCCTGTTTCACCCCAGCGTGTTCAATTAATGAGCTAATTCAAATAATGTGGGTGGGTGGGTGAGAGGGGAACTACAGTGCGTCCATTTCGATCTGCAGCCGAGAGATCGGGAGAGACGTGGCGGGCGGCGCTGACGGAGATGCCGACATTTGAGGCCTGTAATGCCCGCTTATTTTTGTGGACATCTTGCAAAACGAGCACTAACCTGTGTTATAACACGCAAAAGTTCTTCTGTAATTCTTCCAAGTTCCACCCTTATATACACAAATAAATACGCTTTAGAAATTATATTAAGAGCCACAGATAATACTCTGTAAAACATTTTAATCATAGTTTTGACCAGTAACGTCCTGCTTAAGTTTATATCCTTGAAAGAGTTTTGTGTCGATGGGGATCGTTTGGAGGTTTCGAATGTGCAACACTGTATCAAGATTACACTGCAGACGAACCGTTAAAAGCTAATGGTGTTCGTGAGCTTCCTTGCAATCCGAAATCTCCTAGCTCAAGTTTTTTGTTCCTTCGCGACTACAGAGCTGTGAATATATTGGCAGGCAGATGTAAACCAAGAGCGTGTTAATTTCGTACTGTGCCTAAGAGTGTTATTCTTGGTTACTTGCCGTTACTTGTTTGTGTTATTGCAGTGTGTATGTGTGTTGTGTCAGTCAGACGATTGGAATGCCAGCCGCAAGGTTCACGTTAGAACAAAGAATTTTTATGTATGACACTTACGTGAAAACAGACTCGTGTCGAGACGTGTGTAGGCAATTTGTACAGAAATTCCCAGGCGTGTAGGTGGACATCACTTTGAACAACTCTTATAACACAGGTTAGTGCTAGTTTTGCAATATTTATATAAATGTCTGCATATGTCCATAAAAATATGCGGGCATTACAGGCCGCAAATGTCGGCACCTCCGTCAGCGCCGCCCGCCACGTTTCTCCCGATCTCTCGGCTGCAGATCGAAATGGACGCACGGTAGTAGGCGCTAGCTTTGTGATCTTCGAACGAAATTCCTTTGAAATTAGATCTTGATAAGGGTCTAAAGAAGTTGTTCTGAAATCCGATTTCAATTCATAACCAGGACAGTATCCTCTAGCAACGACATGATTGACAGAATAATTCTGGATACGAACAATTGGTTGGAAATGAAACATTACACTTACACGGCCTCCCCCATGGCGCAGTGGTAGCGTCTTTGCCTTGTAATCAAGGGGTCCCGGGTTCGATACCCGGTGGAGGCACAAGTGGTTCGGATCCCACTTTAAACTGTAGGTCCAGACCCGATTGGCCTTAGTGTGCATAAAGTGGACTTAAAACACCAACTCAAACCAAACCAATGAAACATTACACAAATCTCATGAGCTTTCTATTGAATCGAAACCTGTTGTAACAGGCAAGACGCGACATGTTGCCTGGCATTCGAATGATATATCACTTGAAAACGATGCTGACGAAATAAATGCAACCTTTCACACCCGAGTATGGTCGCGTCCGTCTATCAGTCCGTTCGTGTCAACTATCGATATCTCACAAACTACAAGAGCTGGAAAAACAAAATTTGATAAATTTTGTTTGGGTTTTTGTTTTAAGTCCACTTTATGTACAGATATGCTTGCTAATCGGAACTGGACTTACAGTTTGAAGTTGGATCCAAACCACTACGCGCCTCTAGCGGGTATCAAACCCGGGACCCCTTGATTACAAGGCGACGACATTGCCGCTACAACATCAGATAGGCCCACAATTTGGTGAAGTAACTTACGAAATAACAGCTCAACGTGAAATGAGCAATCAATAAAAAATAACCTGTCAATATCTCGGAGAGTAGAAAAGCTCTTAACTTTACATTTTGATAAAGTGTTACGTCTTCAGTAGTAATCATTTAGACAGAGACAATTAGATACAATGAAAATCAATTTACAACAGATACAGCGTGTTGCAAATAAAAGGTAACCGAAATTTTGAAACATGTACTAATTCATTTGTCTGCTTCTTCTTTGTTCACAGATTGTTGTCTAATCATGCCACAATATACTTTGGAACAACGCAGTTGGAGCGTGGAACATTATTTCGAAAGTTATGGTACAGGACTTATGAATGGTCCATCTTTGGCTGATGTATGCAATGGTTTTGAGGAACATTTTTATTTACGAGCGCCACCAAAGAAGACCATATTGCAGCGGGTGGAAATGTTCAGAACAACTGGTTCAGTGAATAATCATAATGCAGGACGATCTGTACAACCACGAAGCACACGAACAAACGACAAAACTGGTTGAGTGATGAACAAGGTTCTCCAATCTCCAAAGAAAAGCATACGGCGTATGTCGAAGGAATTATCTAGAGAGAACCAGTTTCATGCGTATCGTTAAGGACATTGGAGCTCACTCCTATCGTATACAGGTGTTTCATGCATTGAGACTTCAGGATTTCCATTCTCGCTTGCAGTATTGTGGACGTGTGCTGGCGAATCTTTATGAAGACGAAATTTACATTGACAATTGGTGGTGGTCTGATGAATGTCATGTTCTTCTTAGCGGACATGTAGACAAACAAAACATGCGTTTTCTTGGCTGGGAAAAGTCAGACGACTACGTGCAAAAACCACTTCACTCAGAGAAGGTAACCGTGTGGGCATCAGTTTCAAGCCACGGCATTATTGGCCCCTATTTTATAGAGGATAGACATTGTAACCGCTATGGTATGTTACCCTGCCCCCGTGTCAGGGCAACAGTGTTTTTTTTCTTATTGTAATATTTATTAATATGTTAATTAATTAGGTAATTACGTGTATAAACATATATATGTGTTAGTAAATCAATTTATTAAGCATTTTTAGGTTCATATTATTCCATGTATAAATACCATGTAGCTCTCTGTTCTTGCTTCGTGTTTCGAACGTTCGAGGAAAAGGCGGGCAGTTTAGCTGTTAAAAGATTAAAAATTTTGAAAGAAGGGCGGTTGGCAGCAGACGCCAACCAAACATATATAAACTCCCAGATGAGAGTAGGGGATGTCGGCTGTTGGAACTGAGACTTGGAAGGGAGAGGCTGTTTTTGCTTCGGTTAGCTAGGACCGGAGGACAGGTCTCCCGAAACGGATGCTGTAAGAGATTGGATTGCCGGGCAAGCTAGTGCCTTGGTGTCCAGTTTACAGGTAAAAAGGTAGTTTGTACTGGATGTTATTTTGAAGTAATTACGGTGCGCCGGGCAGCCTAGTGCCTTGTCACCGTGGAGGTTGAGAAATGTACACGTCGGGCGGCCTAGCGCCTGTTAAGACGTTTCTTGGAGTAACGCGAGTCTACCTTGTGACAAGCGTACTTCAGATGTAATTCATGAAATGTAAAGCATCCAGGTACAAACAATAGAGATTCCAACATCCAAATTAGAGTTTTGGCCCGATAATTAGAGAAATGAACGTTCGGATACGACTTGTATATACATCAAATTTTACGTTAATTAAACTATAGAAAATATCAAAAATTTCCGTTTTTTAATTTCACAAAAGCTGGACAAGGTAATTTATCCCCCTATAGCAATAAGGTTTCGCAAAGATTATCCGTTGTCTCTTGTAGTTAATTATATAATTATGTTGACTTGTAGCAACCCACGTGCATTGTCGTACAAAGAAAGATACCCCTAGACAAATCAGAGCCGAGTACGAAGTGCACCGAACCACGAGTGCGGAGGTAAAGTGTGGGGCCCAGGCAAGTAACATATTTATTTACGGGCTCTGTCCGCGATTGAACTTAGTTATTTGTGGTCTTCTCGCAGGATATTGAACGAGATTTTTGCTTTGAAAGTTAAGGAGAGAAACGGACGAGGATCGAACCGATGATCTTGCGAAACAGAAAAGGGGAAGTTACAAGAATGTCGCTTGGTAACTCGAGCAGGTCCAGCCCGACCGAGTCAGAGCTTTCTGTTGTTGAGGAACAGAGGTGCGTTCCAAGAGTGACAATGGAGGAAATTCGTTTGCCGCTTCCGACATTTGAGGGAAATGTAGGGAAGGAAGATGCTTTTTCGTATCTGGATAGGATTCAAGATTACGCGAGAACGCTGAAAATTGCTGAAGATGATCTTCTGAAGCAGATTATTCCTCTTTCGTTGCGAAATGAAGCGAGGGAGTGGTTTTTGTTCACCGAACCGTTCGGTGATTTTTCACAAGTCAGACATAAATTCTTGCAGGCTTTTCATGGATTGGATTATCAGAGAGAAGCAGAGTTATTTTTGTCTCAGAGGTTTCAACTTGCTAACGAGGGATTGGCGGAATACGTTCGCAAAGTTGATAGGCATTTTAGTAGGATAAGGAATTCGGCTTCTGCTTCAAGAGAGAATTGACTTTGTGAAGTCGCACTGCAATCCGGTATTTAGGGATTATTTGTACAACAAGACATTCACTTCTATGAGAGAAATGAGCGAGTACGCCTTGGAATTACAAACGGAGTTTTTGGAAAGGCAGAGATTCAAATCTTTCGTTTCGGAAGACGAAATTCGCAGCTTGTCGCTAAGAAAGTCATTTAACCAGGAATGCGAAGAGGAGAGGGGGAGAAAGAAATCTGATATTTTCTTGGACCCTTTGAGCATTGGTTTTGACCGCCCAAAAGTCGAGCGCTTGAGGGTTGAACATATGGTTTCACGCCCTCCACCCTCGCGGCTTGCGGTGAGGGATAAAAACAAACAGAACCGCTTTTCGAAAGAAGATTGCCAGAGAAATAAATTATGCTACACTTGTGGACAGAAAGGTTGCAGAGCTTCAAATCACCGTAGGGAAATCAAGATTAATGAACGTGGGAAGGAAGAAACAAAAAACGCTTAGAGTTGCCACGAATTTGTCAAGTTCGTGGCGTGGAAACTGCAAATTTTACAAAGAAGGAAAATTTTTCACCTAACAATGTAAATGTTAAAGACGTAAGGGAACCTATCGTTTTATGCAACGTGGCTAATGTGGAAGTACACGCATGTATTGATACGGCGTCGTCCAATAACTTTGTGTTTTGGAGGTCTTCGAGAAGATGAAGACAAATGGAGTAAAATTGAAGGGTTGCAGAACAAAAGTAATACTTGCGGAAGGAAATGTGGAATCTTTGGGGAGCGCTTTCGTGAATATTAAGTTTCACGGACACAAGGCTCGGGATCAGATATTTGTGTTATCTAATGCTAATCATGAAATGTTAATGGGAAGGACATTGATGGCTAAGCTGGGACTTATACCCATGATTCATCGTAACGGGTGGGCAATTGAGCCTGATCTTTCGAAAATCGTGCCTTTTGATTCGCCGCCGACACGTGACAGCGTTGATGCTGTTGGTTCAAGGGGACTGGGTTCGACCACGGATGGAGTCGAAGGAGTCCGAGAGAACGTTTCTGCTTGCGGAGCGGAGACACGTAGCAGCTACATCAAAGAGGAGGGGATTGACGAAGAGAGAAGGATTGCCATGTTGATGGAGGGTACCGATATCTCAGAGGAAAACAAGCCGAAATTGATTGCCATACTGAGACGGCATATTGATGTTTTTCAAGATAAACCGGGATTAGCAAAGGATTACGAGGTTCGTTTGGATGTGAATAACGAGAAGCCGTTCCGAGCGAAACCTAGGCCACTTTCTGAGCAAAAGAGGAAATTAATGAATCAGGCAATTGAGCAGATGCTTGAAGACGGGATCATTGAAAGGGGTGACACAGATTATCTTTCGCCGCCTATCCTTCATGTGAAGAGAGATAACACATGTAAAGTGATCATCGACAGCAAAGGCTTGAATAAGAGATTGGAGGCTAGACGTAGAGAAATACCTGATATTAGGTCGATAATATGTAAGCTTTCTGGGGGAACTATATTTACAGTTCTGGATATTCCGTTTGCATTTGCAAATATGCAGATTTCTGAAGATACAAGAAAATATGCAGGTTTCTTGACAGAAATGGGAACGTTTAGATACAAAAGGTTATTTTATGGCTGTCGTAGTGGACCTTTTCACCTTGCAGAACTGATGCAGAAGACGCTAGGAGAGCATTATCAAACTGATGCAATATGTTATTATGATGACGTAGTGATTGCAAACGCTACCGAGGAAGAACAACTGAGAGTGTTGGATTCTGTCCTGGGAAAGATGAAAGACAAAGGACTGACGATTAGTTATCGAAAGTCGCGTCTGTTCAGAAAGAAAATGGATTTTCTTGGTTTTACAATTACAGAAAATACGATATCTTGTGCGGAAAGTAAGAGGAAACAAGCAGAGCAATTGCAGCGCCCGAGAAATATCAAGCAAGTTAGGAGACTAGTAGGTTTCTTAAATTTTCTGTCGGATTTCATAAAGGACCAAGCAAAGATATCCAAACCATCCAAACCGATCACGGACTTGTTACAAGGAAATAGGAAATTTTCTTGGGGAAAAGAACAAGAAGAGAGTTTGCAGAAGTTGAAGGATGCAATTGTAAATAGCCCTGATCTCAAGATTCCTGACGTTTCGAAACCGTTTCACTTGTTTGTAGACTGCTCTGACATAGCGCTTGGCTATATCGTCGCTCAGGAGGACGATAAAACCAGAAAATTGCAGACTGTTGCATTTAGGAGTAAGAAGCTGTCTGACACTCAGCGTTCTTATTCTGTCACAGCGAAAGAGTTATTTGCGTTGACCATGGGTCTGGAGAAATTTGAATATTACTTTGTGCAAGCACCGGAAGTGATCGCTTACACTGACCATTCTGCGCTCGTGGATATCTTGAAATCTTCTCATATTCCGAGCCACATAAACAGAATGATAAACAGGGTGACCAGGTTTCCAGTTACAGTAAAATACATTGCCGGTAGAAATAACACAGCGGTTGACTACTTGTCGAGGATCGAAGCGGGATTCTCTGAAAGGGAAAATTACATTGGATCTTCGGATGCAGAAGAGAATTATCCGATAGAGGACATCAAGCCTGAAGGATATTTCAGATTAGAGATGCCGGATGGGACGATAATGGAACACCATGAGATTCCTAAAGTCGAAGGCAAAGTGTGTCAGAAATTCGACCGGAAACAGAAAAGGAAAACGGAAGCAATGTTTACAGATGCAGCTGGCAACACTGTAAATGGAAGACAGACGGACGGACAGACAGAAACTTCGCCGCCCGTAGATCTTAACGATAAAGAAATGTGGAAAGGAGAACAACAGAGTGATCCTTATTTGTCGAAATTAATTGGATGTTTAAATGGGGAAGAAGTTGAAATAAAGGATTCTCGAGAGAAGAGAAAATTTGACTTTTATCTCCAACATTCCTGTCTCGATGATGATGGACTGCTTTACCGTTTCGTTGACGAAAACACTGGACTTTATCCACCGTTTAGCTCCAGATTGAAGCTGTGGGTACCAGAGAAGTTGAAGAATGAAGTACTTAAATCTTCGCATGATGATTTATTATCTGCGCACTTAGGACATGGAAAGACATTGTTTAAGGTCCTAGAGAATTATACTTGGATGGAGTAGTCAAAGATGTCAGTAACTATTGCAAAAGTTGTATCACTTGTCTTCAGTATAATCCTGACAACAGCAGAAAGATGGGCTTTATGAACTCGAGGAAAGCTACTGCGCCTGGATACAAAGTGTTTCTGGACATTTTTGGACCACTGCCTACAAGTACGAAAGGGAGATACAAGTACTGTTTAGTCATTCAAGATGAGTTCTCAAGGTACATTAGTTTGACACCACTTAGAACTACGACGGCGAGGACCATCTCGCAAGCATTTTTGAAGTACTGTTTTCAGTCAGGTTTCCCGAAATACGTTGTCAGTGACAACCAGAGTGTATTTGGAAGCAAACTGTATTCACAAACGTTGCGTTCTGTGAATTGCAAGCCTGTCTATATTACGCCATATAGACCGAAGGGAAATAAATCAGAAGCAGCGATTAAGATAATCAAACAAGCACTTGGAAAGTTCTGCAAGGAACACTCGTCGTGGGCTGAAAATTTGGACGCGATAAGTTTTGCCATTAATAATGCAACGAATTCGATGACTGGATTGAAGCCGTCATTCTTGTTCTTTGGACGTGATTTGTACACACCGCATGACACTCGGAAAATTGAGCTTCAGAGGGAAGATGGAACCGGGGAGGACGTCACGGCGGAGAGACAGATGGATTACGTCATGCAGTTAAAGGAAAGAATGGGCGCGGCTTTCGAATTTGCAAGAGAAAAAGAAGAAAAGACGAGGCAAAAGGCGTCAAAGGCCTACAATAAGGGCAGAAGAAGGGTTAATCTTCGTGTCGGAGATCGAGTACTGGTTCAAGAGCATAAAATTTCGTCTGCTTTTAATAAGCAAACTGCGTGCTTTTTCCCGAAATTCAAAGGGATCTACAGAATTCTGAATTTCACTACTCCAAATAATGTTGTTTTGGAAAAGGAAGGTGAGGGGAAGAGAGTTCTGGCTAACGTTGACCAGCTGAAGGTCGTTCCGAGAAGAAATTTGAGAAGTGTGAGGGAAAGCACTCGTCCCTAAATTCTACCCTGAGAATCCATCTCAAGGGGAGGGGGTAGAAGGGCTGTGAAAAATGATGGAAAGGAAGCCGAGGGACCAACTTCTTGTTTGTACAGTAGCATTAAGTTCCTGATTTATTGTCGCTACACATTAGAGTCCTGGTAAATTTATTTCATGTGAATATAAGATTTCAATTACGGACTGTTAGATTTTATGTTATGTAAACCTTTTACCGATAAAAGTAGATGAATATTCTGCACACGAGGACATGAGATTTTCATCGCTAAGAGAATGCTGAAGGATGGCAGTTCGATGTCCGAAGAAGGAAGGGAATTCCTTAAAGATGAAAAATGGAAAAGCCATATTTAAGTCGGGTCGTGTGATCGAACGATAGAACTTTTTGAAAGCATTTGAAGCTGAAATTCGGCAGGAGTCGAACCGAGTACCGCGGATGTCCCAGACGCAAGGATTAGGGGACTAAGGACCGGTGGATCGTCGGATGGACCGAGGAGAAGCTGAGTCGACCCTAGAGCAGGAGCTGGACATGTTCGTTGGAAGGTGGAGGAGCTGAATCTGTCTGAACCTGGGAGCAGTAGAGATGACCAGATGGCTGAGATGTCCAGGAGATTCCAGGATTCCGGAGGAAGAAACAGTGTGGAAATAGGATATTTAGTGCAGTGAAATCGAGACTCTTCTTTTTCAGAGAGACGTTTTTGACGTGTAGTGAAAATAACGTTATCAGTGAACTTTTCTTTTTCAGTTACAGTGCTTAACTTTTCTCAGTGACTTTAAGACAATTCACACAGACTGAAATTTAAATTTCAGATTGAATTGTAACGCTGGGGAGGGGGAATCTGTTACCCTGCCCCCGTGTCAGGGCAACAGTGTTTTTTTTCTTATTGTAATATTTATTAATATGTTAATTAATTAGGTAATTACGTGTATAAACATATATATGTGTTAGTAAATCAATTTATTAAGCATTTTTAGGTTCATATTATTCCATGTATAAATACCATGTAGCTCTCTGTTCTTGCTTCGTGTTTCGAACGTTCGAGGAAAAGGCGGGCAGTTTAGCTGTTAAAAGATTAAAAATTTTGAAAGAAGGGCGGTTGGCAGCAGACGCCAACCAAACATATATAAACTCCCAGATGAGAGTAGGGGATGTCGGCTGTTGGAACTGAGACTTGGAAGGGAGAGGCTGTTTTTGCTTCGGTTAGCTAGGACCGGAGGACAGGTCTCCCGAAACGGATGCTGTAAGAGATTGGATTGCCGGGCAAGCTAGTGCCATGGTGTCCAGTTTACAGGTAAAAAGGTAGTTTGTACTGGATGTTATTTTGAAGTAATTACGGTGCGCCGGGCAGCCTAGTGCCTTGTCACCGTGGAGGTTGAGAAATGTACACGTCGGGCGGCCTAGCCCCTGTTAAGACGTTTCTTGGAGTAACGCGAGTCTACCTTGTGACAAGCGTACTTCAGATGTAATTCATGAAATGTAAAGCATCCAGGTACAAACAATAGAGATTCCAACATCAAAATTAGAGTTTTGGCCCGATAATTAGAGAAATGAACGTTCGGATACGACTTGTATATACATCAAATTTTACGTTAATTAAACTATAGAAAATATCAAAAATTTCCGTTTTTTAATTTCACAAAAGCTGGACAAGGTAATTTATCCCCCTATAGCAATAAGGTTTCGCAAAGATTATCCGTTGTCTCTTGTAGTTAATTATATAATTATGTTGACTTGTAGCAACCCACGTGCATTGTCGTACAAAGAAAGATACCCCTAGACAAATCAGAGCCGAGTACGAAGTGCACCGAACCACGAGTGCGGAGGTAAAGTGTGGGGGGGCCAATCGAGTAACAGGTATACAGGCAGCAAGCCATAGAGCGGTTTCAAGCCGACCTAAGGACATTTTGTGAAATATTAACAATTTGGATTTTGACGAGCAAGTGTTTCAGCAGGACGGAGCAACCACACACATAGGGCGAGGAAATCGAGAACTGTGAGAGGAACTGTTTCCACATCGGCTTTTGTCAAGAAGATCTGAGTCTCCTTATCCATCTCGAAGTCCAGACCTCACAATACCCGATGCATTTCTGTGGGGGCTGTTAAAAGAGAAGTGTGTTTCACACCACCTTCGCACAAACATTGAATCAGTTCTCTCTGACATAACGCCCGAACAGTGCTCTGGAATGGTTTCCAGAAGAAGTTATTCAAAAGGGAGGATAACATGTGGAACATGTAATTGTACGGTAGAGAGTTCTAACTGGAATTATAGAGTGTATAAATTCATTTAACACAAAATAAACAAAGTAAACACAAAGTAACCTTTTTAATGTACCACTATGTACATCTTCAAGCGTTTTTTTTAAATACATACATTTTTATCTCCCTCATTCTTTTGCAGTTCGATATTTACTAAATATGCGTAATTTCTTGCACGTTTGAGTTTTCTAGCTTGACTATATATATTATTTCTGTATGGGGTAAGATTCTAATAACTTATACAACATAACAAATACAGTTTAAATTTCTCTTCACCTTACGCCTTCTAGAAACCTATCCTTGTCTGCACGTCTTACAAATTTAACAATTACTACACCTCCTGCTTTTGAGTCGACAGTTTTCTTAACCTATGACACATATCTATCATGTCATTTGTTATCTCAACAACTAAAGTCCATCCAACACATTTTACAATTTCGTACGAATTTTCATTTTGCTTTTCCGGTATATCATAAATTTCAAGCGTGTTTCTTCTTCCATACTGATCGAGATCATCCAGTTTTTGCAGAGTTTATTTCAGTTGTGTCTTTATATTCTCTTCCTTCAGCTATGTATTAGAGCTAGACAAGCACTGATACTCTCGGACTGTTTCTTAATTAAATTGCGTTATCGTCTAGTTTCTCATGAGCCAGATTTAGGGATTTTCCACGCTCATTCTCAGTCTCCTCATCACCTCTTTTTAATTTCTCGGCATCTTTCTTTAAATTCCGTAACATGTTATCCAAGACTGATGGAGTTGATGACTGCAAAGGCAGTGCACGTTATTACCTTGCAAGCTCGTTTTCAAACATTTTTTGCAAAGCCATGTTTGATTTGCAGATTTCATATATTCTGCATCAGTTTGCTCTATACCAACACATTTTATGCGAAACCAATTATAACAGTCACAACACTGTATCTTTGATGTAATGTATTGTCTTGGTATGACTTTACAACATTCCACACACGCGCTCATACTCATCTCAATACTTATTAGTATGTGCCCCCAATTACGTTGCACAAAAGAGGATTTCGATGTATAAAAACACTTTAGACTTCGTTTGTTTGTTTACATTTGATTAAGTGGAGAAAAGCATCATTATATCACTTCACTCATTATATAAATACAGGTTTTATACATTAATATATCGTTCAGTACTTACTAAAGCTCGATTGTAACACTGTTCAACATCGCAGCTTCATAAACTCTTCAAATTTATTAAAACTATAGCGGAGCACAAACTGACTGATCCTACCCCATCTTCTTCTGATGCTTTCGTTTGATGCTGGAAACATGATTGAAATCATACACAACTATATCATTGGGTCTTTCACTTCATTCTTCTTTCGAACTAATCAGAAATTGATGATTCATGATAAATACTAGGAATTAACCACTGTAATTTATGTACTATATATATAATATCAGTTTCAGAGACTCGTTCTGTCCCCGTCTTCAGGATAGATATAATGATTGATTGATTGATTTGCTTTATTTTACTTCGCTTTTTGTGCCACTTTTGGCTAATTTGCGAAGATGGGGATGAGTGATGATATAATGAAATTGATGAATGGACACTTACAAACATCCATACCCAGGCCGGAATTTGCACCCGGGATCTCTGGCTAACCACTCCGCCCCGAGGGGTGGGGGTAACGGCCGTCTTCAGGATAGTGTGTTTCGTTTATGTGCCTATGTGTAGGGAGTCTGAACACAGAATGTGCCTGAAAGAAGCTAGGGAGGAATACGTAGCCAAACCCTACCGTGTCTATGGCAGGTAGACCTGCTACAATGACATGATCCAGAATGCAAAATGAAAAAAAGAAAAAATGAAACGAAAAATACAGAATGACACTTCCTTGCCCATCACCCACGGAGGCTTCATCACGAAATTGGCGGGACCTCCCCGATTGCGTAGTGGTAACGGCGTCGCCTTGAAATCAAGGATTCCCAGGTTCGATAGCCGGATCCCACTTGCAACTGTAGGTCTGGTCCAGATTAGCCTGAGCATAAAGTGTTAAAACAAAATCTCAACTCAACTCACGAAATTGGCGCACAAACGATCATACACTGAACTTTCACTTGGCGTTCAATCATAGAGAAATAAAAGTCTCAATTTCTTTACACATCTTTCAGAGGACTTGCACTCGAAATGTTCTTCCAACCAAGCGGTCCGTCTAGTAGACGTTGCTTTCCGACTGCGATTAAGTATCTCTCACACTGAGGATGGTAAAAAGTATCACAAACTTATCCTGCAATATACTGCAAAGGTTGCATATTCATGCAGTCAAGTACCTAAGTAATATTTTTTTAAAAAAAGTTGAGTGCGGGACTTTTAGAACGTTCTTGATGGTTAAAGTAGCGTGGAACATACATCATATTTGGCTCCTCGTAGTCACATACATCAACTACATATTTATCCTTCTCAAAATTTACTGGCACACTTCGTCATGAAGTTTATACTACTATTTTTCCGAGTGGTTGCAGTTCAAAAACTGAATAAGTAAACATTACTATCCAAAACTTTCACTGGTTGATCTCTTTTCTAAAGTTTTTGTTTCATGTTACGGAAGAAAGAGTTACTCTCTTCTAATATTTAAGTGAAAAATAACTCGCTCTCGCATTCCAGTCTAGTGAACAGGTTAAACGATTCGACTTTTGTCTTCACGCAAGCTGGTAGAGCAATGCGTACTCCTTCAGACAATGAAACAAGGCCTATTTGCGTATGTACCGTTGATGCAGGCATCTGAGTAGCCATTGTTCACACCAGTGTAATGATTCCGTTGAGGATGTGGGCGTGCTGGTGTAAGAAGGAAGATAGCATTGTCTGTCGTTTACACATTCACCGCCATAACCCTTGCGCTTCATCCAGTCCATTCTGAAAAAGTACAGCATTGAGCAAAAGTAGAGAGAATAATATTCTTATTTGTTTAAAAGGATGATCACAAGAGCCTGCGCACATTTGCAGTAACAATTCATGGGGGGAACCCTGACGATTTTCCTGTAAAAAAATAATAACATCATACTACATTGCATTAAAGAACACAAAAAATACCATTGCTAATTATGACTTCTACACTCAAAAATTGTAAACGGCCACCAAAACCACACATTTTCTATCACATGAAAATTACGAATATAAGTTGGTTGAAATCAATCCAGCTTTAATATTCTCACGAATCTTCCCCTATTATTGCAGTCCCACATTTTTGCTATAGTATTATGTTAACGTTGACCATCTTCCTTCTTTCCTACAAACTTTTTTAGACTTTAATAGAATGAAGCGAGAGTTTAACGCACGTTTATAAGTAAAAAAGAGATTACTTGAAAAGTAAAATTAACGAAATTGAAACAAACGGCAAAAATAAAAACATCCAGAAATTTATATAAAGGTGCAAATGACTTTAGAAAGGAGTGGCAACCTAAAGTAAACTTGATAAAAGATAAAAATTGCAATTTTTTGGCTTACCCAAGAGATATTTTAAATAGATGGAAGAACTACTTTAATGACCTTTTAAATGTTCATGTAGGAGATAAATCAGAAGTAAATGAAGTACACACAGCAGAACCTTTAGTTCCAGAACCTAGCTTGACTGAAGTTAAAGATGCTATTAAAAGGCTAAAGAATAACAAAGCACCTGGCATTGATTTAATACCAGCTGAGTTAATTAAATATGGTAGGAATTCGTTAATATGTCATATTCATAAATCAGTATGTTTAATATGGAATAAAGAAGAAATCCCTCAACAGTGGAAAGAATCCATAATTGTTCCTGTGTTTAAAAAAGGTGATAAAATGAACTGCAATAGTTACCGTGGAATTTCTCTACTCTCAACAACATATAAAATATTATCTAACCTAACATTCTTCTAGCAAGACTAACCCCATATGCTAATGAAATTATAGGTGATTATCAATGTGGATTTAAACGTAACAGATCAACAACAAATCAAGTTTTTCACATCAGACAGACACTTGAGAAAAAGTGGGAATATAATCAAAATGTCCATCAGCTATTCATTGATTTTAAAAAAGCGTATCTCAAAAGAGATAAATTATATAATATATTAGTCAAGTTTGGAATACCTAAGAAGCTTGTTAATATGATAAAATTATGCACCAGCGAAACAGAAAGTAAAATTCGTGTGAATATTAATATATCTGACAAATTTACAATTCATGATTTGTTAAAACAAGGAGATGCATTATCTCCATTGCTCTCTAATTTTGCCTTAGAATACGTTGTTAGGAAGGTAAAAGAAACTAACGAAGGACTAAAATTAAACGTTGTGACTCAGCTGTTAGCATATGCAGATGATGTAGACTTACTGGGGGATGATGTAAATACAATTAAGAATAATGCTAAAATATTTTTCAAAGCAGCTAAAGAGATAAGTTTGGAAGTTAGCAAAGAGAAAACTAAATATATGCTTACAGGCCGAAACCAAGTGTTAGGTAATAATCAAAATCTAATTTTTGATAACAACTTGTTTGAACCAGTTTCCAAATTCAAGTACTTAGGAGTAATACCAACAAACCAAAATGATATTAAAGAGGAAATAAAAAGCAGGCTTTATTCAGGAAATGCATATTACTTTTCTCTTCATAAACTTTGTCGGCTCGTTTAATATATAAGAAACTAACAGTTAAAATATACAAAACAGTAATTTTGGCTGTAATATTATATGGATGTGAAACTTGGTCCTTTACATTGAAAGAGAAACATAAATTGAGAGTATTTGAAAATAAGATCCTTAGAAAAATATTTGGGCCTAAAAGGGATGATGAGAGAGGTGAGTGGAGAAGGTTACATAATTTAGAAGTACATAATTTTTATTCATGTCCACATATTATTAGAATGATTAAATCAAGAAGATTTAGGTGGGAAACCTGATGGTAAGAGACCAGTAGGAAGACGAAGACGAAGATGGAGGGAAAATGTTGAGATGGACTTAAAGGAAATTGGTAGGGATGGAAAAAAGAGTATATAGATCTTGCTCAGGTTAGAGACAGATGGAAGGCCTGTGTTGCTGCAGCCATGAACCTTCGGTTTTAAGAAGGGTAGAGAGTTAGTTAGTTAATAGTATTCCTCATGAAAATAAGTATATATAATTAATCTAAAAACAAAAGCTATCCGTTGTACAAAGCACAAAGCCATGAAGGCATTTAGAGGATGTGGTATGGTAGAGACCCACACACTTTCTCTATCTCAATCATACTGTAAGTCACGTAATAAGCACCACGTTCCAGCCTCTTTTAGCCCCTATGGTTGTTATAAAGACATATTTTCAGAAATTTTCCCATCACGGGAATCGAACCTGACTTTCCCGCATGGCAGTCATACACCCTTTTGTCTGAACCACCGCGGGATGCATTAAACTGAAACTAATATACTGTACTTAGCCTTACCATAAACCTATTCACTTGGGTATAACATGAGTACACATAATATAAGCGTGCAATAAAGCTTGCAATAAACAACATAACTGCGAAATCAACGCGTTTCTTTCAATAAATTATGAAAATTAATCATTTCATGTGAAATTTTGTCTGTGGCCGGATGCACATAAAACCTACACCCATGAAGTTTTTTTTATCTCTCTCCCTAAGAGGATATTAGATGCTCTGCATTCCAGCGAGTGGATTCTACTTTACTGTATTTTCACAACTGCTGTTGTTTAATAGGTGTCATTTCAGGAGACACATGGAGTACTATTCACTCTCTGCCCCCTTCCCGAAACTTCTATGTGTCCCAAAATTTCCAGTGTCTTGGATACAATTTTAATGTTAAAAATAATAAACTCCAGATGTAACATTTATAAATATTTCATGTAGATCAAAATCCTTTTAATCGTATTGAACTATTGCATCTTTTTGGGCTACAAACAAAGATGAATAAAAACGTAATATTGTGCCCTTCGTGAGTATTCGAAAAAATAGTCAATGTGTATTATTATATATTTAAGATTGAACCGTTCCCTCAATAAAACTTCATATTGCACATAAACTACACCAGTGTTAAATATATTATGAAATGAATATTATTAACACATAACAACTTACATAATCATAAGTCATATATATGTATATATATATGTATATGCATAAAATCAGCCTCGTTACGTTCCTGATAATAATAAAACATAACCCAAAGAACGTTTGCTGTACTCAAGGAGCAGATTTTGATTGAGAATATACGCCCTATCCAAGTTCAAGATATCTCCGAATTGGATTTGACTTAATGCAACATGAAATCCTCAGTCATTATTTAAATGACGTCACCATTAAGCTGTGCATTTATTTTTTTTTTCTGGAAGATTGGAACTACCATTCATGACTATTGTTAAAATTGCTTCTATTATAATATCTGTTTATATTGCAGTAAGAAAAATTCCTTTATTTTATTTTGCAAAAAAAGAACTTTTATTTCAAGAATAAGCATCGAATTAGCAATATTAGGCAACGAAAAATCACAAAATAACGATTTATTGGGAAGCTGTTACGTGTTTACAACTTAATATTTCCGTTGTAAGAAGTTGTAACAAAAATAAGATATTCCTCTTCTTTGCATTTTATGAGAAACAGCACGATGATTAGTTTGAAAACCAAATATTAAATTTCAGAAACGGATTGCACTCGAAAAAATATATTTTGACTCCCTTACAATACACAAAAATTATCCGCTCTATTATGTCCCGTCCTCTATCATCACCTTTAACCTGATATTTCCAGGATTCGTCGGCTAGGCAACCCGCACAACAGAATACACAGTGACAGTTTACAGCCAGCGGCGGCGCCAGGATTAATCATGTAAGGGTGCTCAGAGGGTGCGGAATGAAATTAAGGTAGTGCGATGATGAAAATAAAGAAAACATGAAACACCTTTAGGCACCATATCAAATACCAATCAACTTTTATTAGGCATCTATGATAATATAAATAAAACCATTTATTACATTGAGTTATAGGAAATTAACGAAACCGACCTCCCCGATGTCGTAGTGGTAACGTCGTTGCCTTGTAATGAAGAGGTTCGGGTTCGATACCCGGTGGAGGTATGTACATTAATTACACCGTGGTTCGGATCCCACTTTAAACTGTAGATCCATTCCCGATTAGCCTTACTGTGCATAAAGTGGACTTAAAACACCAACTCAGACTCAATTCCCGATTAGCCTTTCTGTGGATAAAGTGAACTGAACTAAGATGTTGACAACTGCCGCTGATCATTATAGAGATTGCTGCCAGTCAGGGAAGTAAATGCTGCTACTCTTTCGGAGCAGGATCAATGCTTCCCTGTTGTATATAGTAACAGCGGTCTCAGCTCAATATCTAACATTCGACGCTCGATATGACACGACATAACATAACATTGTAAGAGTTAGTGCTTTCGGTCGAACATAGCTCTTAAAAAGGGTTGCTGAACGGGGTGCGGAAGAAAAGTAAGGGGTGCGCAAGCATCCTTTCGCACCCCCTGGCGCCGCCCCTGTTTTCAGCAATTGTGGAGATAACCTCAAAGAGTGTGTACGGTTAAAATCTTGCAAGCTGTAAAAACACAGTGTAGTTAGTTACCAATAACTTCAAACATCACGTCGTTTCTACAGAGCAATTTCTTGAGAGTAATGTATCATATGACCTGCAGGAAAACTGAACTTGCACCAGTATGCAATGAACATCTCACGTAATTCAAATAAACAAAATTTAGTGCATTTTGAGGATAGTACACAGCGGTCCCAATCGGATAATCTGCAAGTTTACAAAATTCAAGTTTTGTTTGCTGTACAAATTGAAGCACAATGCAGTTACAATGTTCGACTTCTCGTTCTCTCCAAAGATTCTACACGTTTATTTACATAAATTCAAATTCTCTTGCAGGATGGAACAGGAAGTGTTGACTCTTTCACAAAGCACATTTGCGGGAACTTTTTAGCCTCATGGCATGCAACTTTCGCGTCATAATAGTAGCTGAAAATAGCACTAGAGTTCTGTGGAAAGCTGCGCAAACAGTTTCTCCTCTGAATCAAGGCACAATGACAGGCAAAGAAGTAGAAAACTAAAGTCATTTTCCTCTTTGCCGAAACAAAAACGTTATTGCTTTACAGAGACGATCTCAAGCTGCTTCTTGAACCAGTTGGCCAACAGCCCAGAACGAGATTCTTCAACGATATAAGCTCAACGCGCAAGAAAGCAGTTATCTTGCACCCTACCAGTGCATTTTCAAAGCATCAAATAGATATCGGTTCTAAAAGTTGCTTGTGAGAGAAAACACAATTTTATCGAACACATAATTTTAAAATGAAATTTATTTGCACTTGTTTGAGCACAGTGAATAGTGAGATTATTAAGTACTGATCTGCGAAAGAAACGCTATCGTCCATGAAAAGCTCTCGTCGCTGCCGAGAGAAAAATGTACGTGATAAAAATATTATTATAATACAGGGTGTTTCAAAAAAGACTATACAACATTGAAAGCATATAGAAATTTATTCAGATAACTTACAGAGTCGGTTGAGGTGCCATTGCAAAGCAAAACACATCAAGTTTTGATTCACGTAGTACAATAGTAAGGAACTCACCCACCAGTAGCGCTGTCAGCATTGTTCTTGAAAATGGCTACTTTTACTGGAACATAAGTTTCGTACGGAGTATCGTAAGGTGCCTCCTGTAAGCCTACAATTAACTCTTGGCACCAACTTCGTTGAGACTGGTACGAAACTTACGTTGCACTGCAGTTGCTGAATGCGTCTCATGAAACCAAAACACACAGTGAGCACGTTCCGCACCAGTAAAAGTAGCCATTTTCAAGAACAATGCTGACAGCGCTACTGCTGGGTGAGGTCGGTACTAATGTAATACGTGAGTCAAAACGTAATGTGTTTTGCTTTGCAATGGCACCTCAACCGACTCTGTAAATTATCTGAATAAATTTCTATATCCTTTCAAAGTTTTAAAGTCCTTTTTGAATCATCATGTATATTAAAATTCTTCATAGTTTTGTTTTGATATCATTCGTTATTTGTTTTGTTTTTTTGTTATTTAATGTCGCATTTTACTTCAGTAGATGAAACAAGGCGATGAGAATCAATGATAATCAGATGAAATAGATGAAAAAAATATATAAATAAAGAAAACATGTCCTAGTCATGACTCGATCCCAGAACTTTCGACGATGAGATCGTTCGGCCACAAAGGTGGTGTAATTCAGTGTAGATTTGTGTGGTGTAAGGGGTGACCTATTGAGAAGGCACCAAAAATAAACCTCACTTCCACGTAGTACTCACCGGTAATTGCAATGTTGCAGGGTAACGAGGCTCTGGTGTCTGAACCAGTCGTTTGTCCTTATATGTGCTGAGTGCCTTTGTACGTACAGTGTCAGCTTTTAACCTAGGTCGATTTTAGTTCTGAGAGACACATGTTGATTTTAGCTATGGTAAGGGTCTTGGCCTCGTGTTATGTGCCGGTTGCAAATAGCCCCAGTGCTGACGCACTAAAAAAAAAATAATTTCGATGCAACAATACTCCAAGAAGAAATTTTACAGTCAAGGATTTAGGGGTTATTTTTTATTCAAATCTTACTTTTAAGAAACACGTAGAACAAATAATTAGTGAAGCGTTCAAGAACCTTGGGTTTATTCTTAGAATGGGGAGGGATTTCAAGAGTATAGAGACACTAAAAGTTTTGTATTATTCATATGTAAGACCCAAACTCGAATATGCATCTGTTATATGGAATACAGACACAGCAAAGTACAGTGTAGCAATTGAAAGAGTCCAATCGAGATTTCTTAGATTTTTAAAATACAAATTTCAGAAAGTTTACCCCACATTTGAACACTACGACAACCTAATATATGAATGTCGGTTTACAAAGCTGTGTCACAGAAGAAGGTTACATGAAATAGTATTCTTGTGGAAATTGTTAAATCACGAAATAGATGCTGAACATCTACTCTGCCAGATTAATTTTCGAATCCCGTCGTCGAAAACTAGACTAAAGAAAGAAGTTTTTCTTATAAAAAAGGCTAGATCCGAAATTAAAAAGAAATCTCCATTGTGGAGAATGTGCACCAGTTACAATAACTTGCTAATCAAGAATAACACCATTGACATCTTTTCTATGAACCTAAGGGACTTCAGTAAAGCCACTATTAACACAATGGCCTAAGCTTAAACACATAAGTTCGTATTTAAATTGTGTGATAAAGTGTATATATATATAAAAATATTTTTAATATTTTATATATATATATATATATATATATATATATATGTATGTATATGTATGTGTGTATGTGTATATATGTATGTATGTATATATATATATATATATATATATATATACACACACATATATATGTATGTATGTATATGACTAACTAATCTAACTAACTCTCTAGCCTTCTTAAACCCGAAGGTTCATGGCTGCAGCAACACAGGCCTTCCATCTGTCCCTATCTTGAGCAAGATCTATATACTCTTTTCCATCCCTACCGATTTCCCTTAGGTCCATCTCAACGTTGTCCCTCCATCTTCGTCTTGGCCTTCCTACAGGTCTCTTACCATCATGCTTCCCAACAAGAATCCTGTAAACTCCTCTTTCCTCTCCCATTCGTGCCACATGGCCTGCCCACCTAAGTCTTCTTGATTTAATTATTCTAATAATATCTGGACATGAATACAAATTATGTAGTTCTAAATTATGTAACCTTCTCCACTCACCTGTCTCCTCATCCCTTTTAGGTCAAAAAGATTTTCCTGAGGATTTTATTTTCAAATTCTCGTAATTTATGTTCCTCTTTCAATGTAAGGGACCAAGTTTCACACCCATATAATACTACAGGCAAAATTACGGATTTGTATATTTTAACTTTTAGTTTCTTAGATATTAAACGAGAAGACAAAAGTTTATGAAGAAAGAAGTAACATGCATTTCCTGAATTAAGCCTACTTTTTATTTCCTCTTTAATATAATTTTCATTTGTTAATATTACTCCTAAGTATTTGAAATTGGAAACTGGTTCAAACGAGTTGTTATCAATAATTAGATTTTGATTATTACCTAACACTTGGTTTCGGCCTGTAAGCATATATTTAGTTTTCTCTTTGTTAACTTCCAAACCTATCTCTTTAGCAGTTTTGAAAAATATTTTAGCATTATTCTTAATTGTATTCACATCATCCCCCAGTAAGTCTACATCATCTGCATATGCTAACAGCTGAGTCATACCATTTAATTTTAGTCCTTCGTTAGTTTCTTTTACCTTCCTAACAGCATATTCTAAGGCAAAATTAAAGAGCAATGGAGATAATGCATCTCCTTATTTTAACCCATCATGAATTGTAAATTTGTCAGATATATTAATACCCACACGAATTTTACTTTCTGTTTCACTGGTGCATATTTTTATCATACTAACAAGCTTCTTAGGTATTCCAAACTCTACTAATATATTATATAATTTATCTCTTTTGACCGAATCATATGCTTTTTTGAAATCAATGAATAGCTGATGGACATTTTGATTATATTCCCACTTTTTTTCAAGTGTCTGTCTGATGTGAAAAATTTGATCTGTAGTTGATCTGTTGCGTTTAAATCCACATTGATAATCACCTATAATTTCATTAGCATATGGGGTTAGGCTTGTTAAAAGAATGTTAGATAATATTTTATATGTTGTTGAGAGTAGAGAAATTCCACGGTAATTATTGCAGTTCATTTTATCACCTTTTTTAAACACAGGAACAATTATGGATTCTTTCCACTGTTGAGGGATTTCTTCTTTATTCCATATTAAACAAATTAATTTATGAATTTGACATATTAATGAATTTCCACCATATTTAATTAACTCAGCTGGTATTAAATCAATGCCAGGTGCTTTGTTATTCTTTAGCCTTTTAATAGCATCTTTAACTTCAGTCAAGTTAGGTTCTGGAACTAAAGGTTCTGCTGTGTGGACTTCATTCACTTCTGATTTATCTCCTACATGGACGTTTAAAAGGTCATTAAAGTAGTTCTTCCATCTATTTAGAATATCGCTTGGGTCAGCTAGAAAATCACCGTCTTTATCTTTTATCAAGTTTACTTTAGGTTGCCACCCCTTTCTAAACTCATTTACACCTTTATATAAATCTCTGATATTTTTATTTTTGCTGTATGTTTCAATTTCGTTAATTTTACTTTTCAAGTAATCTCTTTTTTTACTTCTAAACGTGCGGTTAAATTCTCGCTTTATTCTATTATAATTGTTTAGATTTGTATCATCAGAGTTATTTAACCACCTAAGTCTAGCCTGATTTCTTATTTCTATTAGGTTATGACATTCATTATCAAACCATGGCTTACTTTTTCTCGGTTCATGGTATCCTATACTTTCTTTAGCTGCTGATTCTATTGCATTACGTATGTGCTCCCAATTCTTATTTACGTCTGTTTCATTTATATTTTCATCATCATTTAAATCCTGCAAAACATCAAATCTATTTGACAGTTTAATTTGGTAATCTTTCTTAATTCTTTCATCAGTAAACTTTCCTGTATCAAATTTTAGAACTTTTAGATTTTGTTGCTTATGATTTATCACTGAGAGTCTTTCTCTTAATTTAGCAATTACTAAATAATGGTCACTGGCACAGTCAGCACCTCTATGTGTACGAACGTCAATTATACTAGTATGCCTTCTCTTATCAATGAGAATATGATCTATCTGATTATGAGTTTTACCATCTGGAGAAGACCAGGTATATTTATGGATATCTTTATGTTTAAAACTGGTACTTTTCACAATTAAATTCTTTGAGGTTGCAAAAGTAATCAATCTTATACCATTATCATTACTTAATTCATGAAGACTTTCTTTACCAATCGTGGGTTTAAATGTATCTTCTTTGCCAATCTGTGCATTACAGTCACCTAACAGAATTTTTATATCATACTGAGAAAATTTATCAAAGACCTGTTCTAACTCTGTATAAAAATCATCTTTAGTATTATCATCTTTACCTTCTGTTGGTGCATGTATGTTTATTAAAATAATTTTACACCACCTACCCTGTAAAACTGCATATGATATCCTATCATTAATAAATTCTACTGTTTTAAGAGCCTAGATAATTCTATTATTTATGAAAAAGCCTGTTCCAAAATTATGATTTTCAGTACCACCATAGAAAAAAGTATAATTTTTAGTTTTACAATTCCCTTCTCCTGGCCACCTAACTTCCTGGACAGCTACTACATCTAATTTATACTTAACTATCTCATTAACTGTACACTGAAATGCCCCAGGCCGGTAAAGGCTCAGAACATTCCAGGTGCCTAATTTAATATCCTTATTCCTAACGTAGATCTTATCCTTAGTCCAGGGACCTCCCAAAGTAGTCCCCACCCGGAGATCCGAACGGGGGACTATTTTACCTCCGGAATATTTTACCTTGGGAACATCCATGGCCTTATATTGCTGATTCTTGACATGGCTTTTTTACAGTGCAGAGTTGTCAGCTCTACGCCTAACCCCCAATATGAATGGAGGAACTACTACAGAAGACGAACACAAACACATCACAACTATAACACAATATAAACACAAATACACCACAACTACTACACAAGACAGACACAAATAAATTAGATCAACAATGCAATAATAATAATAATAATAATAATAATAATAACTTACATTAAGCTATAGGCAATTATCTAAAACCACGAACAGACCATTTGAAGAAACAAAATAAGAAAAAATTCATAACAACAATGCTGACGAAAAAGAAAAAAACGGCCGCTGATCTTTAAAGAGGCTGAAAGAAGAAAGAAAGCAAGTAGATGTAATCTATACAGATATATCCAAAGCCTTCGATAGAGTAAACCACGATATCTTGTTGAGTAAACTCTCGTGTTACGACCTCTCCAAACCAGCACTAAATTTCTTTGCTTCTTACGTAAAAGACCGTAAGCAGAACGTATCTTATAATGGAATTTTAACAGAAGAGTTCGCAGTTTTCTCAGGAGTCCCCCAGGGTTCGAATCTCGGACCTCTGTTATTTTTAATTCTAATCAATGACTTACCAAAGTACCTGTGTGACTCATTCAGACTCTTATACGCGGATGACTTGAAATTCGGTAAGACTATTTGTAATATTGATGACTGCAAATCCTTACAAAGTGAAATCAATACAGTAACAAAGTAGTGCGAAATAAATGATCTTAATCTGAACATAGAAAAATGCTGCACGATGACATACTCGCGCAACAGAAAGCAAATTGAATTCGATTACAAAATAAATAACACAAACATTAAAAGGGTTAACGAGATGAGAGATCTAGGAGTTACATTTGATTCAAAACTTACATTTGCAACACATGTTGAAAGGGTCGTAAATGAGGCACACAGGAACCTAGGGTACGCAATAAGAATGAGTAAAGAGTTTATGAACAAAGAAATAATGAAAATAATATTTAACGCTTTAGCCCGAAGCAAAGTAGAATATGCAGCAGAAATATGGGCTCCTCAGGACAAAAAGTACACGCATAAAATAGAAATGCTACAGTCTAAATTCGTAAGGTACGCCACTTATAAAGAAACAGGCATATATTAGGGATGGCCAGATCCGGATCCTAAAATTTTTCAGATCCAGATCCGGTACTTTCGGATCCGGATCCAGAACTTTCGGATCCGGATCCAAAACTTTCGGATCCGGATCCAAAACTTTCGGATCCGGATCCAGTACTTTTGGATCTGGATCCGTTTTGCCATCCCACATGCGCTTCTTTGGAAAGTAAGAATGTGCTTATAACATAGGCCTATTGTTACCTGCTTATATATATATATATAGGATAAAAGCAAGGAGGGCCAAAAGGGCTAAGTAAAAATCAAAGAAGGTAAAAGGAAACACTCACCGGACAGTAGAAAGATTCAAAATTTTCGCTAATTTATAGCATCATCGGTGTGAGGAGAAATAGACGGAACCGGTGTGTGGATGGGATGGGATTTTCATGGAAAATATTGGTCAAAGTAGTGTGTGATAAGTATTCTTCTAAATTTAATTATGCAGGCCATACTTTTGGGATCTAATACCTTGGTTATTTTTGGTTTCCACACACTGAAATAAATTTTGTTACATAAAACACCAAAATCTATTGATTAAAAAAATAATGATGAATTCTCAACAGAGTACAGCTGGTCAATTGCCCTGCTAGGATATTATAAACATTTTCAAAGGAGTGAGGGTGTGTGTGTGTGAGAGGATTTTTTAATGACTACCGGTACAAGCAGATATGCCATAATCTGTCTGGATAAAGGAAACCTTGCCTTTTCCATTTTCCAGACAGGTTTCGTTACATCTGCTTGTAGCCATTAAAAAATTCACACACTCATCCAATCTTTCTCCACTCCTTGAGAAAGCTTATAAACTACATAGTATACCATTAACCTCCTACATAGGGGGCCAGTGACTCACCATACAAAGTTGAAAATTTAAACTTTTCTTATCTAATCGAAAATTTTTTGTTTTATGAACATAAAATTTATTTCAAAACACAAAAAGCACAAATCACAGATATTTATCCTCAAAGTGTGACCAGTGCTTGTCTAAATCCTCGTATCCTGGAGCATTTTCACTGTTCTCTTTAATGAAATATCATTGTATGCATACACACACAAATCCAAAAGTCAGGCAGAGATCCTAACAAAAAAAATAGTAAAATTAATGATAACATCAAACCTAACACAAATAATCTAATGCAAAACTAGGCATGCTCATCATTACATCTATCACACCTAACCAAATACTAGTGTAGTAACAGTTCCGAATGTTTAATGATTTTTTAAGTTTATTGAAGAAAGACGAAGTATTGCAGAATTGTAGAAATGATTGTTACAGTTAATTTGAACCTTGGTGAAATAAATTAAAACTGTTTGGAGTTCGGAAAAGTGCAATTGATTGGCAGAAAACAAGACGTAATGTATGTATATGTGTATATATATTTATATATAATTTCTATCTCTATATTACAGAAATATATGTAATTGTAATGACTATGTATCCTTCATATGGGCTCTGTAATTAGGTATGTACCTGTTGAGTTCAATAAATAAATAAATAAATAAATAAATCAATGCTGGTTTGGGCATACATTTGAGTACAAGTCCTATCTAAGGCTTCCAATCTTAGAGATGCGAATACCGAGAGTACGCATAATGAGGAAGTAATCATTGGATAAGAATCCAACGCGAAGATCGTGACTACCCGAAAATAATTTAAGATGAAATGTTATATAATGGCGCCAACAAAATTGCTTTTACAATTATCCGAAAGTGCACAGGAGTAGAGACATTTCGCTTTCCTCTACGCCGGCGTGACTGTTACGTAACGTTCCTGTACTTCATTGAGTGTATGTTAAAAACAGTACACATTTACGTCACACTTTATCAGGTCCCCACCTGAAATTCAACGTCGGCAAGTGATCTTGACCCACTCAGAGACTAACAACTGAAAAGTCTTTTTCTTCCCACGCGAAACATGCGGAAATTATCTCCTTGAAACAACCGAGCATCAACTGTTTCACGTCATAAAAGATCCATTCATGATCCCATGGCAGTGTCCACAACGTCTGACATGTTTGTAACAGATCCCTTTTCGAAGTATCTCTTCTAACATGTTATGCAATAATGCTACAGTTCCTAACATGAGAAGAAAACAAACAGCTCGCTCCAAGGCGGAATAATTCGATACGGATATGGAGTTACACTTATTTGAGCACCAGTCCTAATCCTAGCTTACCCGAGGGCCCACCAACTCTGTTTTTTTTTTCGATATTTCAACTGTGATTATTTTTTTAAAAAAATTGAAAATAAGTTACTTAGTTTCCTAGGGTGTTCTCAATATTTCTGTATTACTCTTGTTCATAAAAACATAAATGTAATGTAGAGAGGAGGCAAAATGCACTTGGTGCGCCTATTAGGCGCCATCCTTGAATGCCTGTCGTTCGAGACACTCATGACAGCGACAGTGTACATACAACTAATTAGCTGGTAATGATGGTAATTTTTGTAATTATTATAATTAATAAATATGTGTGGTACCACACTTATGCAAATATATTATTATTTTTTATCAATGATGCTATTTTTTGTAATTATTATAATTAAGAAATAACTGCACATACATAATCAACAAAAGAAGCACTGATTCTATAACAAAACGGTTTCTTGAATTTTAGTGATAAAAAATGTAAGCCTCAGGGAAGTAGGTTTCTCGTATGGCATGGTTAAGCTAGGGTCATGATAGTTCCGAAAATAGAACATTTGACAAGGACTTCATGATGAAATGTTATATAAGACGGTTTGGGCAATATGCTACGGAGACAGCAGCATCATGCTAGCACAAATACCGGATGGGTGAAATCGCTGGGTGTAATACTTCACCCTAAATCATACATTTATCACCATCCATGCATTATGTCACACTTCCTATTTTATGCTTTTAATTAGTTAAGAGTCTCATATGTTTTTTCTAGAGGTTTTTACACTCTACAGCCATATTTTTAATATATATCACACAGTATATCAGTAGAGACCCAAGAAGTTTGTCAACGGTAACCGTGAATCTGTGACAAATTGCTGTGTACGTACAGGACAAAAATGCAGTTTTCGAGAGCTCCTAGTTTCAAAAGTTGCCTTAATCAGCTAAACGTTGCAAACAAAAAATCTTTTTCATGCTATGAAAGTTTTTTGGTGTTGTATGGTTACACCTTGTGTGTGTGTGTGTGTGTGTGTGTATGTGTGTGTAGTTAAGATCGCAAAAATTTGTAGAAACAGCTGTCCTGGCAAGGAATTTAATGTCATAAAAATAAAGAATTGAATAATTAATAAATGAAAAAGATTATTAGATCCATTTGACAAAAAGTGAAGGTCCTGGTTAATATTTTATGCATATTATTGTAAGTAGTAGTGTGCATATATCTTCTTTGATACTGTCATTCAAAACCGTATGATCCCAGTGTAATCCTTGCCTTCCAGTAAGTTCGGCTGAAATAACCTTTGATTTTTCAACAAATGTTAAACAAGTACACTTTCTTTATTTTATTTTAGTACTTGGTACGTTTTTCGGGGAGGGGTTTCTGGACCCCAGGAATCCCTAAATACGCCCTTGTCTTGGAGAATTATTTATTTCACCTTTAATTTTCCTGTACTATTCTCATTTACCTCGTTCTTCAGTTATTCCCTTTTATTGTTGCCCACATTCTCTGAAACAGAGAATGACAGGAATGAGTGTAAATGAATATCGTCGTCGATCGAACAACTTCAGCGGAACTCTCCGATCGTGTTTCAAGATCTCGTATTTTAATCAAAAAATCAGATGGGATCTAAAAATTTTAGTGAGTCAGAATTAGCTTGAAACTTGGATCCAGACTGATAAGTGAAGAAGCGAACTTCCATACCTTCAAACTTTTCCCGTCTTTTCAGAAAATCACACGAACTTGCATGAAACCACGAAAAGTTCTATCTTTCTTGAAGCAATTTCTCACCAACTGTGAGGGCAAGGGCAGGGCTGATTGAGCTGGTATCCATCCCTAATAAGAGTGAAAGTAATTGAACGGTCCTAAATAATTTTTTAAGGTTAAATATTATTTATGGACATTTTTCAATCATCGAATCTGAATTCCAATATAAAATATTTCGTTTAAAATTATTCATGTTTCATAATGTCAACAAAGGAATTTGTTATTTGAATTATATCTGTGTGCCAGGACCGTAATAAACAAATTCAAACCTGTTATTTGAGTTTATATTGGCACACTCTCAGTGTATGCACACATGAATAAGCAATGAGAGAAGATGAGCCACAGAAAAAACATATTTAATAGGGTACATTTCTCCCTTGATTCAGTTTCTTCTGTATATGTGGAGCTGAATTTAAACAGGTAAATCTCATTCTATTTATTTCATTTGCTTGCCCAAATATATAATTGAACAGGCCACAAACAACAAAAACCAAATACCAGAGAAATAGCTAAACAATCAGTCATGTTGCTTTCTCGTAAACAGGAAGTTCAATGGTGCAGAAAACTCTTCTATCTGTTCATAAAAAGTATCACTACTATATTCTAGAGGCCAAAACCAATTTTTTCTCCAATTTAATGATTCTGTGGTGTCTGTCGGCAAAACTGTTGATTACAACGTTGTTCGCGTGATCGATTAAATTGTATGTGTTTTTGTCTATTTTACGAGGTGTGTTTTTGAAAATTTTTCAGTGAGGAAGTAACTGCCCTTGAAACATCGGGGTGCTATAGTATGTATGTGTGAAGTCCCTATTTTCTGGCGGTACGCAACGGTACGCCGCACAGGCACCTTTTGGTAGGTGAGAATAAAAACTAATAATGTTTTATTGTAACGAAATAAATGTGTGTTGTGTGTGCGTGTGTAAGTGTGTCCGTATAACAAAGTTGAAGAGTACCGGAACCTATCTTCCCAGTAAAAAAGCACTATATACATACATACAGGCCCGTACATAGGGTTTTTTTGAGGGAGGGGCCAGATCCATGTGTGGGTGTATGGGTGTGTATGGGGTGAGGGGTGTTGGTGTGTATATATACACAGTGGTGGCTATTTGGGGGAACCTGGAGGCAGTTGACCCCAACCTTTTTTTTGCCACTTTTGCCCCCGTACTATGGCCTCTTAATGCTTGTCTAACTGTCCTTGCCCCCCTCCCCCTCCCAAGTTTTCGCACCCAAACGCCGATACTGTTCAGAAGTATTCGGATAGTTCTGAGTTTTCGCAAATCAAAAATGTTTTCAGATTTACTTTATTTTCTTATACCAGAACCATTGAATAGCCACAATAATTCTATGTTTAGAAAATAATATATTTATAAATTAATTTATATCCATTAGCAATTATTATTGCAATAAAGAATTCTAAATTTGAGTTAACCCAACTGTCGTGAACTGTCGTGTCAGTTCATCTGTTTAACCAGTTCATTATGTATCGCTGAGATTAACGTAGAGGTATAAAAAGGTGACGTAAAATCAGGATGGTATGTGTCTATCCTTTGGTTGGTTGGTTGGTTGATTTATTTGGTGTTTTAGTCCACTTTATGAACAGTAAGGCTAATCGGAACTGGACCTACAGTTTAAAGTGGGATCCGAACCACCTCAAAGGCCGCCTATTAATATTATGGTTCTGTGATTAATAGAATTATAAGGGGTGCGCTACGAATGCAACCTACAGCTGCAGAAACATTTTTACTAGACACTGATTCTGTCTAATGCGTCTCAAGCAACTAGCTACTGCTAACATCAGCAGGTTAAATATGTATTGTAGCTATACTCAATGTTGCGGAACAGTGTACTGTAGTGAACCACGAAATAATTTTCGATTTCATACCACAAAATCTAAGCTATTTTGAAATTTTAGATGCTGTCGTGAACAGGTTTTACAGCTATTGCGGTTCAAGCACGCAATGAGAAATTGTGAAAACCAACAGTACGTTAAAAAAGTATATGAAATGATATTTTCTGAAATGTGGATCTGCCCCTTTCTTCCCACGAGAAAGGAAGCCTTGAAGAGACACGGAATTGTGAGGAAATTGTAGCCAATACGCTTGAAGTATTTCCCATGTACTTGTCAGCCTATGATGCAATGGGAAACCATATAGTCAAAAGCTACGTTGAAATACTTTCCCAGAACGCAATTACGTTATTTTTCTCTGATGGCTGCTCCACAAATAATACCATATATTTTACTTCTCTTCGTGCAGGTTCCAATTTATGGCTTAGGAAATAAGAATTACGGAAGTGAGTGCACAACTTCCCAAGAAAAGTAATGATGAATCAGCTGTCAAGACATCTGCAAAATTAATGTAGAAGTGACGGATGGCTACAAGTTACTCCGTTAGGGTTAGATGTTCGGACTGCCTCGATTTCAAAACACCATCTTCATTTCCAGTAAAGAAAACTGTCTGTGTGTTGCCTCCAGTAGAATCAATTGACGTTTGCTGGCGAAACACGTAATGCTGCTCTTTTATGTATGTTTAGCTGTTTCATGTCTCATACATCTTATTGAATGCATATGCTTTAAGATTAAAATGGCTTACAAAGACAGCACAACATAAGTAGAACGGAGGATCACCAAAACTACCACGCACTAAGTTAACCAAGTTTGAACAAACAACTATTTTGACACTGTTTATTTTACATTTTCGAAGGTTGCTTACTGATTATGTTATTTAGCAACTCAACTTTGTTTCACTGATATTCGAGAAAAAGAAAATTGACGATTGCGTGCTTTTCCTTGGAGCCTTCAATTTTATACGCAATATTTTTATTCTAACGAACGAGAAGAGAATTACATACATTAGACAATGTAACAAAATCAATAACAGCACAATTGGTAATGTATTGCCTTTTGATTATCATAAGAAAAAGGAAAAATAATTTAGGTTATTTTATTATTAGATAAAAATGTTAAAGTTATTTATTTTAATCAATGAAAAATAATTTCTCCTGAAATGTTTATCAGTAAAATTATTAAGTGGAGAAAGTAATCCCTGAGATTCGTCACATTATGCAGATAATGGTCAAAACAACTTCACATTCTATCTGAAATGAACTTCACTCGGCTATTCTAGAAGCGAAAAGTTGTAAAAGCAATGGAAACAAAGGTGCCTTGCTACCTGCTGGATAGGTAATTGCCCCTGCCGTGTCCTTCCAAGGAAAAGAGTTGTAATTTTGGAAGCAGAAGAGAGAGATTGCCTCCCAGATACTTAAATTCCTAAGAGCATTTGTCCGGAGTGCATGCACCTTTCTCTACAGGCACTGACACAGACTTTCTTCAACGTTGGCTAAAATAAATGGTGTCCACAAAGATCCAGGAAAGCGAACATGATTTACGGAACATTACCCGAAGCTTCCGTTGTACCTGAATGTGCAGCGGGAGGTGGCTTCACACTACCGCTCGCTGTGCTGTCGTGCATATGCAGATGGATATATGCCTAAGTGGTCGCTAAGAGGATTGGAATTTTACTGGTTTTAAAGTTGATGCTGTCTCGCCCTTCGTCTGGAACAGGGGCTTTAGGACTTTTTCAACTGAATATTCTAAGGGGAATGCCAGCTTGGCGACATGCGTAGGGTGAAATATCGCTGCCGCCCCGTGTTGTCAAGAAACCAACCATGAAGATTGTAGAGAAGTGATTCCAATATAATTATAAAAGTTTTACACACACACACAATGTCAACATGTGTATGTGTGTGTGTGTGTGTGTGTGTCTCATGGTCGGGAAAAAGTTCCAAAACGTTCATTTTACAGGAGAAGGGAAAACATTAGGTTAGGTTAGGTTAGTTAGGTTATTTACCAGTTACCAGACTAATTCAATGACCGAGTAAATGGACAAAACTAATTTTTGACAAAATTGGACTATACCTCTTCCCCCGAGGACATGTATTTGTACACATACATATGCACACACACGAGATAATGGTATATTGCACTAAATAGGTTGCATTGCTAAACATGAGATATATCATGATCATCCGACATTGTTTTCAATCAAATCACGCATATCCGTCCAATCTAACAACTACGGAATTTTCGTTTCTTGTATTCGACCTAAGAGTATAATAGCGTAAATACCTTGTAACTTAGACAACCTTTGTTTCCTCTATGCTCTAGCAAATGTTGGTATGGAATATTTCACGAAGATCGCGAACGTCTTCGTACATTTCAATTTTGTTAATTTTTAAATATATTTCATATCGAACTACATTCACAGTTTTGCGATTGTGATTTTCCATGTATGGGTAAATTTCATTGCAGAAAATGAGACGGTACAGTGACACTTTGTGTATTAGTATTTTCCAGAATTCATTTCTCCATTAAAGGGATAATACCAAACTCTTTAAATGTATTATGAGGGGGGTGGGATATCTTGCTAAGAAATATATCAAATAAAGTAAAATCGATTTTATGAAATTAACAATTTCATACATTTTGAGATTTTAGTTTTTCAACCCTGGTATAAAATGCGTGAGTTTGAGAGTTACCAAAAGGATGTTTTCGTAGATCTATATCTCATTTAAAAGCAGACATAATCGATGAAATATACGAGTAAGTTGTTTTCTAAAACTGATATTTTCAAAATGCTTTAACCAAGATACAGGTAGGTGTTTTCTCTTTTTTGGTTGGAAACAAATTACACGCATGCTTGAGGTCCTAAGAGAACAAATGCTGTAGATTTGGTGAAAATTGGAGAGGATGTTGGCAAATAGTCCGTGATTTGATGTGAAATAACACGTTTCTGAAAACATGTTTATACTCACACATAATGAGCAGAGCTAATACAGTGGAAAATTTACAATATTCATAGATGCACAAAATGTATACTGAATATACAATACCAGCCAGATACTTCGTAAGTTGATATGTACGGAATTTTGGGCTTGCTCCACGACTACCATGTGTATGCATCACAACTTCCCGATGTAAATTGGGAAACTAGAGATGGATGAACGCAATAAGAATATTAACTTTCAAACATATTGCGCACAAGCATGACGCCTGTCAAATAGACGATGCTAATTTTTGGACACATGCCTTGAGTTATTATTTTAGTCACTTTTGTATCATAGAGGTTGAAGTAATATAATTTAATTAAATTGAAATGAGTAATGTACAGTAAGTTTAAATTCACGATACATGTATTATAATAGTAATATAAATTATAATAGTATCCATTTTTACATATATAAGAACGTCATATTGATGTCAGAGATAGACATCCATTTCGGAATATGTGGCTATGCATTGAATACCCTGTATTGGACGTCATTTAGAATTATACTTTCAACAACAAACAGTGTCTCCTCGGGATTACGTCTAGAAACAGCTATTTAAACTGCATATCTAACGGATATCCATAAAAAGCAAGTATCTGAATTGTATATTGTAACTATACAGTGGATTTCCCTTGGAGCTTTGTACTGCTTGTGATTAACAACGATAACTCATAATTGTAGTGATACATTAATCGAGTTTTTTGCTAGAATATTTACAACATTCAGGAAAAAGCTGATGATGAGATGAGTGGAAACAAAAATCATTTATCTCTGAGTGGCTGAGTGCGTCACGCGTTCGACCCAAGATCTCGCCAACAAAAGTTCTAGGTTCGAGCTACAGCCTGGGAATGGTCGTTCTTTTGTGTTGGCCTCTCGTTCTCAATTAGATTATTACACGAAATTCTAGCATTCAGCAGTACATGTTCAACTTTAACAATTTTAAAAATGCCATATTCAACTTGCCATAATAAATATTTCTTTATAAAAACATATCACAGCTATAACATACCTTCAATAACCAGCAGTTTTATTTTTATTGATATCACAGTGCAGCCAATTAAACGTATAGGCCTACACTAAAACTAATTCTTTGAACAAACTACTAATGCAGGATAAAAAAATTAATATCTCCTTTTTTTTTATTCCATTACAAGTGCCATTTAGGTATTAGCCCTCAAATACCTGAAACATAGTTATTGTACTTGCTGGTTTATCATACAAACATTCTATAAATCATGCATATAATATCCATTACCATTACTCCTCTAATTTGGAATTTATTAACATTAAATAAATCAAATTTATAGATGATGTAAACTGAATATCTGTGCAAACCATACTATAATTTTGGAAATGATGCAGTAGCATTATCTTCAATATATAGACGAATTTAATTTTGGAAATTTCTGCAATAAATTTTAGTTAAGAATTTAAGTAAAATTTGTACCTTCTGTTTCAAAGATTAATAGCCCTGATAGAGATTTTAAGCAAGTGCACGAGCAGTAACGAAGGTCAGAATTCCGCTTCCTAATTGTTGGTTTGCAATTAAGATGAGAAGAAGCTCTACCACAGTTTGAAGCCATGATCGCAGCTCTAAACTTGTCCCCTGCTATGGATTTTAATCTCCAGTAAGAATAGGGGGCATTATAAGGGGGAGAATTAGAAAGGCAATATTATCCACAGCACCGTAAATGCAAAAATGGCTGGTGATTTATGGTCCCTTTCCCTCGTGTATAAATTATCGCTGCAGTATGGTTCGAAGCGAAGCCTTGAATCAAGTGTTCCTCGCAGCTTCCCTGGGGAGAGGGTCTCTTGCCAGAAAGAAGAAGAAGATGGGGGATTGGGAATTGAAGCGGGGAGAAAAGTCAAAATCACATTCTTGTTTTGCTTCCTTGGTTCGTCTTTTTACATATTTTACATATTCGTATATGTAATTTTGAAAATTAATCATCAAGACATTTCTATTAGTTTCTCTCCTTCCACTATATGGTTACGTCTACACCTTCTATGCTACTTACAAGCACCTACTATATTGATCATCTATAGTTCTCCAACATATAGCAAAGATCCAAATTGGATGCCGTCTATCATAAATCAAATGTACAAATGAATGTGTCAATGAATCATCAAACAAATCAAATATCTCTACTGGTCTTGATTCTTAAATAATGATTCTCCTATTCTGTCTAGTTTCAGAAATTTGATGACCTTGAAGGCAGATATAGGATATGAAAGTACAGTCACATACATTCTTGATGTCGGTCATAGTAGAAGTGATGTGACTAGCACCACGCTCTGGCAGCATTTACACCTCAGATCGCCCTGAAGTATACATTTGAGTCGTTTGCAAGTTATCACAGAAATAAATTCCTGCCCAGGATCAGCGGAATAGAGCCTAATTTATACATTAAAATGCATATTATTTTACACAAATATCTTCTGAAATATGACTTGTTTTCTATATGCATGACGAACAAAAATAAACGGAGAAACTATACACGAATAGTTAGCTATGCGATATTTAATGTATACAAAGATTGATTGATTGATTGATTTGGTGTCTTAAGTCCACTTTAGCCACAGTAAGGCTAATCGGGACTGGACCTACAGTTTAAAGTAGGATTCGAACCACTATGTGGCTCCACCGGGTATCAAACACGGGACCCTTTGATTCCAAGGCAACGACGCTACCACTGCGCCATCGGGGAGGCACAATGTATACAAAGAAAAGTTTGACTCCTGTAAGAGAAGGGTCATACTGTACAAACAATCTTCAATATGTCTATGAATTATTTAAATACCAGGAAATGATATTAGTTTTGAAGACTGTCTAATCTATCATTGTTCATGACATTCGGGGGTTCCGGGATCGAATCCCGTCCTGAGCATGAGTGTTCTTTGTGAGTGTCCCTTCATCAATTTCATCACCATCCTCGTATTCTCGATTAGCCAAAAGTACTAGAAAAGAAAAGTAAAATAAACCAAATCAATCAAATACGAGTTTAAGTTGATGACAGAAACCAAAGTCACTATATTGCTCACCTTCCACAATGATGTCTCTGCAGAATTGTATTGAATTTTAAGTTTATCGTTTACACTATTTTAAAGATCTGAAGTTCTAACGTCTGATAGATTTGGCGACTAAGTTGTCGCCATTGGTGCATAAATTATGCATTGGTCGCCAAACGACGTCCACTAAAATAAGGGAACGTCCTGTTTCACATTAAAGTATCCGGCTGTGTTGACAAAAATTCTCGCAAGATGCTTTGTCGCGTATTTCAAAGATTGAAACTGTTGAATCGACCTGATCTCATTCTAGAGAAGTCTCTTGCATAATTTTACCTTAGGCTATATCTTTCTGTGTAGTGATGCAGTATACTATGGTATAGCTCTGGTAACTTACCGATGTAGATTCCATAATCAGCAACGCCAAATAGAGTTGCAGAGAATTTAATTTTGAAAGAAACTAAATTCTGCTGATTATGTATTCCGGGCAGATATCGTATCTCGTTGAATAATTAGTTAATTCTCTTAACTAGTAATGACACAGAGTAAGATTAGTAATTGCAAATTCTGTTAATTAAACTGAAAATTCCGAGAAGAAAGTTTTCTTCTCACAATTTCTAACACAATCATTAAGATCATTCATTTTTCTTCTTACATTTCAAAAGATGGGAATCAAGCCAAGGTTTCCGAATTATGTCATGGTAAACATTGTTCGCCTCTTAATAATATTGTAATTATTTTTTAAAAAAAATTGTCCCATTCTCTTGATTTTTCAGAAGTATCTGAAAACCCTTGGTTAGAACCTGTAGAGTAGAATCTGAGCGCCGAAGAAACAGGCGCTGAAATGAATATTTCTTTCCATCCTAACATACATTTTAAAGCTCTGTTGATGTTTATTCGATTCGTTACGTTAATGAAAGCTTTTTTCTCTTTTCTCTACACAGTCCTTCAACATATAATCTACTTCGAAGAATTAGGCAGAATAACAAATTTAGAAAGATTGATTGATTGATTGATTTGGAGTTTTGAGTCCACTTTATGCACAGTAAGTCTAATTGGGACTACAGTTTAAAGTGGAATCCGAACCACTATGTGCCTCCACCGGGTATCGAACCCGGGATCCCTTGATTACAAGGCGACGACGCTACCACTGTGCAATCGGGGAGGCCATACATTTCGAAAGAGAAGTCTACACTGTTTTGCACCGTCCAGGCACACATTGATTAACAGGATACAAAAGTGAAATGCAATTTATTACTGAAGACAGAGATTTGAAATTTCAAACTTTTCTCTACGAAGCAGCGGTCGTTCATGAGCGCCAGAAGGAAAGAGGGCGCCGAACGAGCATAAAAAGAGAAAATGGAGCAAAACGTCGAGGGGCACTGTTGGAAATATTGGTGTTCCATTAAATTACTATTATTATTACTTTACACAGAAACACCAGGCATATTTTGAAAAACTCTCGCGATACAACTGTTTCACTAGGGCCTCCCCGATGGCGCAGTGGTATCTTCGTCGCCTTGTAATCAATGGGGTCCCGGGTTCGATACCCGGAGGAGGTACATAGTGGTTCGGATCCCACTTTAAACTGTAGGTCCAGTCCCGATTAGCCTATCTGTGCATAAAGTGAACTTAAAACACCAAATCAATCCAAACAACTGTTTCACTAAGTCACATCAATATTATACTTATTGATTAAAATATATATTACATGTGATTTGTTCATGATGGCGGGTTATACAAGGTGCCGAGTGATGATTAAAAGTATTTGGACGTTTTGACTATCGAGAAAGATTAAAATAGGGATATAAGTATTTTGTCTTTTGATGAAGTTATTATAAAAGTATGTCCTTCAGCAACATCAAAGTGTTCTCAGTACTGATTAATGTTAGAACATGCATCACTTTTACAAAGTTTTTTCTTGAAACTAAATTAATATCATTTTCATATGGATCCCTTCGATAATCTGAGTTCGCTCTCTGCACGTCAATATTAAAAATCAGTTCAAAGCAAGCAAGTCCCAAGTCAAGGGGCGCCAAATTGCGTGTAAGGAGAGGGACCAATCTATTCTTGCCCCGGAGCTGAAATCTGTACGACTCTACTATCAAGCACGCTGTTCTTCTCTCGCCAGTTGCATAATCAAGGGGTTCCGGGTTCGATACCCGATGGAGACACAAAGTGGTTCGGTTTCCACTTTAAACTGTAGTTTCATTCCCGATTAGCCTATCTGTGCATAAAGTGGACTTGAAAAATACTTAAAAGAAAAAGCTCTCATTAGTAGCTTGAGATGATCCTAATAACAGGTAAGCAAACAAAACCACGATAAAAATCTAGTAAAAATTGTCAATATTTAAATAAATATTTTTTACTGTATTTCGATACATATTTGAATGATAAACTCTCACTTACCAATCATTTTGAATAAACAATATAAAATAGTGTATAAAAACCAATTTATTATCTGGTATCGAGTAATCACACGCTGCCCAATACATTTTTCTGAAATTAAACATTCTTGTTTGATGGAAGAAGTGTACATGTTGTTCCAATTATAACTACAAAGGCAAATTAATTATTTTATTTTCCTTTACTTTAATTCGTTTTCTTTCTCCTCGGGTAACTAACGAGATTAAAGATTCATGAGGAAGTGGCATGCATACCTTATTCATTATTTGAAATGAGCCACCTGGTTAGTGTGCATTACATGTACCCTAACACCACGCTAGCAAAACGAGGCTGCTTTTAGGTTGAAGTTCGTTTTGAATCCACCTTATACTTAGATAGAGTAATCACTAGAGCCCGGAAGTTCAGGCATTTATTTTCGTTAAAATAGGCAGGCAAAAAGGCATTTTATAATGTGGAAAATAGGCACTAAAAATGAAAAAAAGGCACATTTGGAAATCACTTACTTTTATCTATAATTTCTGGCAAAATGTTAAAATCTACATTGGGAAGAGCATTTCAATTTTCTCCGTCTTGATTGCACATAACTACAAGGTGTTTTTTTAAAGTTCTCAACATTCATTGATAGTCGTCTGTCAGAGAGAATGTTTTTCATAATAGAAAATCATCTTTCTACTTCGACAGAAGTTATTGGAGTATACATAAAACAAGCTAATGTAGCTGGACTCATTTTGGTAACAGCATTTTCACCTTTTAGAATATCACAAATTGTTTTCAATTGTTTCAAGTCCTCATTTGCACTCACTACCCGTTTGCAATTTTCCGCAACAGCTGACCCCTTTTCTCCTGGCACTTCCATCATATGCTGCATAGATTCCTCGTAGATTTTCATGGATGCTATAATTGTAATTGTCTCTGGCAATGCACCATAATGTGCAAAAATAAACTTGAATAGCACAGGAGTTTTTCCACTGAAGCCGCTTCATTTTCTGGAAGAGCATCTATAACCTCACTGATTTTTTCAAGGTCGTTAGCAATATATAGCTGCTGATATCCAGGTTCCCCATCTGGTCAAGACTGGTTGCGGAGGTAAACTAAGCTCAGATGCAACTTCCTTAAATTTTCGGGTTCGAGAGGGAGATTTCAAAAATATCTTCTTTGTGTTCGAAATCAACCTGTCCACTTCAGCAGTCAATCATGCACAAGGAAATGTTAACCGAAAGGCAATATCCTAACTGAGCATGAAATACATTTTTCTCACACTTTTCTCCTTCAGCAATGTTGAAACATGCATGAGTTCAATATTACTTAAATAAGACGAAAATTACTCACATAATAAACGGAAGAAAAATAAATGCCAACAACGTTTTTTCGGAGAAAAATAATTTATATACACATTTTTTTAAAAAAATGGTCAAATTTCATTGAAAAAGACAAAAAAGGCATTATAATTAAAAATAGGCAGTGGGGTCCCAAATAGGCAAATTAGGCAAAATGAAAAGGCTTCTAAAACATTCGAAACAACATAAGAAACGTATATCCGGAAAAATTTTATAAATATATGCAGTAGATAAAAAGAGACATTTTGCCAAACTTCCGGGCTCTAGTAATCACACTGAGTTTACAGTTTAAAGTGCGATCGGAACCACGATACAATGCGACTCCACCGGGTTTCGAACCCGGTACCTGTTCATTACAAGGGGACAACGTTACCACTAGATCATCAGGATGCCCACGTTGTGATGCATTACAAAGTTAATTTTAAATTTCATAAAATTTTAACTGACAACAGAATGTATTGCGATACATTGCTTTTGCCTTCCCCAATTTACGAACCTTTTTCTATAAAAAATAACTATTATACTTTTTCACGATGATCAATTCCGAAAAGAATTGTGAACGGCACATGTTATTTTTTTTAGCAATATGATCTGAACTAATGAAAACAAAAAAATCAATCAATTATTTTTGATCAGGCAATCACGCAAGGTATTCATCCTCAGTCCCAGCTCAAATTCGTGTCATAATATGCAATTACATTCAATTGTTTCCGTAGATCAGTTTCCGCTTCAGTGCAGAAGCCATTACCAAGTTATTACATTACGTAACTAATTTGTGTGATTAACAGTCACGATTTCCTACTATCGTCATTTAAACAGAATGTCTAATTGATGTGGGAGTTTGAGAATTCAGATGTATTATTAAGCTGCTCCCTGAATGTACTCGTATGCACCCGGTGAATATTTAATTATGAATCTGATACGATACTTTGTTACGGATTTCGAAGGTTGCTCGATTGGCACACGCCTTAGTCAGCTTTAAGCTCATAATTCTTTCTTTTTTTAAAAAAATAAGTGTGGGGATAAACTTGTTTACAAAATCTACAGGTGTTGTTTACCTGAATCAGGTATTTACCTGAATGTCCAATTAACTTTTTTAAATGTGCTCCAATACATTGGGTGGAATAAGGTAAGCAATCTCTTTTACAAACTTATATTCTTAGATTAATAAAACTACTACTACTACTTGTGCATTAAAATGACACTTGTTTATTTCTATTCTAGTTATTTTACGTAGCGTTTCTACTTTTCTGAATTATGCGCGACGACGAAGATGAAATTGGGACAAACATATATACATGCCTTACTCAGAATTCACACTCAGGTACCTTAGCGTCTTAACCAGCTACTTTAACAATTCCGCCATAGAAGTTGGCTGTGAAACTTGGCAATCGCCATTCTATCAACTAAATATTAATAAATAGGGCGATGGCGATAAATAACATAAACATTATGTAAGTAACTAGTATATGCAGAACATACAACGAAATAGTGTTTGTAAATAAACTTGGAAAAAAAACTATAGATTTCTCAGGAAAAGGTGAAACTGAGAACCAGGATTTCGGAGCGGAGTGCGGAGCGTACTAAAGGAGCGCTCCGGAGCGACTTCGAAGCGTCAGTTCTACTCCGCTCCTCGCTCCGGAGCGGAGCGTGGTACGACAGCACTCCGATCCGGAGCGGAGTGGTTCGACTTCTTGAGAGACACGCTCCGCTCCGGAGCGAAGTGGTTCGACTTTTTGAGTCTCACGCTCCGATCCGGAGCGGAGCGTGATATAACAGCACTCCTATCCGGAGCGGAGTGGTTCAGCTTTTTGAGACGTACGCTCCGATCCGGAGCGGAGTGGTTCGGCTTTCTGAGAGACACGCTCAGATCCGGAGCGGAGCGTGAGACAACAGCACTCCGCTCCGGAGCGTGGTGCTTTTAACAGCACGCTCCGATCCGGTTAGGAGTTTTTTTACACGAATGCTGTAATGCAACTATGAATAATGGGAATGTGCACATTAAAACCGACTTCCGTGACGGAGCCTGCAGTCCTGTTTCCACATACTCTAGTTGTTTGTCTGTAAGTCGCCCCCGCTTGGAGGGGAGGGACAGGAGGAGGTGCGCGAGGACTTTTGGCCGAAGCTTTTGTGGTCGCTCTACAGCACAGCACCCTATGACGTCAGGGATCCGTGCGGGTGTTTCAAATCCCGGCATGGGCTCTTACAAGGTCAACGAAGATAGTAATAAGTTTGTTTTATACACCTGTATGTTGAATTGTATCTTCTGCAAATATGCTGTATAAAGAAACAAACTGCCGGAGTACTAAGTGAGGCGAGTGTACAATCTTTGTGTGTATCGTTCATCAATTTAATCATAACATCGATCATCCCCATCTTCGCGATTAGCCAAAAGCGACAAAGAAGTAAAATGAACTAAATCAATCAATCAATCATGCAAATTAAACATTGGTAAAACAATTCAAGAATGTTGTTTTGGCTCAATAGAGAGAGAGAGAGAGGGAGGGAGGGAGAGAGAGAGAGAGAGAGAGCTATAGTACGTAAATTGTTCATTTGATGTAAGTTGAAATATGAATTACGTAAATAGTATTTCTGTATTGAGATATACTATTTTGTATTGTGACTCTTAGATTGCAACGTCCGCGCGCCGGAGCACTGCACACTACCCCACGGAGCGGTGCAAAAGTGTACCCATATATGCTAGCTTGTAGCCAGCCGAAGACATGGACTCAAAGTATCTCAGGGCTTGCGGGGTTTAGTATGGAAAGGTCAAAGGTCAACTTGTAAAAGTTTATTTATATTTATACATGCATGTAAATAACCAGTTTAGCACATACGCTCTTAAATCCTCCTCAGTGAGGTACCTGGGCAGTATTAGTATTCTTATCTAATTTAGGGAGAACCAACTAGTACAGGTAACCAATAGGAACCTTGGTAGTCGTCACGTGCCACGCCGTCTGGGGACCACATGCGAAAGCGTCAATAGCGAGGGACGGGCCAAGGGGCCCGCGGTTTCACAAAGGTGTTGGTCTGGAAGGACGCCGCAAAGTCAATCCAGCTACGACAAGGGAACGGTTCGGTCCCTTGGTATGTCCAGTCAGTAGCAAGAGACGGCAAGGTACAAAGGGTAGGTCTGGAAACTCCCAGGATACTTGGGCTTGGGCCGCCACGACCCAAGGGTAGCACATCAAGCTCTTATGGGGCAGACCAGGTAGATAGGAAAACTGCTTTTTTTATTCTCCTCCTTCCTTCTCAAGGAAGCTATTGGATCCTGGTAGGGGAAACTTCCAGACTAGAAGATCTGGGAACCAGGTCTTTCGCAGTCGGCATCTGGCAGTCGACTGAGCTCCGGGCCCAGTGTTGCCACATGAAGGGAAATTTCCCTTTTTGAAGGGAAATTTGGAGCTAATTTTAAGTGAAAAGGGAAAAGGGAAATTCGATGAAAAATAGCGAATTTTCAGGGAAATTTTAAGACAGACTAAACATTAATTATATTAAACATTATAACAGATTCCAGTTTTGAAAATGAGAACTTATTATTTTTTTTATTTTGTCGTATACTTTGTTCTGAAAGGAAGGGTGGAATTTGGGTTGACCCACATCTGGCTACCGTTTGGGATCGGAGGTCTTTGGCCATTCACCCTTATGGGAGTGGGAGTCCGAGGGTATTGTTTATTTAAGCTTTCACCGGTTCTCTGAATTTTGCCTCAAACACTACACGTGCAAACCATAAAGTTATCTTTGTCGCAAACCTATCTTTACTTTAGTCTTCATTGGACACTGGGTGGGTTATTCGTCGTGTGCGAGTGTTTGGTGGAAGGCTGTGCCCGTCTTGGACGACGCGAGAACAAGGGAAGCAAAGAAAACTATCTGCAACTCCAGAATATATTAGAAAACGTCGTGGAGAATTATCGGAAGATGAAAAAACACCGCGGAAACAAGTTAAAAAATTCCGTGCAGAGTGGCAAGAAGTGACCAAGAATGGATTAAATTTTAATAAAAAACTTGCTGTGTTTTAGAAGTTTCCACCTAATATGTGAAATTTACCAGAATAGAACATTTGCTCAGGTATGTACTATATATATTTTTTAATAAAACGCGTATATCAATGCGCCGAACTTAACATTTTTATGAGGAGGCAAAAATGTGATTTTCCACACAAACTCTTCATATGTGCGCCTTACTAGAACAGCATTTTGTGTAGAATATTCTTAATTTTCTTCTGATGGTGTGATGAAGACGAGGGGCATTGGCCTCCCTAAATCCAATAATATGTTTGTGTGTTTTGCTTTTTACTGATGAAAATAGTTTTAGCATATGGTTTTAGCTTTCATCTCAAAACAAAAAAATTAGCTTCGTTTAGAAATAAAATCTAAATCTTCCAAAAAAACATTTAAAAGTTATTGATTTTATTGTTTATTGATTTGGTTTATTTTACTTCGCTTTTCTGCCACTTTTGACTAATTGCAAAGATGGGGATGAGTAATGATATGATGAAATTTATGAATGGACACTCACAAACAGCCATGCCCAGGCCGGGATTCGAACCCGGTACCCCTGGCGTCGTAGCATTTAAAAGTTAAATTGATTAACATTTTATACATACATACGAACATGGGTCAACGATAATATTTAATTATTATTATTATTAATAATAATAATAAGATGAAGGGAAAAAAATGGGCGAAAAAGGGAAATTTTACCCCTTGGAAAGGGAAATTGTGCTTACAGATTGTGGCAACACTGTCCGGGCCTCGCTGCTTTGTTTATATAGGGGCTATCCACCGGAAGGAAGTGCCTTCGCGCGGACGCCATACTGGTAGCACAACAACTTCCGGTTCGTAGGCTCACAACATGCCGCTAAAGGGAGCTGAGATTGTGTCATGTATGAAAGGAACGAATGAGTGTGTACAAGGAGGATGTAAACTACGATCAGGGCTAAATAATCTTTCATGGATCTCTCTTCATCCATTTCCTCGAGATCTAGGCGCCAAATTATTACATTCAAGCTGTCAGGTGTGAAAATTGGAAGACCATTAGCAGTAGAAGACTGCGCAGTAATGACAACGGAACGAAAAAAACAAAACATTCCGATCCAGACTTCGGTAAAAATGATAGTTTAAAAGTAGTTTATTCCCTGCATTTTTTTTGTACTAAATGTCCGAAATTTATTGAAATTAGCAGTTTTTATTCCAGAAATGCAAAATAAATCATCACCCGAGGGTGAAATTGTGTGTATAATTATTTATTTTTTTAGTATCGGGTAATGTTGAATATTTTCTGCTCCTATAATCTCCCAATTTAGTCGGGAAATAACATTATTTTTCCCGTTTTGAACGTCAGGACTTTAAAAATGCCCCGTCCTGTTTCCTTCCCAAGCAAAAATTTTGCGTCCCGCACCACTTGCACTTCATTAAAAGTAGAAGAGAAATCATTCAAATCTCGATTTTCTCTCTGTTTTAGTGATATGAGCAAAAATATTACTTTTCCTTTCAAAAGATGCTCGTTCATGGCCAGATAGGTTACACGTTAAGTTCTTGAAGTACACACGAACTGTATTAAATTTTTGTGTAACCAGATTTTTTTTTTGTGTGTGTGTAAATTAATTTTACTGAATAACTGTGGTTTTCTTTAGAGGACCTAAACATGTAGTAAATATTATTTTACTACACCAGAAAATAATATTTACACGGGAAACATTTCCTAACAAATTTTCTTGATTCGGACTAAGGGAAAATTAAAAATAGTCAAAGGAATTATATACAAGAGAATTAAATTACCGAAAATATGGAAAAGCACGATACCGAAATCTGTAATGAGGGCGAAGGGAAAATCGAGAAAGGGATAAACAAGTATAAAAGTATTCAAATAACCAGATTAAGAAAGAAAGTTATCACGGCAAATAATATTAAGCTCGAACAATGCAACAATGTGTGTGTGTGTGTGTGTGTGTGTGTGTGTGTGTGTGTGTGTGTTAGAGTGAGTGAGTGGGTGTGAGTGTGTGTGTGTGGGGGTGAGTGTGAGTGTGTGAGTGTGTGTGTGTGTGAGAGAGAGAGAGAGAGAGAGAGAGAGAGAGGGGGGGGTTTGTTTGTTGTTTTTTTTTTTTATATATACTGTGTAGTAGTTGAGGTGTGTGTGTTTATATTGTGTTATAGTTGTGATGTGTTTGTGTGTGTCTTGTGTAGTAGTTGTGATGTGTTTGTGTGTGTCTTTTGTAGTAGTTATGCTGTCTAATGTGTTTGTGTTCGTCTTGTGTAGTAATTGTTCTGTCTAATATGTTTGTGTTTGTCTTGTGTAGTAGTTCCTCCATTCATATCGGGGGTTAGGCGTAGAGCTGACAACTCTGCACTGTAAAAAGACATGTCAAGAAACAGAAATATAAGGCCATGGATGTTCCCAAGGTAAAATATTCCGGAGGTAAAATAGTCCCCCGTTCGGATCTCCGGGTGGGGACTACTTTGGGAGGTCCCTGGACTAAGGATAAGATCTACGTTAGGAATAAGGATATTAAATTAGGCACCTGGAATGTTCTGAGCCTTTACCGGCCTGGGGCATTTCAGTGTACAGTTAATGAGATAGTGAAGTATAAATTAGATGTAGTAGCTGTCCAGGAAGTTAGGTGGCCAGGAGAAGGGAATTGTAAAACTAAAAATTATACTTTTTTCTATGGTGGTACTGAAAATCATAATTTTGGAACAGGCTTTTTCATAAATAATAGAATTATCTCGGCTCTTAAAACAATAGAATTTATGAATGATAGGATATCATATGCAGTTTTACAGGGTAGGTGGTGTAAAATTATTTTAATAAACATACATGCACCAACGGAAGATAAAGATGATAATACTAAAGATGATTTTTATACAGAGTTAGAACAGGTCTTTGATAAATTTTCTCAGTATGATATGAAAATTCTGTTAGGTGACTGTAATGCACAGATTGGCAAAGAAGAGACATTTAAACCCACGATTGGTAAAGAAAGTCTTCATGAATTAAGTAATGATAATGGTATAAGATTGATTACTTTTGCAACCTCAAAGAATTTAATTGTGAAAAGTACCACTTTTAAACATAAAGATATCCATAAATATACCTGGTCTTCTCCAGATGGTAAAACTCATAATCAGATAGATCATATTCTCATTGATAAGAGAAGGCATACTAGTATAATTGACGTTCGTACACATAGAGGTGCTGACTGTGCCAGTGACCATTATTTAGTAATTGCTAAATTAAGAGAAAGACTCTCAGTGATAAATCATAAGCAACAAAATCTAAAAGTTATAAAATTTGATACAGGAAAGTTTGCTGATGAAAGAATTAAGAAAGATTACCAAATTAAACTGTCAAATAGATTTGATGTTTTGCAGGATTTAAATGATGATGAAAATATAAATGAAACAGACGTAAATAAGAATTGGGAGCACATACGTAATGCAATAGAATCAGCAGCTAAAGAAACTATAGGATACCATAAACCAAGAAAAAGTAAGCCATGGTTTGATAATGAATGTCATAATCTAATAGAAATAAGAAATCAGGCTAGACTTAGGTGGTTAAATAACTCGGATGATACAAATCTAAGCAATTATAATACAATAAAGCGAGAAGTTAACCGCACGTTTAGAAGTAAAAAAAGAGATTACTTGAAAAGCAAAATTAACGAAATTGAAACAAACAGCAAAAATAAAAATATCAGAGATTTATATAAAGGTGTAAATGAATTTAGAAAGGGGTGGCAACCTAAAGTAAACTTGATAAAAGATAAAGACGGTGATTTTCTAGCTGACCCAAGCGATATTCTAAATAGATGGAAGAACTACTTTAATGACCTTTTAAATGTCCATGTAGGAGATAAATCAGAGGTGAATGAAGTACACACAGCAGAACCTTTAGTTCCAGAACCTAACTTGACTGAAGTTAAAGATGCTATTAAAAGGCTTAAGAATAACAAAGCACCTGGCATTGATTTAATACCAGCTGAGTTAATTAAATATGGTGGAAATTCATTAATATGTCAAATTCATAAATTAATTTGTTTAATATGGAATAAAGAAGAAATCCCTCAACAGTGGAAAGAATCCATAATTGTTCCTGTGTTTAAAAAAGGTGATAAAATGAACTGCAATAATTACCGTGGAATTTCTCTACTCTCAACAACATACAAAATATTGTCTAACATTCTTTTAACAAGACTAACCCCATATGCTAATGAAATTATAGGTGATTATCAATGTGGATTTAAACGTAACAGATCAACTACAGATCAAATTTTTCACATCAGACAGACACTTGAAAAAAAGTGGGAATATAATCAAAATGTCCATCAGCTATTCATTGATTTCAAAAAAGCATATGATTCGGTCAAAAGAGATAAATTATATAATATATTAGTAGAGTTTGGAATACCTAAGAAGCTTGTTAGTATGATAAAAATATGCACTAGTGAAACAGAAAGTAAAATTCGTGTGGGTAATAATATGTCTGACAAATTTATAATTCATGATGGGTTAAAACAAGGAGATGCATTATCTCCATTGCTCTTTAATTTTGCCTTAGAATATGCTGTTCGGAAGGTAAAAGAAACTAAAGAAGGACTAAAATTAAATGGTGTGACTCAGTTGTTAGCATATGCAGATGATGTAGACTTACTGGGGGATGATATAAATACGATTAAAAATAATGCTAAAATATTTTTCAAAACTGCTAAAGAGATAGGTTTGGAAGTTAACAAAGAGAAAACTAAATATATGCTTACAGGCCGAAACCAAGTGTTAGGTAATAATCAAAATCTAATTATTGATAACAACTCGTTTGAACCAGTTTCCAAATTCAAATACTTAGGAGTAATATTAACAAATGAAAATTATCTTAAAGAGGAAATAAAAAGTAGGCTTAATTCAGGAAATGCAAGTTACTTCTCTCTTCATAAACTTTTGTCTTCTCGTTTAATATCTAAGAAACTAAAAGTTAAAATATACAAAACAGTAATTTTGCCTGTAGTATTATATGGGTGTGAAACTTGGTCCCTTATATTAAAAGAGGAACATAAATTGAGAGTATTTGAAAATAAGATTCTTAGGAAAATCTTTGGACCTAAAAGGGATGAGGAGACAGGTGAGTGGAGAAGGTTACATAATTTAGAACTACATAATTTGTATTCATGTCCAGATATTATTAGAATAATTAAATCAAGAAGACTTAGGTGGGCAGGCCATGTGGCACGAATGGGAGAGGAAAGAGGAGTTTACAGGATTCTTGTTGGGAAACCAGATGGTAAGAGACCTGTAGGAAGGCCAAGACGAAGATGGAGGGACAACGTTGAGATGGACCTAAAGGAAATTGGTAGGGATGGAAAAGAGTATATAGATCTTGCTCAAGATAGGGACAGATGGAAGGCCTGTGTTGCTGCAGCCATGAACCTTCGGGTTTAAGAAGGCTAGAGAGTTAGTTAGTTAGTTAGTTAGTTAGTAACCAGAGGAAATATTTTTTTGTGTAGCCAGAAAATTAATTGCGGGTACTATTATTAATTTTCGTCTTTTGCAATGGAAATCTTTTCAACATTGATAGATAGAGTGCCTCCCCGATGGCGCAGTGATAGCCTCGTCGTCTTGTAATCAAGGGGTTCCGGGTTCGATTCCCGGTGGAGGCATATTGTGGTTCGGATCCCAATTTAAACTGTAGGTCCAGTCCTGATTAGCCTTACTGTGCACAAAGTGGACTTAAAACACCAACTCAATCAATCAAATCAACATTGATGGAGAAGAGGTCCTAGGTTTGAACACCATGGTGAGGCAATGGGATGTCATTGTGTTTGTCCCATCATTAATTTTTCCAGTTTATTATTCATCTTCATCGTCATGTTTAACACAAATAGCAGAAAATTGACTTAAAAAAACAATGAGCGTTTTGTATTTCTGCGTTCAAACGAGAACGAAACCAGCAAGTGTGCATTATCGCACGCCTCTGACTCGTCCTGACTGAAGAAAGAAGAAAAGAAGCTCCTTTTTCCGGTTTTTATATGTCCGTACATCTCGCACATTTTCACTTAAAACGTAAATGTATGCATTTAAGCGCTCTCGCTCTGTAGGAAAAATTACTTTCTATTTAATATGTAGGCTACAAATATCGCCAATGAAACGACGATCAGCAAATGGATCTCATCTTGGAATAATGCCGTATTACTTCCTAGTTGCTCATCCAATTGATATGCAAAGCCTCTACTTTGCCCTGATATCTCTTATTCTCCTCGTCGTCAAGTGCTTTTATATGATCCATTTCATCCGGTATACAAAACGAGAAGAAATGCCACAAGTACGCGCTTGAATTACCCGGCCGCCGTGAACCGGAAGTTGTTGTGCTACAGTTCGACAATCGATTGTGCCGTTCGATATGTTTTTGTTTACTCGTGGATAGCCCCTATACTGTTTGGTGGCAGCACTGAGGCGGGTGGAGAAGATCGGAACTAAGCCGGCTGCAGCGTTGCAAACTCCCTTCAATTCACGAGATGCAACTCGTGCGTTATAAAATATCACGTTTAGCATTGTAAAAACCACTAGCATGTGGCGATATAAACTTAACACTTGTGTGCTAAACTGAACACGTTACATTAAAGAAATTACAAGATAAAGAGATTCGACAATGCAAGTTACAAATTAAACAACAATTACTTCACAAAATATAACTGAATGCGTAAACCACGCAGGGTATTTAGCATGCTTTCTTTAACCCTCGAGTACTCGCGCGGCATCCCGTAACACGGATACTCGCGCGGGTGACATTTGTCACCCATAAGGTATTTTATTTATTTCGAAAAGACTAATTATAGTATGGTGGATTTTTTTGTTTTGTTATATTTACAATCTATTCTAGGGACACTTAAAATATTTTTTGAATTATTTTTTGTATGAAACAGGTGTTGTAAAGAAAAAAATATCAAATCGTTCTTTAACAAAATTTTGCATGGAAAAAATATCTTAAACTTTAGGCTACCGTCACTTTTTTTTAATGCAGGGTAACATTGTAAAACTCCTTGCTCATCTGAAAGACTGCTTTATTGAGAATCCATAAACATATATATTAACATAATTTGGCCTTTATTACAGGGCAAAATAAATCACTAAAGCGTACCCTGCATTTTACATATAGAAAGAGTAGAGTCACAACAATGTTTGTTACTGGCAATAATTTTTTATGCATATTGTAGGTTGAAAATTTCAATGACAAAGAATTGATGAATGATCACTGCAGATATGACGTCCACATTTTTCACAATGTTTTCTGGTTGATTATTCTCTTGCCCTCCCACACAGATAGGAGCGACCTCTACTGTTACCTTGTTGTCTGCACTCAGGCTGAGGAGTTTCTTCGATTACAAGAAGGGCCTTTCCTCTTCTCTTCAGATGTGCAGGGATGAAAGGAAGCTGGATGAGACTCTCAATCAGAGGTTTTATGAGTTCAAACGCCAAACTTTTCAGGAATTCTCGTCTTGCAGGTGGTTTAGCTGCAGCTTTGTTGAACTTGTAAATGATTGAGGCGTTGACCACAAGTTTTGCCCTACAAGTTCTAGGACTTCTCTGATAGGCTCAAGCCGATCAATTTCTCTTCGCTGCTGACGATCTCCGATGTCATCAAAACGAAGACATCGCATGAGGAAATGAAATCTATTCTCACTAACAAGATAACAGACTTCCACACCAGTCCCTGCAGAGTTGTCCCACATTGCTTATTTTTTTCCTTTTTCTGCCAAAACAGCCAATTAGTAGCAAAATGCCTATGAAAGCACGAATTTCAACAACATTCGTGTGTTTGGCGTCCCGCTCTCGGCTAAAATGCTCCTTTATATGGTGAATATAAATGTTGGTTGATGTAACTATAGTTCCAATAACGTTAAAAAGTACAAAGCAATCAAGTGCACTGCGTGCTTCCCTACCCTGTCTAGTTGGTCCTGGGAGTTGCAAAATAATGTTGTCGGTTATGGTTCGTACATTTCTGGGCTGAGAGGATAGTTCTTCCACTTCATTACATTCTTAAACTGGTCTCTTAAAATGTATAAATTTGCAAATGGGATGTCCTCTTCATCACTGGATTCTTCTTCCGCATTGGGCGGCAGGTCATTTTCGGCATTTTTCACTTGGTCCGTTTGTGGCTCATCTGCTTCTTCTGTGTCAAAGAGATCGTCCTGGACATGTAAATGGTCATCCCCACCAACGTCACTATCATTCTCCACAACATCATCCGCATCGGAACTCTCACCAAGCAATACGTCCAAAATAAGAGAGTTATTACAGAGTCGTGGACGCTTTGGTGCATTCATAACGCGGTTAATCGCGCGGGGGACAAGTGTCACCCAACTGACTTTCAAGCGCAATAACACGGGCCACTCCTCACTACAACATACAAACTCACACTAGTCAGGTAGCTGAAAATGTAGGGGGAAGGTACTGAAGCCCCTATCACTCCCTTCCATCACACTGCTTGGCGGTAACAAAAACAAATGGGCTGGGTGACAATGGTCACCCGCGTGAGTACTGGAGGGTTAACCAAAACGTGTGTGCCATAACAATATATGCTTCATGCTTAACAACAATGCACTCAAAATTAGATAAAAGATAAATCAAAAGCGTAAGCCTCGCAGGGCATTTCTCAAGCATTAATAATTATATATTAAAGAATATGGCTAGCACGCAGGATAGCTACATGTGATGACCAGGCAGGGTCGTTACAAGATATAAGAGTTTGAATGTTATGTGTTGAATGGGTTACGAATAATTTCAAGCAATCAGTTTTTCTGCTTTGCGGATTTGTCCGACCCACCTCCCCCATACAAAAGACAGCTTCGTTTTGTGACGTATTCCGTGTTCCTTGCAGGTGACTCAGTGCAATCGGCTAGCGCATTGGTCTTGTGCCCGTTTCAAGAGGGGAGGAGGGTGTTTGTGTGTGCTTTCGGGGTTGAGAACTTCGTTCGCTGCGCTGTACGTTGCGTTCGACTTATCCGTACATGGTAGAGACATCGCCTTTGCCAGACAGATCCAGTGTTGCGAGTTGTATTAGAATTATGCTACACCAATTCTGGCTAGATTGTTCTCTTTTAAAAGTATTACTTGCACGTGTTGTTCTTCTCTTCACTGTCATAAAAATAAGCCTTTAAAAGCTGTGTTCTCTTGTATCATTACATGCATATTATGTGTGCTTGTCAACGGTGGTGTATGGACATTTAATAAAATTTTTAACGCCGCTGATACATGGACGTCTTCAGGATTTTTTCCAGGAAGGGACAAGCAAGTTATTTTTCCAAGGCGGGGGGGGGGGGCAGAATGAGGCAGAATTTCCCCAAAATAGTATTACTCCCTTTAAAAAAAATTCTACAGTTTGAAGTTATCATGTTCCTGCAACGCCCTTGCATTAATTAACATATATTACTGTGACTGAAATGAAATTATATGCGTGAAATATGTACTTCTTGATTGAGTTTCATTTCGGGGTGGCGAGGCCCCCTCCCTTCCGGACGTCCATGCGAATGGAGAAATCATTCCAACCAGTCTCGGTTAATGGAATTATAAGGTGACTAGATTTGTTAAATCGATATACAAGAACAACAAAGAAAAATCCGTAATTGTTAATTCTATGCATCATAAGCCACGAGAATCATGGAAGATCTATACTATAATAATGAATTGAAGGAAACCATGCCGAGTTTTTATTTATAGTCTACCTCTTCAAATAGGAATGGAAAGGTGCACAAAAAGAATTACAAAAATGTATGTAAAACAAAACCAAGTATTTCGATCAAGTTATTTCTATAATTGTAATCAACAATGACCAATTGTCCTTTCACCTAAGTATAAGTTTCAATTTGTCTTTTCCGGACTATTACCTTTGCCTTGCCTTTAATCGTATATTTATCATGATCCGTAATTTTAAACAAATTCTAGATAAGTCGGTAAAAAAATAGGACACCGAAACTATGGAAAAGAAATATACTGTGATAGAGAAACAAACACAAAGGAAACACCAATGACATTAACGCGGGTCAAACCAACACCATTTGTCGTTGAGAGCTGAACTCACATCCACGAACTCGCAGAAATATTCCCATGGAATTCGTTATTCGTCTCATATTGAATACCCAATGATGCTTTCTGTTATGTAATAGCCACTTATGAAGTGAATACATTATTAGGACTTTGCCAGATTTCAGAAAACACACACACACACACATACGTAAAACATATGAATAAGAGGTTGTTTGTTCATTTGGAAATTAATTTCCAAGTTGTATTGTTATGCTCTTGTGAATAGATGTAAAGGAAAGTGAAGTCTCTTATTGTTAAACAGAATTACAAATTTATATTTGCTTAAAGATTAATTTATCACAATATACATTGCAATTATACATTCAACATACGTTGAAACAATGTCTTTTCTTATGGACTTTTGGTGGATTTAAGACTCAACAATACGCTATCGGGAATAGACCTACAGTTTAAATCCTACCTAAAGTGGGATTCGAGCCACTATGTCCCTCCACCGGGTATTGATCCCAGTGCCCCTTCATTACAAGGCGACGTTGTTACCACTATGATATCGGGGTACAGCGAGCTACTTTTTATTTTTTTTATTTTCAGTACACATTTATCAATTCTCTCATTATCATCGTCGCGATTAGCAAAAATTCAGAGAAAAGTAACAAAAATCAAATCAAATGCCATCAGTGAGGAAGGCACGTATTGCTCGCAGCCCTGTTTTCCAAAATGAAACCATAAAATTCAGGACATGCCCCTATCCAAGTAGATAATGTTACATTCTTGTTTATCACGGTTATTAAGGTTTATACATCTTGTTTCGAATTATTTGCTGACTACACATTGTTCATTACTGAAAACTTGCTTTCAGTTTGCTGTGTACAACGTACATAATACAAAAAATATTAATTTTATACGTATACGTTTTCTGGCTTTCTAGACTCTGAAAGTTAAATATAGTAACATTCCATTCGTCGTTTTTCCAAAATTTTTGCAATTTTCTTATAACCACCATGCCTATTTCCAGGTTACTGCTTACAAACTTGAAATGTTAGATATGGCTACCAGACATTTTGTAATTTATGAAGTAGTATACGTATGTAACCATTATAGTACAGTAGATATATGCAAAAAAATGGGTGATAGGTGGAACTAATTCCCACAAAGACGGGGATTGAATTCTTTAGTTCGTTGTTGGTATATTTTTGACATACTAAAAGTCTAGAAAAATGTGAGTGTGCGAAATGCGTTTTTTTGGTCGGCATCTTGAAAAAAATTTAAAAATCATAAAAAATCGTGTGTGGTATCAAATTACGGAAAATTTCATGCTGAAAAAGATTATGAGATTGGTTTTAAAAAATAAAAATAAATAAACAAATAGTGGCCGAAAAACTGAGAGCTTATGCAGTGTTGAAAATCATATTTTTAGTAACCAAAATGCGTTATATAATACAAATGCATATGTATTTCATCAATCTTACATCTTACATAAGAGAAAAGCTAAATCTAATAGTCTTCTTCAGCTTCTAGTAAACCACTTTCTTTCAGTGCACTATTTGTGCAGAACAGTTACAACATATCTCAGTACATCTACCACTACCACACGGCTCATTTGTATCCGTTTTGCAGGTGCAGCGGATCATGTGTAGTAATAACTCTCGTGCAGGGCTAATTTCACATGTTATGGGCAGTAGTTTGTCTCCTACTTTTTTTCAACCCCACTCTTCGGGATTGGCAATATTGGTGTTCATAGATTTCCAACAAAGACATTGTAAATGTACGCGGAGAATATGATGAACATCAGCATCTTCTGTAGTTGGCAATCTTACAATATTAAATTCACTTTTGGCAGTTGTGATTTTTTTCAAGTAGAGATTATATCGTAGTAGGTTCAGAGGCTCTGTCTTTGGATTTTCACCGTACAATGATACCAATGCTTTGGTGCCAATATCTGTGAGTTCCTTTCTGTTTGCATTTTCTGATCCAAACAGAGTAGCGCAAATGCTAAATTCCTCACATTTCCAAAAATGTGGATATGCTGCTGATTTACTTTTACCAAATAAGGAGCTTGTGGTATCGCATCCAGTTAAAGTATGTGAAAAGAGAATAATTTTGCATACCTTTTTCTCCAAGCACATGTTGCATCGATTTAATCTCACGTTTTTTATCACTGAACGTAGTAGACTGCAAACAAATATTTCGTGTATTATGGTAAATCAAAAGTACAAGAATATCGGTGTCGTCAGCAACAACTGTTATTTGCTTGTCTTCTGCCAAAGTCAGTGCTGTTTTTACAATAACTGTGTCCGCATCATCTGTAGCATAAATCACAGCGTGGCCATTTGCTTCTAAGTGTTTCCCAAGCATGGTTATAAAACACTGTTTATTTTCATTATTAGAAAGAAAGCGTCCTTTGCCAATAAGAAGTGGAGAGCTCTCAGTAAATTTCACTGTTACTGATCATTGATTTGTGCGTATCTGATGCTCTACATCCTTTGTACTGGAGATGACATAGCCATCAAATACAATTGTCCTAACTTTATATTGCTTAGCAATATGACTGTTATATACATAGTTGTAATACATCTGAAAATTTCCTAGTTTTTGGCCATGGCAATTTGTCAAGTAGTGCACCCCCGTCAAGAACATACGATGTTTCCGCAGGTAACATGTAATTTAAACTACTTCCTATGTCATCCAAAGTTCTTGCCAATGATGTTTTGGCACTTTTCTCAATAACTGAGTTTCTGGAAACATTACTGTACGGACCCGTATAACGCCAGATTTAACCCGTTTCTCACTGTCAGATATAGCGACCACAAATAAAACAGTGTTCATTAAATGTAAATGTTGGTATATCCCACCGTAATACTCTACTGCAGCTGGCTAGTGCTTCATCCTGAGTATGCAACTTCAATTTCATATCACTCTTGATATTATTGGGATTGGAGTACAGACGGCGGCATTCGACATGGACACTCACAGGGTGATCAGGAAATGGTTCAAATAACTCATGGATATTGTCTTTTCGAATTTTACTTGCACTGATGATACCTTGTATACCTTTCGCAGACAACTTAACACACTTTGAAGTTTTGCTTTCATTTTCAGAGCACAAGAAACAGTTACTTTCTGCCATTTTCAATTTCTTAGAAGATGTCAATACTTGAAGAAGACACCTGAAATAAAAATGGAATTTAAATAATTTTTACACACCTACTTCATCTTCGTTAACATTTTACTTCTAAAAAGCATTATTGTATTATTTTCCAGCGCGAAATACCGTGTAATTTGTTACCACACATGACTTTATTTAATTTTTGATGTTGTTTTCAAGATGGCGGCCAAAAAACGCATTTTGCACACTCAGATTTTTCTAGACTTTTAGTATATCAAAAAGATACCAACAACGAACTACAAAATTCAAACCTCGTCTTTGAGGGAATTAGTTCCACCCAAAAATCTATATCTCCTGTACTATTAAATGTCTATTTCAACCTCCTGCCTTTAAAATTGGGAAAAAGAATCGACATGACAACCCTGTATTTCATACTATTTAAATTCTCCTGTTCGGCTGTATACAAACAGCATTCCGATTTTCGACTTTATTTTGATTAATATTTGCAACCTTTATCCTATTAACTTGAATTGGAGCCCGGCCCGTAGAAACTCCATATATTACTACTGGACAAGTATTAACAGTTATATATTTTATATACTTCATTATATCTCCCACAACACTACTATTATGAGATAAAATTTTAAAAAAATGGTTTCTTGACTGAAACTTTAAGTGTATGTTTTGAAAACATAAAATATAATGTAAATATTCTAGAAGGCTCCACATTCTAATTATTATGCAATTAAATATAAATTGATACAATTAAACCCCTAAAACCAACAGAAAAATAATTTAAAGAAACCGGAAGAAAGCTCCTCCAAGCCAAATACATAAGTTTATCATAACGAAATCGTGGTAATGTCCCTCGAACTCAAATATAAATAAATCCTAAAAAAATAATCCTTAAGTAAAAAAAATAAGAAAAATGGTACCCACCCAACAATAAAATTCTAAATAAAACACTTATAAATAAAATGCTAGCATATTCAGACATAAAAATTAAAGCAAACCCACCAGCACTATACTCAACATTAAATCCAGAAACAAGGTCAGACTCCCCCTCAGCAAAATCAAAGGGAGTTCGGTTAGTTTCAGCTAAGCAAGAGCTTAATCAGGCTAAGGCCAGTGGGAAAGCAATAAAAATAAATCATAAATAATGCTGAAAAATATTAAATAAAAGTAAATTATAACCACCAATTAAAAAAATAAAAGACAATAAAATTAGGACCAATCTAACCTCATAGGAAATAGTTTGAGCAACTGCTCGAAGACCCCCAAGCAACGCATAATTAGAATTAGATGATCACCCAGCAGATATTACTCTATATACCCCTATTCTCATGCAACACAAAAAGAAAAACACCCCCAAATAAAAATTAAATAATAAGGTGTGATCTGGAAAAACAACTCAAACAAATAAAGATAAAAATAAACTAAAAACTGGAGATATATAATATGGATAATAATTTCTCAAAGTAGGTAGTGTTTGCTCCTTAGTAAATAGCTTAACTGCATCAGCAAAAGGCTGAAAAATACCACAAATTCCAACACGATTAGGCCCCCTACGAATTTGGATATAACCTAAAACCCTACGCTCAAATAAAGTAAAAAAAGCAACTCTAATTAAAATACATACAACCAAAATAAAAAGAGAAATAACTCCAATAAATAAGTCTAATATCATCTACTATAAAAAGAAATTTATCTTCATTTTTGAATTCTAAATTCAATGCACTTCTCTGCCATAATAGTAATTATTATTAATCAATACATATTATATATAATATAAGTATTTGATCCATTCGTACTAAAACACTTTAAATATTAAGAGATAGAAACCAACCTGGCTCACGCCGGTTTGAACTCAGATCATGTAAGAAATTAAAGGTCGAACAGACCATCAAATTTGAAATGCTACACCCAAATGATATCTTAATCCTACATCGAGGTCGCAACCCCTCCTGTCGATATGATCTCTCAAGAAAGATTACGCTGTTATCCCTAAGGTAACTTATTCTTTAAATCACTAAAAATGGATCCAAATAACAAAAATTATTGAACATCAAATAAAAAAGAGTTAAATATTATCTTCCCATCACCCCAACAAAATATTATTTAATAATATATATATAATTATACTACTAATCAAAACATTATCAAAACAATATAAAGATCTATAGGGTCTTATCGTCCCCTTAAAAAAATAAATCCTTTTTACTTTAAAGTAAAATTATATATTAATTAGCTAAAGACAGTCTATTCCTTGTCCAACCATTCATTCTAGCCCCCAATTAAAATACTAATGATTATGCTACCTTCGCACGGTCAAAATACCGCGGCCATTAAACAAGCGTCATTGGGCAGGTTATACTTCATATAAAATCGTGAAAAGATGTTTTTGATATACAGGCGAGAATAAATTTTGCCTAATTCCACTAATTAATTAAATAAATATACTAATAGAATCATAATTTCCAAATAAAATTAATTAAAACATATAATTAGGTAAACAAGTAAAACTAAACTAAATTTTTAATAAAATTCCAAATAAATTATAACAAAATTGCAAAAATTAGCAATCTCCAAACCAACAAATATAATAGTTTATTATAAAGTTATAACCAATATATTAACCAGAAGCACATCCCCCAAGTCATAACTAAACATTAATATTATAATATAAATTAATATAAAAATATTAAAATGTAAAACTATATTAAATATAATTCCCCAATAACTAGATATAAGATAAGTAGAATAACATTTTATTACAAATAACAATTTTAACAGAAAAATATAACACTTTTACCTTAAAATTAATCTACTAGCTCCTCACGTTTCGAGAAAACAGGATATTCAATTAAAATTTAATCCTCCCTGATACAAAAGGTACGATTATTAACATCTATAATAAAAATCAATATTTCATATATTTAATAAATCCCAACACTGTACTAATAATCTATAACAAACTAATTTATATATACTAAATATATAACCAAAACCAATAAAATTCCTTTTCATACACAATCAATTTATAAACAAAATTTAGATAGTAATAAAATTTCTATCAAAATATGTCGAATCGCAAGACTAACTACTCAATGTAAATGAATACTCTAACTAATAGAAATATTTTGATACTAATCAAACCAGGCACACCTTCCGGTACGCCTACTATGTTACGACTTATCTCACCTATATAAATGAGAGCGACGGGCGATGTGTGCATACCCTAGAGCTAATAAACCAAAATGTTATTCTAAAACAAAATTACAATTAAATCCAATTTCAAATATACTTTCAACATATTATCCAAATCAATATAATGTAACCCATCTCCACCCACTAATACGCTGCACCTTGACCTGAAATATATTTCAATAGAAAAAAAGAATATATATATATTTAAATCTTCAAATTACGGCGGTATACAAACTGATATTTTACAATAATAGGTCAAATAAAACGCGGAATATCGATTACGGAACAGGTTCCTCTAAATAGAATAAAGCACCGCCAAATTCTTTGAGTTTCAAGATCATAACTAATACTACTCAGACTAAATTTACAATGATAATAATAGGGTATCTAATCCTAGATTAATACACCACCTTTATAGAATTAATAAAAATAAAGAACAAATTATATTAAAAATTTCACCTAATAAATAAAATATAAACAACCAAAAATTAATTATTGCTGCAATTAACCCAACAACTCTCCACTTATGTCCCCACGTATAACCGCGGCAGCTGGCACGAATTTAGCCGGACAAATAAATATTAAAATTTAATATCCTGTAATCTAATTTACATTAAAATTAAACAAACCCACACACTGCGAACCGTCAAACTCAAACATGCCGTCTCAACCCATAAAAAATTGGCGGAAATTTTACCTCTCTTTAACAAATACATATGTGAAATTTAATTAAGGAGATTTAAGCTAGAATAAAACTTTAATTTTAAAATATAAAGAGAGGTTCTTGTTATTATATAATATGCATTATATTAAATTAAATTATAATTAGAAATTATCTCACAAAAATTTCCCCCATTTTTAATTATACTCACTTTCCCATACTATATAGAACGCAATTTTTTCTCCCTCAAAATTGTGTTCTATATAGATATATTAACTTCTTCTTTCTCTAGATTCGATAAGTATTAAAATGACATATTAAATAAGTCAATTACTTTAAGTTAGCTACAAACACTTAAAAAAATTAAATAAAATTAAAAGCGATACTGAAGTATTTTATATTATTTAATAAATAGGTTCTACTTATTAATCATAAAAATAAAAGTCCGATAAATAATATTATTAGCCCACTATTATAATTTATTTATAAATAAAATGTCTGAAAAAGGATTACCATGATAGGGTAAAGTATACATGAAATTTAACATGTTCTTATTATTTGTAATAAAATTATTTTTTATAATTGAAAGAATTAAACTTTCTCCAATGGTATCAAACCCCATAGTGCATCATACACCAAAATATAATAAAAAGGTAAGCTAATTAAGCTAGAGGGCTCATACCCCACATATGAAGGTCTATAATTAATCCTTCCCTTTTTAATGCTCACAACCCCCAAAAAAATAATATTCCTATTGACCCTCACAATAGGAACCCTCCTTTCTATTTCTTCCACCTCATGATATGGAGCCTGAATAGGCTTCGAAATTAATTTAATATATTTTATTCCATTAATTTCTACACCAAATAATCAACGAAATACAGAAGCATCACTTAAGTACTTCTTAATTCAAACGTTAGCATCATCAATAATTTTGACTGCAGCATTAATTATAATTAATTCAATAAATTTCAATATACAGACCCAGCTTCTAACCATAGCTTTATTAATAAAAATAGGAGCAGCTCCATTCCATATTTGAATACCAGAAGTTATAGAAGGAATAACATGAATTAACTGTCTAGTAATAACAACTATTCAAAAGGTTGCTCCATCAACATTACTTTGTTATGTAACCGACAATTTAAGTATAATTCTAATTTTAACAATTAGAACATCAGCAATTATTGGAGCAATTGGAGGATTAAATCAAACCTCATTACGAAAAATTATAGCCTTTTCATCAATTAACCACATATCATGAATCATTCTAAGAATAACATCAGAAGATAATACCTGATTAATATACTTACTACTATACATCCTTATAACCACATCCGCCATTATGCTATTTTCAATAAACAAGACATACTATGTCCATCAACTGTTCATATTAAAACTTCCCCCTATTAAAAAAATGTCCTTATTCATATCAATACTATCTCTTGGTGGTCTACCGCCGCTACTAGGGTTTTTACCAAAATGAATAGTTATTATCCAAATAACCAACTTGAAGCAATTAATCATAATTATAATCCTAATTAGTATATCATTATTAACCCTATACTATTACTTACGAACCTCCCTCACATCAATTTTAATAAATTATAAAACTAATATATGAAATATTATTAATAACAAACCATTAAATTTTAAAAAACAAGTATTATCAGTAATTACAATTTTTATATCAATTTGTGGAATGCCTCTAATTCAACCAATTTATATATCTTTATAAGGTCTTAAGTTAATTTAAAACTAATGACCTTCAAAGTCATAAATAAAGGGCATTCTTTTAGGCCTTAATACATACAACGTATCACCTTGAAATTGCAGTTCAAAATTATATTCTTAACTATAAAGCCAAAATTAATGAGAGAGTTTAAAACTCATAAATAAGTTTACAGTTTATCACCTATGATTTCAGTCATCTCATTCTTGCAACGATGATTATTTTCTACTAACCACAAAGATATTGGTACAATATATTTAATTTTCGGGGTATGATCAGGAATAGTTGGAACATCATTAAGTATCTTAATCCGTATAGAATTAGGTCAGCCAGGAAGTTTGATTGGAGATGATCAAATCTACAATGTAATTGTAACTGCACACGCATTTATTATATTTTTTTTATAGTAATACCTATTATAATTGGAGGGTTTGGAAATTGATTAGTACCTCTAATAATTGGGGCCCCCGACATAGCCTTCCCACGATTAAATAATATAAGATTTTGACTACTACCCCCTTTATTAACTCTACAATTATCAGCAAGAGTTGTAGAAAGTGGTGCAGGAACTGGTTGAACAGTGTATCCTCCCCTATCTGCAGGAATTGCACATGACGGAGCCTCTGTAGATCTATCAATTTTTTCATTACATTTGGCAGGAGTCTCCTCTATTCTAGGGGCAGTAAATTTTATTACAACAGTAATTAATATACGAACTATAGGAATATCTATAGAACGAGTGCCATTATTTGTATGATCAGTAGTAATTACTGCAGTTCTCCTATTATTATCACTACCAGTTCTAGCAGGAGCAATCACCATACTATTAACAGATCGAAATTTAAACACCTCATTTCTTGACCCATCCGGTGGTGGAGATCCCATCTTATATCAACACCTATTCTGATTCTTTGGACATCCAGAAGTATATATTCTAATTCTACCAGGATTTGGAATAATTTCACATATTGTAACTCAAGAAAGAGGTAAAAAAGAAACATTTGGAGTCCTTGGAATAATTTATGCAATAATAGCAATCGGATTTCTAGGATTTATTGTATGGGCACATCATATATTTACTGTATGAATAGATGTTGACACACGAGCATACTTTACTGCAGCTACAATTGTAACGGGTTTGACCACTCGTCCGGGAGACCGAAGTCTCCAGTTCGAGGTGCCAAACTACTCTACCGCTGGTCCGTAGGTTCAGGGTTCCGCGGCCGCCCGATTGGACGGTCGCCGGTCCTTGGTTCGCGTCTCCGGTTAAGGAAACACGAATCCTACCACCAGCTAACGGTTTAGTTCCAGGTTCATGTCACCGGGTCGGTTATTTACACCTCCGGCGGTAAGCCACGTCGTGCATAAAGTGGTGCTGTTATTCATTTATAGCGATAATAATAATAATAATTGTTGTAATAATAGAAAACTATAACCCTTCTGGTCAATGGAGACAAGCTATACAGCTTCAAACTCAGGACTAAAACCAAAAATATCGACCATACGAGGATATACATGTATACATACATATAAATGAATCAAAAACACCTGTAGGGTAACGAATATATACGTGTATTTGGCAAAAATAAACACAACAATGATAATATAACACATTACTTGTACATATCCCCTCGCTCTCATTCCATCATGCACTCACACACACACACACGCTGCAGGGGTGAACACAATATACCATTACATGATAAAATATCTAACCGCCTCTTTGGTTTATTTCCCGTGTACCTTCGAATTTGAGATTTCTATTAGCCCCTTAGGCTTGCTTTCAATGTAAATACGCGCGGCCAGCACTCTGTCACATATGAGACGCGATTATCTAGGCGTCATAGTTACAAAAGTAAATAATAATTGACATTACACATTGTTGAGGCACTACAATGCAAAAGAATAAGCATACACTGAATGAATGACAAGAGGAAATTAACTTGATTACAAGTACACGAGTGCTGATAATACAAACGACTGTAATATAAACTAGGATATATTCAAAATGATTAACTCAGCTATACTATTTAGTACCTAGTTTTCTAATACATATATATATATATATCAAAGAGCACGGTAAAAGTCAAATAATTAATTATATAAATACTCGGCGCGAGAATAGGAAAACAATAACAAATCGTAGGTCTTTTACATTTATAGAATTTCGAAGGGTGAGCGAAATAGGTTCTTAATTTTTGAAGATTTATAGTACTTTTGATTTTGATTGGCCAAAATAATTAGTAATTGCAGGCAACATTGTTCGATTTCATCTCGCTTTGTGTTATGACGAACCAGTAGCGACGTAGGTGGACAAATGTTCACTCTCACACATAAAGAAATAACTGGAGGATACTATACCGACTCAATGGCGGCGTGGTCCTCGTTGCGGCGTGCCGACGACACTCGTGGCTAGGACAGTCTGTCCTCCTGGCGGGCGAAAACTGTCTCTTCGGTTTAGACGTAACATTAATTTTTCTTCCCTTTTTCCATCGCGGCGACGAAGATGGGCGGAAAAGCACCTCGCTTCCATCTGTCTGCTCGGGGCGTTGCATCCGATCATGGCTTCAATGGCCGTTCGGGGATACGCAGGGCGTCGGGTCGTCTAAGGGCGGACGTCGTTTCATCTCTCTCTTTTCTCTATCTCTTCTTCTTTTCTCGGCGTAACATCCGTCTCACCGTTGTGGTACTTTCGTCTCTCATCTGGGTTGGCAATGCGAGTTGTCGCTGCGGCGTGGCTTTCATCTCAGACATCGTTATGCAAGCGTCGTGGTGCTGTTCTCTTGACTTAAGGCGTCGTATACTTAAGCAAGGCGTCGTGGCTTCTTCTCTTGGCTTCATGGCAGCAGTAATCGGAAACCCGAAGGTCCCGTCCCTCTTAGTTTTCAGCCGCCCATATTGATTCAATGTCCCTCCTTACAAAAAAGGGAAAAACACAACTGGAGCAAGTGAAACACGTAATTAACACGGCCTCAATTCCTGGCACTGTCACTGTGATCACACACTCACGACAATTAACACGACTCGGTCGAAAGGTTAAAACAAAGCAAAGTTCCGTAACTCGCGCAAAGTGACGCGGAGATGGTGTTCGGTCTGAATATGGCGCTAAACTGTGTCGGTCCTCTGGAGTCCAGGGGTATTTAAGGAAAACTTGAAACTTCAAAAATCAACCGCCTCGCAGTTCGTTAGCTTAGAAAAAATGCTGGACGGTGGTCTTTCTTCCAGGCTCGTTGTCCACTTGGGAGGTTTGGGGGTAAAGAGAAAAAAACAGAGCAGTCCTCACACGTGTTGCGAAAGAACTCCCCCTCGGTCGGCAACTCGGACGTTGAACAAGTAAAAGTCACCCTTAGTGTCAAAAATTCCACAAGTCGCTATTGTTTTCCTACCCTCGCCGTCTAGAACCGAAAATCCAAGAAAAGCCAAAAAGCACAACTGGCTACAGAAAGTTGTTAAAGAGTATTTACGAAATTCTAAAATACACTCACATAAACTACAAAAAAAGTCTGGTGACAAGAGTAATTGTCACACAATAATCATTGCCGTACCAACAGGAATTAAAGTATTTAGATGAATTGCCACACTCCACGGAACACAAATTAATTACTCCCCATCAATATTATGAGCATTAGGATTTATTTTCTTATTTACAATAGGAGGATTGACAGGAGTAGTACTAGCAAATTCATCATTAGACATTGTACTACACGATACATATTATGTTGTAGCACATTTTCATTATGTATTATCTATAGGAGCAGTATTTGCTATTATAGCAGGACTAGTACATTGGTTTCCACTATTTACAGGAGTAATAATAAATCCAGATTGATTAAAAATTCAATTTATCTCCATATTTATTGGAGTCATCTTAACATTTTTTTTCACAACATTTTCTAGGATTAAGAGGAATACCACGACGATACTCGGATTATCCAGATGCATATATTATATGAAATATTGTCTCAAGATTAGGATCAATCTTATCATTTACAGCAGTAATTATTATAATTTTTATTACCTGAGAGGGTATAACAAGTGCTCGACCAACATTATTTAACCTACAACAAGCATCATCAATTGAATGATATCAAATATCACCTCCTTCCGAGCATACATACTCAGAAATTCCGATACTACTTATTAACAACTAATTTTTAAGGTGACAGAGAAGTGCATTGAATTTAAGCTTCAAATATAAGGATTACCCTTACTTAAAAGTGGCAACCTGAAATCAAATAGGACTACAAGATAGATCCTTCCCACTAATAGAACAAATAATATTCTTCCATGACCACACAATATTAATTTTAATTATAATTACAGTATTAGTAGGATATCTAATAACATCATTATTTAAGAATAAATTAACAAACCGAATGCTTTTAGAAGGACAAGTGCTAGAAACAATATGAACAATTATGCCAGCAATTACCCTAGTTTTTATTGCACTACCCTCACTACGTTTATTATACATATTAGATGAAATTAATCAACCTTCATTAACCCTAAAAACTATTGGGCATCAATGATACTGAAGCTATGAATACTCCGATTTCATAAAAGCAGAATTTGACTCATACATGACCCCGACAAATGAAATAACAATAGGCTCATTTCGATTATTAGATGTGGATAACCGAACAGTACTACCAATTAATATAGATATTCGAGTACTAACTACATCTGCAGATGTATTACATTCATGAGCCATGCCATCCATAGGAATTAAAATAGATGCCACTCCAGGACGACTTAACCAAGCAGGAGTAAACATTAGTCGAATTGGTCTATTTTTTGGACAATGTTCAGAAATTTGTGGATCTAATCATAGATTTATACCAATTATTATTGAAACTACAACTCACAAATCTTTTATTAATTGATTAATAAAAATTATACAAGAATCATTAGATGACTGAAAAGTAAGTAATGGTCTCTTAAACCACAAAATAGTAATATAACAACTACTTCTAATGAAAAGAGTTAGTTAATACATAACATAGGAGTGTCAAACCTAAATTATCTTTATGGATACTTTTTATCCCACAAATATATCCGTTAAACTGAATTATTCTATTTACAACATTTATAATAATTTATTTTCTATTTATAATTGTTAACTACTATAATTAGCTATAATAAATTATTAAATAATAACAATTTTAAAATAGAAAATAAACCAAAAATTAAATACTGAAAATGATAACAAGATTATTCTCGTCATTCGACCCAACATCATCAATTATAAATTTATCACTAAATTGAATAAGAACATTCCTGGGATTATTAATAATCCCAACTCCATTTTGATTAATACAATCACGGACCTCTATATTATATAACATAATAATAGTAAAAATACATGAAGAATTCAAAACATTTTTAGGAATAATTAATCACCAAGGAAGAACTCTAATATTTATTAGTATATTTTCAATAATTTTATTCAATAATTCAATAGGATTACTCCCCTATGTATTTACTAGATCAAGTCACTTTGTTTTACCCTAACCTTAGCCCTACCAATATGATTATCATTTATACTATTTGGGTGAATTAACAATACAAAACATATATTAGCACACCTCGTGCCGGAAGGTGTACAAGCACTATTAATACCAATTATAGTAGGTATTGAAATAATTAGAAATTTAATTCGTCCAATAACTTTATCAGTGCAATTAGCAGCAAATATAATAGTTGGACACCTAATAATATCAATAATTGGAAATACAGGAACAATATTAGAAATTATTGGACTTTCAATATTAATTTTAGCACAAATTATATTAATCATTATAGAAACAGCCGTAGCATTTATCCAATCTTATGTATTTGCATTATTAATTGCTATTTATTCCAGAGAATCAAAGTAACTAATGTCAACAAACCAAAACCACCCATATCACCTAGTAGATCAGAGCCCATGACCAGCAACAGGAGCCGTTAGAGCAATAATGTTAACAACAGGTATAATTAGATGATTTCACCAACAAAATATAATACTATTATTAATAGGAGTGACAACTATGATCCTTACAATAATTCAATGATGACGAGACATTTCACGAGAAGGAACATATCAAGGATTACATACAAATCAAGTTATAATAGGACTACGATGGGGTATAATTCTATTTATTATTTCAGAAGTATTATTTTTCGTGTCATTCTTTTGAGCATTTTTACATAGAAGTTTATCCCCAACAATTGAACTAGGAATATTATGACCACCAAAGGGAATCACCCCATTTAATCCAATACAAGTACCTTTATTAAACACAGCAATTCTGCTAGCCTCAGGAGTAACAGTAACATGGGCCCACCATGGATTATTAGAAAAAAATCACTCACATACAACTCAAGCACTTATATTAACATTAATATTAGGAGTATATTTTACTATTCTTCACGCATATGAATATTATGAATCCCCATATACTATTGCTGGTGCAGTATATGGATCCACATTCTTTATGGCAACAGGATTTCATGGACTACATGTTATTATTGGATCAACATTCCTAGGAGTATGTTTAGCTCGGCATATCTTATGCCACTTTTCACCAACACATCACTTTGGGTTTGAAGCAGCAGCATGATATTGACACTTCGTAGACGTAGTATAATTATTCCTTTATATTTCAATTTATTGATGAGGTAGATAATATTTACTTAGTATATTTAAAGTACACTTAACTTCCAATTAAAAAGATTATAATAAAATAAAGTAAATAATTAATATAATTATAAGTACCTCATTAATTATTATAATAATCACTTCAATTGTAATAATATTATCCACACTACTATAAAAAAACAATTACAGACCGAGGAAAAAATCACCATTTGAGTGTAGGTTTGACCCAAAATCCTCAGCACGAATTCCATTTTCTATAAAATCCTTCCTAATTGCAGTAATTTTTCTCATTTTTGATGTAGAAATTGTATTACTACTACCAATAACAGTTATTATTACTAATTCAAAACTAATATATTGATTATGTGTTAGATTCTTATTTCTATTAATCTTACTTTTAGGTCTATATCATGAATGAACCCAAGGATCACTAGAATGAGCATGCTGGAGTAATAGTTAATGATAACATTTGAGTTGCATTCAAAAGGTATTGAATAATTCAATTTACTTTACTGAGCAAGAAGCAAAAGCAATCAGCTTCGACCTGAATAAATTGGTATATGTTACCCTTGCTTACTTAACTGAAGCCAAAGGAAGGCGGCATATTAATGTTAATAATAAAATTAGGATTAGCTCCTCAGTTAAGGGGTATAATATTAAGGGGAGGCTGCTAACTTCCATCTTTAGTGGTGAAATTCCATTAATGCTCTTACACTGTTTCTTTAGTATAAAATTACATTACATTTTCATGATAAAGCTGGACTCTAAATAAATCCAAGAAATGTTTACAGAACTATTCTGCCCTTCCTAATAACTTCAATATTATGCTTTATTATAAGCTATATAAACACACATAAATTATTAATAAAATTACTATTAAAAATGAAAATATAAAATAAATATTAAAATAATTAGAATGAATTAGTTGAATGTATAAAGAATCACTCCTTATGTATTTATACACCCCCTGTCCACCTATAAACTCACTCCATCCGTAGTCAATAATCCTAATATATAAACCCCCCGTAGTAAATGAACTACTAATTAAACCACCCGAAGATAAGTAGGGTAAAAATCATATTCCTCCTAATAAATAATATATTATTTTATTATTAAAAAATGGGTAAATTTCGAATAAGAAAGACGTAATATTATATCCAATTCATCCGCCTAATAAAATACAAATGATTGCTCCTATCTTCAGGTTAAGCGGAATAATAATAACAAAAGCAGAGGGAAAAACTAATCATATTAAGCCAGAACTACCTACAATGGATAGTAATAATAAACCTAATATACCCTTAAATATACCCCAGCCTCCATCATCAGAAAAAAATTGAAATGAAGCACCTCTATAAGACTTACCAACTAAATAATAATTCAACCGAAAACTATAAGCTATAGTTATGCCCGTAGAAATCCATAATAAAATAAATATTACTAAATTAAAAGAAGATATACTTAATATTTCCAAAATTAAATCCTTAGAATAAAATCCAGCCAAAAATTGTATCCCACATAGAGCAAGACCAGAAATTATTATACAAGAAATAGTTATTGGCATCTTATTAATTAAGCCCCCCATACAGCGGATATCCTGAACATCTCCTATAATATGAATAACCACACCAGCACATAAAAATAATAAAGACTTAAATATAGCGTGCGTCAATAAATGAAAAAATGATAACTCCTTTAACCCCATAGATAATGTTAACATTATTAACCCGAGCTGTCTTAATGTAGACAAAGCAATAATTTTCCTCAAATCATACTCAAAATTAGCACCAACCCCAGCTATAAATATGGTTAACCCAGATAATAATAAGAGCACCCTACCAAGAACAGTACATATTAATATATCCCCAAAACGAATTAATAAATAAACCCCAGCAGTAACCAAAGTAGAAGAGTGAACCAATGCAGAAACTGGGGTTGGTGCAGCCATAGCTGCCGGTAGTCATGCAGAAAATGGAATTTGTGCACTCTTTGTTATTCCAGCAATGATAATAAATCTAGTAATTAATATTATATCAAAATCAGAAATTAATCATAAATAATAAATATAATTCCAGTTTAATATTAAAGCAATAGATAATAAAATAAATACATCCCCAATTCGGTTGGATAGAGCAGTTAATATTCCAGCAGAATAGGAACGAACATTCTGATAATAAATTACTAGACAGTAAGAAACTAATCCTAAACCATCCCATCCTAAAATAATTCTAATAATATTAGGGGAAACAATTAAAAACATCATAGATCCAACAAATAATAAAACTAAAATAATAAATCGATTTATATTATAATCCCCCTCTATATAAGAGCCTCTATAATTAATAACTATAGAAGAAATATATATAACTAATCCTATAAAAATTAAAGATATTCAATCAAACAATATTGTTATAATAATATTGGAACTATTCAAATTAACAATACTTCACTCAATAAAAATTGTAACATCCTTAATTAAAAATATTATTCCTAATAACAATAAAATTACTCTACTAATTAATAAAATTTCAACTTCCTGCCTTTAAAATTGGGAAAAAGAATCGTTTTGACAACCCTGTATTTCATACTATTTAAATTCCCCTGTTCGGCTGTATACAAACAGCATTCCGATTTTCGACTTTATACCCTCATAAAATTAAAACAAATGTGGCAACTTACATTTTTGGTTAAGCCGGTTTTCAACTTTCTAGTGTCAGGATTTTTAAAAAGTTACATATGAAAACTCTGTATTTCAAATTAAAACCTTTCCTAATTGGCCGTGTTTACGGTAACACTAATAAGCATGATTCCGATTTTCAACTTCATACATTCAAAAATTGAAAAGTTAAAATTAGCAACCTGAATTTCCAATTGCTTTAAACTTTTCCCTTTCGCTACATTCAAAGTATCATACATAACCAGCGTAAAAGAAAGTTAGATATGGCAATCGTGCACCGGCGAGTGTTTGGCATGAACACCTGTCTGCCTTTTATCTTCCTCCGTACAAGTTGCTTCGTCTTTCCTCTGCGTGCTCCTGGCCTTTAGAAGGTCGAATGGATTCTCTGCAGTAGTTTCGCCAGTGTTACTCGAACCAATATCCCGGAATAACTCACTTCTCCCGCGCCGTGGACTGTAACGTCGGGCCGATATGCCGAAGTGCTTAGCCCGAACAAGAAGTTGAAACGAAATGAGTTTCAGTCCCAATCCCTGGTGGTAGGAAATGAATGAGTGGTTCCATTCTCTCAACTTATAAAACCACAGGTGGCACACCTGCTGTTGAAATATAGTGTCCCCAGAAGTAGTAGTAGAGTAGTAAAAGTGATAATGAAAATATAATAATAATAATAATAATAATAATAATATCGCTCTCTTCACGAAAACAGTCCAGTGAAGATCGAAGCTTCCCCTTGCCTCCTCCACACCCCTGGCCTCCAGGTTTGCCACACTTCTTCTACGCTTCACAGTTGACACATTGCGCGTTGTACGTATGCGGGCGGTTCATTGTGCCTTCCCTGGTGTATTGTTTAAGGATTATTCCTTGCTTATTGGCAACACTGTAGATGAGTGACGTAATCTTGTCTGGACTGTTTCCGTGGCGTTTAGTAATAATCAGTTTTATAACAACAATAACGGGCGATTTTCAAATGCCGTACAAATTGCACAAACAAAATTACTAATGTACTCGGAACCTTTGATCGTTAGTTTTCTGTATACACTCGTATTATCCAACCTCGGAGCGTTCCGGGGTCGCTCCGGAGCGGAGTGGGCAAGTTTTCCAACTTCCTCTGCTCCGATCCGGAGCGGAGTGAACCATTTTCTAAAATTTCGCTCCTTGCTCCGGAGCGGAGCGAGAAATTTTCCGATTCCCGCTGCTCCGCTCCGGAGCGGAGCGGGCTAAGACATCGCTCCGCTCCGGAGCGGAGCGAACCATTTTTTCGAATCTCGCTCCTCGCTCCGGAGCGTGGGCAACAGTCGGAGCGTTGATCCGCTCCGCTCCGAAACCCTGCTGAGAACCTCACTTGCTGCATCCTGTGTCCAGGGGAGAGTCTGTTGCTATGGAGCTACAGATCACGTGGTGCTGAGAGTAGCTGTGCGGGAATCTGAATCGCTTATCTTTCTCCAGGTTACTATATTTGTAAAAATAACATCCATGCCCAGGCCGGTATTCGAATCCAGAACCCCTGGTGTCGTAGCGCGAAGGGCTTACCACTATATTTAATTTACCTTTTTTTCCGCCACGGAGCTTGGCTGGTTAGCCAATGTGTTTATATTATGTTGCGATATTATGGTAAAACCAGAATAGCTGCCTGTTGTTGGGTCACCCGAGGTTCAAAATCAATTCTCACCTCTGGAATGGTACAGGTGTTTCGTCATCACTCACACACAAATATCCGCCGACGAAAGATGTGAAACTCGAGGAAGAGTTCGAAGTTCTGTCAACCAAGGAGAAGATTGAATACTTTTTCAATAATAATGACATAAAAATAACAATTATAATGTTTATAATTAAAATATTTATTAGGTAAAAGGATGTAATAAGAATAGAGACATAACAACACGTATTCATTATCTAGCTACCAAAGAAATGTATGTCAAAAATTGGTTTAGTGCATTAAAAAAAGTTGTTACGTCTAGCTGATGAAAAATAAAGTCCCTAATCATTATTTTTATGCCTATTAGTATTATTAGTAGCACCATAAATTTTAGGAGCCACTGTCAAGACAAAGTTGTATAACCGCAATCTAATCTTTAGCTTTATGTAAGTTCTGCGAAAATAAAGTAGAATAGTAAATAAGTATTTTGCTTTTCTAATTTCGAACGTGATATACCTTTTGCACAGCGAGCTCGGGGTCCGCATCCCCTGAGCATTGTTTTCCTACTAGTATCTTTGTCCCTGGCTCCACCTTGCATGTCAAACATTCAGAATATCATATATCTCTTCACGCATGTAAAACTTACGAACACTTTTCTTCCTGTTATTGTCATATGCTTGCTTTCACACAAACCTAACCTTATGGCTGCGATGGCTTTTGTAAGAAACATTAGAGATTAACAGAGAAACTTACAATTAGAGTTCAGCTTATCGCTTTGTGAGGAACTGAAATATGCCCATACAGGTAAAACCTCATAGAAGAACGGGAACACTCCGAGATTTTACACATTTTGATATTTTCCTTCATTCCTCCTCGACACAAGATATCGCGCGGATCAAGCCCAGTAGATTTCCCAAAGGTACATCAACCACCAACCCAAGCAGAATGCTATGACTCATTTCTCATGTGCATATCGTACTCGAGGGAAACTCCTTCATGAAACCCTGGATAATATTTTACAGGAAAGGATATTCCACAGAAAAAAATAAAATAAGAAAAATCGAACATTCGTAATGTGTCATGGGTCATGTCCAAGTGCTCGTATGAATACACACGCCGTAGAGCGCCTCCCCGATGGTGTAGTGATAACGTCGTCGACTTGCTATCAAGGGGTCTAGGGTTAGATATCCGGTGGAACTACACAATGGTTTGGATCAGGCTTTAAAGTGTGGGTCCAATCCCGATTAGCCTTTCAGTGAATAAAGTGGGCTTAAAACGCAAAGTCATGCAAAAGGTAGCATATCAAAAATCTTCTTAGCCCATATAGTAGCAAAGACGTCTGATATCAGGTAAATGCTGATTGCATAAATTACAGGGGCGATTCTTGAATATGGATATCCTATGATTTGTTTGCGCCACACGATAGTTATATCTGCATAATTAAAATTTTAACAGTAAATAAAATGTTCTTTTACACAACTTCCATTGAGGTTACTTCAACGAAGGACCCTATAGAAAAATAATAACAAGCTGCAATATGAAACCTGCAGATTCTTGTCTTGATGTCATCGATAACTAATAACGCCTTTATAGTATCACAATGACAATAATAGATGACATCGCCAAACTTAACGCCTGGTGAGCTCTATAGTAATAGCATTAATTACATCTGCCTTGAATCATGTTGAAATCGAAGCCATTATATTTGTTTAACGTTTTATTATTGTACCTATTGCCTCCTTCCTGGATTCATCACTTATTATGGTGAGTCCTGCGTAGCGTGGGTTCGACCGCGGGGCTCAGTTATGGGTAGAACAAGTTGTATGAAGGAAAGGAAATGCTTAACTTATCTTGTAATGGACGATGCGTTGGTTAAGTTTTCAACAAGGACTTAATAAAATAAGGTTTACTTTGACGTACATAAAATTAACATGTTGAAGATAATATAACAATATATAGGTAATATGACAGTTCAGCATTGACATTTGCTTAAATTTCAATGTTCTTGACAATTTATCAAAACGTCACTTGAAGGAATCATTTTCGTCAATGTGCTAATTAGACGTTTCTAGATAATGTTCACTTCACAATTGCATGTCCCTCCCTTAACACTTGAAACTCGATGGTAAGTTCATCTTTGTTATGTAATTTCGAAATGTTGGATTAAAAGCGTGATCTTACAGCGTCCAGTCCCGTGAGATCTGGACAGCAGTTAACCGCCGACTCGGTTCAATGTAGAAAATATTCAAATTTTCAAACACATGACACAAAATATAATGTAAATGCTATTTGATGCTGTGCAGCGTTCCATCCCGAAGGATCGGTACAGCAGTTGGCCACCAAAACTGATGTAACACAGATATTTTATTATTGCGCGCGCGCACACACACACACACACATGTCCTTGTCTGCTTGAAGCTGTGAGGAGAGTATCGGCTAAGCCGTGCCTCTAATTCGTGGGTGATCGATCATATCTTCTTTGATTCAGGGAGTTTGAAGGTGTTCAAATCACAGCTAATGTTGCTTTGTAATTTTTGACTGCAAGTGTTGTTCATATGGTGGGGTTTACCCGTCGCGTGGTGGTTTGTGGGTGTTGTGTTCTGGGTCTGGTCTCAGTGGGTCAGGGGCGTGGGAGTTGGTGTACTCGACGATGTGGGTTGCCTTGTCCAATGTCTCGAACTGCTGGATTCGGATGCTGCAGGATTGCGTTCCAGAATGACGTGAATGATCTGCTTGGCGTCTCGACGACAAGGGGCATCTCGAGGTCCTCCTGTAGTTGGGTGGTGGATGTTTGCCACTCGTGTCCGCTGATAATCTTCAGCGCCCTGTTTTGGAGCACTTGTAGTCTCTTCAGGTAGGTCTTAGCACAGTGCTGCCACGCAGGACTCGCGTATGTCACGACTGGCAGTATCGCCGTTCTGTATAGGTGCAGTTTTGTTTCCAGTTGAAGGCCTGGAGACTTGAGCAGTGCGTAGAGCGCACCTATGCACCCGTTCCCTTTGTTGTGGTCTTTGAAGCGCAGACCACTGTCCAGTACCATTCCAAGGTAGGTTGCGCGGTTCTTTTATGGAATGACCTGTCTTTGTAGGTACAAGTTCGCTTCGGGTGGGTTACGTACGTCGCCTGGTGAAAATTATAGCGGAACTCTTGTCTGGGTTCACGTGCATTCTCCACAGCCGTGCCCATTCGCTGTATGCATCTAGTTGGACCTGCATGCAATTGTAGCATGTTTGAATGAGTCTTCCGTCTGTGAAGAATACCGTATCGTCCGCAAAGGTTGCAGGAAAGCAACCAAATACGGTTGGAACGTCTTGGGTGTAGAGAGCGTAGAATATTGGTGCTAACGCTGAGCCCTGGGACACACCGGCCGCACTAGGTCTGGATGTTGAGGCTGCACCTTGGAATTGTGCTACGAATTGGCGGTTGTGGAGGTAGGAGTCTAGCAGGTAGATGTAGCAGTCTGGAATGTTCAGGCGTGTTAGTTTGTACACAAGCCCTTGCGTCCAGACTCGATCAAAAGCTTTTTGAATACTCCGAGGACGAAATTCCTCCAGTTAAATCTGACGCTCAGATGATCCACCACCAGAACTAGCTGCGTGGTTGTGCTGCGACGTTTTCGGAATCCAAACTGGTGTGCGGGAAGTAGATCATTTTCTTCAACATGAGCCTGGATGTGCCACAGCAGTAGTCTTTCGAATACCTTGCTGAGATGGCTGAGAAGGCTTATCGGACGATAGCTCTCGGGAAAGGGGTGGATTTTTCCCAGGTTTCGGAAGGAGTATGACCTAGGCTGTTTTCCACCGCTCTGGAGAGTAGCCAGGCATCAGCATGGCGTTGAAGATCTTTGTCAGGTGTACTTGAAGCTTTCTTGGGCCCTTCTTGATTGCTTCTGTGAAGATTTTGTCGGGTCCTGGTGCTTTGTTTGCTGGGAGCTGACGGATTACTGTTGCAACCACTCGTGGAGTTACAAGCTGTTGTGGTTGAATGGACGTTGTCTATATTCTTCCACGAATTCTACTACCCTTTCTACGTGATTTCGTATTGTGATTGCGTGCTATTGGGACTAAACTGCTGTTGCAATTTGTCTGCTATGGTTTCCGCTTGCTTTTGTGGGTGGTATAGCAGTCTGTGTGGTCCCTGGAGTACTGGTGTGGTGGACTTCTGTGTTCTTCCGCTAATATTCTTAACCGTCTTCCAAAATGACTTGTACGGTGCCCTGAATTCTTTCATCTTTGCATGCCAGTGGTGGGTTTGAGTCCTGGAGATGTAATCTCGAATGCGTTTGCTGAGTGTGTTCCATGCGTATCGAAAATTTGGATGTCGGGTTCTCTGCCACTGTTTTCGTGCCCATCTCTTGAGTCGGATAAGCAGTGTGAGGAAGAGATCTTGGTTGTTCTGTCTGCTGCTGGTTTTGCCATCCGGAAGGTACTGTATCTATATGAGGTTTGAATATCTTGTGTGATTTTCTCAACTGCAGCATCTGCTTCTTCCGGTGTGTGGATTCCATCGTGGAGGTTTATTCATTCTTGGAGTAAATGAGTATAGAGCAGCCAGTCAGTTTCTGTGACGTGGTGGGTTGGCTTCAGGTGAATCACGATTCTATGCGCTACTTGGAAGATGATTGGCTCGTGGTCTGAGTCCAGGGCGCTTGTCACGTACGGGCGTTGTATTAGTTGGACGCCTCGGTGGAGAACCATGTCGGGGACGTCGGGTCGTCCACCGTGCCTGGGGTAGTAACATGTCGGTTCTATTGGAGCAGTTGCGGAAAGGTTGAGATGGGGTAGTTGGTAATGGAGACGGTTAAAAGAGTTGTTTGAAACTCTGGAATTCCACAATGGGTGTTTTGAATTTAGATCTTATGTGATGATGCTGCGTCTTCCTAGGTTCGACAGGACTTGTAGGTCAGCTACGGTTAGTGGAAGGCGTGGTCTCTTGTATGCTGCCACTATGATGAGCGATTCCCCTGGTGTCAAGATTTTGAGAGCTATGGTTTCTATTGATTGTAATGGTGGCATCTGTACTGGCTGTGTAGGAAAATCTTTCTTCAGTACGATGGCGACTCCTCGTTTTCTTTCGAGCACTCTGTCGGTATCTGTGAACAGAATAATTAGGAATATTCCAACTGTTGAATGGTTTGAGATGGGTTTCATATAGGAGGGTTACATCTATCTGATTATGTTGTATGAAATGTTTAAATAGTTGCTGTTGATCCTTGATGCCGTCGGCATTCCAGGTTAACATCTTCATTTGCCTCTTCATTGCGGTCTTAGAAGCATCCATCTTCGTACATGGCGAAGAGTGTCTCAAATGCAAATAATAAATTTGCTTGTCATGTTTGTGGCAGTTGTCAGCTTTTGTAAGCCTACTTTGAGGTGTTGAAGGAGCTTGGTAATATTCAGACCTTGAAGAAGCTGCATTATGTTTTTAATCTCATCGCCTGTTGATGGTGGAGTGTTTCTCCAGGTTGGGGTTGTGACAGTCAGATTTACCGTCGTCATTATTATTATTATTATTATTATTACTATCAGCCGCAAGAAAGGTGTTTAATCAAGGTGTTGAGTGTATTTGTATGAATATATATTTGATATGCCAAGCCGACGGGAGAAAGAAAGGAAGTCGCGAGTCTGACGGGCGAACACATGAAAGGTCACGTTATGCGTCTAAAGCTTAGGAAATTCGACCTTAGCGACAACCATTTAAATATCTCGGGTTCCGGCGGCCGGATTTGTGTGAAATTTTTACCAGCGCAGCAACATGTGTGCAAGGACGGATGTGTGGAGTTTCGTCGCGATCAAGCAAGAATTACGGATGCCAGATCGAATTGGTTGTAATCGATCAGTTTATGGGCACAGATTGCAGTTGAGCTCTGGGCGCCAACGAGACGGTAGCTTAATCCGTAGGAAACAAACCTCCAGCACGACCCTGTCCAGCCTAGGAGACAATGGAGCGAAGTGGAATGACATATCCGGAAGCGTCCCTTCAACGACCGCCGAGCGTCCTTTTTCGAAATCCGGATAAATCGAAGGACATGCTTTTTCGACACACAGTTTTACCGCGATTCTTGTAGCGAGAGCACCTCCGTGCCACCTCTCCGTATACTGTGGACTTTGTTTTGTTTCGCGAACATCAGTGTGTGATAGGCAGTAAGTCGATACGAGTGCGCTTACCTCAATCGCTGGAGGAAGTCGAAGCGAGACTGTGTTTCCGTGATAATCTTACGCCGTTTATAGTTTTTGTGAAACAAGGAACATCGAAAATCATGGCGGGCTAACGGAAGAAGAGAGATGAGGGCGTTACCCTCGATTCGCCCGATGCCAGACGAGACACCACGACCCGTGCCTACAACATGCCAAGAAACGACGAGCTACGCCGCCCGATGCCTACCAACCGCCACAGAGAGAGAGAGAGAGAGAGATGTCGAACGCCGCCATGTTGACGTCCCGACGCTTGTGATCCTCCGACGGTAATGGAGAAGACGCCGACGATGCCTACCAGCCGCCACAGAGAGAGAGAGAGAGAGAGAGAGAGATATGACGAACGCTGCCCTGTTGACGTCCCGACGGTTGAGATCGTCCGACGGTGACGGAGAAGACGCCGACGAGCCAAGAACGACCGCCCACCGCCCAGATGCGACGTCCGAATCGCGCCAGACCACGGAGATGTTCACCGATCCCGAGAGGAAGAGACGCCGACCGACGCCAACGACCCATCATCGCTGATCCGCCAAGGAACCAGATGCATGAACGCTCTTAGCATCCTCGTCGCCACGATCAAGGAAGAATAGGAAAACCTTTCGTGTGCATACTAAGTGATTTCAATCGCCCATAAAGATGCCAGGATGCGCCGTGGAACCTGAGAGGTGGTAATGTATTCATCTGTAATAATGTCAACACGTGACGGCTCGATCGATATTTAGAGAATGCCCTTGAAATTCGTCAACATTTTGAAAACGCCCACACAACTCGAAACTTCATATCAAAACTCCCGTTCGCTTATCATTTGTAATTTATTTGTCTCAGGTCAATTTTACTTATTTCTTATGATTTTTTTTTAATGATCTTAAATTCGGTGTTGTTTGTGCTCCTTTTGTATTTTTTTAAAGTGCGTACTACTAGAGTAAAGCGCCGCCCGCTTAATTGTTTAATCTATTTGAGGTTTGTTCATTTTTATGTGTCAGCGCTGTGTCGCTGCTAGCTACGTCAGGTCGCGTATGTGATTATTTGTTAAAGTATTTGCCTGGTAATATGAATTGCTCGTTGCGGCGAAGTGTTGAAGTCCCGCCTGCTAGAGAGTATATGTTGCGTCACTCAACGGAGGTTATTGTTATGTTTGGAACCACGTGAGGTCAAGTAAAAGGAAAACGTCCGCCCTCGTGAGCGTAATTGCTGTTGAGACGCTTTTGTTTATGCTGGACAAATAATGTATTGTCACCGCACCGACCTATATTTTTTAAAGATGAACTTAAGTAAGGGCTGGCTAGTGATTTGATTAGCACTGGAGAAAAATTCACAAATGACCTGATTAGACAAAAGTTAATGTAAAATTAAATGCGAATGCAATAATTAGGGCTCGTCGTCAAAAACCTGTACATTGTATGTATTATTTTTGTTGATGTGCCCCAAAAAGATTGATTCTGTGAGTGAATGTGTGAGCGAAAGAGGGGGAGATGTACCAAATTGATTTTTGTTGTGTTATGAATAGAATATACTTTTTATTTTTCATGTTAAGTTGGGCAATATCATTTCGTACGCATGTCGCTACCCGTGATTTTCAGGTGTGCAGCTAGCCGCTTCCCGGCTACAGGTAAAAGAGGTGGTAATGGAAAGTATATGTTTTGTTTGATATGGCTAATCGCTATGCACTGTTGGTCACCGGTCCCTATACACGAACTCAACCTGGACCGTATCGCTATTTCCCTTGTCCGAGGGAGATTTTGCCGCCTCTATCTAGGTAGTGGTAGCATTTGTTTTCCTGGGCAAGGAAGGGCGTTTCGCAGTCTTTCCTGACTGAAATTTGTTGCTACTGGTGTGAGTGGTTTGTATTTTGATTCTTGGAATTCGCTTTTGTGTGTTGCTTCCGACATTTATCTCTTGTTGTTTCTCTGTTTTCTAGCTTCTTCCTTTACATTTGAATGACACTGCATCTCCTGTAGTTAGCAGGATGATCTTCACTGCAGTTTGCACATGTGGCTGGTGTTGTCCGATCTTTCTTTGGGCAGTCGGAGGCATAATGTTCTTGTCCACATCTAACACATCGTGGTTTGGCTCTGCATGTTTTCTGTCCGTGGCCGAGGCGTTGTCATATGAAGCATTGTAGGAAGTCTCGTTGTATATAGGGTTCCGCTGCCACCTTGAAGTGACTAGTTTCGTTTAGATTGTAGATATCTTTCGCGCCTGGTGTCGGGAGATCCACTTTACACACAACACCACACATTTATTTTCTTCATTGTCATTTCAATGTCCACAAACCTTTCAAAATGTGTTAAAGTACAACTTTTTTTACTGTTTCCAGTTGAAAATATCCTTAAATATTCCTTCAAAACTGATGGTTTTCATGCCCGTATTTAAGCACTGCCATCTATTGTCCACTGCGCGAAACTCATCTCTGCCGCCGCCATGAAGTCGCCGACTCGCACACAATTTGGCACTTTATATTTCGTTTCACTATGATTATTACTTGTATCTTATAGTTTGTCTTGTCCTTATTGTTATATTATCTGGTTGTTATATTATGGGGGCACTCTCCCTGGTATGTTAGTTTGGGGGGAAGGTAACACAATCAGGGAGAAAATGACTACAATCCACTCACAGACTTGGTAGTTTGACAAACGAACAAGTGCGGCGTAAGAGACAGCACCTTACAGAATAACGGCGCGACACTCTCGGGAGCAGAACATTAAAAGTGACGCGGAGTGCAAATACTTGCAAATTGAATTGTTGAACTCTAGCTCAACTGGCCAGCAGCCGAACATCGTTCATTAAATATGTGAAGAGAACACTTCGTGCACATCAAGTTACAGCTTCAGCAGGCTACTTCAACACAAATTCTATGATCTTCATAGGCAAGATCAACAACAATCAAGATCCCAAGACCATAGAAGTCTAGAGTGAAAAACTAGAGAGGAGAGTTCGCACTTTGCCTTTCGGGAGATCCTCTTGCAATTAGAATTAGGCGTTCTCACCTGGGATCGATTTGTCCAGGAAGTAGAACTTTCCTCTCTACATGGAGTCTTTGGTTAACTTTTGGATATTTATTGCCCTCGATCAAGATAATTAATCCATGTTCTTGCAATACGCGTGCGAAATAGATGAGCTTAAAATAACAGAATCTAACAGCATTTGATGAATTTCATATAGTGGGATCACAAGCAAAAGAACCTGCGCAGAACCGTGTGTTATGTGCATCGTACTCGCGCGTTTAGGGGAGGGTCAGAGTGGAGCAGGCTTCCCCGTAGGCCGAGCTGAAGTGATGGAGGAGAAGATGTGAGAAGTCTTCTGGCAGAAGGTACTGTTGTCTGTGGTCGCTTTATGAAGGACAATTTGCATTGCAAGAAACCTACGTTCCGGTTCTTGCTAATGGCACTATCAGCTGAGAATATTTTCTGTGTTCAAAGGGGGTCTACTTCGTAGCTCAGTACGATCGGTGGAGACCCGAGAGTTAAAAAGGAAGCGAAACTGAACATACAGTATTTCCTCTACAAGCGATGCTCTGCACTAACATCATCTCGAGTGTCCTACCAGGCTGTTCAAGTACGGGGTCGAGCTCTGGAAAAGTATCGAGAACTACTCACGCTTGTTAAAGAAGGCGAATGGAAGCCGAAATGGCTAACACTACCACCACAGAGGGAGGCATGGGTGGAAATTTTCAAGTGCGGGTATGTGGATGAATGTGCAAGTGCTTTTCTAGCAAGGACCCGATCCTCACGACGTTCGAGCTCAGTTTTGAGCTCCGTAGGCTGAGCTTTATGGAGTTTAAGAGCAAGTATCATGAATTGGACGTTTGCATGTTCGATTTCTTGCTGCAACTTGTCCTCCTAGTCATTCAAGCTTCACAAGAGAGCAATTCTATCATCTTCCTATTGATTCCCTGTAAACCTTCCGCGTACCCAACTATGCAGATGAGTGTCCCGACAAAATCGTACCAGCGACAAAACGTACCACTTGGGTTTTCGCGACGAAACGTACCACTCAGATAAACAGCTACCTGTGAAGGATCCACTAACAACTTCAAAATATTTACTCCGCGACAAAATGTACCACTTCAAGGAAGCTCTTGACATGTCAGACATTACAACACGGTGCGCTATCTAGCACCCAGCTAGGTTATTCTTTAGGTTAGGTTAGTTTAGGTTAGGTCGATGAAGAAACAGTGAAGATGCTTGACGGTACTTCTTTCCTGTTAGCTAAAGAAGGAGAAGAAAAGAGTATTATCATTTTCTGCGGTGAGAAGGGCAAAGAGAGTTTAAAACGATATACTCATTTTTTCATGGATGGTACTTTTAAGTGCTGTAGTAATCACTGTAGTGTGGAAATACACTCTCAAGCCCCAGAATCAGGGAAAATAACTCTTTTCTTTGATTACTTTGTGAATGGTTGGTTGCAAAACGCGGAAATTCCAATAACAGTGTGGAACTGTAATAACAAACGACACCGAACTACGAATGCCGTATAGGGTTAAAACAACCGGCTGAACACACTCTTAGGAAGGCCAAACCCTAGAGTGAAGGACGTGGTAATTTGTTTGAAAGGAGAGGCCGAAAAATCAAACTGTGCATTTTTTAGGTCAGAGTTAAACATTGAAGATTCGAAGAGGAAGATGAGGTATATAATGTATGACAAACGCCTTGAAAGAATTCTGAAGCGCCATTTGATAATGAAAACGGAACCCTAAGATCTTGTTTGAAGGCAATAGCTTACACGCAGAAATTAGAATGAAACATAACGATCCTCCATGTCAAGAGACAATATTCTTGCTGCTGACATAACTAAAATGAAAATCGAAAAAAAAGACGAAAATATAAAACAAAAGAAAAAATGTGGACGACAGTTTAACCACAGCTGATTTTAAACACGCCAAAATAGCTATATATACATTACATAGTAATTTTGCCAGTCCAAAGCCTGGAAAAAGTGTGATGGAAATCAGCAAAACTAGAGAAAATCGTAAAATCGTAATTTCGGTAAATGATTTTTGATGCCGTCCCATCAAGTGGTACGTTTTGTCGCATCGCAAATATTTTAAGACTCATTAGAAGACCCTTCGCAAGTAGCCGCCTAGGTGGTACGTGCGTTTTGTCGCGTATTCATGCAGATGCGGTGGCTGTGACGAAAGACAAGGCACCCTTTGAAGATGTCATTTATGATTTTGTGATGTTACTAAGAGCATTTATTGATTGTATTAATATTTTCTCAAGTATTGATTATAAGCAATAATTTGAAAATTAAAACAATTTGATTAATGGATAACATATAATACCGTTCTTGATTTCCAAGGGACTCTTTCAAGTAGCCTTAAATAGTTCAGTTTTTGTTTGTGTTTTTGCCCCTGGATTTTATACAACCCATATATCCACATCCACGAAATATGATAATTAGTAACTAAAGTGCTGATAATTAACGATTATACTGAAGCTGTTTTAACAGCAACATGCTATTATACACAACCTTGAAAAACGCACCCCTTAAACATAGGCAATCAATGTATTTTTCGTCACTATTACGAATTTAGAATGCTTTCGTAGGCCTTATTGGAAAGTTTTCCTTTCCTTTGATCAATAAAAGACATAAATCATCAAACAGGACCAATAAAAGTTCATTAAAACCGCTTGTGTCAAAAGATATACTAATAAATCAGCCGCCATTTTAAAAACGTCCGCCATTGCTGACCAACAGCGGACTTTAAAAAACTCCAGTCTTTAAGATAATGCAAATATTAAGACGGACATTAACTACATTCGAAGTTTCATGCTTTTATCACAAAAATGCACAATTCAGCAAAATATCTGCACATATCGGTAGAAGGGTGATTAATTTCTTGCTTGTGGGTATATTGCATTCATTCTCTCTTTTAATATATATGTACATTGAAGTTTTTTTCTTGGGAAGAAAGTTTCAGGTTCTCTTCAGCATGATTTGTTATTGTTTTCGTCATAAGAACTCATGAGTACCCGCAGAGTGGTCAACGGAGTTTTGTCACTTGAAACTCCTTGGAAATAAGGAAAAATTGCGTACTTCTTCCTCTCTCTCTTTTCTTATTTCTCCTTTTATCCCTTGGCTTCCACAATGTCGAACCCTAGGAGTATCGACGGAAATTATTCCTTTTTGAGATCAATCATAGCGGCCTACTTTGCCACGCATGATGATGCCATACATCACATTCAATTGTTACTCAGCTCTCCTTTCCAACTTGGAAAAATTGAAGTATTGTTTTCTTATTCCTCATTCGTTCTTTCAGTTATAATCTGGTCAAGTCATTAACACATCGAAACTGGTCTGACATTTTACATTCCCTGAAAGTCTTGTTGCATAAGGTGTTCTCTAGCTGGGCCACTGACGGACAATTTATGTTGCAGTTAGACGATGCCGTTTTCTCGCGAAGACCAGATTGATGCGGAGTCAGGGATTTGCAAATTATATGCAAGCAAAGGAAGCAAAACTAAAGAAGGATTTTAACAGATATAAATGATGTAGCCTGCAAGTGCATGCATATTCTGCTGTTTAATTATTTCCACGGACAAAGACTAAAGTTTGCAACTTGGAAAAGGAAGAGAATAATCATCTCGCTCTTAACCAAGTTTTAATAATACTCAAGAGGAAGCTCATTTGTCACTTCAGGGAAACTGTTTTACGATCCAAGCAATAACGTTGCTCAATTATCAGGTAAATAGTGTTAAAAATCTCTTCAACCTTCAAGGTTCTAACAAGTTATTCTAAACGAAGATGTGCTCGCCCTAATGACAAAATAAATGTTTAAAACAAGAACGAAGGAATAATTCCGACATACACCTGCTTTTTATTTAAATAAATGTACATACTCCATGAGCATGCTGTGCGAATTAATCTAATTACTTAATTAATTAAATCTAATTGATGAACAACTAGTATCACTATCATACAGAATGACTAGCACTTTTATGTCCATTCTTTGTCGACAAAGGGCCTCCCCGATGGCGCAGTGATAGCGTCGCCGCCGTGTTATCAAGGAGTCCCGGGTTCGATACTCGGTGAAGGCACACAGTGGTTCGGATCCCACTTTAAACTGTAGGTACAGTCCCGGTTAGCCTTTCTGTGCATAAAGTGAACTTATAACAACAAATCCATTCAATTTGTTGAGAAAGACAATTTTATTGTATTGAATGGTGGCGAACAAATGTGAGTTGTAACTATCGTTGAATTTATTTCCTGATTTCGCATTTAGAGTTTAGAATAAAATAAAAATGAAATAGGCAAGCCCATGCATATTTTATTGTTTAATACTACGGTTGGTTGTTTAAATATATATTACATAATAGCCATGAAGTAATTGTTGTAATTTGTATGCACTTTTCGTTCGGATTTTTTTCGTGACAATGCGCAAAAATAGTTCCTTGGCTTAAAAAATAATCTGTTGAAGAGAAAATCCATACCCTGACCGTCATAAAGAATTAAGCTTAATGCGGATGTTTCTAGAATTGAAGTGCGCACATTCCAAAAACTTAGATTTAAACATTTGTTTTCCAATTCTGCATGCAAGCACTGTATTTTGTAATTTATAATTAACCACCCATCCACTTTCTTCTACGCCATTCATTGAAGTTTACAACCTATGGATAGAAATTGTGACTCAGTGATGTATTTGTAATGGCTAACGGGCTTTATTCTCCCCTGAGTGTCTTCGATCCAAGAAAAATACGTTTATCATCTCCTATTGACTTAAAAATGTTCATTTATGAATTTCGTGACATGAATGAATGAAATGAAATGCGGACTAAATACAGACAAATGTGCACACACAGAAAATAACTTTACGCTCCGAAATGAAAATGTAAATACCTCACTAATGTGATCTAAAACAGAGACAAAAATATTTATTAAAAATGGTTGGTTAGGAATTGTTATTGTGAGCTGTATTTACTCAATGTTGACGTTACTTTACTCATTGTTTTATGTTATACGTAAGTGGTTCACACAAAAATACACCACTAAAAGACTTGTGAGAAAATATGCAAAAAGTATATAATTCACAAAAAGTTAGTTCATAAACAGACATGAAAAAGATCTGTCTTCTCATCTTCGTTTTGCATATTTATTACAACAAAAGTTTGATTGCCCTGTGTTGGAGAACCTGATAGGCAAGGGAATAAAATAATCCACTGGCGTGACAATCAGCAACATGAAACGCTCACTTATTCTTGGCCAGTCTTTCACCAAATAATGCAATATATGACTCTCAAAGAACTTGATGTGGAATGCATGTGCAATGCATACGATTTCGTCTTAAAATTTTCATATTGGAATTTTCACTCACAACGCCCATCATCAATCGAGAATTTAGTTTCTGGACATATAATAGTGCACGTTTTGAATAAATGGTCTACTCATCATCATTCACTACCCCAAGTGCCGAGCCTTCCCCTATCCTCTTCCAAAAATAACAATTTCCGCTTCAATGGCTGAAGAACGTTACCGCAATACACTGGCGCGATAAACTGAAGGCTCGTGAAGCTTCTATAGATAATAAATGCACAGTGAGTATAACCATAAATGAGCATTACAATAGCAATGCCTTCTTTAGCAAGGAATCATAGTCATAATTTGCTATCTACAAATTATATCTCCTTTTACCACTGCGTTGTACTTCTAATGACAGTGGGTTCGATCCTGACAAGTGATGAAACTTTTTAATCTTAGAGCAACATAGTTTCAAGCGTGAAAGCTCAGGCCAGGACTCGAACCTGTGAACTTCGGTGGCTTGATAGAAAGTTGATCATTTAACACGCTCGTTTACCGAGCCGAAGATATTGAAAGCAAGAAAAACTCATTTAACATATACTCTGCCCAAGGAATCTTTAGAGCAAGCTAACGAAAGCAAGTCCTCTGCGCAAGTAGTGGTTCCAGAGGTCTCGACCAATGAATTCGCGAGAGGGAAAGGGATTGCACGGAGTGGGCAATGCGACTGTAGGTATCAGACTTTTTCAGCAGCGCGCACTGATTTGCTCCGTCCACTCGCTTTCTCCCTTTCTCTGCCGTTATACGCGGCGTTGCTCCACAGACACCTGGGACGTAAGTAGGTTATAAATCTCTTTTATAAAAATTATCAGGATTGTATTTCTCAGGACATACCACTGGAATTTACATGGGACACTTAAATCACAGAAGAAAATTGAACGCAAATTCATGCCATCAAGGATTCTGTGCCATTTACTCCAAGCCAAATATTTTGATCAACACTATTTGCTTCTAGGTTCTAGTACGAAAATGTCGTATGTATGAAAACTTTGTCCATACAACACCAGTCAGCAACTAATACACATTTCTACATTGCACAGTTACAAAACACCTTTCACTAGAAAACGAATAAAATTAGAAAAAGGATGGAAAATTCCGGTTCGTTAAGTCAAGATATTTATATTTCATTTCATACACTTTTTAAAATGTACTGTTTAAATGAGGACGGATGCAGTTCAAGACGATGCGGCAACTTACTCTGTTCTATGCATCTATCGTCTTTGAATCAAAATTAGTTCTAAGTTCAAAATACTACGATATCGGGAGAGATAATAGTAGAGGAAGTGCCCGGGTTCACCAACATCAAGTGAGGAGCTGAAGTGAGGAGCTCGCCTTAATGGATTTCTCCCGTAAGGCATGAGCTCTATTTGATGGCGCAGTGTTGCCAGCTTCTTACTCGAAAAAATTACCAAGGTTTTTGGTCTAGCCTAACCTAAAGCAAGGAGCTGGCAACCTTTTCCTCGCAGTGTTGCCAGCTCCTCACTCGAAAAAATCACCAAGGTTTTTGGGGTAACCTAACCTAAAGCAAGGGGCTGGCAATTTTTTCGAGTAAGATGTTGGCAACACTACACCCGAAAATAAAGCTCGGTGGGGCTTGCTTTAATGGTTTGCTCTTGTAAGGCAAGGGGCTAGAGAGAGAGAGAGAAAAACTTATAGCTGGGAACAGTAATGAGCGAATGCGCCATATCGTAATTTTCCAACTCCCGGGGGCCAATGTTTGTATATCGCGACCTTTGTAAACCTATCTCTCTCTCGGGGGAACGATGTGCCGCGCACACGCACACACACACACGCACACACACACACACACGCGCGCGCGCTTATGTATTGTAACACAAACAAACAAACAAAATAATAATTGTTGTTTTTTTAGGATACCTGGCCCCTAACCCCGCCAGGGTGCGTGGTGCTCAACCCAAAAAGGTTCTAACGGCTACGGCTCTAGATAACCGCACCTCTGTAGGGTTTCACGTGTTTTTTTTTTTCCCCCAAACTTCCATGAAACCCTACAGAGGACCTCCGTAATGCATGCAACGTGTACTAACGACTCTAGTGTTATTTGATGTTGTGATATTTTTGGATATATAGTTTTATTGTGAGATATAGATAAAAATAATTATGTTTATTATAATATTTTCTTGATGAAGATGGAGAATATGTGTGTGTGTTACAAATAAAGTTGCATGCTTATTTTTCTAGTGTGTGTGTATGTGTTTTTGATGTTTCGACAGCATCTGAAACGATAAAAAAAAATTTTATTGTTAATTTTCACATGTAAAAACAACAACAAATTTTTTTGTGCAAATTTTCTGATTGTCTCGTGCTATAGTGCAAAAAAGATATTGTAACTGATAACTAATGAAATTGACATTTGTAACTGATCTGAACTAGTGAAATTCGTATTGTGCCATTGTAACTGATTGTGCTAGTGCAGAAAATTTCTTATTTGTGCAAGAAAAGATGTTAAAAACTTGTTAAAACTGCTCTGTGACCCTCTCGTTCTTCACGTCGTAGGCGAAGGACTTCTCTGCAATCAGGATGACACTGCATAGGGTATCCTCGGGCAAGGCATCGTGGAACTCGCAGACGACCTTGATGTTGGTTCGATCGTTGACCACAACCTTCTTTCTCTTAGATGTGTTGATGACGGTCATGGGTCTCCGTGCTTTGAACTCGCTGGGCGTGTAGTACATGTCCACGCTTCCCTCGGTCACACGTTTGTAAGCCGAGAACGCTTCGTAAAGTTTGAGGTAATCGTTTTTGGTCACGTCGAGGTTGTAATTCTCGCGCGGGAACACTTCGTTGCGTCCGTTCTTCAGATAAACGTTCTTGATCTTGCAGTCGTCGAACTTGCTGGAATCTTTTTCCTGATTCTTGTCCCTCCCGGTCTGAAAAAGCACTACGACGAAATCTGGCATGTCGAACTGTATGTTGTTGAACTGCGTCGTCACGTCGAATTCCATGTGACTTCCCGACGCCATCTTCTGCACGCACTGGTAACCGTGAAAGTGAATCAGCACCTGCGGACTTTTCAAGATCTCCGCTTTGTACTTGAGGGCGTAGTTTGTTTCGTATTCCACCACCGGCATTCTCAATTCCATGCTCTGGATGACGCACTTGGCTGCTTCGGGTAAAGTGTTGGCTATCGGCGTGGTGCCGTCCGGACCCAAAGTAGCGTATCGCATCAGTGCGTCGTTGTCGTTGGCCGCTCTTCGAAACGTAACCCTCAGTCCCCCCTTCCACATGATCTCCTTGTAGTCCGAGAAGAAACCAGGCAGCAGACGCATGGGAAAAAGCACCGTGTGACTTCTCGTCGATATTTTGGTCCCGGCTTCGAATCCCCCGGCCTGGTAGTACGCTGCGTCCGTTTTGGATAATTTCAACGTTCCCACTGCCGTCGACGTGATGCCTGGATAATCTATTCTGTCGATGACGGTGTTGTGTTTCCTCACCTCCACCTGCGAGAACAGGTGAGGCACGAAGTTGTCCACGAGTATCAAGTTTGCTGCTGCGGGAAACGCGTCTCCGCTTTCTTTCTTCACCACGTCGAATTGAAGGTAGAGGTCCGCTCTGTGAGGATGAATAAACCCATCCCCTACGTCCACGTCGTATTCGATCTCCCTGTTCGCCTCGTTGAGATTGGCGAACGTGCGACGGTTGGGAGGGAAAGATTGCAATTCGTAACTTTCGATTTGCTCCATTTTACATGTATGGTTATTTATTATACGTTGATCTCCACGATGGCCGTCGTAGTGGCACCTGCGAAATCCACCACGTCTCCTTTCTCGTTCGTCACCACCAACTCTATGTCGTCTATGCGGTTGCGACATACTGGAAAATAGATCGGCGAAGAGGGTGTGTAGATGATCGGTTCCATGAACTCGGAACTTGGTTTGAAAGTGGCTATGATTCCCGTCTGCTTGTGACTTCCTAACAATCCGTCCGAAGATTTCGTGATCATACCTTCGGCCACGTTACAGTGTACGTTCAGAGTCTCTATGGCCAAGAATTTAGGAATGTTGGTTGCCACGTGCTGGATGCCAGCTTCGAGTTTGGTGTCGTTCTCGAAACCTAAAAGTTCTCCCATGGTGCCCAGGTCCACGGTCTCCGTCGCGGACAGGATTTCCACTCTGTGCGTGACCGAATTTTGAGAAAGGTATGTGCCTCTGGGTAATTGAGCTTGCAAAGTGGAAAGATTGTATTGTCCTGGCGTGACGACGATGTGTTCGCTTCCGACGCTAATTTTGTTGTTGTGCTGCGTAACATTGGGTATGAGGTACATGCTGTAGAATGCACGCAGAGCCACGGATTTAGGATAGACGATGTCGTCGTGCAGCGTGAGTTTTAAGATTGAAGATTCGCTCGTGAGATGGAACACGCCCATCCTAGTGATGCTGTTTGAGGTTCCACAATGCTTTCTGGAAATCCTCGATCGTAGGGTTATTTATTTTAGAGAGAAACGCGAGCACGGAGAGGCAGAGATGACCGCAGTTCACGTCTCCGAAATTTTGAATGCGTTCGTCGTTGTAGTATATAGAGGTTTTGTTCGTTTTCAGATAATAGACTAAATTTGTAGGTGGAACACCTCCGAAAGAATCGAAAACGAATGCTTTATCATCATTTTTGTGGTAACATATCCAATGCGTGCCTGGATTTTCTTGACCGTCCAAGTTGACTACTCCGCATTCTCTTCTTTTGACGCTTGAAGGTAACGAGTCGGACATGAAAACTCCTCTGAAGTGTTTGATTCGTAACGGTCCGATCAGAGATTCAATGTCTCGGTTGGTGAGTGCTTCTGTTTCTTTTTTTTAAACTTCTTCATCACGCCCTTTCCTCCTTTCTTCTCCATGGCCAGGTTGTGACGTTTCTGTTCTTCCAATTCCGCTTTGTTCTTCTTCGAGTAGATGACGGTTTTCGCGATGGCGGCACTTCCGCCGGCCAAACTTCCAACGGCCCCCAATGCTGCCAGGATGGCCGGGATGCTGAATATGAAGCCTCCGATCTTTTGCTGTTTCCGCGAACGCTGCAATTTTTTCAATTGAGGTGTGCTGAGCAGCAATTTCATTCCATGTCCTTTCGACAAGCAAGAACGTTTCTTCTCGCGTTGTTTCTTGGTGAGTAACCCATCGAGGGCACCTAGATTTTTAAGATTGGAGTATGGTATCTGGTACACGACACCCTTGGGCTTCATGTTGATGCTCTATGTGTTATTTTCACGGTATGTTATTTATATATATATTCTGAGATTTTTTCTTGTGTAGTTTTTTACGGTATGTTATTTATATATTTTCAAGGCCTCGCAGTCGTTACACAAATTCTATAACGTGCTTCGTTTTCTTGCCAAGAAGTTCCTTTGTCCCCTTGTACACGATTCGAGTTTTGTTCTCGATTAAAATAGATAGCTTCTCGTCGCATAACATGTTAGCGTATCGATCTGGTAAAAATAGACTGTATTGTGCGTTGAGCAACAGGCGTACCTTGGGACCATACTGGGTAGAAACGATTGAACCGGAAGTTATCGTGTAAGGTTTGTCGACTTCCAATTCCTGAATTTTTACATACTCAACTGACAAATTTAGCATTTGTTTTAATGCTTGGAGATCACTTATTTTTTCGGTCGTCATATCAAAAAAAATTTCAGAGTGTTAGAGAGAAATTTAATTGTTTTTCACGATGTGTGTTATTTATATATACCGAAGATTATTTATTTATATATCAAGTTTTTTTGGCACGTATATATATTATTATTTTTTTAACAGAGGAAGAAAGTCCGTGCTTCGGAAAACGCGATGATGTGCGTAATGATATCTTCCTTCTCCTGCATAGACTTGTACCAATCTACTGTGTACCGTCTTCTTCCCTGCATCGCCTCGTGCAGTTCGTCCGACCTCTCGTTCAATTTTTCCCCTGCAGCCGAAAGCAGAATGTTGAGATCACTGCACCTCAGGCCGCTGATCCCCCGAAGATGGTCCTTGAGAACCATTTCACAAGGGATGCGAAATTCCGGCGTCGTTCTTGCTATGATTACAAGTTTCCCTACATCTCCGTTAACTACCTTTTTGAATATTTTAGATAGTAGCTCGGGTGGCAAATCAGTTATGCAAGCCATGTTGTTTTTTTTTTACTGTATGTTATTTATATACCCCACCCCAATTTTTGTTTCGTGTTCATGGCGATGGTGGTGCCTAGTGCGGCGACCCGTTCACCCAACGATGCGTCTCTGCTCACGAACCTTTCGAAAGCTGCGTGCTCTAACTTTCTGTCTGCTTCGTGACGTGCGTCCAGATCCGTCTGCGTGGTGTTGTAAGCAATGTCGTGATCTTTGCATGCCGCGTCCAACGGATTCACACCCTTGTCTCCTCTCTCCAATCTTTTCTCGAGTTTGGTACCCGGTCCGCAGTACTGGTAGCCCGGTAGATGCATCTCGAAAGGTAACTTGTTGATGATGTCGTTCACGAGTCCCTTTCCTTCGGCCACGTTCCAAAATTTCGGAGGCAGCGTGTTGATGATTTTGATCAGGTAACCTATGCCCTTGTCATCGTTCACGATGAAGTTGGAAAGTTTCGTGCTGATCATGTCCACGATGCCAACCTTCTCGTTGTAGAAATTACGATTGCCTGCATTCTCTTCGCCGGCTATCACCAACAATCGGTCCACGAGTTTCCTAACGTCGTCCACCCAAACGAATTCTTTGGGTAACGTGTTGTAGCGTTTGACGCCGCTGCCCGTTTTGACCTGGTTCCAAATCGGTTTGATGAGATTCCTGTACTTCTCGCCGCTGCTCGATTTCACCCTATTCTGCGAGGCGTCGTTGTTCTGGTACAAGGCATCCGTCATGATCAGAATTTCCTTGTAACTCTGGTAATCTTCGTCGGTGTAATCTTTCGGCTGCTTTTTGGCGACGAGTTCCCACAGTCCCACCGTACCCGGATACCTGGTCCAACTATCCTTGTCGCCTAAATTGACTTTAATGTCGTTGCCTTCGAAGGTCACCTTCGATTTCCCAATCTTCCACACCACACCGCCGCCTTCGCTGGTTTCCATGCTAGGATACAATCCGAACACTTCATCCTTGTCGAATTTCCCCGTGCTCAGGTAGTCTCGTGCCAAAGGTCCCAACTCGATTTTATCCGAGGACGACGTGCTACCAATGGCTCGACGTCGTGCCGGTGCATCCTTCAGTTCGAACGGTGTCGAAGGAATGCTCGAAATAGGCGTGGGTACGGCGTAACTTTTAGCTGCGAGCGGTACGAGTTCATTAATCAAATTTTTATTTTGTTCCGTGACACTTTTAATTTCTTTACCTAGACTGCTGATGGCATCGATCACGGGTTGATCCTGACGTTTCTTCTCTTCGTAGAATCCGCGATTCTCGGATTTCCAACCTTTGAAGCGTTTCGCGAGGTAATCGCGAAGCTTGAGATTTTCGTCTTCGATTTTCCGTTTCGTCATGACGTTATTTATACACGTCGTTTCTCACAACGTTGCGACGTTTAGAAAATCGTTGATTTTGTTTCTGTATTTTCCGTCGTTGGGTTTCCTCGTCATGTCGATCGTCGCAAATCCGAAATCGTCACCGTTCCAGCAAGTAGAGCAGCAGCGTTCCGAAAATTGATTGTAGTTCATGTCTCCGCCTACGTAGTCATCGTACGCGTGCTTGAGGTTGGTGTGATCTTGACGAAACAAACATATGAAATTAGCGTTGTCGCGTACTAACTGTTTTGGAATTTTGGAAAACGTTTGAGCTAGGTAGAAGCAATCCATTCCTTTGTGACGACCTTGCGTGAAAAAGTTGCGAATTTCATTTTGATTTTCCAGGATGGCGTCGTCGAACACAACGACTGAATTTTCACGACAATCGTCGAGTGGTTTTATTTCCGAGGCGAATGTTGCAATGTCAAGACCATCGTACAGTTTCATCAGTTGCTGGTATTTGGATTGCTCCAAACTTTTCGAGAACACGTACAGGTGCCTGTTCTTCCAATCTAACCAATTCGGTGCGAGGAGAAAATTGTCCACGAGCAGTGTCGTTTTCCCACACCCCGAAGGACCTACGATCAGACAGGGGATGCTGTCGGGAAGCAACTTGCCGTTCTTTTTCTTCGTTTGACTTTCCGGATCCGGTAGACGCTTCACCACGTTCCACGTACTCACAAGATCACTTCGTCCGCGTCGATCCAACTCTTTTCCGGAAGTCCCAGCCATTTGACAAACAGTTTGTCACCTTTCCTACGCAATACTTTCTCGATGAGGTACGTGTCGGGGTGTTTCGTTTTAGAGAGTTCCTCTTCGTAAAATCTTCCTTTCAAAATCTCGCCGCTACTATCTTTTATTATATACGTGTGTCGGTTTCCAGGTAAAACTCGAACCACGGTAAAAAGTTCAGTGCTCCAATTTTTTGTGAACCCCTTCTCGAAGGTGCGTTTGAATTTGCTGATCCTCACCTGGTCTCCAATTTTGTATTTAGCTTTTTTTGTCGTGGGTGTGTACTTTGGACAGTAAACTGTAGAAATTAAACGCTGCTCGTCGGACTTGGTAACGTCGGCTGGCTTCATGCCTATCGTTCTGTGTGCCGTGTGATTATAGGTGTCGACGAGTTCCGGCAGGATGTCGACCCATTTGTAATTTCCCCGAAGCGTGAATCGTTTCCACATGTGTGTTTTCAAGGTTCGATTGAATCTTTCCACGATGCTGGCTTTGATGTGACTGAAGCTCGAATAATGTCGAATCTTGTGTTTTTGAATAAATTTTTGGAATACGGCGTTGTAAAATTCTTTACCGTTGTCCGTTTGCAGAAACCGTGGTCGTCTGACACCGCTTTCACGAAAAATTGTCTTGAATGCTTCCGTGACGCATGTTCCCGTTTTGGCTTTCAAAGGCAGAGCCCATGCGAATTTCGAAAACGTGTCTATGACGGTGAGGAGGTACTTGTTACCCTTGTTCAATTTATGTACGTTTTTCAAATTGCCGCTACTCATCTCCACGAGGTCGCTTTGCCAGAGGTCGTCGATGCCCTTGGTTACCACAGCCAAACGTTCGTAGTTGCGGCGTGCAGGTTTATGCAATTCTTCGACGATGGCTTGCCTAGACATTTTTTTAGAGATTACGTTTCAAGAGAAGCACAAGCGTGATGGGATTCAAAGAGGGCGGCACTTCGCTCGTGTTTTGAATGATCAGCTTATCGCCGGCACTCACGTCGAAAACGGTGAGATCTTCGTCTTCGTGTATTTCATATATGTTGCGCGTTTCGTTCCAACGTGCCAGAGGAATGTTTCCTGCTTTCTGGACACCACGATTCGATATCAAGGTCATGGTGGGAACGCTAGCTTTTCTACCGTGAGACCAGTACGAAAATTCGTTTATCTGAATCGTGCCATCGAGGAGAAACTTGTAGTACGGATGATAAAGATGCAACATGTACAGTTTGTTACCTTCGACGAACGTGGAGATTCTCTGTTGATTGGGTATGCTGTTGATTTCGATGGCTTGCAGAGAATGCAGTTTAGCGAATTTAGTGTCGACGCCGAGCAGATTACTGTGAACTTGACCGAGTTTATTTTCGATGGGCAGCAAATGCTCGACTATGGTATCCGTTACGGCAGAAAACGACGGTTTGATTTTCACTTCCACGTTCAACTGCTTGTAGTTTTCGTTGAGTTCTTGCAACTTGGCACCGAAAGAGGCCAGCGTCGATTCCTGCGTGGATTCCAGCACTCCGACTTGATCTCTGACGTTGACGACGATGTTCTGAAGGTTCTCGACTTGATTCAATTTCGAGCTCTTCTCGGTAAGATCGTTCACGATGCTTCGCATCTCTGTAAACTGCGTGTGAAGGTCGGCGACGCTCTGCGAAGTGGGCAGCGTCGACACCAGCGAACTGATTTCGTCTCGAATCTGTTCTACGTTCGCCGTTTCCGTTTCCAGTCGTTTCAGCATTCGAGATATGTTCCTTTTCAAAGCGTGTAATTCTTTGGAGGTGGGGAGATTGGCCACTTTACTCTCGAGATCGCTCAACGAACTTTTGATGTCGCTCGAATCGGATAGTGCCGTCACCGCCGTTTTCAATTTTTCCAAATCTTCGCTCGAAGGCACGCTCGTCCGTAACGATTCCAAGTCACCCTGTATGTTGTCCAGTACGTGATGAAAATGAGCGAGATTCGTTTCGACGTTCAAATTTTCTAAATATTCGATCTTCTGCTGAACCGTGCTCAGCGTGTCTTGAATGCTCGTCAACGCTCTCGCTTCAGCGTGAATATTTTTAATTTCTTCGTTGATCAATTTCAAGGACGCCTGAAGCGTAGCGATGGTGGTTTGAATGTGTTCGAAATCTCGATACGCCTCCAATTGAATTTTTATGTTCGCGACGCTTTTACCGATGACCTGCAGTTCGTCCGACGATGGTAGGTTCGTCATTGTATCTTCCAAAGTCTGCAACTTGGATTTAATTTCTTCCAACGTGCTGGTGAATTCTTCTTGTAATTTGGAAACGACGACGTGCAAGCGTTCTACATCAATATCGTTCACGACGGTTTGAAGTTCGGAGAAATTCTTTTCTATTGCGGAAGTTCGTTCTTCGATTTCGAGTTTCAATTTTTCCAAATCTTCATTTTTCGATTGAAATTGCTGTAATTTGGCCAAATCATTTTGAAGCGAATCCACGCTCAACTGTATATTTTGAACGCTGTCGTAAGAAGGTACGTCGACATAATTTTTTATCAGCGTCTTCAGTTCGGAATCGATTTTCAGAATGGGGTCGAGACATTGCGTTTGGAGCGTGGCGATTTCCGACTCTAAACTTTTGTTTAAGGTCTCCTGCAAAGCGATCAAATCGGTCCTCAACTTCTTAACTCGAATGTCCAACATGAGAATCTCTTCTGCATGGTCCACGCGCTTGGTGTTGCCGAAAATGTCGTTAGGCATTTTTGGTTAACGGTTATTTATAATAGGATAGACGATTCGTAATTCTACGAAGAGAGGAATAAGTTTGTCGTAATCTCCGAGGAGTTCCACGTACAGGTAATCTCCTGCGGACACATCGTACGTAATGTTAGAAAGCATCTTGTCGTGCTTGATTCGAAAAATATTCTTGCCGGTAGAAATTTTGATTTCGCCTGCGTTCACCGGATTCACGGTGATTTGAAGTTTCCCGTCGATCGGAATTTCGTAGAAATCTAAATTGTTATTAAAAACATAAAACATCTTGCCCACATCGTCATTCAGTTTCGTCCAAATACTGTTGAGGTGAATGATCAACAGACCGTTGAGTTTAGGTAACACGGAAGGTATGACTTCATGATCTGGTATGGTTTCCATAATAATCTGTTTTTTGAAACCGAACAAATTCATAGGCATGCTGGTTATTTAAGAATACAGTCAAAGTTTCTTGTAATGACAGTCAAAGTGTTTTTTTTTTGTTTTGTTTTGTTTTTATGAATCTTCTGTTGAAGATGGACATATGTTGCAGGTTTTGCTTTCTGCTAAGCGATAGTGCCCCCACGGCAATGTGTGAATACCACACTCGAGAACGCACCTCTTGTCGTCGTTGGGATCCAGGGCAATTTTTCTAACTTTGTTTGTGGTGATGATATGGTCGACGCTCTGGATGCGCTGTTCTTCTCTTAGAACCGACGACCTGGTCTTGAGGCAATCGACAAAGTCCTCGAATGTGAGATGCTCCCGAACCACCTGTCTGCCGACACCCTTGGCCTTCTTGGTAACGCTGCCCTCGGCTTTGATGGCATAGGCCTTGGCGCGAAGACCTGCAAACTCGAGAATTACATCACCGTCCTTCTCGTCTTTGAGTTTGCCAGGTACTTTTTTGTTTCGGGGCAGGATGCCGTACTGGTTCGGCTGGGGATAGCCCGAGGTGTCGAAGAGGTTGACCAAAGCTGGTGCCGTGACTATATCCCTGTATGCATCGGCTGAGTGGACGTGGTACACCAAGCTGTCCGTGTCCGTGTAGAGAAGCGAGATGTTGTGGCTATAATGTGGACGTAATATGTCGTAGTACGTCTCGAACATGTGCAGCTTGCTCAGGTCTAATACTGAGGCACCAACATAAATTGGCTTGTCGAGCCTCACCTCACTCTTCCTCATATGCACCAGAGCAAGCTGCTCATTATAAATGGTCCTCGATTTAAATAATGGGTTTGCTACGAGCCTGCGACATTGTGCTTTCCTCGTTACCAATTTTATGTCCATGCGATTCCGTACATTCTCCATAGTTTTGCCAAACACCGCATTGTTCATAAGCTTGAAGAAATCCTTATCAAGCTCGGACATGGCTGCGGTGCGGTGTTTGGTGTTGACTTCAATATATGGACGCAACCACAGAGAATGCTCGAACTTGAGGATGCGGTGAACTGCGCGGACTGCGACCCCTCGCTGCATCAACCACCGGAGATTCTGGTAGTGTAGGACATAACGCTCTTTGGGCTCGAAATCCATGACGAGCTTCTTCTGGTTGGAATCGGGTGGACACTTGAACTCGGGTGCAGGGGGGAGATCGCTGAACAAATCCTGCAGCTTCTCGGAGAACTCAAGGTCCACCTCGGCGAAGAACCCATGTTCCGAATCGTCGAAGCTTTCGACGTCGAAGTTGGAAGGGTCAGCCCACTCGAAGCCTCTAAAGGGGAGTGACTGCATCATGGAGTGCCCGTAGAGGTTATTGACGTCCGTGTACATAATATAGCTGGACGGCTGTGAGGGCTCGTAACCGGTGGCCATGTGGTGATTGTTGGCGCGCGAGTGTCGCTGCGACACCTGGACCATTCCACCCCGCACGGCACGTTCCACAAACAGCATCATGTCCACGTCCGAAAGAAGCTCCAGCTCGATCTTCGTCACCAGAAACATGGCTGACCACGCCAGTCCGGGGAGACTATAGAAGTAGGCAGGGTCCAGCTGGTAGATCTTCATGGCGGTCGCACGGAACGTCTGGAACACGTCGGCGAGGAGCGTCACATCAAGTCTGAGGTAGGCGTCGTGGTAGTCCCCGAGAGTTCGACAGCCCAGCTTGTGCCACATGGACTGGGCATGGTGATAGTCATCCTCGGTGATGTTCGAGCCTCGCAGCTGACTGTAGAACTTCGCCTGGGGGGGTAGCGACGTCTCTGCGAACTTGGAAGGGTCTGTAATATATTCGTAGGGATAGACCCCCTTACGCTTGAAGAGGCCGGCGTCCAAGTTCGGAAAGTTTCCGGAGGTGATGAGCATTTGCTCGTCGCTAAGCTTCCCTGCGAGAGCATCGAGGCTGGCCGGGAGGAACCTCAGGGAGTCGAGGAAGCGAAGTTCGACGGTAGAGTGTGATCCTGGGATCGACACTCGTTTGCTCACACTGATGTAACGCTCCTCGTTCTGGGCAAGAACGTTGATTCCCTTGTTGTCGTATCCAAGATGCCTGATCAGGTGGTGGAAGTCGTACCCCGAGCCATTGTGGAAGAAGATCGGGATAAATCGAGGGTCCCGGGCCATGAGGTTGCATCCGTTGCACCATGGACCAACATATCTACCGGTAAAGTGATCGTGGTGTTGGACTTTACGGTTGTTGGCGGTGTACTCCTTGACGCAGACAGGGCAAGTGATGGCCTCGTCGTGTCTACGCTGTTCGTCGGGGGACAGTGGGAGCATAGACTTGGGGGCCAACAGTACCTTCCCTATCTCGATGGCCTCGACAACCATCCTCTCGAGGAAGTGTTTGGCTGCGTCGGGACCACGGTACACGTAGGGCTCGGGGGCGATGTGCTGGTCTCGTCGCACCACAACGTAGGCATAACTCGAGGCCTCGTGGAGTTGGTAAGGGGTGGTGGAAGAAACTTCGGGGTCAGGATCGCAAGTGGACAGGGGTTTGAGGAAGGCTTCGAAATCCGCGATGATGATAGCGGGATGCTCTACCATGGCACCGTGCATGTGGAAACGCTCCACAGTGCCAGGTTTGGGCAAGACTGCCACACCCGGCTCGTTGGCATTGCAGTAGATCTTGTGGCTGGCAAGCTTCTCTGCAGCGATGTTGGGGCCTCTGATGCGCTGATAATCCTGCTGTTCTCGATTATGAAATATTGACAAGCACCTGCGACACACCTCGACGTGGGTTTTGTCTTTGCTCTGTTGGCTCGACACCAACCGGGAGAGGGAACGGATAAGAGTGTAGTGGTGATGGGTCTCGTCCTTGATGAACAGAAGGTGAATTTCCTGCGCACCATCAACGTTTACGTCGCTCACCCGGATGGGGTACACCGCATTTTCGTCAGTGAGACCGTAAACGTTGATGGCCAGCCGCGCACGAGCCTCAAACTTTCGAATGTCCGTGACCTCTACCGGGTAGTCGATCCCAGCCATCGCAACTTCCAGCTCTGCCTCGTAGGGTAGGTAGTGGTTAACTCGGTGTGGTTGGTTTTTCCAGTGGACAGGGTGTAATGCTGCAAGCACCGACCAGAGAAAGCACTTGGCGTCACTGTTCTGAATGTTCAGGACGGCCCTTTTTGCCGCAATGGTAGGTGGTAAGGGGACGTAGCTGGAGGCGGAGAGAGGTATGAACTTGCAAAGTTTGACGCACAGTTCGTGAGGCTCGCCACACAGCGAACCCCCCGAGCCTTTAGCTTGATGTTCTTCTTGTTTTGCCACCAGCTCATCGGTACACTGGTTGTAGATGACCTCGAGGTTGTCGACATCCGCCAGATGCAGCGTCTTCGCCTTGGTGTTGTGGCAGAAGCTGTAAATTTCGTCAGACGGCTTCTTGTACTGGCAACGTAGCGATGCGTAGAATTTAGTGGAGTGCGTTGCAAGCGTATCACCGAGGATGGAAATAATCTCTGCTCGCTTCTCCTCCAAAAAGCTACGTACGTCGCATGAGCCCTCCGAAGTGATGACAAAATCTTCTAACAACCGCTCGAAAGCAGTCTGGTTCGCTTTCGCCACAGGCTTGACGCGTTTGGCGGATGGTAGCGAGTCGGCTTCCGCTTTCCTCTTGGTCGAGCTGGTCGACGGTTGGGGAACAGGTGCTCCGACGACAACTTTGCATGATGTTATATGCCTCTTTAAATTATTAATAGTAATAGGTATACCGCACCTGGGACATGGTTTTTTAGCGGTTACACGCTTACCAGGTGCGCAGGTACGACAATGTCTTGCAAAATTTTGGCTTGATATGGTTATCTTGCACACAGGGCAACTTTTCTCAGATTGCATTTTGTTGAAAATATTTGTGGGGTATGTTATTATATATATATATAGTGGAGTGCCACAAAATAAATACTGTGCAATAATTCACAATGGTGTTGGGTTTGGTGGGAGTGTGCTATTTATGCTACTTCTTGCTTCTTAATGAATCCTGTAAATAATTGAAAAAAAAAATAATTAAGCTTGTGTATAGAAAACACGAAAATATTATGTGTGCATAATTCTACCAAACAATCTTTTTTTTCTAACCATCAGCCCTCTTGGCGTATGAAGTATAAATCATAATTTCAGAAAACATGGTTATTTTCCGCTCGCCATTTTAAAAATCAAACCATAAGCATTATTTATGTTTATAGTATTCGTCGAGCGATAGCAGATAGAGCAAGAATCGTTTTCCTACAACCCATAGTTGATGAATTACAAAACATCTTAGAAATTACATCTTGAAATTTTAATCCAAAATAACTCGAAAACAGCAGGCAGTAGTCATCATCCCTCCAATAAGTTGTAGAGTACTTCTAATTTTGTATCGAATGCTATTAAAATTTTCGAATTAGAGTAAAAACTAAGCCGGCAAATCAAGTTTCTCAAAAAAATAAAAAATTGTCTGTATTTCCGAAACTTGAGGGGGTAGAATCGATTTTATTTGCTAGTCGAATAGTTCTCGTCGAATCCTATCCAACAAACCTAAAATCATCATCCTAGCTCAATTAGGAGCCGAGAAAATCGCGCGCGCGCGTGTGTGTGTGTGTGTGTGCGTGTGTGTGTGTGCGTGTGCGCGGCACATCGTTCCCCCGAGAGAGAGATAGGTTTACAAAGGTCGCGATATACAAACATTGGCCCCCGGGAGTTGGAAAATTACGATATGGCGCATTCGCTCATTACTGTTCCCAGCTATAAGTTTTTCTCTCTCTCTCTCTAGCCCCTTGCCTTACAAGAGCAAACCATTAAAGCAAGCCCCACCGAGCTTTATTTTCGGGTGTAGTGTTGCCAACATCTTACTCGAAAAAATTGCCAGCCCCTTGCTTTAGGTTAGGTTACCCCAAAAACCTTGGTGATTTTTTCGAGTGAGGAGCTGGCAACACTGCGAGAAAAAGGTTGCCAGCTCCTTGCTTTAGGTTAGGCTAGACCAAAAACCTTGGTAATTTTTTCGAGTAAGGAGCTGGCAACACTGCGCCATCAAATAGAGCTCATGCCTTACGGGAGAAATCCATTAAGGCGAGCTCCTCACTTCAGCTCCTCACTTGATGTTGGTGAACCCGGGCACTTCCTCTACTGATAATACTTTCCAATTACATACATCGAATTTATCATATTAATTTTCCATAGACAAAATTCCATTTTGCTAATTAATTTTGAACATTTTACTCCAGCAAATACTTTGACAACAGGAGAAGTTGACAAAATTCGGACCACCAATTTGTTTTCCTTATGGATGTTAAAATGGGAATCAATTTTCAACGATAATAGGTTCTCTCATAAGTTGTCCCAGGCTTCCTCTATCGGAATGAGATTGAAGAAATAATGCTAATAGATTTATTTGAAATTTAGCAAAATGTGAAAAAATGGTGATAGTTTTGAAGAAAATAACCATTGTGGGAGTCTATAATAATTATTACAAATTTATATTACTATGAATGATAATTTTAGGGAGAAAATATAAAACACACTTAAGTAGTGCTAATTGAGGGTTTTAAAGTAATACTTGGTACGAGCCCTTTTTTTTATGGATTTAACCTCAGTGGTAGCATATTTTGACGATTTTTTTGTTGATTTTATAGCGTTTGACGACTTTTCAGTGCAATTTTTACCGCATCTAATTTTTTTCCCACTCATACTTGGTACGAATGCCACGATCTTACGTGATGTAACTTAACCTATTCATTTATTACGTGCTAAACTACACGAGAGCCTCTACGTGCTTTGACAGTTCTGCAACCGAAAGTGAGGCTCGACTTAATGGTTTGCTCTTGTAAGGCATAAGCCTTATTTTCTCGTAGTGTTGCCAACACCTTACTCGAAATAAAACCTTGGTCTAACCTATGTTATTGAACTGCGTCGTCACGTCCAAACCCGCATGACTTCCGGACACTAGTCGTTCTATTCATACTTTTTCTTACGTATAGGTGTACATGATGAATCCCAAAACAGATTTTTCCTAAGTCTTGCCGTTTCCAAGATAATCCCACTTCCGGTCGCCATTTTGGATTTCCGAGCATAAGTTCTTTTCATACTTTTTCTCACGTGTAGGTGTACATGATGAATCCCAAAACAGATTTTTCTTAAGTCTCACCGTTTCCAAGATAACCCCACTTCCGGTCGCCATTTTGGATTTCCGAACATAGGTTCTATTCACACTTTACTCACGTATAGGCGTACATGATGAATCCTCAAACAGATTTTTCCTAAGTCTTACCGTTTCCAAGATAACCCCACTTCCGGTCGCCATTTTGGATTTCCGAACATAGGTTCTATTCACATTTTACTCACATATAGGTGTACGTGATGAATCCGTAAACAGATTTTTCCTTAGTCTTACCGTTTCCAAGATAACCCCACTTCCGGTCGCCATTTTGGATTTCCGAACATAGGTTCTATTCATACTTTTTCTCACGTATAGGCGTACGTGATGAATCCGCAAACAGATTTCTCCTAAGTCTCACCGTTTCCAAGATAACCCCACTTCCGGTCGCCATTTTGGATTTCCGACCATAGGTTCTATTCATACTTTTTCTCACGTATAGGCGTACGTGATGAATCCGTAAACAGATTTTTCCTAAGTCTCACCGTTTTCAAGATAACTCTAGTAGTGCAGGTGCACGGGTTCTAAGCCATCAATTGAGGATCAAAAAACCTTAAAAACTCACTTTCTCTCCACGTTCCGCGCCTCATTTATTGCGCTGACGATGTTTCGCAGCGAAGAAAACAGCACCAAAACATCAAATACTCACTTTACTCATTTGAGGATCAGTGTTGCCAATCCACCCCAAGAAAACCAAAACCTAAAAAAAAACTCATTTTCTCTCATTTATTGCGCTGATGATGTTTTCAGAGCGTGTTTATATATCGTGACCTTTGTAAAAACCTCTCTCGGGAACGATGTGTAGTGGAGTTTAGAGAGTTCTGCTCCCTTAAGTGAGGTTCAGTGTTGCCAACCTCCCAAAGAAAAGTGGACAGAAAAAAAGCTCTGGCATCATTTTTTTTAAGCTCCTCCTGCTCTTATGCTAACTCGTCCTTTGACCTACACACTTTTGAAATGACTTACGACATTTTGCTATAAGTCTGCTGTCTCCTCTTACTGTAAAAGGTCCCTCAGTGTAATCTACTACGACCTTGTGTGCTCTCAGCGTAATCTGCTACGATGTTTTTTTTTTAAACTCTTATGTGTGATCTTCTGCGGTGTGTGTGTGTGTGTGTGTGTGTGCGATAATCAAAATTATTTTTGTTAAGACCCTCAAAAAAAAAAAAAAATCATATCCCGCCACAGAGAGAGTGGTGGGGGGTGCGCGCGTGGTGCCCAACACCGGACGACGATCTAAACCAGCCGCAGCATTTTTGGCATACTCTGTAATTGTTCGTGGTGGGTTGCAGCGAGGAAGATTCCGTGCCTACGAGTATAACTTTCAAATCTGAAGAAATGAGCGTCGTGGGGTTGTGTTGCTTAGCGTCTGCAAGAAACACATCGTATGGCAAAATTCGCAGCACGAGTCAGGTACGTCGCAGCAGGAGAATTCTATGCGAATGTTGTTGCCCGGGACGAAATGGAGCAAGCAGCACGCTTCGTTCTCCTGGAGGTCTATCTGGTCGAGGATCAAGCTAAATCCTAACTTCGGGGAAACGACCGCTTTAACGGTATTGTTGCTGCTGTTTGCCTCGAATCGCCTGGCTCCGAAACTGCGATCATCTTTCATGTGAAAATAAGAAAAGAGCGTTCGCACGACGTCGACCCACGGCGAGGGGATCTTTACCCAGTTCACGCGCTCGATGCGCTCCCGAACGAACGCGGAATCCTTTTTGGGGAAGTAGCGTTATTTGCTCGCGTCTAGGTTGAGAGAATCGATGTACAGTCAAAGAAAGTAGTTCTTGGGCCACGATACCTACGATATCGTTACATCTTAAAGCCTGTTGTCTATTCAACCCAAATAACAAAATTGTCGCTTAGGTTTGCCTGGAGGACCTGGATTCTCGGAAACGATTGAGCATTGGCAGCAGCGTGAGTCATACTCCCAGGCCCAGCCATAACAAACAACAGCTGGGTGCCGTGAGACCACCAGAGAAAGTTTCAGGAATTGGTTTCTTAACAACAGCTACTCGTAAGGAAATGTTCTCTTTACTGATATTATAGTCATTGTCAAGAAAGTTCACTGAACTGGTGGTTTTCATCGAATCATCATCGCGTAACACACGCTGTCAACCCAGAAGTCCTTGAAAAAGATTGGAATTAAAAACAACTACTTGACAAATGATAAGACGAATCAATATTCATTAGTTCCAACTTAGAATTTTGTGTAAGGCATGGATCATCATGTCCTATCATCCATTTCATAGCTTCATTAATCATCCTCATCACCTTTGTTGACGCAAGTGCTAGAAAAGCAATATAAAATAAGCAAAATTAAGAAATTAATAAATGACATTTTCAGCGATTTCACGCAGCAACTCAGTTGCATGTAGACAAAGTTTCATTAATCGGGAACCAAGGGTTCACTCGTTCTGCTTCATTGTCATTTTCCCTCCACTTTGCCTGCCGCGACTAACCTGATGTTGATTCATGCAACATTAATTAAAATAACCAACCAACGAAACAATCCACAAAGGGCACCAAAGCGGCGCATTTTAAGAATAGGTAAACTATCTGACATTATGCTAATTTAGGATTTAGTAATAAAATTGAAATTTGGGGTGGTTCAGTTAAGTGGCTGCACATCCATTACGTAATCGCGATATCAAATTGTCTACACCTATGTAAAGTTCCAGTCCCCGTGATGGAATATGTAGCGCAAAGCCATGGCTTTAAGATCAAATCTGTTTTGTTATTGTTAAATTATTCATAACAACGATTTATGATTACATTAAACACATGAATGAACATACACAATGAACCCATTTTGGTCGGAATTTGAATTCGGAACCTTATTCGGCAAGAAATACAAATATCCATAAGGCATGAGTGTTTCATTGGAGATGTTCATCTACTTCCGTCATTTTATCACTAATATATTTATTTAATATACAATAATAAATCACAACTAAGTAAAAATAAATATTATTTTGCATTTTTACTTGCATATGTTTTTTTACGGTTAGTGTGAACTGGCACCTGTTTATTTACGTGATTGTTCTGTATGTTTCGTGTGTAGTTAAAGATGGGGAAAATGCTTGTGGAACGATTAGGGCTATAAGAATTCCGTCCGTGACAGATTGGTTAGCACAGTGCGCTACGATGTCTAATGTCCTGGGTTCGAATCCCGTCGTGCGTATGGGTGTTCTTTGTGAGTGCCCCTTCATCAATTTCATCATATCACTCATCCTCGTCTTCGCGATTAGCAAAAAGTAAAAGAAAAACGACGCTAAATAAGAAAATAAGGAGAGGTTATAAGAATCATTCTTAATTCCGGACGTGTCCTATATTTCATAGTTGTGTCTGGCCTCCGGAAGGAATTTGAAAGAAATCACAAATGTCTTATAAGTATTTTGGGCATCACATAACTTCAAATTAGATGAAGAAACAGAAAATGTGAAGGGAGTCTGAGATAACGTGGTTTCTTGAAGAAGTATGCTTAAATCAAAGAGTGTGCATGGTTGGTAATGGATTTTCGAAAAAAAAATACAATACCAGCTCAGAAATTACTTCCCGATGTTTTAGATCCAGAAAAGTCCGGATATATGTATAAAAATGCTTGCTTTGTGAAGTTTTATCGATAATTTGTCGGTAATTTGTTCGAAGTAACAAGTTTCATTCCAGAAATTACATATGCAGTCCTTATTGGATTGATTGATTTGGTGTTTTAAGTCCACTTTTGCACAGTAAGGCTAATCGGGACTGGACCTACATCTTAAAGCGGGGTCTGAAATACTATGTGCCTCCACCGAGTACCGAACCCGGGACTCCTTGATCACAAGGCGACGACGCTATCACTGCGCCATCGGGGAGGCCCAGTCCTTATTGGAGAAATAAGGCACACAATTCTGTTTTTTCCCAGTGTATAGTAGTCTTTTACATTTCAATAAACAAAATCTTGCAGAGTTTGTGTACGAAATTGTGAACTTTTTCCTTCCCGAATTCATGGAAATGTTTTCCCTTCCTGGCCCCGTCTCGACGAAAAACGTTCTGTCTTGCATACACAAGTTGAAATCACATACGGCCGTGCTATTCATTAGCAGTTAAGGAATTTTGAACTCAACCGTTCACTTCAACATTAATTTTTGAGCTGAAGATATGTCATATTCTCGTTATATGCTAAGATATCCTAGTAACCAATTATATTTACTGGAAATGCGTTCGTGTCCAACATTTTGAGATAATTTTTCCTACTTTCTACTGAAGAGTGATCTGATAGCCCTATTTGTGATGAAAACTATTTATACTTAATTTCTAATATAATTTATTCCATTTCCTTCAACTTCTATTACCTTGTTATTACCTCCAATGCTTACACGACTCTTCCTTCGTGCCGACCTTTGGGTTCAGAAATGTTTACAACACCCCCATCTCCCGCGTGTAAATAGCAGACAACAACACTCTGGAAAACCATAATGTATACAACTTGTTTACTACATATTATACGAAAATATTAGAATGTTAGCTTGATATAACTGTGAATTGTAACGAACGAAATAAAATACCTGTTTTATACGCACACTGGAACGAGCGCAGGCCTGCTGTGAGTCACTCTGGCAGTGAAGGTCACTGATCGAAGCAGTTGGTGCTTGCTTACTACAAGCAGGCGCCTTATCTTTTGGTCAAGGAAACACGGAAATCTTCGTTACTTTTGTTTTCGCCAGACTAATGATGAACATTTATGGGAACGTAAGGAGCAGTATCATGCATTCTTTTGGAATTAGATTTCGTGACGTTCAAAAAATATCATAACAATATGTAAATCTCTTTTGTGACCTACACTGAACTTATGTTAAAGTTTCATTGACATGTGAAAGCGAAAATTTATAGATCCTTCTTCCTTACGATTTCTAAACAACCGAAGAGTGTGGTGAACGTGAAACTACTCATTGTTCGCAACAACAATATGTATTATACAAATGGTCTCTAATCAAAAACCTTATTACATCACAGGAAGTGATTTTTAAAACAATTCTACCACGTATCCAACGTAACCAATATTCAGATTGATTCCAAGCTTCTCTTTGTGTTATTTTGTGTCGCATTTTTACCTTTTGCGATAATCGCGACGATGAAGATGATGGAAAATGATACGAATGCAATGCTACATCTAAGCCTCAACAGATTTCGAACCTGGATTATCTGGCTTTGTAGAGAGTTACGGTGATTTTGATTTGTATTTTCATTTGTTATTTTAAGTCCACTTTATGCACAGTAAGGCTAATCGGGACTGCTTCTACAGTTTAAAGTGGGATCCGAACTACTATGTGTCTCCACCGGGTATCGAACCGGGGACTCCTTGATAACAAAGCGACTCCGCTACTACTGCGCCATCGGGGAAGCTAAGCGAGAGAGAGAGAGAGAGAGAGAGAGAGAGAGTTACGGTGACTACGGAAATGAAGAATTGAAAGTAGCAGAAAGACTAAGCTATTCTTTAGTCAATATTGGTATCGTTAATGAATATTATGAATGTCAGTTCAAATTGAAAAAAAATAATAAACTACGAAATTTCCAGAGTGTCGTTCCAAATCGTTAATTTTTCTCTTACCACACATTACTTTGCTACTAGATATTCGCATGCTAAGATGTAGAAAGTGTTACATTTTAAGTGTGTGGAATTGAGATTCTGTATTTCTGAGAATGGAGTAGTGGGAAAAGGATCACCTCACATGTTTGCATTAAACCCGCCCCCCACACACACACGCACACAAAAGATATAGGCTGTTGTTCTTATATAGAAATATAACATGTATGAATTGTGTCAAGAAATATTGGAGCCTATTCACATCCCTACGGAACTTGGAAGAAAGCACACGTAGAGATTGGGAAGTTTTGTTTCGACAAAATCGGGATGTAGGGCTATAGTAAATAAAAAGCAAAGTACTACCTTTTGCTTTGCACCAAACCATGAAGGCGTATAGGGGGTGTGGAGTTAGGGCCTCAAGCTTTCTTCATCAGGCCGAAGGTGGGGATGATGTGATCAGCACAACGCCCCTGGCCGCCTTCTCCCCTTCCCCAGAGTTTCCTCCAGGTACCCACTTTATACGACGCTGGGTGGGCACCAGAGCAGCTTGAACAGGTGAACAAAATCCCGATTCTCCCCCGTCGGAGATCGAACCCAGATCTCTCGCATGGTAATAAAACGCCCTAACGACTGAGCCACTGCAGCACACATAGTATAGTAGCCTATGTAAGAATTGTTTTAGCGTTTCGTTCAACGTTTTTAGGCGAATCATTTTCGGAGATATAACGTGTAGGTCATGTCGGTTCTGCGATCTGGCTTGAGAAAAGGCGATTTTCTGACGAACAACATTTTACCTGACAAGTCACGTGACTTTCTTACATTTCCTGTGCCTGTTCCCTTATGCATGAAAGACGGGTTGCTCTTGAGACAGACAGAATCACCCGATCACCGAAAGGTGCAATGTGTGTTACCTACCCTTCCGGCATTATTTACTGCCATTAAAGTCTTATGGGGAAGAACTTTTTTCCACCACTGTACGTGGCCCAAGACCACACTTGGTGGTGCTGCTGCTACCCTCAACAATCTGGTGGAAACGAAAATTATCAGGCAGGATCGTCCGTTCGAAGGTTTTGTACTGATTCGATATTCTTTTTTCAGTCCTCAGGAGGCGCAGAAATTGAGTTTTGAAGGCGTCAGTTTCGGTTACGTCCTGGTACAAATCTTTCAGGACGTTCAACTTGTTTTCCAAAACAGTATAATGCAACACCAAGTAATTGATGTTGCAGTGTATGATGAAGAACGTCGGGATGATGCAGCAGAATCGATAGATCAGACCCCAGCCGAGAAAGTAATGCGTGTGGAAACGATGTTGGGTCGTCCACGTGAATTCGTTCAGAACGTGGCTGTCGCAAACGGTATTTGGGAAAATCGTTCGCAGGTACACGGCCGGATCTTTTCCGAAAAAACCTTCTCGAAAACGTGTGACGCCAAGCCAGAGCGTTGATGCAATCGCTCTTGAAACTAGCCAGCTGTGGGGGCTGACAGATCGAGCTTCCTCCCCAGATCGAATTGAGTCGCGTGCTTTTCCACGAACTCCAGGTAAGCCTTCGCCGTGGGCCATACAATTGTCGTGACGATCTGTTCCCCCGAGAAATTCTATATAAAATAACATACCTGAAATTCTATTCGCAGTATAGATTGATTTTTTTTTTTTTGAGTTTTGTAATCACCCCAAGAAATTCTATATAAAATAACATACTTGAAAATTGTATTCACAGTATAGATTGAATTTTTTTGAGTTTTGTAATCACCCCGAGAAATTCCATATAAAATAACATACCTGGAAATTATTTTTTTTGGTTTGTGTGATCTGAGAAAGCATAATGGAATCCACCAGTTTGATCGAATGTGTTACTTGCGAAAAATTAATATCTAAAACTAATATTAGCAAGCACAGGGCAAGATGTAGCGAAACAGCTTCGAGAATTAATCGTTCGTTACCTTCTAAGCCTTGTGCACGATGCGGAAAGATGATCAGCATTGCAAATTTAAGTAAACACCTCAAAATTTGCAAACCATCGACCGAACGAGGAACATCGAAAAGGAAAATCGATGATCCAGGAACCGAAGCTTCCACTTCCAAGCAAATTAAATTATGTAATGAACGAAAACCAATTAGATCTGCATTTAACCGTCATATTCAGGATTTCTCTTTTACTTCGGAACCAGGCCGGGACATTCTTAGTTTCTTGCGTGAAACGAAAACATCTGTACTAAATATTTTGAAAAATAAACTTGAAAACAACTCTATAAAAGTATACGTTGATCTATTTTCCGAATACGAAAAAGTCGACGGTACAACAAGTATTTTTTATCATCGAGCAAAAAACCAGGCTCTTCATTTGGCGGACGTCGATAATTTGGACGAATTTTATTCCGATCTTTCAAATGAGCTGGTTAAGAAACACGACGATTTCGAGGCTAAAGGGTCGGGATGGTCTCTGTGTGGAAGTCCTCACACGTTAACCGTTTACGTGAACCGATTCTCGCCTCTTCGCGCTTCCAGCTACGTTCCTCTTCCACCGAACATTCAACACAAGAGGGCTGTGTTAAATATACAGAACAGCGATAAAAAATGTTTCCTTTGGTGTATATTGGCTGCACTGCATCCTGTTCATTGGTCAAATAATCCAGAACAGGTTTCTAATTACAAGCAAAACGAGACCGAGTTTCAAAGTGTAATGTCTGGCATCGAATACCCGGTGACATTGTCGGATATAACAAAGTTCGAAAATCGTGCAGGAAAACGCATCGCTATTAATGTGTATTCCTTCACGTCAGATAAACATGTCGTGCATCCCGTCAGGATAAGCGATATCGACGATGACGATGCTCGTGTGATTAATCTCCTTCTAATTTCAAACGAGGATGTTCATCACTACACGCTAATTCGTTCTCTATCACGTTTGGTCAGAAGTCAAACTACCAAGTATGCAAACCACATCGAAGTTTGCTCGAGATGCCTAACCACGTTCGACGATCGAAAACAATCCAATTATCGAAATTACACCGGACGTCAGATTGCTATCGAGAAACTTGCCGAACATAAAATTTACTGCGGTGACAACAGACCGACTTGCATGTTGATGCCGAAATCAAAAGAGGTCGAAGAATTTAGGATGCATAAGGCATTGTTCGAACATCCTGCAATCATCATTGCTGATTTTGAGTCTTTTCTCAAACCGTTGTCGTACTGCGAACCAGACCCCGAACTTTCTTCCACAACACCGTATCAGTTGCACGAAGCCTCGAGTTTCGGATATGTTGTCGTGCGACAGGATAGGATAGATGAACCGTATGTTTACCGAAGACCAGACGTAATCAAACATTTTTTTGAAAAGATGGTTGAAGAGGTTGAGACCGTTGGCAGCTTCTTACGCGAATCGAAACCAATGCTTCCATTATCCAGCGATGAACTTCAATCTCACAATAACATTGAAACGTGTCCGGTGTGCGATCAACGTTTCACCGACGAAAATCGGAAAGTATTTCACCATAATCACTTCACCGGAAACTACATCGGTGGAATCTGTAACACGTGTAATCTAAAGATCCAAAAACCTACGTTTGTCCCCATATACCTTCATAATGGCAGCGGTTACGACTTCCATCTCTTAATTCGGAATCTTGGATATGATGGACAAAAAATAAATATTCTAGCAGAGAATGAAGAAAGGTACATCAGTGTCAGCAAGCGAGTATTGATTCCGGGAACAAACGAAACTGTGGAGATGAGATTTTTAGATTCATACAGATTTTTATCTGCGAGCTTGGACGCTCTTGCAAGCAAACTTTCGGCTGAACAATTTAGAATAACGAGAGCTAATTTTCCCACCGTAGACATAGAAATGATTAGACGTAAAGGGATTTATCCTTACGAATATGTTAGTGATAATTCTAAATTTAACGACGACACTCTTCCACCTCAAAAAGAATTTTACAGTCGACTCAGAGAGAAAGGAATCACGGACGATGAATACGAACACGCGCAACGGATGTGGGACAAATTAGGATGTAGGACACTCGGCGATTATCACGATGCCTACTTGAAACTGGACGTGACGATACTCGCGGATGTTTTTCAAGCATTCAGGAAAACGTCGGCGAATATTTACAAATTAGATCCTGCATATTTTTACGGTCTCTCGGGCTTAGCGTGGTCTGCCATGTTATTACAGACAAAAATAAAACTCGAATTGATACCGGACGTGGACATGTTATATTTTATCGAGAGGGGGATACGAGGTGGAATGGTGCAATGCGTACAGAGACATGCAAAAGCAAATAACGTTCACATGACAGAAGAATACGATCCTAACGAACAATCGAAATACATATTTTATGTGGATGCAAATAATTTATACGGACATGCTATGATACAAAAACTTCCTTACGGCGGGTTCGAATGGGTGGATACCACTTCCATTAACATTAATAACTTCAACGACTGTGAATTTGGCTTGTTTATAGAGGTGGACCTCGAATTCCCCGACCATCTACACGATTACTTCAAAGATCTACCTCCTGCACCCGAACTAAAATGTTCGCCTGATTCAAATCAACGTAAGCTTCTGTTAACATTGGATAGGAAAGAGAGATACGTTCTCCATTACAAAAATCTTCAATTCTTAATTGAGAAGGGTGTTCAAGTAATAAATGTGAGAAGAATAATGAAATTCAAACATTCCGTGTGGTTAAAACCTTACATTGAAAAAAATACGTATCATAGAACACGCGCCACGTCAGATTTAGATAAAGATTTTTTTAAACTCATGAATAATGCTGTTTACGGAAAAACAATGGAGAATGTCAGGAAGCACGTGGACGTGAGATTAGTTCCCGATTCAAATAAATGAAGAAAATTGATAGCATCGCCGACGTTCAAATCACGAAATATATATGATGAAAACCTGGCCCTGTTTGTGATGGATAAAAAAATAATCATGTTCAACAAACCAATCTACGTGGGGGCGACGGTTTTGGATTTATCTAAACTGCATATGTTTGAATTTCATTATAATGTCATGAAACCCTTCTATAACGAAAATATAACACTTTTGTACACGGACACGGATAGTTTTATTTATTCCGTACAGACATCTGACCTCTACAAGAATTTGAAACAACCGAAAATGATTGATCATTTCGACACATCTTCCTTCCCTCAACCAAACAGATTTGATCTTCCTTCTCGCAATAAAAAAGTGCTTGGTAAAATGAAGGATGAATGCAACGGAGAAATCATTCTGGAGTTCGCCGGCTTACGTTCCAAAATGTATGTGGTGAAAACAGAAACCAGCATCACCAAAAAAGCCAAAGGTGTTGGTAAAAATACCGTGAAAAACAAGCTTGTGTTCGAGGATTACATCAATTGCCTCTATTCACAGTCGAGGATTCTACGTTTGGAGACAAGGATACAAAGCGTAGACCACGTGCTTACCACAAACAAAGTTAAGAAAATTGCGCTGGATCCGCATGACGATAAAAGATGTATTTTGTCTTGTGGAATCCACACGTTGCCTTGGGGACACTATCGTTTAGAAATTAGTAAAAATTGTAGGCAATGCAAATGAAAAAAAAAACTTTAACTGTCTCACATACACAATAAAATAAATAGCAAAGGACAATGAATCTTTTTGGTTTCCGAAAGCAAACAATGGAGACTGTACACCGCACGACGACAGATCATGAATTTCTACCTTCCATGTTATCTAAACTCAACGGTCTGTTGATCATTCACCTCAACAGCATTTGGACGAAATTGGACGAGGATGTGGGTAAAATGTTTTACGTCTTCAACAACAATTTACATTTTTACGAAATTCCGATCGACGGGAAACTTCGGATTACCGTGAATCCGGAAAACGTAAGCGAAATCAAAATATCTACCGGCAAGAACATTTTTCGAATGAAGCACGACAAGGTACTTTCTAACATGGCGTACGATGTGTCTGCAGGAGATTTACTTTACGTGGAACTCCTAGGAGATTACGACAAACTCGTTCCTCTCTTCGTAGAATTACGAATCGTCTATCCTATTATAAATAACCGTTAACCAAAAAATGCCTAACGACATTTTCGGCCACACCAAGCGTGTAGACCACGCAGAAGAGATTCTCATGTTGGATGTGCGAGTCAAAAAGTTGAGGAGCGATTTAATCGATTTACAGGAGACTCACGCTGGTGCTTCTCTTGAAACGTAATCTCTAAAAAAAAAAAAAAATAAAATGTCTAGGCAAGCCATCGTCGAAGAATTGCATAAACCTGCACGCCGCAACTACGAACGTTTGGCGGTGGTAACCAAGGGCATCGACGACCTCTGGCAAAGCGACCTCGTGGAGATGAGCAGCGGCAATTTGAAAAACGTACATAAATCGAACAAGGGCAACAAGTACCTCCTCACCGTCATAGACACGTTTTCGAAATTCGCATGGGCTCTACATTTGAAGGCGAAAACGGGAACGTACGTCACGGAAGCATTCAAGGCAATTTTTCGCGAAAGCGGCGGCAGACGACCACGGTTTCTGCAAACGGACAACGGTAAAGAATTTTACAACGCCGTATTCCAAAAGTTTATTCAGAAACATGACATTCGACATTATTCGACCTTCAGTCACATCAAAGCCAGCATCGTGGAAAGATTTAATCGAACCTTGAAAACACACATGTGGAAACGATTCACGCTTCGGGGAAATTACAAATGGGTCGACATCCTGCCGGAACTCGTCGACACCTATAATGATACGGTACACAGAACGATAGGCATGAAGCCAGCTGACGTTACGAAATCTGACGAGCAGCGTTTAATTTCGACAGTTTACTGTCCAAAGTACACTCCCACGACTACCAAGAAATCAAAATTCAAAATTGGAGACCAGGTGAGGATCAGCAAATTCAAACGCACCTTCGAGAAGGGATTCACAAAAAATTGGAGCACGGAACTTTTTACGGTGGTTCGAGTTTTACCCGGAAACCGACACACGTATATAATAAAAGATAGTAGCGGCGAGATTTTGAAAGGAAGATTTTACGAAGAGGAACTCTCTAAAACGAAACACCCCGACACGTACCTCATCGAGAAAGTATTGCGTAGGAAAGGTGACAAACTGTTTGTCAAATGGCTGGGACTTCCGGAAAAGAGTTGGATCGACGCGAACGAGGTGATCTTGTGAGTACGTGGAACGTGGTGAAGCGTCTACCGGATTCGGAAAGTCAAACGAGAAAAAAAAGAATGGCGAGTTGCTCCCCGACAGCATCCGCTGTCTGATCGTAGGTCCTTCGGGGTGTGGGAAAATGACACTGCTCGTGGACAATTTTCTCCTCGCACCGAATTGGTTAGATTGGAAGAACAGGCACCTGTACGTGTTCTCGAAAAGTTTGGAGCAATCCAAATACCAGCAACTGATGAAACTGTACGATGGTCTGGACATTGCAACGTTCGCTTCGGAAATAAAACCACTCGACGATTGTCGTGAAAATTCAGTCGTTGTGTTCGACGACGTCATCCTGGAAAATCAAAATGAAATTCGCAACTTTTTCACGCAAGGTCGTCACAAAGGAATGGATTGCTTCTACCTGGCTCAAACGTTTTCCAAAATTCCAAAACAGTTACTACGCGACAACGCTAATTTCATATGTTTGTTTCGTCAAGATCACACCAACCTCAAGCACGCGTACGATGACTACGTAGGCGGAGACATGAACTACAATCAATTTTCGGAACGCTGCTGCTCTTCTTGCTGGAACAGTGACGATTTCGGATTCGCGACGATCGACATGACGAGGAAACCCAACGACGGAAAATACAGAAACAAAATCAACGTCTTTCTAAACGTTGCAACGTTGTGAGAAACGACGTGTATAAAATAACGTTATGACGAAACGAAAAATCGAAGACGAAAATCTTAAGCTTCGCGATTACCTCGCGAAACGCTTCAAAGGTTGGAAATCCGAGAATCGCGGATTCTACGAAGAGAAGAAACGTCAAGATCAACCTGTGATCGATGCCATCAGCGGTCTAGGTAAAGAAATTAAAGGCGTCACGGAACAAAATAAAAATTTGATTAATGAACTCGTACCGCTCGCAGCTAAAAATTACGCCGTACCCACGCCCATTTCGAGCATTCCTTCGACGCCGTTCGAACTGAATTAAGTACCACGACGTCGAGCCATAGGTAGCACGTCGTCGTCTTCGGATAAAACCGAGTTGGGACCTTTGGCACGAGACTACCTGAGCACGGGGAAATTCGACAAGGATGAAGTGTTCGGATTCTATCCGAGCATGGAGAGCAACGAGGGTGGCGGTGTGGTTTGGAAGATTGGAAAATCGAAGGTGACCTTCGAAGGCAACGACATTAAAGTTAATTTAGGCGAGAAGGATAGTTGGACCAGGTATCCGGGTACGGTGGGACTGTGGGAACTCGTCGCCAAAAAGCAGCCGAAAGATTACACCGACGAAGATTTCCAAAGTTACAGGGAAATTCTGATCATGACGGATGCCATGTACCAGAACAACGACGCCTCGCAGAATAGGGTGAAATCGAGCAGCGGCGAGAAGTACAGGAATCTCATCAAACCGATTTGGAACGAGGTGAAAACAGGCAGCGGCGTCAAACGCTACAACACGTTACCCAAAGAATTCGTTTGGGTGGACGACGTGAGGAAGCTCGTGGACCGATTGTTGGTGATAGCCGGCGAAGAGAATGCAGGCAATCGTAATTTCTACAACGAGAAGGTTGGCATCGTGGACATGATCAGCACGAAACTTTCCAACTTCATCGTGAACGACGACAAGGGTATAGGTTACCTCATCAAAATCATCAACACGCTGCCTCCGAGATTCTGGAACGTGGCCGAAGGAAAGGGACTCGTAAACGACATCATCAACAAGTTACCTTTCGAGATGCATTTACCTGGCTACCAGTACTGCGGACCGGGTACCAAACTCGAGAAAAGATTGGAGAGAGGAGACAAGGGTGTGAATCCGTTGGACGCCGCGTGCAAAGATCACGACATCGCCTACAACACCACGCAGACGGATCTGGACGCACGTCACGAAGCAGACAGAAAGTTAGAGCACGCAGCTTTCGAAAGGTTCGTCAGCAGAGACGCATCTCTGGGTGAACGGATCGCCGCACTGGGTACCACCATCGCCATGAACACGAAACAAAAATTGGGGTGGGGTATATAAATAACATAGAGTAAAAAATAATAATAATAACAACATGTCTCGTATAACCGATTTGCCCCCCGAGCTACTATCTAAAATATTCAAACACGCAGTAAACAAAGATTGTGAGGATGTACATAAACTTGTAATCATAGCAAGAACGACGCCGGAATTTCGCATCCCTTGTGAAATGGTTCTCAAGGACCATCTTCGGGAGATCAGCGGCCTGAGGTGCGGTGATCTCAACACTCTTCTTTCGGCCGCAGCCAAAAAATTAAACGAAAGGATGGACACGGACGATTGGTGCAAGTCGGAACAGAAGACGGCAGATATTGTAACGCACGTCATCTCGTTTTCCGAAGCACAAGATTTCTTCCTCTTACACACACCGTGAAAAAAAAATAATAATATACACGTCAAAAAAAATGTAGGTGTAAAAAAAAATATGACAAAAAAATATACGTCAAAAAAATGTACATGTCCAAAAAAAAATTGCCATGGAAAAATTTTTTATCAAAAAAAAATTGTCTCGTCAAAAAAAAAAAAATTGACGTGGACATCGTCAGAAAAAAAAAGAAGTTGCCTTATCGTAAAAATTTTTTATCGTCAAAAAAAATGTCTCGTCAAAAAAGTTGACGTGGAAAAATTATTACCGTCAGAAAAAAGTTGTCTTATCGTAAAAATTTTTTATCGTCAAAAAAATGTCTCGTCAAAAAAAGTTGACGTGGAAATGTTATTACCGTCAGAAAAAAGTTGCCTTATCGTAAAAATTTTTTATCGTCAAAAAAAAATTTGTCTCGTCAAAAAAGTTGACGTGGAAAAATTATTACCGTCAGAAAAAAAAAAGTTGTCAAAAAAAATGTACAAGTAAAATGAAAACTTGATATATAAATAACACACATCGTGAAAAAAAAATTCTACGAGATCTCAAAAAAAAATTCTTCGGTATATATAAATAACACGCATTGTGAAAAATTAAAATTCTCTAACACCCTGAAATTTCTCTTCGATATGACGACTGAAAAAATGAGTGACCTCCAAGCATTGAAACAAATGCTAAATTTGTCAGTCGAGTATGTAAAAATTCAGGAATTGGAAGTCGACAAACCTTACACGATAACTTCCGGTTCAATCGTTTCTACCCAGTATGGTCCCAAAGTGCGTCTGTTGCTCGACGGACAATACAGTCTATTTTTACCAGATCGATACGCTAACATGTTATCCGACGAGAAGCTATCTATTTTAATCGAGAACAAAACTCGAATCGTGTACAAGGGGACAAAGGAACTTCTTGGTAAGAAAATAAAGCACGTAATAGAATTTGTTTAATCACGGACACCCCAACCCCCGGAAAATATATATATATAAATAACATACCATGAAAAATATGTCAACTTGTATAACTCAACTTCCTCCCGAAGTGTTGCACAAAATATTTACGTTCACGTTCGACGGGGATGTAACAAAACTCATAGACTTGTGTAAAGTAACGCCAGAATTTCGTTCACCGTGCAAAATGATTTTCATGGATCACCTCCGAGAAATAAGCGGAATGAAAAAAATGTTCCGATCCCCAGAGACTCTCTTTCGAGCCGCAAACAAAAAAATTGACGATAGGTTAGACGAGCTGCACGAGTGGAGGCACCGTAGACTGGTACGCGTCGAACATTGAAACTGACGATCTTGTAAAACACATGATAGCATTAGGCGAAGCAAAAACTTTTTTCTTTCCCAGAATACATATATATAAATAACACATCGCCACAATTTTGTTTTGAGTGAGACGATATATAAATAACACACATCGTAAACCTAACGGGAAAAAAAAGTTGTTCTCTTTCTCAGATAACATATAGCATCAAAAAAAACAAACATGAAGCCCAAAGGTGTCGTGTACCAGATACCATATTCGAATCTAAAAAATCTAGGTGCCCTCGATGGGTTACTCACCAAGAAACAACGCGAGAAGAAACGTTCTTGCTTGTCGAAAGGACACGGAATGAAATTACTTCTCAGCACACCTCAATTGAGACGCTTGCAGCGTTCGCGGAAACAGCAAAAGATCGGAGGTTTCATATTCAGCATCCCGGCCATCCTGGCAGCATTGGGGGCCGTTGGAAGTTTGGCCGGGGGTAGCGCCGCCATCGAGAAAACCGTCATCGACTCGAAGAAGAACAAGGCGGAATTGGAAGAACAGAAACGTCACAACCTGGCCATGGAGAAGAAAGAGGGCAAGGGCGTGATGAAAAAGTTTAAAAAAAAGAAACAGCAGCACTCACCAACCGAGACATTGAATCTCTGATCGAACCGTTACGAATCAAACACTTCAGAGGAGTTTTCATGTCCGACTCGTTACCTTCAACCGTTAAAAAAAAAGAATGCGGAGTAGTCAACTTGGACGGTCAAGAAAATCCAGGCACGCATTGGATATGTTACCACAAAAACGACAATAACAAAGCATTCGTTTTCGATTCTTTCGGAGGTGTTCCACCTACAAATTTAGTTCATTATCTGAAAACGAACAAAACTTCTATATACTACAACGACGAACGAATTCAAAATTTCGGAGACGTGAACTGCGGTCATCTCTGCCTCTCCATGCTCGCGTTTCTCTCTAAAATAAATAAGCCTACGATCGAAGACTTCCAGAAAGCATTGTGGAATCTTAAACACGATGGGCGTGTTCCATCTCACGAGCGAATCTTCGATCTTGAAACTCACGCTGCACGACGACATCGTCTATCCTAAATCCGTGGCTCTGCGTGCATTCTACAGCATGTACCTCATACCTAACGTCACGCAGCACAACAACAAAATTAGCGTCGGAAGCGAACACATCGTCGTCACGCCAGGCCAATACAATCTTTCCACTTTGCAAGCTCAGTTACCCAAAGGCACGTACCTTTCTCAAAATTCGGTCACGCACAGAGTGGAAATCGTGTCCGCGACGGAGACCGTGGACCTGGGCACCATGGGAGAACTTTTAGGTTTCGAGAACAACCACCCAAAACTCGAAGCTGGCATCAAGCACGTAGCAACCAACATTCCTAAATTCTTGGCCATAGAGACTCTGAACGTACACTGCAACGTAGCGGAAGGCATGATCACGAAATCTTCGGACGGATTAGGAAGTCACAAGCAGACGGGAATCATCGCCACTTTCAAACCCAGTTCCGAATTCATGGAACCGATCATCTACACACCCTCTTCGCCAATCTATTTTCCAGTATGTCGCAACCGCATAGACGACATAGAGTTGGTGGTGACGAACGAGAAAGGAGACGTTGTGGATTTCGCAGGTGCAACGACCACTGCCATCGTGGAGATCAACGTATAATAAATAACCATACATAGTAGAAAAAAATGGAGCAAATCGAAAGTTACGAGTTGCAATCTTTTCCTCCCAACCGTCGCACGTTCGCTAATCTCAACGAAGCGAACAGGGAGATCGAATACGACGTGGACGTAGGCGACGGGTTCGTTCATCCTCACAGAGCGGACCTCTACCTTCAATTCGACGTGGTGAAGAAAGAAAGCGGAGACGCGTTTCCCGCAGCAGCAAATTTGATACTCGTGGACAACTTCGTGCCTCACCTGTTCTCGCAGGTGGAGGTGAGGAAACACAACACCGTCATCGACAGAATAGATTATCCAGGCATCACGTCGACGGCAGTGGGAACGTTAAAATTATCCAAAACGGACGCAGCATACTATCAGGCCGGGGGATTCGAAGCGGGGACCAAAATATCGACGAGAAATCACACGGTGCTCTTTCCCATGCGTCTGCTTCCCGGTTTCTTCTCCGACTACAAGGAGATCATGTGGAAGGGAGGACTGAGGATCACGTTTCGAAGAGCGGCCAACGACAACGACGCACTGATGCGATACACCAACTTGAACGCCGACGGCACGCTGATAGCCAACACTTTACCCGAAGCAGCCAAGTGCGTCATCCGGAGCATGGAATTGAGAATGCCGGTGGTGGAATACGAGACGAACTACGCCCTCAAGTACAAAGCGGAGATATTGAAAAATCCGCAGGTGCCGATTCACTTTCACGGTTACCAGTGCGTGCAGAAGATGGCGTCGGGAAGTCACATGGAATTCGACGTGACGACTCAGTTCAACAACATACAGTTCGACATGCCAGATTTCGTCGTAGTGCTTTTTCAGACCGATCGCGATAAGAATCAGGAAAAAGATTCCAACAAGTTCGACGACTGCAAGATCAAGAACGTTTATCTGAAGAACGGTAGGAACGAAGTGTGTCCTCGCGCGAGAATTACAACCTCGACATGACCAAAGACGATTACCTCAAACTTTACGAAGCGTTCTCGGCTTACAAACGCGTGACCGAGGGAAGCGTGGACATGTATTACACGCCCAGCGAATTCAAAGCACGCAGACCCATGACCGTCATCAACACGACGAAGAGAAAGCAGGTGGTGGTCAACGATCGAACCAACATCAAGATCGTCTGCGAGTTCCACGATGCCTTGCCCGAGGATACCCTATGCAGTGTCATCCTGATTGCAGAGAAGTCCTTCGCCTACGACGTGAAGAACGAGAGGGTCACAGAGCAGTTTTAACAGGTTTTTAACATCTTTTCTTGCACAATAAGAAATTTTTTGTACTAGCACAATCAGTTACAATGGCACAATACGAATTTCACTAGTTCAGATCAGTTACAATGTCAATTTCATCAGTTATCAGTTACAATATTTTTTTTCTTCATCACTATAGCACGAGACAATCAGAAAATTTGCACAAAAAAAAATTTGTTATTTTTTTTACACGAGAAAATTAACAATAATTTTTTTTTTTTTTTTTATCGTTTCAGATGCTGTCGAACATCAAAAACATATACACATATACACACACTAGAAAAAAAAGCATGCAACTTTATTTTGTAACACACACACACACACACACACATATTCTCCATCTTCATCAAGAAAAATATTATAATAAACATAATTTTTTTATCTATCTCACAATAAAACTCTATATATCCAAAAAAATTACAACATCAAAATAACACTAGAGTCCTTAGTACACGTTGCATGCAATTACGGAGGTCCTCTGTAGAGTTTCATGGAAGTTTGAGAGAAAAAAAAAAAAAAACACGTGAAACTCTATAGAGGTGTGGTAATCTATAACCGCAGCCGTTAGAGAACCTTTTACTTTTTTTTGGTTGGGCACCACGCACCCCTGGCGAGGTTATATAGGGGCCAGGGGATCCTTAAAAAAAAAACAATTATTATTATTTGTTTGTTTTGCGTCACACAATACGGAAAATAATGAGAGGCATACACGCGCGCGTGTGCGTGTGTGGCACATCGTTGTTCCCCAAGAGAGATAGGTAGGTTTACAAAGGTCACGATATATAAACATTTTTTGGTCCCGGACTTGGAAAATTACGATAAGGTGCATTCGTACTTCAAGGATGAGAAAGTGAATTTACTCGTACCGGCTTTTCTGCGCCGTGAAACATCGTCAGCGCAATAAATGAGGCGCGGAACGTGGAGAAAAAGTGAGATTTTGAGGTTTTGATGCGATTTTCTGAGGGGTCGAAAAATCAGGGTTGGCCTTGAACATACATTACTATACTACTCACTTAAGAAACACAATGCAATTACACTGGCCTGCAATGGGTTTCCATGACTCGCAGATGACTGTTGTCTCTGAATAATTGAAGCATACTGATTCCAACAATGAAATCTATTTTTACCAATCACGTCTAGTTTATTCAGAAAATAGCAATATTAACTGCCTTAATTTCACAATAAAATGTGTAGTTTTACCATTTCCTCAATAGATGGCTCTGTTTAGATGGTGGTAAAATATTGGTTTTCTACAATACAAATCCTCCAATTTTGAACTGTATATGCATTGAGAATTGCAAGCATTTAATCTACCTTCTATCTTTACAAGACACATTTACATAAAAATTGTAAACCTTGATTACGTAAGTTCCATTTTCGAAATCCCTCATAAAAATTTCCTTCACAAAATGTCCAAAACTCAATGTTATAATGTAGTGGATTGATTGAACTTAACCCTTTGAAGGGCGATGGTTACAATAAGATACCAAGAAAAATCCTGAACTAGGGAAAAATACTTACGTGACGGGAAATGCCAGCCCCCGTGGTGGAGTGGTTAGCATATCGCACTACGACGTCGGGGGTCCCCGGTTCGAATCCTGGCCAGGGCATTGATGTTTCTGAGTGTCCATTCATCAATTTCATCATGTCGTCACTCATCCCCATCTTCGCAAATTAGCCAAAAGTGGCACAAGAAGCGAAGTAAAATAACGCAAATCAATCAATCAATCAATTACGTGACGTGAAGAAGTTTATGTCATATCCGTCGTCAGCATTCAAAATACTTCCAGAATCAATTATTGGCCTGTAAACAACCTAAATTTCCCTTGCTTACATTTATTTTGTTGCCTTCTGTAATAGGTGTAATGGAATAGTGAATATGAGAATTTTGTATATGAAATTGTGATCCTGACGTGGGGGGGGATGGATGTCATGTGCGTCATCAGCATTCAAAATACTTCTAAATCACGTGGTTTGGAAACAACCAAAATTTCCCTTGCTTACATTTATTTTGTTGCCTTCTGTAATAGGTGTAAAGGAATGGCGAATATGATAATTTTGATGGTGAAATTGTGAAAAATCCTAACGTGGTGGAAAAAAATTAGGACTGAGCCGATACCACTTTGAACCAATACCGATAGTCTCAACGATACCCACCGATACTGACGCCGATACCGATACTTGTATAATTCCAATTTAAAATAACAAAGGCTATTACACGATATGTGTGTGTGTATCTGTGTGTGTGCTCTGTTGCAACGATGCATCTAAAGTTTGCAGTCTGTTTTAGATCAGTGACAATGGATCAGATGTTCCAATATGAGAGAATTATTAAAAGAAGCTAAGAGCGAGATAATCGTGTTGTCGTGCCCCACCCCCAATGTTGAAAAATGAGATCATGCCTCTTCAACCTCCTCGAAAACTAAGGACTTCCAAAACTAACATCAAATCATCCGTGAACACAAGAATAATTATCGATTTACCAACCCCGGCCGGACACGACGTCTAAAACTAACAGTAAAGCTGTAATGTAAAACCAATCTCGTCTCTATTTTGTCCTTTAACAAAGAGAATAAAAATTTGTAAGCAAAATGTAAGAAGAGAATCACTGATTGATTGATTGAATAAATGAATTGTTGTTTTAAGTCCACTTTATGCACAGTAAGGCTAATCGGGACTGGACCTACAGTTTAAAGTGGAATCCGAACCACTATGTGCCTTCACCGGATATCGAACCCGGGACCTCTTGATTACAAAGCGAATACGTTACCATTACGCCATCGGGGAGGCTGAGAGAATTAACACTAACCAGCCTCAGTACAGTGATATTCCGACGTGACTTTGCTTTCGACATATATACTTTCGGCAAATTACTTCTAAAAAAAGGTAATTATTTGCATAGTTCTATCCATTGGCGTGGAGGAAATTCCAAACCCATCACTACACGTTCCATAAAGTACCTGTCATCATCTGTCGTTCAAAGAACATTATTCCCCTGTCGCGTCTCTGTGACTAAACACGGTTCTGGACAAACAAAAGTCTAAAGTTGGAAAGGGATTAGCCGAGGTATTTGAATTTCCAGGAATATGCTACATACTATGTGTGAGACACGTCCGCCACGTGGGCGATAACTGTTTTGACTGCGGGAGGTCTCTAAGGAGAGAGATATCCACGGGACCTCATTGGGATTTTTGTTACACGAGACCGCATCTATGAGAACAAAGCCTGGTAGACTTGGAAGGAACTCCTATGGGGACAATTTCACGTTTCCCTTGATATGCAAGATACTTGACCACGAGTCTTATCTGCGTATGGATTCTTTGTCACGTACTTGCTGTTCACGGAACTTGAGTCCATGTTCAACTAACAAATGCATACTCGTTCCCTCTCTCTCTCTCTTTCTCTCTCTCTCTCCTCCTCTATCTCTATCTCTCTCTTCCTCTATCTCTATCTCCTTCTCTCTCTCCTCTCTCTCTCTCTCTCTCTCTCTCTCTCTCTCTCTCACACACACACACACACACACACACAAATAGGTATTTTTCAGTTTTCTTAAAAGGCAAAGGGGGGTGCACGGCTTTGCGCCAATCACTCTGGAAAATGGTTTGGTTTTGCGCCAATAATTACCGGATCCTTATCTTTCCGTACATGGTTTTGCGCCACTACAGAAAATCGTAATTCAATGACTTAGGTTGGCAACCATGATTTTCCGTCCCACTTAAACAGGCTGCGGACTGTCACCGAGATGGCGTGGTTAAAAATTATGCACCACCATGGACGTCCGCAGGATTTTTTCCAGGGAGGGGCAAGCAAGGTATTTTTTCCAGGGGGGTGCAAACGAAGACAATTTTTTCCCAAAAATAGTGTTGTTCCCTAAAAAACATTGCTTAAATTTGAATTTATGGTGTTCATGCAATAATTAACACATATTATTGTGGCTAAAATGAAATTATATGTGTGAAATACATATTTTTTGGTTGACTTTCATCTTCCAGGGGGGGGCACGGCCCCCCCTTGCCCCCCCTTCCGGACGCACATGTGCACCACCAACCATAAGTATACAAAATTGCACTTGTCAAACTGCAGTCTCTTACAATGGAATCTTTGTGGCATGTAAGATCAATTTCACGTAATGCATGCGTGAAATTGCTTTGCGATTATATTGATCAATGTAAGATTCAATTTTGAGGTATTTTTCTCTTAAAACGCTCCTCTTACGAGGAATACTATTATGTTCTTTACGCTGTCATTAATTAGTACGAAATTCTCACCACGAATAGTCCTTATGGTCTGGTTTTCGACTGCTTCATGAACATCGCTCACTGATTTCGGCAATGGAGGGAGCATATTTCGCCGTGTTCTATACACAGCCTCTCGCAAAAGTTTCTTATCTGTGAAATGTAGCTGATTGATACTTGTAAGCCTTTCTTCGTTCAGCGCCGCGTACACAATGGTTGAGGGTTGTTCATGTAATGCACTTGACGCCTTCCGTTTACATGAACCACGAATTTGTTGAAGTATTAAACTACGTTCATTGCTATTGTTATTATGAATTATCTTCTCACTTTCAACTATCATGTCACTGTTCGTAATTATTATTGCCGTACACGACTTGTTTGTGCAACGCCACCGAACACTTAAACCTGAATATGCGTAAGCTTTCATGAATTTATAATTGTCCTTACTTATTAGATCCTTACCTCTATTCGATGCCTCTGCGAGCAGTTCCATGGTCGACCGGACCCCGGTGTAATAAAACGTGTAACGTTGAGGTGAAACACAGGGAGGTAGACGAAAGCCACGATCAGTCGTTGCCCTTGAGAGACAGGATTGCCAAACTTTACAATTCTTAGCTCGGCTAGACATTCAAGAGTGGCGGAAAACATTCTTGGCGCAAAAGATACTGTGGCACTAATATTTACAATTTGTTCATTGGCGCAAAACACGCGATTTTGGCGCAAATGCATTGCACCCGGCAAAGGTAAGTTGGAAAAGGTGAATTAAGTTTTGAAAAGGAACAAATTTTGGTTTCGGCCACGCTTCTAGCGACTCAAAAACAATGGTATCGGCTAGTATCGGTGCAATACTTTCCGATACCGATACCCTTGGTATCGACCAATACCGACGCATCGGTATCGGTATCGGCTCAGCCCTAGAAAAAATGGATGTAATTTTGAGTAGTGTCCGTGAACACCACTCAAAATACTTTCAGAATCACTTATTGATTTGGAAACAACCTAAATTTCCCTTGCATAAGTTTATTTTGATGCGTTAGGTAATAGATGTAATGTAATGGCGAATATGAGAATTTTGATTGTGAAATTGTGATAAATCCTGACGAGATGAGAAAAATGGATGTCTCCGTGATCAGCATTCAAAATACTTCCAGAATCACCTATTGATTTAAAATTGACCAATTTTTTCCCCCAAAATACAGGCCTGTGTTATGTAATTAAACTAAATTATGCTTGAAGAAGTTAAAACACTTAGTATCAAGATGATAACTTCCAAAACAGTGTCTTAAAGTTGTTCTTTTCTAAACTCAGAGCCTAAATAAGAAAACTTGTCAATGAATTTTCATTATAAAAAAGAGTCTCTTCTCTTCAGTTTCGCTTTCTTTGTGAAAGTCGCATATGTATTCGTCTTTAGCTGCACCAGAACAATTTAAACGGTCTTAATCACTGTAGAGTAGACATTGTGACCACAGTCCAACATGACAATCTGATAATCAAAGTGTCTCACAGAACATGAATACAGAATCATTTGTGGTTGTTTTATCACCGTCTGAAATTTCCATTTTCGATCATGTTGACGTATATGAGATCATGAATTCAACTTCTGACGACTAATCTGGTTCCTTAGGAGAAAGCTTCTTTTGCTTTCTTCCTACTGCCTCGCATTGATTTCTCCTCTTCCTCTTTCCCTTTCTGCAGGCTTATTGCTATGATGCATGGACCCTTGTAGTTGATGTTTGTGAGCTGATGGCGTAATAGCATAAAAATAGTCGGATTGTCGGCCTCTTATATTGGATTTCTTCGTGATCTTTGATAGAGGTACGATATGTAAATGGACTTGTTCTGAAGGTTTTTGATCCATGGAAAGGATGAAATACGAAACATGGTCCAGGTGATTAGGTAGAAGATTCGAAGGACAAAGCAGGATCAGCAGCTGGTGTATCTGTTGAGGAAGATGGTTCAGAGTTACAAGTGAAGGTTCCAGGACAGGATGGGATACGGAGCGGCGATCCTCCGCCTCCACTCGCCACTCTCACTTTTGGTACCCTCTCACTCAGATCTTCTTTCTTGATCTTATCTGAGTGTGGTATCCGTATCCCGGAATAGGATATAAGGATTAACTTGGTAAGTGGAGAGGTCAGAAGGTACGTAAGAGAGAAGAGGCAAGTGCTCTGAGTCTTGGTACCTAAGATTTAAACCAAGACGTTTTTGAAAAATTAATATTGTGAAATTGAGTAGCTCCAAACAATAAGCAAGATATGAAATATAAAGATACATATAACATAGAAATAAAATAATGAATAAATAAGAATACAATATAAGAATGAGAATATAGAATAAGATATTAGAGGAACCCTTAGATCCCATAATTAAGAGAATAATAATGGCACTTGATGAGGAATCCTTAGATCAGAAGACAAGTAGATATTCATAAGAGTTATAGTGAAGAGACATCCCCGAAGAATAGGGAGTTCTCAAGCCTCCTCTTCTGTCTTCAATCTTCTACTCGCAGTCCTCAACTGGTAGACAGCATCTGGATACTGGAAATATATATAGTGGTTTCAGTCATCCAATTCTAGTATGTCAGGTTCTCCTCTGAGGGATATAATGTAGTGTTTTCTTCTATTCAGGGAAGCCGGTCCTTCTTCATAGTATCTTATTTCATTAAAGCAATTATTTTGTGCAGAGCTGCTTTCTCCCATTAATTGGGCAGCAAGTCTCATGCTCGATCTAGTCTTAGTTCCAGTGGGTTCCATGTTTTCAATAAATGATGATATTGGAACCACTTGTCGGGCTCGTGGCTCTTGATGGTGTTTGAATTCCATTTCCTCAAGCGTAGATATCAGCTCAGCCAAAGCATTAATTGTAGGAAAGGTTCGTTGACAAGTAAGTTGTTGTCTTACAAGGTCTGGTTCTAGCTTAGCTCTAAGTTCCCTTATTTTGGGATCTTGAAATTTATTGCAATAAAACACAGCGTGTTCTGGAGTATCAGTAGTCTTACATACTTGGCACTGGTCATCTAGACTGAGGGCAAAGCGTTTCAAATATGCCTTATAAGGGCCATGCCCTGTAATGAGGTGTATCAACCCTTCAGTTGGTTTAAAGAGTGAGTTCATTGTCCAGAATTTAACGTCAGGCATATATAGCTTCGTGTGTACTGATCCCGAGTATTGTCTCCACTCCTGTTGCCATTTGTTTTGTAGAACCTGGTCAATGTCCTGCATGGTATTCACATTAATTCCCAAGAGCATGAATATCTTAGCTTGGTCTCCCTTCCGAAACCAATATCTAGAAGCGTGTCTTTGAACCTCAAAATCAAGAGGCAAGACACCAGCTAGCACTATAGTTGACATAGTTGACGTTGTGCGAAAGGCCCCAAGAATTCTCAACAAGACGTTGCGCTGTGCCGATCTCAGACGGTCCCGGACAACTTTCTTCCTAGAAAGAAAAGCCCAAGTAGACGCTGCATTGCATAACATATAGTTGTAACAAATATCGCTTTATAATACAGCATTGCGATCTTGAATGGTATCTTAAAGGCAGTATTACCCATGTTTAAGATATTGTGTAAAGCTGACTTGGCCTTAGCTGTAACACTGTTCACATGAGCTCTTAGGCTCATTTCAGCTTCCATGTTAATTCCAAGGTATTTGATGACTTGAACATTTTTAATTGAAGAGTTCTGAAACTTGAATATAGGCGCTCGAGCCAGTTTTCCCTTAAGGAGGATTTGATATGTCTTCTCCTTAGCTATGGTCAACTTAGATTCCTCAGACCAAATGGCCACTTGATTCAAGATCTTGTTAGCATTGAACTCCAAACCTTTGCGATTGTTCGATCCGGTTATGATTAATAGATCATCTGCATAAGCAACACTATCTATGATCTCATCCATCCTGCTGAGAGCCAGCAGTAGAGGTTCCAAGGTTATATTCCAAAGGACTGGCCCCAGGACAGAGCCCTGAGGACAGCCTTTGTTGACACTCCTGCAGATCGTCTCATGTCCCCAAACGAACTGTATTCTCCTGTCTTTCAGGTAATCACACATTAAGCTGTATAGAGGCTTAGGAATCTGCAACCTCCTTAGTTCTTGTAGTAAGTATGGCCACCATACATTATTGAACGCTCCGCTAATGTCAATTGTAATTCCAGTAACATACTTATAATGAGTTTGGTTTATAGATGTTATCACACGATTGACCGCATCCTCAGTAGAGCGTTCTTTAATAAACCCATACTGTTTGCTGGAATTCCTTATTAGTGTTAGTCTTTCGTTTAGTCTCTTTGTAATCAGCCTCTCAAAAACTTTGCCTAAGACATCCAAGAGGCAAATTGGCCTGTAAGATTTTACATTGATGGATCACTAACGTTGCTAATTTCCAGTCTTCAGGAAAAATCCCTTCTGCTAGACATTGGTTATATATTGTCTGTAAACCTCCGAGAAGTTGGTTTTTAGTAATTTTGATTAACTCGTTTAGAGTTCCATCAGGACCCGGGGCTTTGCCATTTTTCAATCTGTCAATCACAGCGGCGATTTCTTCCTGTGCAAACGGCATCACCAGTGTAGGATGTTCATAGGTTACATCAACTGTAGATCTTATGTTGTTCTGGATTGGTGTGTCCTCTTCAGAATCGTCCAATGGTAGTAGTCCATCCATTATGAAGCTTACTGCCTCCTGGCATGAGCTTGTGTATGTATTGTCACTCTTCTTAAATGGTACAGGGACGAATTTCTGTGAATTTTTTTGGGCAGCTATTTTGTATGGCATGCTCCAAGGATTTTTGAGGATCTCCTGTTGTACTAGACAGGCCCAGGATTTGATCTTGTACTGTTCAATAAGCTTACCGTATTTCCATTTGGAATTTCGGTACTTCTCTAGATAGAATGTTCTGTCTCTATCCGTCTTGGATTTTTGTTAGAGCTTTCTGAGTCTCCGTGTAATGTTCCGTCTTCTCATGATATACTCTGGCCAGGCTTGTTTAGGTTTCTGCTCCTTCATCTTAGGAATATGGCCTGGCGCAGTCACCAATATGTGCGCAACTGTAGCTACATTTCCAGAGATCGTGTTATCCAAGGTTATCGGATTGTGCCTTAATTCATTTGACACAAGAGTGCGTAGCATTTCTTGGTCACGCATGTTCCATTTTCTTTTGGTTAATCTCTTGTTGACTGGTGTGTGTCGTCTTTTAAGTTTGATACAGTAGCTAATCAAGTTGTGGTCACTAACTGTCAGCTTCTCAGCAACCCACCAGTTATCTATCGATAACCGCCCATTCATGTTTGAAATTGTCAAGTCAATATTCGATGTTGCTCCTGCTCTATTAGAGTATGTTGGAATATCAGATCTTCTATTTAAAACATGTAGGTTTTTACTGGCCAGTAGGTCTTCCAGTTTCAAGCCACGGTCATCTGTGACCTTGCTAAACCAATGCTTTGATTTAGCATTCGAGTCCATTCCAATTAAGATGTTATTCATGGATAGGTCAGTAACAATTCTTTCCAGTTGATCCAAATAAGGTTGTATAGGATCTTTAAACTGGCAGTACATATTTACTAAAAAACAGCTATCATCTCCTAAGCACATTTTCGTTACTATACAGTGAGATGTTGAGTAATTGTGTAACCAGAATATTTGTAAGTCACTCTTGGCGATTATAGTACAGGACAGTTCAAATTCCTAATACATCAGTTGACTCACATGCTTCTTACTTATCGTCATGGAGGTTATAGGGTGACTCAATTTCTCGCTAAGCCTCAGCAATGAAGGTGTTCCTATCAATCGGAAAAATCCCTGACACTTTGACTCCCGCTGTTTCTGCAGTCTGTTCTTCAATATAGGCTTTCCCAAATAGTCCCATTAAATCATAAACAGTCAGCGGATCTGGCTAGCTAGCAACCACTGATGGACTTCCTCATTGTGTAGGTTTTAAGTGTAGATGTTTTGTCAAGTGGCTGCATCTTGTATGTCGAATAAGGCTGTAGGTAAAGTAGTATTTCACATTATTTTCTCATTTTGAGTAGACGACATTAACATTCCTTGTTTGAATAGTGACAATCCACCCCATTTTCTTTATTCACACTGATTCTATCGATCTCCCAATCATTCATAGAACCAGGATATGTTAATTTTACTTCTCCCATTGTCTGCCATAATTCTTTACTTCTAAGTAAAAAAAGAAAATCGGCTTATGTCAAAATATTTGCTAAATATGGGTTCCGACTTTCGAACACGCATTTGTGCGACTTAAGAAAATGACATTGTTTTGAAAACATGCCATTGACCGTTATTGCCTGTGGTACAAAACAGTCATGTAATCACATATAGTGTCACTCCTATTCCATTTTTGTATGCTAGTAGTGAGACACGAACTCCCGTTGATACTACAGCGAACTAAACTGAAGCTAAAACACTTACAATTGGATACAGCTCAAATTCGCACCCAGAAATCTGCTGAACACCAACTGACAAATGGCGAGTTCATTGGTTTCGTGACATTAATTGGAAATAGTTTCCCACACACCACTTTTGCAACACTTCCTTGAGAAGGAAAGTTGGTGGTCCGACTTAGGGAGAGTTGTAAGACTGGTCAATTTGCCGGTTATTAAGGGTGTTCTGAAGCCATGTTAAAGAATAGACTCAAATTCCCAGACACTAATATAGATTCGGTAAGAAAGAAATTTTCCGATATGAAAGATTGTTTTATTCACTAGAACCTGGAATACCTATACTTTTATTACGATTAAAGATGTGTAAGTAAATAGCAGAAAATATAAGGTCTCCATCATGTTCAAACTGCTGCGTACAGATGGCGTTGAATGGTAGTTCTTGTCAAGACCGGTACATTTTTGTCTTTTATGATCGGCAAGCAAGATTTTGTTGTAAAAGAACGAATCCAGTGCGTAGCCGCTAGTACCTGAAATATCATGTGAAAAGGTGAAAACATTTCGTATCTTCAGAAAGGAGTGGCTATGTTTATGGTTTTTGAAGTGCCGTATCGTCATGGTGATAATTTTAGCATACACTGTTGCCAAAATTTCACTCCGTGATTTCTAATGATATGATCAAAGCAAGTGCTTCGAAATCGTGAAAGTTAAACCAAGTTACCAGAGAAAAACGAATCCAGTAAATGTTGGAAGAAGGAAACATCGGGAAAAACTGAAAGGTAAGTCTTATATATAAATGCTTGTTGCTCAATCCACCAAAATCAAAACGTTTGCAATATGCATGAGTGATGCAGAATGTATGATTTATTTATATGTTGAGGAAATACCTTCCGATATAATTTCTGTGAGAATACCTATATATGTCTACCGTTTCAACGCAGCATGCATTTATCCTTACAAATGAAGTTGATAATTCTTTGCAATTGTAAAATCAGATGAGAATGTTATTTTAAATTAGGAATAATGCAGATATTACAGTTTTGTGATTATTACTAGAGAATGAAATACCTAGATATAGATTATATTCTGGCATTAAATCGATATTGCACAAAATGCTCTACTATCGTTCCTGTGAGATTATTTTCGTATTTCACTGGTGCTATTCAAATGTACGTACCTCGGAATTTGTATTACAAATCAGTTCTTCATTATAGTTTCACTTTGCCCTTGTACTTACATGGTTGGAACGAGTTGTTTCTGACCTGTTTGAACAAGATTTGTCTCCTTTTTGTTTTGGAAACTTGAACACAGTTCATAAAGCTCGCAAATGTGAAGGGCTTCCCCGATGGCACAGTGGTAGCGTCGTCGCCTTGTAATCAAGGTGTCCCGGGTTCGATACCCGGTAGAGGCACATGGCACAGTGGTTCGGATCTCACTTTAAACCGTAGGTCTAGTCCCGATTTGCCTTACTGCGCATAAAGTGGACTTAAAAACACCAACTCAAATCCAACTCACAAGTATAAAATGAATTAAGTAGGTTAAGCTAAGTCAGGTTGAATTTGAATAAATTTAATGTGAGATCCCCGAATTTTGTGCAAGTTCTGGACAACGTTCTGTTATCTTCTTTCACAGAATCAGGCCAGAAAACCGGTTTTGTAAGCTGTATAAAACTCTTTGGTTTTCTCGTTCTTTCATAATTTTGAACGCCTTGTAATGGTAGTGCAAAATTTCCAATAAGTTCATGCTTTATGTATTTAAAGTGTAAAAGTACACCCTAACAGCTAAAAGAGTAATGTCCTAACAGTCTACCAAACAAAAGTTTGCGTGTTTACTGAGAATTTACAAATTAGTATAGATTCGTAAAGATTACTAGTTTACATATTTTACAAGTGCAAGACCAATCATTTATTTGTGAGTAAAATTGATTAATCTTCAGAGAAATCATAATTTGTCCTGATCTTTTTCACTCACTAACAGGGTCTTCTTCAGAATATTCGTCTGAAGAAGACCCTGTTAGAGGGTGGAAACGTTACGTTTTTATGTGTTTGTGTGTGTGTGTGTGTGTGTGTGTGTGTGTATACTATAAACGTTTGCCTTGGTCAGCATTTTAATGTTTCTTTTTCTTCTTAATTTCCATATTTCCATCTTCAGTTCTCTTCCAATATTGCGAATAAGAAATTTTGCAAATTTTAATATACCCGAAAATAATTCTGAGAAAATAGAACACTTTTTTTGTATCAATTGGAATTCTTCAAGAAAAATACATTAATAAATTGAATTTTACGGCCTTGTGGAAAAATTAACATTACTAATTTTAAATATTTTTCAACAATGTTTATATTTGAAAAAATTGTAAATCTGATTTATCTTTAACTTCATTTTACTAATACAGGGTGCGGAAAATGATATCTTGCAAATGGCTTTTCAACATTGAAAGCACGGTGCGTTGCGTTGCGTTGTGTTCTACCCAATAATATTTTGAACGGTAAGAAAAGAACTTTGCTGGAGCAAGCGAACGGAAACAAGTCTCTGCGCAAGTAGTGACGAGAGACGGCTCCACCAATGAACACGTGAGAGGGAACGGGATTGTGTGGAACGGGGGAAAGCAGCTGTAGTTACCAGCTTTCGCGGCATCCTGTACTATTTCGCTCTGCCCACTCGATTCGCCCCTTCTCTGACGCTATGTGCAGCCTTGCTACAGCAGAGATAGTCGGAACAGAGTATAAAATCTCCGATCAAAGGTAGAAAATACTGTCATACAAAATGAAGTGTGCAGTCAACGCAGCATTTGCTTCAAACGAATTCACAAAATGTTTTCAATATTCAATTACTGTCCTCACTTGGTCCGTTTCGTGTTTGAATTAACTACACTTATTATTATTTTCTTCTCTGCGTTCTAAATATTAAAATAAATACAAGGTGGTTATAATTAAAGTGACGGTGTTCAGAGTGGTATAGCACGGGCTGTAATAAGAGTAGCAGTCTGAAACTTCGTAGATATGCTAATGAAGCAATGCGCTCGCGAATTATGAAAAAAAAAAAAAATAGTTCCAATTCTCGCCACCAGGGTAAAAAATGGCGCTGTAAGCAGTCAAAACGTGGTATAGTTACAGGAAATAGGCAGGAAAGATCAAACACACGAGAACAATGATTCTGGCATGTTTATTAGGAACTATGGTTACAAGAACTGTTCAATATGGCCTCCCAATTCAGCAACATGCTGCATTCGTAACACGGCATGATCGACAGTTGCTCGCAGCATGTCTGGTGAAATCTGAGCGACATGTCGTTGTATGCTAGCTTTCAGATCAGGCAGAGACCGGACATGTCCCTGATAGACACGATCTTTTAAATATCCCCACAGCCAGAAGTCACATGGATTAAGGTCGGGGGATCTGGAAGGCCAATCATCTGGAAACTGCCTAGAGATGATGCGGTCATTAGTGAAGGTTTCTCGCAGCAAATCTTTCACGTGGCGAGCGACATGTGGTGTTGCCCCATCTTGCATGAAAATGGTGGTGTGTTCACAGTTCCGTTCTTGCAAAGCTGGAATCACGTGTTGCACAAGGAGGTCCCTATAACGTGCAGATGTCACTGTACACCTAACAGGTCCTCGAGGTGTCATCTCCTCAAAGAAAAACGGACCAAGAATGAAGGAGCTAGTGAACCCACACCAAGCAGTCACGTAAACTGAGTGCAATGGTTGTTCCTGCACAACATGTGGACGAGTGGAACCCCATATGCGACAGTTCTGAGTATTCACTGTACCGACCAGAGTAAAATGCGCCTCGTCAGTCCACAGAATATTCCCCGGCCACATGTCATCCACTTCCATGCGTGCCAAAAACCGACGGGCAAACTCACGGCGTTGTGGAATATCTTGGGGTTTCAATTGGTGCACAATTTGAATCTTGTAGGGATACCAGTGTAAAATGCACCGCAATACCTTGTGAACTGTTGACCAGGGGAGTGACAATTCACGTGCCACAGCTCTATCACTGGTTGCAGAAGTTGAGGCATGTGCTGCACGGTCAGCTACAGCTACAGCAACTTCGTCCACAACTTCCACGGGGATGGGCCGCCTTCCTCTCCCTGGTGCAACACCCAATTCACCTGTTTCCTCGAATTTCTTCATCATCTTCTTCAGCCCATTATTTGACATGGGCCCTCTTCTCAGCCCTTTCTGTTGGCGATATTTCCGCAGTGCAGCGTTACTATTGCTCCCATTCTGGTAAAACAACTTCACTAGCAGTGCACGGTCTTTCTTCGCAATAGCCATTGCTTTTTACACGGGAAAAATCAAACTTTTAATGTTCGGCGAACATTCAAATCACTAAAGGAAAAAAAAAGCAACAAGCGTCACCAACAACAACCAGGGAGCTCACACAATGGTTAGGCAATGTCACCGACTTTGACGTCAGAGTTACGGAAAATTCCACGTTTTGACTGCTTACAGCGCCATTTTTTACCCTGGTGGCGAGAATTGGAACTATTTTTTTTTTTCATAATTCGCGAGCGCATTGCTTCATTATCATATCTACGAAGTTTCAGACTGCTACTCTCATTACAGCCCTTGCTGTACCACTCTGAACACCGTCACTTTAATTATAACCACCTGGTACTTAATATAAAACAAAGGATTTTATATTAATATTTCGACTATTACTACCTTACACTGATGATATGTTGCTTATTTCTCTGTAATAATAACATATAACTAAAATCTCATGATAATCAATTTCCTTGATTTACTACTATTTTCTTTAATCCACTAACTCACCTCTAACCAATATGGCGTCATCTCACGTCGAATACCCTAATCGACCAACCAGTATGTATCTAATTTGGTTATATTTACGCGGAGATCTGGCAACATGGCACTAGGTTGCCATGACAAATGGCCCCTTAACATAAAATCTTCATAAATGAAAACTAAACATATTCAAGTTTCACAGTAATAAATTACCCTGCGACACTTACGGATACTCACGTGTGTGAACTACCCCTGTAGAACACCATTAATTTCTGTTTTATTATTCATATGTACTCATTATATTTTTCGTGAAATTATTAACTACTTATTTGTAAACTTTTTAAAAATATCTTAGCAAAACGATTATTTATTATTTATGCGTATTTAGTGGCAAAAATATTGCATTCGATAAAAATTCCAATATTACTGCTTCATAATTTCTTCGTTAAAGGGTCATCTAAAAGTAGTATAATCAGATGCGTTCAAAGTAACACTTGGTACGAGGCCTATTATTTTTATTAATTTAAGCACAATGGAAAACCTATTTTGACGATGTTTTTGTCGATTTTCTGCTATTGCAAATCTGTTTTTTTTTTTTTACCTCACACTTCGTACGAGTGTCATAATTTCTTTCGAGTTAAAGTACGTAACACCTACACCCACCTACACCAACGCACACCCACGCACCCACCCACACCCACGCACACCTACTCAAATTTACTTCTGGTCTACTTCCGGTCTACTTCCTGTTTACTTGAGAGACTCCTGTGGGTTTTTCTATAAGTACAAGTAGTGTATTTTTAGGGCTTCAAAGTAACACTTGGTACGAGGCCTATTGTTTTTATTAATTTAACCACAAATGGTAAACCTATTTTGACGATGTTTTTGTTGATTTTATACTATTGCAAATCTGTGGTTTTTTTTTACCTCACACTTGGTACGAGTGTCATAATTTCTTTCGAGTTAAATTACGCAACATTGCGATGGCTCGTAAGGTAAGCTATTGTGCAATGTTTACGCAACAAGTTATTACGCAGACACGTATCTAGCATGTTGTTGGTTATGACGTAATGGGTGTCTTCTGATTGACTTTCTGTTTCGGATGTTTTCATCCGCGCTTAGGTTACTTAAAGGGCTTTCGCATTACAGATCAGTCAGTATCGTGAGAGTGTCTTGAAGAGTACGGATGTGTTGTTGCAGTGTTAAAAATTAAGCATTTAACTTAATTTAAAGCTACATAATATTTATTATTTTTAAGTTTAAAAAAAGTGTATCGAGTGATTTTTTTCATAGTAATTTCGATCAGATTGAGTTTTGATGTGATCAGATGTTACTTGTTGTCTCCGGAAATTCTGTATAAATGACATAGTTGAAAATTTTATCGTAATAGCTAAAATAATTTAATTTTGAACGTCGTTTTTCACACAGATTGAATTTGTATAAATTTGTATTTCTATTGAATTTTGTATTTTCTCTCGAGAAAATTTATATATAAATACCCGAGCTGAAAAAAATATTATAATTATAACTATTGTTTTTCTAAGTTACATTCTATCAATTATCGTAATTTTAAAAGTGTTTTTTTTAGTAAATAGAATCTTATTGAATTTTGAGTTGATTGTGCGTCTTATTGTTATTTACTTAAAACATATTAAAAAAAATGTCATCTACCAAGTTCATCGAATGTGTTATTTGTGGGAAATTCATCTCCAAAACTAATATTAACAAACATAGGGCAAGATGTAGCGAAACAGGTTAAAAAATAAATCGTTTGTTACCTACTAAGCCTTGTACTCAATGTAGAAAAATAATTAGCATTGCACATTTAACTAAACACATGAAAATTTGCAAGGCATCAACTGGACATGGAATATTGAAAAGAAAAATTGATCATTCTGCAGCTGAAGCTTCTACTTCCAAACAAATTAAGATGTCTAATGACCAAAAGCCGATTAGATCTGCATTCAACAACCAACTCCTGGATTTTCTTTTTACTTCGAAACAAGGCTGTGATATTTCTAGTTTTTTGAGTGAAATTAAAACATCATAAATATTTTGAAAAATAAACTGGAAAACAACTCCATAAAAGTATATGTTGATCTAATCTGTAAATATGAGAAAACTGATTGTACAAGAAATATTTTTTTCACAAAACGGAAAACCAAATTCTTTATTTGGCAGACATTAATAATTTGAATGATTTTTATTGTAATCTTACTAGTGAATTGTTTAGGAAACATGATGAATTCGAGGCTAAGGGATCAGGTTGGTCTTTATGTAGAAGTCCTCACAGATTAATCGCTTATGTAAACAAATTTACACCTTTTTCTGCTTCAAGCTACGTTCCACTTCCGGTAGAAATTCAGCATAAGAGAGCTGTGCTGAACATTCATAACACTGACAATAAGTGTTTTATGTGGTGCATTTTAGCAGCGCTTCATCCGATTCATTGTTCAAATAATCCGGAATAGGTTAGTCACTCACTATAAGAAATATATCGATGAGATTGAATATGCTATGACAGGCATCAAATACCCTGTTGCTATTTCTGACATAACAAAGTTTGAAAACAGGGTACGAAATGGAGAAGGAAAACGATTAGCTATAAATGTTTATTCGTATGCTTCAGTTAAGAATTTTGTGCATCCTGTTAGGATAACTAATATTGTTGATGACGAAGCCATGGAAATCAATCTGCTTCTCATTGCTAACGATGCTGTTCATCATTACACGCTAATTCGTTCACTCTTCCGCTTAGTCAGAAGCCAAACAACCAAGCATAATACACACATCGAAGTTTGTCCAAGGTGTTTAACCGTATTCGAGGATCGTGACCAACGTAATTACCAACATTTCCAAAATCAAGAAATTGCCAAACAAAAACTTGGTGAACATTAAGTCTACTGTGGAGTCAACAGACCGGCTCCCATGTTAATGCCCAAAGCAAATGAATTCGAAGAATTTAAAATGCATAGGCCTTGTTGGAACATCCGGCCATTACCATCGCAGACTTTGAGGCTTTTCTCAAACCATTGTCTTATTGCGATCCGGATCCCGAATTTTCTTCCACAACACCGTACCAGCTTCATGAACCAAATAGTTTTGGATATGTTGTTGTTTGGCAGAATAGGATAGATAAACCATATATATATCGCGGACCGAATGTTATTGAACTCTTTTTTAAAAAGATGGTGGAGGAGGTTGAGAAAATTAGCAGCTTCTTATGCCTATCGAAATCAATGCTTCCATTATCCTGTGATGAACTTCAATCTTACAATAACATTCAAACGTGTCCGGTGTGTGATCAACATTTCACGGATGAGAATCGGAAAGTATTTCGCCATTATCATTTCACCGGAAACTACATTAGTGGAATCTGTAACACCTGCAACCTCAAGATCCAGAAGCCTAAACTCGTACCAATATTTTTTCACAATGGATCCAATTACGATTTCCATTTTTTAATTAGGAATCTTGGATACGATACACAAAAAATATATATTCTTGCTCAAAACGAAGAACGTTATATTTCTATAAGCACAAAAGTTAAAATTCCAGGAACGAATGAAATCATAGAGATGAGGTTTCTAGATTATTTTAGATTCCTATCGGCAAGTCTCGATGCTTTAGCGAGTAAACTTACTGACGAACAATTTAAAATTACAAAAACTAGTTTTCCCAACATACACGTTGAACTGATTAAACGTAAAGGCATTTATCCTTACGAATATGTAACCGATGAATCTAAATTTGACGATGACACTCTCCCACCTCAAAAAGAATTCTTCAGTCAACTGAAAAAAACCGGAATTACAAATGAAGAATACGAACATGCGAAATTAATATGGAAGGAATTGAGATGCAATACTCTCGGCGATTATCACGATGCATATCTCAAATTAGACGTAACAATACTTGCTGATGTTTTTCAGGTATTCAGAAAAACAGCAATAAATATTTATAAATTAGATCCAGCATAGTTCTACAGTCTTCCTGGTTTGGCTTGGTCTGCTATGTTGCTCCAGACCAGGATCAAGTTGGAATTGATATCGGATATGGACGTTACTTTTTATAGAAAGGGGATACGTGGGGTGATGGTACAATGCTCGCAAAGATACGCAAAGGCAAACAACATTCACATGTCTGAGAATCAATACGATGCAAATCGACCATCGAATTACATATTTTACGCTGACGTAAATAATCTCTATAGATTCGCAATGATACAAAAACTTCCATACGGAGGATTCGAGTGGATAGATCCTATTTCAATTGATATTAATCATTTCGACGATCGTGAATTTGGTCTGTTCATTGAGGTAGACATTCAATTTCCAAATAATTCGCATGATTCTTTTTCCGATTTACCTCCGGCTCCCGAAATTAAATGTCTACCTGATTCATATCAAAGCAAGCTTATGTTAACTCTAGAGAGAAAAGAGAGATATGTCGTCCACTACAAGAATCTCCAGTTCTTGATTGGGAAGGGTGTTCAGGTAGTAAATGTAAGAAGAATTCTCAAGTTCAAACACTCTCCATGGTTAAAATCTTATATTGAGACCAACACGAGATACAGAACAGCTGACATTTCAGAATTAGATAAAGATTTTTATAAACTAATGAATAATGCCGTTTATGGAAAAACGATGGACAACGTCAGAAAGCATATAGACATAAAATTGGTTTCAGGTAACAATAAATGTAGAAAATTGGTATCTGATCCTATATTCAAATCGCGAAAAATTTACAACGAGAATTTAACACTTTTTAATCTAGATATAAAATTAATAAAATTCAGAAAACCTATTTATGTTGGTGCAACAGTTCTCGACTTGTCAAAACTGTATATGTTCGAATTTCATTATAATATTATGAAACCTTTGTATAATGATAAGCTGTCAATTTTGTACATGGACACTGATAGTTTTATTTATGACATACAAACACCTAACCTCTAGGAAGATCTTAAACATCCTTCCATGCTTGGATATTTTGACACTTCTTCCTATCCTCAACCTAACAGATTTGGAATTCCTTCCCACAACGAGAAGGTTCTCGGTAAGTTCAAAGATGAATGTAACGGGGATATTATTGTTGAGTTTGCTGGTTTGCGTCCGAAGATGTATACATTCAGTACAGAAAGCAGCGTCACGAAGAAAGAAAAGGAACGTGCAAAGATACCGTGGAAAACAAACTAACATTCCAGGATTATATTGATTGCCTTTCTTCACAGTCGAGGATACTTCGAGAGGATAATAGAATACAAAGCTCAAACCATGAGATTACAACAAATAAAAAAAAAGTAGCCCTGGATCCACACTACGACAAGAGGTGTATTCTCTAGTGTGGAATCCATACTTTGCCTTGGGGACATTTTAGTTTAGAAGTTAATAATAATTACACTCAACACATGTGAAAAAAAATAAACCTAACATCAAACCAAAATTTTGAATATAACAAAAAAAAATCCTACACGTAGTCTAATTTTTTATATATTATTTTCTCCTATTAAATTTTTCTATCACTCTTTCATTTTTTACATCAGAAATATATGATTTCTCCACAATTAAAATTGCACTGCATATTGTATTTTCTGGTAGAGTTTCATGAAATTCACATATCAATTTTATATTAGTTCGATCATTTATAAATACCAATTTTCTTTTTTACGCATTTATTAATAACATTGGTCTGTGAATTATGAACTCATCTGGATTATAATACATATCTATGTTACCTTCAGTTACTCTTTTAAATGCACTATAAGCTTCATATAATTTTAAATAATTTTGTTCTGTAATGTTTAAATTGTAATTTTCACGAGGAAATACTTCATTTCTGCCATTCTTCAGATACACATTTTTAACTTTACAATTATCAAACTGGCTGCTATCCTTTTCCTGATTGTCATCTCTCCCTGTTTGAAACAGTACAGCTACGAACTTTGGCAAGTCCTATTGCAAAGATTGGAACTGATTAGTAAGATCAAATTCAAACAATGTACCTTCCACAGGCTTCTGTATGAATTGATAAGTATAAAACTGTATAGGAATATGAGGATTTTTCAAAATGTTGGCTTTGTATTTGAGAGCATAATTCGATTCATATTCAACTATAGGCATTCGCAACTCCATAGACTGAATCACACATTTCACAGCTTCGGGTAAACTAGCCTCATTAGCTGTTCCATCTGCATTCAAAGTTTTGTATCTCATGATGGCATTATGATCATTGGGTGCTCTGCGAAATATGACACTCAAACCACCTTTCCACATAATTTCTTTATAATCAGAGAAAAATCCAAATAGCAATCTCATGGGGAACAGTACTGTGTGACTTTTTGCTTGAATTTTTGTTCCAGCTTCGAACCCACCAACTTTATAATATGCAATTTCTGATTTGGACAGTTTCAATGTCCCCACTGTAGTGGATGTAATTCCAGGGCAATCAATCCTGTCAATGACTGTACCATGCTTCCTGACTTCAATTTGAGAGAATAAGAATGGAACAAAATTATCTAGACGTTTTATATTAGCCCCGGGGAGGGGATATTCTTCACAACCTGATGGGCATGCAATAAGACATCTTATGTTATCAGGTAACAACTCTCCATTTTTTTTATTAGTTTCCACTACATCTGGTAAACGCTGTACCACATTCCATGTTGCTGTCAAAGAATCACATGGTTTGCTTCTATCCAACTTTTGTCTGGCAGACCTAACCATTTCACATACAATTTATAATTTTTCTTCTTCAATATTTTCTCGATTAGATATGTATCTCGATATTTTGTTTTACTAAGTTCCTCTTCATAAAATCTCCCTTTCAATATTTTGTTATGATTATATTTTATTATATATGTATTTCTATTCCCTCGTTAAACTTGGACCACTGAAAATAACTCCGTACTCCAATTTTTAGTAAAACCCTTCTCGAATAACTGTTTATATTTACTGACCCTTACCTGATTCCCTATTTTCAACTTTGGCTTCTTGCTAGTATATTTATACTTTTTACAATAAACAGTAGAAATCAATCGTTGCTCATCAGATTTGGTTACCTCAGCAGGTTTCATGTGAATAGTACTGTGTACTGTATTGTTGTAATCATGAACTAGCTCGGGTAAAATTTGAACCTACTTATAATTGCCCTGTAGAGTGAATTTCTCCACATGCGACTTTTTAATGTTCTGTGGAACACTTTGTAACCTAACAATTTCCATAGAATAAAATTGACGAGTATCTACGTCATCTAGTCTGCTTAATACCGGTTCCAAGTGTTCGTTGATAGGACGAACCAACTCATCGTACCTGTTTGATTTTTACATCAACATACAGTTGTTTATATTCCTCTTTGAGATCGTGAAGTTGAGTAGCAAAACCTGATAAAGCAGATTCTTGACTTGCTTCAAGAGTAGTGATTTGTAACATAATATTAGAAATAATCTCCTGTAAATTTTCCACAAGTTTCAATTTAGAACTCTGGGTAGCAAGATCGTGTACTTGACTTCTGATTTCTGTAAATAATGCATGTAGTTCGTTAATTATTTGATTGTTGGGGAGACTAGCAACAGTTTCTCTGATTTGCGCAATTTGTGCTTAAATGTTTTTGATATCCTCAGATTTTAAAATTCGATGTACTGCTCTCCTCATAGCTCTGATTTCCTGAGAAGTAGGCAAAGCAGCTACAGTATTCTGAAGTGTGGTAAGAGTTAATTTTATAGCATCGAGTTCTGTTGCATCAGCTGCATTTTTCAAAATTTCTTGCAGTTGCGTTATGTCATCCTGCGTAGGTGTAGACTGTTGCAGTGTCTCTAATTTACTCTGAATGTCGTCAATAAGATGATGGAAATGCGATAATTCTGATTCAGTATTCAAGCTTTCAAGCTTAGTAACTTGCTGTTGAACTATACCTAGAATATCAGTAATGCCAGGCGGTTTCGATTCCAGAGTTTCCTGTACATTTGTTAGCTCATTTCTCATAGTTGCCATAGTATCTTCTATGTGAGCTATGATACCTTGTATCTTCCCAAAATCTTCATAAGTCTCCAACTGTAATTTGATGCCGCCAACGTTCCGAGCAATAGCATTTAATTCAGAAGATGAAGGTAAATTATTGATAAAATCTTCCAATGTCTGTAGTTTCGATTGAACTTCTGTTATAGCTGTAGTTCATCTGTCTGTAATTCAGATTTGATACTTTGCAATGTAGGAACTTCGAAAGATTGAAATTGTTCTTGCAATTTAGCAATTCTAGCATTTACCTGCTCATATTCTTCTTGAGTTTTGATATTCTGGATGATGGTTTGCAGTTCGGTACGAATATTTTTTGCCTGGTCATTTAATTGCTGTTTCAGCTGTTCGGTATTCGTTCTCTGGATATGTCTAAATTTATCAAGTTCTTTTTTCAAGTTGGTAATATTCTTTTCTAAGTTCTGAAAATTATCTATTGAAGCTAAATTAGTATATTTCTCGAGCAAAGATTTGAGTTCTCCATCAATTTTTACTATAGGATCAATCAGTTGAGTTTGAAGATTTGTAATCTCTGCTTGAATATTTAGATTTAGCGAATTCTGTAATATGAGTAAATCTGATTTCAGTTTCTTTAGACGTACATCTAAACTAGCAATCTCGCTTGAATTATCTGGAATCTCCTGTCGCCTTCTATTACCAAATATATCCATGGTTTCCTTTTTGTTTTTAGGTATTTTATATATTAATAAGAGGATAGATTATTCTTATTTCTATAAACAGAGGAATCAGTTTATCATACTCTCCAATTATCTCAGTATACAAAAATTCACCAGCTTCCACATCATAAGACATATCAGGAAGTAATGTACTATGTTTAATTCTATACACATTTCGACCTATGAGAAAACTGCAGCATTCGGTGGAGAAACATTTATTTGAATTTTCCCACTAACAGGTAACTTATATGATGATAAGTTATTATTAAATACAAATAAGTGCTTTCCAGTATCTTCGTCAACATGAGACCAAATGCTATTCAAATGAACAAGAAGTAACCCTTTCAATTGATGATAAATTTCTCTCAATACATCCATGTTTACTGGAATTCTCTCTACAGTCTGATTATGTTGTTGCTTCTTAAACCCAAAAATATTCATGACGTTTTATTTTATATTAGCTATTTTTTATTATATATAAAATATATATTTGTACTAAGTATAAAAAAATAATAAATATACCACAACTCAATATGATCGAAATTACTATGAAAAAAAATCACTTGATACACTTTTTTTAATCTTAAAAATAATAAATATTATGTAGCTTTAAATTAAGTTACATGCTTAACTTTTAACACTGCAACAACACATCCGTACTCTTCAAGACACTCTCACGATACTGACTGATCTGTAATGCGAAAACCCTTTAAGTAACCTAAGCGCGGATGATAACATCCGAAACAGAAAGTCAATCAGAAGACACCCATTATGTCATAACTAACAACACGCTAGATACGTGTCTGCGTAATAACTTGTTGCGTAAACATTGCACAATAGTTTACCATACGAGCCATCGCAATGTTGCGTAATTTAACTCGAAAGAAATTATGACACTCGTACCAAGTGTGAGGTAAAAAAAACACAGATTTGCAATAGTATAAAATCGACAAAAACATCGTCAAAATAGGTTTACCATTTGTGTTTAAATTAATAAAAATAATAGGCCTCGTACCAAGTGTTACTTTGAACGTACCTGATTACACAACCTCTATATATTTTCTCACATTTTACACACATGTTTGTTATCAACATTTAAATGTATGAAAAAAGTTTTCCAAAATGTACATAGGGGTATATTTGTAATATTATATTTCACAGGGCCTCCCAGATGATGTAGTGGTAGCGTCGTCGCCTTGTAATCAAGGGGTCCTGGGTTCGATACTCGGTGGAGGGACATAGTGGTTCGGATCCCACTTTAAACTGTAGGTCCAGTTCCGATAAGCCTTACTGTGCATAAAGTGCACTTAAAATGCCAAATCACTCATTCAATTCTGCCTGCACATTCTCCTGTTTATATATATATACCGTGCGTCCATTTCGATCTTCGGCCGAGAGATCGGGAGAAGCGTGGCGGGCGGCGCTGACGGAGGTGCCGACATTTGCGGCCTGTAATACCCGCATATTTTTATGGACATATGCAGACATTTATATAAATATTGCAAAACTAGCACTAACCTGTGTTATAAGAGTTGTTCAAAGTGATGTCCACCTACATTCACACATTCCTGGCATCGTTTGATGAAATTTTGATTCACACGCAAAAGTTCTTCTTCCGTAATTCTTCCTAGTTCTGCCCTTATATTGTCTTTTAGTTCGTCGATGCTATGAGGGTTATTTCGGTAGACTCTATTTTTCAAGGTTCCTCACAAATAATAGTCACATACGGTAAGATCTGGCGAACGTGAAGGCCATAAACCTCTTGAAATTATTCTGTCATCAAACACCTCCCTTATAGCGTCCAAAGAATCAGCGGCGGTATGGGCTGTGGCCGAATCTTGTTGAAAATACCCATATTGTCTCTCATTATCTGATAACAACTGAAAAAACGGCGCGAGTATTTGTGTGCGGTACCTCTCTGAATTTATTGTGTCTTCAAAAAATATAGGCCCTATTATTCTTTTGGCACTTACAGCACACCACACACCAATTTTTGCATCGTGTAACGGAACTTCGTGTATTATTCGGGGATTTTCAGTGCTCCAGTATCTATTGTTCTGTGAACAAACATGACCACGCAAGTGAAACCATGCCTCATCCGAAAAAATTAACTGTGGATCAACAATACCATCTACAATATTCTGCAAAACCCAATTACAGAAATTTACTCTACTTACGTTGTCAGGGGGCCGTAATTCTTGCACTATAGAAACTCTGTACGGTTTTAATTTTAGTAGCTTAGTGGCTGTATGTGCTGATGATTTTGACACGCCCATCTCCTGTGAAACACGGCGTAGAGGTTTGTTTGGAGAACGTTCTAACGCTGCACCAATTTCATCGAGTTTTGCTTCGGTTAGAATCCGTCGTTTTTGCTTAGGTGTTTTAAAATTTAACGATCCAGTTTCTCGTAATTTAAGGACAAGACGTCTAACCGTATCTCTATGTGGAGGTGAAACGCCTGGGAATTTCTGTACAAATTGCCTACACACGTCTCGACACGAGTCTGTTTTCACGTAAGTGTCATACATAAAAATTATTTGTTCTAACGTGAACCTTGCGGCTGGCGTTCCAATCGTCTGACTGACACAACACACATACACACTGCAAATAACACAAACAAGTAACGGCAAGTAACCAAGAATAACACTCTTACGCACAGTACGAAATTAACACGCTCTTGGTTTACATCTGCCTGCCACTATATTCACAGCTCTGTAGTCGCGAAGGAAGAAAAAACTTGAGCTAGGAGATTTCGGATTGCAAGGAAGCTCACGAACACCATTAGCTTTTAACGGTTCGTCTGCAGCGTAATCTTGATACAGTGTTGCACATTCGAAACCTCCAAACGATCCCCATCGACACAAAACTCTTTCAAGGATATAAACTTAAGCAGGACGTTACTGGTCAAAACTATGATTAAAATGTTTTACAGAGTATTATCTGTGGCTCTTAACATCATTTCTAAAGCGTATTTATTTGTGTATATAAGGGTGGAACTTGGAAGAATTACAGAAGAACTTTTGCGTGTTATAACACAGGTTAGTGCTCGTTTTGCAAGATGTCCACAAAAATAAGCGGGCATTACAGGCCTCAAATGTCGGCATCTCCGTCAGCGCCGCCGCCACGTTTCTCCCGATCTCTCGGCTGCAGATCGAAATGGACGCACTGTATGTATATATATATATATCAGCTTGATATCTCACTCGGCAAAAATTCTTCTAAGAATTCTGAACAGACGCCTATACTCAAAGGTCAGTGGCGAGTTAGAGGAAGAAAAGTTTAGTTTCAGGAAAGGAAGAGGTACAAGGGATGCAATTGGTTTACTAAGGACCATTGGGGAAAGATATTTAGAGAAAGGAAAGGAGGTGTTTGTAGTATTTGTAGACCTGAAGAAAGCCTTTGATAGAGTGAATTGGGTTAAACTTTCAGAAATTCTGAAGAAAATTGGTGTAGATTGGAAAGAGAGAAGCTTCTAAGCAACTTATACATGAATCAACGAGTTAAAGTGAGAACAGGAGACGAAATGACAGAAGGCTGTGAAATTGGAAGAGGAGAACGACAAGGATGCTGCCTATCGCCTACTTTGTTTAATATCTATTTAGAAGATATAGTGAAAAATTGTTTCCAGGGCACAGGAGGTGTCAAATTGGGAGGAAGAAGAATAAACTGCATAAGATTTGCTGATGACATGGCATTATTTGCTGAGGATGAAATAACCATAAATAGTATGTTAGAAGAGTTAAACAACAGCTGTGAGCAGTATAGCAGTATGGGATGAAGATAAATGTAAAGAAGACAAGGGCAACGGTTATAGGACGGAAACCACGGAATATTAATGTGAGAGCAAACAGTGAAAGAATCCAGCAAGTGGATAGCTTCAAGTACCTCGAATGCACTATAAGCAGTGACATGAGCTGCAAACAAGAAGTGAAAATGAGAATCGCAATAGCAAAACAAGCTTTCAATGGAAGAAAAAATGTTTTTTGTGGACCCATGGACATAGGTCTAAGGAAGAGAATAGTGAAATGTTTTGTGTGGAGTGTAGCACTATATGGTGCAGAAACCTGGACGTTGAGAAGAAATGAAGAGAAACGACTCGAAGCTTTTGAAATGTGGACATGGCGAAAAATGGAGCGTGTAAAATGGACGGACAAGGTAAGAAACGAAGCCGTACTGAAAAGTGTTGGTGAAAAAAGATTTATACTGGAGACCATCAAGAGGAGGAAAAGAAACTGGTTAGGACACTGTCTAAGAAGGAACTACCTGCTGAGAGATGCCTTGGAGGGAATGGTTGAAGGAGGAAAAGTCCGTGGAAGAAAGAGATATCAGCTTATGGATGATATTAAATTAACTGGGTCATATGCTATTACGAAGCGTAAGGCAGAGAATAGGGAAAGCTGGAGATTGCAGTGAAAAACCTGCCAATTGGGCAGAAAACAATGAATGAATGAATGAATGAATGAATGAATATATATATATATATATATATATATATATATATATATATATATATATATACATGATTACATCCTGTGAGGGAAAGCTGCTTTGTAAGATTAAGGAATTCTTATTCTTTTGTGCAACACATCCAGAATTGTTATGAAAATCTTGAAACAAAATATCCAAATATTCCAGGGCCAACACAGTCGCCAGAGAAGTCACTGTAATTCATAGTAGTATTATATACAGAACATTCCCTGACATTCGCTACGAGACTCGGTGGCAAGCGGCCTGGCCCCGGCATCAGAATTGTTATGAAAATCTTGAAACAAAATATCCAAATATTCCAGGGCCAACACAGTCGCCAGAGAAGTCACTGTAATTCATAGTAGTATTATATACAGAACATTTCCTGACATTCGCTACGAGACTCGGCGGCAAGCGGCCTGGCCCCGGCATCAGAGCTTGTCTTTCCCGGTGAACGGGGTCCGCGACAGTCACTGAGTCGGCTATTAAAATTACAGTTTTCATATTATGTACTAACCTTGACTACAGAAGGTGTTGAAAATGATGTCCCTCTGCTGCAACACATTCCTGGCATCTCCGAAGGAAATTGGCATTTACACGGGCAAGTTCGTCTACTGTAATTCTCCCGATTTCTCGTACAATACTCTCTTTTAACTCACGGATGGTGTGCGGATTTTCTTTGTATACTTTATTTTTTAGATTTCCCCATTTTTCTTTCTACTTTTATTCAGAATTGACCGTGGTACACTAAACTTTTTTACGAGGTTTAATATAGTGGTCCTATGTGGAACGGGAACACCAGGAAATTTCGTTGCAAAACGTCGTCGCACCTCTCCACAATTAATCTTTCCGAAGTAACACTCGACAAGATAAATCCTTTGTTGTAATGTAAGCTTTTGTGGTGCCATATTAAGCCACAATCTTCAACACACGGACACGACACAACACAACTTCCGAGGGAGGATTATACTGGCATCAGTCTGCAACGTCAACAGAAAGGGAAAGAGAGCGAAGGCAGTGAGAGCGAGAAAAACAGACTGTAGCGTGCAACTGTCGCGGACCCCGTTCACCGGAAAGACAAGCACTGACGCCGGGCCGCTTGCCACCGAATCTCGTAGCGAATGTCAGGGAATGCTCTGTAGTATGTCTTTGTCCTTGTCTCATTCTGCAATAAAGAAATTTCAAGTAGATTGTGAGTCTATTTCACGGAGTTACAATAAAGAAGATAGAAACCCAGCACCCCTTCACTAAAATTCTAAATCAATCTACACATGAACCCGTTATTTTTTACATAATATATGTAATTCATTGCAATGTAGTACAATAGCTAACCTCTTCTAATTTCTCGGAACTAAATTGGGAAAAGCACGTAAAATTTCATTCAAAACGTTGTCAACATAAATTTTGAAAATATAAGGGAATCTTCTAGTTATCGGTGTAAGAATTTGGAATTATTTATGGAGTATTCTCTCCGATTATTTGTTTGTTATTACGGCGATATTTTTCTACTTAATTATTTTCAGTTAATTATTAAATCGATATAATCATGGTTTCCAGGAGTTCCGGGAATTGGATAATGGAAAAAAAATTATACTTAATAAAATGCATGTTGTAGGTAATGCTAAGCTATTTCACGGAAAGAGAAGAATAGAACAGAGCTAGATAACAAGAAGCTTTGTGTTTTCCTTCAGATAAATTTATATTCATCCTGTACTATCGAAAACATCTTCCTGTAGTTGATGGCTCAATTTCAAGTCAGTTACGTGATCTTTTGTTTATCACTCCAAAAGTGCCAGCCAAGTGTAATAAACTTCCACTTCAGTGGGATCTCGCAGCGTTGTCGCAGATTGATGTTTTCAAACAGAAGATATTGCAACCCAATTTATGGAGCACTCTTGACATACAACCATGAAATATTGAAACAGATATGAACTGATATAAAAGTCCTGTTTCTTGGCGTTTGAGTAATCTCTGTTTTTCCTGTGCGAGGCGGAAAAGCGACCGAGAAAAAGAGAGATTTCAACTTTGCTTGGATTTAACAGTGGCTTATAGGGACGGTAAATTTTAGATTTTGACACGTACAGAATATTGAAAAATTGTGCAACTATGTATTGACATATAGAGGGCTACTACAAAAGAAATAGACACTTTCAATGTCTTATACTGTAAAACAAAAACTATTCGTAATATCGACATGAATTTTGCGTTCTTAGGTCGAGGAACTGTGGAAGTTTAGATGGGACACATTGTTGGTGTTTGTTGTTGTTCCTGATTGTTGTTCCGACGCAACAATTGCTAAGATGGCTGCAAACACGCTATTGAAAAATCATATTGTGTTCTTGAACTAGCGAAAACAAACTTTGTTATTGTCGTACAACGACATTTTCGAACACGTTTCGGAAAACCAGCACCTACTAGACAGTCTATATACGATTGGTACAGAAAATTTGAATCAACAGGGTGTTTATGTAAAGGCAAAAGTCCGGGAAGACCCACGGTGTCAGAAGAGAAAGTGGATCGTGTCCGTGCTGTTTTCCAGCGAAGTCCACAAAAGTCCTCAGCAAGGACGAGTTTGGAACTACAAATGCCACAACAAACTGGGTGGAAAATTTAACGGAAGAGGTCCAGTTCCGATAAGCCTTACTGTGCATAAAGTGCACTTAAAATGCCAAATCACTCATTCAATTCTGCCTGCACATTCTCCTGTTTATATATATATACCGTGCGTCCATTTCGATCTTCGGCCGAGAGATCGGGAGAAGCGTGGCGGGCGGCGCTGACGGAGGTGCCGACATTTGCGGCCTGTAATACCCGCATATTTTTATGGACATATGCAGACATTTATATAAATATTGCAAAACTAGCACTAACCTGTGTTATAAGAGTTGTTCAAAGTGATGTCCACCTACATTCACACATTCCTGGCATCGTTTGATGAAATTTTGATTCACACGCAAAAGTCCGGGAAGACCCACGGTGTCAGAAGAGAAAGTGGATCGTGTCCGTGCTGTTTTCCAGCGAAGTCCACAAAAGTCCTCAGCAAGGACGAGTTTGGAACTACAAATGCCACAACAAACTGGGTGGAAAATTTAACGGAAGAGGTCCAGTTCCGATAAGCCTTACTGTGCATAAAGTGCACTTAAAATGCCAAATCACTCATTCAATTCTGCCTGCACATTCTCCTGTTTATATATATATACCGTGCGTCCATTTCGATCTTCGGCCGAGAGATCGGGAGAAGCGTGGCGGGCGGCGCTGACGGAGGTGCCGACATTTGCGGCCTGTAATACCCGCATATTTTTATGGACATATGCAGACATTTATATAAATATTGCAAAACTAGCACTAACCTGTGTTATAAGAGTTGTTCAAAGTGATGTCCACCTACATTCACACATTCCTGGCATCGTTTGATGAAATTTTGATTCACACGCAAAAGTCCGGGAAGACCCACGGTGTCAGAAGAGAAAGTGGATCGTGTCCGTGCTGTTTTCCAGCGAAGTCCACAAAAGTCCTCAGCAAGGACGAGTTTGGAACTACAAATGCCACAACAAACTGGGTGGAAAATTTAACGGAAGAGACTGAAAATGACGCCTTACAGATTGCAGTTATTACAGCATCTAAAGGAAGATGACAAGGTTAAACGTCGAGTTTTCTGCATTGAAATACAGGAACGTAATGAAGAAGATGGCTTCATCGAGCGGATAATTTTTAGTGATGAATCAACTTTTCACGTGAGTGGCAAAGTGAATAAACAAAACGTCCGAATATGAAGGACTGAACGTCCGAGGGCGATGGTTGAACATGTGCGGGATTCTCCAAAATTGAATGTGTTCTGTGCTCTATCCTGCATGAAGGTTTATGGACCCTTCTTCTTTGAAGAAGACACGGTAACAGGAGTTGCATATCACCAAATGCTAATGAATTGGTTGATGCATCAAATGCATCAGGATGGGGGAAACATAATCTTCCAACAAGACGGAGCACCACCACCTCAATGGCAACGAGGTGTTAGAACTTTTCTGGACGAAACCCTTCCACAGCGCTGGATCGGTCGTACAAAAGACGACAACCGCTCTCTCGCACGGTGGCCACCATGGAGCCCTGAGCTCACACCGTGCAACTTTTTTGTTTGGGGATTTGTCAAACACAAGGTCCTCCCACTTCCTAATAATTTAGATGAGTTGAAGCAACGCATCACGACAGCTTTCAAAAGTGTAGACGCAGGTATCTTACACCGGGTTTGGGTTGAATTTGATTATCATCTTGATGTTTGCCGTGTGACACAAGGAGCACATACTGAACATCTAGGAGTTCCGAAACAAAACTTAAAGAATTACTTTATAAAACAGTGAAAAGTGTTACCTGATAACATAAATAGTTTTGGATTTATAAAGCATTGAAAGTGTCTATTTATTTTGTAGTAGCCCTGTATATCCCCCCTCCTAATACCCACAAAGTGTTGACAAACCCTTCCTTTCTGTGGTTATTTTGACGCTAAATTTAGTTTTACAGTTCCTGAAATCCAGTAGTGTGCCCAATGAGGCGTTGGTGAGTGTCATAATTCCTCCTAGGCCCAGAATTTCTAAAATAAATAAATAAATAAATGACGCAGGAAAGGATGGCGAAATATAGGGTTGACTACTACGAAAATAGCACCCCTGCCCCTTAGGCCACAATTCCAATTATGAAAATCCTGCGTACGCCATAATTAAAATAATCTAAAACATATACAGAGAGAAAGAGAGCATATTACATTATTATATTATTTTAGGGCATGCTTTTAAGAAAATAGTGTACGTAAATATGTCCTTCGATTGCTATGTAGGAATTATTATTACCATTATTATTATTCTATGGTTGAGGAAATAATTTACTAGAAGCACAGATGAGGATTTATCTGGCAAAGCTGTGTTCCTTTATTTCTTTTTCAAACAATTAATGCATTGAAATGCACAATCATTTACATAATTTTTGTAATTTTCACACCTCTAACAAGGAAGAACTTTAAAAGTTAGAATTTTAATAATGAAGATTTTCTTATGTGATTCAACATAACAAATAAAATTACTATAATTCGAAATACTTTCCGATGGAACCATTAATTTCTTAGATCAATTTGCAGAATGTGAAAACATTAAATTCTGACCTGGTTTTTGCATTTTATACTCCAGTTTTCTTAAACAACCCATTTTTTACTTTTGTTCTTCTTCTGGCATATTAAGTTTAATTATCTTATTAACGTATTAATTTCTCTACAACGGTAAACATAAGGTGTATTTTTTTCTGCAATCATATATGAACACTGTCTATTTTGAGGGGGATTGACCAACCGATTCGACATCGCTTCGTCCATTCCTCGAAATACAAAGATAGGCATGAATAATAACAATACTATATGTATTAAAATATTACAATCCCTCTATTTGAATTTTGGGATAATTTGTTCTTTTGATTTCACATGAACAAATAAGTAAATGAAATAAATGCAGTAGGTAAACTTTCTTGAAATTTAAAATTTTGCATGCGACTTTTAAACTTTTAAGTTTCACTACAGATGCTCCACTGCTGCTCGAGGTAGGCACTAGTCTCGTGAAAAAACAAACATAAGTATTTTCGCCTTTCCCGGCGACAATTCACGTGGCCGCTCCTGGACTGCGATGCCGTCCTATTGCACAATTCGCGATAAGGATGGCGTATGCATGAATCCAAAGACCTCGATTTTTGAACAATCACTGAAATGTGTTGTCCAAAATTTTCGACGTTTCGTGCGAAAAAATTCTGACACGCTCCTGGCACGTAACGAAAATGTGTAGATAAACGCATTCATTTATATTGTAGTAATCTCAATTCGCACGAAGTACGTGGTTCCTGAACCACCATGAAATGTGTGACCAGACCTTGAAAGGAAAAATTTCAGCTCCAATAACGTAATGTATTGAAATCACTGGGGACTGGGACACTAAAATGAGCAGTCTCGACTTTTCAATCTGTCTAGAAAGTAGTCCCTCGTACAAATATTCGCAGGTTTATTCCATTTTTTATAATGTTCGTCATTTCTGCAAGTAATTATTACTCTTCAATTCTTCAATATAATGTATGTTTTGTTATTTTTAATATCTTCAAGTAACTGTCCAGTGTTCATATTGTTCAATTGCTCTTCAGTGGAGACACATAGTGGTTCGGATTCCACTTTGTCCAGTTCCGATTATCCTAGCTACCACGAAGTGGACGTGATATTTCTTCTCAATAGAATTTTCTAAAATATGATTACGAATCTTTCTAAATTGTAGTAAATGTAGAACGCCTTTTTTGTATTTTTGAAACAAAATATGTTTGAAACAATACAAGATCATTATTTATCGAACTTATTTCATATTACTCCTTTCCATAATCATAAATTTCCAGTTCACAACTCTATTTAACAGCAAAATATTAAAACGACGGAGATTCTCCTAATTTTTAAATGTACATTGTTTTCACATTGTTTTTCACTCAAGCCCAGGTAATAATGCTTTAAAATGAGTTTCTAAAAGTGATACACGTACTTGAGTGATTTTGTCGTATCTGCGAACACAGAACCGAGTGAAAACAACCGACAGCACATTAATAAATACTTTGTAGTCGTCATGACGACCGTGAAGCTAGGAGCTTTATTAAAATCCGCCTGTCCGCGCATGTGTGGGAGACGAAATATACATCAGTCAATGGCAGTAACGGACATCAATATCATTCAATCAAGAGAGAAGTACATGGCAGTTCTGAAGATTTGTAGCAATTAAATAAGCCATTTACAATTGTGAAATTGACTTGTCTCCCGCACGATTCATCATCAATAACTCCTCTCGCTGTTATGAATAACAAAATGGAAAAAAAAATGAACATATTATAAGAGCTTTCCTGCATGCGAGTGTCTTTACTCCATAAATCATTTTTAAAAACATAATCCTACAGTGTTGTATGCAATTATTCCCAAATTTATGGACAACACTGTTATAGGAGGAGACAATTTGTATGTGTTCCGTTTTTCATTTTAACTTAGGTTGAGTACATAGTGGTAACTATGTCGTCTTGTAATAAAGGGACTCCGGGTTCCTCCCCGGTGGAGACTCACTTTGAATTGTGGGTCCAATATCGATTACCATAGCTGTGCAAAAGTTAACTTAAAAACAAATAAATAAGAATAAATACAAAAACAAAGTGGTTTGGAACACAAGAAAGAATATTAGAGGATGTTAGAAAATGGGTTCAACATAGATTCAAACTCTTTCCAAAGTAGAACAAATGTGTCATTCTTCTCGGAGTGTATGTTAAAAAGTAGCCACTACACTGTAATTGCTCATAGTCAGTTTAATTTATCACGTACGGTTTTCACAGAGAACCTTAGCTTTTCATACGTCTAAGTAGAAAATAAACTTCTACCTCGCTATTTGAATGACATTCTCTCTTTAAAACATGATAAGTGACCTGATATTCCGTCCGCGAAAACAATTGGATTCTGGAAAGGTCGAATCGTGGAAATACAAATCTAGCGATTGTATTTGGATTGGATTTGGATTTTCAGAGAAACGAAAACATCAAGTTATTCGATTATCCAATCAGGTTGTTCGGGTGCCCAGTGTTCAACTCGTAAAAAGGACTGATTTAATTTCACGTTTGCATTCTTTCTGATTGTGGTTACTTTGATTCGACGTTCTCTCTTTCGCCCTCTCCTGTGGCTTACGTGCCTGCAAAGCATAAAGACTTCCTAGTTTATGCGGAACACGACATGAATTCATTTTTTCAGAACTCCTGTTTACGAGTATATCTCCGTGTCTGCGGAGATAGGGCCATGCAAATGGGAGACGTGTACATTTTGAAAGTCGAATATTAATAAAATATATGGGCGTAGATACTTGAATGTTGCCTTGGTAGTGCTTATAATTTAACATATAGTACGTGTATTTCATAGAATTTAACAATATACCGGTTTCATTTGATTTTTACATCAAAAATCACTGAGAATCAAGCGATTGACAAAAACAAAATGCTCACATTTGCGTGATTTTACTATGTCAAGTATCCCTATTGTAATGAGTAGAATAAATTAATAATCAAGAATGAATCTTGGATTACCCAGACTTTGCGTTGAGAATTCCTGGATTCAGTATGTGCTACACTACTAAAAGGTATTTTCTACTGTTACGGCGGCCGATCCTAATGCTGACAAGGGAAGTGACAAGCGACCAATCCAGCAGGATAAGAAACGCAGCAGCCAGTAGAACGAGGTTCACGTAGTACTTCTTCCTGCCGCATCGTGTCTCTCGGTGCCACTGCTGTTGTCTGGTTGGTCTGTGGCGTAATCCCCGCTCCCCACTCCCCTTGTCAGAACTAGGACTGGCCGCCGTAAGAGTGGAAAAGACCTATAGTAGAATAAACCCAATTGAACTAGCCAGTGATAAATATGTCAATTCGCGGGCAACATTGTTCATTACACCATCATTATAAACTTTAACTTATAAAACTCAAACTAACATTATCATGCTTATTACTTTTTATTTTTAATAGGTGGGCGAAGACCATTCTCTCCAGGGCCTACCTGATAGCATAGTGGGAAAATCGTCGTCTCGTAATGAAGAGCTTCCGGGTTCGATGAGACGCATGGTGGTTTGGATCCCACTTTAAACTGTAGTGTAAGTCAAAATTAACCCATATGTGCACACACTGGACATCAAAACATTATTTAAACCATGATCTCCCGTTTCCCACTCTCCTAAGAATTAGCAACTTGCAACCCTTGTTAAACCTTTTCTCCCCCCCCCTCTCCCGGTCAATGCACTGCCGCCCAGGGTTGGGTTATCTTTTATAAATTTAAGTCCTCTTCTGGCTCATTGGACTAATCGCGACGATGAGGATGAATAATGATTAGATGAAATCGATGAAGGAACATTCACACCGAAACACCAAACCCACTGTAAGACTCGAACCAGAGACTGTCCGTGTCGATATCGTGAGTCCAGCACTCGCTGGCCTATTGTTTTTCTGTAAAATGTTTAAAATAATTTTTATGTAATGGAGCTGACGGTGGGTCGTATTATAATAATATTTTAAAACTGTCGGTCAAGAAGCTTGTGGTTTTCTGAAAATATTCCTATAAAATAAAGGGAAAAAAAAGAAAACAATAAGACCAATTAAGTTTTTGGTGCAGTGGGCCGAAAAGAGTGACTCATGTTTGATATGAGATATGTAACATTAGAATATGACATTGATTATCAAAATGGTAAGAACCTCCTGGATTATTTTCTAACTTCATGTGATCGATACTAAATTCCAGGTGGGCTGGGAGATCCTCGCCTCACGATGCACATGATAATATAAGTTTCAAGCTGTCTTAATTTTAATTGCAAACGTAGGTAGTTTCAAAATATTTCTCCTGAGCACGAAACACTATACAACCTATACGCTAAGTTTTCATTTTTTTAGTTGACGGTTTGTTTGATGTCTATTTTATGCACAGCTGTTCTAATCGGGACTGGACCTACGGAATAAAGTGGGATACGAGCGAGTATTTTTTTCCACTTTGCATCAAACCAGCGCTCGGCCACCAAAGCGGATAATTCTTTTGTAAGGAAAAGCAACAGAAATGAACATATAAGGAGAGTAGTTGATTTCCCTCACTGGTGAAAATTTGGTTCTGTGCCTTTAGGGGGAAATGTTTCAGCTGTTCGCCCCAACTGAGCCGTATTATTGATGAATCAAACTATCCGTAGCAACACCAACTCACAAGGTGCGCAAGTCTCCACTACGGTGAGTGAATTGTTAATACTCTGACCTCTCTTCAGAGATGGCGGAAAGAAGGTGAAATGGGCATCCTCTCTCACGGAGAGCTTCATGAAGAATATATATTTGTAAAGAGGTTAAAAGGGAAGAAATTGGGAGAGAGAGCCAGTTGAATCTGTTGGCAAAAGCTGAAACACACAAGTAAAAAATATTGTTACTCTGTTACTTTTACTACAATGCAGATCTATGAAGACATAAGTTGCTTCCTTATAGTAATGACAGGAGTTTAGCTTTAAAAATTCCAGATACTAATTTTAGTTATTTTTTTGTTATTATTAATATTAAGCAAGCTATATTACAAAACATATTATTCGTACATTACGTTAATTCTATTGTACGTAACAATACAAAAACAAACCCATATATTTCATTCAAGTTTGTGTTGTGGCTAATCCTTCGTTTTTAAAAGTTACAAATGATTTATGAAACATATCTTTCTACTTTGTTAATTATTGCATGGATATTGAATATGTATAAAAATTAATCAGTTTAATTACTGGAAATATAAGTTCCTGCACACACACTGTACGAAGTTGTGGAAGAGCAATGAAATTATGAACAAAATCACATTAGTGGAATTGAAGAAGACAGAATTTTCTTCCAGTCCTTAAAATTTTGGAAGGATGTAAATGTCATTTTAGCGCCTAAATGAATATAAAGCTTATCTGTGAATTCCTAGCAGTGTGCAGAAGAAGAAAATAAGAGTGTAAAGATAATTTATTTGCAAAGAAGTACAAAAATATACATTCTTTAAAAAATATGTTAATTCTGCATTACTGATCTCTCGACGACATAAAAAAATACCAAATATTTATTTTGACCGAAGGATCAAATACGGGCATGACACACAAGTTTGATCATTTCAAGCTTTTTAGCCAAGAGATTTTTTTTCTCAGATGGCTCAGTTTCGAAGAACCACCACAATATTCTAAATTCTAAATAAGGAAAGAAAAGAGGGCCTCCCCGATGACGCAGTGGTAGCGTCGTCGCCTTGTAATCAAGGGTTCCCGGGTTCGATACCCGGTGGAGGCACAAGTGGTTCGAATCCCACTTTAAACTGTAGGTCCAGTCCCGATTAACCTCACTGTGCATAAAGTGGACTTAAAACACCAACTCAACAACAACAAGAAAAGAAAAGAGAAAAACACTGTATGTCCTTATAGAACATTCAAGTGAGTTATCGTTTAAGTTGGCCTCTCTGTTGTCTAGATAGCTGTACTAGATCTTAGTTTCGTAACACACAAATCTATTTTGTATTATAGATACCTAGACAACAGCGAAAGCAATCATACTAACATTTGCTTTAATGGCCTAGAAGATATTCTAAACATTTCTTTCTTTAATTTGGAACATTTTGAATCGAGGCACATGTTCGAAAAAAACTTTTCTGAGATAGGCCAAGTCCAGAGCACTAATAGACAATGGTATTTCCACTGAAACACAGAGACTGAGAAATCAAGAGCAATTGGATTTAGACAGAACCTGAACAGAGGCACGTGTGGCAGTTTGGATAATAAACCCTTCGTTTGGTCATCAAAATGTAGTAAAGGTTTCGAATATCCCTCTGGCCGTTCTCTACGTGACTAATAGATAGTAAGGAAATATTCAAACACGACCGTGGTTTCGAAGAAGGTTTTGTCGGTTGTGAATAAAAAGAATAGACGGAAGTACATCAAGCGTTTCTTGCATATGCAAGGATTTTGACACAATGGAATACTTCATGTATAAAAAATTTAATGCTCTTCCACCGTTCTTGATAAAGAGTATGGATAAAATAAGTATGAATGAAGTACCATATCAGCTTATGACTTGACACTGCACTCTTCGTGTACTACATGACGCAGCTTTCTTTCATGATCATCCTTTGACTCCTAATGCGGACATTTTGTGAAATGAGACACTTAATTGTAATTTCCACAACACTATCAGCAAATTCTGACACAAACAACGACATATTGACAAAATGAACAGTGAAGTTTATGGCTTGCTTCTAGTATTCTAATGTTGTTTCATATTCCTCCGGGTATTTAAATTTATTAAGATGAAGCTTTAATCAACAAACATGAGTTCAGGTATTTCAGTGAAACAAATGGTATATAGAAAGGGCTAAAGAGATAATTAAGAATGTAAATTAAACATAATCCAGTAATTTTATTATCTTCTTTCCTGCGAATGGGAATCTAATGAGGACTAAAGTTTTCTTTTAATGAAGGGAATATTTAAGCAATAAAAGAAGATGACGTTACGTGATCCCTCCTTCTCTCACGGATTGCACGTAAAAGCTTTATATCAGCTGAAATATTTCCCAGCATCAAGAAGCGTTTGACGTGCCTTAATATATTCAATGAGAGTCCAAAGATTCCCGTTGACCCTTCTTTTCTCGGAAGATCCATACCGGAATGTGTCACCGGATCCACTAGCGAGAAATGAGCAGAATTCATTAACTTTAAGAGGTTGACGGTGATACGCCAAAAAGGATTAAGTATATGAGACGAACTAAACCTTAGCAATAGGAAACCTCTTGATGTGTAGGAGATGGGGAAGAATCAACAGTTACAATTATGCAGTCAGACCCCGCAAAAGCATTATGCTTACAAGATCTGATGCCAATTGTATAATTCTATGCAACTCCTACTTCAAGGAAATACTACCAAAGACATTTCTTATGTTCTGTGATGTGTGCAACCTGTCATTTATGTCTGATTTCTTCTATATTGAGAAGCTCGAGACCATGCCACTGGAGTTAGGTGATTTCCAATTCAGCCTCAACATTTCACTTGTGGCGGCGATGGATATGAGATGCTAGGAACACATCACTTTGTACGTATACAATAGTATGCATTGGCGTCGGGAGGAGTAGAAACGGTCCGTCGACAACCCCTGAAAATTGAAATATCAAGTTGGGGAAAAATCTTTTGTCAGATCTGTCGCTTGTTATTTTTATTGTTAATTAAAGAAATAAAGTTCACTTAATATTCTAACTGAATAACCAAAGTAAAAACTGCGTTAGATCGAAAACAATGAGTGTAAAATACAGTAACCAGGTTATGTTTTCATATTTTAAACTAAAACTTAAGAACAAAAAGTCCCGGGTTCGATACCCGGTGGAGGCACATAGTGGTTCGGATTCCACTTTAAACTGTAGGTCCAGTCCCGATTAGCATTATTGTGCATAAAATCGACTTAAAACACCAACTCAACAAATCAATCAATTAAGAACGAAAAATAATAGATATTGTATTTCAGAAAACTAACTGTATGAAGTATTAAAAAATAATGATAATAATTATGCTGGATATTAACTAATTTGATGGATCGTATGGTTTAAATTGATTTAAATGGTAAAATATGAAAACATAACATGGTTAATGTATTTTACACTCAATGTTTTCGATCTAACGCAGTTTTTACTTTGGCTATTCTGTCCCCAAGGATATAATAATAATAATAATAATAATACAATACATTTGGAATAAAGTGGGTTCATTTTTGTTGATTTATAATAGTCATTTCATAATAATAATAATAATAACGACAATAATAATAAATATTGTTATTATTTCTACCATTTTATGAATGGCTTGACCACCCCTACAAAAATTCTGGCGACTGTCATGGTGCTATGTTATGCGAACGCTAAAAGATTACACAATTTGTCTATTGTTTGATCGACATGGACTTAAGTGTTAGAAATATTTTTCTAACGTGGGCATTTCACACAAATAATATTACGTGACTTGGAATTTATTTCTCTACTTAACCAGGTTTACACTTTAATCCAATTCGTGCTACATGCTTCGATCAAAGCTATTCCTGATTCAGGTTGTGCGGTTGCGCTGCATGATATACGGAACTATTTATGCATGAAAATTAGCAACGTTGCATGTTTCTTTGCCGCACCCAATGCCCTATTTTGTATCCACCTACGGAAAGTATCCCTCATGACTACTCTGCATTCTGCGTGTAACTAACTGCACATTCATGTATTTCAAATGTAGTTGAGTTAGACATGGCAAAGATTGATTGATTGATTGATTTGGTGTTTTAAGTCCAACTTATGCACAGTAAGGCTAGAAATTGCAAAGAGTTCATCCAAATATTCAAAGAAAATAAAATAATTTGTTTGAATTGTTCTTTTAAATCCACTTTACGCGCAGATAGGCTAATCGGGACTGGACCTACAGTTTAAAGTGGGATCCAAACCACTGTGCAACGTTCCTCCACCGGATATCGAACCCGGGACTGCTTGATTACAAAGCGACGACGTTACCATTTGTTTTCACAAATTAAAGGAAACCCGCTATAGGCGATAGTTCTCCAGGTCATTCTCTTTCTCTGTTTTTGCATATATGTCAGTTTTAACTCAATTTTCCATTTTTTCACATTGTGGACAAATACCCGGGATTCGAACCCGAGACCTCTGGTTTCGTGTGGCGCTCTGCTAACACAAAGCGGTAGAATTCAGGTAGCATTCGCTTCCCCATATTCTCCGTAGCCTCTACACCAAGTTTCAGCGCAAACCGTTGCTTTGGACGGGCTCCAGAAGGCTCTGAGTAGGACAACTTTCATTGTGACCACCCTGTATATTGCAATTATCCTAGAGACAGAAGTATGCAATGTCAAAATACCTCATTTAACTCTACATTCCAAAATGGACCTCCTATATTCTTTTAACAAGTGAAAACATTTACAGCAACGCCTATTTCTTTCACTTTCCTATATTTTGTGATTGTCTCAGGGCAAAGTTATTTTCCTAACAACTTGCAATGCTTTCTTTGGATCGGTGCAGCCAGCAGGAGCAATAAATCGTCTTTTTACCTCTTCAGGACATGGAATTGATTAGAATTGAGAAAAAATGTCAATATTCAAAATATCCGAAGGAGAAATAAAAATCGTTCGTGGCAGAAATCTTAAATTGTCCTAAAAATAGCGTTTACGGTCTGGACACTTTCCAAGGAAGGGAGAGAAAAATAAATGAAAAAGAAGAATCTTCAAATCTTTTTTCCCAGAGAAGAAGAGCACATGATATCAGATGGAAGACATATTCCTTAAAATGGGAATTCCAGTTTGACTTTCACTTGGCCTTTCTGAGAGCTACTCCCCCCATGGGATGGGAGCAGTTTCCTTAGGTTCCAGAGGCCTTCCATTTCCCTCTTCGATCTCCCTTGGTATGGCGATCCTGACACAAGATACCATCGTTACACCATAAAAGAGTCGCGTAAAGAACACATATTCCATGTCCAACTCGCCATAACTGAATGTTTTTTTATGCTATAACATTCACACTTTCAACCTTTAGCCTGATGAGAAAGTTATGCATATTATTGTTGGAGTGTAATGGCTACAGGATGATATTTTTCTAAAGGCACTAAAATCTCACCTTTTTTTCCACATCCCTACATTCTAGAAGCTGTAGTATTGATGCAGGCTTGAGGCTTTAACACCTTGACTTTACTCCCAGCCATTGGGTACTTATATTGTCTTATATTTTGTTCTTATATTTGCTTGCTGTGCGCCTACATACTTAGCTCTATGAGAAGTAAATAACTCTTCTTTCCTGTATCTGTTAACATTTTTTCTAAGATGCCTTGCATAATTTGAAAATGACAGATAAAAATAGTCAATGTGATGACGCACCCATAATTTGCCATCATTAAAACGACAGTCATTGTCAGCGAAATCTAACTTTTCGTCGTTGAATTGTTATGTTCAAGGCCGGATTGGCCCACCGGGCAAAATCCCTGTGCGGACTTCCAAAAACACACATTCGGCGCCTTTTTTTCCTACTGCTCACAATCGGTAACAAATTAGCAGTGTTTGTTGTACGTTTAAACTTGAGCGAAACAACATGACATCTGTTCCTTTGTTATCTGTGTTGGAAATAATAATATCTTGAATTTCTTTAAAAATGTGTATCCAATTTACGTATTAAACCAATTCTGTAATTCTAGGCCATTACAATAAACGATTTTTGGGCCGGCCCCCGTGACGGAGTGGTTAGCACATCGCGCTACGCCGGGTTCGAATCGCAGCCTGGGCATGGATTTTTGTGAGTGTTGATTCATCAATTTCATCATGTTATCACTCATCCCCATCTTCGCAAATTAGCCAAAAGTGGCACAAGAAGCAAAGTAAAATAAAGCAAATCAATCAATCACGATTTTTGGGGGCCCTTCTTGAGGAAAATTGCCATCGCCCTCTTGGTAGTCCCAGTCTGACCCTGTGTATAACTGCAGTAAGTTCTTTTCCCATGCGCTAGGGGGACCTGCCAGATGAACCTCCTCTAAAGGTTACTTCAGGTCAGGAAAATGCGTAATTTGGAAGCTGTTTCACTGTAACCGTATAAACATTTTTTCTCTCTGGGCTAAAATAAACACAACTGGTTCTGCCGCACAACCCAGGACACTGGCAGAAACCCAAATTTGGTGGTAAGGAAACAGAATTCAACGAAGTGTCCATGTCACTGTCTTCCGTTAAATAATGCCTCGAGGGAGTATGCGGTCGAAAATGCCCTCGATGTTTTCGTGCGTGTCAAGTAACAGTTGGGCCCCCATTGTAGATTGGAATTGTCTTACGCTCAAGATATACCAGGTAACGATTATGAAACGGCCCATTCGATGTACGCGTACTTCAGTGTCACGTGGAGCCCGAGGGAGAAGAAGAGAGCTACATCGTAGGTCAACAACCACCGTTTGGTATTTCTATACACGCTGCGAGTCAGGAACCTTCTCGGCTTTCTTCCGTAATCTTTCTGTGACCAACGCTCGCTGAAGAATGGATAGGTTAATAAGACAAGGTAGCAATGTTAAAAGGACTTTTATCCATGGGTCAGTGCACTTTATTTTCACTTTTCCTAAGGTTTCTTTGCGCCATTCTTTCTCACCTTTCTGTACGGTTTCTCTCTGGTGGCGCCCTTTGAAGTAGCTTTCATTAATAATTCGCGTCCTATAAAACTGTCCAAGAACTCTCGGAGATTTATAATGTAAGCTGTCATATCTAATAGCAGCCACAATAGCCAAGTGTATGATCTAAAACGTTTTCACGTTACCATTACCTTGATTCTAGTACCATGTATTAGAAACTACACTAAACTTTCTCATAATTGTTATTATTATTATTAACATTATTTTGTACGAATAAGCGTTGAACATATAAATAATGAGAAACAGATAGGAAGAACAATGGAATATAAGGAAGTGTTAATGACCTGCATTAAAGGTTCATTCCAGCATTTGCCTTTAGTGACTCAAACACTCAGTCACCATTATTATCACTATACTAAAAGCCAACAGATATTGCGGATTTACACACATTTTCTTCGTGTTATCAAAGCAATAATTTCATGTTCAATTAGAGATTTAGCCCAAACAATCAAATTACTAACATGTAATTTAGATTAATCTACTCTGAATGGCAGAGTAGGTTGAGTACACAAGTTACACAAGCACTTGTCCCACTGTTTCACGAACCGGTGAATACCCTGCTCGTAGAACTCCTTTGGCTGAGATCGGAACTAGTTGCGAACATTGTCCATGACGTCATTGTTCGAGTGGAAGCGCCGACACTTGAATGCCTTTTTAAACGGACCAAAGATATGGAAGTCGCACGGGATAGATCAGTGTTATACGGTGGGTGTTCCAACAATGCCCACCCAAACGTCACCAACGTGTTCTTTGTAACAGCTGGCGTAGGTGGCCGCGCGTTGTCATGCAGCAAAACCACTCCAGAGGACAACAGGCCGGGCAGTTTGGCCTTGATTGCTGACTGACAGCCTGCCTGCTCGCCTTCTCGGACGATACTGCTGCCCGACCGCCTACGCATATAACGTGCTCACGTGCGACTATCTAGAGCGAGTCCATAATGAAGTAGGGGTTTCCTTCCTTACCTCCCGCTCTACCTCTACACAGGGTTGTCGCCAGACATATACATTAATATAACATCCAATGTTCCGTTTTCATTTGATCCACCCTAATATTTCATTTGGAAAGTAGTACTAATTATTTTCTCTCAAATATAATTTCTGGACTGTGTAGCCTTTAATAAAAAAAAAACACTTTTAATCAGGTTTAAAATTTTTGATTGGGCATTGATGCCTGTGATCATCAGCAATTTTTGACGACCGCACTTTTTATTCTCATAAGAAGGAAATTATGACTTCAGGCAAACTCATCTTGACTAATGCGTACTGTCACCAGAAAAAATGTGTTCCTGTCACTCGTCAAATTTTCACAATGTCACTCCAGAATCTAATTTAGGACATCTTGGGTCATTTTACTAGAAATTGGATGCGCGAAAATTTTTGATCTTAAAGTTGATGCACAAAATGCTCTCTAGAGAATAATTTGTAGAGCTAATAGAGGTCACCTATTGTCTACGGTAGCGAGTTTGAGTTTTTGTTTAAAGTCCAGTTTATGCACAGATAGGCTAATTGAGAGTGGAACTACAGTTTAAAGTGGGATCCGAGCCACTATATGCCTCCACGGGGTATCAAACCCTGTGCCCCTTGATTACAAGGCGACGATGTTACCACTACGCTATTGGGGAGGCCCCTCCACGGTAATGAAGAAATGAAGTTAATTCCTAGAACCTTACTTCTATTAGTAAAAATCAAAGTTCTACTGTATCTAGAAGTACTAGCACATGTTGCTCTGCATCATCAGCACACTTGTCATCTTAATTGGCCTATATATGCAATTACAAGTTAGGGTTAAATAGTTATATTTGCTGATTGTGTAGAAATGATTCAGCAACGTAATACTAAATTTACTTTTTCATCACATTCAGAGCATTTAGCTTTATACAGTCATCGTAAAAAGTCATTGCGCTTCAGAAGCAGGAAACAACCTTTCTATCATATGTTTGCTATACAGGAAGTTATATTCTTAGATGGTATGATATCTGGTGTCAATTGTATATTATAAACGGGGGCACATTTTACTGTTTTCTAAGAGAAGATTTGCCGAGAAGGGTTATTTACATTGTGCAACTGGCACAATTGGTTCTACTGTAAAGTGCGCAATTTGCTAGAAGAAAGGTTTCATTTTGCCTATCTTGGAAATAAATGTTACCCATTCTTGCAAACATGTTTACACACATAAATACACACATAGTAAAGAATTTCCTTTAAATCCGTCTCTTTTTTTATTAACCAAGCCCAGTGCTTGGATATGCTATTATTTGTAGGTGACAAGATCAAATCTCCAACCATTTATTTTGACTAAATCTCGTCCCTCGTTTCCTTGACCCAACCACCATCGCGTATCCGCAGAATGATGGACCTCACGTTAGAAATATGCCACGTTAATTAATCCAATATATCACTGGATCGTGTTAATACCAAGTAATGTATTCTAGTCGAGACCGAGGAAGCGACACACTTCCACCAAGGCAAAAATTTAAAGAAAAAATTCGGCCATTTTTCACAGGAGAGAGCTCTACTGCAGCAAATAGGTACCGTATTTTTAGGTGTATCTTCCTATCATGCAACGAAAAATACGTTACAATGAACATAAAAAAGTATGGTGTCTAATATTTATTCATATAAATAGAATTGAAATTTTTCATAATATAATTAATGTAATTGTATTCAAAATATAATCGGTACAAGAATTCTAATTTCAATTTTATTATACTGGATCAAATCTTCAGTTTGAAATGTATTTTTTATTATTATTTTAATGTGCAATTTGAAAAATATCTTAGAAATTTAGTTGTCCCCATTTTTACGTATTCAAACACATCCAAAATCATGAGCTCAACGATTGGAATGCCATTCCTACGATCATGTATACATAACAATGAAAAAAAAAACAAATATATTATTTCCACACATGTTTGCAAGAATGGGTAACATTTATTTCCAAATGAAACCTTTCTTCTAGCAAATTGTGCACGGTTCAGTTAGGGATTTCTCCCCACGTGCAGTTGTAAGTGAATATCTATGCCAATTGTTAAGGAATATAAAGCTTATTAAAAAAAATATAATGAATGAATGTGTTGAGACCTTCATGAATTTCTTACGGGGAATGAAAATGCTGCACATCAGCAATGTTTTGACATTTTTTTTTTTGTAATAGCAGTTCTTCAAGCGTGTTCACTGCAATTAGTCAACCAACAGAGAGAAATGATCAACATTTTGCTCTGTTGGGATTTACAGAGCTGTCCTGTCATGGCTCTATGAGCGTCCCACAATCGGCAGAAGTGGGTATGGTTGGTGGACTACAATGTGATCCTCCCAGCTAGATCCGAGGGATCCGCTGACCAACGACAGGTGCGGTCCTCCATTCATATTGGGTGTTAGGCGTAGAGCTGACAACACTGCACTGTAAAAAGACATGTCAAGAAACAGCAACATGAGGCCATACGTAATGCAATAGAATCAGCAGCTAAAGAAAGTATAGGATATCATAATCCAATAAAAAGTAAGCCATGGTTTGATAATGAATGTCATAATCTAATAGAAATAAGGAATCAGGCTAGACTTAGGTGGTTAAATAACTCTGATGATACAAATTTAAGCAATTATAATAGAATAAAGCGAGAAGTTAACCGCACGTTTAGAAGTAAAAAAGGAGATTACTTGAAAAGCAAAATTAACGAAATTGTAACAAACAGCAACACCAAAAATATCAGAGTGTTATATAAAGGTGTAAATGAATTTAGTAAGGGGTGGCAACCCAAAGTAAACTTGATAAAATATAAAGACGGTGATTTTCAAGCTGACCCAAGCGATATTTTAAATAGATGGAAGAACTACTTTAATGACCTTTTAAATGTTCATGTAGGAGATAAATCAGAAGTAAATGAAGTGCACACAGAAGAACCTTTAGTTCCAGAACCTAACTTGACTGAAGTTAAAGATGATATTAAAAGGCTAAAGAATAACAAAGCACCTGGCATTGATTTAATACCAGCTGAGTTAATTAAATATGGTGGAAATTCGTTAATATGTCAAATTCATAAATTAACTTGTTTAATATGGAATAAAGAAGAAATCCCTCAACAGTGGAAAGAATCCATAATTGTTCCTGTGTTTAAAAAAGGTGATAAAATGAACTGCAATAATTACCGTGGAATTTCTCTACTCTCAACAACATATAAAATATTATCTAACATTCTTTTAACAAGACTAACCCCATATGCTAATGAAATTATAGGTGATTATCAATGTGGATTTAAACGCAACAGATCAACTACAGATCAAATTTTTCACATCAGACAGACACTTGAAAAAAAGTGGGAATATAATCAAAATGTCCATCAGCTATTCATTGATTTCAAAAAAGCATATGATTCGGTCAAAAGAGATAAATTATATAATATATTAGTAGAGTTTGGAATACCTAAGAAGCTTGTTAGTATGATAAAAATATGCACCAGTGAAACAGAAAGTAAAATTCGTGTGGGTATTAATATATCTGACAAATTTACAATTCATGATGGGTTAAAACAAGGAGATGCATTATCTCCATTGCTCTTTAATTTTGCCTTAGAATATGCTGTTAGGAAGGTAAAAGAAACTAAAGAAGGACTAAAATTAAATGTTGTGACTCAGCTGTTAGCATATGCAGATGATGTAGACTTACTGGGGGATGATGTGAATACAATTAAGAATAATGCTAAAATATTTTTCAAAACTGCTAGAGATAGGTTTGGAAGTTAACAAAGAGAAAACTAAATATATGCTTACAGGCGGAAACCAAGTGTTAGGTAATAATCAAAATCTAATTATTGATAACAACTCGTTTGAACCAGTTTCCAATTTCAAATACTTAGGAGTAATATTAACAAATGAAAATTATATTAAAGAGGAAATAAAAAGTAGGCTTAATTCAGGAAATGCATGTTACTTCTCTCTTCATAAACTTTTGTCTTCTCGTTTAATATCTTAGAAACTAAAAGTTAAAATATACAAAACAGTAATTTTGCCTGTAGTATTATATGGGAGTGAAACTTGGTCCCTTACATTGAAAGAGGAACATAAATTGAGAGTATTTGAAAATAAGATCCTTAGAAAAATATTTGGACCTAAAAGGGATGAGGAGACAGGTGAGTGGAGAAGGTTACATAATTTAGAAGTACATAATTTGTATTCATGTCCAGACATTATTAGAATGATTAAATTAAGAAGACTTAGGTGGGCAGGCCATTTGGCACGAATGGGAGAGGAAAGAGGAGTTTACAGGATTCTTGTTGGGAAACCTGATGGTAAGAGACCTGTAGGAAGACCAAGACGAAGATAGAGGGACAACGTTGAGATAGACCTAAAGGAAATCGAGAGGGATGGAAAAGAGTATATAGATCTTGCTCAAGATAGGGACAGATGGAAGGCCTGTGTTGCTGCAGCCATGAATCTTTGGGTTTAAGAAGGCTAGAGAGTTAGTTAGTTAGTTAGTTCTTCTTGTGAATAAATCGATTTAAAGTAGTAAGGCTGAGAATACGTTTCTAAAACACACTTTTCAGAAACTTGAATTTCAATAAATTCTACTTTACAATTGAATGTTATTGCAAAGGTATGATATGTATACATTCATATGAGTATAGGGTAACTTGGGGAAAAATGGGCAGGTGGAAAATATGGGCAGCATACAAAACGCAATGATATTATACCATTTCAAAATTACCTTTCGCGTGTCTGTTTTCTCACTTGACTCTCTGGGGCACGTTTCAATCCATTACATTCTAAAATATACAGTGGATGTTTACATGCGCTCTTCCCATTCCGAAACAAGCAAACCCAATTGTTTGTAATATACGCACACATTGTCAATCACAGTAATTGATTTACAGCCAACAAAATGCGGGCAATGCAAAGCAGCAAATACCATTCGTGGCTGACTGTGAGTTTTCCTCATGCAAATTTATTTTGAAAATACGTTATTCCGTTTACTCTTGCGTGCGAGGGGAAAACGTTGCTAGAAACACGTTGAGTGTTGCACGAGCATTTAATTATAATGCTTTGTATTGCGCAACAAGGCAGCCGCGAGTAAGGCTAAACGTCATAAGGAAGGAGGAAAAGAATGTGTATTCTCAGTATCATGCAATTCTCAAGTTATAAATAGCACATAATACTTTATGCTCACATACAAAAATGTATTATTTTACAAACAAAATATTGTAAAAACACACAATGTTCTGAGTAAAATCAACAGTGGCGTGTTTACCGCCTTAAGGTCATGTCCATTGTTGCAAAGCTGTATTTCTGTTGGGAATGTGACAATCCAAGTGCAATGGCGCATAAAGTAGACAACGACCAACCTTCAGAACATGGCGCATTCCATGTCAAAATGACCCAGATTCTCAATTTTTACAATTAAACGCAATGCTGAAACTTTATTCTATTTTGTGAGTGAATTATATAAATCATTATATTGTAGTGACAATATAAAATTGTATTTTGGATAAAAATGTTACATAATTAAGTTACTATGTAGAAGGTATTTTACATATTGTTAATTTATTTTATCTTTTTGATTTACATATAATTTTATTGTGTTCCACCCGTGACACCAAATAACAATTAATTTCTTCTTTAACTGTTACATTTCTCCTTCAACTCCACTAGAATATTCAAAGATCAATTACCTTCTCTCTTTGTCTTAAGCAATTTATTTTTCATAAATTGACAATTCACAGAAATTATTATAAATTTCTTATTAAGTAAAGAGTCAATGTTTCGTCTGTCTCACCCCTGTGTGTGTGTGTGTGTGCAGTAACGCCAATGCCATGTAATCAAGGGGTCCTGGGTTCGATACCCGGTGGGAGGCACGTTTCACAGTGGTTTAAACTGAAGGTCTGATACACTTTAATATTTAGGTATAATCTAGATTAGCCTATCTAAACACAGGGTGAACGTAAAACAAACTTAGACATCCTTTGGCTGCCTATGAGTGCAGCGCCGACATTCTAATCGGATGACCTTTGATATCGATCAACTCTCTCTCTCTCTCCCTCTCTCAAATTATTTACTACACACATGGTGTATTTAGTAATACCAGTCGTCGTGTACAAAATTCTGTTTTGCAAAATAAATAAATAAACCGGAGGAATACAGGCCAATTAATTAAATATTCGTTCGTTCTGGTGAGATACTTCAAATGGGTTGAACTTGTCAAATGTAAGGGATTCAATCATTCAAGGGGTAAATTGTGAGAAACATCTGTGGCAAGGGGGAAAAAACACTGAAAATGTGTTGGGAGAAAATGTGGCTTATAAGTTTTTGAATGTTTTTGATTAGTAAAATGTAAATGACCAAATAAAGAAACCAATTGCGATACTTCTTGACCTCATTAAAATCAGTGCGTCGGATGATTAGAAAATTTCGGTCCCAAAATCTCCACGCACGGATTTAAAAGCTTGAATTCGCGTGACGTCATACGTTGCTAAAGCGTGTGCTGCAGCTAAGCTTCTCCCAGAAGCGTTCGTCTGCGATGGCCATAATACTCGGTTATCTCATTCCGCAAGGGTACACTCAGCCGTAAAGTACGTTCAACTGGAAAATTTGTTCAAGAGAAGGAAGTCGAGAGCCACGTGTAAACAGGTATGCTGAAAAAAATATATATACAGACACGGAGAAAACACTGCATTTTATCATATTTTGAATGTGAATAAAAATAAAATCTGCAAAATTGAAGTAGTTTGGCACTAACAGGTAAGAATGTAAATCATATGCATCGCACTGTAGTAATGCCTGAATCACACGAGACTAGTTGCGTGGTACTTGTTCATATGTTAGTTTTCGCCTCACACGGTACCCGTTACCGTACTTGTTGGTAGGCTTTTGTTCCCACAGGGCATTGCGCAAACGAGCGACTTGAAGAACATTGTAGAATAGAATAGCTACTGCTACTATTTTCCTTCAATTGACAAAATTAATAGAAAAGCATTGGCTATAAATCAGGGTTGTTAAAGGTCCAGGAATATCAAATAAATTCAACTCCGGTCCAGCAGAGAAAATCAGTAAGCGTAAATGGGTTCTGGACCGTAAAGAACCTTTATACCTGTAAAGTATTTCAATTCGGCCCAGGAACCTTTTCACCAGATCAATTTAAATTCGGTCCAGGAACCTTTTTTCTGGATCAATTGAAATGCGATCCAGGATTTTTTTCCGGATCAATTTAAATTCGGTCCAGGAACCTTTTTTCTGGATCAATTGAAATGCGGTCCAGGATTTTTTTCCGGATCAATTTAAATTCGGTCCAGGAACCTTTTTTCTGGATCAATTGAAATGCGGTCCAGGATTTTTTCCGGATCAATTTAAATTCGGTCCAGGAACCTTTTTTCTGGATCAATTGAAATGCGATCCAGGATTTTTTCCGGATCAATTTAAATTCGGTCCAGGAACCTTTTTTCTGGATCAATTGAAATGCGGTCCAGGATTTTTTCCGGATCAATTTAAATTCGGTCCAGGAACCTTTTTTCTGGATCAATTGAAATGCGATCCAGGATTTTTTTCCGGATCAATTTAAATTCGGTCCAGGAACCATTTTTCTGGATCAATTGAAATGCGGTCCAGGATTTTTTCCGGATCAATTTAAATTCGGTCCAGGAACCTTTTTTCTGGATCAATTGAAATGCGATCCAGGATTTTTTTCCGGATCAATTTAAATTCGGTCCAGGAACCTTTTTTCTGGATCAATTGAAATGCGGTCCAGGATTTTTTCCGGATCAATTTAAATTCGGTCCAGGAACCTTTTTTCTGGATCAATTGAAATGCGGTCCAGGATTTTTTCCGGATCAATTTAAATTCGGTCCAGGAACCTTTTTTCTGGATCAATTGAAATGCGGTCCAGGATTTTTTCCGGATCAATTTAAATTCGGTCCAGGAACCTTTTTTCTGGATCAATTGAAATGCGGTCCAAGATTTTTTCCGGATCAATTTAAATTCGGTCCAGGAACCTTTTTTCTGGATCAATTGAAATGCGGTCCAGGATTTTTTCCGGATCAATTTAAATTCGGTCCAGGAACCTTTTTTCTGGATCAATTGAAATGCGATCCAGGATTTTTTTCCGGATCAATTTAAATTCGGTCCAGGAACCTTTTTTCTGGATCAATTGAAATGCGGTCCAGGATTTTTTCCGGATCAATTTAAATTCGGTCCAGGAACCTTTTTTCTGGATCAATTGAAATGCGGTCCAGGATTTTTTTCCGGATCAATTTAAATTCGGTCCAGGAACCTTTTTTCTGGATCAATTGAAATGCGATCCAGGATTTTTTTCCGGATCAATTTAAATTCGGTCCAGGAACCTTTTTTCTGGATCAATTGAAATGCGGTCCAGGATTTTTTCCGGATCAATTTAAATTCGGTCCAGGAACCTTTTTTCTGGATCAATTGAAATGCGATCCAGGATTTTTTTCCGGATCAATTTAAATTCGGTCCAGGAACCTTTTTTCTGGATCAATTGAAATGCGGTCCAGGATTTTTTCCGGATCAATTTAAATTCGGTCCAGGAACCTTTTTTCTGGAACAATTGAAATGCGATCCAGGATTTTTTTCCGGATCAATTTAAATTCGGTCCAGGAACCTTTTTTCTGGATCAATTGAAATGCGGTCCAGGATTTTTTCCGGATAAATTTAAATTCGGTCCAGGAACCTTTTTTCTGGATCAATTGAAATGCGATCCAGGATTTTTTTCCGGATCAATTTAAATTCGGTCCAGGAACCTTTTTTCTGGATCAATTGAAATGCGGTCCAGGATTTTTTCCGGATCAATTTAAATTCGGTCCAGGAACCTTTTTTCTGGAACAATTGAAATGCGATCCAGGATTTTTTTCCGGATCAATTTAAATTCGGTCCAGGAACCTTTTTTCTGGATCAATTGAAATGCGGTCCAGGATTTTTTCCGGATCAATTTAAATTCGGTCCAGGAACCTTTTTTCTGGATCAATTGAAATGCGATCCAGGATTTTTTTCCGGATCAATTTAAATTCGGTCCAGGAACCTTTTTTCTGGATCAATTGAAATGCGGTCCAGGATTTTTTCCGGATCAATTTAAATTCGGTCCAGGAACCTTTTTTCTGGATCAATTGAAATGCGATCCAGGATTTTTTTCCGGATCAATTTAAATTCGGTCCAGGAATCTTTTTTCTGGATCAATTGAAATGCGCTCCAGGATTTTTTCCGGATCAATTTAAATTCGGTCCAGGAACCTTTTTTCTGGATCAATTGAAATGCGATCCAGGATTTTTTTCCGGATCAATTTAAATTCGGCCCAGGAACCTTTTTTCTGGATCAATTGAAATGCGGTCCAGGATTTTTTCCGGATCAATTTAAATTCGGTCCAGGAACCTTTTTTCTGGATCAATTGAAATGCGATCCAGGATTTTTTTCCGGATCAATTTAAATTCGGTCCAGGAACCTTTTTTCTGGATCAATTGAAATGCGGTCCAGGATTTTTTCCGGATCAATTTAAATTCGGTCCAGGAACTTTTTTCTGGATCAATTGAAATGCGATCCAGAATTTTTTTCCGGATCAATTTAAATTCGGTCCAGGAACCTTTTTTCTGGATCAATTGAAATGCGATCCAGGATTTTTTTCCGGATCAATTTAAATTCGGTCCAGGAACCTTTTTTCTGGATCAATTGAAATGCGGTCCAGGATTTTTTTCGGATCAATTTAAATTCGGTCCAGGAACCTTTTTTCTGGATCAATTGAAATGCGATCCAGGATTTTTTTCCGGATCAATTTAAATTCGGTCCAGGAATATTTTTTCTGGATCAATTGAAATGCGATCCAGGATTTTTTCCGGATCAATTTAAATTCGGTCCAGGAACCTTTTTTCTGGATCAATTGAAATGCGATCCAGGATTTTTTTCCGGATCAATTTAAATTCGGTCCAGGAACCTTTTTTCTGGATCAATTGAAATGCGGTCCAGGATTTTTTCCGGATCAATTTAAATTCGGTCCAGGAACCTTTTTTCTGGATCAATTGAAATGCGATCCAGGATTTTTTTCCGGATCAGTTTAAATTCGGTCCAGGAACCTTTTTTCTGGATCAATTGAAATGCGATCCAGGATTTTTTCCGGATCAATTTAAATTCGGTCCAGGAACCTTTTTTCTGGATCAATTGAAATGCGGTCCAGGATTTTTTCCGGATCAATTTAAATTCGGTCCAGGAACCTTTTTTCAATGAAATAACAAGCAACTTGGACCGAATTTAAATTGTGCGAGAAAAAAGATTCCGGTCCTTCAGCGGAACCCAATAGAACCTATGTAGAATTTATGGGTTCCTGGAACTAGAACAACCCTGCTATAAATTGGCTCGAAAGAAAATATGGCAGTCAAGGTGTACTCAGCATGCTTTTAATAACTCGGGTACGTATTCATACATGAGATTCGCAGGATTCATTCAAAGAAAGAAAAAAATTGTTCAACTAAATATGTCAAACATTTAATACATTGGTAATAGTAAGGATTTCCATTATTGCCTAATTACATCTGTCGTGTACAAATCTGGCCGATTTGGAAAAATTTCTAAATATTAATAATGAACACGAATGCACCTTACCTCTGTGTTTCTTTCATCGAGCAGCAAACAAAAACAACCAACACACTCAGAAATTACAGAAAAAGAAACTCCTTTTCTTTGCCAAACTCACAGATTACCATCACATGACCAAACTTTCGCTTGATTGGCTGCTCCACAGAATTCAGCAGAGGAAGCCAGTTGCAATTAGAACACGGTCTAGTCTTCAAAACAAGTCTAGTAGACAGCCTGGCAGCCATCGATTCAAGCCAGGTAACCAGTCCCGCGTCAACTTGGGGATTCCTACTGAAATCCAGCTCCGTGTGACTTGGCCTTAAGTTTTACTCTACACGCCAATTTATGTTCTAATATTCTAAACATAATAAACACAGCGCCAGTGGAAAATACGATGTATTAAAATTTAAGTAGTTAACAAGTAGCTAGTCTTCAAGATTTGCAGTATTCCGTAGTCATCGATACAGCATGAGGTTCTGTTTCCGGCCAAACGAGGAGGTAACAGAAGCTCGACGTTGACCCCAACACTATTAAGGACGTTGCCTATATTAAGGGGCAGAGGTACCGGTATGGTCTATCGAAACACCTCATAGAAATCCATCTCGAGAAGGGTTATGTTGGAGAGGTGCATCTTGCTCGCGCATGCATTTCGATTTATTCGTTTTATGTTCTATGATAATTTATTGGATATTTATGGTACAGTTGCACACGGAACGTGTGCAGCGTGAACCATAATCATACTAGTAATTGTTAAAAATTATCTGCCTGTGAGAGTAACGAGAAAAGAAATGTGGATGGAAAACAACAACATTTTCATTTTGAGGAAGTACTCTTTCTTAAAAACATAACTACCAATTTGTGTAATTTAATATATAAGGCTATTTATTGCAAGCACGGCAGAAAACTTCTAGCTCATAATTTCTGGAAGAATATAAATTTCTATCTTAAATTCGATTATAAATTTTACACTATACAAGAAGTTAAAAATAGTTTTCAAGGTGATATTGCCTAGCATTAAAATTATAATAGAAATAAATTTTAATTAAAAGCCTGCCTATTAAGAAATTTCTCATTCAGGACAGGATCAATGTTCCTTGAATTGCCATTCGTCCTTGGCGATTTTTGTTTATATCTGCTCGCTTATTATGGACTCAACTGACCCAATTTTATTGGTAATAGACTGATCTATACAACTAATTGTGCTGAACTATAATAATTACTGTTATCAGTAACGGTAAGGTAAGGTAAAGGTACCCCTGTTCGAGCGCACACATGCCATGAAGGCAGTCAATAGATATACAGTGCCACATATTCTTGATCTCAGCCATAGTTGGGATGATGTGATCACTGATCAGCATCACGCCTGGCCGCCTTTATCGTCCAGAGTTGCCCCCAGGTACCCATTTATAGGAGGTTGGATGGGCCTCAGACCCATGCAGAAACAAGAAAATGATTGGTAAAATTCCTCCTCCAGATCACCTGCCCGGAATTCGATTGATTGATTTGGTGATTTTAGTTCACTTTATGCACATTAAGGCTAATGTGCCTCCACCAGGTATCGAACCCGGGACCCCTTGATTACAAGGCAACGACGCTACCACTGCGCCGGCGGGGAGGCCTCCGGAATTCGAACCCGAGTCTTCCGCGTGGTAGTCAGATGCTCTACCAACTGAGCTTCCTCGGCTCATATCATCTTTTACATGAACAAATGGATCCACACCACATCACTGGATCTACAAATGATTTTTTCTAAATATGGAGTTGACAATTATTCAGGGCAAACTACTGGCATGAAAATAATAAAGATTAGTGTGAAACATCCTTGCCATTGTAATTGAAGAAACATTTCATTAATCAAGGGGTTTGAACTTGTTTGTCGATTGAAAAGGACTTTTCTGGCCAAAATATTACTATCACAATACTGACAACATACACAATCTTTTGCAAAATGATCGCTATGCAGAAACTGCACTGTTTTATACCACAATGTTGGAAACAAGCGAAGGCTATTTTTAGATTTCCACCCTACTACTTGTATAGTACCCATTAAAATGTATTGTGAGGTGTAATCACATTATGAGTATCATTTCATTCGTTAGATTTTCTTCCATATTAATGGTGTCATTGTGACCAATAAATTCTACGTGCAAAATCAAGGATATTAAACAATTGAAACGTATCATGCAATACATCAAGGAAGTCTTGACTATAAGTCCTGACCTTTGTTTCCGAATATGACATACGTATCACAAAGCTTCGTTAGGACATCCATAAAATATAATTAGGCAACGAGTATATCGTGTCGCGAGATTGGTTTTCCTCACTGCTCACAAAGATATTTCACCTTGGATTTTCAGCAAAAAAGGAGAAAGAGCAATTTTCTTTTATTGTCATGTAGTGTGCAGGAAACTAGCACTTATTATCTATGCGCATCGTTGCCTTTTCTCGGCCTTGCTGTGAAGATAACAACTTCCATTCAGAAGTCTCACATCGCAGACAATATCCAGCGGCAACTGTCCTTTATTGTTTCCCTGGAAGGAAAACTTCTGCAAACCTTTCCTGGATGCCGCGGTTGCTAAGGTTATGTCGCAAAGCGCTAGGCCGGAACATTAAAATCACGCAAAGCTAATGCACCATACGCGGATGTACTCCGCATTCTCCATCTTCCTTCGCAATTATCTTACGCTACGGTTGTCTCCTATACAATTTTATAGGAATTTCTGTGCTATATTATTATCCCTCGGCCTTCAAAAAATAATCGATTTAAAAAATGAGCCAGTGCTGTGAAGGAAAGAATTACACGAAGTTATCAGGTAACCCTTGAAATACTATACAATAACAGGTGAGCAGTAGCGTGACTCGTTATATACGTATTTTAGGCATCGCAGAATTTCTTTCGTACATAATACTCCAAGATGGTACTGTGTAATACAAGTCCATTACAACTTACGGTTGCTAATCAAAACAGTCAACATCATGGATTATCTGGCACACTGCAACGCATTTAACATCACAGGCAGAAATATGTTGAGCATACTCATGTAAACAAACGCAGTAAATGGACCTCTTCGATGGCGTAATCAAGGAGTTCCGGGTTCGGTTCCCGCTGGAGACACATTGCACAGTGGTTCAGATCCCACTTTAAACTGTTGGTCCAGTGTCGAGCCTTTCTGTGTATAAAGTGGACTTAAAACAACATTTCAAACATTTTAATTTCAAACGCAGTAGCACCACAAGAGATTCAGAAAGACGAGTCTTTGTTCGTTGCAATAAATCGGTGGATGTTCAATATTCAAATAGATGCTTCAATTTGCCCTCGGACTCTTGGAGATTCATTCTGCGCCTTTTCTGGAAAGCAAATTATGAAAACTGGACATACAAGACTTGAAACTTCTGTTTTTCTTTGGCTTGCGAGAAAGTCATCCGAGAACGAGATACATATTCTATGGGCGTATTTCTCTCTATTGGGTATGAGTTGCATTTGAGCGTTTCGGCCGCCACGATGGTGTAGCGGTAACGTTGTCGCTTTGTAATAAATGTGTCCCAGGTTCGATAACCCGTGGAGGCACATAGTACCTCGGATCTCAATGAAAACTGTAGGTCGAATCCCGATTAGCCAACTGAGTATCAAGTGAACTTAAAACGAAATTGGATATACTTTGATTGATTGAATTAGATTACTTTAATCATTTCTACCACTTTATACTAATCGCTACGATGAGGATGGGTGAAGATATGATGAAATTGATGAAGGTACAATCACAGAGAACACCCATGTCCAAGCCGGGATTCGAACCAGGAACCCCTGCGCGTCGAACCGCACTGTACTAATCTCTCTGTCATGGAGGTCGGCTTTCATTTTTCTTTTATAAACCAAGATTTATAAACAAAAATATCTCGATTAGCTTTAAAAAGCAGGAACGGAACGTCAAATATGGAAAGTACAGACGCTATTAACTTTAAAAAGGGGTAAAATATCCGAAAATGTAAATACAAAGATACAAGATTAACAGCTGTGATTATTTACAAAACAAATAGCCATTGGCTCGGTGACTGAGCATGTAAAATGATCGATTTTCAATCACGTCACCGAATGTCCCGTGTGCGAGTCGGGACCTGGGCATAGGTGTTAAATAAGAAAAATGCAAATAACATAAAACGTTGTTGAGTAACGGAAAAAAGTCAATAGAAAAATACTGCCTGATGCGCTTCATTATTCATAAAATATTATACAGTGCGTTCGTTTTGTGTCTGGCCCGAGATAGCGCGTGAACAACTTTGAACAACTCTTATAACACAGGTTAGTGCTCGTTATGCAATATAAATATAATTGTCTACATGTTAAAGATATGTGCGCAAATAAGCGAGATGTTACGGAAAATGCTCGCATCTGCGCCATGTAACGCGCTATCTCGGACCAGAGCCAAAACGAACGCACTGTATAAATATATATAAATAAAATATAATAGCGTGTTCTTCCAGTCCTTTTTAAATAAAAAAGTTTGAGGTTTGAGTTGTTGTTTTAAGTCCACTCTACGCACAGATAGGCTAATCGAGACTGGAGGACCTACAGTTTAAAGTGGGATTCGAACCACTGTGCAATGTAAAACTTACAGTCAACGGCAAAGATAATGGTTGGCAAATTGTCCACCGCTATTTTCGTTACTTTCTTATTCTTCATCCTGTGTTGTTTTAAGGAACGAAACTATGTTGGTTCGAACCAGGCATTGTTCTCTGCTTATTGAAGTCATTATTTCAATTCATTGTCGTCACATTGTGGAATTCAGACCGAATGAATATGGTGGTCGACAATTCGCCTACTGTTTCTTTTGCTGTTGAGTGTACCTGCACCGGGTTAAATAAAAAACTATAATGCATGAAAATATGATACCACTGACTACTAAAATAAACCATTGCAGGCTTAGGGATATAAGGATTAAAAGCAGGACACTTCGAATTTTGTATTGAAGTCGCAAGTTCAAAGTTTGTATGAATTCACGTTATGTTCAGATGTGCTAAACGGGATCGAACCTACACATTAAAGTGCGAGTCGATCAATTTACTTGAATAAGTTTACTCACTATAATCCGAATAACTCATTAATAAAAAATATTCCTAATGTGAACTAAGATTCTTACCTTCCTCCTGGTCCTCACTATGGTTCCAATCTGTGTTTATACAGATATCTGAAACAAAGAATACAATTGTATTAGAAAAATATATATGTACAGTAGCATGTAGAAATATAACGGAAGCATATTGCAAGCAATGAGAAATATATTTGACTAATTCAAATGAATGATGCACCTCATTTTGAACTACATAATTTTATACAATATGGAATAAAAGGAAAATCTCAAAGTTGAATGGAAATGAAACATTGCAACAACTCCATCAGAATCGACAATATCTCTGAAAGCAGCACAAAAAAAGGAAGAAGATTCTCGCACGCAATTTTCTGTAGTAATTTGAAGACATGGTTTAATTGACCATTAATATAATCCACTTCCAGTAACTATTTTTGCTCCCGATTCTTCTAATTACAGCCCCTGTGCCTGAACGATCTCAATTTTGAGCGAAAATTACAATGCCTAGATAATTAGTGCCCGGGCAACGAAAGAGATCTTATTAAAGAAGTTAACGGACTGGAGCAGCCTCGGCAATTGCGTTACGTAGGAAATTAAAGGGAAGACACTGCAAGGGGTGGGGAGTAATATGCTTAGTAAAATTTTAATATAAATAGTAATAAATCAATTTCATTCAATTTCCACAGTGAAATCGGGTAAATGCTCCACGATTTCAATGTAAATGTTTGCATTTCTTGGCGTGAATAGAATAAATGTGTCGTGATTTCACCAAGCGCGTAGCGTGTTTAGCAGGTATGTAAGTTCCCTTATATGCGCAGATTTCTCAGACGTGGCCACATCCTAACAGTCCAAAAATGTGATTTTACTGCCTCTTTATTCCTATATTCATAAGGGTTTTGCTTTTTTTCTGCAGTTGGGAATTGTGGCGTTATGAGCTTAAAGATAAGTTGGTCTAAAGTTAAGATGCGTGGCGCAATCGATTTCCACGTGTAAGTTAATCTCAAGCTTAAAGCAGATGGAATGAAAGGCACGTTGATCTGTTGAACATCCTCCCATGAAGTAAGTGTACATCTGCAGTATAAATATAATTCGGACTATGCATATTTCTAGCTGAATTGATTTACAACATTCTTGGAAAATGAGATAGGTAATTGTTTATACAACGGCACATTTGAAACATTAAAGATTTTTAAAACGCATAAATGGTGTGTTTAAGTTATTTATGTCAGTTTGACCGAAAGTTGTTCTAAGATGATTAATAGATTACTATAGCCCCGTCTAGTTTGCTACACTTTTGACACCTGGACCTCCCCGATGGCGCAGTGGTAGTGTCGTCGCCTTGTAATCAAGGGCTCCCGGGTACCATAACACTTTAAACTGTATGTCCAGTCCCGATTAGCCTTACTGTGCATAAAGTGGACTTAAATCACCAACTCAAATTTTTGACACCAAGTGCAGTGCATGTGTATCCCGGTGTCAGGATGGTGCAAGGAAATTACTTTCAACCTAGTAGACGGATAACGGTGTCGAGGTTCAGAACATTCAACAAATGTCTGTCTGCTGCTTTAAAGTTGATTTGATTAGGTAGCACGCACCACGTGAATATACATCACACTGTACACCGCTCCGGAAGGTGGTGCAAACGGTGCAGACACCAAATCAACCAAGCAGACGAATCATTGTTACACTTAGCAACCAACTCGAAGCGTGAGTGCAGAGAGAGTAAAAAGTGCAGCGAACTAGACGGGGTTGCTAGTAACTCCGTTGCTACTTGCTTTGAGATCAGAGTCTTCCCATGATCTCTTGGTGTTCTGAGATTCGTGAAGCGTTGCATGATTGACGGTGACAAGACATAAAATACGTGAACAATACAGTAAAGTAAACGAGTTTGCAAGAGGCTTCGTAACCACCCAGTTTTATGGGCCCTAAGCATTGCATCAATGAACCGGGTAGAAGTGTCTAATGTATTAGCCCAGTGCTGGTGAACTGGAATTATTTACCCGCTATTTGTAAGCTAGGTCCAACGTCGGAGACGGGGTTTGCTGCTACCCTGTGGTATCTCTTGACCCTGCAACAGAGACGACGAGTATAATGGAACCAAAGAAGACACAGATGAGAAAAGGAATGGCACCTGGCAGTTTTTTCCTAGGAATCAAGATTCAACTTACTGCATGTGTGACAGCGCTCTTGTAACAACTGTTGTACTCATATGCATCGGTAACGATCACCGGTCAAACGTCCTGTGTTATGGAGTGTAGCGCCATTTGGTATCACTGAAGGTTTCGCTCTTTAAGTTCTCCTTGATCACCCAATGATACATAGATAAGGTGCTAAATGGTCTCATTCTATATTTGCTGGGAACACTTTTAGAATGCATGTTTCATAAAAGCAACACTCGACCTTGTGTGGTAGGAAGTGAGGAAAAAATTTCCGAATGAAAATCGTATTCACCTTTTGGTGTTGCCCCTACGTCCAACTGATTCCTCAAAAAAGTTTGTCAAGAAGTCAAAGTTTGTTTTCCAGTCCATTTTAATTTCAGATAGGTAATCAAGACAGCTAATTTTTCACCAACTGATTACGTCTGAGATTTGGTCGTTGTGAGACTTGTTCGCAAAGAGAACCAGAGTTGATACTCCAGAGCAGTAGCGGCTTCTGCCTATTCGCACATTCGCACGTGCACACCCAAATAAATCTGCAATGCAATTATTTTTTTATTAAACTTATTCACTGAACACTATCTCCTTCAAAACATCAAACGTTCCGAAGCCCAATCGCCCTATCGGCTTCGATTTACCAGCGCCTGCCGCTGAGATACGTTCGCTTCGCACACAAGTCGCCGTTTGCTCGTTTGCCGCTGTTTGCAGCACGCAAGAAAAGAGAAGGGATTCGCTCTTCTAGCTCGCAGTATTATGGGCTAAACTCGCACTGTTAGTGCTGTGTTCACGATACAGCAGTGTTGCAATCCCATTCCATTCGAGATCGTGTGGCGGAGTAGAGGCAGCACACACATCACCGTAAATCGAGGGTCTTTTTTGGGGAGGGAAGGGACATTTCACCGTAAATCGAGGTTTTTTTTTTTTTTGGAAAAGGGATATTTCTATGGTATCTTCGCCCACCCTGTTCCGAGCATGACAGGGGCAAGGAAGAAGACAGAAGGGAGAGGAGAACAACTGAAAGCAAAACGCGCGCTTTAAACAATGTCTTGCATTGCCTTTGCTTGGCCAAAATAAACTGTCCTTGTGGCGCTATAGTCGAATTATGCACCCGCTCAGGCAGGGGGGGGGGAGGGGGCGGGAGACATGGATCAGTCAGTTCTTTCCATTGCGTGGCAAAATTGTTACAATATCAAAAGCTCGTTTCTCTTTCATTGCAAAGTGAGCATGATAAAAGTGGAAACTGTACATAGCGGAAGCGAAGACGTAATCAGAGTGGCTACAAACAAGCAGAAATGAAATTCCCTGACTTTTCCAGGTTTTCCAGGAAAAAAGTTACATTTTTCCCTGACAATTACAAACTAAACTAAATCGATGTTTTGCAAATAGAAATAATAAACTCACACAGATCCACGTATGATTTTGTTAAGTACCAATATTATCTTATATGAAATTGACTTAATTTCTCTATTCTCTATGATTTGAATTCAAAGTGCAAAATAGTGAATTTGGAAAATTATTACAATTCACAAGCTAGGGAAGAATTACGGAATTTTGTTTAATTTTAGTTTAAAATAAAATACTTGATTATTTTTAAAGTTACGACTAAATGAGATAAGAGTGAAGAGCGAATGATTAAGAAATACAATTTGTAAGTTATCAGTCTCCTTATACGTTCTCGGTATTATATGTTGATATTTCCACTGAGGTTTGGAACCCTCTGCATGCAAGAACCATGAAATCGGACTGCGGACTCATTTTTCAATGCATAAAGCTACTTCTCTCTTCTCTGTAAAGCAAACAACTTAACTCTTGCATATAAGTGAAACAATTGAATCGAACAAAATAAAGTGTCATATTTCCTTACATTATCAATGGGATTTCCGCTTCAGTACAGTATATCCAAGTGAAGTACTGTGAAACTGACAACATGCAGTTATACCATTAATGCTGACGAAAAGGGTATGTAGGTATTAGAAATTTAACACAAGGAATTTATAGAATTGCATTGTATAGGTACCTGATTTAGCTAACCACACATTAAAACAGGAACACTCTAATAATAAAAGCTTCTGAAAGTTCATATACGAGGGGTATCCTGAAAAAAGCTTCTCCAAAGGTGCCTATACGCAGCACTAGTGGTCGGAGAGCTACACACACACATGCAGGCAGGAAGAAGTGGCATGTAGCTGTAATCTGGTACAGTTGCAATGCAGCCGTTTTAGGACAGTTCTAGGTTAAAGATTGCAGCTCTCATACAGTCTCCCACCGACTGCGATGTAGCCTACATTGCACGCTCAGAATTTGGCACAGAGCCACCAGCAATCGTGTCAGGTGTGCAAACCGGACGTCGTGAGTGATAGTAAGGTCAGACGATGGTGCAGACAATTCACGGAAGGCCAGTCGAATGTGCACAACCCCATACAGCTGAGTACACACGGGTACTTTGCATCACTTCGGGCGAGAGATCTTGGGCAACTCCCTGTACAGCCCTGGCCTTGAATGTACAGACTTTCTTTGCTTAACTGAAGAGGTTTCTGGCAGGGCAAGGATTTGACAGCTACACTGCGGTAGAGATAGTTTCAGTCTTTGCTGTCAGACACAAATACCATGGGCATACAAAATTTAGTGCCATGCTACGACAAATGCCAGAACAATGGTGGTGATTATGCCGAAAATTAGGTTAGGGACTCACTGTTATTTATGCAATAAATCACAACTGATATTCTTGTTTTATTTATGCTTAATCGGTAGGGACCTTGATATTTTGTTACTTTTTTTCAAATTGGTGTAGTTTCTTATTTTTTTATTTTTTACTATACGGTGTTATTTTTCTCAAAATTCACATTTTCATTTTAGCGCATTTTCTAGCAAATATCTGAAATTATTCCTTCATGGTTTTTTTAAACTACTGTTTCAAATTGCAAGTCACATGGCTTACGCCTCTTCGTGAGAGTTTGATATCTTGAAAGTTATTTTCCATACCACGTTTTTTTAATTTTAAGGTAAGGATTTTAGATAATGGAATTTTCCCCGTATACACTGAAGGGTGCATAATGACCATAAGTGGCGACACACCAAAAAAATTAAAATCAATCAATCTCACGTGACAGATACCGATATATTATGGCACCAAAAATTGGCATTATCTTTTTTTGACTTGTTAGTGTTACGTTTCCCAAAATTAGCGTTTTTGTTTTAGAACATTTATCTGCCAAATATACCGAAACGTAATACTCCATTGTGCTTTTAAACTATTATTTTAAATTGTAGGTCGCATGGTCTACGTATTTTCGTGACAGTTTGATATGTTGGAACAGATTTTTGAGGAAGTAAAAGTAAAGTGCTCCCCTGCACTTTTCCATGAAGGTGTATAGTAGGGGTGTGGAGTTAAGGCCCCACACTTTCTTGATCATGGCTGAAGGTAGGGGTAATGTGATCAGCACCACGCTCCTAGCTACCTTTATCCCTCAAAGTTTCCTCAAGGTACCAGCTTCATATGATGCTGGGTGGCCGCCAGAGCAGTTTGAATAGGTGGAAAACATCCCGGTTCTCCCCCGCAGGGGATCGAAAAAATCGTGGGAAATACATGATTTAATATGGCTGTCGGAATTATTCCATGTACGTATAACTATAGTTTACTCTTGAGTAAAATGTTCGAAAACTTGCATGTTCTATGTACACAAACATGGCCTAGAAAATACAAGAATGTTGGATTACATGGAATTTTTCGTTGTTTTAGGACATTTATTTTTTAAAAAAAAATCGCTAAAAATGCCAACAATTCGCATTTTATGCCAAATTCGCATTATTTCGATATTCGAACGGGCGAAAAATGCGTCTAGACATCCTAAACATAACTTCGCAGCAACTACCATTTTTCATGATTTTCGCGTTTGCGAAAAATCAATGTCCCTACTACTTAGAAATTACTTTCTGGCCACCCCTCGTATAAATCAGTAGATGGAAAGTGAAAATTTAGCAGGGCTGGCAGAGAAAAGTCAATTCTTGAAGAAAGTGATTTGCTTTTATGATCGAATGATTTGAGTAAATATATTAAAATATTTACGTATTTATTATTAGTATTTTATTTCATAATATTGGACATTAACCTTACTCAGTGAGAGATTAATGACCATCTCTCATGAATTTAAACAGACAGGACAGAGAGTGGCGTTAATTTCATTACAATACTAGTGTTGCAGTAAATTTAAGGTTGGGAGCATGCACTTGCCAATTTTTATAACGTTCACCAATGCAGATTTATGTTTCAGTTTTTCGTGATAGTATTCAATATATATCCCATTTGGTTGGATTCTTCTTGATATCTAAGAATAGTGCAATGTCATTGTAAACGTATGTTAACTTGTGCGAAACCAGTAATACGTCAGGATGATGAAAGAAAACCTTCGTAAGCAGTGCTACATTAAATAAGGTGAAGTGAGCCAGAAGAGTAACAAAATTCCAGCAGCATATTTGCAGTCTAAAGCTCTTCTTGTTTATGCATGCGATTTTTGTTGGATGTTGCTGTTCATGCAATTTCTGTCGCATGTTGTAGTGAAGTACTTTGTCGGGTGGCGATATTCGACAAAAACCGTATATATCAATGGAACCTATTTGTTACCATGTTCCTTCAGTTTTCCCAACAAAATGCCTTACTATACGACGTCCGACAACTATCCGACGGCACCACCCGCTCTTATCCCCTCCGGCTGTTTACAAGTCCCCTTACTACTCCCACACGGACAAGAAAAAAAATGATATTTCAATGCATTTTCCACGTAATATTTAGAGGCTTAACCTTTACTCGCCCGATGATACCATATGGTATCATAGTGCTGATTCCGAAATGAATGTGCTTTTTGGACCTTCATACTCTTATGTTTGGGTGGAAACTCTGACACAGGTCTGGAGCAAGCCTGGGAAATTCATATTGATGACCAACCTCCCCCTCTCCGCAACATATCCATGCCACATTTCCGAACAGAGTTTCACATTTTGGCTCATTATTCAACTTGTATGGCACCCAGGAACATGAAACATGTTTCAATCTCTTTGGAAACGTCCATTCTTTGAAGAGAATACTAAGGTTTGCACCTTCTCAACAAAATAGCGGAAGAAGAGAGAAGAGGGGGCAAACTCCAGATTTTTATGTTTTTCCATTGAAATTCGGGGGTTATGCCCCCACACCGCCCTTCTTCGGTCCGTCGTTCTGAATTGTACACGGTTGCATGCGCTGATGTTTTAGCTGAAAAACAAAAGTTATCCCAAGTAGATTGCTCCTATAGTGTCCGAGTTATAACAATTTTCCTCCAAGAATGCAAATTACCTATTTCTCGTAAAAAAAATCACATTTTGGCTTATTATTCAACTTGTATGGCACCCAAGAACATGAAACATGTTTCATTCTCTTGAGAAATTTCCATTGTTTGAAAAGAATACTAAAGTTTGCTGCCTCTCTTCAAAATAGTGGGAGAAAAAGGGGCAAATTCCAAATTATTATGTTTATTTCCATTGAAATTCGGGTGTCGCGCCCCCCAAACCCCCTTCCTCGGTTCGGCGTTCTGAATTGTACACGGTTGCATGCGCTGATGTTTTAGCTGAAAAACAAAAGTTATCCGAAGTATATTGCTCCCATAGTGTCCGAGTTATAACAATTTTCCTCCAAAGAGTGTTCGAATTTATAATTCCCGCCGAGAAGCCAGGGCGAGAGAAATTTATCTCTCTCTCTCTCCTCCTGCCATCACTGGTTTCTGACGCCGTGGTTGTGTTGCGCATAAAAGGGACCTAAAAGTTGAGGCCGAAACTTACGAACGAGATTTCCTGTTCCCGTGCAGAGTTCCATAACGATATCTTTAAATAAATAAATAAAAATATTTAAAAAGTCAATGAAGACGAAATTCCCTGACATTTCCCTGGCTTTTTTTGACACCTCAAATTCCCTGACTTTTCCCGGTTTTCCAGGTTTTCCAGGTCTGTCGCCACCCTGCGTAATATTTAACGTTCTTGAATATTTGGAGGGAAGTTAGATACTCGTACAAAGCGCGCAGCGACTGCAGTAATAAGACAGATAAGGCGGAAGGGAAATACAAATTCTGAAGTACGAAGAAGGTTAGTGTAAACTGAGCGAGTACTGCCATGTTCTCTAATACTTTTTATTTATTCTCTTGATTTCGCTTGGGTTTGTTGGTTTGGACAGACGGTCGTTACAAATAAACAACTGCTAGATAGATTACAACTGATTTTCTGCATGTTGTCGTTGGGTCGGCTACCTTGTTTGCAGGAGTGGCTGGCTCAAGATAAAATTTTCACCCGGGCGAGATGGAATTTTGGCTCCCCCTACTTTCCACATTCCTCCAATATAAATCATAACCATGTTATATATTTACGCTTTTAATGACGAAAAATAATAGCCTTATTTTAAAAATACTATAATGCTGTTATACACATTTATTGTAGATATGTGTTTATTTAATACCTACATAATGACATCAAAACAACGATAATCTCTAAGATTAGATGATTTTGCATTATACTTATTAAGTTATTCAGCAGTAGCTTCAATTAATACTTGTCAACAATAAATCCAATTCTTTTCAAAACAAATAGCCACGCAGTCGGTGGAGACATATAATGGTTCGGACCCCTCTTTAAATTGTAGATCGTCTGTCTCTATTTTCTTTCCTGTGCATAAAGTGGACTAAAAAATAAAATCACGCTTAGGATTTGGCTCTAATCAACGAGGATGCCCCGGTTTGGCGCCCGATCCTGCTTGTTTCATGTATGCAAATTTAATTATTCTTGTTCACATTTATCAGTGGAGCGAGAGGGAAAGTATTTACTAAATATTTTACAAATCGAATGTTGAATTATCTGTATCCAATGGCATCGCTCATATCGTGATCGAGGAAAATTCGCCGCGGTATTTCAAATTTGTAGAAATTAATATTTTTTATGAAATAAAACTTTCCCATAGCCTCATTTTCAGTAAAAGGTATTTGGTTACCAATACATTTAGCATCATTATGGACGCAAAGAAAAAAAGAGCGAGTATTTGAGATGGTTATAAAACACTTCTTCTGGATGCGATGCTGAATTGCACACCCATAAAGCCAGACCACGAACCGCCACTGCTCCAGAGTATGGAATTTACTCAGTCATCTAAGATTTCATCAGCACTATGCCAGAGAGCAATGTTTCTGTAATCGCTGTCCACGGAGGTTGCATAATATTGTTATCTGAATTACTAAACGAAGTTAATGAGTTAGTCGTTTGCCATCTTAACATTGATTTCAACAACCCTAAGCTTAGTCAAGGTTCCTGTGTTTATCATATTATGCATGTGTGGGGGTGGACAGTTGCATGTGTGTTTCTAAAATTTCTAATTGAGGATTTTCAAAATGTTAAGCATCACTTTATTTATTTATTTATTTAATTGGAACACAACAGGCGCATGCCCAATTACAGTGTTCAATTTGGGATGACACCATTACGTAAACAATAACATAATTAAGATAATTAACAAGAAATATGAATACTATTTACATTTGATAACAATTGTGAAAAAAATATTACGAAGATTATGGAGACGATAGAAACACAGAGATAATACAATCAAAATTAAACTTAACTCTGGGATATGAACTTACAAGCTAATTGAAAACAAATTTCTATGACCAGAACAAAACATACAAAAATTCAATGGATAGAACTAAACTTACAGTTATATTTAAATAGGTCTATGCTAGGGTATACTTGTGGAAGTGAAGTGCTGAATAGAGCTTATGAATATCAGTGACAAGGTTCAGTTAGCACAAATAAGTTCAAGGGCACTAAACTTGAGTATATGACAAAATTGGTTCCGAAAGGAAAGTAACAATCGTCCATCGATATCCTGCATTACCTAATATCGGTTGATTTATTCATAGGTTCTCTCTCTGTAATCGAAGTCAAATTAATGGATATTCGCAGTTCAGCATTGATGCGCGATAACATGGCAAACTCAATTGGTAGCATATAGTGCTCCGACATGCGCTGGACGTGAACTAATTTGGAATACCTGGCGCGACATGTAACTATGGCTTGGTATGTATGATTCGGGAAATGTCCTCCAACGGGGATTGATATTTCATGCTACATGGCAAGGTATAGCTATTTTAGGCTTTGTCATTAATATTTGCATCTTATCATTTTTGCATGAATTGTATTTTATGTACAACTAAACTGGGAGGAATATGAAACAATTGTTCATGTTTCAAATTCAAGACTTGGATGCAAGAAAGCAGTAAGTGAAAGATTGCCATTTTGAGGTATTAGCATTTGCAAAGTTTAAATATGTGCCGAATACATTATTTTTCCACTTTAATAAATCCATGATTTGTGGAATACCTTGTTACTAATATTGTTTATTAAATAAAATAATTAGATTTGTATGTCTTAAGAGCTCTCTATAAATTTAATAATGTGTTCCTTTGTATTTACACCATTTTCCCCATAAATCATTAATTCATTGTTACTGAACTTCGAAAATTAAACAAAAATTAAAATTTACAAAAGTGTCAATGAGAAGTTTTGCATTTTTTTATTAATGCACTGTACCAATTAATGATGTCTGGTCAAGTATTTTATTTAACATAAAACTCATATGCATCACTCCCTCCAAACATCATTCAAACATTATTTGAAACATGACAGTGATCTTCTGTCATTTTTGTAATACTTTAATTCATGTGAGTCTGATGATACATAATTACCAAATAAACTCTTCATCTGCATTTCTTCTTGCAATATGCACTTATACATCTAAACAGTTTGTCAGATACAATTTCACAACCAGACTATTTGTAAAATTTTACCATTCTTTCTATTCTTTTTTATTATGTTTCTTTTCCATTTTTCGCGAACATGTCTGAATTCTGTCTGTTTCATTTGCTCCACAACCACTATCGGTGTTAATTTCATCCTCGAGTGTTTTATTAGAACGTTCACTATTGAAATGTCTTCGAAACCCTCGATGTGTTCCATGTATGCCATTTCTGTAGCATGTTATGCGATAGTCAAAACCCAACAGGTGTTACTGCTATATGCGTCTCTGAGAAGTGCATTCCTGCCATATTTTAGCCAAAATGAGGCAGGACTGTCGTAGTCGTCAGAGGTTTGAAACAGCTAAGATAGATCTTAAGGATTGTAAGAGTTTGTTTTTTGTAGAACAGCGTAAGATCACTAACGCTATTATTGCAACCAGATCTCAATTATAGTGTAAAACGTATTTGTTTGAAGACCCATATGTACATATTTTTATCAATGTTTGGGTTACTGCTGTTTTCTTATCAGTTCAGATTTTTGTATATTCTTACTGTCCGAAATATTACATACACTGATTGTTTCTTCACATCGCCTTAAAACGGATTTAACAGCCCTGAGTGCTTAAGTATACTAACTGTAGTACTAGGTTTTTGTACAATCCGTTTGCAGTTCAAGAATATGGCTATCTGAACATAAGTTTATTTATATCCACAAATTTGTCCGAAAAAGTTATATTCAGGGTGTTCCAAAATTCCAGTCTTGCAGGAAAAAGAGAAACAATGGAAATATAACATACATGGAATGTATTTATTGTAACGTAATGTAGTTATTGTCAGAAAATGGTGTGCATGATTGATAACGGTAGCGTTGCATGCCGTGCGATCACATCAGAAACGTTACACAATATACAGGAGAGGTTTCATATTGCTATCCATGAGTGTAAGGCCGATTAGGGCATAAATTTGAACGTATGTTGCGGTAATGCTTTCCTTTTTATATAGGACGGTCCTTTACATTAAAATAAATACGCATTTCCATTTCCATTTCCGTCATCTCACTTTTTCTCAATGATAAAATACTTTTCGAACGCCCTATATGCTGAATGAGTAGTATCTACATAAGCTCTATTCAGTACTGCATTTCCACAAGTGATGCTTAACATTCTGAAAATGAATTGTCTGAAAGTAAAAAATCTGGACTTCCATGAACAAAAGCAAGTGACAGGTGAAAGAATTTCATAATGTACACCTAGATTTGCGAAAGTCTTTGCATGCAAACGTTATTAATATTATTGTTGAAGGTTAATTTTTTGTGCTAAAGCACTCGTGTATAAAATGTATTGGTTAAAAAGAAGTTGGTGAACAATATCCGTGTTCGATCCTTGGTCGAGGCAGAATATTTCGCTAAAATTTCTACATGATCAAAAATATTGCTAAATATGTATTGTGAACCTGGTATGGATGATTGAAACTCAATTCGATTACAGCCAAAGTATTTTAACGGCCTATTTCAAAGTTCAACACGTAAGAACGAATCTTCATTGAGATATCCAAAATTCGAACAGCGCGTAGATCTTCTTCTAAATTGCACAGAAAACATCTATAACGCTGAGGAAACTAGGTCCAGAGAAAAAAATTTAGGACTACGAAGTGAGATCATCTTTGGAGAAATTCACCGTTCAACAGTTCATTACTTCAGAGAAACTTTGTCCGATTGAAGCTACCTAACGCAAAAGTTTATATTGCCGAAGTTAGCCCAAGCGGTAACTTCCTCCTTAACGCACAGTCCTTGTCATTCGACTTACTCCTCACGTCCGTAAGCACTACAGCCTACTGATAAGAAACTAGATTAGAATGTGAAAAGTTCTGGGTAAACATCAGAAGAATAATGGAATGCGTCATGCATCATATCTTACAGAATATTTTTTGTGGTCAAAGTGCAGTATTTTTTTTTTTTTTTTGAATGAGAGAGGCATATTTTCCTTAGCAAAGTTGCAAAAATATAAAAGTTTAAAATAAAAATATAAATATGAAATAGCAACAAAAAATTAGTGCGTAAACAGTTGAATTTAATAATTATACAACTCAAAAGTTTGGTTGCGTACACACAGAAAACTAAATGCATTAAATCTATTTGATGCACCAAAAACGTACAGATTAATGCACAAAAGTGTATCTTTTGGCCTTTGCCAAGAATTAGGTCTACAGTTTGATGCATTTTTATATATAATTTGTTAAAGGGAACACCAATGTTTTTATATATCATTTGTTAAAGTGAACGCCAATGTTCATCATATGATGCAAGTGAGTATTTCTTTCTAGTCGAGATGTACTTTAATGCACCTCTTCCTATGGTGCAGTTGAACAGTTGGTCTAAGCTACAGACTTTATGCATTTTCTTATTTGAACTGATGTACTTATTTTTCTGTGTGCACGTCTGCAAATTCTCGAATACCAGAAGTGTAAATTAGAAAGTAGCTGCTTCGATTCAGAAATACAATCTTGTAACGTGTGTGGTGGTTTTCGCACATTAACAGAAAATTATGATTCTCGCATTTTTGCCCAGATAAACATGAAGGTTCGTGAGAGTAGTTGAAGGTAAATTGAAAAGGAAAACGAAATCCAACCTGGATCTCAATAGCAAGTAGGTGCTTCAAAATTTGACTTCTAGCTTGCCGAGGAAATTGGGTTTTCCTTCATCGTGATGTGCAATTTTCAAGCAGGATACTGGCTTCGCCTCATCTTCGGAATAACCGTGGAAATATTCATCGTTCGCTACAGAAAATGGCCTCATTTTTATGTAATTCTAAATTCACGAGAAAATTTAATTATATGCTTGTCATGTTTCTGTTTGTGCATGAATAGGTGTGGCATATTGGAATACGAAATTGAATCCATGTTTAAGGTAACAAGCGTAGCTCGTATTGGCGTGTCCAAGAAAGTTTATTTTTTAAAGTAGTCTAAGCTATATGTTACCACCCTTCCACGCATTCGATATAAAAGTAAAGTTAAAGTAAGATTGTCCTCTGTGTATTGCTACATGTAATCTACGTGTAATTTGCATTGGCTTATATAATAGTTTATGAAGAATGATACAGACTACAGAAAAAGTTAATGTTAAAAACTGTTTTAAGGAAATGGGTTATTTTCAATGACTTCACTTGAAAGAACAAACTATTTGGGGAAATACACTCCAGAAGAGCTCATAACATTTATGGATAAAGGTTGTATGCTTTCTGCAATGAGAAGAATATTTTATATACGGCAATGCTTAAATAGAGGAAAATGTTTAAAACTGTAAACACTAATATTACAACTACTACTACTACTACCACCACCACCACCACTAATAATAATAATAATAATAATGCAAAGGATTAGTCTTACTTTATTTATAAAAATCTTAGATTGGTGTTGTTTACGCATAGACACACATCACTGGGAGTTCCTCATGAATATAATGGGGGAAAAATCAGTGATAGGTCTCTTAAATGAAAAGTTCCATTTAAACCAATGTGCTATATACTGGAACGAGAGATCGATGTATCACTATAAAGTGGGTTATTTGTCAATTTATAATTCTACCTGGTGTTATTTTGATAAGTGTTTGAAAGGACACCACAACTGGCCTGCCATTCTGGAGTGGTCCGCAAAAGAACAAGTAAATTTAAGTCTAGCGTCAGGTGTCACTTGCGCTTGTTCCACTTCGTGGCTAGCGGAACATTTCTCGTGCCTACATCACCTCGTGCAGCTTCTGTTGACGTCACATGCAATTTGGTTTTCAAGTAATGTTTCACGAACAACATTAAACAGGTATATTATTATTGTAGAACTCAAACCCACTTTCCAAGTTCGGTTTACTTTTTAAAATAAAACACAAAATTTAAAAAAAAATTGAAGGCGCGTCAAAGACCTTAGTGCGAGCGGTTCCGGGTTTGATTCCAGGCGTGTGCTCCAAATTTTCACACAATGCACTGACCACCTTTCTATCATCCAACGAAAAGTCTCTTGTCAGGTCTTGGCCCTCAACGGGCTACTTGTTCCACGATGTTAATTTGTTTTTAGGCACTTCCCCCCAAAATTATCTAAACTGCAAATGTATTGTATCACCATGATCCACTGATGTGACTGTATCAACAAATGGGTATCGGGAAGTATTCAGAAAGAAAGAACCTGATAGATCATATTAGTACAAAACTTTTATGAACGTAGATAAAATGTGTACTAATGATAATTACTGATAAAGTGGAAAAGTAACAGGATTTTCTTTTAAAAAATAAGCTCGATTGAATACATTAAAGACGTAACAGACCGCCACGTCAGTGGCGAGTTGCAGACTAAACGTAGCTATGGAAGAAGTATCTCAGAATTGAGAGTTCTTATCCATGTACGTTGGCATCATCAGTGCTTGAAGTGGAAAAATATTAGCTGGGGGATGTTTCTCCGAGCCTTGGGGGTTAGATGGGGCGCTTCTGTGGGTTAACACGGTGACCTTGGGACGATTATTTGCAAAAAAAAATTCAAGATGGTGCATACCATCCCGTCGCATTCCCTCTCACTTCGAGCACTGCTTATCAAGTGTAAAAAATAAATTTAAGCGAAATTACAGTTTGGAACACTAGTTCGATAAGTGTTGAATTTCTCATTGAATTCGGCTTTTTACGGGCACTCATGCCTCGACTCACTCTGTAGGCTGTTGAGAAGCGAGCAGTTTTGCTACTTACAATAACTAGACAAAGTTGCCAGTGAAATGATATATCGAAGAAAAGGAGTCAGAACTCTCCCCCAAACCCCAACACCCGTCTGCATAATCCATACTTGAACTCAATCCGTAAGGAAGGGAGGCGAAGACAATTTAAATATAAAAATTTAAAACGTGATATTTAAAGTACATAACAGTTTATTCTGTAAATGTGGTAACTGTAAATGGACTTTGATGTATTTCTTTACACTTAAAAACCAATGAATTTATGTTGTAATCATGTTAGGTTTTCAAATGTATGTGCGATTCTTTACATGAAGTAATTCTAATCAACACAACATGTAAAGTAAGTAAGTTACTAAATTTTATTAATTCATTTCTTCTCGAAATTAAAAGATGTTATGATTTTTCTAAAAATACAATGAAACTAGACCAGTGATATTTTATTTCACATAGTTGGAAGACGCATAATTTGAAACAGAGTTGGTGTTTTAAGTCCACTTTATGCATAGAAAGGCTAATCGGGACTGGACCTACAGTTTAAAGTTGAATCCGAACCACTATGTGCCTCCACCAGGTATCGAACCCCTTTCGCCTTAAAACCAGAGAGAGGGAAATAATACATGAGAGTGATATTCCAGAGATGACTTTTGCCGATTAATTACACGCCAAGTAGAATCAAATACCAATAGAGAAAATTAGATCAATGGGGTTTCTAATATGTATGTGTAACTATTGATCTAATTTTCTTTATCACCTCATTTTCTTCCGGCTAGCCCTAAACCTAATTCTGACCCACCAGCCCTGATGTCAAATATAAATACAATATAGGCTTACTTATCAAATCAGTTACACATTTATACTAAACATTTGGTAAATAACATTCAAATGCAAATATAAAACGCACAACGGACACAAACACACATAGAGGGTGGGTGTTCCAGAAGTAAGGAGGAAACTGTGCCTCATCTATCGATCTACGTTTATTGAACTTGGTACACATAAAAATAGAAATAGAAATGGATATAGTTTGAAGGAACAATATGATTAATATTACCACATTGAGAGTGTAGTACATAGTTCATAACAAGTGTTCAAACAGCGCGCCATTGCATTCCAGACATGTTGTTGCTTTGTGACGAACTGATAAGCACACTTTGGTCCACAGATCCACGGGAATGTTTGCACATGCTTGTACGATGTTACGTTTCAGTTAATCAATCGTAGTGGCTTCTGGGAATACACCTCACTCTTCAGAACATCTTCAGAACACCCCACAGGAAAAAGGTCTGGAGGCTTAAGATCGAAAGATCGAGGGGGTGGTGTATTCAGTCTTCACTCGTCTCCAATACAACAATTAGGGAAATGTTCATTCAGCTAGGATGCTGTAGTGCGGTGGTGCCTCGTCGTGTTAGAACCACACATCATTAATGTTTTCAGAATTAGCAACACGAGCGAGGAAGTCTGTATCAAGCATCTAACCATAGCTTTCTCCTGTTACTGTCCCTTGAAAAAAGAAGGGTCCAACGAGTCTTGTTGGACAAATTACAACCCATACACAAACTCCGGGAGTGTTAACTTCTTTCTCAAAAATCTCATGCCCAGTAAACACTGTTTTGTCTGTTAACACGACCATTTAATTTAAAGGTTGCCTAATCAATCCAAAAGATGTTGTATGGAAAAGTGTCATCTTCTTCACATTTCCCAATAAATCGTTCACAAAATTCTGTCCTGATTATTCTCTGATATAGCATGAAGAAGGTGAGGATGATACAACAAAGCAAACAACGTTCACAACAAAGCTGCAAAACATTGCAGAGGATTTTTTGAAAAGTATGAAATCTGAAACGCAAAACTTCCTATCTCCCAAGGTATTAGTATTTTTTTAAAATTTATCGTCACTTTACTTCCACTTCGGCTAACCGCGACTATAAGAATGAGTTATGACTAGATGAAGTTGATGAATATACACTCTCAAAGAAAGTGCCTCCCCGATGGCGCAGTGGTAGCTTCGTCGCCTTGTAATCAAGGGGTCCCGGGTTCGATACCCTGTGGAGGCAAACGGTGGTTCGTATCCCACTTTAAACTATAGGCCCAGTTCCGGTTAGCCTTACTGTGCATAAAGTGGACTTAAAAACAAACTGAACACCAATAGAACACAATGCACAACTAAAACTCAGATACTACAACGTCCTTATTCCAGAGTGCCCCCTTACTTCTGAGACACCCTGTATAATGCAAATAATTCCAACAAGTCACAAATCTCACAGATGGATAAAAAAGGGTACTCTATCCACGTAATCCAACAAGCATATCATCCCATTTCTAAGTCTCTTTCAAAATTCGGAGTCGTTTGCATATCAACTCTTTATTTAAACCTTATTATACTTTTCGTATAAAGGACAGACTACGCAGCAAACAGAACTGGCAATGTATACGCAAAAACTAATATTTCTTGTGAGCGTCGTATTTTTAGAATTTTCAATATCCAATCTCATTGCTTTTCTGCCTTGTTCCGCAGGCTTGACGTTAACGGTACAGATACAGAGGAGAAAATGTTGCTCAGGAATGGAAAATTTGATATTGCAGACACGAAAACATTTTATTGCAATTACTTTTTCCAGAAAACTAAACTAATTTTCCCTAAAAATCAAACAAAAAGTTTAGGGAAACGCCTACACATAGGAGCCTCAATAATGGAAGTCGTTAAAGAGAAAAACGAAGGTCCTCAATGGGGTCTGGTATCCCATGAGATTGCGAGGAACAATTGGATGTGGCAGGTGGCAAGGAAACGCATCAAAGTGGATATGCGAGGGAAGAGGAAAGGGTCTTGTTTCAGAGGAAACGTGCAGAAAGAAAGTTTCTTCTCCGTCTTCCCAGACCACGTCAAGGAAACGAAGGCTTTACTGAGCGCAACGAAACGAAGGATCTAAGTTTGTAGACGCTGGAAGGGAGCTCGCGTGTGTTTTTCATTCCAAGAAATCAGAGTCTGAGTGCGTAAACCTTATTGACATGGAAAGGAAGATGATTTCTAGTTCGTAGAGGAATTAAAATTCATCTCTGCCTTTTTCCTAATTCAGACATTTTGTTTTTAAAATACTGAAACTTTCTACGAGAAAGCCAACTATACTCTGTCTCGGGTATCTCTGTAGCAAGCGAACGAAAACAAGTCTCTGCGCAAGTAGTGACGCGAGACGGCTCTATCAATGAACACGTGAGAGGGAATGGGACTGCGTGGAGGGGGGAAGGTACTGCACTTACCAGCCTTCGCAGCAGCGGGTACTGCTTCACTCTGTCCACTCGATTTCCTCCTCTTCTCTGCTGCTATGCGCGGCCTTGCTTCACAGATTCCGGGGATAGAGTATACGGGACTTGTTTTTGCTATAATACATATTTACTAATCGGTGTTCAAGGTCATATTAGCTCCACATTATTTCATAGCCCGCTGCAGAAGTAAGTACAGAACGGAGACCAAAGACTATAATCTGTCCTGGGAATCTGTGGAGCAGAGCCGCGCATAACGGAAGCGAAATGGATAAAGCGAATGGGTGGAGCGAAGCAGTGCGTGCTGCTGCAAAGGGCTGGCATCTGCACTCGCTTCCCTTCTCACGAGGTCGAGCCCTCTCGAGCCACTACTTGCGCAGAAACTTGTTTTCGTTCGCTCGCTTCAGAGATTCCTGGGACAGAGTGTAGTTGTAGAGAATCCGACGGTATGCAATAGGTATGTTGAGAACAATAGAGTTTAGTTTACATATCTTTATACTTTTTACGATATTGTACAGCTCACTGCAGGATACAAGAGCAGCTATTCAACCTAGTGTACAATCACGGACACTTCAGGGTTGCACAGGCCCTACTGCCCTTCAATGGATGTAAAACCATTATGTAACCGTATACGTTAAGAGTTGCATAACTGCACATATCCAGTGGAATTTATGCTATCGGACTGAGCATCTAGTTGCCTTGTGTTATATAATCTGTTTGCATGCGATTTGCGATTCGGGTTGTATATTTTACAGATGTCTGCTGGAAGTTATAAAACTTAGTCCCACGAGTTACAATCCGGGTTGTAAATCGGGTACTATTTTTGAAGGGTTGCATATAACCAGAATGCTATCCTGTAGAAAATTATGACAATCGCTTAAATTCGTTTCAGGCTATTTCAAGTAAAGGAAGAAAAATATCTGTCCACAACCGACACTCAGCAAAATCAGGTGGAAACAATATATGATTAAGTGTGGAGAAATTTTCTAAATTTGCCTGTAAATTCTTATGGGACAATTTAGTAACTCAGGTATTCCATTGGTTTAAGAGAATTTAAATGTCCGAGGCAAAGTTCAAGGAAAATAAATTACTATGATCCGATTCACAGACGATATAGCTGTCCAAAGTAAGAATGAAAAGTATCTGAACAAAATAATAAAGGGAATTACATTTTTTCCTCCAGAGTAGCTATGAAATGGAATTTATTGTAAATAAACAAATATTATGGTATGTTTCAAGAAACCTCCCCCCTGAACAAAAACAATGATAGGAAAGATTAGAATCAAAGAGTACATCTCGGGAGTACATCAACTAATGATGGAAAATGCAGAAAAAAAATCCCAAGAAGGATAGCTCAGTTAAAGAAAATTTTTACAGAAGAAACTATTGTTAACCTTTAAGAACATGTGGCTGCAAGGAAGAGGCTCCTAGTGACATTTCATTAGGAGTACGATATTGTATGGATGTGAAACTCGGACAGTGGCTGAAACAGAAAGGAAGAGACTGGATGCCTTCGGAAGGAGAACTTTGAATATCAAATGGATACACAAAGTAACAAACGAGGACGTCTTCAGATGCGCACATGCCAACAAAAGTATGTAGAAATTGATAGTCCGAATATGATGCAGGAAGGTAAGCCATATCCTGAGACGTGAAGATATAATACAAACAGTAACTGAAGGAAAATTAGAACAAAAAATACAAAGGTAGTCCCAAGTTTGGGGTGTATGAAACAAGTCTCTGAAGAAGTGTATAGAGAAAGTTACAGGAAAATGAAGGCATTATTGGATTGAAATGCAGAAAGTAAGAAAACGTGAATCAAACACGTTCCACGGCTGGTCTTCCATAAATACAAAGCAACAAAGATAAAGAAAAAGAGAAGAATGAAAAGAGCAGAGAAACATGGGAGCTTAGGGGGAGGAGGAGTCAACGTTCCGAATGGAAAAACAGCTTGAGCAAACCAACCTAAGGGTTGACCACTTATGAAGAAGAAAAGAGAAATGATGTGCCCGGGGCAATGGTGTGGTGCCATCTACCGGTTTGAGATGGAGAAAATAGGTAAAGATTTAATAAAAATTAACATAAAAACTATAGAATATAATCGATAAAAATACAGCTTTGGCTGTACATGTTCAAATTCCTCAGTAAGAAAACTATCCATGAAACCTTGAAAACGCAGTCCTCTTGGTCCTGATTTTTGAAAAATGTTGTACTAAATTGAATGCCAAGGTTCATTCTAAATTTATAATTTGATAATTACAATATAAATGGGTAGCTTTTATGCACACATGTACACCCACACATATAATGATTTTACTACAGTAATATTTTCTTCGGAAACATTGATAGCAAATCAAGAGTAGACTATTATTCGACGAACTTTATGATTCTTCAATTCACGTATCAATAGTAGTTATTGACTACGACAGTCATTAAATCCGCAAAATCAAGATATTTTTTGAAGGGCTCGGTTGTAAAACATGGTAAGTGGCATTTTGGTCATTTTTGAGTTCGTTAAGAAAAAAGGTTATTAGAAGCTATACTGTAGATAAATTGTTTTCGTGTTGTGTTTACCAATTTCCCAAGGCTTCACTGAGTCGAATGCAAATTGTATAGCATTTCAATTTCACTCGAAAATTGAAGGATGGCACATTTTACTTTGTAACTAAAAAATTACCAAAATGTCACTTACCATGTTTTACACCCGAGCCCATCATTTATACTTAGGATCTTACAAATTCAAAAATTCAGTCAAAGTTTCCTATAGAAAAATACCATCTGATTCGTTGTTACAATTTATAAAAAAATGCTGATAAAGAAAATGGAATATTTTTACTAGGACTCGAATAGGTATGCACTTGAATAATCTAAAATATACATGCAAATATGCAGTAAAGATATGCAAAATATGCAATATATTATCCACTTTAGAAAACACTTTACCTTTTTTAATTGTTTTCTTTGAGTTACCGCAAAAACCTCACATGTAAAAATATATAGTTTTTCATAGCTACTACGATTTAATGCGTAATAAATGTAAAAGTTGCAGTTCCAAATTCTTCCACACAGTCCTGTTTACTTTACACTCCTGTTTTATAAATGAAAAAATTGCATTCCTTATAGATCATAATTTCACTTGATCACAACATGATATCAAATTTTCAACCTTGAAACTCCCTCTCTTTTCGGCAAGAATATTTTTATACTCAGGGAAACCTCGCTCTACTTCACAAGATACAATTGGACAATATTTGAAAGCAAGAGTATCTGATATGTCAAATTGAAGATCACCTGCAGACTGTCCATTGCGTTGCTGTCGTTTCTCTCTCAAAAAGAGTAGTTGTTGAGTTTTCCCGCAAAGACGACGAAAAAAGTATCATATCCTTGTTTGTAAAAGAAAGTGGAGAATAAACCGCAGTGACGGAAGGAAATAGTATGTTCTTTTGTTAAGAGCAAAATACGCCCAACGCACAGACCTTAAATACAATTTTAGTATTGGCTGTTGTCTTTAAAGTATTCAAGAAGTTTATGTATATGATCAGTGTGTTTTTTTTTTCTGGCGGTACGTAACGAAAGAGATAAGAACGCCGTAAGCCGTGCCGGAACTTTTTTTCTAAATAAGAATAAATACTATTGACGCTTTATTTTAACGAAAGAAATATGTGTGTGTAACTACATGAATGGACAATCCACAATATTTTGAGTAGTTCCTTCAAGGAAGTGTCCAGATCGAAGAGCTACATCCTTAAGGTTAAGAATGACAGTTTCGCACCAGGTATGCATTTGTTTTAATATCGTAGGAATTAGCCTTTTACTGAAGAAAGCAAAACATAGGACAAGAGATTATGAATTTCTCTCCATGTTGCAAGTGGAAGCTGTTTTAAAGTTGATTATAAAGCTAGATAAGATCTGTAAACAACGTGATAAATAATTATTTGTAGACTCCCATGCATTCCCTATGGACAAACAACTTCAACTTGAAATTTCAGCTAATCAAATGGAAGTTTCGACTTTTCCTAATACAAGCATAATCTTCAAACTGTCCTGTTACCGCTGATGTGTTTTTCTACAACATCGGAAGTTTGATATTCCCAAGAGAACAAGTAAAACAATACTCCCATAAGCGTAATGCTAAGTTTCCTCCCCTCCTACACCATCCAGCGCACAGACCTCTCTTTGCCCAGCTTGTCGCGGGGAAGGGTCGGTGGGGCAGGAGCAGTTTCGGGTTCTCGCGACTGGCTGGACGTGAAAACTGTTCCTCGTGACCTTACGTTAGATATATTGACTTCATGATTGCATCTAGTGATGGGTCGTTCGTGAACGAGTCGTTCAAAAGTAACGACTCTCTCTTGTGAGCGGTGAACGACTCGTTCACCAGAATTGAACGACACGTTCAAAGAGTCGTATGTGTGCCACGACTCCTCCGCCCGCCAAGCAACTATTATTCCATTATTCCCTCTCCTTTCCACGAATTTTGCGAGGAAGGCGCATGCGCAAGTGTATACTCGCCTGGCTGCCGGAATTTTTGAAAGAAAGCAAGTCGATTCTGCGGGCAGCAAATGGGGACTGGAGAGGAGAGGGAGGGGGGGGGGTCCTCTCTGTTCCTTTTCCCGTAAAGCTGGCTGAAACGTGCCGTGTACGATGAGAGGGGAAGGAGCATGCTCGCGAGTCGACTCTTTCCTTCGTTCAAAGAGTCGTGGCACACCTTAGCGACTCTTTGAACGAAGGAAAGAGTCGACTCGCGAGTGTTGTTTGCAGAGAGAGAGAGGGCGCAACCTCAGCCCATGACGGGCAGCGAAGAACAGCCAACAAATTTGTCCTGTAGTTTCAAGTTCGGCCAAACCATTAGCGCTAAAATTACAAGAAATTAAATGTTAGTAAAAAATATTAGGGGAGTCTTGTAAAAATTTTGAGAAGGTGTTAGGCACAGACCTCTTGATTACAATATTCCGATTAGCCTTTATGTGCAGATAGGATAGTCGGGACTGGACCTACAGTTTAAAGGAGGATCCGAACCTCCACTTTGTATTGAACACGGTACCCCTTGATTACCGGCGACGTTATCACTACGCCATCGGGGAGACCCGATTAGCCTATTGGAGCATAAAAGTGGACTTTAAACATTGTCTGAAAAAATCGTTTTCATATGACGTGAAATATTTCATTAACATTAACGTGTAAATATTTTACTAATGAAAACAGCATTAAAGAATAAATATAGAAGTTTAATCATAAATCTCATCGTACATGATACTGCAAAAAAACTTTTATTGAATGACTGCAGAATTAGGAACAACTACGTAAGATGGACATGGGTCATGTTCACGAGTGATATAAACAGCTGTTGGCCATCTGCGGTGAGCCTACGTGTTAAGGTGTTTTACTAGTAGAAAGCAACATTAAAAAAAAAATACATACGTATAATTTGGCCCGCTTTATAGAAATTCGATCATACATTATAATATTGGCAGAAACTTATATTGAATGACTGTAGAACAACAAAAAGCTATGGATATGGGATGGACATGGATAATGTTCAAGAGCGATATATATTTCTTAAACACAGCTGTTAGCCATCCGCGGAGAGCGAGCGGGTGGATCCTACTTTAAACTGTAGATCCAGTCTGCTGGCGAGACTGCTGCCGCCGCGCCTTGTGTAAGAGAGCTCGCGACTCGCGAGCGAACGATGAGTGAGCAGAAGAGTCGCTAAGGCGAGCGAGTCGTTAAGGTGCTCCACGACTCTTCGTGCCGTCTCGAGAGTCGTGAACGATGAGTGAGCAGAAGAGTCGCTAAGGCGAGCGAGTCGTTAAGGTGCTTAATGACTCTTCGTGCCGTCTCGAGAGTCGTGAACGAATGATGGGGAAAGAGTCGTGGGACTGTGCTGTGACTCTTCGTGCTGTTTCAAGAGTCGTGAACGAGCGATGATGTGTCGCAGCGCAGATCTGGAGTGCATTTTGTTGACTCGCTTTCTCACATTTGTTGCGATATTAAAACCAGTGATCGAATGAAAAAAAGGAAGAATATGTAAATGCACGTTATTACTAATAAAAGGTTGATATAATTATATAGCATTTCTGTGTATGCTATCGTACTGCATAATTTGCATTATCCGCAGCATGAAATGTAAACTGAAACAAGATACAAATATAGAAAATCTCACTCATGAGGCAGAGTAATGAAAACAAGTATGTGCAATAAATTTTGTTTGTGTGTGTGTGTGTGTTTACTGTTTACACATATATGTATATCCATACACATACAGAATCGTATTTGTATTTTTCTTATTTTATGCCGCTTTTCTTCAAATTTTAAGTAATCGCGACGATGAGGATGATGCGTGATGATACAGATGAAAGGACACTCGTAAAGAATATCCTTGACCAGCGGCGCGATTCACGAACTGTTAGTAGTCCGATATGTAGTCTAATATGTAGCCACGTCAGGCTTGTGGTCAAATTTGTAGTCATTTCCTGAATTTGCGATTCTTGAAACTGTCTACAGCGGTCTACAGGCTACAGTCGACTACATATCGGGCTACAGTTGTAGACAGTTCTTGTAGGACCCTTTTTAACCCTTCTAGAGAGGGCTACAGCGAACTACATTCGTCATATTCTGTGTTTGTGTATGACATCCAACTTCAAAGAAGAAAATAGAGCTACCAAAATGGCCCATAATCTGTGTTTTCACGTTTTCGAAAAACAGAAGGAAATGACAGTGGGCATTTGCGTGTACTTAAAACACATCTTAGAGATATCGGAAATCCTTTTTCTGTTTCGAAAATATCTTCATAGTAATTTGTCACTGAACAGGAGGTGCCGGATTGATCAAAATTGTGGAACCTCATTTTCCCAACAAAAGGATTGTTTCTCTCAACCTCCTGTAATCCAAGTTAGTAATAATAATAATTATCCATATCTTGCACTAATTTATATGAAAATACACTTCCACGAGCAGATTAAGTTTGGTAGGCATAATTTGTTAGCACCTCTTTGCAGGCATTCCTGCTCGTGCACAATACATTTCAAAACATAATTTATCTTGTAATTAATACTTTGTGCAACTTTTAACTGTGCTAATTAGTTTCTCCAAGTTTCTAACTTACTCCCGCAATCATTTCCAGTTTTGTAAACACTTCCTAATAATCCTATAAAATTTGTGAAAAATCATGAAACATTCGGAACTGTTACCTAGGATTTCATGCGATTTAAAAACAGCAATTTCATCTTCTACAGACCATAAATAATAACCACTCATTTTGAATCTTATGCATCCCATAAGCCATGCCAAAATCGTAATTATACAGAAGTCAAGCCCCAACAGTATGCAGTTTGGTTTTGTACGAACGTGCTTGCAGGCAGACGGATGAGAAGAAGCAGCACAAACTTAAGTGAAAAAAAAATGTGCATAGGTTATCGATGGCTGTAACAGGACAAAAGTAAATAGTGAAAACATTTCTGAAAAGAAATGAAAACTCTTGATAGGCTACTTAAGGTTGCTAAATCATACAAACGCATGCATCGAAAATGTTCACAGTACACACACCACTTAACATAGCAGCCTATATTTTTGCCAGTTATGTACAATCGTTGTGATGATGTTTTTATTATTGTTATTTATCCATGCCATTCCATTCGCCTTCTCAATTGCCAGCGATGTGGTTAGCACATCGTGCTATGATGCTAGGGGTCCCGGGTTCGAATCCTGACCTGGGCATGGCTGTTTCTGAGTGTCCATCCATCAATTTCATCATATCATCCCTCATTCCCATCTTCGCAAATTAGCCAAAAGTGAAGCAAAATAAAGCAAATCAAATCAAATCAAATCAACCTAACCGTCTCAATTGTTAACATGGGTTTCAATGAAGTCCCATGAGAGCTATTTTTCTTCTTTGTGCAGTGCTCAAGATTTGTGTGAAATATAGTTTTACATAAATTTATTAAGCATTTACTTAATTTATAAATAAAATTCACAGCACAATAATTATGCATTTATTATGAAATAATTTTTATAATGATCATGCATTAATACAAATTGTTGAAAGAATATGTCATTTAAAAATTAGATGTGGATAAAAATTGTACTTTACAGCAGGTTTTATTTACACATTGTATACTTAGAACATAGTGTAGATAGAGCACGTTGTATACTTAGGGCATAGTGTAGATGGAGCACATATTATCTGCTAGAACAAAACAGTACACTGTACTGACACAAACACATGTAAACATTTAGAGTTTGTTGTGACGATTATGTGTTCATTACCATGTGCAAACTATATATATATTTTTTATTTTTCTCAGGTTCCAAGTTCATTATGGCTTCCCTGGGATCCAGACTCAGGAGCATTAATGCAAGGCACGGTATGGGATTTGTGCTTGGGAAGTGTATTGTACATAAACTTCTCAGTTCAAATCCTGTATCAGCCAGCATAAAACATCTTTCGATGCATATAAAATATTAGGGATATCACTATTATAAACAAGAAGCACTATATTTCCTCTATTGGCAACCCCTCAGCACATTCATGTTTAATTATGTAACACTACTTATCTTTTAACGGTTAAAAAATTGTGGTAGCAATTATTGTAAAACAACATAACTTTCAAAATAGTTAATACATGAGAGGAAATATTTTCCTGTAGTTTACGGTTATTACAAGCATAAGAAAACAGTTTTTCTTTGTGACATTTCAGGAGAACACACGCTCCTTTCATCAGACATTTATTTTCGTTTTGACTAAAGATACAGTTATAACAATGGTTAGTAATTTTTTAAACAATGAGAGGAAATTGCATTAGAACATGATTTTTTAAAAATTAATTTGGTGCACCAAAGCATTCTAGTGTAAATAGGTAAAGAGGTTAGTGTAACAGTTCGTTATATCGGAGACACATTAAAATTGGATATTTTGTGTTTCGCATGGTTCGTACTTACCAATTGTGTATTGTGAAACATAGTTCAAGGTGCCATTATGCTTTTTACACAAAAACAAACACAATTTTTCATATAGAGAGTTTTTATTATTCCTTTTTTCGCTTCCGTAACACACAATATGGTGGGCAGAGGTTGACTACTGTTGTAGGTATGCAGTGTTTCCAACCTTCTTTACCGAAAAATACCTACTATCGTGTTCGTCACGTGTGCAAATTGTACATTATGCATGGGTAGCTGACGGATAGCCCCACAAACCATTTCTGATAAGGTTAGGTTAGGTTAGGCAAGCATAGTTAAAAAAGGGGGGTTGGAAACTGACAAGGGGTTACATCATCAAACGTATGTAGCATCCAGTTCACGTAGCGAAAGCAATGGCACTTGTGCGTCGCTGAGATGTTTCTCTTGAAAAATACATGATTTCCCGGTCAAATAGATTCCAGGATGAAAGAAAATACCTCGATGAACGTTGTAAGTAGTTTCTTCTGTAAAAATGAAGTAATGTGTCTCCGATATAACGAACTGTTATCGAGGTTAGCAAAGTTTGCTATGATGCCAGGAGTTAAGGGTTCAAATCCTTCCCAGGACATGGATGTTATTGTGAGTGTCCTTTCGTCAATTTAAACATGTCATTCCTCATCCCCATCTTCATGATTAGCCAAAAGTAGCAGAAGACCAATGCAATAAATAAATCAATAAACGGGTTAAAAAAATATGTGAACAGAGCATTTTTATTTTAAATCTATAATCCCATATGATTGGTTCTTTCATTATTGTGTGATTTTAGATATGACTTGAGATGACCGGACCCCTCTCCGATTTTCTTCATATTTGACATACTCACTAATTGAGGCCTCCTAAACACGAATCTGAAGTTAAAATTTTTCGGTCACGTCTAGAAATTGTGAACCATTGACGCTAGCCTCACGAACCATTGGCACGTGATTAGGTTAGTTTCGGTTAGGTTAGGCAAACATAGTTAAAATTTGGTGTCGTGGTAGTATCAGGATCTAGAAATTGGAAATAATTGCGAACCATTGGCGCGTGGTTAGGTTAGTTCAGTTAGGATAGGCAAACATAGTTAAAATTTGGTGTCGTGGTAGTATCAGGAATATATATATTTGTTTGTGAAACAAAAAAAATTCTCGAAAATTGAGTTTCCATTCCGAAAACTAACGCCTTATTTTAGCTTATTTTGCAATTTCTAGATGTTTCCGACAAATTTTAACTTCAGACTCGTGATTAGGAGGCCTCAATTAGTGAGTATGCCAAATGTGAAGAAAATCGGAGAGGGGTCCGGTCATCTCAAGTCATACCTAAAATCACACAATAATGAAAGAACCAATCATATGGGATTATAGATTTAAAATAAAAATGCTCTGTTCACATATTCGTTCCATGATTTCTAATCCAAATTGTTACAAATGTCAACATTTCTTTTTTGTTATCAACAGGAATGCAAGGTATATTCTGGAGTGTATCAAATTGTGATGTGTGTAACTTTTAAGAATTTCTTGACATTCTCATTGAATGAAATTTCTGTAAATTTGAGGTGTAAGCAAATGTGATGTGAGTGGTTGTCTTATACATAGATATTACATGAGCAGCTAACAGCAGCTTGGTGTTACATGCTAAAAACACCAAACCTACTAGCATATGCATCTGATAGCAAAAACAAACATCTGAAAAGGTTAGGCTGGTTAAGTTTGATTTATTTCTGATCTCAGATGCAGGTGTGAGTAGGTTAGGTACGTCACGGTTTGGTGCTTTTACCATACTCCAAGTTGCTGTCACTAGCTGCTTATAGATGATGCAAATGTATGTTGTTGTTTTTTTGCCAGGTGGTGGCAGTACTAGTCCATCTTCTTGGCAACAAACAATGAATGACTGTCTGCTGAGAATTCCATACAGTATAACATGGGACATGAAAATCGTCCTTAAAGAAAAAAGAAGTAACATGTAGGCCTATCTTTTATGTTTCCGTAGTATGTGCATTCAGTCAGAAATCAAATTCATATGTACAAATGTAGCATGTAACATGACAATATTTTATTCATGAATTAAAAGTTTGGCCAAGTTCAAGGCATGAACAATTTTTGAGCACAAAAACATTCAAAAGTTTGTTCTAATAATTAGTGACATTTGTAATCCGTGAACCTTGAACTTAATTTTCGCTAGTGATTCCAATTGTTCAGATTCTACTTTACTAGGTTCGATACTCAGTGGAGGTACATAGTGGCCCGATTAGCTGGGAATTTCTATTTACAACTGTTATCAATTGTACTCTACTGTTTTCTTGGAAATCTACTGAAACTGAATGGTTTTCTACCAAACACCTACAGTAGATCTAATGTACAGCAAAGAGAAAAAAATAATAGGCAAATAGTTCATATCTTTTCATTTTTTTCATTCCACATCATATGTTGCTTTAAAGAATGGAATTCTGCTGAAGTGAAGCACATATTGTCCTCCACTTTTTTTACATTTTCATTTAAATTTCACATTGTGTAGAACAGACCAAATAAAAACTGTTATGGACAACTCGCCTACCATTTCTTTAACATATTGGCTGTAAATATAAATTGTCATTCCTCATGATAAACGATTTGTTTTCATATCTGCTTGAAAATCTACACACAGTAGATGTTTCAAAACACCTGTTGATGTACTGAAAACAGTACAGAAGAGACACTAAAAGTGTAAATCATTTCTTTAGTATTATTTTTAATGTGTATGTAATGTGCTTAGCATAAGATGATGGCTGCTCAGCAGGGCTATTTGTGCATAAAGTTGAGTAAAGAGAAACAGTTCGTACGAAACTGGCAACGTTAATCTTAATGGGTTTGAACAGGTTAAGGAAACGTAGATGTTCCTGCTACGAATAATGGCAAAGCATGAAAAATCAGCTGCCCGATCCTGTGGCCGAGTGGTTAGCACACCGCGCTGAGATTCCAAGGGTCCCGGGTTCGAATCCCGGTCGGGCTTGGTTGTTTGTGAATGTCCATTCATCTATTTCATCACTCATCCCATCTTCGCAAATTAGCCAAGAGGCACAAAACGCGAAGTAAAATAAACTGGTACTACTTTACTATACCGGAGACACCTATCAATGTTTTATTTCGCAATTTTTTACATTGCTAACGTACTATTCTGCATTGCGAAACATTTCTTTAGGTGAAATAATGAATTTCTAACGAAAATAATGTCTATTTCTTACAATAACGAGTCCTTACTACATTCCCGAACATCAACAACGCTACAGAAAATGATTTGCGCAAGTACTTTCTCCTGTAAATTTCAAGAAATCCGTCTCCGGTATAGTAAAGTGTTACCAATACACTAAATCAATCAATCATGAAAAATCAGCTGCCTTTACATTTTGCATCATTCAATTGCAACACATAAGAAAAATAGTATTCCTTAGTTCTGCCGCATATGTTTCAACAGTGACATACAGTAGAAGGTAAGGTAAAACATAGCATCTGTTATTAAATTTCGTGTATTTACACACAATTGCTTTAATTCAACGAGTATTTTCACTTTATACAAATTACTTTGCGGTTACGCGTACATTACGATTACTTCGCACTTTTAACAAACTAAACTAGTTTTCTGTGCATTCTGCGTAAACAAACAACTCTCGGAATCTCGAAGTACGACATGCATCGATAATGTCAAGGAAATAGCACAACAATCGATTAAAATATCGATTATTTCCATAGATATTGCTTAGTTTCGCCAAGTTCACCACTTTCCTTGTAGCCGTGCGCTGTAGACAATTAAAAATGTAGTCGATTCTTAGTAGACGGTTTCGTGAATCGCACTTTACTACATCTTTTACTACTAAAAACTACTACTTCGTTGTAGACTCGATTTTGTAGTCATTTTCGTGAATCGCCCTGCAGACCGGGACTAGAACCCGGGAACTTCTGTGGCAAGATCAAATGTCGATTACTTCAGAATCTTGGCCATCTAGTCGGCTACACGCACACACATATACACAAAAATGCAATACAATTTATTAATCTTGAAGGACGTACGTTGTGTTCGTTTACTTAAATACAATCATCTGCTTCAACACCTCCTACCCCCTTCCCCCTCTTCAGGCATGTGTTTCGAGAAAAAGAAGCTTGGCGACTCTTTTGAACGACTCATTTGAACGACTCTTCTCAGTGAGCGAGCGCTCATGAGTCGACTCGCACAAATGAACGGCTTGAACCCATCACTAATTGCATCCCATCATAAGAAAAAGAAAGAGAGGTAAAAGAAGCGGTATAGGATGAGAGAAAGGAAATGAATTAAAGAAAGCAGACAAAGAGAGAGGGTTGGGGTGGAGGAAAGGAAAGAGAAGGGAAACATAAGACAGAAACAGGTAAAGATAGAGAAATCAAGAAACAAAACCCACATACGCAGTGAAGGAGAGAACTAGAGAAACGAAAGAGAGTAAGAAAGAATAATAGGGAAAAAGAGAGAGAGATAGAAGGAAGGAAGAAAAGTAACAGAACATCGATAGAGAGAAAGAATAAAGAAGATGCCGATAGAAAATGGTAAAGAAACTTACCAAATGAAATGATCAAGAAGAGAGGAAGTAAACACGAACGAATAGGTACTAAACCTAAGAAAGGTAGAAAGCTATAAGGAAGATACGACGAGAGAAATAGACAAGAGAGTCACAAATAAAAGGGTGAGAGGAATGGGAAGTAGGCAATTTTCCTTATTCTAATGGGGGAAGTCAAGTGCCCCTTGACCCTACCTGCGGAGACCCATCAGTTCTTATGGTTATGATCAACCAAGTTGAAGGGTACCGGAACCTTTGTTCTCAGAAAAAAAAGCACTTCATACGGTTCATGTAAGCATTTGCGTATGCAATATGCATTTATCAAATAAAGATTAAAATATGCATTTGAAAAACTCTCCTGCCCCTAAATATTATTAAAATCAAGTACAAATCTTTCAGATTTCGTGAAGCATTTATGACAAAAATTAACATTGAAAAGATATAGAGATAGCCTTGTTTATTGAATTAGAAATGTTGAAGGACCGATTAAGCTGACAGAGTGGAAACATTTCCTGTAACTCCTTTACTTTAACGTCTAAAATCCCCCCCGGTAAGTGTTGTTTGAATGGATGAACGTTAAATAACGCTCCGTCTTCAGATTTAAAGTTTCCTGTACATCGAGTGCTTCATTATTGAAGGTAACCGTCCAGTAGCACTTGTACAGAGTGGTCTCAAAGTAAGTGTACCACTCTTCATTTTCAACACTACGATGATTATGGTTGAATGCTTGCTTTGGAAATATACCTGATTGTTTAAGAGTCCAGAACATCGGTATGGAAACAGTCATTTTGTAGCACAGTCGAATTCTGCGTCATGTTCTGGCACACTTTGCGTTGCGTGCCATTACCTGAATAAGACCTTTCCCGGCCGGTGGATTGGAAGAGTTTCTGAAGATTAGCCAACTTCCTTAGCCTGCCCTCCAAGAAGTCCTGACCTCATCTCTGACAGAGTCAGAAATAACCGGTATCGCACAACGAACAGCTGTGGCAGATGCCTTCACAAACGTGATCCCAGATTATCTCCGCAAAACATCTGCCAGAACGTTCGCAGAATTCGACTGTGCTATGAAAATAATGGTATCCCTACTGATGATCAGGTATGTGTCCATATCAAGCATTCAACCATAACCATCGTAATGTCGAAAATAGAGGGGTAAGCCCACTTTGTGACCACTCTGTACATTTTTAATTCTTTGCATGAAGCTCGTGCAGGTGAAGAATATATCTTGTAGTAACAGTTGGGCTGAAAAGTTCGTAGGCTAACATAGTAAAAAATATTTTTTTGACAAAATTCGATTTTATTATTCAATATAGTTGCCTTCGAGGGCGATACAACGATTATAGCGGTCATACAATTTTTCGATGCCATTTTTATAGTACGATTTCTCTTTAGCCTCAAAATAGGCCTCAGTTTCGGCGATTACCTCTTCATCAGTGCTAAATTTCTTTCCAGCGAGCATTCTTTTAAGGTCTGCAAACAGGAAAAAGTCACTGGGGGCCAGATCTGGAGAATATGGTGGATGGGGAAGCAATTCGTAGTCTAATTCATATAATTTTGCCATCGTTTTCATTGATTTGTGACACGGTGCATTGTCTTGATGAAACAGCACTTTTTTCTTCTTCAAATGGGGCCGTTTTTTCGTGATTTCATCCTTTAAACGCTCCAACAACGCTATGTAATAATCGCTGTTGATGGTCTAGCCCTTTTTGAGGTAATCGATGAATATAATACCATGCGCATCCCAGAATACTGATGCCATAACCTTGCCAGCCGACTGTTGCGTCTTTCCACGCTTTGGATTCGGTTCATCACGTGCAGTCCACTCGGCTGACTGTCGATTGGACTCTGGAGTGTAGTTATGGAGCCATGTTTCATCCATTGTAATATATCGACGGAAAAATTCGTGTTTATTACGGTTGAATATCGCTAAACATTGCTCCGAATCATCAAAACGTTGTTGCTTTTGATCGATTGTGAGCACACAGCTCACAATTTTTGCACACAGCACAATTTTTGCACACAGCTTTCACATGTTCAAATATTCATGCACAATATGTCCAACACGTTCCTTTGATATTTTTAAAGTCTCAGCTATCTCGATCAACTTCACTTTACGATCATTTAAAATTATTTTGTGGACTTTTTTTATGTTTTCGCCGGTAACAGCCTCTTTGGGGCGTCCACTGCGTGCATCGTCTTCGATGCTCATTTCGCCTCGTTTAAATTTAGCAAACCACTTCTCAACGGTTGATTTTCCTGGTGCAGAGTCCGAATAATGTTTATCAAGCCAAGCCTTGGCTTCAACAGTATTTTGTTTCGCCAAAATGCAATGCTTTATTAACACACGAAATTCTTTTTTATCCATTTTTTCACAATAACAAAAGCTGCTTCACTCACAATGCTATATCTCACGAACTAATTATCCGGCAGTTGTGAAATTTATACACGTATCTTTTGAAGGTTAGTACTAAGTAAAAATCACATGGATTTAATTCTAGTAACGCCATCTATGAGTCAGCCTACGAACATTTCAGCCCAACTGTTATTAAATACATGTTTCCCAAAGCTGTATCAAATGTAAATGTTGGATCACTAAAAACAACTATATATAAACTGTATACCGTATATTAACTGAGGGGGTTAATATACGGTACACAGTTTATAAAAATCTAAATGCAACTATCAGTTTTTGTTAAATTGGTCCACTTGGAATATTGTCTTAAACGTACGAAATATTTGACATTTCCGATGGTAAACCAGCGACCAAATTTTGGGGGAAAAAAATCGTCTACTGGTTATAATGTCACAACAAATCTCTTTTCATGGTTCATGTTCATGGTTTTCTTTCTGCAATATCTTCAGTTTTATTTAATCTTTCTTAGTTTAGGGTTGCATAAACTGCAATAAATCGATGTTTAAGTTGCGTAACCGGGTTATGCGTGTTTCGGGTTGCATGCCGTGACGGAACTCAACCTAAGGGCTTCCCGATGGCGCAGTGGTAGCGTCGTCGCCTTGTAATCATGGTCTCTCGGGTCCAATTCCCGGTGGAGGCACATAGTGGATTGGATTCCACTTTAAACTGTAGTTCCAGTCCTGATTAGCCTTACTTTGCATAAAGTGGACTTAAAACAAAAACTCAGCTTACTTTATGCAAATGGGTTGTATGTACCATTTCGGATATTATGGTTTGATTTGGTTTATTTTACTTCGCATTTCTGCCACTTTTGGGTTATCGCGAAGATGAGGATGAGTGATGATATGCTAAAATTGATTAAGTGACACAAAAAGATCATCATGAGTGACGAAATTGATGAAGCAACACTCAAGCAACCATACCCAGGCCGGGATTCGAACCCGTAGCGCTAAGCACTCTGCCACGGAGGCCGGTACCGTTTCGGATATGCATAGATGGAACTAGAAGTGCAAATGCAAAAGGCACTTTTACATAAACATGTCACATTTGCACAAACGTTTCATAGTTCGATATTACTTTCTACGAGAAGTTCAATCAACAGAAATATAATCAAATTTGGCTGCTACCATGTTATAAATGTTACGATTGTTCGCTAGCATGGCGTAAGCATACCCAGAAGTCTTACAAGTCCTTAAAATAATACCGTACAGGTGGGGATTAGAACTTGATACGAGAAAAGTATTTGGAAGAGAGCACGCTCAACAACTGTACTGTTCCTTGTGTTAAGACTTTGCTTCTCCGTTTCGCTCATTGTTCCCCGCGGGAAAGTAAATTTGATAGCGAGTTTTCGGGGTAAGAGTCTTAAAGAAGAAGTGGAGTTTGAGGAAGAGTTGAAGCGTTATTCAAATTTCTCTTACACGAACATGACAATGTATTTAGCTCTCAAGGTGTTGTTGCAAAACACAGCTGCAAGTACACCGTGGCAATGCTACACAATATCGATTACAAATTAAAATTGTCCAATTTTTGAAAACATGTGGAAAAGCTCCTGTCGATTATCCTTGTTACAAATTGCGAGTTGCCTCACAGTTCACTGCAGTCATCGCATTTGTAAATGAATCCTTGCTTTCGATTTTTTAACCTGTAGTTCATATCAGTTTTCTGGTGAGAATTTTGAACTACTGTCTGCCTAGGTATATACAGACAATGAATAATAATAGTTAAATGGAATGCAGATTTTGTTTTAATTTCTTTAAAAATAGAAATATAGCCAACGGTATACCCTTGAAGCTTCCTCCCTTATATTTTAATAACTTTAAACAATACAAGGGAAAAAAAATACAACCAAAAACTTTCCACGAAGCCGGACCTCAATTCAGTGATATTGTCCCTCAGTCCACAATCTGCAGACTTATTACGTCAAACGTTGTTTGTAAAATAGGGAAAGAAACTTAACACTGGTTTCTCTCTAGATTCTCGCCGGTATACATAATGAAGAAACTGACTATTTTAATGTGTTAGTCATCTTGACAGATGGATAGTACAACTACTTCTATAATGCTTGTATGTGTGTGATTTTGCCTCAAGTTTCAATATTTATGTTTCTAATTGTAAGTAGAATCCTTGCTGGCGTGCAATGTTAATTATTATCCATTACCAAGTGCTTCTACTACACTATAACATAAAGAAGTGCCTCTTCTGAAAGGTCTCTTAAAAAAAAAATCTTATTTTATCTGTGAATGTATTAGGCGAATCCAGGGTCATACAGGTCAGTCTGTTTTGTGTGCTTCTTATTTTATGTATTTTTCACACTTTTGGCTAATTGTAACGATGATGTGAATGATGGTTAGATGAAGTTAATGGATGAACACTCACAAATAAAAGCCAATGTCCAAGTCGGGATTCGAACCCGGAACTTTTGGTGTTGATAAGATCTTCATTGTAGGTCAGCCGATTTTACACTTCAGTACAGCTTAAACTGCAATTCAAATCAGTGTGAAAAGTAAGTAAAAGGGAAAAATCATGAAAGTACAACTCGTTCAAACAAAATTATTTACATTCGTCTCGAATAGGTAAAGGATCAAATTCTCTTCTAGACCATGGGAGAGGAAAAGCTACACGGAAGAGCAGATAAAGAATATTAGTTTCAGTGTTTTCTCGTTTGTTTACTGATTCAAATAAGACAAAGGTTAATAAAAAATTCCAAGAACTCTTCAGAATCATATCCGCAAAGGAAGACAGAAGATGCAAAGTCACTAATATAAGTCAGCTTAAATTCTGAAATGAAATATTAAGTTTACGATTAGAAAGACCTCATGAATCTGATGATCAAGTTTGAAAATGAAACATTTACGTACAAGGAATGTATTTGGTGTAATAATTTGATTGCAGTGACTTGGTTGCATGCAAGACAAGTCATGAATTGCATGAACTTATAAAAAAGGGGTTGAATTATTAAAACAATGAACGTGGTTATTAAACTGAAGATGTATTGCAACCCGCTCCAAACCCGCAAAATATAGCAATACATTTCGAACCGAGTTTTTCGAAACAAGAAGGATGAGCTTAATGCAGATCAAATAACAGTTACATAACGTTCCAATTATGAATATACAACAAAGTCATTGAATATTTCTCTTTAATGTAGTACATCTCAATGAAAAAAAAGTGGGTACCTGGAGGAAACTCCGGGGGAGGGGGGGGAAGGCGGCCAGGAGCGTGGTGCTGATCACATCATTCCCACCTTCGGCCTGATGAAGAAAGCGTTGGGCCCCAACTCCACTAACTCCACACCCCCTATACGCCTTCATGGCTTGGTGCAAAGCACAAGGTAGGACTTTGCTTATTAATTTACTATACATCCCGATTTTGTCGGAACAAAACTTCCCAATCTCTACGTGGGCTTTCTTCCAAGTTCCGTAGGGATGTGAATAGGCTCCAATATTACTTGACACAATTCATACATGTTATATTTCCTTATAAGAACAACAGCCGATATATTTTTTATGCGTGTGTGTAAGGGGGGGGGGGTGGTATAATCCAAACATGTGAGGTGATCCTTTTCCCACTACTCACTCCATTCTCAGAAATAAATCTCAATTCCACACACTGAATATGCAGCACTTTCTACATCTTAGCATACAAATATAAATATAAATATAAAATAAAAATAAAAATCACCGTAACTCTATACAAAGCCAGAGGATCCATTTTTGAAACCTGTTGAGGCTTAGATGTAGCATTGCATTCATATCATTACCCATCATCTTCATCGTCGCGATTATCGCAAGAGATAAAAATTCGACACAAAAAAAGCCAAACAGAAGCTTGGAATCAATCTGAATATTGGTTACGTTGGATACGTGGTAGAATTGTTTCAAATATCACTTCCTTTGATGTAATAGGGTTTTTGATTAAGGACCATTTGTATAATACATATCGTTGTTGCGAACAATAAGTAGTTTCACGTTCACCACACTCTTCGGTTGTTTAGAAATCGTAAGGAAGAAGGATCTATAAATTTCCGCTTTCACATGTAAATGAAATTTTAAAATAAGTTCACTGTAGGTCACAAAAGAGATTTACATATTGTTATGATATCTTTTAAACACCACGAAATCTAATTCCAATAGAATACGATACTACTCCTTACGTTCCTGTAAATGTTCACCATTAGTCTGGCGAAAAAAAGTAACGAAGATTTCCGTGTTTCCTTGAGGAAAGATAAGGCGTCTGCTTGTAGAAAGCAAGCACTAACTACTTCGATCATTGACCTTCACTGCCAGAGTGACTCACAGCTGGCCTTCCCTCGTTCCAGTCTGCGTATGAAACAGGTATTTTATTTCGTTCGTTCCAATCCACAGTTATATCAAGCTAACATTCTAATATTTTCGTAAAATATGTAGTAAACAAGTTGTATACATTATGGTCTTCCAGTGTGTTGTTGCCCCCTGCTATTTACACGCGGGAGATGGGAGTGTTGTAAACATTTCTGAACCCAAGGGTCGAGCACGAAGGAAAAGTTGTGTAAGCATTGGAGGCAATAACAAGGTAATAGAAGTTGAAGGAAATGCTGGAATGAATTATATCAGAAATTGAGTAAAAACTGTTCTCATCACGCATAGGGCTATCAAATCGCTCTTCAGCGGAGAGTAAGACCAATTGTCTCAAAATGTTGGACACGAACGTATTTACTAGGACATCTTAGCATATAACAAGAGTATGACATCTTCAGCTCAAATATTAATGTTGAAGTGAACGGTTGAGTTCAAAATTCATCAACTGCTAATTAATAGAACGGCTGTATGTGATTTCAACTTGTGTATGTAAGACAGAACGTTTTTCGTCGATGTGGGGCCAGGAAGAGAAAACAATCCATGAATTCGGGAAGGAAAAAATTCACAATTTCGTAAACAAAGTCTGGAAGTTCTTGTTTATTAACATGTAAAAAACTACAATACACTGGAAAAAACAGAATTGTGTGCCTTATTTCTCCAATAAGGAGAATAATTACTTGTTACTTCGAACAAATTACCGACACTTATATCGATAAAACTTCACAAAGTAAGCATTTTATACATATATCCGGACTTTTCCGGATCTAGAAAATCGTGAAGTAATTTCTGAGCTTTTCCGAACATCCAATAGCAACCATGCACACTCTTTGATTTAAGTATACTTCTCCAAGGAACCACGTTATCTTAGACTCCCCTCAGTTTTTCTGTTTCTCCATCTAATTTGAAGTTACGTGATGCCCAAAATACATGTAAGGCATTTGAGATTTCTTTCAAATTCCTTCCGGAGGCCAGACACAACTATAAAATGTAGGACACGTCCGGAAATAAGAATGATTCTTATAAGTCTTTTTATTTTCTTATTTAGCGTCGTTTTTCTTTCACCTCTTGCTAATCGTGACGACGAGGATGAGTGATGTGATGAAATTGATGAAGGGGCACTCACAAAGAACACCCATACGCACGACAGGATTCGAACCCAGGATATCAGACATCGTAGCGCACTGTGCTAACCACTCTGTCACGGGCGGAATTCTTATAGCGCTAATCGTTCCTCAAGCATTTTTCCTATCTTTAACTACACACGAAACATAAAGAACAATCTAAATAAACAGGTGCCAGTTCACACACTAACCGTAAAAAAAAACATATGCACGTGAAAATGCAAAATAATATTTATTTTTAGGTAGTTGTGATTTATTATTGTATATTAAAGTAATATATTAGTGATAAAATGACGGAAGTAGAGGAACATCTCCAATGAAACACTCATGCCTTATATATATTTGTATTTCTTGCCGAACAAGGTTCCGAGTTCGAGTTCCGACCAAAATGGGTTCATTGTGTATGTTTATTCGTGTCTTTAATGTAATCATAAATCGTCGTCATGAATAATTTAACTTCAGAGGAAGAAAACTGAGGTAATTACTAATAAAAACAATAAGAAAACAAATTTGATCTTAAAGCCCTGGCTTTGCGCTACATCTTCCATCACGGGGATCATATGCGTGCGCCCAGGGGGCCAGGGGGAGGGCAAATGCCCCCTTAATCATGGACGTCTGCAGATTTTTTCCACGAAGAGACAAGCAAGGTATTTTTCCATGCTGCATATTACCCCGATAATTGTGTAGCATTATCGCATTCCTGCATCCTCATTATAATAATTAATGTAAATTATTATGACTGAAATCAAATTATACATGTGAAAACGTACTTTTTGGTTGACATTAGTTTTCTAAGGGAAAGATGTGGCAATCCTTGCCCCCCTTCCAGACATCTATGCCCCTATATTATTATATTTTCACCTAGAAATTTAGGATAGATGAATCATATCGCCGTTATTAAACTATATTATACTCTTAAAGAAAGTTAAGTATTTTCAAGCCGATGAAAGTTCAAAGCAACTACGGGGGAAGGGGGTGCAGTGACGAAACCACAGCCCTCCACAACCTTGAACGGAAATCAATTTTAGGGGGCAAACATGGAAGTAAAGGAAAGCAAGAGTAGCAGAATCTAAAAGTAGCAGGACAAAAGGATACTCAAGATGGATTTTTGTTTTCACGTCTTTCTTGCATTATTTCTTCCAGACTGCCAAGAGCACCTGCGGGAGGGGGGGAGGGACAGAGCTGCAATTGCCCCCTTGATTTCAAATTTTATACAAATATATATACCTTTTGTAAAATGTTCTTGCTCGCTTCGCTCGCAATGTCTGCTTTTCTTGCATTCTAGTCAAGTTCAGAGCCGTAGCTAGGGGTCGACTGGAGTTAACCCTGGACGCCAAACGATCTAGGCTAAATGAAAAAAATTGTAAACAGAATAATATGGCGTTCCATGAATTTTTTTTCCCATATTAAATCGACATTGTTTTCATTTTGCAAAAATTTGGATATGAAAATTTATTGGTCGCTTCGCTCGCAATTTGTTTTCTGTAATGCATTTTAAATTACCGAGGAGAGAAGTACTGCTGCTAAAAGGTTTTCTCTTAAGTGCATGAACAATTGTTTGGAGGAAAAGGAACGCGCAGATTTGAAAGACAATTTATATGATTTTTACTGTTGGTATATAAGTATATGTGTGTGTGTGTATGTGTGTGTGTGTGTGTGTGTTGTATATATATATATATATATATATATATATATATATATATATATGTATGTATTTATGTGTGTGTGTGGGGCGGGAGGAGGGGTGTATATATAAACACACCCATCAATGCAATAAAATTTAAACAAGTGAGATGAAATTACGTTATTCTTTTCCGGCCTAAACTATCATCAAGGCTATCCCCCCTAATCAGAGGGTCTGCGCACGCCTATGACGGGGACTGACACTTTACGTAGGTGTAGACACGCTTCGTACAATTTGATGATATCGTGATTACGTAATGGATGTGCAGCCACTTAACTGAACCTCCCAAATTCACATTTTATTATTAAATTCTAAATTAGCATAATATCACATAGTTTACCTATTCATACCTTTGGTGCACTTTGTGGATTGTGCATTAATCAACATCAGGTTAATCGCGGCAGGCAAAGTGGAGGGAAAATGACAATGAAACACAACGAGGCCCTTGGTTCCCAATTAATGAAACTTTGTCTACATGCAACTGAGTCGCTGCGTGAAATCGCTGAAAATGTCATTTATTAATTTCTTAATTTTGCTTATTTTATATTGCTTTTCTAGCACTTGTCGTCAACAAAGGCGATGAGGATGATTAATGAAGTTATGAAATGGATGATAGGACATGATGATCCATGTCTTACACAAAATTCTAAGTTGGGACTAATGAATATCGATTCGTCTTATCATTTGTCAAGTAGTTACTTTTAACTCCAATCTTTTTCAAGGACTTCTGGGTTGACAGACAGCATGTGTGTTGCGCGATGATGATTCGACGAAAACCACCATTTCAGTGAACTTTCTTGATAATGACTCTAATATCAATAAAGAGAACATTTTCGTACGAATAGCTGTTGTTAAGAAACCAATGCCTGGTAGTCTCACGGCACCCAGCTGTCGTTTGTTATGGCTGGGCCTGGGGGTATGACTCACGCTGCTGTCAATACCCAATCATTCCCGAGAATCCAGGTCCGCCAGGCACACCCAAGGGACAATTTTGTTATTTGGGTTGCATAGACAACAGGCTTTAAGATGTTACGATATCGTAGGTCTCGTGGCCCAAGAACTACTTTCCATGACTGTACATAGGGACATATATGTCCCAATCGATTTCGGAGCCTGTAGTTCTTTCATGTGCACTGCAGGTAATCAGAAACTCATCAAAATATGTTGTACAAACATTAATAATTACAAATACCAGAATTATATTTGTGAATTAGAAAAAAATTGCAAGATATTTTACGAAACATAATCCAAAATACAAAGCTATATACTTGCCACATTTAGATGCTTCTAAAACAGTATAAATAATACGTGTTGACGACAAAAACACTTGAAACTAATAATATATATCTAGGAAGAAACGATAATAATATTTGCGTCCATGTAACCCCTATCATATGAAGAATGTGGATAAAATAAGACAAGGGACACATATGTCCCATGTACCTGAAAGGGTTAAGAGTGATTAGCATTTCTTGACAACAGGATGAATTCTTTATTAATTTCAAGGGATACCGCGTGATAGGAGAACCGAACCACACTCTCCATGTGTAAAACGCGGTGTTGTCACAAGCCTGATATTTTGTCCAGTAGTAAATTACACCTTCTGCTGTCAACATGCATCCTTTCCTCGCAAGGAGAGGCAGAGAATGCTTGCCTGCGGCGACCATTAGGCTTAGCCGCACCTCGGACCCCGAACGTTTGCTCTGATAGATAATTTGGCAACGTAGTATACCACAAGAATGTCCAGTCACCATGGCAACTAGATCAACCTGGTAGATCAAGGGTTTATATGCCCCTCCATTTACTCCTGTGCAAGAGCCAAGAATAGAATCCAACTCTTTCTCTCTCATCGCAAGGGGAATAGATATAGAAACATTTCCTTGCCGCGATAGGAAGCTCCTTCAAGCAATGAACGATTTTAAAATCTAAACGTTGTCAATAGCACATGGCCGTGAAGTTATTGTGCAGCAGTAGGAGAAACTTTATATCAGCACCTGCTGATACTGTCAGGGGTCCCGGATTCGAATTCCGGGCTGTGCATGGTTCTGTGCTCTGTGGAGTGTCCCTTCATCAATTGCATCCTATCATTACTCATCCTCATCTTTGCGATTAGCCAAAAAGTGGCAGAAAACGAAGTAAAATAAACCTAATCAATAAATGAATCCTGCTGATACCTTGGGCTTTGAGCTACGAAATCCGTTGACTCGCTGGACCAGGCAAGACAAAAACTTCGTTTGATGACTAGTGGGTATGTGTAGGCCAAAACATCAGTATGCAGGGTTCTGGCTGTATGCAGTAGGAGAATGAAAACTGGAATGCTGATTCTGTGTTTTGACACATCAGTTGTATCTGAAAGGATGAATACGAACAGGAGAATCCCCGAGACGTTTAAGGCTCCGAAATTTACTAAGTGTCTCCTGACTTTTAAAATATAGAAATCACGCTCTCCGAGAGTGTTGTTAGGCATTGGTCGTTCGCCTTCCATCGTCCTCGTATCAATAAAAGTATAGTTCATTGTCATAATTATCCTATAATTAAATTTGCCCTAAAAATTGTGAAGTTGTCGGGGAAGAAATATTGTAGGATACGAGCACTGCCTTATTAACTGCAATTGATCAACTTGAAAAATTAACGTCCACCCAAAAAAAAACTTAAAATATTAAGATATGATCCTCATATGTAGTTATCTGCTGACTGTATGAGCTTTTCTGATAAGGAAATCGTTGATAAGAGTGTGTTTCAGAAATTTGTAACAGTAGAATAGCTACTTTAATAACATGACGCGCGATAAGAGACAAGTGACAATAGATAATGTTGCCCTTGGGGAGTATAACAACCGTACATACAAGGAGATAGCATGGATGTCCCATGCTGATGAGGAAATCAACAGAAGGAAACTTACTGGAAAGTGGGGAACATTGTACGTGAAGGAGGAAAATGTGAATTGCGGAGATGGTCTGGTGCAAATAAACGGAATAAATGTCTTCTTATCTCTTTCATTGTCGTCTTGCCGTTACATTGGATCAGCATTGGATAGATTTCTGGTATGCAGAAAAAATCGAAATTACTTTACCATTTCATTAGTTTTGCACTGGATCTTGAAACGCAAATAAGACATGTGCATAAGAGGCTATTTTCAGATAAGAATATGTAAACTCATTCAACTTAGGAGGTGACCTTGTCGATCGTTAAGACGACAATCACTCGAATACAACACCACCTACTTGTTCTAATTCATAGGTCCTGTTGGGTCGTTATATTGATACGCAACACTACTGACACTAATTTGTTTCATTTCGAACGGTGAAACTTGTCCCATTAAAAAATATGAACATTGTTGGCCACATGTGTGTTTCACATATTGTTACACTTACATCTATTCTACATATCTGTGTTCCAATTTGGTTATTTAACGTTGGTTGCCACTTTATCCTCTGACGCAGTAGAAATTACGAGTAGTATGTGCAATTGCTTTATTGCGCTGTAATGAAACAGAAGAAAATATGTGTTCCTGATCAATAAATATAAGCCTAACTAACTAACTCTCTAGCCTTCTTAAACCCGAAGGTTCATGGCTGCAGCAACACAGGCCTTCCATCTTTCCCTATCTTGAGCAAGATCTATATACTCTTTTCCATCCCTACCGATTTCCCTTAGGTCCATCTCAACGTTATCCCTCCATCTTCGTCTTGGCCTTCCTACAGGTCTCTTACCATCAGGTTTCCCAACAAGAATCCTGTAAACTCTTCTTTCCTCTCCCATTCGTGCGACATGGCCTGCCCACCTGAGTCTTCTTGATTTAATTATTCTAATAATATCTGGACATGAATACAAATTATGTAGTTCTAAATTATGTAACCTTCTCCACTCACCTGTCTCCTCATCCCTTTTAGGTCCAAAGATTTTCCTAAGGATCTTATTTTCAAATACTCTCAATTTATGTTCCTCTTTCAATGTAAGGGACCAAGTTTCACATCCATATAATACTACAGGCAAAATTACGGTTTTGTATATTTTAACTTTTAGTTTCTTAGATATTAAACGAGAAGACAAAAGTTTATGAAGAGAGAAGTAACATGCATTTCCTGAATTAAGCCTACTTTTTATTTCCTCTTTAATATAATTATCATTTGTTAATATTAGTCCTAAGTATTTGAATTTGGAAACTGGTTCAAACGAGTTGTTATCAATAATTAGATTTTGATTATTGCCTAACTCTTGGTTTCGGCCTGTAAGCATAGCTATATTTAGTTTTCACTTTGTTAACTTCCAAATCTATCTCTTTAGCAGTTTAGAAAAATATTTTAGCATTATTCTTAATAATGCTAAATATAATCCTAATTGTTTCTTATGAATTACTATATATGAGACTGTAAAATCTAAAGATATGAACCGATCTTCAATAAATGCCGCCATTAAGAGGTAACGAACTATTTCTTGCATGCATAATGACTGTCCGCTCATGAATATTCATTTAAGCAGCCGCTTGAGTGCCATATTTTTGTACGAAAGACGTGTTTTTTAATATATTTACGTAAAACCATTTCATGCATATCTACCCTCTACGCTCCACAAAATTCCCGAGACAGAGTGTAAGTATATTTTTTCGATAAGATAATATTACACAGTATATGAACACAAATTGCATGTGTTGTATTGTAAGACTTATTTTCAATGTGGAATTTTCTGTCAATAAGTGAGGAAAATTCGACTGGCCTGCCTGGATCTCTCCTTCACAGTATAGTACAAAATTTCTTCCCAGGCAGCTGTTGCTTTGCTGGGTAAAACTACTGCCTAAGATGCAAATGCTACAACAAAATTTGATCCTAGGGTAACTCGAAACCAAGTAGGCTGCATTGTTCCTAGTGAAAATCCACAACTCGTATTCGCAAAGTAATTTTGCAGTTAGTACTGCATAATTTCTATAGAAAGTCCTGCGATCTGAAACGTGAACTGCTAGGTTACATAACTTCCAGTTGAAGCCCTACAAGTTCTGTAAACCAAAACATTCACAACAAAACTGCAAAATATTCCAGAGGAATTTCTATACAGTATGCAATCTGAAACACTAAACTTCCTACCTCCCAAGGGTATTTGTATTTTTTTTATATAAATTTAGCGTCGCTTTACTTCCACTTCGGCTAACCGCGACGATAAGAATGAGTAATTACCAGATGAAGTTGATGAAAGTACACTCTCAAAGTAACACCCACGCCAGAATTGCAATCTGTAATTGTCGGTTTTTAGATCGTGAATCGAACACTCAACGTGCTGTACCACCGAGGCAAGTCCCAGACGTGTATTTATATTCAGTACTTTCACGGGTTGGACACATGGATTATTCACATATGAACAATGAATACAAGGCGACAGACGCTTGGCACAAGTATTTCCTAATGGAAATCACAGCTCGATTTCATTCTTATTTCCAGCACTTGTTCCAGAGACTTGAATCTCCGAATATTGCCACCTCCGTTTCTGTGCAGATGGTCCTGTTTGATATTCATTCCTATTCTTGCGTATGCTAGTGTCGTACAATCTTCTTTGGTAACACCTATCTACTAGTGAGCTTAACTCAGAATATGACAGGCTTAAAACAATTTGCAGATTAAAGCTTTCCTTAGAAAATCTTCAGGAGCTTCAGCAAACTTCTTATCTACAGTGTAATTACGTACTTCAAATTTCTCACCGTTCAGGTACATTTTCTGGAAAAATTTTAATTAGCTCAACGCTGCGGCGCTACGTGATTGGAACATCTGACGCACTTCTTTAAGCTGCAGAATCGTGAGATAGCTGAAACCGTAAGATGATAATTAATCAGCCACATGAAGCGTGGACCGCTGCTATTAATCACGTGGCCTTAAATCTAAACCGCAATTGAGTATACTTGCAAAGTAGAAAGTTGAATTTATGATAGTATTTAGGGCATGAGAACAAGATGAGTTTCATGAGGATAGAGGTGTGCAAAATTAAAAGAGTTGGGGATAAGTTTACGGTGTGTATTAGAGATATATACACAGGGTGTCGCCGTACAACATTAATAAAATTTATCAGCGGGTAGAGGACATCAGGAAAGACAAATTTTCTTAGTAAGGTATGGCTCGTTAATGACTCGCTTCGAAGCTACGAGCTCTTGGAAAACTCACTTACCCCAAAAATGATCTAATTATATAAAAGTTATTTCAATTTATTTTTGCTATAAGACTTCGAACCCACTTTCTCCATAATTTTGTGTCGGAGATGGCCACAACTATTAATAAAATTTTATTCTTATATCGCTCTTGTGACTTAGTACATTGAACGCTCGTCGTGCGACGTCAGCACAGACGTTTCTGGGTTCGAATCTTAATCTTGCCATGAACGTTTCTTTACTTCAATCCTTTAATTAATTCTATGTAATAATCATTCGTCCTTGATGCTGCGAACGACGTACAGAAAAGCACAATTAGGATGATTTGATTTCACGAAACACAACCCAAAATGCACACGATATGAGAAAATGTAAACATTAGAATACACATGCAAGCTTTTCGGAGAACAAATAAAATACAAACTTTCAGTCTCCTCCTAAGTCTTCCAATGCCTTCACCAATCTTCCTTTTTGGAAGATTTGAATTTAATCAGTATTTCGATTTGAATTAAACTTCAATAAAACTTCTTTGTATTAATTTTCATTCCTCAGTTATTATGCACATTTAAATTACCCCTATTTTATTTTGGGGAATGGACGCATACAATTTTATCAGTTAAGCGGGAATCTGCAAAGAAAAATGGAGTTGCAAACTTAGTGTGAGGTGACGAGAGGGAGAGAGAGATGGAAGCGTGCGAAATTGAGGAAGAGAAGTGAAACAGACAGATAAATGTGAGGGAAATAGAAGCGAAAGAGAGAGAATAAAACACAAGAGCAAAGTGTCAGAGAAAGAGAGAGAGAGGGGGGGAGGGAGCATCATAGTGAGAGAGAGAGAGAGAGTGAGAGGGAGGGAGCAGAATATGGATAAAGAAAGAGAGGGGAAAAGAGCGGGAAGACTGATAAAGATATACAGAGAGAGAGAGAGAGAGAGAGAGAGAGAGAGAGAGAGAGAAAGGATGAAAAGGAAAAGTGAGAAAAAGATAAGATGAAAAGAGAAGAAAACTGATAAAGAAATAGAGAGAGAAAGAAAGCGCAGGATAGTGATAAAGAGAAACAGAGAGAGCAAGTGCAAGATTAGTGAGAGAGGGAAATAATAAGCAGGAATAGAGAGAAAAACAAGAGATGGAAAGAAAGCGCAGGATAGTCATGAAGTGAAACAGAGAGAACAAGTGCAAGAATAGTGAGAAAGACAGAGAGAGAGAGAGAGAGAGAAAGAATAAGCAGGAATAGAGAGAAAAAACAAGAGATCGAAAGAAAGATCAGGAATAGTGATAAATAAATACAGAAAAAAAGAGCAGGAATAGTAAGAACGAGATAGATAGAAAGAAAGAGCAGGAATAGTGAGTGTGATAAGAAAAGAGCAGAAATAGAGCCTTATCTAGGATTCGAATATGGGACCCGTGGCGTAGTAATTTGACACGTAATTTCTCGTCATTCATGTGATTCCTTTGCACTGCGAAACAGAAATACCTTACTTGGGTGTCCCCACTCATATAGTCCGACCGCAAAAGAGGAAACTAGATCGAGAGGAATCTACACGCGATAGGGGAAGTAGGTTCTTTTGTTTATTATCACTCGCTTTGTTGTGTTCATGATAACTTTTATAACTCGTAACTCGCCTCTTAACTTATTTTGCCAGCGGCGTTACTATGTGTGAAACTTCAACTTTGTTTCAATATCAGACGATTTTCAATGAACCTATTTTCCGTATCCATTCCATTCCTGTGCTGCCACCGGATTCGTCCAATCAGCGCATGCTCACTAGCGTGATTGTCGAGACTAAGGCAGACGAAATATGGTCGAAATGATTCCAAGAAAATATAATAATACATATACAAAAATACAAATATATACAGATGGATACACTGCCTTCCTTCAAATATTACATCCTTACATTGCATGTAAACCTGTAAATATTGGGTTGTGAAATCGCCAAATAATATACAGGGTGATTGGTAATTCGACCTATTCCTGGAAAGGGGTAATACTAGAGCACATTTGCAACAAATTTGACCCTATGCACCGGGGGTCGGAAATCAATGGGTTTCGAGTTATTGCAGTTTGTAGATTTTCGTGACATATTACGACTTGCGACCAAAAAACTACTAATTGTGAAAAAACTACTACACCTTGAACACTTAATCGACACGTTGCTAACAGCTGACGAATGAGTGACTACTGAGGAAAAAATTCATGCCCAAAATTCCCATACCCACAGAAAGAAACAGACATTGGTGCACACGTCATGAAGAAATTTTGAAATTATCGTTTAAATCGAAGAGGATTACTCAAAAAATGGTAACACACTTAGCGTAAAAATTACAGAAAAAACTTCCTCGTTTCATAAGCTCTCCAAAAAGATACAAATGTTGTCAACTGGCACACAGGTTGGGGGAAAAATCTGAATAAAAAGCGGAGAAGGCGTGTTGTAGACCTCTTAGTAAAGTGATTTAGGGATTTCTAAACACGTATATATATCATGGGTGAGGTATATTGTTACCATTTACTATGAGTGTAGGTATGGCTTTGTATTGTTTTGTTTTGTTTTGTCTTGTAAATATCTATTTGTGTGAAGTATCTCTTTATTTGTGTGTATGTGTGTTTTTATATATTATTAATTATGTATGTACATTTAAACTGTATGCAAGTCTCCCATAATTGGAGAAGCTTTCTCTGTTGGAGACAACTACAATTAAATAAATAAATAAAAAAAGAAAAAAAAAGAAGTTGTCGGTTGTGAGAAATAAAGGAACGAAAATGAGTGAAATAATAATGTCATTTACCATTCACATGATTCCAGGTTGTCAGAATTAACGGTTACAAAAACTACAAATCCTGTTAAAATTGCCTCCCCCGGTTACGTATGCAAGCAAGCAGCCTGCGGCGTACTTCAAACACAGTCACTCGCGTTGACACACTGTCTCTTATGTCTCAATTCTCTATCTCAACTCTTCTTGGGAATCCCAAGAAGGATCACACAAACGAGGATCAGTGTAGCACACGCACTGGGAGAACTGTATGTCCACAATCATTCAGAGTCTGACAGTAGCACATAAGCGGCACTGAAGGAGCTTTTCATTTTTCACTTTTTTTGCGGTTGATATCTTACAGCATCAATCCTTTGACAAGGTGGAGCCTGGGCCATCGCAACATAATCCTCCCTGGCAACTTCATGTACATAGAGGTCCGACAGACGACAGACGTGACCGACAGACGAGGTGGAGCCTTGGCCACCGAGAATAATCCTCTAGGACAACCATTTATAGACACCATATGATTTAAAAGAATACACACTACCCTGGAGACGGAGGCAGATTCAGCCTCCGAAACATTGGTATTTTCAAATGAAAACAGTGGTTAAAAGTCAAAAAAGTAAGAACAAATTTACTACAATAATTGTAGTAAGTTTGATTCTATAATTCATTCTTACCTTGCGTTTTTCTCCTTTATAGAATTGCTCATACATAGTTGGTAAGAGTGACGTTCACAGTGAGGGTTTCGTCGGTCTTCTGCCAATTATTGGAACACCATTCCCATGTAAGTAGAACGAAAATTTTAAAAAAAGTCGTTTCTTCCACTTTCAAATTTCTGTGCACGCTGCTGGTTTGTAGCGAAGTACAGCATTTTTTTTAAAAAAAATACTTAGATAGTATTCAGTGAGAAATTTAATTATCTATCTCAGTAATTAATTCTCGGTACTTTTCCATCATGCAGAATTGTACAATTTGGCTGCCGTATTAATACCATATTCAAAGCATAAATGTTCCACTTTCTGCATTACTATTGCAACAATGAATGCCGTCGTGTAGATACAAAATATTGGAGCTCAGATGTTAATAATTTCCATTAAAAATCAAGTGTAAATTGTTAATCTTCATACCAAGCTTTAAGATTTATGCCCATGAAATTTACAAAGTTTGTTTTAAGTATACTTTGTTTGTGCTCAGGTATGCTAATAAGAAGAGCCTATAGTTTAAAGTGGGATCCACCACTGTAAAATGTGCATTCACCGGGAATTGGTCCCGGGGGCCACTGATTAAAAGGCGACAGCGGTAGCCACTACATTATAATATTTTTTTTATGTCAGCTCGACAAGGACTCGATCTCGTACCTCTGGCATACGTTCTAATGTACTACCAACAGTTTAAAAGCTGTTTTCTGTGTACATTAATTGCCATTTCCAATTTTTCTTTCATTTTCTTCACAACAAACACAGGAGTCGAACCCGGGAACTTCGGCGTCGTAGTACTCCACCTCGCGAAGGCCAATGAAATATGCAAAGAACGGAGAACTGACTATTAATATGCTTAAAATGCGTTGAAATAAATATTCAGCATTTAGATTGGGGTTAAGAAAATTGAATGTGTACCTCTGTGTTATGTTGTGGCGATCATTTTGCATATCAGAGATGAAGAGAAAATGTGGTACAGTCACGGGCACTTGAGGATTGTAACGATGCCATTGAAAAATCAATGGGATTGTTACAACGCAGAATATACCCACCTGTACATACCTGAATTTATCTCCCTATTCTACATACAGGCATAAAATTCCAGATAATAGGCAACAAAACTTTAAAGATTCTGTCGAGAATTTAGGTCTAATCCGCATAAATTCGTTAATACTGACGGCGTAGAAAATCCCTGTATGTGGCGATAATACCAATTGGTTGTGGTAACACGAAGCGAAAATCAAGGGGCTCTTGGTTCCCGTTTGTAAACCTATCTCCGCCTCTAAATTCTCAAAGCAGACAAGCGAACACACACACCATTATGGCTTGGTGAATTGATGTCTATGTTTTCTTGCCCCGCCGCCTTATTGTTTTCTAACTTCGGTAATAGAATTTTAAGAAGGAATTTGCTCTGAACGTGGCTCTCATAAATTCTCCTATTATCCTGCTCGTTATACATGCAGGAGCATTAATCTTGTTAGTTCCAGGATAATGGTTCAAATCTGAAATTAAGGAATTCTTCTCGCTGTAATGAGCAATGTCTCTGCGACTGAGACTGAAAAGGTGTTGTGCGCTTGAAAAGGGGTGGTATAATATAAAGGTACTCAAAGAAACCAGAAGACAAGCAACGTTTTTTTTTCATGCTTGTGTTTGAAGTGTTGAAAGAAAGTGACTACTTACTAACAACGGACTTACATCATACAAAGTACTTACAGTGCCGGATAATTTCATTCGCGGTTTACTTGCATTCAAGGTGACTATGCCAGGCCACTCTCCTCGGATTTCTGGAAATAAAATGTAGATACGGGTATGTATATGTCTAGAATCGTTGAAGAATGTTTTACAGTTCTGGAGCTCAGGTAATTTCGTCACATAATAAATTCTCAGTGCTGGCATCCTGACGTTAAGAAACTGCAGATTACAAGACAAATTGAATTCTATGAGCTCTCCCAGTGTCCTCAATCTGCATGCCAAGTTCGGCGAAAACAGTAAATTTACATCATAATTATCTTAAAGTTTCTTGGAAACCGCAATAATCCAATATATATGGAATATTATGAACTTTTATACCGGGTGTTTCATAAATAACTGAGGGGTTACAAAAATTTATTGCAAGTAAACTATTGAACTATCGTTAATGAAACCAGTCCAGAACGAACCAAGAACTCAAACAGATTTTTTTAACACCTACAAATGTTCAATGTATGCACCACGGGTGACACGACACTCATCAACACGATAGGAACGCAGTTTCTCTGTGCATCAGTGGCGTAGCGTGATTCTATGAAAGGTGTAAGGCTTCCTTAGATAAACCTGACCTGAATATTGGATAAAGAAAACCCAAAAACATTTTAACTAAATAGAATATATTTGAATCTAAGTCATGTATGGGCTTACTCACTTTCAAACACAAAATGCACACGCTCTATATTAACAATAATGGCATATATATTACTTAATGAAAATTCTCATTTATACTGTAACTCGATCCGACGATCCTTTAGTCTGAACACCTCAATCACGTCGTCGTAGAATCGGGAGTTTCTGGTCAATGTCTTTGGCAGCTCCTTTTCAATGGATGTCAGTTCCAAGTCAGATTTACTTGCCTGAGTCTGTGTGCTGCGTTGAAATGTATGAATCCTCTTCAGTGCAGAAAACGACCGACGATCTTGAGGCAGGAACAGTGAAGAACAATTCTGTTAGTCTGTACACTTGTTCAACAGCTTCATTCAAATGGGTAGTACGCAGGTACTCATGAAGTTCAAACACACTCTTTACTCGATATTCGGCTTCAGAATAAATTACCTGTAGCTCAACTTTCAACTGGTAGCAATTGAAAAATTTTGCATGCAGCTTAGTTAAGGACAGAAACTCTTCTTCTGGAAAGGTCATGTCATATTTTTATTATTATTATTTTTCTTTCACTAAAAAAGGCATTTGTGGGAAATGCAAATTTGCAAATGCAAAAGCATTCGAGAATATTACTCATTATCATAGTAACGATGTTTGCGCACATTTTGAAAAGCATATCAATCAACTTAGTGAAAGGAAAAGGTAAAAACAAATTCTGTAAATCATAACGCTAAGTATTACGGGCATGCTTTAATATTGCGGGCAACTGGGATGCACGCGCCAAACTTTGCGGGCGCTGCCGGATCTAGGATTGCCAGACATTCCTCCTTTATCTTTAACTTCGCTGCTTCTAATGGAGGTAATATCCAACATTAAACAATCTCGTTTGTGAACTTAATAGTTAGTTTACACATTAAAAATGACACCCGTTTTGTTACACCTCCCGTCAAGCATTGTTGAAACAACACGGGAGTCGAATTTCTTTGTTCTCTTCCGACCGTGGCAAGCATATGAGTCATACTCAGCGGCAACCATGCCAGCGTAAGCTTCGCCTGCCTGGGGACAGCAATTCTCGCCAGTTAGCACCGACTGATAATGCGCCTTACATCTGGTTCAGAATCGCGGTGCCCTGTCATTGGTTGAGAAGATACTACGTAAGCAAACACACCCGCCATGGGCGAGTCCAAATCATTTCTTCCATTCACCTACACGTAAGTCCTCTGAAGAAGCCTTACAGAAAAACAACTCTAATCAAAACAAGTCCTCAATTGTTTCGTTAAAAGTTCTACTTGCAGTCTGATATTTCTGTGCGTGTTCAAGCGATAAATACAGGAATGAAATACGTTTTCTTCAATAATTTCAACTTGTAAGGTGGACTTACAAGCCTTACGTTGGAACTACGCCGCTGGTGTGCATGTTTCGTTAAGCTGAGAGATATATCCCTTCTGCTAGGCGACACTCGACAAATCACCCACATCACTCACAGTGTTTGTGCAATGTCTTGGTCCTCAAGATCACTGGACCTTGCACCGTGCGACTTCCTTTTGTGGGGTTTCGTCAAAGACAGTCACCGATGCTGCATGATATCGTAGCCCTAAGGGAGCCTATCATCGCAGCGATAGACACTATCGACAGGCCCATGTTGATGCGAGTGTTGCAAGAAGTGTTTATCATGTTGATGCGTGCCGTGTCACCCGTGGTGCATATATTGCACATTTGTAGGTGATAGAAAGAACTGTTTGAGTTTCTCGTTCGTTCTGGACTGTTTTCATTAACGTAAGTTCAATACTTTACTTGCAATACATATGTGTAACCCCCCGATGGCGCAGTGGTAGCGTCGTCGCCTTGTAATCAAGGGGTCCCGGGTTCGATACCCGGTGGAGGCACAAGTGGTTCGGATCCCACTTTAAACTGTAGGTCCAGTCCCGATTAGCCTTACTGTGCATAAAGTGGACTTAAAACACCAATTCAACAACAACATATGTGTAACCCTTCAAGTATTTATGAAATAACCGGTACCTGCCGCAAAATTAGTTTGGTATTGACGCTTGTGAAGCACGTGGAGAAAGCGGGTCTACGTTGCTGCGGGAGGGTGGGTTGCTGGCATGCGAGCCAATCAAAATCTTCTCAGTGCTTCACCCAAGCCCTGGTTACCTAGCAACAGAAAACGTTTATCTCGGTGTTGCCGCTTATAGGGCAATTCTTCCTGCGATCAGTTTTCATGTTGTTGGGAGAGGACGTGCTTGTTTGTTGCGTTGCGTTGCGTTGCTGTGATATTTTAAACGGTCCGTTTTTTTAGAGTTTACTGAATTTAGAGTATTCTTTGTTGTATATAGCGTGTTGTTTTAGTGTGGGTTTTTTTGTACATAATTTTCTGTGTTCTGCTTGAATGTGTCGTGTGCTTGTGTGAAGAATGTCAAGCAGAGGAGACAATACTCGAGATCAGAATGTACCAAAGAGGACATGCACTAAAATAAAAAGGAATTCCTCTCAAAGGTCAAACGCGGGAGATGGTTTGTTCTGAGCACAAATAATTTGAGCAAGAGAAAAACAATGGGGGTCCAATCATTTCTGTGAATGAAGTTCTGGACAGGACTGCTGCTGCTGCTGGCGTGTCTAAGAACAACCATAGGGAAAGAAAAATATAATGTGGCAGAAATAAATAAATAAATGCGAGGCTTCAAAACTGGAAACTCCAGGAAAGAAGTGGAATATCAGTAAACGCGTGACAAATTTAAATACATTTAAGCAAGACGCTATTCGTTGCCATATGTACTCTTATTATACGAGTAGAAGGAAAGATCATCCCACTGTTGGGAAACTGAGCGTTTCGTTGAAAGATTCGGGATTTTTCAAGGTGGGATTCTCATACAAAAAACTTAGGCCCCACCAACTGGACTTTGTGCAATTCAGTTGCGGTATAATTGAAAGGTGGGCAGACTTTAACGACGACTTCGGAAAGAAATGGTTATTGCAAGTGTATATATTCAGTATTTTCAGAATGGATTGAAAAGGTAACCTGTAAACAATGCTCGTTTCGTTAATTCGTTCATGTTGTAAGAGAGATGGAAATGAAGAGAGAAAACAATAACATATTCATCATTGTTTTCATAATTGTTATTCCGTTTTCCTCGAAAAACAATAACACATTTCATCATTGTTGTTCCTTCCTTTTCATAACACGTTTTCCTCGACACAGCGTCAGACGGCTGCACTGCGTACCGTGCCGTACCGTTCGATATGGCAACACCGTGATACGTGTTCCTTTCAGCTCTCAATACCAAACTAATTTTGCGGCGGGTATAGTAGACCTTCGCTGTAATTAAAAAATAGCTGCATAAGCACATAGCTCTTTGTTTATCGAAAAGAAATACTGTTTAAATAACAAAGAAACTAATTTCTTCATGGCACTTCATTATGAAACCTTACTTTAAAAATGATATTTAATCACCACACAAGGAAGACCACAATTTGATATATTTCTCATCATATCTTATTTGAATTTTGAATTTGAATTTAAAATTTTGGGTGTGTCAGCACTTAGGCTATTTTGCACCCATCACGTTATGCGGGTTCCAGCCCCTTACCATAACTAAAATAACATAACTGTAATGTCGTATATCTAAAATATAAAAATTTTCTAACTTCGGTTAAAAGCTGAGGCTGAAAAGGGGCACTCAGCACACATAACGACAAAACACAGGACAACACACACACAGACAGGATCATGCTGGCCATAGGTCCAGACACCAGAGCCTCGTTAGTCTGCATCATGCAGTTTAGGGTGTACTACGTGGAAGCGAGGTTGACAATTTGTTGTAGTACGTGGAAGGATCACCCCTTACACTCCACATTATATCTTATGTCTGGTATAATGAAGTCCTGGGGTCTGAATGCCATGGTCCCTACGTAGTTATCTTGGTGTTACGTGAGAAAATAATGTTTCATTTGTCTACCAATTTGAACGTCAGAGTTGCCAGTTGTGGCAACACTGACTGGAATGACGAGATGGAACTGTGACATCTGTGTGCAGTAGTCTGTGGCAAGTTATCATGGAGAGATACACAATGCAACAACGCATAGAAATTATTACAATTTATTATCAAATTTCGTGTTCAGTTCGACAGACATTTCGTGCATTGAGAGGAATTTATGGTCAACATAATCGACCGACAGAACAAACAAAGTTTTAGGATTTGGGCAGATGAAAATCCGCAAGTGATTCTGGACGTACCCCTTCATCCTAAGAAAGTGACTGTGTGGTGTGGTCTTTGGGCCAATGGTGTGATCGGGCCTTATATTTTTGAGGACCAACATGGAAATCACGTGACTGTCAATGGGGACCAATACAGGAATATGGTGGTGCAGTTTTTGTGGCCTAAACTGGCAAATCTTGACATCAACAATGTGTTTTTCCAACAGGACGATGCCACACAGCTCGCCAAACAATGGAATTACTGCAGGAAAAGTTCCCCAGACGAGTTCTGTCCAGAAAGGGCAATGTGAACTGGTCACCAAGATCATGTGACCTAATCCCCTGGATTATTTTCTATGGGGTTATGTCAATCTAAGGTCTATGAGACTAAGCCACGCACAGTTCGTGACCTGAAACGGAACATCGAAGGAACCATTGTGACTATACCGCTCAATATGTGTGCAGACGTGTTGGAATATTGAACATTCAGAATCCATTCCACCCACCGAAGCAGAGGAGGAGATCTGAACGACATATTGTTCAAAACATAATGTCATTGCTTGCTCTTCAAAATAAAAAAAATGTATGTCATTATCACTTGTGGTTTCATTCTATCTAATTTTAAAGATCTGACGTTCAAATTGGTAGACCCTATATAAGTATTACATCGTCATTAAATTTGTACATTGCATCATGTTCAGCAGACAATTTGTTGATTTGAACACAATTTATTTAAGGAGCAATGCATGTTGTTTTGTTCTTTCACCGGAAAAAAATACATAAAAATCTGGCCACCAACTTAATATGTTGGGCAAATTAAGGACCTTTAAGGTTAAATTCTATCCCTTTCCCAAATCCTCCACGCTATCTTGTCTTCAACGTGTGAGCCCTCTGAAAGTACTACACGGAACGTGGGATAAGTGCCCGCTTAAGCGTATTAAGATTTCCCATGTGTGCGCATAAAATGCAAATTTCAAAAGTTTTAATACGTTCAGAGGGACCATGAATGTGACTCGCTCGATGAACATTTCTCGCGAAACTTAAACCGACTAAATTTTGGCATTCTTCATTTGTCAAGGAAAAAATCCCAAAGGGACGTCACTCTTTTGCCATGTGATAGCATCATCTGATGATGTTGGGAATCAAGAATTAATTAATTCAAAGTTTCTTTCAAAAAGAAGGTTGGCGGTAGAAAGATTGCGAATTTAATTGAATTTAAGAAGAAGTTACAGATTAATTTGTGTGAATATGTTGTGTGTGTATGAGAAAGAGAGAGAGAGAAAGAGAATGACAGAAGCCTAATCTGAAAGATGTTGTACACATCCACACATGCTCAGCCGATGCTTTTATACATACTAAAAGCCGGACCCCGTGGTGGAGTGGTTAGCACATGGCGCTACGACGCCAAGGGTCCCGGATTCGAATCCCGGCCTGGGCATGGGTGTTTGTGAGTGTCCATTCATCAATTTCATCACATCGTCAGTCACTCCTATCTTCGCAATTAGCCAAAAGTGGCAGAAAAGCGAATAAAAATAAAGCAAAACAATAAACAATATACCTGCTAAAAATATGATTGTCTTTAAAATTTTCAATTTTCATCACTGTACTGAGAATGTAACAATAACTTGTACGTACATGAAAATCCTGATATCCATTTAGGTTGCAGCGATCCAGTCTGTGAAATATATGCCACCTGCAACATCCCTCAAACGATTCGATAGAAGGATTTCCTGTTTTCGACATCTTACTCTGCGGGAGGCGTCCTGAAGGCAGAACTCTCTGCCTCCGGAAATGGGAATTGAAATCACTTCGATCTTGAGTTCAAGATTGATCTAGCAGATTTCCGCTTATAAATTCCACTTATATGGCTTGGTGCCGTGCGGTAACGATATTAAAACTGTTTTCGTAACCACAATTTTGTAATAGAAAATTTTGTTTTTTTGCTCTTAGTGCTGTTTTACGTCACTTTGCCACGATGAGGATAAGCGATGATTAGATGACAATGATGAAGGAACACTCACAAAGAACACCCATCCCAACGGCGCAGGAATGAGGGGGGGTACAGGGGTACATTGTAAACCCCAAATTTCTGAAGGGGGTACTGTACCCCCTAAATCGAAGATTCGAGTTGTACCCCTTGTACCCCCCTTAGATAATTAATTTAACAGACGCAAGATGCTACTGTTAAAAGAACCTAGTATTTTCTAATCGCTCAATACAAAAAGACAAAAGAGTAAATTGTTTATAAGCATTATTTTTCTTACCACAGGAATTCAAACCATTGTAAACTAATTCTACTACATTCTGCTACTAGTTAGTTCATTGACCTGTGTCCTAGGAAATCTTTATAATTAGATGAAAATTGTTTTAAATGTGTGTGGAACGATGGAATCAACTAAAGTTTACTTTCAGAAAAACAAGCTGCAGACGAATGCTCCTTTGTGTAGGGGGGGGGGGGGGTACACGTTTGTAAAGAAGTGGTCTCGTCGATTCGAAGATAAATCTGCAGCAGAAGAGTATATACCTTCTTTCCTTTGAATTTTTCAAATTGAATTTTCCGAAACGCATTACTTCCACAATTCCTGCCTCGTCTTCTTTTCGAGACGCGACACGACAGACCAATTTGGGGGGTACAATGTAATCCTGTGCCTCACCGAATATTTTCATAACTTTGTCAGAGGGTGTTCGGAAAACTGTACTTAAACCTATATATCAAGAGATTTTTTGAAAATAGAGATAGTACTGAGACAAGAAAACTTTCAAATTTCGAGACGAGACTGAAATAAATCTCCGCAAAATCCAAACGAGACGATACTTGATGTCTGAGACAATCTCGTTCGAAACTTTGGTATCATATTTGAAGAATTTACTTAAAATAAATTTAAATTACTATGTGTCTTATTCAGAAATACCAAGCGTATATCTTGTTCATATTTCAAATAAGTCGTATACTTTGTATACTGTAATTGCTATGTTAATCCATTAGTGACAATTGTGAGCCTGTGCTGTCCGGTTTCATCTATTCAGGATAAAATTCCGTATTTCAATGGTTCGCAGCGTCGAACAAAATGTAAAACACAAAAACGTTATTAAGAAAAGTTTTTGCTTTAATGACATAGAGAAACGTTATTAAGAAAAATTTTTGCTTGAATGACATACGTATGTACGTTGTGAAACTTTGAGTGGTGACGCATTCGTCTCATCTCGATAGCATTCCTAGTTGAAATGGATCAGCGATTTTTCAGACATTAAAACAGGGTGAGATTTGTGATTTTATCAGAAGGGGGAGGGCTTATTTACATATGAATTAGGTATGCTTTGAAATGGACATAAATGGCTTAAAATGAAATTTTGATATCGAATGCAACACAAACACAACACCATTTTAATTTAAATTCTAAAGTCAAACTGTAAGGAAATTACATTTGTCAGTTGAATGCACGAAATAAATGAGACTCACTGCAGGTTCGATGATCTGGCAGTTGGATTGTAAATTACACTGTAATGCTTATGACTTGATCCAATTTGTTGCAAAATTTTCTGCATTAAAGCAATGCACTGGGGGGTCCAAAGAAAAAACAGGTTTAAAACATATGATTTTTCTAATCAGTTAAGGTAAGGTTCATGCTACTGAACCCGCTTTCACATTCAGCTGTGGATATTGGTACAATTTTGATTGGATTCACAAGGTCTTTGAGTGAGGTGGGAATGTGTATTAGATTTTCTTTGTAGATGCGAAAATCTAAGACTGGTGATGCTTACATGCTTTAGCTCACATTAAAGTTCACCTCGTATAAACGAGGAATTAACATGTCACCATAAAACACACGTATGTATCTGCATTTAATACAATTACATCCGGAAAGAAATCTAAATCTCAAACCGGCTCTTAGGGTCTCCCCAATGGCGCAGTGGTAGCGTCGTCGCCTTGTAATCAAGGGGTCCCGGGTCCCATACCCGGTGGAGACACATTGTAAAGTGAGAGTTCCGTGGAAGCCTTCAGAGAGTGCGGACGCGGAAACAAGTTGTTCCGTGAAGGTCAGCGAAAAGTTGCCTTCAAGACACAACGAGCGAGAGCGCGTGTGCATGTTGCTTGTGGCATTTGGTGCAGTGGGCTAGCGAGTAAGTAGAATTGGAAAAGTACTTTAGAACAGGAAAAAGATTAATATCATTAGGCAAAATACCATCCAGATACGTCTTCCGTTCGGGGCACAGAGGCCGTCAGCACGAGAAATTCTTGACTTTATACATGGACAATTTCAACTCCACGTAGATGAGATCCTGGGAATACAAAACCTACGCATTTTCGATGTGTTTTCGTAAAATGTATCAGAGAAACAATAATGACGCGAATATTAGAGAAATGTGGTCCGGAAATCAAACTTTTTCTATGATAATGGTCAATGGGTAAAAGTGCATTTGTGTGATGCGGGGAGGGAAACAAAAGCAGGAAGAGTGTTCAACTTACCACTAGAATTAGATGATGACTGTGTGAATGAAAAAATGACGGAATTTGGGAAGGTGGAATGTAGACAAAGAAACATGGTCTGAAAACTTCAAATATCAAGTTTACAACGGGGTGGGAATAGTGAAAATGGAAGTAAAAAAACAAAAACGATTCCGTCTTTCATTACAGTAAAATCTCATCAGTGCCATGTGATCTAAGGACAGTCGAGAACGTGCAGGGCGTGTGGAAAGGAAGGCCACGATGGCTGCCAATGCGATAGTCGACAGAAAACAACGCTTCGTGTGAACAAAACCCGGGAGAGAAATTATAGTGATATAGTAGTAGAAAAGGGGGATTCCTCGAAACATGAACAAACAGTTCCAACCAGATAATAATCAATGTAAGTCGGAAGGTTTACAAAAGGTGACAAACAAACAAAAACAAAATAAGGGGATAAAGAATGTGCCAAGTGACACCGCCCGGTGGAAATGTTTCAACCGGTAACTACGGAGTCCACAAAGGAAGAACACAACCAGCAAATCCTACCGATGGACACGAAACAACCGGGAACTTCCCACCTTGACAAACAAGAGGGAAATGGAAGTTAAGAAATGCAGGACGAAGGGAACTCAGTTGAACTTCCTCCCTTCCCAGCGGCAAAGGACAACGTCCCACAAAAGGAGGACAAGGGACCATCGAAAGACTGTGAGCTGGAAAGTGAATTGAATACAGAAGAAGAAAGTGACGAAAGTGCCACCTTAGTGTCAAAGTGGACAAAATCTCAGCAGATGGATGCAAAAAAAAGGACGGAGAATACTTCGAAAGGTAGCGGGAACACAGTCGCGAAGAGGAGATCAACGAGAGAGGTAGGAGTTATGAATAGGAGAATGAACAGAAAAAGTAAACCTTAAAAAGTAAAATTTCATTTGGTCTTTCATTTGTTACTTGTATTTTTTTCAACCGTATGAGGGAAGATCGGAAAGTACTATTCACTGTGTGGTGCATTATTCATTTATTAATGGTGTACACCACTAGAATATGTACTATTAACATTAATGGAATATTTTCGCCAGTAAAATGTAAAATGTTAGAAGAATTTGTAGGGTACTTTCCATAGACGTATTGTTTTTGCAGGAAGTTTATATGTGTGACTTCCCATTAATATATGGTTATGAAGCTATAGTTGATGCAGGTATAAATAGCCGTGGTACAGCAATACTTGTCAAAAACGGCCTAACCATTAACAATGTAAAAATGTTAGTAGATTGCAGAAGCATTAGCTTTCAAAGTACCAACTATACTTTTCTATATATTTATGTGCCATCAGGAAATCAAAATAGATGGTCACGTGAACAATTTTATAATCAGGAAATATTATATTTGTAACCGTTAAATGAATCTGAAATAATACTTGGGGTGACTTTAAACAGGTATTGAATCCCAGCGATTGCATAGGAGCTTATTAAATGAGTCCAGCACTTGCAACATTAATTGAAGAATTGCATTTAAAAGATGTTTGGTTACAGAAGAGACAGGACATAATATTTACATATTTTAATAATAAATCTGGATCGAGAATCGATAGGCTATATACAAATACCGATCAAATGCAAAATATAACATCCATAGAAGCATTACCAGTACCCTTTACTGATTATATGGGGGAAAGACACGTACGTGGTTTGGATACTACTTTAAAAAAACTGTAGATCCAGTCCCGATTAGCCTTAATGTGCATAAAGTGGACTTAAAACACCAATTCAACAACAACAACAACATTCAACATATGGGGGAAAAAATGGCAATTAACCTGGAAGAAACAAAACTAGTCAGGGGTCCTTCATATTGGAAACTAAATATACAGTTATTAGACCATCCACATATCAATGAAATATTTGCACAAAAATTGGCCGAATGGTGTAAACAACAAAAGTATTACAGTAATCATAATGACTGGTGGGTTCGATATGTAAAACCAAAATTAAAGACTTCTTTCTGTTGGTATGGAAAAGAAAATGCAAAAGACAGAAACGGATTGATAAACTTTTATTACCAGTGTTTACACGAGGCATGTAAAGGGAGAGATGCCACAAAAAATTACCAACCCATACAGCAGTATAAGCCAAAATCTTAACATTCCTGAGGCAAAAAATGGAAGGCATAACAATAAGAATCAATTCCAAGAATATAATTCAAGATGAAAGAACTTCGATGTATCACTATGTACAGCTGCAAAAACAACAAAAAAACACTCCTGATAAACAATATTGTGGATTCAGGTGGAGAATCGCATGTGAGTCAGCAAGGAATCATGCAAACATTTTATGACTGTTATGGGGAGCTTTATCAGACAGGGGAGGGGGAATCAGAAGCAAGAGAGACGCTACTGAATCCTCTAACTAATGGTTTGCAAGAAGAGGATAGAAAACTTTTAGATACTGAAGTAACAATAGAAGAAGTATATGAAGCGTTACGAACATGCAACCTTAAAGGAGCACCATGAAAAGATGGTATTGGTTACAAGTTCTATTTGCAGTTTTTTGAGATTATAAAATATGAGTTAATTAAAATCATACAAGATGCCTTTAAAAATTGAAAAAATCTATAAAATGAAGGCATCGTCATATTGATACCGAAAAAATCACACCCAAAACAAGTAGACGACTTCAGAACAATTACATTACTAAATTGTGACTATAAACTAATGGCAAAGATCTTAGCAAATAGGTTAAAGGTAATTTTTTCATGAATACTCAGCAAGAAACAAACATGCATTGGCAGAAAGAATAACATATTCAGTGCGGTACGAGGGATTTGCGGTCTGATATCCTATTATATGGTGCAGAAACTTGATGAATGTGTGCTTTCTTTTGATATAGTGTTGCATTACTACCTGTTTGAGGTGCTAAAGGCATGTAGATTCAGTGATACCTTTATTAACATTTTGAAAGGTTTCTATCAACAAGCAACATCTCGGTTAATGGTCAATGGATTCCTGTCGTCCCCAATAAATATAACAAGATCAATTCTGCAAGGATGTCCATTATTTGCTTTAACCCTGGATCCTTTGCTGCAAAATATCAGGAAAACTACTCCCGACGCGATACACGCCTTCAAGGAAAATCAAGTGTTTGCTTTCCCAGATGATCTATCTGCATGTGTCACCACAAGCGAGTAAATGAAAAAAAATGATGGCAGCAATACATATATACTGCTGTGCAAGTGGGGCAAAAATAAATATGGAAAAATCAAAGGCACTACCCTTTGACACATGGGATCAAAAATATACAGATATAGGGATTCCATATGTACAGGAAATTAAAATATTAGGAATAATTTTTCACAGGGGCGAGGAACAAATTTTAGAATCAACTTGGCAAAAGATATAGAGAGACATTCGCATAAAATGTTATAAAATGCGAAGCAGACAGATAAACATGATACAACGAGTGTGGTTTTTGCAAACATATATGTTTAGTAAATTAAACTATACGGCCTAAGTGATCCCAATCAACGAAAAATATGTCTCGGTATCCAGTGACGTATAAAATCACAGTTCGATAATTATCATTTTGTTTATTTTATCATATTGTGACTTGTTTAGATTGTGAAGTTTGGTTTATGTAATCTGAATATTTCCAATGCATATATGGTAAAATTGATATTCGAGCAAAACATGGGGAGTTGGGGGATAGGTTTTCTGAGTCACAGCACAAACCGTCAACATGGCAAAGTACATGACATTTTTGCAACCGAAGCGGCTCGTCACGGAAGGAAAGATGGACTTTTTTCGTCAGGACCAACAGAGAATTCGCCGCGGGAGGGCAAGCTGCTTTTCATCAGAGCTGCACGGCAGACCACAGTTTCCCAGATAAGCGCCAAGCAGGCGAGAACTTAATTCCCCGCACCAACCTGAAGACACGCCCTTTGACCGCGTTTCGAGACAATAGGGCCGATGGTGTTGCACTTCGCCCAAAAACCGAAACCAAGCCATCTTAAGGTCTTTTCAACTGACATTTTTGAATCTCATATAAATCTGCAGGACTTCTAGTTTGCCACACAGCTTCTCAGGATTTTTGTACAGAGAACATCTCCACATCTGGTTCATGTCAATGTACGCATGTATTGTTTGTATCAACGCCGTACCATAAAAGCCGACGTCTCATTGATTTGCAAAGTGACTCAGGAACTCCGAACCTAACTTCCGTGTCTGATATTTTTGAGTAATGTTATATAAATGGTCATTTCATGTTCATATGTAATAATTTGATTGTCTGCATTTAGAGTTAGAAGCTCCTTTCTATTACGTTAATGTTTCGTTTAACTTGTCAAAGTGTGCTCCATTTTTTGTATAACTAACCGCCCAGTCGCGTCAATTAGCTTGTCAAAGGTCGACTGATCAGTCTTTGAATTTGTTGAAAGCGTATGTTATATTGCAAGGTCTTGCGAGTGTAGTATTCTTTATTGCATAGTGTTTTTGTAGTAATTTTTGCTCGCGCCGATGATTAATTTGTGTATTCCGGCAGCTGGAGCCGTTTAAGTTTTGCATCACTATGTAATGGTGTAATTGTTCTCAATGGACGAGAGAGGCTTGTGTGTATTACCCCCGTCCGAGAAACTTGGTAAATGTCGTGCTTACGACTTTGATGCGTATGTTCATTCGAAGGAAAGGTTAATTACGGTACCTAATTGTTTCAGATAATTGCTTTCTGAAGGCTGGCGCATATTTCATTTAAATGAGCACAGGAGCGGGCAGACCAATGACTTAAATTCACGTAAATGCTTGAACAAAAAGGAAATGGTACGTCGATTAGATCCATGATTTGTATGTATATTCCCATGTGACATACCCCAGGAGTGAGAAAGAGTGAGAGAATGAGAGAGTGAATGAGGGGGACCTGTAAGATGTTTATTATTCCAATATTTTCTTTGATACAATATACACTGGCTGACAAAAGAAAATGAAGCACCCAGAATGAGTTGTCGAAGATTACCCCATTTCCGTATACATGCATACCATTGATGTGTGAATAAATTATTACATGTACAAGGATCTGTAATGTGTAGAACGCCCACCAGAGGGCATTTATGACATCACCTCCTTTTGCTGATAAGGTGGGACCAGTCACCTGCTGTGAGTCAGACAGTGCAGCACGAAGTTCAGAGAGGAAAACGAAGTACCGGCTATGCCTCCCAGACGGGTTAGACACCCGATTCAGCAATTGACAGCCTTTGATAGAGGCAGCATTGTGGGACTGCATGAGGCGGGTTGGTCGTATCAGCATGTGGCATGTGGGCCATTCACATGCACAGTGGCCCGATGTTGGAATCAATGGGTATATGAGGGCACCCATGCACGTCGTGCAGGTTCAGGTCGACCAAGAAACACCACCCCGAGAGAGGACCGTCATATGGCGCTCCAAGCAGTGTGGGATCCCACAACTTCGGCATCCGTCATCCGAGAACATGTACTGGACACTCTACAACATCCTGTGAGTTCCCGCACAGTGTCTCGACGACTCGCATCCGCCGGATTCGGGTCCTACCGCCCCATACGCCGGTTGCCGTTGACACAACAACACCGACGCCTGCGATTGGTGTGGTGCCGTGCTCGGAAGGCATGGACAGAGGACGAATGGCCTGGCATCATGTTCAGTGATGAGTCCCGCTTCTCAATTACCTTCGATGACCGTCGTGTGCGGGTGTGGCGGCGTCGAGGGCAGAGGGCACATCCTGCCTACATTGTGGAGAGGCACACAGGTGTGACCCCTGGCATCATGGTGTGGGGAGCCATTGGATATGCATTCAGGTCACCTCTAATAGTGCTTCGGCAGACTTTGACGGCACAGCGATACGTCACAGACATTCTGCATCCACACGTCCTACCCCTTATAGCACAGCACCCTGGGACAGTGTTCCAAAAAAGATAATCCACGCCCACACACAGCCCATGTGTCTATGGACTGCCTAGAGCATGTTGAGGTCCTCCCGTGGCCAGCACGATCCCCGGACCTCTCCATCATTGAACATGTGTGGGGTGACATTGGACGGGGACTCCGTCCTAGTGCCAACCTGCGGGATCTGGAGGGACAGCTGCAACACCTGTGGACGAACGTGCCTCAGGAGAGGATCCAAAGGCTGTTTGACACTATTCCGAACCGCATGAGGACATGCATTGAGGCCAGAGGGGTTGCGACATCCTACGGACCTGGCGCCACCATTCCACCTGTAACTTCCAACGGCCTTGACTCTTGCATTCTATATTGTAATCAGTTCAATAAAGGTACATGGACTTTCAGCATATGTAGTTTCATTCACGTCCAACCACTCGTTCTGGGTGCTTAACTTTTTTTGTCAGCCAGTGTATTCATATTTTACCGTTCGTCCGAGTTATCATTTGATGTTTTCAGGTATCAGGTATAATGCTATTTGTGTTATTGTTCGAGTCGACACAACTAACGTAAAGCCAAAAGTGTAATATTTCAAGGTATTTTATCTCCGCCTCGCACTAGTACGACAACAATGACCGTCTCAGTACCCGAACTAAAAACCTGGATCGTTTGCAATCACACGACCGGCATCCCCTACCTATTGTGACGTCTGGCCCCGTGCCGGGGAATGCAAGATATGTCACCCGGGGACCGAGAATGTGATTAAATGCAAATACATCAGAATTATGAATTCAGCAATTGGTTGGTTTATGTGGTACGGACATTTTTTTTTTCAAATACCACTTTCAAATCTATGGCAAATTAAATTAAAAGGAGGATTGGAGCTGACAAATATTGAGATCAAATGCAAATCCCTATTCCTGGCACGATCATATACACTATATGGCATTGAAGATTCCATTGCATCATTGTGGATACAGTTATGGACGGAGGAATTTTCACCCCAAAATCCTCCAGATCTAAGCAGATTGAAAAATGGACCGATATATCTGCGAAGTTTGATGCAAGAAATGAGCTATGTTGTGCTTCCGACAGAAGGTGAAGACGTAAAACTCTCTCAATACTTATATACGCTGTTTCACAAACAGTTGCAGATACCGACTCACCGCATTGAAAAACATTTTCCCACGAAAAGATGGCAAAATATATGGAAAAATTTAAATAAGAATTTTCTGGATACATCAGTGTATAGTGTTTGGTACAATGTAATACATGATATTATACCAACTAATGAACGCTTACATAATATCAAGAGACTAACAACTAATAAATGCCACATATGTGGAGAGATAGACACCACTGAGCATAGAATAGCAACATGTAATGGAGTAAAGGGAATTTTGAAATGCCTAACGACACATGTAGGAAAAATATGTTGAACAGCACCTCAGTACTTTCATCCGTCTATGTGTACAAGACCAGATTCCAAATATTTTCCAGAGAAGAAAAACAATGCCGTAATTTGGTTAATAGCTAATACAATATATTATTTATTCTGTTAAAAGTATGAGATCAATATCATTCTTTTCACACTATATTTAAAAAGAACTAGATGGAAAATGTTACAATATCCAAAAATGTATGAGTATTTTGGAAACTACCTCAGTGTTGTTTAGAAAACATTAATTTTATACTTGTGCTGTGAATGTGTTAACAGATATTTAATATATGAAGAAATGTTTATCTATATTAAAGGTACAAAGGTATGTTTACGCCAAAAATCTTGTATAAGATAGCGAAAATATGACTCTTTACTATATACCAATGTTAAATAATTCTATACAATACTTTCAACAGAAATTATGTAAGAAAACAGACCTCTTTTGTATGTATATATGCTGATAAAATGAAATATTTTTTTAAAAAAAAATGGCGCAGTGGTTGCCTCATCGCCTTGTAATCAAGGTGTCTCGGGTTCGATACCCAGTGGAGGCACTTAGTGGTTCGGATCCCAATTTAAACTGTAGGTTCAGTCCCTATTAGCATAAAGTGGACTTAAAACACCAAATCAATCAAACCGGCTCATCATATTGTCCACTAACGATTCAAACAAAAAAATATTTCGAACAATGGTTTTCCTCTAACTTTGCTTGATCTGAGATCTGAAGGATTTCGGTTTTGCATATGCAATTATAGTACTTTTAGTGTTTGAAGAGCATCATAGAGTGCAGCTAATTACATTACAAATAAATACTATGTCATAAGTTTCACAAATATTTGAAAGTTAGATCTCTTGCGAGTTGATTGGGAATCATCTCAACTCAGCTGTCAACAAGCGTTCGAACGGCCCAACATACACTATAGACAGGTCACAATTTTCGTATTCGATAGAAACGTACTTGAAACACCCTCTAGAAGTCTGAGAAAATACAGAATGTATGGCTTCTAAAATGCACTGTATACGGTATATATCTGCCATCATTTAGTTTCATGATATTTTATATATAGCTATGGGGCTCTAAACTCAAGTGAAGTGGAATTCTGTAAGTATGATACTCGAATATTTAATAATATGATATTCATATTCAGCGGGTGGGAAATAATTATTCATGATTTTGAATGAATAAAGTTAGAGAAGGTAGAATCCTCCTCACCTTCTTTAAATCGCAACCTGCATTAAAATGAATAGATAGATGTATCTTTGTTCGCAATTTTAATATTACGAACTCCTGATTTTTCATTCCATTAAATTCAAAATGAGCTCAGAACAATTTCCAGAACTTTACATGTTTTGGAATTACTACCTGATCTTGAAACCTGATTTTAAAATAGTCATAAATTGTAAAAAAATATAAAAAATAAAAGTAACGATTAATTAGGCAAACTTTGCATTAAAAACTGGATACTCGCTTATAAAATGGAATTTCCCATGCCTTTACATTTTACATAGGTACACATATGTGTGTCGAGTACACACACGATATATATATATGGAAGCTTGAATTTTTGTAGCCCCCTCAAAATGAAAAACGTTCCTGCGCCACTGACCCATCCCCAGGTCCGGCCAGATACGAACTCGGGTTCTTGGGTGGCAAGATCGAAATTTGACCAAATAACGCGCTCTACCACTCAACCGACTTTTTATTCTTTTTAATAAAGTTATTGAATATCATGATGAATTCCACATATAATTTTTGTGGTACTCAAAATGCTCATTGCAACTAAGAAACGATTGCCAGTCTAGCTGGCCGAGGTCCTAGAGTGCTCCATGATCTCGATACCGAAAGTTCTGTGTTCAAAACCCGGAAAGAGTACTCCCGTTTTCAATTTCATATGATCATCATTAGTACAAAAAATTAACCTACAAACGTTTTGATCGATATATTTCAAATCTTTTCTTTCATCTGGGCATTGATTGAATAACAGAGCAGTGCCTCCCCGATGGCGCAGTGGTAGCGTCGTCGCCCTGTAATCAAGGGGTCCCGGGTTCGATAGCCGGTAGAGGCACATAATGGTTGAGAGTCCACTTTAAAGTTTAGGTCCAGTCCCGATTAGCCTTTCTGTGCATGAAGTGGACTTAAAACACTAAATCAATCAATCAATCAACAGAGCCAGATGTCGATCACACCTGTACTGCCCTCTGAAAAAATGCATTTTTATGAATATGCAATGATTAGCCCCATTAAATCGTCTGTAATGATTAAAATGCTTAAAAATGTATCATTCTTTCAATTCAATAAATACCCACACAGATCATCGAAAAATTTTCCAAGAGATTTCACAGCTTTCCTTCATCCATGTTTGTAACTTCGTACAAAAATTTGTTTACACGTTAGTAACTTTTCCGCATACTGAACGTTCATGTAGAGCATGATTTTCTTGTTTAATGTTTAAAAAATATCCACGCAGATATAGTTAATACCTAGTGAAAGTTTCATGTTCCTTATTACTTTTTGTACAAATGTTACGTACGTTCAAAATCTGGGTTACGTAATTTTTGGGACACACTGTGTTATAGTAAGATATGTCCTCAGTGGCGTGCCCAGGATTTTCGAAAGGGGGGGGGGGGGTTATGTGTACTTTGTCTGTGTAATCAGTCCTCATTTTGCCATTTTCCTACCTTTGACGTTCTTTTTTTAGAAATACTGGACCAAAAGGGGGGTTATAACCCGAAACGATCCCCCTTTGGCACGCCACTACTCCCACTCTTATTGTTCAAAGCATTGTTGCAGCAATTAGGGAATGGAACAAACCATTGACTATCTTATGACATACTTTTGGTTTTGATTTAATATTGTTTTCTTTTCTTCATTTCATTTTTCTCATCCAAAATTTTCATTCTAGCATTATAATTATTGTTTTTCACTTTTAAATTTGTGAGAAGGGTTTGTTGTAAGAGGAGACCATTAAGGCAAGACACACCTTCTCAATAAACATGTTTCTAATCCGATCTAATCTAATCACCTCAGGTGTTAGCCTTCTCAAAATATGCCAAATATTGCCCTTCTCAGAGTTTCCAATCCGAGGGTACAAGATTTCGCTTTGCAAGAGGCAAAATTTCTCTGTTGTATTAAATTTCTCCTTCATCTAAAGAAATCATATGACAGGATAAATAGAAGTAGTAGTGTTTTTTATTGGCCAATGCTCGAATGTATGAAAAATCTTAAATTAATCGCATACATGATTATGTGCCAGATGTACTACGTTCGAAGCCTGTTCCATCCTCACATTCTGTAGTAAGACCAGATGTAGAAGAGCAACGTAAAAATAAACAAAATAGAAATGTAAATTGGCATACGGACTTGTACTCAAAGGAATGCAAATAAGAAATAAAAGCAAAAAAATTATGGACATGAATAATAATAATAATAATAATAATAACCCATGGCTCGACAGCCCTCGAGAGGGCCTTGGCCTATCTCCCGACTGTAGGTCTCCCTCTCACAGTCCTACCTAGAGGTGTGGGTATCTTCAACAGGTAATGGGGTGACGTGGGGTCAGCGCGTCGAACCCCCAGCCGTTATAGAAGATTTTCATGACCGGGTTACGCTACTCACTCGTAGCTCCACAATTTCCTCACGATGGTGGGTTTCCACTGGTCCTATGCACAGGCCAAAAACCCAGAGACTTTTCAAATTGCCTCGCAAAAAGGGAAAGTTTCCTTCATTTGGCTACACTAGCTCTTTCTTCCCTGTTCTTCACTGCAACTTCCGTCCGATGTGTCGATGCTAGTGACATCTAGCAGACATTTATCAAGTTAGGACAAGGATGCAATTAGCTGCGCATATGTGTCGATAGATGGAAGCACGTATAACGAATTTTGCTAATTTGCATTGCCCATGACAAATAGTACCGTACAAAAATAGGGGAGGGGGTGTAAGTTTTGTTATCAATGTCATTTGAACATTATACGCGGAATTTCTATCATATTTCCATAATATTTATTTGTATTAGCTTCTTAAAAGTCGATTTTCCACATCTATCAGGTTACCATGAGGGTAAATGATAATTAGATGATGAAGGATGCCGTCGAAGGGAATCGAACCCAGAACTTTCGGCTGCGAAACTGTGGGTCGAGGCCTAAATGCTTTCGGCCAATTAAGTGTCAGCTAAAGTTCGAATGCTCGTATACTTCACACATATGTAGTCCCATTTCGCCTAATCCCTCTAGCCTAATTCCTTATCAGTACAATACAATGTGATTTATGACCTGGTCGCCATTTTAGGCGAAACAGTATATCCCTTTTCGCCAGAACTATTTGAAAGGAAAATATTCCAAATGAGGGAAATTTAACAGTCTCTCACCAGGGAGAGCCGGCCCCCGTGGAGGAGTGGTTAGCACATCGCGCTACGACGCCAGGGGTCCCGGGTTCGAATCCCGGCCTGGGCATGGATGTTTGTGAGTGTCCATTCATCCATATCATCACTCATCCCTATCCTCGCAAATTAGCCAAAAGTGGCACCAAAAGCGAAGTAAAATAAAGTAAATAATAATAATAAAAATCTCACCAGGTACGTGCTCAGTTTTGTTATGTTAAATCAGCCTTAACTCTCGTTGATGTCACATACCTGATCCAACAAACGTCTGCTTTTGCTGTATTGTGTGACAGTGCTCTTTCTTAGGAGCAGCACCTATTTGGCTCATGTCTGTTCGTAATTAGCATCGACACATGTACCGAAATGTTTAGTGTTTCCATTGATCACCATCAAATTTTCACTCACTTGTAATATTTCCCTTCCAACCGGTTTAGGCGAAATGAGATTGGGCGAAACGGGATATCCAATTTCGCCTAAAATGGCTGACAACAGCCAGATCTGATTAACAGGTGCTGACAAGCCGTTAGGCGAAACGGGATTCAATCTTCACAACAGTTCAATTACAGATACACCCTGGTCATGTATTACTTTAAACATGTTGTCCAACATAGTACCTTTGAACTGGTTTTAAGCATAATTTTTCGGTTGTTATTTTTGTTCACATTATAGAGTTGTTTAACGTTGCTTACTTCTACCCTTAGGCTGGTGAAAAGGCAAGTAAATTTCGTTGAGTAAGGATTAAGGGCGTTTGATCTAGCACCATGTCCTTAATTATCATAGAGTTAATGACAATCATTGTACCACTTGTCGTCTAAAATTAAACGATGGTCCCTTGGAGACGTAAAAAGAATGAACCCTATGAATGAATCTAGCGGTCAACGGTTCAAGAGAGGTCATATATCACCACAAGAATACGTTGTTAATCCGTCACTGATGGAATCAATCAACCTCAAAAATGTGTACGCAGATTCCTCATCAACATGCTCTACTCGGTATAATGTCTAATATCGAAATTAGAACTGCAATATCCAAAGAAAGATTGGTATTATACGTAAGTACAATTCCACCATGTGTAAAAATAAAGTTCCACGACCAAATATCATATCGCGCTTCGGTCAGCAATAGACCACAGAAGACATTTGAAAGTTATTCTGAAGGCATGCACTTCTATTTTTAAAATAGTTATTTACTTTCAGTCGCCTTTCTCACTCTTCGGTTAATCGCGACGATGAGGATAAAAGGTTGATTGAACAAAGACAAGGATACATCCAAACCTGACGAAAGTTCCAACCTGGGACCTCTGGCTTCGTAACGCGTTACGCTGACCACTCTGCCACAGAGGTCGACTCAAGCGATTTCTAATAAAAACCTCATGCCATAGCATTTGATTGATCGAGTTGGTGTTTTAAGTCCACTTTATGCACAGTGAAGCTAATCGGGACTGGATCTACAGTTTAAACTGGGATCCGAACCACTATATGCCTCCACCGGGTATCGAACCCGGAACCCCTTGACTACGAGGTGACGACGCTACCACTGCGCCATCGGGAAGGACCTACAGACCCTATGAAATAGTAATGTATGTCGTACATACTTTGATTCATTATTGAGCTAATTGAGATTAAGATCTAAATTAGCCTACTTAACGAACTATACACCGTAAATATGCTCATTGTAAGAACAAGAATCCTCATACAAGGCACTTTAAAGATGATATTTATATTCCACTGTACACGTCATTCATTCTTCTTGTTGCAATGACGTCATCAATGATGTCATAAGCAGGCCGAGTACAATTGTATACATGAGATTACACATGCGTTCAGGTAAAAGGCTGAAAGGGTCAAGGCTTACTGCTCAAGGCAAGGTCAAGCGATTGGGGATGCAGGAAAGGAGCGGATGATTCACAATAATATTATTGATGGTGCTCAGATGACCTTAAGTTTCGCGTAGTTACGGCATCACAAAATTATTCCCATCGCTCACTCTCCACTTCCTCCAAAAGATCAGGTGGTGGAGGCCAAACTGCTAATGTTGATAATTGGTGTAGCCGAAAGCAGTGCGAGCAGATATTGTTTGGATCTCCAAGCGTTTTGTACTAAGCAACGCTGTAGGAAACTGAAATACCCAGCTTTGTGTTGGTGGTGATGAAATCAAGAGTGCGTCGTAAATATTCGACAGGGATCACGAATTACAAGGAAGTGACGCTTCAAGTCGCCCCTTGAAGGGGCCGCTTATCATCAGAACGGGATTACAAAGCCAAAGGTCCTGGATTCAAATCCCGGGTATGGCGTGAATGTGTCACTATGTTTGTTCCATGATTCTCTCACATCAACAATAGCAAAAAGTTGAAGATCAAGAAAGTGACGATATGTAATCTCACCTAGTGGAGAAAGCAATAAAACGATCTTAGAACTAAAATTCCCATACCAACGATAGGAGTTCAATTAAAAAATACACGGACCATGTAGAGGACAACGTAGCCCTTCAAGGGATATACAGGCTCAAAGTCCAGGCGCCAGTCTCTCGTTAGCGTAAAGGAATGCAGTTTCAGGGTGTACTGAATGAGTGCCTTCCGTTGCTGTCGATTGGTTCGTTCTCACGGAGAACGTGATTGTATTTCTCACCGAAGCGACACGTGTCTCTTGGAAGCGAACCCTTAGTAATCAATGCAACCTTTCAAATCGAAGAGACACCATAAGCTGCACGTGTCGCTCCGGCGGGGTGATTTCTCACTATAGTGCATCTGGTAGCGTCGTGCCTCTGTTGGCGCATGCGCTGTGAATGTTTCCTTTAGACTGAATGGGCTCGTGTCGCTTGTCGCTTGCCGCTGCGGTGTGAATTCTCCGTGTCGCTTGTCGCTTCGGTGTGAAATCTCACTTAAAGATCGAATGCGGGCTTGTGCGGCCTGTCACGTGTCGCTTTTCACTTTTGTGTGAAATCTCCCTGAGAAGGAACAACGTTCCACACCGTAGCGTCATGACACACTGCTGGAGCCTGCACCCTATCGGTGAAATCCTGATATGACACGCAATGTGACATGTGTCGCTTCGGTGTGAAATCTCCCTAAAAATTTTCCCTTGCACACAGTTTTGTGTTTGAAAGTACAAGTATATGAAGAGGAAATGAGAAAAGTCAACTCTTCTTCTCTTGCAGGTTATCATATTTTCCTCATCTTCGCGATTAACCAAAAGTGGCAGAAAAGCGAAGTAAATTAAACCAAATCAACCTTCCTAAGAGTTGAAGGGGCCGCTTATAATCAGAACGGGATTACAATACCAAAGGTCCTGGGTTCAAATCCCGGGTATGGCGTGAATGTGTCACTATGTTTGTTCCATCATTCTCTCTCATCAACAATAGCAAAAAGTTGAAGATCAAGCATCGTGATTATGCCAAGAGAAGTCCCCCTAGTAAGGTTTAACTATTAATTAAAAAATCAGCAGTATGTGTTAAGGAGTAATTTTCAAACTCACTTTTTGGAATTATGCATTTTTTTTAACGATATACCGTACTAATTAAAAAGTATTGCATGTTAAAAGTTCCTCCCATTTAGCCAGAGCATCCTATGCGAGCTCCGGTTCACGGCATAGATAATTAGTTTTAAGTCACGTTCGTTGACCAACGTGTTCTTCCACTGTCCATATTTTAGGTCTACTTTCAGCATAACTTGACTGTTCTCATGCGTTTTCACTTTTAGAAGGACGTTCCTTCAGCAACTACACCAGAAGGAGCAATTTTCTTCCTTAACTGGAGAAAGATATTTTCAGAATTCATATCTTCCGGCACCATTCCTCTCGTACGTCCTCAGACACAATATAAAGACATAATAAATTTCTTCTTTCCTTCCATGCTTCCGACGATATGGCTTCCGTAACTTATTTCATAATAAAAGCAACTCAAACTTAAATTATCTTCATGGAATTATAACGTGCAATGAGCTTCCCTCTTCTTAACTCCCTCTTGGTCTGTCTGTATTATCTGATTTCCATACATATATCCCACTTCCCTCCAAATCGAAGCACATATGTAACATCACTGATTTTCCTCTAGCTTTTAAATAAACTAATATGGGTGACTTGTGAAATGAAATAATAATAATACAAAACGATCCAAAACAATTATGTAATTCTAGAAAACTCAACAGAAAGTTACGAAGAATAATGCATTCTGATAATATTTGCACATTATCATTACTACTTGTATATTTTTCTTGTTATTCTTGCTAAAAAGAGCCAAACATATGTATGTGAGTATTCTATATAATGTACTCTCACGTTTCTAGTTTTGATGCATTGCATTGCTGTTCTACTACTCATGCCAAATTCATTAATAAATAACCGAACTAACAAGGTGTGTTTCTTATAAGATTAATTGTTATAGTTTACTTATACTGCTAAATTCAACACTACGATGTATAGTAAGAAAATAAGCAATCAGCGCACACGCAATTATCTGCTACTTTCTAGGTATCGTGAACCCATGGTTCTACAAAATCATCGACATTGATTAAAGATTTCCAAACTTTGCCATTCTCCATGAGAACTCAGACCAATTTTTATCAAATAAATTTTACATAATATACCTCTTGTGGCAATTTGCCATCATACTACGGAAACAAAGACAACATTTGGTACATTAAAGACCTGTCAGAAATAGCTATATGCAAGATAAAATGTTGGTATCCGTGAGTTATCTATCTAACCGTGATATGCAACAAGTGGCATCACATGTCTTCTGAAAACTTGACACTAATAAATTTGCACATCTAAAATTAACTGGAATTGATGACTAAACAAATATTTGTTTAGCACAACATAAATCAGAGATTTTATTTCCGAAGTCTGCATCACCTAAGTATATCAATATTTCAGAAAGTAGTAAAGTTAAAAATGTATACGTCGATGGGACTGAAATATCTTTATGAAGCCAAAGTGACCTAAAAAATGCTTCGGTTGGCAAATTCGTTCTCTCGATCAAGGTAGTAGTAATATAACGGTCAAATATTGAGTAACAGGTAATTAATCTAATTGCCCGTTATTAAGAATTAATTACAATTGGTAATATTAAAATCCGTCGCGAATAAAGGTGTCTAGCGACTGCCTTAGCCAACACTAACTTGCTCAACCACAGTTTTTCGCCCGAATTCGGATTTACATGCATTCTTATGGGAAATAGCAGGAAAAGAGCAACTTCTAAACCAATGGACCGAATTGGATGAGATTTTAACCAGCGTAAGACCACATCATGAAAGTACTGATTCCGAGATTTGAGCCTAATCAGAACAGAAATATGGGAGTTATGAATTATTAAAGATCTATCGCTGGATACAATGAAGACGATACCCTACTGAGATAGCGCTCTCTGTCCGTGACTGACACAATAGCGGAGGATTTAGCCTAATCTCTGCACGAGGGGCTGCTACCAGAGGTTAAGAACCAGACTGAGCGTTGACCAGGATAGGAGGACAACGGTCAAAGCACCAGAAACAATAAATGAGCACCTAAACACAGAGACTAGAGCGTCACCTCGTTCAAATCTGGAATAAAAGGGATGATTCGGAATAGCGAGAAAACAGTTTGACTAGAATCGACACCGGAGTGTGAGCTACGTGCGATCTAGCTCGGAGTCGCGATCGGACCCGTGGTCTGGATTTGTCTTTTACTCGCGTGAGTGTTTAGAGCCATGGAGTAGAACAGAGTAGGCCCAGGGGGTCGTTTCCCCCTCGCCGTCAACGCATTCGTACACATACGTGTGGTATGTGAGAATAACGCCAGACACGTCCACCTGTGTCAATCGTCCGAAACAACGTCCTAAGTTAGCAGAAGTTAATAACATTTAATATCCATGTGTGTCCATGTAAAACCGCGAACGGCTCATTACGTATGTTCGGCTCATCGCCCAAGCCACGTATCTCTACGTACGAGTGACCGCGAAGGACTGACCTATTACTGCGCTAGTTGTCGTATGGAGTCGACAGTGTACGTGTACCGTCATGGACGTCCCTGCGAAGTGAACGAGTGAAGCCAGGATCCATTTTCGCCAACCAGGATAACAGCAAAGTACAACGCTGGAGTGTGGACGTCTTCCAAAACTGTAGGACCACTTTCACCCTACCCAGATCAGAGGGAATGCAGCGAAGGTAAGATCCAACCATGTGCGTGTGTGAGAGAGATGACGCCAATCTACCGCGAATCTGCGTAAATCAAATCATTGCATGACTTAAATCAGTGCTATGGCATACCTAGACATCGTTATTCCGGCGGACTAATCACGTTATAGATCAGAGTTTATGTTAACAGCAAAAAATAGTTCATTGAAATATATTTATACCTTTAGAAAATATAGTAGGGTTCGCATAAGGAACAATTATTCACGTTATGCTTAAAACCATAAACGGTAAATTGTAAACGGCAATGTAGCCAAGAAATAGCATGAGTATAGTCAAAGTATTAATTAATCTAACCTTTGTAATTGTCATATTGTCGCAATATGCCATGGAATGAGTGTATGAATGAGAGATCGAGTGAAAGAGGGCGAGATGTACTGTGTATTTATCTGTGCTTTAATATATGTGTATATTCAGAACCACCGTAGTATTATGTAACGTCATTTCAGGTACTTAAAATCAAATCCTCCTAGCTTTATTCTCGGTAACTCCGACTGTAGGCACTTATCCTGACCGTATTATAATTCATGCAATGTTTAATCCGCGTGACAGGTGTCACGGGGAGCGATTCTGCGTTGCTTAGTTCAGTTGAGTTAATTTAGCGCGTAACAGTAACAATAAGACCACTAGATAGGCCTACATAGAGATTATTCATTAATCACAAGGGATAGAAAGTTAACCTTTGAGGTGCTCAAAGATCTGTACATGTAATGCTGTGCGTTCGTTTTGACTCCTGGCCAAAATATCGCGTGACAGAACGGCGAGGCGCGCGTAGATGCCGGCAGTTTCAATTAGTAACGTCCCGCTTATTTTTACGCACATATCTTAAGCATGCAGGAAATTGTATTTGTATTGCATAGCGAGTACTAACCTGTGTTATAAGAGTTGTTCAAAGTGGTGGAAATCGATGTCCATTGTGGATAAAAAAAATCGAAAGATGACAATTGACATATATTATACTTCCTGTATCTTAGGGACAAATAATTATTTGACAACAAACAGTATGTACTGTAATTTGGTGGGCTGAAGTACCAATAAATTAAATATTAAAATTCTTGATTGCTTAATGCGTTTGTCTGTTCGAGTAAAATACATGCATGCAACACTAATACCCATGGATTTTTCAGAAAATATGATATCATAGACTTATAAAATACTTATACATATATTACAAAAAATAAATTATCGTTATTGGTCAACATATTTACACCCGCTGCAAAATGACTTCGGACCTCATAACAAAAGAACAAAAAATACAGAAAATTTATGTGATAAGCTATTATTAAGCTATTAGATACAGCAAAAAATGCATACGGAGTCATGTTGCCTTTACTTTTGAGAACCATTTGGATGCGCGTGGGAATGGAATCACTAAGACTTCGGAAGCAATTTAAGTACACTAAGTTGCTCACCAAGGCAGTTTATTAAGTTAAAAAAAACACTTAACAGGTAACGTTTCAACCCTATATCAGGGTCTTCCTCAGACGAAGAACTAAACTAAAATGATGAAATATACTACACAGATAAAGATTACATACACATAGCAGGGTCACTAGCCACACAACAACAAATCAAGTTGACAGTCCTTATGTAGGAAGATTTCTCCCAAGGAATTAAACATATCACCTCCTGACAGTTGACTAATGGGTGTACTACACTGACAAGTGATTGACAGGTCAAGATTCAAGAGTCTAGAATCACCTGTTTACCACTAACCCACCCCTCCTGCCTTTTTGGATATGGGTGAATACCTCCTTCCCTGGTCTTCTTCTTTTCTCTTCTTTCTTCCTTGTTCATACTTCTTTTTCCCTCATTCCTTTTCTTCATCCTTTCAACTTTCTCTAACACACTCTTCCATTCCTTGTTTATCTTGAGTCCTCCATTCCAATTCATGATGTCTTCTCCTTTCTTTTCTATTTCTTTGGCCTCCTTCCATTTTCTCACTAGTTCTCTCTTCTCTTTTCCTGTGGTTCTAGACAGGTGGTTCTAGACTCTTGCTAATCTTGACCTGTCAACAACCTGTCAGTGTAGTAGACCCATTAGTCAACTGTCAGGAGGTGATATGTTTAATTCCCTTGGAGAAATCTTCCTAGATAAGGACTGTCAACTTGATTTGTTGTTGTGTGGCTAGTGACCCTGCTATGTGTATGTAATCTTTCTGTGTGTAGTTTATTTCATCATTTTAGTTTAGTTCTTCCTCTGAGGAAGACCCTGATACAGGGTTGAAAAGTTACCTGTTAAGTGTTTTTTACCTTAATAAACTGCCTTGGTCAGCAACTTTGTGTTTTTAATGTGGAAACAAGGCTTAATTATATTATAATTTAAGTCCTAAAAATGAAATTGAACTTCCCATTGTTAGAAAGATTTCCATGGAAAAGAAGCCTAAATATTGGACATGGAATGAAATTTTCTACGGAATCCGATAGAATTGTGCGTAAAATCATTTCTCTATCTCAGTTAGCAACGGAGATATGGGCGTTTGAAATTAAGTAATTGTTTATTTCAAATCATCTCCATGGAAACAACAACAATGGATAAAAATGAGATTCAACTTTCCATTGTTAGGAAGGTTTCCATGGAAAGGAAGCCTAAATATTGGACATGGAATGAATTTTTTTTACGGAATCCGAAATAATAGCTTTTCACATGAATTTTCTGTATTTTTTGTGCTTTTGTTATGAGGTCCGAAGTCATTTTGTGGCGGGTGTAAGAGCTAATAACCAATGAACTATCTACATGATAATATATCTATGTTACATAGTCCACGTAGGTGCATTCTATATTGTTTCCATAATTGCAGACGAATTAATGTATTCCTAGTTAAATTTGTTGATACTCTAAAAAGGATCATTGTTAATTTACAAGTAAGCTATAAATTCAGAAAATGAAGATAGTAAATGAAGCTTGAGTGTCATAGCTAGAAATTAGGGTTCAATTAACAATAGTAGTTCACAAGGAAAAAATAGTGTGCTAATATTTTATATTTTACAGAATCGAAAAGAGGCCAAAGTATCAAATCCTAGTAGCGAGGAAAATATTTCAATCCTGTATCAAATATTTTGAGTTCAGTTTAGGCCTTCCCGATGGCGCAGTGGTAGCGTTGTCGCCTTGTAATCAAGGAGTCCCGGGTTCGATTCCCGGTGGAGGAACATAGTGGTTCGGATCCCATTATAAACTGTAGGTCCAGTCCCGATTAGCCTCACTGTACATAAAGTGGACTCAAAACACTAAATCAATCAATCCAACCCTGTTCAGTTTTCTACAGGGTGAATGATTGCCTGCCCAACCGCTAGCTCGTGGTACTGGGCGAGGCCCCACGAGGTCTGCCTTGGACGCACAGGACGAGCTTGCGACAGGCGCATAGAGAATCAAACTGAACATTTCATATGTACGAAATATCAGCCGCGGCTCTAAGGGAAGAGTCGCCGTGCCATGGCTCTACCCTCAGAAAAAGCACTTGCTTCGCCAAAATATAGTTAAATTAATACATTTACGAACAAGGAGATTCGAATCTCGCAAGCGTTCAAGATTACGACCGCTTCAATCCCTGCGCCACATCTTCAGCTGTTCTCAACAACACCTCATGTGCATGCAAAACAGAAAAAAATATACACATTTCCTTACCAAATCTTTCTGCTCGATGTTTTCACAATTTATGAATAACGTTGAGTCGTTTACTGTTGATTATGTTATTTGAAGTCATACATGCTGCTGCTGTGAAGAGATAGATGTTGGTTGGTGATGCTGTATTTCCTGCAGTCTTCTTCACGTGCCTAAGAATTTATCACTAGCAAAGAATTTAACAATGCTGGTCCCATTTCTTTTTTTTTTTTTTGTATCACTTAACATTGAAAATATTCTTTCCATTTCCGCGTTAGAATGTGGTAATGTTAGCACTATTTTCTCGAGAGTGGAAATACTTTCGAAAAAGAACTTGCCTTCAGAGTTCTTGGTAACCGATAACATGTTCCAAAATTCTGATGGAGCACCTTTTCACAATAAAATGTTATTTTCGAACATTGAAAAAAGTCCCTACGTTTTCCAGATGTGCCGAAGCCGATTACAGATGTATGAAAATCGGCCGAAATTGACACATCGGCATCCGTATCGGAATCGGCAAAAATCCGATATTTAAACCGGAACAGGTTATACTAGAGTTTTTACCTTCTAATAAATTTTATATTCTAGTTTTGTAAGATTTATTGAAAATTTGGTTATGATTCGACATTATTGTAGAGTTTTTGTAATAAAATTATTGCAAACTCATTCAGAGGATCAACCTAACTATAAATCGGAAATAAAACAGTACATTGCTGAACCAGGATCTGCTGTTGTATTGGAAATTCAAAAATTAATATTCAAACCTGAAGCAAGTCCTGAGAAAATACTTGGGCATACCTGCTGCATCAGTATTCAGTGTTGCTGAACAGATTTGAGATAAGAGAAGAAGTACGTTACTTCCTGAAGTGTTTCCAAATGTTGTATTTCTGAAGTTGAATCTGGCAGAACAGGAATTAATTTTGTATTTCAAAGAACTGCTTGTGTACTAATGTTTAATCTCTTGAGAATCCATGTTCTTCTTAAAGGTTCACATAACATTTTGTAGATGCAAATGTACATTCGCATCTCTTGAGAATATATATGTATATACATATGATATGCAATAGAAATGTACATAGAAAATTTATTTTTGTCATGCAGAAAGTAACATCCCATTTCTGTTTAATAATCTTATGTATCGGAATCGGTTAAATATCGGCATCGGTATCGGTTCCAAAAATTATCGGTGAGTAAATCGGCATCGGTAAATTTTCAGCTTCGTCACATCCCTCATTTGGCAAAATCTGTCCCTACGCGGGCAAAATATAGTGAAAAGTCCCTATGCGTAGGGACATATCCCTACAGTTGGCATCACTGGCACCTGGTTATCCGAGCCAACACAGTATGCTCCATACGTTGACGCATGCGCAGAGGCTTGAAAAAGTCTCGGCGGGAAGCGGGGAAAGTGGGAGTAACCACAAGACACCAGCAGAGCCAATTTTCGGCTGACACGACGCGAGAACCTTCGCATTGTGTTGACATAGTTGCAACCTTCAGAGAGAAGTGGCTAATCCTGACCGATATATAATACCCGTTGGAAAAGTAATTCGCGAGAATGATACGTCTCTGCCCACTTGGGAAGAACGAACATAATGTCTTTCCAAATTCATATAACCATTTAGATAGATGCGTCTAAAGAGCCATCCAGACTTCTTGTTATCGATTTGTTCCTTAAGAAAAGATATATCCCTCGCTCTCACGCACACAGACACACACGTGTTCCAACTGATGTTGACAATATTCTAGACATTTTCTGTAAAAAATAATTTTCTAAATATCAAAGGAAACTTGCATCACCAAGGAATTTTTGACTTTATAATTTTTAAAAATTCACACGAAAAGTCTATCAGTGTAAGAATTTCACTTGGAGATATTCGATTTCTTACATTGAATTTTAAAATTTTGAGATCCACATTTCATTTAGCAGATGTTGTTAGTAACACCAGTTGTTGGTGTGCCGTCTGCTGTGCTGTGGTTGCAGAATTATAAACAAAGCAAGGTGAGAATAGCGTTTTCGACTCGGTGTCTAATTGTTCATTGTTTTTCTCTGTAGTGAAGTGGAAGTGCCCATGGTGTGTGAAAGGTAGGATAGTGGGTGAAGATGAGCCAGATTAGTGTATTATTACATACATAGTTTTCCACGGTACCATACTATATTAAATTAAAAGTTAAAGAACTTAGCTGTCCTATGCCAGATTTAAACATCAATTCTATTGAAAAAAAAGGTAAAGGTGACAGGCTTCAAAAGTTTAATAGTCACATATACGGGGTATATCTTAGAAACTCTTTCCGACCTATAGGTTGTACACGTACACAGCATGCTAAGACGCCAGAGGTTACAGGTCGAATCCCGGCCTGGGCATAAGTGTTCTCTGTGTGTTCTCTCATCCTCATCTTCGCGATGTAGCAGAAAGTAGCGTAGTAAAGCGAAGTAAAAGAAACCAATATTAGGATTCAAAATTTTTGTCTGCAATTTTAATAAACAAAGTTCAGGGTCCCACGATGGCGCAGTGGTAGCGTCGACGCCTTGTAATCAAGGGGTCCCGGGTTCGATACCCGGTGGAGGCACATAGTGGTTCGGATCCCACTTTAAACTGAAGGTCCAGTCCCGATTAGCCTTACTGTGCATAAAGTGAACTTAAAACACCAACCAAGCGATAAACAACGTTCCATTTAAATTTCCTCTTTCATTAGATTTCTATGGCACACGCTAGCGAATATTTTTTTTTCGATTTCTTGATCACGTTGGTACTACCCATCATACTAGCTGCAAGCCGCCACTGCGAAATATAAATTTGATTTCAATAAATCTTTGATCACTCACTTATTGATTTGGGTTTGATTTGGTGCTTTAAGTCCACCTTGTGCATAGTAAGGCTAATCGGGACTGGACCTACAGTTTATAGTGGGATCCGAACCACTATGTGCCTCCACCGGGTATCGATCTTGGGAACCCCTTGATTACAAGGCGACGACGCTACCACTCACTCAAATTGGGAACATTTGGATTCAGGCAGGCTAATTTTTGGCTAATCACGAAAAGGTGTAGCCATGGGTGTAGTAATGGACACTTGTGGTTGTAACAACCCTACTGAATTTTAACGGGATTATTACAACCCAGATGTGGCCATGACGGTACATGTAGTGATTTTGTACTAAATTAGTTATCGACTCGGTAGCAGAGCCAGTTAAGTGGTCGATTTCGATCTCGCCGTCAAAAGTCCTGGTTCATGTCACGGAATGGCTGTTCTTTTTTAGTGTATTTTCATGACTTTCATCTAATCGTCAGTCATCCTGATCGTCGCGATTAGTGGCAGGAAACGTGACGTAAAAATGCAAATATCAGACTAGTTTGTTAAATAAATATAATTGATTTCTTTACATTAACTTATTTAATGTCAATTATTTTTATTGTTATTGGTGGGAGATAACGGCCATTAAATCGAGGGAGATTGGCCTTCATGAAACTTACCACCCCAGAATCTGCCTGGAGTAACAGAAAAAAATCGATAATAGTTGCTCAGGATCGAAGGGCGTCAGGTTATATCCTATTACCTTAGTAACTCGTTTAACCTCTTCGAAAATATTTACATTTACAGGGTGGTCCAAACAAAGGTAACCGAACACATAATACAACGGTTCTACATTTCGGTTACCTTTTTTGGCCACCCTGTATATGCCACGATAGAACTCACACACAGTGACACACAGTGACCCAACAGACACTATATGAATAGTGTCCAATGAGTAGCTGCTCGATCTTCGTACAGAATTGGGCAAGGGCAGCAGCAGGCTTTAAATTTTCTTGTCGTTCATCTTATGTTGCATTTCCCTTAAACACTGGCGTAGGAACGTTTCCAATTTTCAGGGGTTCCAAATTCATTTTTATGTCTTACATATAATAACACTGCCTTTCAAAGACCAGTAACTCAGGCAACTCATACAGCGCAGCTACATGGAGTTTGATTCATCGCGCAACCGCTGCGGACACCTGCTGTGTTTGCGCCAGACTGCGGAACCTTTCCCCGAGCTGTGAGCTCGTAGATGCATTGGCAAACAAACGCCTTGTAGTTCATTTAATTTCTACTCAAGACTGGTTTGATACAAAAATCTAACTTTGTAATTTTTAGACAAACTAGTAGCAGTGTAAAACGCGATTCATAGTTTTGAATTCTTAGTTATTTACATAATTTTCCCAGTCGAAGGATAACGCGTGAGATTTTTTATATACATTGCCTTTCACGGCCAAGGTGGCCGTGGAGCGGCGGTTAGCGTGCCGGGAAGTAAGGGCGAGTTTGCCGGCAAACTGGATACAACATCGCATAACTGATTGATTGATTGAGTGATTTGCTTTATTTTACTTCGCCTTTTGTGCCACTTTTTGGCTAATTTGCGAAGATGGGGATGAGTGATGATATACTGAAATTGATAAATGGACGCTTCCAAACATCCATGCCAAGATTCGAACTCGGGACCCCTGGCTCCGTGTAACTGTAACCGCTAGCTATGTAATGAAATAAGCTCGTACAGTTACAATTAAAATTAGCATGTACCTTGTTACAAGAGGTGTTGAAAATGATGTCCTCCTGCATTTACACATTAAATGCATATTTATACGAAATTCCTCTTCCGAAATTGCTTCAATTGTTCTCCTGATATTTTCTTTCAATTCTTATGAAATATCGCTTCAGGTTCAAAAGCTTGGTAGCTCGCCACCAGACGTCATGAAAATGTATGTTTAATGTGCAAGGAAAGATTTTTTACTAGTCGTGCTCCAATGTCGTCTAGTTTCTCCCCAGTAAGCACACGCCATTTTACCCTTAGTTTCTTATGAAGAGCAGACCCTGTTTCCCTAAATTTGTTCACAAGTATCCGAAAACTCTCTCTGGGTCAATCGGGAACGTCTGGGAATTCTGCTGCAAAACGCATTCTAACTTCCATACAAGAATTTGTAATTACGTAAGAGTCGTACATAAAAATTAGTTATTTTAAATTGTACGGATAGCCTGGCATTATTAGACTGCAGAAAAGTAAATACGTAAACTAAAACAAAACGATCTAAAACACTTGTTAACACTTAACACTTCCCAAGCAAGTGCAAACTGTACACCAGCTATCTGGATACTGAAGCACTGTCACGTCCTGTGCCAGTGCTGTGCGTCTAAATGCCGGCAGATTCGTTCTTACTTGCCGGAACGCTATCCCCTGGTCCTCGGCCACCTCGGCCGTTAAAGGCTCTGTATCTATTGTTATTCTCTTTGTATCCCAGGACCTCCCCAATGGCGTAGTGGTAACGTTCTCGTCTTGTAATGAAGGGGTCCCCGGGTTCGATACCCGGTGGAGACACATAGCACAATGGTTCGGATCCCACTTTAAACTGTAGGTCCAGTCCCGATTAGCCTTTCTGTGCATAAAGTGGACTTAAAACAACAATTCAATCAATCAATTTTTGTATCTTAAATTGCCATCTGTTTCAGAAAAAGTCACATGAGTTTGTCTGTTCACGTCTGATAGTGTGGCCTCCCCGATGGCGCCGTCGTCGCCTTGTAATCAAGGGTTCCCGGGTTCGATACCCGGTGGAGGCACATAGTGGTTCGGATCCCACTTTAAACTGTAGGTCCAGTCCCGATTATCCTTACTGTACACAAAGAGGACTTAAAACACCAACTTAAAATTGCACGTTTTCCGTTGTTCACATACAGTCTTCGTGATAACTACTATATGATTACATGTTTTTGGAAGTAATGCGTTACTTGTAACACAATTGCATGTAATAGTTACTTTTTAGTAACGGAAACTCGAACTAGTTACTTTTTTAAAATCAGTAATTGTAACCAAGTTACTCTTTTTTTCAAGAAACTGCGGTGACGAAATTAGAAGTTATATTTTACAGTGCTTCCTTTACGTTATTTAGCCAGATTATTGCATTAACAATAACTTTTAATTATCTATAATAAAGTTATTGTAAAAGTAACTTAGTTACCTACAACTGCTCCTGATTTGCTACCTCACACGAGTAACTGTAACTGAATTACATCAAGGCGAGATAACTGCAACTCAGTCGCTTAAGAAAAAAAAAACTTTTACATACTCTGCAATTTCAAATTAAACAATTTGATTGCATAAACGCAGGGCAGGCTCTCTGCACTGGAACACAGAAACCTCTGCATTTCCCTGCCATCTAGCGGATACGTGTGAAACTATTATCGTCAAATAATGGAACTGCAAAACTTCGAGCACTTCTGCCATCTGACGGAATAAAAGTGAAACGCCTTGACTTTCTTCAACTGTAGATTACACCACCTGAATCAACATTATAGATACTTGGTTGCCTGAAAGAAGTGGGGTGGAGTTGGATTGTGGGAAATTTGTTCGGGAAACTATCTTTGTGGAGGGTACGTAGGACTGATACTATTATGCTGAAGACTGGAATTTGGTTCCCAGCATTGCGAAGATTGAATGACAATGAATTGGAAATTATGAATAGGCTAATCATTAATTCTTTGAAATTAGAATCTTCTTTCGAAAGTTAAAATAAATAAAGCTTGCAGATTTTGTCGGGAGCATTTATCTGATGAAAGCCATTATTTTGAAATTCGAACAAAAAAGGGATATTTGGATAGTTGTATGTTTTGATTGGCTTGATTTTTTATATGTTGAAGTAGGTCATGAGAAATTAATATTGTGTAATTTTGAGACCTTTAAAAAATTTTCCCTCCCCTGTAGAAAATGTCAAAGTTCAAGGTCAGACCCTCCATTTTTCATGAAAATTGAAACGTGGGTAAGTTCGGAGTGCTGTATCTTTGGAAATCAACAACATCCCAAACTTTTGTTTTGATGGGACATTGTTACTTTCCATTGTTATGCCGCAACAAAGAGGACCCAAAAAGCAGTTTTTTCCTGTTTTCGGCCCTTAATATTTTGGTTAAGCAACAGTACCCCAAAAGATTTGTTAACTGGGCATTGAAGCTCACTATTAGGACAAGCTACCTGATATAGCACATTACTGGGATATTGATGCTGTTAGCAGATATAACCCTTTGAATACTCAAAAATTGCGAAATCCGCAACTTTAGAATTAGACTCATCTCAAAACAGCATCAAGCCAAAAATAAACTAAGTATGCCATCTTGAAGCTGAGAATATGTACTAACACATGGAAATGAAAATACTTTCAGGCCTTACCCCATTTTTGAGAAAAAAATAAATTAAAATGTTAAGAATGTCAATGTAAATTATCACACTTCCTCCCCTATCAAAAAGTGGAACAGCCCTTTATCCTACTTTTCTTTGTTTCAAATGGAACAGCACATGTCTTGACAAGTTGTGGGACAGTTTCCGTTTTTTTTTCTTTGATGGCTAGCGTAGTGGTAACGTGGCATCCTTGTAATCAACGGGTTCAGGGTTTGATACAAGGTTGAGGCAGTACAAGTTGTTCGGATTCCATTTTAAACTGCAAGTCCCCAGTCCCGATTATCCTTCCTGTGCATAAACTGGGCTTAAAAATAATGCTCTACTAAGCTCTCTATACAGTGGTGTGCCAAAGACTTTCAACAAGGGATGGGGGCTTATTCATTTTCTTAGAAGGCAGTCATCTTTTGGCATCTTTTCCTGACTTTGACATTCATTTTACTGGTCCAAAGTGGTGGAGGGGGGTTATTATCCGCACCCCCCCCCATTTAGGCATGCCACCCTATATTGCGAGAAAAATACGTTTGCAAAATGTTCTGTATTAATGTACCAAAGGAAACTTAACTTTCTTGTAAAAGTAAAAGTCTGTACACGTAGCACTATGCTGTGTGTGCGAGGTTCCCAAAATAAACCGATTTCAATTCAGGTAGGCCTAAGAGCGGATCTTCGTGGTGGAGTGGTTACCACAGCACACCACGACACCAGGGGCACAGGTTCGAATCCTGTCTGGGAACGATTGATTGATCTTTGTGAGTGTCGCTTCATCAATTTCATATCATCATTCACCCTCATTGCTGCGATTAGTCAAAAGTGACAGAAAATCGACGTAAAATAATCCAGTATCAATTTCAAATAGGGCTAGGAAAGGCAGGCTTAGGATATTTCCATCATCTTTAATATTGTTACTGCAAATAACCAAAGTGCTCTTTTTTTATGATCATGGCATTTTTTAAAATACATTTTAGAATATCAGACACCAATTTATAATTTTCGGGTGCTTCACCTTGCAAGCATAATGGGGTATTCCAGATGTGCCGGGGTCTCTTTGAATTTGTAGTGTAAACTCTTATATTTAACTTGACATATTGCACTTATCGATTTTTTTATTTTTTTAAAACGAATTAATTGTGATGGGTGTGCAATGAATGATGTTCGTTTAGTCCTACTTAATCACTTGCCACAAAGTTCTAGTACTAAAGTTATCCGGAGCAAGCAAGGAAGTTTTGCAAGGTCAGCTTCATGTACACAAGATTGCATAGTTTGAAAGTTTTATGGAGAGTTGTTCCTTCACAACGCTGTATCTATTTGTAAAAGTTTACTCTGGCTAGATACATGGTCTAAGTGATTTAACATTGAAACTGTCTAAATGTTTCCATGCAGTCTAGGCTTGAACGACAAATTTCAGAGTCGAAATGGTACGTAGCTAGTAGCTAAATTTGGAATTAGCACATATTATATTTTGTGCAATGTAGGCATTCGAGGTGACGAACCTCCTAAGGTTCCTCAAAAAGAATATCAATGGAAGATGTATGACTACTAGAGAGGAGGGCCAGACTTCGGATTTTTCTATGTACCTTTCATATGTCTTTATGTGCTAAGCAGCTTCATAAATAGGTTCTTCCTTAGCCAAAAGGTCCTCTTCTATCTTCAAATATGATATCAACCCTCACACAGTTTGCAAGTAGCAAATTCATAGCCAAATTACCTGGCGAAATAAATACCCTACGGTCAATACTAGAAAAATTTAAGGAGAAACCAAATTCTTTGTGTGGGGTCCCAGATTTCGAATCCGCCCTGGGCATGAGTTCTTATCATAAATTTCATTACTAGATCATCACTCGTAGCGATTAGCCAATAATGACATGTCTTCTGGTAGATGCACTTCACCGGTGATGCTAACTCCCCGCACATAATATACCTACTTCTCTCGTCTGCCTTCTGCTTTTGTAGATTTGACTATCATGAAAGCACACGTGTCGACTGTACAACTAATAAACAGATAGCATGTTCTAATGTTCTTCCTGGGTGTAAGGTGTGACCGTTTCTGAACACACGTAAATGTTGACCTCACTTCCCTGGAAACTGCAGTCTTGGAGACCAACGAGGCTGCGGCGTGTGGATCTGCAGCCAGTAAAATTCTCTGTAGGACTGTGTTGTCCTGCGTTCTGTTCATATATGTTCTGATTGTCCCTATACAGCCTCAGTTTTTAACTTCGATAAGGATATTTTTGTCCTCAGAGACACATGCTGATTATTTTATCTATTTTAAGGAGCTTGGCTCCCTGTAATGTGACAGGTGCAAGTAGCCTAAGTGCTGACGTATCCAAAAGTTTAATTTTAATTAATCAATAACGTTCTTCCATGGACATCGTTAACAAATAAACAAATTATTAATTATTAGTTGCAACTACTACTAATAAATAATAAAATTACTGATAATTTAATTATTATTAAATGTTATTACAGTTGCCTAACAATAATACGTTGTTCAATAATCGATACCAGTTACAATAGGTGTAATTAAGTAGAACTGAACGAACATCCGGCTAGAAGCATTCGCTGCACACCCTACACAATTAATTCGCTTTATATAATTTCTGAGGTCAAAATCAAAAGTGCAATATGTCAAGTTAAATATAAGAGTTTACACTACAAATTTTGTTTTGAACACTTTCTTCTCAGATGCCTAGGTTATTAGTAATTTAATGAAATGATTAGAAAATAATACGAAATTTTCTTACTAATGCGTGGTTTACTAATTCAGGGTTGCTCCTATCGAAAAATCTAAGATAACCTTAAATATAGAACACATCTTCAGTTTTCATTTGAAAAAAAATTGTTGACATCAGACAATTGGTTTCAGAGATATAGTCGTTTCTTTTTCAAATGTCGACATACGCCATCTTGGATTGGCCGCCATTTCTATTAGCTACCACTTTGAAATGGCAAGCATGTTTTTTTGGTATCCTTACACACCCATATAAGTGTGGCATAAAGGAAAATTAGTACCCTTAAATTATACAGAATTCTTGATCATATGCGCCGACTCCATGGGGTTTGGGGGGCTCGAGCCCCCCCCCCCCCAATGTTAACGATGTGAGGGCAGAGCCCCCAAATAATTTTGCTTTATAGGATCTTATGTATTATTTTTTTTTTTTTTGCTTCTCTTGTAAAGTTTACTCAGAATTGTGCCACATGAACTTAACTTTAAATACACATTTGAAATGTTCTAGGCCATCAATTTGGGGGGCTGAGACCGGTAAACCATTAACTTTGGGGGGGGGCTATGACCAGAGACAGCAAAACACATGACTTATTACTATATACTAAGTATGTAATTATGAGTATTGTTAAAATTTTTGCTAAAAAGAGTTTCAAAAGATGATGTGCATGAACTAGGGTAGTGGATGAGACTTTTGGCCTACAAATGGCTCTAACATGACATTCAGAACGAGATCATTGATATATTAGGGAGATGTGTTTTGCGCTCCGTGGTAGCAGATATTAAAAGTCGGGAATATTTTGCTATATGGTTGACGAAACTTGTGAAATATCCATTCGTGGACAATATTAATATTCTTCATTAGAACTGTGAATAAAATTTTGATATTTTTGAGGAATTCATGGGCTTTTACGTGATTCAAAACACTGAGATCAAAACTTAAAAAAGGGAGAGAGTGAGTCATTCATTAATTTATTTCAGTGATCAGAGCCCCCCCAATAATTTTGACAAGTCGGCGCCCCTGTTCTTGATTTTGGCCACTTGGCCCATTGACTATATTGCTTTGAACTTCTTCCCTTATGTGACCGTTACACCACAAGAGCAACCAACACATGAAAGTTTTCATGATGACTTTTCTAATTTTTTGTAGAGTTTCTCTTTCCTTATTTATTTTGTGCATATGCCGAATGCGTTTGTGGGGGCTAATGCCAGGCTGTATGGAGCTTAGACCCCCTAGCCGCTACCTAACTACGCCCATGCCTATGCCTACCCCCCTGAAAGGCAGCGTCCTCACACATGTGTGTTCAATTTGTCAAGAGGAGATGTGTATATCTGAACGAAGTAGCAGTTATATGCGAATTCTAATGTTCCAAGAGCATTAAAAGATGGCAGCACATAATGTTCTAATTAATTTTATATTTATGTATTTGTTACACGAGTATAAAATATATTATAATCATTATTTGTATATAAATATATTATATTAACAACTTAATAAATGTAGTATATTTTCGTTCTATTTTAAAATTTATTTGTCGTCGAGTGTAATATTCCGTAATAGTTTTGGTGACAGTGTTACTGAAGTAAATCTATCCACGATTTTTTAATTTTTTTTTTCATCTCTAGGCTGGGACCTCTTCACCGAATCTCTAACCTTGCTTTGCCGATTCGACTTGCAACGCAACGAACTGTGTAGCATACGCACAGGGAGCACAGCACGTTCATAGGCATTCAGGGGCGGACAGTTGTCATCACGGCACTGGAGGAGATTCAGCTCTTTCCTATTTTTGCTGAATTTCAGTTAATCCTTTTCTCGTTGGCTCTGGTTGCTGTTCTTTTTCTCACTGGCTGTTTGGTTCCAAAATCTTTTTTTGGTAAGTGTCTGTTCCAAGACTTTGACTCTGACTCTCCTTCACGTGAAAAGTGCAGTTTCCACACTCGCCGATTCCAAAGTAGTGTCAGTGAAACAAAGTATAAAGGGCTCCCCCAACAGGTTGGGGGTACTGTCCCTAGAGATGTCAGAGCCAGAGGCCGGTACCAGCTGGAAAACCAAAATTCCAGAAGCTCTTCCATGGATTACCGCGATCGGTCTAGGTCACCACTTGCCAACAACAAAAAACAGAAACTTCCAGAGCGAATAGACTAAAGACAGAAATAAACCGACATAAACACACAGAAACCACTTGTTTAAAATTTCCTTCTTTCCATCTACGACACCAAATACAATACCGCAAAACATGTGTTCCAACAAACATCTAAAGATGTGCCAAGGGCACAAATTTGTCAAATACTGTTCACCCGTAATGGCACCATATTCAAATCTCCAGATCCAGACTTTGCAAAACAAAGCTTCTTTTGAAATTTATGGAGCTAAAGCAAATATCCAAGCACTGAATGCTTCCACTCAAAAACAAATACCACCACCACATAAATCCCCACTACTATCAGTTGTCATCAGGGGTGTAGAACCTGGCTTTACAGACGAAGAGATCTTTGAGGAATTGAAATGCGCATGTGTACAAATCCGCAAATGTATCCGTATTCGCAAAAACAACGGACCCACATACATGGTGCGGGTCCTAACAGACTCACAAAATGCTGTAGACACACTACTACACAGTGGAGTATACATATACAGACGCAGATACAAAACTGAAACATCCCGTTCTCAACAACCTCTTCCATTGCGGTGTTAAAAATGCCAACAGTATAACAAGCACACTACTGCTGAATGTCCAAACCGAGATAAATGCGGATAATGCTCAGGACTCCATTCAACCAAAGAATGTCAAAACCAAACTGCTCCACCAAAATGTGTCACATGTACGGAAAACCATCCTACATACAGTTACAAATGCAAAGCCAAGCCAGATGCAATACCTGAACACCCTGACCTAACAGTTCCGTTGCGCACCAAAGACACTGCTAGAGAACCTTAAATGTGCTCCTACAAAAATAGAGAAATTCTTAATCATAATTTTTCTTGTGCAAGGTGATGGTCTAAGTGTTTTTCAGTATTAGGAGTGGTACTTATTCAGTGACGGTAGTGGGAAATTTACTTCAGTGAGGAAAGTAATAATTTGCTATGGTGCGGCATGTGTTGGATATATCACGTGCCGTATTTCCGAAGGATGATCGATATTATACAGCTGATAGTTAGGATGTTGTGGATCTATCAGGAAGGTATACATGGTTAAGAATAGTATGCAGTGGTATGTAGGAAGGCAGGCGTGAAGAGCATCCTCGTACATTGTGCTGAGAAGTTTGTGGATGGTGCGAGTTCATTCGACCAGTTATATATTTGTGACGGATGGCATCGATGTGGGTTGTGATTTTGGGAAAGGTTACTCGCTCGTACAGTAGTCGTGTAGGACTTGGTAGGACTACTCAGAAGGCCAAACGAAGAGCATGTCTTTCCATAACTTGTAGTTTGTGATAGAATGAGTCTGGGGCTGATATCCATGCAGTGTGGCCGTAAATAATTGCTGGTAGAAGGAAAACCTTGTAGGTATGTAGGACAGCCTGGGAGTTGAGTCCCCAGGATGTTCCAATTAGCCGTTTGAGCAACCTCAGACGATTTGTAGCTTTCTGGGCAATGATGAGCAAGTGAGGTTTCCAGGTTAGCTTGGAGTCAAATATGACTCCCAGGTAAATTGCAGTGGTGGTAGGCAGAATGGGAGTTCCCCGTATTTTGATGTTTAATAATGTTGGGTTCCTTTGGATCTTTAAGCGACAGCCTGTCTGTAGAAACACCAATGCTTGTGTTTTGAGAGCATTAATTGTGAGACGCCATGTGTCACACCATCTCTGGAAGGAGTTTATAGCTAGTTGGAGAGCTTTGATTATAGCTTGGATGGTTGAACAACAGGCGAGAAATGCGGTGTTGTCGGCGAATTGGTCGGTAGAAACTTGTGGGGGGTTTGGCATATCGGCAACGTATAGTATGTAGAGTAATGGTGATAAAGCAGCACCCTGTGGAACGCCAGAGTAAGGGAAAATTGGGTATGACATCGCTCCATTTACAGTGACATAAGCGATCCTATTTGTTAGGAAGGTGTGGACTAATCTGACATAGCAAAGCGGTAATTGGAATTTATGGAGCTTGTAGATGAGTCCAGTATGCCATACTTCGTCCAATGCTTTCTCCAAGTCGAATAGCACTAGACAGGATGGTTTGGAAGTGTTGAACTGATTTGTGATGCGAGTCGTTAGTTTTAACAAATTATCTAGGACACTATGTTGAGGTCTAAAGCCTGCTTGGTGCGACGGAAGTAAACTATGAGCTTGTAAGTGCATGTGTATGCGTCGAACAATGATGCGTTCGAATATTTTGCTAAAGGTTGATGTGAGCTGAATAGGTCGATAGTTTGTGAGGTTGGTACTATCTTTGTTTGGCTCTGGAAATCTTCCAGTCTGTCGGGTAGTGTCCTGTGCGGAGGATAAAATTGTAGATTATGGCCAGAAAGGACAGCAATGCAAGTGGAGCCTGTTTAATCAATACGTATGTAATATTGTCCAAGCCGGGAGCAGTGTTTCTCTTCCTACGCACAGTATTGAGAATATCGTCTGTTGTAATAGGAACAGTTAGAGCATTATTACACTACACTACACAAAAACAAGCTCCCCAACAAAAACGGACACCAATGTTGTTGGTAGTCATTCGAGGAGTCGATCCATCCCTTACCGATGAAGAAGTAACTGAAGAACTGAAACTTGAAGGACACACCATAGCTCGCTGCCTGCGAATCCACAGTAACCACGGTCCTACATATATGATCCGGGTTTTAACACCGGATCAACACACCATAGATAATCTTCTTCAAAGTGGAGCTTATATATATAAAGGAAAATATCGAGTGGAACCATCCAAATCACAAGCACCACTTCCAATCCGCTGCGAAAATTGTCAATAATATAATACTCACCACAACAACCAAAGTCACAAACAACCCAAGTGCGGCTACTGTGCAGATGACCATAGCACCAAAGAATGTAGAAACTTACAACAACCACCAAAATGGCTACGTGTAACGACCAACATCCAACGTACAGCTACCGCTGCAAATCCAGGCCGAAACCTGACGAAGATCACCCAGAGGTGACGGTTCCAATTCGAATTCCAGAATCAAACACGGAAGACCTTCTCAACACACCAGTTACACTAGGAAAAATGCTCAACTTTGTGACGGTGACTCTTCAAAATATCCATCCATTTAGAAGACCTTATATATTACAACAAATCACCTATGCCGCTAAGAGCATATTTAATGTTCAATGACATGCTACCTATTCTGGTCCCTATGTGCACTTTTACTCTAATCAACATGAAACTACAGTTTGAAGCTGATTGATAATGGATTTGAAGGTTTTACTTTTGAATATCCGTTCACTTCCATTCCATAAAATTCTATTTGAACATCTATTAGTAGAGGAAGAGATAACAGCGTTTCTCTTGAATGAAACCTTCCTCACACCATGGACACCTTGTCGTATACCATATTATACGCTACATCGATGTGATAATCCACAACCAAGACTGAGGGCAAGTGGAGGTACTGGAATAGGTTTCTCCCCAAATCCCCTCTCGACATCACCAAATTCCACTTATGAATATACCAGAACATAATGTAACTACATTGTATCAAAAAACTATGAGTATTACTTTGGTCACAATTTACGAGCAACCAAAATATCCAATTCCTTACGACTTAATGCAGCATGTATCACAAAAATTTCGGAATTATATCATAATGGCCAACATCAACATACATAGTCTACCTCTCCTAGAACGAACGCAATTCTCTCAGTTAATTACCACTCAAACCACTGGAATAAAACATCATATTCCAGAGCATACAAGACCCATCTCTCGGTCAACTCCAGATATTGTTATCACTTCTGCAAATCTCGCACAGAAATGCACTATTAAAGTTCTTGGTACACTAGGTAGTGACCACCCCCCAATAAAACTTACACTTTGCTGCAGAAACAATGTAACCACTGGTCCATCACGCTCTCGATATGTTCTCCATTACGATAAAGCGAATTGGCCAGCCTACACAGATCATATCCAAGAAGGGACATCGGATTTAATAATTCCTACCACAGAAGAAGACCTTACTACTGTGGTCGATCGGATTACTCAAGAAATTCAAACCGCAACTTCTCTGCATGTGCCACGGTCTAAAGTTCTTCCCTACAAACAAAATCTTCCTCCTCGATATCTAACCATGATAACTCGTTCCCGTCAGCTGTACAGGGACTATATTCGAACCGGTAACCTTGATTCCCTGCGACATCATCGTTAATTACAGCGCACTGTGCACAATTACATCGTTGCTTACAAAAGGTTAAACTGGACTCATGCTTGCAACCAGCTGAATAGATCTTCAAATACAACCCAATTCTGGTATCGACTCAAAGGTCTAACTTGGCAAAAATCATCCACCTCATACCCTGTATTTCTTCAAGAAACACCTCTGCAAACTGATGAAGAAAAAGCTGACGCATTCGCTGGCAATCTGCAAGACATATTCACTCCGATTTCTCCAGAACCACCAATACGCCGTAACCCGGTGGATTCCTTCAATTTCAATTATGATGATTTAAAACCTACAAATACTCACACTCTACCAGACAATAAAATATATTAACTAACCCCATCAGAGCCGGAGATATACAACTGACGAAATACTGCCCCTGGATTCGATTATCTTTCTTACCGACTTATTAAAGAATATACACATTCATCCTTCGCACTGGGGTTTTTTCCTATAGCATGGAAAGCATCAAAAACCTTGATGTTTCTCAAACCCAACAAATCCCCACAATCGATAAACTCCTATCGACCAATACAACTTACCTCTGTGTTCAGTAAAATTATCGAAAAGATTCTGGTAAAGAGACTCCATGCACACTTGACTACAAAAAACTTACTTCCTCTCCAACAAGTAGGATTTACACCTTCCTTTTGTATTAACGATCAACTCCTTCGGCTTACTACTATGATTACGAATCAATACAATGCCTTAAAAGCATCCTGCTTATTGTTATTCGACCTAGAAAAGGCATTTGATAAGGTGTGGCATCCAGGCCTCATTTATAAACTAACCAAATTTCAGTTACCTTCCTGTTATATTCTTTCGATTTATAACTTTTTTGTTACGAAATTTATTCTTATTTGTATAAAATTTGAAATCGAGGGGGAACCAACTGCCCCTCTGTGCTCCCCTGCATGTGCTCTTGGCTGTTTGGAATAAAATAATGCAAGAAAGACGTGAAAACTATATAATTTAATCTTCAGTATCCTTTTGTCCTGTTACTCTTAGATTCTTCTAGCCTATCTTTCTTTAGTTCAATGTTTGCCCCCCTAGAATTGATTTCCGTCGTAGGTTGGGGGCAATGCCCCCCTGCCCCCTGTTGTTGCGCCACTGCACCGTCTTCGCCCGTAGTTGCTTTGAACTTCCATCAGCTTAAAAATACTTCATTTTCTATAAGAGCATAATATCGTTTAATAACGGCGATAAGATCCCTCTACCCTAAATTTCTAGATGAAAGTATAATAATATAGCGGCATGCACGTCTGGAAGGGGGGCAAGGATGGCCACATCTCCCCTTTAGAAAACGAATGTCAACCTAAAAATATATATTTCACACGTATAATTTGATTTCAGTCATAGTAATTTACATTAATTATTATAATAAGGGCCGCGGTGACTCAGTCAGTCCGTGCTTGAGCACGGGAGAGGCAGGTCGAAGCTAAGCAGTCGTGCGGGCTTAGATAACGCGTGACGCGTAAAACCGAGTGCGAGTGTTGGGCCAAGTGAAAAATAGGACTCTGATAGGTAATAGTATTGACAATAGTTAATAAGAACAAAAAGGTTAGTAATGGATAGTGAAAATACCATTTTGATAAATTTCGCATATGGAGCAGGAAAACCTAGTGCAATGGACAAGCATGAGTTCATTTACAGTCAGTTTAAACTTAGTATTGATGAAATTTTAGCAATACAAATACCGACAACTGCGCGGGGTTTTTATTTGAAATTAGTGCGACAACGTACTATGTTAAAATTACTAGAACAAGTATGATAATGATAACGTAGTGAAAGTAAACATTAGCGACGCAAGTCGAATAGTGAAATACGTACGCGTATTTAATTTACCTATGGAAGTTGAATTAAGACAAGTGCACGGGAAATTCAGTGAATATGGAACAGTGGATGAAGTGATAGAAGAAATGTAGAGTGAAAAGTTTCGTTACCCTGTGCCTAGTGGAGTACGTATCGTAAAAATGTCAATAAAGAAGCCAATACCATCATTCGTAACTATTGGCAAATATAAGGCCCACGTGATATATACGGGACAAACTCCAACGTGTGAGTTTTGTGGATCGGTTGAACCTTTAAAATACAGTTGTAACCAGCGGAAAATGACTACACTACGGGTACCACCGAAAGTAAAGGTAACATACAGTAAGGCAGTATTGCCCAATGAAACCGACATAGTAAGCTCAGAGGGATCAGCAAGTGCATCACATCAGCAGAAAAATGAGGTTACCTCACAAATGAAGCCAACCTGTAACAATGGGATGGATAAACAAATAGGAAGAACACCAGAGGTGGGATCAAATAACAAAACGACAGAACCTCAAGAAAAAAAATACTCGAAGGAAGAAAAAGAATCAAGCTAATTATTGAAAAGTGAGGAGAAAAAGGAAGAATTTATGGACACATCCCTCCCCCCCCCTACCTTATTACCAGAGGAAACTGCATCCGCCACTAAATCACTGAGTGGCAAACAAGAATCAGAAGGAGATAGTGATCTCATTTCCACTTGTGTGAGTGAGAATAGTAATCAAATGAAGGTAAGTGAAACTAAGCTTAAACGAAAAACAAAAACAAAAAACTCTATAGCAAAACGGCGTTCTACCAGACGATTAGTAAATAACTTTTCAAATAGTGCTCCAATTATCGGATTAAATGCTTCAGCAGGGAAGATGGGGAATGGTAATAGAAGTAAAAAAAGTGAAAAGGAAGCTCAAGAAAATAGTATTTAGAGTAACTTATTTATATGGAAAATATGTATTATACAAAAGTGTGGATTATTTTAATACTATTAATAGCATTATATAGAAATATGGAAACATCAGTAATACGAGTAGCAAATATAAATATAAATAATATACAAAATCAAACAAAGTTAAAATCACTACGTAGTTTCTTACATCAAAAAAGTATAGATGTTGCAATGTTGCAAGAAGTAGGTCGAAATTCGCTAGAATTGAATCAAAATTACATAGAATATAATAATTATAATTCAAGTGGTACAGGAACTGCAATTTTAGTTCGTAAAGGACTATCATTTAGTCAAGTACAAAAAGAATCCAGTGGAAGATTAATCATGGGGAAATTGGGAACCTTGACATTAATTAACGTTTATGCCCCGTCGGGATCAAGATACCGGAACGAAAGAAGTATTTTTAATACATATACAGTACCACAATACAATACATTGCAGGTAGTGCAGGTTCAATGTATTTAGCAGGGGATTTTAATTGCGTATTATGTAATGTGGATCAAACACCGGTTTATAATTTTTGAAATGCTTTGCAAAAATTGGTGCACAATTTGCAGTGGCAAGAAAAAAGAGGCAATGAACTCGGATACACATACGTTACTACAACTAGTGCCTCGAGAATAGATAGGGGATATGTTTCAAGTGAACTAAAATCAAATATTACTTCTGTTCATATGGAACCGGTGGTTTTTAGTGATCACCATGCTGTAATTACAACAATGAAATCACCGGTAAGGTTAACTAGAATAGGGAGGGGAACTTGGAAAATGAATACATCACATTTATTTGAAGAAGATTTTAGATTTGGCTTTGAAAAACAGTGGGAAAAATGGACTAAGAGATCATTATATGAACAAAATATTAATACATGGTGGACAGAAATTTTTAAACCAAATTTCCAAAGATATTGTAAACAATACTCCTGGGAAAAACAACACGAATGGTATAATAATTTTAATTTCCATTACGCAGTTTTACATGATCTATATAAGAAAAAGAAAAACGACAGTGACACGCAAACGAAAATAAAAAAAGGAAAAGCACAACTACTGCGCCTACAGGCAACAAAAGTAGAAGGAATACGCCTACACAGTGCGCTCCCCAACATAGATATTGAAGAAGAAATAAATTTAGTTGACGTAACAAATATATATCAGCTACAAAAACAGAGTCTGATAACAGAATTGCATGATAATCATGGAGTAGGCCATAATGAGGGGAAGAAAATACAACAAATAGTGTATAAATATTTGGAAAATAAATATTCAAACGCATATCAAAATAATGAGAAGGCTAGTCAATATTTAGACAAATACATACCAATCCTCCAATCAGAAGAAATGGTTGGATTAAACCAACCATACACAAATGAAGAAGTGTATAAAGCAATAGTACGGGGAACAGCACCTGGGGAAGATGGAATAGCGACTAATGCATATAAAGTTTTATGGCCAACAATGGGTAATACTTTAACAAAATGGATTAATACACTATTAAACAAAAATAATTTAGTAAATTATGAGACAACAGGAATAATAATTTTAATACCAAAAAATAGTCAACCCAAGGAAATGAAAGATTATAGACCAATCACATTATTTAATACAGACTATAAAATAATGACTAGATGTGTAGCAAATCGATTTAAAGTTGATTTTGACAAAACTGGCTACACCATATCAATATGGAGTAGTTGGAGAAAAAATATACCATTTATTGACACTATTACGAGATGAAATAATAAAATCTCAAGACTCCCAACAAAATAAATACCTCCTAGCGATTGATTATTCACAGGCATTTGATAGAGTAGGGCATAGTTTTTTGCTAAACACAATACAAAAAATGGGTATTCATGGACAAATGTACGAAAATATAAAAACATTAGTGACAAATATAAACTTAAAGGCAAAAATCAATGGGTTTTTAACTAATAAATGCATATTCAACAGAGGACTTCAGCAAGGAAGCCCATTAAGCTTACCTCTTTTTGTAATCGCCTTGGCACCTTTCCTTGAACACTATCGCACGACTGTAAATGATAACAATAGAGGAACGGATTTACGATTGGAGCTTATATCGACGATGTGACAGTCATATGTCAAAATCAGGCAGCGATTAAGAACATAATGGAATGTATACGAAAATATGAAATAGAATCTGGTGCCTTAGTGAATATGACTAAAACGTGTTACTTAACATTAGGAAAACAACATGAACAGTTACCTGACGTGATATTTAAAAAAGTGGATCAAGTTAAAATCCTAGAAGTGTTTATTACAAATGACACTACAAAAAGCATAAAACTTAGATATGATAATATATATCAGAATATTAATTATACCATACACAAATTTATACAACGACCCTTCACTTTATGTACGCGAGTCAAAATAGCAAATGTATATATTTTATCAAAATTGTGGTATGGAGCCCAAATTTTGCCATGTGATAATCGTAACTTAGCACGAATAAAGAAAAGTTTAAACCGGTTCCTTTGGGCAGGAAATGTTCTCCGAGTGAATCAGCAGACACTTAGCTCACAAAAACAGCAAGGAGGAATGAGTTTGGTGGATGTTGGTAAAAAAACAAAAGCTTTGTTTAATCATCGGTATTTTTCAATGATTCAATCTAAAGAAAAGGTCCAGGGTATACATATATAAGAGACATTCCATTAAAAGCACCAGTGAATGAGATCAAAATTCCCACTTCCCAAAAAGTATACCAAGAAGCTATAATGGAATATTTATATGGACTCATAAAGAAAATAGACTATAATCAGCTAACAGTGAAAGATTTGTATAATCAATACCTTACTCAAAATAAGGATACGCCGCACATAGTGAAGAAACACCCACAGTATAATTGGAACAGAATTTTTACCAATATTTCGGCAAAATATTTATCCAATAGACAATGCAGTCAATGGTACCAAGTTGTTCACGAACTAATTGATAATAAAGCAAAACGACAAAGGCTGGGGTTTAGTTCAGACCCTAATTGTGAGCAGTGTTTAGTAGAAGATACAATAGCACGCAGGATGACGCACTGTGGAAAGGCAAAACAAGACTGGCCGGTACTCCAAAAAATGATAGCACATGTAAGTCGATCATCAGTTCAGTGTATTACTCTGAAATTAATAATTTCAAGTCTGTAAAAGAGAGAACTTTTTTGAATTTCTAGTCTGTTTTTCATAGTGTGTAAAATAAGCTTGTGTTGCGTGTTGTGCGTTGCAGCGAATTTTGCAATTGATAATTTTGTATAAATAATTGAACTCATTCTGCAAACGGCGCTGATATGCAGTCTGTAAGTTTAGAAAAGACAAGAGATGCGAAGATTAAAAATTGCGCAGTGAGGGAACCCTGTAACGAACTATAGCCAGGAAAATGTGAAAGACTGAATCGATTCTAGACAGGAGACCCGTATTCTTCTATTATTGGGGAAATGAATGACTTGAAGTATAATGTGAGGTCTGAGATATCACTAATTTCAGTGAATCGATACAGTAAGCCCAACAGAAGCATAGCCTTTCTTGTGGTGCCTGTAATGTGTTCCTCAAATGTGAGCTTTTCGTCGAAATTAGGTCCTTCTGAGAGGATACTGCTTTGATGTTATTGCCAGAGATGAAGTAAGATGACTTTAATAGGTTCTTCCATATGAATCTTGACACATACGTTTCTAATAATAAATCAAAAATCGAAATAAAGAAATATTTAACTTTTACCCATTTTCTCTATATCTGAAATTGCAAATTTACCATTGCCAAAATCAAATGAGAGTTCAAATCAAAAGAAAATTAACATGTCTGCATTATCGAAATACTATCAAATTTCGAAACAATTTAATAATTAGTCGAGAATCAATGAAGATTTATATGAAATCACCCGTGAGTTAAAATCTTCCCACAAATTATTAAAAATAAGAATTTCTTATGTCTAAAGATTACGATTTTTGTGAAATTGCATGAATAATATGCATGAATGAAGCAATTACTATTATGCTCTGAAATTTTGTGTATCAATATTATTATTGCTGTGAAATTATTCATTTTTATAACCAAACAAATAAGTATGTAAAAAAAATTAAATGTGTGAGACTAAAATTTTAACATTAATCATAACAAATATCCTGTCAGATTTGGTCAATCTATGAGCTCATTGAAAATGATGGTCATAATATATATATATATATATATATATATATATATATATATATATATACGTATATATAATGCTAATATCATTTTGTGATCAAAGAGTATTTGTGTTTTTTTTCTTGTAGAGACACATTGTACAGTGGTTCGGATTGCATTTTCAATGTCGGGTCTCAATTAGTTTAAATTTCAACAAATTGAACATTAAACTAACTGTTGTAATAGTCTTGATGTGGATATCACACACACACACACACACACTCACCTATATATGGACGAGGGATGATCGAAAAAAAGGTTACAAAGCATATAACGTTTGTTTTATTCACTGTAACGTTACGGAAATATATGTGTAGATTAATAACATGTTTGTCTTGTTGCAGGTTTTAGGACTTTGGATTCTGACCATATATACCCGAGAGGCGGACATTTAAAAAGGTGACTCGTCTGGAAAATTGGTCAAGAGTAGAAGTGAGGGCAGTGGTGCGGTTCCTGTGGGCCAAAAACACTACACCTGCTGACATTCATAGGCAGATTGTGGAGGTGTATGGAGAGAGGGCAATTTCAAGGCAACATGTAGCGAAGTGGTGTCATGACTTCAAAGAAGGACGGACCAGTATTGTTAATGACAACCCTGGACACAGCGGTAGACCCAGTACCTCAACCACTGACGTGAACTGTGTTCGTGTGGATGAGTGTATTCGTGAGGACAGAAGAAGAACATTACGCTCAATATCAGCTGAGCTGGGACTACCATATGGTGTTGTACAGAACATTGTGGTTAATGTCCTTAAGTATAGAAAAGTGTGCGCGAAATGGGTGCCACGGTCACTATCCGAGAACCATAAGACCAACAGAATGGTGACGTCTCTGAATATCCTGCAGCGTTACGCAGCAGAGGGGAATAATTTTCTTCACCGGGTAGTGACTGGTGATGAAACAATATTGCATCTGGTCACTCCGTCAAGGAAACAGGCATCCATGGAAGGGAAGCATGCATCTTCTCCACGGAAGAAGAACTTCAAAGTGGTTGCTTCCTCCAGGAAAGTTTTGTGCACTGTATACTGGGGCGTATCAGGTGTGCTACTGATCGAGTATTTGGAACAGGGAGAGACCGTGAATGCTGAAAGGTATTGCAGGACACTTATAAAGTTGCGGGATGCCATCAGAAGAAAACGTCCTGGTCTTCACCGCCGTGGTGTGATTCTTCTGGATGATAATGCCAGACCCCATTCAGCACAAAAAACTGTTGAGTGTATTCAGCGTTTACGCTGGGAACGACTAGAGCACCCCCTTACAGCCCTGACCTAGCCCCCAGTGACTTTCACCTTCTCCCTGCTCTAAAGCAGAACATGGCTGGTCACCATTATCTGACATGTGATGATGTCAAAACCGCTGCCTCACGGTGGCTACGAGAACTTGACGCGGATTTCTGTGCAACCGGTATGGAAAACCTCATCTACCGTCGTGACAAGTGCTTGAACATAAAAGGTGATTACATCGAGGACTAGTGTTGAGTGCCCTCTATTATCAGGTGTGTTGATCTTCCAGCTATGTCTAACACATACGCCATAATAGGCTTTGTAACCTTTTTTTCGATCATCCCTCGTATAATCTTATATGTACAGTGCTTTTATCAGGCGGTACTCAACAGTACGCCGTACCGGCAGGTTCTTACAGGGGATAGAAAAAATAATAACATTATAATTTAACAAAAAAATATTGAGTTTGAGTTCTTTTGTTTTACTTTCACTTTATGCAAACATAGGTATATCATCACTAATTTGTAAGTCCCCTGCATATACTTGCTATGCTGACGCAAAACTCTTGTATCAAGAGTGTAAATGTTCTTGTCTGTATTGCACATATATTTCTGTCAAAGTAACCCATGTTTACCCAGAACACAGGAAAAAAGGATTTTTGGATACCGAATTAGATTGGAGCGAGAATTTTATCCTGAACAAGGAGAACGAAGCGTAAGCGTTTTATCCGAATTAGGAAGAAGGGAAAGCTATCAGGAACTGGACCTAAAGTTTTCAATATTTGCCTCTATCAAGGGGTGTCGAACCTCGGACCCATTGATTATTGATTTAGCTAGTAAATTTATGTTACTGCGTGTTTTATAACATAATATTGAATTAATTTTACCAAACTTTGACATTATGTCAATTGTTTTACAAGTGTTTATGTATTTTTACTCAAATAACACAATTTAAACGATTCTGGCAATTGGTATTATTATATTTTCAACACATAAACTGTGTTTTTCAACTTTTATTTGTTTACATTTCAAATTTTGGACGCACAAAGTGTGTCTTGTCAAGTTTTACCTGGTTATTTTCATAGTTTAGGTTCTTTTCACTCAAAAAACACATTTAGGCAAGATCTTTTGGACGCAAAAAGCGTGTTTGCCAAGTTCTGCCCTTTTATTTTACAAGTTTATGCTTATTATTACTCAACTAACACAATGTAATCCATTCAGGCAACATTTTTTATTATATTTCGGTATGGCAAAGATATTTTTACAACTTTTAACTTATTATTTTACAAGTTTATACCTATTTTTAATCAAATAACACAATTTCATCTCTTCGCGAAAGACTTTTAGTTACATTTTCGACACACAAAGTGTGAGTTTTCAATTTTTATCTGTTTATTTCACAAGTTTATCCAAATATTTACACAAATAACATGATTTTAACAATTCAGGTTAGATTCTCTATTACATTTTGACCACAAAAGTGTGTTTCGTCAAGTTTTATCCTTTATGTTACAAGTTTATAACTATTTTTTCTAAAAAAACTATTTGAACGTGTTTTTTATTATATTTTTGACGCACAGTGTAGGTTTTCTCAAATTTTGTCTGTTTACGTTACTAGTTTAGGCTTATTATTACTCAAATAACACAATTTAATCCATTTAGGCAACATTTTTTATTATATTTTGGTCTGGCAAAGATATTTTTACAACTTTTAACTTATTATTTTACAAGTTTTTACCTATTTTTACTCAAATAACACAATTCCATCTCTTCGGGAAAGACTTTTAGTTACATTTTCGACACACAAAGTGTGAGTTTTCAATTCTTATCTGTTTATTTCACAAGTTTATCCAAATATTTACTCAAATAATACTATTTTAACAATTCAGGCAAGATTTTCTATTACATTTTGACCACAAAAGTGTGTTTCGTCAAGTTTTACCCTTTTATATTACAAGTTTACACCTATTTTTACTCAAATAACACGATTTGAACGTGTTTTGTATTATATTTTTGACGCACAAAGTATGTTTTCTCGAGTTTTGTCTGCTTATTTTACAAGTTTAGGCTTATTATTACTCAAATAACACAATTTTATCCATTCAGGAAAGATCTTTATTATATTTTTGACGCACAAAGAGATGTTTTCAACTTTTTACTCATGCTTTTGCAGGGTTTGTATTATTTTTTTATTTATTTTGTTTTGTATCCGACATTCAGTAATTTTAAACTTAGATTTTAGTATTTTGTTAAATTTTTTCAAAAACACTAAAGAAAAAGTACTTTTAGCTAAAATTTAAGCCACAGAATATATTATTATTATTATTAGGGTTTATTGATTTCCATTATGCTATTTTTGGTTTTGTATTTCTATATTAATTTAGGGCAGGTTGCGCCTGCTATGTACGAAAGTTTGTTTATTTTAGAGTTTGCTGAGTATTTTGTTACTTTTATACTAGGTAAAGTTTCCTAAATATATGAGGTAGGGCTCCATATACATTTGTTTTTCTGTTTTGAAGATGATGCGATCAGCACCACTCTCCATCTACTTTTTATCTCATGTACCCAATATTATTTTGATTCTTAGTGAATTTTAGAGCCTATTTATGCAGGAGAGAATGCTTGAAAATTTCGATCTCAGATAACCCACAACTATCTGTCATAGTATTTTGAAGGATATTTTATACTTATTATATGCCACTAGAATATCAAAGCTTGTTTAATTTTTATGTCTGTAACGCTGTTATTGATTTTTTTTAGCTAAGGCTTAACATATAAAGTACACGAAATGTTTAAAATTTTGACTATTTGCACTTGAGATATTATATAAGGCCAAACTTTTACTGTAACTAAAATAATTATGTGTCTATGAGGACTGACATTCCTTTACCGAGGGGTCCATAACTGGACGCTTACCAACAATGTTTCTTTTCTCCTTTATATATAACCATTTATCAATATATTGATAATTCACAGGACAAGACGAAGTTCACAGACCACTGACTATATGGCCATAGGTCCACTTGCAAAACTTTTACTTCTATGCTAGAAGAATAAATTAGCCTTATAGCCTTTTTCAAGGTATTTTTCAAGTATTACTGGTTTTCTTGGGTGCATCAACACTTGGGTTATTTCCATTTGGTTTATTATGCGAGGCTACAATCACTATATGTCTATGAGGACTAAAACCCACTGATTGAAGCTTAAAGCTTAGGCTTACCATGTCTATTGAATAATCACAGGACAACACGAACCTTATAGAGGATTGTAGGTGATGTAGGCCCACACGCCAGAACCTTATTAGCCTGCAAGAAGCACTTACAGCTAATGCTACGAGCAAATAAGGTTAATTTTTTACTGTTTCACAAGAAGGCTATCCTTTACACACCAAATATTTGCCTTTTCAAGTAACTAAATGTACCCGAAGCACACAGACCAACACTAACTAGATTTTGATTTATATTATCTCAGGTGCTAAATGTAAATGTGAACTATGATATTCTATATTTCTGAGAAATTACGAAAAAGCATATTTTGGTTTGTAAGTAGTGAATATAACCAAAACTATGTCAGCTTTGCATTACAAACAGAAAATTAAACTAATTTTCCTTAGAAATACATTTTAAGAATAGCGCAAAATGGCATGCTTAATAGAAAATTAAGAAACTTTCTGATGCATTAAATTACTGACTAGGGCTGAATAATTCAAATACTGTAAATTATTAGTCTCTGATTCAAGTAATTTACCTGTAAATATTATATTTTGTGTGTAAAATATATTTCTTAGTTGCACTAATAGGTACAAATATTACGTTTATACACCTTCATAACCTCTAAATAACATAATCTTTGATATTTATATTAGTAACAATTTGTTAAAAATGAAGTTAAACTATTTAAGAAAGCTTTGCTTTCTTAAATAAATATAAAGTAGTAAAAATACTAAACAAATAATTCCTTCTTTTGTTATTTAAAATACGCCAAACAGTGTAAACCAGTTGTTATATTACACATTTATTTCGTCATTTATCAAGTATAGATCTTAAATCCTTGTAAATAACATTAAAAAAACATAAAACTTGGTGGCACTAACAATATTTTTTAAAAAATACTGTTTTTACCTAACTTTGTTAATTAAATACTAGTACTGTTACTAAAACTATGCTAGTAGTTCGTGCGTTCACAGTAAATCTGAGAGTTTTAGCTTTATTTGTCCGTAACTAGATACTTTGATTTTTTTTTTATTTGATTTAGTTTATTTTACTTCGCGTTTTGTGCCTCTTGGCTAATTTGCGAAGATGGGGATGAGTGATGAAATGATGAAATTGAAGAATGGACATTCACAAACAACCAAGCTAGACCGGGATTCGAACCCGGGACCTTTGGCGTCGAAGCGCGATGTGCTAACCACTTTTTTTTTTCATACAGTAATTTTACATGTTTTTGGATAACAATAGTTCTTTTAACATTCCATCAGCACCTTTAAAAAATGTGCAAATAATATTGTTCTTTTATCTTGAGACACTTTATGATATTCCTGTTTAACATATATTAAAAATTGATCATGAAAATCTATACCTTTATATATGCAGACAAACAATATATAATGTCCAACCAACCATTGTACACTACGCAATTTAGTACATGGAAAATACGAAAACGTAGGTAACATTATGTTATGCACCGTAAACGCATTGGGATGGGTGCGACAAATTTTTCCTAATAACACACATAGATATTTCCATGTTTCACGTGTCCGTATGCATTCACTTAGCCAGTGTAAAATCGAACCATTTTTTTTACACCTACCACATAGTTGGTCTTGTAACAATTTTAATTTATGTAATTTCTCTTCCGTCACCACTATATCCTGTACCACACAGTACCACGCAGATTTTACCAAGGGCGATAAATGTGGTGCGTGAACATTGTTCCATATTTTATGCCAGGGATGGGTTGGTTGATTAATCATTATCTTGCAGCTAGGCAATGTTGCCAAACAACGTGACTGGTATAATTGAGATACTTTTGGTATTTCAAGAGGTTTCGCTGAAAGTAGTATATAACAAATTTCGAGCACTGATTCTTGGAAATATTTATACTGCGGTGGCACCGTTGCTATAGCGATCGGAGACTGCAATGGTATGGTGTCCAAAATCTGCTTAAGTATCACACCCGTTAAACTGTCTGGGAAGTTTACTAACATTGACATATCTGCTTGTACTCGGAGAGCCCGGCTTTTTAAATCCACGTGAATCAAGCCAAGCCCCCCGCACCGTACCGGCAGACATACATCCTCGTGACTCACCCGCAACATTTGGTGTGCCCAAAGAAACCAGTTTATCGCACTCCTTATCTGTACCAAATCCAATTTCCTCATCGGAAGCACTCGTGCCACAAACCAGAGCTTTGAACTCGCATAAATGTTTACAAAAGCTACCCTGGCAACCAAGCTAAGGGCACGAAGTTTGTTTTGTTTAAGGACACTTTTCAGGCCAGCAATACATGTTGAATAATTTTGAGCAATCATTTCTTGTAAAGAGTGGGTAAAAATTATTCCAAGTATTTTCAGTGCATTTACTTTTTGAATTTTATCATTTTGATACGAGTGGTTTGTAGCATCTAAGTGCATCCAATGAGTTTTATTATAGTTAATCTTTAGGCCAGCCACCGAGCTGTACTTTTCTATCACATTTTTAAGTATTTCCATATATGTTGGCAAATTCAAAAACACCGTGACATCATCAGCATAACCTAATAATTTTATCGTTGTTGAGTGAATATTTAACCCCTGCAATTGCATTTCAAGTACCTTTAAAAATGGCATTAACGCTACACAAAAACTTATCATAGACATGGGATCACCTTGTCGGACACCCCTTTGTATAGGAAATGTCTTAGTTAAGAACCCATTGATTTTTACACACGATTTGGCATCAGCATATAAACTCTTAATCGCATTTACAAATTTTGTACTACAACCCATCCTTAAAAATACAGCATATAAAAATTCGTGCTGTACAGTATCAAAAGCATTTTGAAAATCCAATGCCACTATACCATGGTGACCTTGTATGGTCGTATGTCTATAACTAGTTATAACATCACGAATTGTCTGTAAAACAGTAAATATCGATCTATTATTACCATAACAGTATTGATGGACACCGATCATTCTTTCCATATAAGGCAAAAGACGACGAAGTAAACATCTTGCAAAAATTTTATAATCCGTGCACAACAAAGATATAGGTCTATAGTGTTTTACTATCGTAGGGTTAGGAACTTTGGGAACCAGGACGATTACACCTGTATTGCTCGTCCTACCCAAGCAGTGTTGATTATACACTTCATTTATCCAGTCTGTCACAATATTACCTACAAGTGACCAAAATCTTTTATAAAATTCTATGGGAATACCATCTATTCCTGGCGATGAGTTATTCTTCATTCCTAAAATCGCTTCGTACACCTCAGCAGCTGTAAAGGACTTTTCCATCCGCAAGTTGTCATTAACAGAAAAAATTTCCGGAACTTGTTGTAAAAATATTTGTTCCTGAGCTGGATCATAACTTGTTCCTTGAAATCTAGAGTGATATGCGCGGTAAAATATTTCCTTTATGTCAGTCACATTACTATACTCCGAATTATCTTCGTCTATTATCTTATGAATCATTTGGCGTTTTCCACGATTACGTTCTTGTAGAACATGACTAATATTTGCCATTTCAAGAGGGTCAAAAGGTAAAAGTTTACTACGAATTTTGCACCCACTTCTTTTTTGCGCGTGTAATTGCAACAATATTGCCTGTACTTGTTTAATGTTCTGTTGCACTTTTCCCCCTCTTACCCCTTCATCAGTTAGCTCTCTCAACACTTCATAATAAAAATTGTATTTATTATTCCAATCCTGATTCCGTTCCCTACTATATTGTCTACAAAATCGTTTGATAGCTGGCTTCAGATATTCATCCCACCACTTAATTATATTTATTTGTTTCGCTCTTAATCGTTCCCAATATTTCCATTTCTCTTGGAATTGGTCAGCAAAAAGTGAATCATCAAATAACGATATATTCATTTTCCAATATCCATACCCATATTGTATATTTGGTAGTTGCATATTTACCGCCATTATAATTGCACTATGATCTGAGAAGCAAGTTGGCACCATATTAACATTAGTGATATTAGGGATAATTGATGGTGAAACATAAAATCTATCTAACCGTGACGCTCCCCCATCCTTTACATATGTAAAGCCTGCACTAGTTGGGTGCAAAGTGTCCCATGCATCTTTCCATTGAAACCCAGTTACCAACTGTTGCAGCGCATTGGATGTATTAAATCCAAGGCGCTGGTCTTTTGGCAACAACACACAGTTAAAATCGCCTCCACAAATAATATGTTGCTTATTACCTTGAAGTTCCGTCGCTACTTCAGTTGCGAAAAATTCATTGCGTTGCTGCCTTTGATTACTACCAGAAGGCGCATACAGATTACATATCCACAGGTTTTCCACTTGTACAGTTGTAATTCTACCACTCGGATGGTATTCTACATTTAATACAGGTATATTATCTCGAACTAATACAGCTGTCCCTTGCGCTGAATATGTGGGATTATTATAAACAATATAACTAGAGAGTAACTCATAATTAGTTATTGCTACTTCTTGAATGAGAGCAATATCTATAGCAGACTGAATTAGAAAGTCCCCCAATGCACTTTGTTTTGTTTTGTTTTGTAGTTTGTTTATGTTTATACTAGCAAGTCTAATGGTGGTAAGCATCACTATGGATATGTAAACACTTGATTTTACAATACTGTTAAATATATACATTGTTTTACGGTTTTTAGTTCTACCTTACACACCAAGATAAGTGAAATTGGAGAACCGACACTTCTTGAACCAATGCAATATCAATAGATGATTGCCAGATAAAATCACCCAGGCCATGTTGCTTACCTTGGTTCTGCATTTTGCAACAAAATTAATATTATCACTTACCAAGAATACCGCATGTCGCACATCATCCTGGAACAACCTATCGCACCACACAAAAACACACCATATACTAACGCGAAAAACTAACCAGCACAAATTTATCATATTGAAAAAAAAAACTAATTTTTCTCACTTTCAGTTGCGAAAACATTAGTATTTGGATTACTCTGGGATCTGGTGATACGTGCCGGTGATGGATACGGAGAAGGTCGCTCATCAGGTTTTTTTTCCGAAAGGGAAGTCACCTCATTCTTTGCCTGGCCTTTCTTCCTTTTGTGTTTGCCGACCTGTTTCTTACTTATGTTTGAATTGGAGCAATCGGGGATGTTTTCAGGTAATGGGTTTTGTAATTGCTCTGTACTGGATAATTTCATAACACCAGTCGGATTAATCACCATATAAGAACCATCACTTCCGTTCAGCTGCAGCGAGGAGGGCACCTTCTCCGCGTTTGTCACGGTATTATCAGACATCAGACTTGAACTCATTTCACTATCTTCAACTTCCTTTATCCACGAAGAACTACTCGTCGTGAATTTCTCATCCTGCCGAATTTCGGCGATCTTTTCCTCTTGTGGCGAATTTGTTTGTACACACACTGGTTCATCCTTTTGTATCACTGGCTCTTTCGGCACTTCTCCTATCGTGGTGTGAACTGAAGATTGTAATTCAGTCGGTAGAAATTCCATTGTGTCCTCTGCAAGGGGCAGCTGGATCGGAGAGCGAAGTACACTTTGTGCATAAGTCACTGTTGAATGGGAAACACTGTCAAAAATCGTTGCGAGCGGGCGAGCTCCCCCAACTACTGAACGGGTATATGAACGTCTTTTCGGGCACATTATAGCTGTATGTGACACTTCCCCACACAGTCGACAAGTAGGCTGTTGACCCGGATAAGTTGTCCAATAACGAAGACCTAGAATTGTCACATAAGACGGTATTGGTTTCTTGAGTGACATTTCAACTATCTTCCTCCCAGTACGAACAGGGTATATATGTTCACCTGAATAAACTTCATCATTGAGAGATTTGATTTCACCATAGGATGTCAACACAGCCCGAATCGCGTCGTCCTAAAGTTCCATAGGCACTACATGTAATCGAACCAGCACAGTGTTTTTATCCGTCCAGTCAATTTTCACATCATGAGAACCCTCTTCGTCACTATATTTCAGAGTGGCACCGCATTTAGCTATTAACTGTTCACCCAGAACTCGCGAAATCAGTTTAACATACACACTTTTCCGAAAGTAATCTATCTCAATACTTAGCACTTGATCCGGGGTCAATAACAGTTTTTCACTAATGTACCGATGAATGTTCATAGATGCCGGTACACGAGATACAGTCTGAAAACACAATTTCAAAGTATTTACTCGCTTAAGTTCCATGGTGCTTCACAATCTATTCGATTTCTTACGTCACGCTAGCGTTGCCGAGCACCAGTCCACTCAACACACAGGAGCTCACACGCGATGTTTCTCCTTCGAAGGTTGACCTTCGACTATACCACTCGGCCACAGGGTCGGGCCGTAACTGGATATAAGTGTAACTTGTTGAGCTCACCAAACACAATCTTTACCGATTTTGAGAGCTAGCTGAACTCTAGCTTTTCGAATTACATATAGTAAAGGCCTCTATAGTGCTAAAATACACCCTGTCTGTAAAAATTTGGAAATGTTGTCTCCTTCTCTGTCGATCCAGATCAAGAGTATTCTCAAGTGTTTCAATATATTTCTTAACATATCTAACTTTTCAAGAAAATAATACCTTGTGCCCAGATAACTTAGTTGGTACAGCGTTAGGCGTTTAACCTATCTGTCCAGGGTCCGAGTCCCTGTCTGGGTGTTTACAATTTTTAAATTTTGTCATGAGATCTTGTGGAGACTTCAAATTTCATAAGTTATAAGCAATCTACGTTCATTTTGGGAGTGAGCCAAATTGGTTCCTCATATAAGAAGCAATGACCAAATTGGTCCTAGCACCTATGGCCCTACTTGGGTTCATCCGCCAAAACATCTGCTTCGAGTCGAAGCAGGTTCTACCGCCCACAACTACGTTCCTTCGCCAATCCAGCAAAGGTGAGAATAATAGAGAGCGACCCTCTATATATTCAGCTCACTGTTGGTCACCCCTTGACCTAGTTATTTTCATGCAATCACCTATAGTATAGAACTCCATTTAGTGAATTTTGCCGTCTCTCTGTTTGATCTGTTAAACAAAGCAATGAATAAAAAATATACTTACATAGAAAAATCTGCTTTTGAGATACTTACATTACAAAATCTATCTCTTGAAAGAATCGTTTAAATTGTGTTATTTGAGTAAAAATACATAAACACTTGTAAAACAATTGACATAAAGTCAAAGTTTGGTAAAATTAATTCAATATTATGTTATAAAACACGCAGTAACATAAATTTACTAGCTAAATCAATAATCAATGGGTCCGAGGTTCGACACCCCTTGATAGAGGCAAATATTGAAAACTTTAGGTCCAGTTCCTGATAGCTTTCCCTTCTTCCTAATTCGGATAAAACGCTTACGCTTCGTTCTCCTTGTTCAGGATAAAATTCTCGCTCCAATCTAATTCGGTATCCAAAAATCCTTTTTTCCTGTGTTCTGGGTAAACTTGGGTTACTTTGACAGAAATATATTCTAACAAGCAAACATTCTACCCTAATCCCCATGCTACAGCATTCAGTGCCCTGTATTCAACCCTGAGCGGAATATTGATTCGCTAAAACCGGTTCTACAAGCGACGCATATGTTCAGATATTTGACCTTGACCACGTATTCCTAGACATCGTTTGTAGTCTGGTTCAATTCCTCCCTTGTCCTCTGCTACAGTGTTGCTTCTTGCGTTCTGGTTAACCTTTAAAAACTGGTTGTGGAAATCTACCGACGCGTTTTCTAATTGGTCAAACCAGTTCTTTCTTTGTTCTGACGTTCTGACGTCATTTGACCTTGACCGCACATCCCCCTTATTCCTCTGTCGGTTATTCAGGGTAGAGTTCCGGTTCGGAGACAGTATTCTGTCTAGCGTATCGGATCACCGTCTTTCATACCATATACCATTCATTATTATTCCTTAGTACACTATAATTATTACCGTTACATATCGTGGGTTCTAGTACCGGTTCCGTTTTCTTTCGTAACATTACCAACATTCTTAGCGTTCCATAAACCATAAAATCTTATTTTCAATACTATAAACATTAATATTATAGTTTCATACATTACATACTTTACGGTAATAAACATTAAATCATATACATAGCGTTTAATAACACTAATTACCTTCTATTTACATATATTTAATAAAATAAATAATTATATATTCATAAAAGTTATAAATATGCAAATACATAAATGTAAATTATTCTAATGATATGCAAATTTATTCTAAATTATGCAAATGAATTCTAAATACATGCAAATAAATTGTAAGTACATGCAAACAATTTATGAATATTAAACACCGACCGACGTTGGCGGGGATATAAGCTACTATTGCCAACAATAAAACTATCCAAATGGTCGCACATGAGGCTGAGTGTATTGCAAACCAGGTGTGTGGCTTTACATTTCTTTGCTCACTAAAAGTAGTTATCTGGTATGACTTTTTACTCCACATAATGTAATGAGCACATGTCTTCAAAACATTTATCTACGATGTGTTAAATGTTGTTAGATGAATTCTTGCAAACATGTCAGCGCTTTGAAAAAAACAGGAGTGATGAAATGTATCTTAGACGCCACTTGGCAGCCTAGCAGGGCCTCCTGCCGCCCTCTCGTGGAGGCGGCAGGGGGCGGCGACCTGTGAGTCCCAGCTGATGAAAAAGAATTGGCATCGAATTTAGATATAGGTGATCCAAAGATAGGCAACACTATAATTACAGAGCCGAAATCGAAAGAAGAAGCAGTTTCAGTATGATAAAACGGTACAATGTTAATTTTTAGTACCAAGTCCTAGACGATTATTTTAACTCTGAAACATCATAGTGAATTTTCAATTTCTCTTATGATATTAGTAAGCATAAAGAAATGCCATCTGATCATTTGTCTGAAAAGTGTAGAAAACTTGCCGGAATGTTAATACATGAAGGCTACTGAATTAAAAGATGAACTAAAAGTGCTTTCGCCTATAAAACAATTACACCAAAGGAGACCTTAAACTGATAAAGGGTCATGATTTTGCACCTAATGTGAGTGTAGAACTTCGAATTTATTACTTTTGTCGGTAACCGTCTCAAGTGGCGAATAAAGTGTCTTTTCCTTTTGTTTTTTTTAAGGCTAATAAAATATTATCTTCGGCCAATCATGTCTGAAACACGCTTGTTTCCATTTTATGCAAAGTAGCATTATACGGAAAAAAATATTCCATGCAAAGGTAAAGGTAAAGTTCCCTGTGCATGTATCACCGTGTCTTCAAGGCACATTTAGGGGATGTGGGGGTAGGGCCACACACATTCTCGATCTCTGCCATTTTTGAGGTGATGTGATCAGGATCACTCTCCGGCCCCCTTTACTTCCCCGGGTTGCCTCCAGGTACCCATTAATTTGAGGCTGGTTGAACCACAGAGCCGGTTTATGTATGTCAGGGGGGCTGACAGCTGTGGCAGGGGGCTCAACCATCCCTGGCTCCTCCCTGGCTACGGGTCCGCAAATCTAATCATGAGGATGATTCATGAAATTACCGAAGGTCACGCGCAAAAATTACTTGTAAAAGAAACTTACCCAGACTAAGGCTTGAACCTGGAACTTTTGTGTCGTCGGTGAGACTGGGATTCAACATCTCAATCAACCCGACCAACAAAACGTCTAAATGATATGAAATGAATCTTAAGAAAAGACACTCTCCATACCCAGGTCGGGACTCGAACCCAGAAAGATCAGTAGGGGGGGCTCTCAATAAATTAACAAAAAAGATTATGTATCATAATTGCACGTTTCTTCTTGTGATGATGTTGCATTGGGTATGTTTAAGGTTGAAAAAATGAAGCATCAGGGTTGGCAATTTTATTTTTTTTAAAGAAAAACAGTTTTTTTCTTTGTGTTTCAAACATGTTTTAAATGTTTGAAACAAGTCCCGAAAAAAACATGCTTTAAACAAAAAACATATAAAGCATAATGATAAGAAGACTTATTTTAAGAATAATGATTGATAAGCAATCTGCGGTCCTAGTTATAAAGTAAACGTTTGACTAACTTCTTAAAATACCTATCTTAATCTTTAAACCTCGCATACCTATAGGCTGTTCAAGAAGCTTCACTAATCTATAGTTGGCCAGACCCCACTCAGTCTACGTGGTAGCTAGCCTTTTTTTCGAAATACATTTTATCGGGAATGAAACAAAATATTGACATCAACAATTGTGTTTCATCCATGTAGTATTCAATTTTTAAAATGTTTTAAAGACTTGTAAAAAAAACACAGCCAGGTATTTTTAAATTGGCCCACGGGTATTCATGGCGATATATTTAATGGAAAATAAATTTCAGCCACTGAACAGATTTCTGTGCCCAGTAAACAATATGGCACGAAATGAATGAAAAGACAAAGTTACAAACCATGCAAATATCCAGACTATCAAACATCAAGTATCAAAATGTGTTTTAGGGGTGTAAGGGGTGAGTGACCCTTCCACGCAGTACATCCAATTGTCAACCTCTTTTCCACGTAATGTATCCTGGACTGGAAGATACTGAATTCCAGTATAATGAGAAATTGGAAAGTACTGTTTCGCAATTCTTTGCTTTACTGGAATTATTTCTGCATTTTTCTGATATATTTTTCAGTTCTTTTATGACTTAATTACATACATATTTTACCGTTTTATTGGACATAAAGTCCCTGGCCCTAGTGATCAGGGTGCAAAATCATTAAGAACGGTAGATGGAGATGGTCTTAATTCACTCACATAGGCACGAATACATATAATGAAGCTACATATTTTTATTTATTATTTTCTTAAATATGTAAGTACATTTATAATTAAATACAATTTATAAAATATTGAAAACAATAAAATTATTTTCAACTCGTATACACGAGTTTGTTTAAAACATAAAGTCTTCTGTCTGAAAACGGAAAGAATTGAAGAGATCGAAATCCTTTTTGTATGCTGTGATGCAATGTTAATGTTGGCCAATACAGAGTTGTGGAGCCAAGCCACGACTCTACTCTTTACGAAAATATTAATAGAACATGAAAAGATGTTGGCAGACACATGCACACCACCGTATAACTCAATTTTCATAGGTTTGTGGCTTGACCCATTCTCTCGTTCAACGCCTCAATTAAACATCAACTTACAAAGACAATAAAACATTCTAAATGTTTCCTACTCCATCTTCCACAGTAAGTAGTACTTGCCTTACAAAAACGTAAGGAAAAAGCAGAATTTAAGAAAAAATGTCAAAAACACAGCAAAAACTGTTTATCACAAAGGTACGTTCTCAACTGATATTACGCGCTTGATCAAATAGTTTCACACCAGACAGCAGCACAGTCATAGCACAAGGAGGAAGATCTTTGTTCTCTCCCCAGTGGGGTCAGTTGGTAATTCAAAGGGTTCTAAGCATCGAAACTCAGCTAGTTACGCCTATGAACACAATAAACTAAAGACCCTATCACACGGAACTGGATTTCTAGTAGGAATGCCCTAGTTGGCGCTGAACTAACTTTCTAGGTAGCAATCATGGCCGCCTGGCTGACTGCTTGACTGGTTTGGAGGAATAGGACATGTTCTAATTGCTACTTGCTTTCCTCGACAGGAATCTGTGGAACAGCCAATCAAAGCAAAGTTTCGCCATGTGAAGATAATCTGTGAGTATGCAAAGGAGCGCTTTTGTCTGTGGTTTCCGAGTGTTACTCCAGCAATGTAGAACGTATACAGCATGAAAGGCGCGTTGAGTTACACCATCTATGCTGAGTGCACGGTGTTTACATTTAAAACAACTAAAATATTCTTCCATAGGTGTACAGTAAACGTTGTAAAGTATGTATTTAAGCAGCGCCATTGTTTTGTACCTAATAACGTTTTATACGAAACGTTATTCCTCTCGGTTGATAGTTATCGGCTTTTAAAAATGTGAAGTGATACATTGTTTACATCTCACGCGGCCGCCATTACAACTTAAGCCCGCATCACACGGAACTGGAATTTCAGTAGGTATGCTCTAGTTGGCGCTAGACTTGCTATCAATTTGCTACTTTCGCCTCACACGATACTTATCAAGGTACTTGTCGATAGACTTTTGTTCACATACGAGGGAAGTTGTAATGGCGGCCGCGTGAGAAGTAAACAATGTACCACTTCACATTTTTAAAAGCCGATAACTATTCAACCGAGAGGAATAACGCTTCGTATAAAACGTTATTAGATACAAAACAATGGCGCTGCTTAAATACATACTTTACAACGTTTACTGTACACGTATGGAAGCATATTTTAGTTGTTTCAAATGTAAACACCGTGCACTCGGCATTGCAACGCTCCTTTCAAGCTGTATACGTTGTACATTGCTGGAGTAACACTCGGAAACCACAGACAAAAACGCTCTTTTGCACACTCACAGATTATCTTCACATGGCGAAACTTTGCTCTGATTGGCTGTTCCAGACAATCCAGTCGAAGAAAGCAAGTAGCAATTAGAACATGTCCTATTCCTCCTAACCAGTCAAGCAGTCAGCCAGGCGGCCATGATTGCTACCTAGAAAGTTAGTTCAGCGCCAACTAGGGCATTCCAACTAGAAATCCAGTTCCGTGTGATAGGGGCTTTACCTCGTATGGGAACAAAAGTCTATCGACAAGTACGCTGATAAGTATCGGGTGAGGCAAAAACTAGCAAATTGGTAGCCAGTCCAGCGCCAACTAGGGCATACCTACTGGAAATCCAGTTCCGTGTGATGCGGGCTTTAAGTAGTGAAACAATTATGTCGACATTATAACGAGAATCGCACTAGTGGACAGAAGTAACTAGAAATAATCCTTAATTTCAGCAGTTCAGTAACTACTGTACATGATAAATAATTCTTCATATACTTTCAAACATTGAAGTATTTTATCAATTTCTGGGCTCCTGTTTATCCGTTTATGTAATGAACACCAAATGTGTACTTGGCCTCTTCGATAAGTAGTAATTCTGTCGCTTTGTAATCAAAGGGTCTTGGGTTCGTTTCCCAGTGTAGGCACATAGCGGTTCGCTAAAAACTGTGGTAGATACGAGGGCAAATCGAATAGTCTTTGCTCCTATTTTTTTTCAGCCGAAATAATAAACATGCAGGAAATCAAAATATAGAAATTGTTGCACTATTTTTCCACACAGTCACCACAGCAGTACAGGCATTTCTCCCATCGCACCACTATAGATCTGAAATACTGGTGCGAGAGCAGTGTCGCTAGTTCAAGTTGTAGAATTTGGCCGGTAGATCGTGGCACTACCGCAGGACAGCAGTCTTCGCTTCGTCGTTGCAAATGAACCTCTTCTCCTGCTAGAAACTTCTTCAGTGGACCGAACACTGGGGGCAAAATCTGGACTATACGGTGCATGCTCCAGAATCTCTCATTCGAAAGACTGAAGTCTGTCGATGGTCCCGTTTGCCACATGAATTCTGGTGTTATCGTGGAGGATAAACACATTCTCAACATCGAGAATCTCTTGGCGCTTTTGCCTGATGTCAACACCACCACCGCACACTTCTCAAAGCGAGACACTTGTCCCCATATGTAGGCTACATTTTCCTATGGGTCTCGATGGGCGTTCGTCCCTTGCTCCATAGAAAACGAATAACACTTCGCTGCACGCAAGACGTGGACGTGTTGAGTACTACAGCCATCTTTGCAAACTGACAGCAGCGCCGTGCCACGGATGAGCCGAGAGTTAACGCTGGACCGTTCCAAGAACAACCTATTGCATTGAATGTATATCTCGGTTTCTCAATCACACAAATATTTCGGCTGAAAAAAATAGGGGCCAATTTTTCGATTTGCTCTCGTTTAATCAGTACACTAATAAAATAATTTTCCAAGTTAGATTTGATTTGCTTTATTTTACTTCAATTCTTCTCCGCTAATTTGCGAAGATGGAGATAAGTAATGACATTGATGAATGAACACTCACAAACATCCACGCCCAGGACGGGATTCGAACCCAGGAACCCTAGCGCGATGTGCTAACCACTCCGCCACGGGGGTCGGCTTTTCCAAGTTAGAAAACGATGTGTTTTAGAAATAAGATTCTGCTTGGGGCAAAGAATGGGAAGTTTAAAAAAATACAAGTCAAGAAGTTAAGAAATGTAAGAAGTTTAAAATTTTATACTTTTGGTAGATTTGAATAGTAGCAGCAATAGAAGTACCAGCAGCATTATAGCCAGAAGAACAAGATCCTGGCTTTGAATAATAATCAACAGAAATATTCCACTATATAATTTGCATTTGAGCATCTGGGACAAGTTAAAACAAGCCAAACGCGTTCCAGATGCAGACATAATACCCAGCAGGCTAACATCAATGCCAAACTGCCATGTTGCAAAAGCTAAGATGGAAACTGATTTAATCCTCGTGGAAAACCATTCATTGCGCACTTCTTTCGCCTGCGCAGTTCAAGTCAAACCTGTATGCTTTTGCCCTCCCAGGACCAAATATCCAAAGTTAGTTGTGGTCGAAGGTCATGAACTCGGATCGTGACGGGCGGGTGGCGCTAGCAGCGCTTCCGGGTCAGCCGTGTGTGCAGGACACAACTGAGCAGCTAGCTATAACACGGTGACCCGCTGCTACGGCATGAACGGCAAGCCAAGACCACACACACAACACGTTGATGTTCCTCAATGACTGCACTCCCACGAACACGATTTCATTAATCTTGCACTCATTTAAGTCACTGCACATAATTAATCTCTGCATATTCATTTTTCTGGCGATTTCATGGATCTGCCTTGCCTAGTCTTGAACAGCTTTGGTATGTTTATAAGAAAAGTCTTTAAATCAACTTGTTTTAAAGGTTTAAAACACACGGCTTTCTTTTTTACAAATGTTTAAAACGTTTTAAAACACAGTATTTTAAACTTGTTTTTTTACTTGTTTAAAACACATTTTGATTGATTGACTGAACTTGAAGTTTTGGGTGCGTCAGCACTTAGGCTATTTTTGCAGCCGTCACATTCTACGGTGTTCAGCCCCCTTACAATAAGAAAAATATTACTAATGTAACATAACTGTAATGTCGAGGCACTAAAATAGTCTTACTTGGTTTAAAAGCTGAAACTGTAAAGGGGCACTCAGCACACATAAGTTCAGTGGCTGAAAATGTATTTTCAATTAACAAAGAAATATATCGTGATATATACCCTTGGGCCAATTTTAAAACACCTGGCTCTGTTTTTTATACAAATCTTTAAAGCATTTTAAAAATTGAATACTACATGAATGAAACAGTTTTGGTGCTCACTTAATATACTGCACACAATTGTTAATGGCAATATTTTGTTTCATTCACGATAAAATGCTGTATTTCGAAAAACAGAGTAGCTGAGTAGGACTGAGTGGGGCCTGACCAACTGTAGATTAGTTGAAGCTTCCTGAACAGCCCACATGCGAGATTTAAAGATTAACAAAGATAGGTATTTTAAGAAGTTAGTCAAACGTTTAGTTTACAACTAGGAACACAGTCCTTCCTTGTATGATTAACAGGTTGCTTATTAATCATTATTCTCAGAAAATAAGTCTTCTTGGCATTATGTTTTAAACGTTTTATTTGTTTAAAACATGTCTTTTCAGTTCTTGTTTAAAACATTTAAAACATGTTTAAAACAAAATAAAACTGTTGTTTTTCATTCCTCGCCAACCTTGTCATGAATATTTCTTGATTTTTTCAACCTTAAACATGCCCAATGCAGCATTACCAGTAAAAACGTGCAATTATGATACATACAGTCTTCTTTGCTAAATTATTGAGAGACCCCCACTGATCGTTCCGGGTTCGATTCTCGCCCTGGGTGTGGATGTTTCTCTTCAAATTCATTTCATATAATTTAATACAAATTTAATATAAATGTTCCAAATTGATTGATTTATTTGTGATTTGAAGTCTACTATATGTACAGAAAGGCTAATCGGGACGGGACCTACAGTTTAAAGTGGGATCCGAACCACTGTGCCATGTGCCTCCACCGGGACCCCTTGATCACAAGGCGACGATCACTACACCATCGGGGAGGCACACAAGTTGTAAAAGAGAGAATGCATTGACCCCCTGTGAAATTATTTGCACCCTATTAAATCAATATTGATTGCAGCCTGCAAAAAAAATTATCCAAAAATTTTCTATCTCGCTTCGCTCGCAATTTATCATTGTTCTCTGTAATCCATTAAAAATTACCAGACAGAGAAATAAGTTTGACTTCATTGATTTTGTTTTAAATGCATGAACAATTGTTTTGAGGAATGGGAGCGTGCACATTTGAGAGACAATTTATGTAATTTTTGCTGTTGGTTTATTGTGAGATGGATGAATTGTTTGTGTAATGTATATAAATATTATATGTTGTATATAATATGTATTAAAGACATTTTGACAAAAATTCAAGTAGAATTCACGCATAATTCCCGGAGCCAATGATTCACGCATAATTCCCGGAATTCAAGGAATTCCCGGTGAGTAGCCACCCTGTGTAGAGACATGGATAGAATAACAGTTTTGATGGGATAAAGGCGTCAGAACAAAAATGTGAAGTTAGGTCCTGTAGATCTGCATTTGCGTATGGGTTATTCAACACCTCAATGTCGTGTGAAAGTAAATATGTCGCGATCGTGTAAAAGCGACTCAATCGCACGCAATCACTTTATTAAATGATCAAGGTCGTATCCAGGGGGTGTGTCCAGGGGGTCCAGACCCCACCCCCAAATTACTTTCTTCCTTTTGAAAATACTGTGGTAGATTCAGCATACTTTCCGATGAGAGACTTGATTTGGCAGGTAGAAAATTCTCTGTGCGTACGGCTTGTGGATTCTCAAAATAAACTCTACTAAAAGTTTTTTTTTCTTTTCACAATGGGTAGTTAGTTTTATATCAGCTGAAAATCTGACTTCTGTGAGAAACTGTTTTGTACGCTAAGTGAAGTTTTGTTCTCTTTAGAAGTAATACATGCAGATGTGAAATACTAAAAACAAATATATTGCATTATGTAAGTACCACACAGTAAAAGCAAACCTATTGTCAGTATGCAAAACTGCCATGAAAAACATGCTTCACTACACGTTTTTGTTAAATTTCTTCAATCTTGCCAGTTAAGTGGAGTTGTCCAAGTGAGCCATCTCAAACAAGTGATCTTCCAGAGTCAGTCGAAAAGGGGACTTTCCTAATTGAAGTCTTTATCTGAGAAAGTATTTCAGTTTCACTTTACAGTTGTATTTAGAGAATTCATCATAATTTAACATCTGGTCTTTCTTACCGAAGAGACGTCACAGAACTGCTTCAGAGACTTCGGTAGATTTCAGATGAAACAGTGTAGCCAAATATTTCAAACTGCTTCTGAATAGTGTCAACAGACATTCAATTCTGAAATTACGATTTCCTGAATAAGAGACAACAAGAAAGAAAACAAAGAATAACTAGATAACTATCCTCGTACTATTACAGAAGGGAGGACGCTCCATTTGCCTTGGGGGGATGGACACCCCTGGCTGCCCCCCCCCAAAAGTCTGGATACACCCCTGTTAATTATCATTAGGCCTACAGTTCATTAGTGGAATCGATCATTTCCAAGTCATTTGTGTAGCCTACGTTACGCCACATCACGAATATGTATGTAGATGCGCTGGACTTATTAGGCCAGCCCCCGTTGCAGAGTGGTTAGCACATCGCGCTACGACGTTAGGGGTGCCGGGTTCGAATCCCGGCCTGGGCATGGATGTTTGTGAGTGTCCATTCATCAGTTTCACCACTTATCTCCATCTTCGCAAATCAGCCAAAAAGTGGCACAAAAGGCGAAGTAAAGTAAAGCAAATGAAGCGCTGGACTTATTTGAATTTTCCATTGTGCGAGGGCGGTGCAGTTAAAATGTGTGTTCAACTCTCCTACTGACGGGTGAATTTTCTGGATCACTTCTAATGATGATGCACTAAGAATATCAGGTATCTCTTGGAGTCTCAGGATACATTAATTCTGTTGGAGGTAAGAAGAAGTTTATTTGTTGTTTCAAGTAACCCACAGGAATATTAAGGTGGGAGGAAACGTCCTTACGCTGGTTACATAACAGCAAGAAATCTTTATAATAATTTGGAAATTGGAAATTATTGGAAAAATGTTCTTTGGTGTTTCGCTCAATTTTTTTTTTGAAATTAAGTCACATATTTCTTTTGATTAAAGAGTTTTTAATAGTAAAAGTCAGGCGTCGAGAGAACAGATTTTATTAGACTATTGAATTTGCGAAAAAAAGATTAAGGGATGATTATTCAAAATGATCATGTAAAACCTGATTGAATCTCATACTTGGTGTCCTTTTGGGGAGTCACTGGGTCAGGCTTATGTAAAAGTTGTTAGGTTGAGATTTCTCATTCAAAAAGAATAATCTTGGCGATTAGGCAAAAGTGGCAGAAGAGCGAAGTAAAATAAAACAAATCAATCAATCAATCAAAAGTCTAGCTTTAGAGGATAATTGAATAATATATCACCTAAATTGCAACTTTCTGTATCCTTCACGTGCATGTTTAGTATACGGTAAGTATGATTCTTTTTATATTTTTTTTTAAATCAGAACTTCTCTTCAGTCGCCTATGATAATTATCTTCATAAAAGATCAAATTTATCCTTAAGCCTATATAGAGACCAAAAATAACGCACCTGTCGCGAATAATTAAAAAAATTACGAGGTTTAAAATTTTGTAATAGTCTGGAATTCTTATTTTCCCTAATTCATTTCTCCAGTGTATATTTCCTTAAGATCCGAAAGCATAGGCGTAACTTGGCGGGGGCAATGGATCATCCTGGGTAGATGCTCAGTTTCAGTTGCACAAAATGTTGAACATTGCACAGTGTATTCGGATACAGCTTGGAGCCACATAGTTGTTCGGATCCCACTTCAAACTGTAGGTCCAGTCCCGATTAGCCTTACTGTGAATAAATATATCAGTCGGATACTGCTGAATGGTCTTTTTCTGCAATGGCTAAGATCAACCATAAGGCAAGACACTATTGAACATATAGAAAGGAAAATTGTAGGGGATTGCAAATAATTCTTGAGGAATTTATACAGAATAGAAAAAACACTTAGATAAGACAATTATGTAATTGGTGTAATATCTTAGATTTTTCCATGTCAGTTCAAGCATAAATTTGTCAAGATCGAGAAATTGTCACGTGAAAAGTTTTCGTGTGAATTCAGAGTGAACTTACTTTCCGAGGTCGATTTTCATAATTGGTTGGCTACGTTTGAAATGAATTCGAACACATCGTTAATAGGCAGGACAGCTAAAAAGTGTCTTGACAATCCTGGTCCTGATTGGCAGAGCCGGACTGGCCCACCGGGACACCGGCCAAAATCCCAGTGTGCCCTTTTAACATGACGCCCTGTTCCCCAAAGGGCGCCGAAAAGATGGACTTAGTATACACCCTTGCTACAAGAACAACCTAGTTTATGCTATTATCTCCAAATTTTAGATGATTCTTTGACACTGTAAAGCTTCTATCTTTTGACCATAGATGGCGACACAAGATCATTGTTTTTTGTAAGTTAGTAACATCACAAAAAACTAGAAAGTTGATGTTATTCTACATATTTTTAAACAAATTTATTGAGTCCTAAAATACATGAGAAACATACTATGTATAATTGATTGGATTATGATAATAATTTACAGTTTTAATTCAACTCTTCTAAACTAATGGCTTCTCTATGAATAGAAGAGAAATTCTCAAGTCGACGAGTTAATAGCTTATTAATATTAGGACTACAGCCAATTTGTATCTCCCATCCCTTTATTTCTAACTTAGTATTTTACTCCAGTGTAGCCTATATCCTAATGCAATTCTAACCTTGCCGATCGGTTAACATTTTTGTAGGGGGCGGATGGTATTTTACTCAAGAGGCCGCCCTACCAATGAAATTTCACCAACCTATTGATGCTCCCAGTCCGGCACTGCTGATTGGTTGTTTCCTCGCCCGTTGGTGAATCCATGTCTAGAAGCAAATTATGCCACCGGGGATGCACCTGCACTACACCTAGTGTCAAAAAGTGCAGCGAACTAGACGGGCAAATGAGGTTTATCCCTCTGTTCCGTAACAAAGCATTCCTTCAGTTCACCTTGTCTAAAATTATGAGCGTGGGTTAAATTACACTTTTGTTTAACAAATATGCAACTTTTTGCACTGGTATTTCTCACAGTGGAAAACGTATTTGAGTGTTAATGTCAACAAGACCTGTTAAATCTGTGACCTCACAGCTAATTCAAATACTCCTTGCGGCGGCATCAGATGTACCTTGTGGGCCTTATTCTTCCGGGTAAAAATTGAAGTAAGATTTGCCATTCATTCACTGTGTCAGCGACTAAAAAAAATTACTGCTGTATCTGGTGCGTTGTTACTAGATTGCAGACAAGCTCTGACCAACGGCACTTGATGGATGATGGAGGCCCTCCCCCCATATGCAATCCAGTTGACCTTGAGTGTGTTCTTCGCCCTGGTTCAATACTGACTTTCTTCCTCCCGAGGCGAAGCAGGGTCAAAACAGGTTTTACACCACAATGAGTTACACTTTCCTCGTATTATTTATCGCTCCTTCAACCACCGCCCTCAAGATATGTTTGATAACATCTCTACTGCTCAATGCATCCCGCAAAAAATGAAGAAGACTATAGAAATTTTTCAAGTGAGAAAACATACTCGTAGAAAGCAGACGGGCTATATTTTCATAACGAGGTGGTGCAAATATCAGCTACTGGCAATGTACAACCTGAATATAATGTTTACGATTGTAGGTCGCTGAACAATAAAATATCACCTGATATTTTATCATGTATGTAAGTTGAGTGCAAGAACTGAAAAATTTCAATCCTCGTCCTTCCATTCAAGAATTCAAATTGGCACTTAAGTAAAAAATTGAAAGTTAGTTGGAACAGATCAAATCCAACCAGAAATTATGAACTTGGCGGTTCTATCGAGTGTTTATGGAAGTATGAGGGAAATATACCAGAAGACTGAAGACTGGCAAAGAGGAATTATATTTAAAATTCGAAAGAAAGGGGACATGGCAAATTGCTAATTGGAGAGGAATCACATTTCTGCTGCAAGTAAAATATCAACTAGAGTTATACTAAATCAAATAGAGAGTAAATTCGCAACATGATAAGCAGAGAAACGTAACTCCGAAAATGCGATTTTCAGTTTTCTATAAGTGAACTCCTCTGAAGAGCTCTATTTGGAGTCAGATCGACATATCACCACTTCTAATCATCAGCAGTAATGTGGAGTCTCGTATCTCCAATTTACTTACTCTTTTTAAGTCACACATGTTCCCAAGAATACATCATTTCCTCTCTCCTGTATTGATTGATTGGTTTGGGTAATTTTACTTTGCTTTTCTGCTACTTTTGACTAATCGCGAAGACGAGGATGGGTGATAATATGATGAAATTCACCATAAAGGGACACTCGCAAATAACACCCAAGCCCACGCCGGGACTCGAACCCGGGACCCCTAGTGTCGTAGCGCGGTGACCTCTCTCCTGTATTTGATAAACTGAAGTTACATCCTTCGGGTTCTCGCACGACGAATTGTAGCCTAAAATTAGGAGAGAGAGCTAATAAGGATTCGTTGAAGTACAAGAAATAGACTTTATACGGATCAAATATGTAGCAAAAGAAACTATGTTGAAAATATTACTAGAATTTGGAATATCTAACAAGATTAAAAATAATTAAAAAATCACAGACAATAAAAAATCCCTCAAGGAGAAGCGACAGAATGAAATACCGTTTTTTTTCATAAATAATTGAGGGGTTACAAATATTTATTGCATGTAAACTATTGAACTTACGTTAATGAAACCAGTCTAGAACGAACAAGTAAGCAAACAGTTTGCGCGTGTATGTTTTGTTAAACTGAGAGATCATATCCCTTCCGCTAGGGAACACTCAAATCACCCACATCACTCACAGTGTTTTGTGCAATGTTTTGGTCCTCAAGATCACGGGAACTTACACCGTGTGACTTCTTTTTGTGGGGAGCGTATCATCGCAGCGATAGACACTATCGACAGGCCCATGTTGATGCCTGTGGCGGAGTGGTCAGTGTTACACGCAACAAACCCAGAGATCGTCCGCTTCATCAGTTTATCTGTCATCCTCATCGCTCCAATTAACGAAATAATTTGAAAGGTGACGCAAAATAATCAAAAGAAAAAAAGAAAAAAGGATAGTATGTTGTAGAGGACATCAAGGTGAACAAGTTTTCTTAACATTTTCGTCGTTGAGGGTCTATTTTGAAGCTACGAGCCTTCACACCACTGTATGTATGCAGCCACGTAGCACAGATTAACAGTTGTCAATGGAAGAATGGAGATGGTAGGTTATAAATCACATTACATTGTGCTGATAAACAATTAGGCGAAAGGGGATTAGGAGAAACGGGACTACACGCAGGAAACATATCAGTTCAAATTATTTGTATGCTACTGTGAAAATAAAATATCAATATCACAGCAGAACATTTAGACATGCTGACTATTTACATATAATAATAATCAGACCCTTCATTCAAGAAATAAAAAGTTCTCCCTCAACCATCTATATAGTTTGTATTGGTCGGTCGCATGTAAAGAAAATGACTTGCACTGAACAGACGAACATCTATTGCTCTTCTTATTTTTCCTACTTTTGTTGGCTAGAGCACTCCTTAATTCTGATAGATAGTTGGACTTAAGGATGGATTTAGAGAATGTTTATAATTCCTTCGGGAACTGAGGAAAAGAAGTAAGAAAGTTTTAGATCGATCTGGAAGTGAAGACGGACCTAACTACCGTGTGAGAATGCTTTAACACTGGACACCGTGGCGCTGAATGTAAATAGAAAAGTTTTGTGACACTGATAAATTATTTTGCTCACATTTTGCAGATTCTAGAGTCAACAGATTATTATTTTCAAACAGTGTGTGTGTAGTGCTTGTTGTGTAAACGTTAAATGCAACGTACATAAACCTCTAAGTTATGTGTTTTCTTCGACAAAACAATCACCAACCCTATGCTACAACGCCAGAGGTCCCGAGTTCGAATCTCGGTCTGGGCATGTGTGTTATTTGTGAGTGTCCCTTTATCAATTTCATTATATCATCAATCATTCTCATCATCGCGATTAGCCAAAAGTGGCAGAAAGGCAACGCTAATTAAAAATACATAAAAATCAGTGCAACTGATTCCGATACAACTGGCATTTACGGATACCGATACTCAGCCCTATATTTTACTTTTCATTAAAAATATAAGCACACCACTAGACTATTTTTTCCTTTCAGACAATTGTTTTTTTTAGGATGGGCAACTCTCATCGAATTGCCCTATACTTTAGAGCAAGAATTGACAGAAAGAATTTAATGCACTTTGGTGCATATTTCATTTTGACCATTTTACTGTAGCCTATATTTTGATGCGAGACAGAAGAGAATTGCTAATATTTTATGCATTTGAATATTATATTAAAGTTTACAGTTGTATGCATTTGTGTGCCAAACGACTCGCTTTAGGCTCTGTGTATTTGATCCATTAAGGAACAAACACAGAGACTTTGAGAATAGGAAAAGGTGTCAATTAGTACCTTGTTTTATAGATTTCATTATTACAAAGATATTTTGTAAATATTTTTAGAACAAAAATTATTATTCACATAAATCTTTGAAACAGAATTGTAGAAAAGTGAAGGATGTGAGCCATAAATGAAGAAAGTATAAAGTACAAGAAAAATAATAGGTAACCATAAGCTTTTTGATAAAAAGGAATAATCATAATTTTATTACCAAAAACAGCAATATGAGCAACATTTTCGTGGCTGCCGGTCAGAAATGCATTGGCGTCACACTACGATAATAGGAAACAAAGACATTAGCGTCGAAGCATAAATTGTCATGTCATGTTCCAAGATACGATAATGACATGTTTAGTGTAAAGCATAATGCAAGTCATTGCAAGAGAGTGTGAAGTCGTACAAGCACTTATGTGGGCGAAGCTCAGTCGGAGAGCGCTGCAGCACGTCAAAGGAGGGAATGCATCAGAGAGAAGATGTGATTTATTGTTGCTTGTAATTTACGAGGCATGATATCACGGATACTTAGATTATGCCAGTGTGCAAAATGGAAAAAAGGTAAGTACGTGCCGATGCACTTCGAGCAGGAAGCCAACTCTGAGTTAGAAAACTGCGTAGGTACTCAAAGATGTAGTAAACCTCAGATGTAAAAGGTTAGTATGATCTTTGGGCCAATAATGTCTTTACCCCCTCATTCATATTTAAGAAAGCTACTTTATAGGTGACAAGAGTTCCCGGATTTATCAGGTATCCCGGATTTTCATTTTTCCATGTCGGAAGAATAATTTACAACTGGAAAAAAACTAACGAATCCAGTGTAAGAGAAGTTGGAGTCAATAAAAATGTCACAGAAATATGTATTTGCATGAACATGAAAAAGTAAAATCATAATTAAGATAGCCATAAGGTTTACGAATGGAATTTCCTAGCGATGATACAACGTAGAATATGCATTGTGACATAAATTCATCATCTTCAGACCTCCTGCAAGGACTCTTGATTACGTGCCATACTTACACTCCTGCACCTTAGTTGCAATGATTGGAAAGCAAAAGTAAATGTAAGTATTTAAGAATATTCACGAATGGGAAATATGCCAATGAAAGTTACTGCCCAATACGGCAAGCGTGTTGTGATTCGATATTCTTCGATATGTTGCGTCTGGGCCTGCCCGATGGCGCAGTGGTAGCGTCGGTGCCTTGTAATCAACGAGTCCCGGGTTCGATACCCGGTGGAGGCACATAGTGGTTCGGATTTCACTTTAAACTGTAGGTCCAGTCCATATTAGCCTTACTGTGCACAAAATGAACTTAAAACATCAACTCAAACCAACTCACATATGGTGCGTCTCAACGACAAATGTTCTTCCTTGAAATACAAAACACTGGAAGAAGACGTTTGATCCGATTTTCGTTCCACCGCGCAAACACTGACCAAGTTAAAACCTCTACCCGATTTAGGCATCCACAACCTCATACTTGAGATATGAACACACAGACCAATAAATGAATTCTTTTTTATACATCATGAATGTCTGTTTTTGAAACAAACGTCTGTACCCTTAGTCTTGCATTAACAAATATGTAATAAAATTGCATTTTATATAAATTAAAGGCATTTTTCTGTTGTATACGAACCTAAAAGAGATTATTTTGTATATAGGTAATTATTACCATTTTGTTATTACGAGTTTTCCGATATTTTTTTTTTCAAAGTGATACGGCAACACTGCAAAATAGCCTTGAACTAACATGAAATTTAGCAAAGAATTCTTCTTTGACTAACTTCACCCAAACACTAAATAAGCTTCAAACTGTGCCTGTTTTCATTGCAAATGTATGGGAAACTTTATAAAACAACCGTAAGTAATAATTAGCAAAGACAGATTGTCAAATACCAGAATTACAGCTACGAAATTTCCCGTTATTTGCATTGCTTACATAACAGCATGGAAATAAATAAAGTATGTATCATCTTTTTAAAATTTTGAATAACTTTTAAACTATAGCTGCGATTTCGATTAAATTTCGGATTCAGTGCTGATTAATTATGGGGGAAACAATTAAATAAAAGCCCCCACTGAAAAATAAAGATTTAAATTACCAAATATTACAAATTTCAATCACCATATAACCGCGCATCTGAATGGACTGGTCACAGCATGGTACCATAACTTAGGAATACACTACAAATTCTCAAATCTTTGTAAACATCGTATCTTTGGGACCTCTCCGATAGCTTAGTGATAACGCTGTCGCCTTGTAATTAAGGGCTTCACGGGGTATAAGGGGTGACCCTACCACGTAGTACGCCCAATTGTCAACCTCATTCTCACGTAGTACACCCTGGACTGCAAATTGCAGACTAACGACGTTATGACGTCTTGGCCTAGCCAGTAAAATCCTTGTAGGACTGTGTGTGTTGTCTTGTGTTTAGTCCTTACGTGTGCTGAGTGCCCCATTTACAGCCTCAACATTTAACTCAAGTAAGAATATTTTAGTCTCACATTACAGTTATGTTAAATTAGTTTATTTTAGTTATGGTAAGGGGCTGGACCCCGTATAATGTGACACGTGCAAAATAGCCTTAGTGCTGACGCACCGTACCCGGTGGAGGCACATAGTGGTTCGGATCCCACTTTAAACTGTAGGTCCAGTCCTAATTAGCCTTACTGTGTATAAAGTGGACTTAAAACACTAAATCAATCAATCTTAGTGCTGACGTACCCAAAATTGCAAATTCAATCATTCAAGGGCTTCACAGTGTTCGATCTCACAGTGGTTCGGATTTCACTCTAAACTGTGAGTTCAGTCCCGATTAGCTTCTCTTTGTATAAATAGACTTAAAATAAACTTTCTAAATCTCAATGCCAGGGAGAGCATAGGGTATTTGATATTACAGCTATATCTGTATAACTTTACAGAATGCTATAAAGTTTCTAAAGTTGTACTACAAGAAACAAGATGCAGACGGCATGTCCTTCTACTTCTTCATAAAAGACGTATAAAGATTTAATGAACTGAAATACTTGATTTCACCACTACTTACGGCAAGTAATCACTTATCGCAACAAACACTTAATGTTCACGTTCCAGTTTTACTCTTTGGCTTAAGCATAGATTCTAATTGCTGCTTACGAACCTTCTTTCCTGCAATAATGTGCTCTTCAACAATGTAAGGGTTACAACGTAGTTAGAATCTTTAATATATACATAATAAGAGAGCGCTTGGTGTAAAGTTTACACTCTGAAAGTGCTCATAAATAGCGGCACCTGTGAACATAACTGAGGTAGTAGCGTTGTTGGAGGCTCATTTGCAGGAAACTGCCTTGTAAACCTCGGGTTACATTGCCTTTCATTTACATAGTAGACGATCGTGATTGTTGCTGGGAAGGCACGTGTTCATCAGAGTCGTGCCTCTTGTTGCTTTAGCTATTCCGAAGCATTTAATGTTCCCAGTTACTTACACATGGCCATTTTTATTCCCAATATTAAAACTATGATCAAGCCATAATAAACATTTTATTTAGTTTGCAAAATTTGAAATAATTATGTTCACGTACATATAACAATGAAAACACCATCACAAATATGTAAACATGACATTCTAGATATTAGATTCTAAGGCCTTAGATATTTCTCAATCCCGAAATGAACTAGAAATTTTAAATTCAATTTTTATATGTGGAAAATTACAAAGCATGCTACTTAGTACTGCGAAGTTTCAAAGAAACATAAAATTCAGACATATTCAATACTGCAATTTGCATTTCCAATTACGGCGCTGCATACATGTGTGTGTGTTGTTGTGTGTGTGTGTGTGTGTGTCTGTGGGGGGGGGGGTGCGCGCGTATGTAAGCATATAAAATAATCCTTTTATAATTTACACGATTTTCAAATTAGTTTTGTGATAGAGTTGAGACTCATGATTCTTTACTGAAGCAACGATCATAATTAGTGAAGTAGGAGAAGCTGACAAGATAACTCATGATAGATCGACCAGATAAACGGACAAATTGAATAGGAAATAAATCATTATTAATATTGTCGAGAGTAAAATTGTGATTACATTGTCTCCTCTCCATTGCGTAAAGGGTTGCATATCACTTTCGTGTAATACATTAACACAATCTCAAAGTAAGTGTGAAATAAGTACATTTAAATTTGATATTTTACAAAGATGTGCACAGTATGCAAAGGTACGTAGGTGTTACGACACTAATGCTAAGCCACACCTGATTCTTCTTGAATGACGTATATCTATTTTGGAAAATGTCGTCAGACTTTTAAAACAGCATGTGGTTATCGACAGAACACATACAGAGAAATTCTATCACTATGATCAATGCTAGTATACCATCACTCGCTGAGCAAGAGTTATTTATTTCTTAGGATATCTTGACATCTTTCTTGGAAATGATATATCACGCTTCACAACACACCATTGTAATTTAAGAAGGGTGTTTACTAACATATTTGCTAACTTATGAATATCAATATAAACGAAAAGTATTCTCCTGAGTTTTGACGATATGTATCAAGAGTCATTGCATTACTTTCATGTTATGATATAAATGTAAAGGAACTGAACTTGAAAAATATACCATTTTTTGTCATTGTAATCGAATCAATAACCTTGAGATTGCTTTGAATTTTCGCAACGACAAAATAGTCCAATTAATGTGCATATTAGAATGAATGAACATTCCAGAAGAAATTTCGTTGGACACAAGTTTGAGAAAGAGGCAAACACGTAAAAGAAAAGTCGTAATTTTAAAATAACTTGAGAGAAATAAAAGTGTTAATGTACACAATCTACATAATAAGTCTGTATTATTCAAATTTAAAATATATACAGAACAAAATTTATTGCAGTATTCACTATTTCAGTACTTCAGAGTCTATAAAAGAAGTTACAGTGATGATGCTTATTTGGGTAAGAGAATGTAAATCATGTTAACAAAAAGTACAAGTCATCATTCATCTTGTTTTCCTTTGTTCCACAATCATTCGAAGATGTTTCAATATAAACGGAACCATTGACTTCAACCTCAAAATTCATTGCCTCTCTTCGGCGGATGTAAGCTGAATAATTCTTCCTTCTTTGTTTTCAGCAAGGCATGAGCATCCGTACAATGGAGAATGTTTATTCTCGATAAGACTTCGTGAGTTTTCCTAACACTATCATTGAAAAGACCGTTTACCAAACCAGGAATTGCTAATGAAATGAAGATGAAAGAATTTGACAAATGACAAGAAAATTTTCAGCCTTTGTTCCAATCTCATGCCTGACCTCTGTATCCTGTACCTTGGGATTTCCAGTAACAGCAAACACGTTTGCTCCATGTAGCAGTGGTCTGCGTCAAAGCATTTACTTATGTATGGAATGCTAAAACCAAGCAATGGTTCAGCAGTTTCTTTTGTTTCAGATGCAAAACTTCTTCTTGTAAAAAAAAAAAATGAATACGTTATTCTTGAAATTACAGTAAATTTTGTTTAAGGAATTTAAATACCCTCTTATTTTTACACAATTATACTTATGTATGAATTAATTTTACATCACCACTAGCGGAGATGCTGAATTTTACTTTTAATTTTTACACATAGTAAGTACATTTGTCGTATATTGTGTGTTAACATGGTTTTCCCATGGCACACAATATATTTCACTTTTAAACAAATTTTGCCTGGCGTTCCAAAAGTATTTGATTAATCTCTTCACTGTTTAGTTGGAACAATGTGTTTGCTGAATTGAATGAAGATATAGTTGAAAGTCTATCCACAAAAGGACGCAGAGGAATCCCGTTATCTTAAAATAACGTGGGAAACAAGAAAAAAAATTCTTTTTTATTGATTTAGTTACTGTACAACGAATTTAGATAACCACGCTGAGGGTGTATATGATAACAATGACGTCAATAAAAGGAAAAATAGCCTTCATGTCCTTGAAGCTGATGAAGAGAGAAAGAACTTCATATCCTTGCTTTTCATTGGTAGTCCATAAATCTCTCTGAATCCAAATGTAAAATAAATATGTATTGTTAATAATATTTACGAATTCTGTGATAAGTTTCGTACATGCAATATAAAAGTGTTTCAAATTATTTATTTAATATTAAATCTACAATACATGTGTGCAATGATCCCAAAGTGTAGAACGCAAATATACACACCGTTTAAAGTGGTTACAATAATGATATACCTATAGTTGCATGGGAAGTTATTGTGTATGAGAGAAAAAGGACGGCATGTTTAAAGATGACGGACGAAAATCAGATTTTTGCTGTACCACGCGCTCTGCACCTTGTCACATAATTTTCCTTGAAACTCTGTGTAGAACATATTTTCGGAATGTAATAGACTAAATTCATAGTAATTTTAGTGCATTTATTGGGTAAAAATGTGGAATATTTTAAAAATATATATAATGCATAGTTTGGAAGGAGGGTGGGGATCAAATCACGAACACTGTAATTACGATTGCTGCGTTAAAGTTAATAATTTGTGATGATTTTTACAGCTATTAGATACATTGGTGTACGGTCTCCTATTTCATTTGAATTAAATCATTCAATGCATTTCAAGATAGTGGGGGAAAAGAGATTGTTTGTCTTGCTAAAGTACAAATTCTACTATGTTATCGTAGATTGAAACAAAACTCTAAGCAAATTTATAGCACCATTTAAGCTATATTTATAAAATAAAAGCTTTTTAATATAGTGAGTATTTTAAGACCTGGACTGGCCGCGATGGCGCAGTGGTAGCGTCGTGACCTTGTAATCAAGGGGTCCAGGGTTCGATACCCGGTAGAGGCATATAGTGGTTCGGATCCCACTTTAAACTGTAGGTCCAGTTCCGATTAGCCTTACTGTGCATAAAGTGGACTTAAAACATTTAAAAAAAATCAACCAGGAGAGCACTGGATCAAATTTGGGGCAAATCACCCCAATTTGCTTCACAATAACTGTAACATTCCCACAATATACTGTAGGTCCAGTCCCGATTAGCCTTTCTGTGCATAAAGTGGACTTAAAACAACAATTCAATCAATCAATAACTGTAACAAAAGCTAGGAGTTTTCTCCGGAAATCTATACAGCATCTAAGAAACGTCGGACGACTGATTCGGAACACATTTATGTGAAATTGGTCAAAGTGCTTCAAGATGGCTGACGAAAAATATTTTATACCATTTCGAGGCGTTCAAAATTCTGTTGGTATTTTCAAACCTCTGTCTAGATCACTTTTGTCAAGATAGAAATTAAACTCTTAGTAGTTTTATGAATCGCTTAAGCTAGAATTTGGCAATATTTTTTTAATAGAACAAGCAGTTTAGATGAGGGGAGCCAAGAAGGCACATTTTCTGACTAGCATAACTGGCGTAAATTTATAACTGAGGGCTGAAATTGTTGAAATCGTTAGATACTTTGATGTATTGTCTATGACGAAGAGAAAACTGATGTAAGTTTCAGTTACAACGGGGCAGTATTTATTTCCACACATAACATAATGTTGATGCAAAATTTGCTGAATACGGTACATAAATCGATACTTTCTGATTTGAGAGTATGGGTTTTCGTGGTGTAGATTACGAAATATCATTTTTAACAGCAAATAGAGAACCTCGATAGAAACAGATCATCAGGTAATTCCCACAACATTAATCTTAATGTATTAAGGCGGATGTCAATGAACTCCATATTACGAAACAAACCGCATCTTGTCTATTTTATTTTAGATCTTGTCAACGCTCTCACACACACCCGTTCGTCCCCATTGTATTGATTAATGGTGCAAATATCTTGTTTTTCTGTGAGTAAATTTTATAGTTGTCATGCATGAGGGTGCACGCATGACTTTTACGCACTTTTCAATATCCCTCAATTAAAATGTGCTACAACAGGCCAATTTGAGAATATTAAAAGAAATTTCAAAACTACTTTAGAAATGTTATCTTATTTTTCTCCTCTATCATTATTAGCTTCATTGTTCATTAACTTTAAACCGCTTTATAACGAAGGTTTCTAAATTTAAAGCTTTCTATTTCTATTTTGTTTCTTCAACGTTACATATATACATCTTCGGTTAATCGCTACGATGAATATGAATGCTGAATTGATGAAATGGTCGATGGGACAAACACAATGATGTATCCATTCTTGTACAGGGTTCGAACGTGGCATTTCGGTCTCCATGGTGCTTTCAATGATACTGAAGATATGAATATTCTGATTTTATGAAAGCAGAATTTTTGCCATGGAGGCTGGCATATTTTAAAATTTGCATTGGTCGACATATTTTTAATAACTCAAACATCCTGCGGGTTATTTAATAGTATCAAATATGTAATATCCTAGTTCCCAGCTATCTATTTGTCGTTATATTTTATAAATATCTCTAGTGAGCACAATCGCGCGAAATGCATTTTACAAGTTTTTTGTATGTTTTGTAAATTTAAATTCCACCACCTTAAAACTCGTCAGCTGATTTCGCTCAAATGAAATAAATACCTTAAGGAAATCGTCATTTTTCGGCCATATTTACATTGTATCCACAGCGTTTCAATTTCACGTAAGACATGTGTCATTATACTTAAAAGGCATTACTTTCAATATTTTGAAATTATTTTAAAAATAAAATCTCGAGAGGTCGCAACCTCTAAATTTTCCCTTAATCTCTCTATGACAAGGCCTTGGTTTTTCGGAGAAACCTCGAAGGGGATTCATAACGATTTATTGCAGTGCATGCTTGAAGTGTGTCAAAAATTAATTAAAATGTAGATCATTATATCAGTGTACGTCTTCATTATCGCAGACAAAACATATGTAACGTTAAAGTTTACTGTTAGATTGCCTAAATAATTAACGTGAACCAGAGAGATCCGCCTCTTCTGTCCTCGAAAGTCTCGTTTGTGTTATGCCCGGAAATAATAATAATAGGGCTAATTATGATAATGCACTGAACACTTGGATTGTCAATGCTATTAAGCACACGGATATGAGTAAATGAGAAGGGTGGTAACGCTCCTTGTGTAAGTATACCTGAGATGCACACCCATAGACTCAGACCACCAGCCAGCACTGTCTGCAGTATAATAGAATTTTCAGGCGAAATTAGAACTTAATGAGGAAACCATCAAAGGGTCCATCCGTGATTTCCTTACATGAAGCTGCTCTTTTCCTTCCTCTGCTTCCTCGCAAACAGGTTTCCTGCCATTAAGATTTACCGTGATGTTTTCGAAATTCTTAAGAAGCCAATCGTTTCCCTTCCTCGTCGAGCGCAAGCATGTTCGATAATTTTAAGTCTCGAGGTGGATTTGATAGAGATAGCTTCCACATAAACATACAAAGTATCCGTACCCGTCGATCATCAGGCTTCATATGGGACCCTTCTCATATGCAGATGAGGGAGCTGATGAACTTTATCGAAGCCATCTTGACTTCGCCAGGGGAAGACTATTTCGTCATTGAAGTTTTATTCTTTTACACATGTTTACGTATTAGTGTTGTCTGTAGAATGCATGACGATCATTTGATTAATAGCTTTGATAACCGCCTTCAGCTCTAAACCTATCATTTATACCCATTTACTAGTACGCATGACAATACATTAGAAAACACTGTATGAATGTACCTTGTTTGAGCCGGCTGAAATAACCCGTATTGGTGCAAACTCTAGAGCTCTAGACCGTCTAATTTAATTGTTGTCTTCTGTATCTTCGCCAGACGCAAGATGAAGTCTTCCAAGATTCTACCACCAATCTGTGGGCTTGATAAAATCAAAATTCTGAGTTGTCGAGACTGAATATTAAATGCACTGAAGGTGGGTAGCTGTACAAAATGCCATCTTCATAACTCGAGTTCTTATGTGCATTACAAATCTAATTATGGTTAAGGTATGGCGACACCAAACCTAAGATCTTGAGCTCGAATCCAAGCTAACGTATTCAAGATTGCATTTATCCTTCCGCCTTTTTCATCCAGGATATTTTTCACTTAGATTCACAGTCATTAGAAAAAGATCAAAATGCATACATTTTTTTTGTAAATTCCTAAGTTGAATATGACACTACATAAACTGAAAATTCGCCAAATTTAGAACGTGTAATACATAGATGCCGGAGTTATTGAAACACTAGAGGCAATATTTATGTTGGAACATACTTTTCAATCCCAAAGAGGGAGGAGAAAATGTCACATATGTAATGTTTTTTCTTTCAATTATAAAGAGAAAAATATCATTGAACAATTATTTTTGACTGTAGAGATGTCAAAATAGGATTTGCTTTGATTTTGTTATTTAGCGGCGCCTTTCGGTTACTCAAATCCTGAATCCCCGGCGTTGTATAGCGTTGTAAAATCACTCCGAGACGTCAAAATAGTATCAAGTGAAACCGTTTTAAACACTTGTGAGCTCTGCAGAATACAGGATTGCACAAAACTATTCTTCTGTCAGAGAAAATTCATTCAAACTTTAATGGATGAAAATATATGTGTATATATTACAAATACATGTACATATGGTTTTAATGAAGCATATTTATTGCTAACCAGCACTTCCATGACGACAACTATAAATATTAGATCACTGGAGATGTATAATGTCAATTTCTTAAGGCAAATATAATTCAGATTTTCCTGTACAACCCAAAAATAGAATTAATCCACCTCCCCCAATATTCTACTGCCCACGATGTGTTGTCCATTCCGTGTAGACAATTTGACTGTCAGAAATGTTTCTTTGGCGTTCTAGTTTCAAAATTAGTTTATATCATGTTAAAATGAATGATGTTAAGAATTACAAACATTCAAACTTGTTTGAGAAAGTCATACGTATAGTAGTATTTGCAGCCACCAATATGCAGTTTGATGTCAACTGATTAGTCTAGATCATCATAATGGTGCCGGTCAGAAAACAAAATAGCAAACCTGGCCTGCCTTAAGTGTCATTGTTTGAGGCTCTACGGGAGGCGTTCACTCGCAGTCCAAAGAAATCTGTTCATGTTGTGTCTAGTAAATTGCAAATACCCAGCACTACATTTCACAAAATCTTGCACAAGTGATTGCATTTCTACACAGACAAGGTACAAATTTTGAAGGCAATTAAGCCAGATAACATCGACAATAACGACATCGTAACTTCGCTGTGGCATTCGAATCGACTATGACAATGAAAACCTAAAACTAGCTTTTTTTTTTTCAGGTGATGCGAAGTTCACACCTGTGTAAGACTAGAAAGGCAACATTCGTATCTGGAATCAGAGAATCCGAGGATCTTGACCAGAGAGGAACAGCCCAAAGGTTAACTTTTGATGTGGTCTAATGCAAAATGGGGGTGTTGCTTTTCTGTAAATTAACCTTCACAAGAGCTGTTTACTGGATGTGTTGCAGTTATTTCTGTGCCTCAGTTGGAAGGCACAAAAACATGATGGAGAACCTTGGGGAGTCAAGTGACAGAGTACATTAATGGACAGGACAGGATGATCCGACATCATGGCCACCATGGTTACCTAACTTAACTCTCCTCTCTCTCTCTCTCTCTCTCTCTCTCTCTCTCTCTCTCTCTCTCTCTCTCTCTGCTGATAACGTTCTAGAAACGTCTTGAGTTTAATTACAGAATTTCACAAATTTGACATCTCCACACCAATTGGTATGCGTGTTAAAACTCAATATAATCAGGGAAAGACTTTATGAATACCCAGTGTAAATAACGACTTATTAACTTTTAGTTACACTTATAATCATGTAATCATGTTACAGTGAGCGATTGCATGTGTAGCTTTAAAAGGACAATTTTACAGCGGTTTGATTTAATAGAATCTTCCACAAGTATGGTCTCTCCAACCAGATGAGTGATTCTACTGGTGGAGAACCTAAACAATTCTAGTCTCAACTTTAACCGATTCAAAGAACGCTTCGTGTTTCAGTAATACATTTCCTGGACTGGTTGCTGGAGGTTTGAAAAGTGACTACTTAAAAAGAAACCATGGAAACTCTACGGTCATATTGTCTTACGGCATTTCTGCGCACTCAAGACATGAAGAGGATAGATATTCCTTCATCATCTTCATTTCACGCGTAATAAGGTTTTTACTGTAAAATTAGCATTTACATGAAAATATTGTAACACGTAATATATTCTAAGAAGACATGAAATGAAATCTTTAAGCTTTGAGAACTATAGTGTCAAAAATATTTTTAAAAAAAACATGCAATCATGCAAAATCTACGTTATGCATCATAAATCTTTCTTGAAACTATGGAAGTCCTAATGTAATATTTTGATTGAGTGACTTGATTTATTTTACTTTGCTTTTTGTGCAATTTTAGGCTAATTTGCGAAGATGAGGATGAGTGATGATATGCTGAAATTGATGAATGGACACTCACAAACAATTATGTCCAGGCTAGGATTCGAACCCGGAACCCCTGGCGTCGTAGTGCGATGTGCTAACCACTCCGCCACGGGGGTTGTATTTCTCTTTCAGCATTATGTGCTAAGGAGGTTCTTGTCTGTTACGTCAAGAATTCAATTATGCTGAAGTGAATCAAGTTTATAGGCTCTTTCGATGGGTGCATGCGTTTGAAGCCAAGGCTCCAAGTTCGAGCACCTTATACGGGATAAAATATGTTATTCTTCCGTTTTCATAATTTTGATAATGGATAGACAGGATTAATCGACGCCAAGTAACCAAAAAGATAATTAAAGACAATTGCAGATGAAACAAAAAATCTAGTGCAGCAGTGGCGCCAAATTTTGAAAAACACCTGTTCTGCTCAACTCATAAAACTTCGTTTTATATTTTTATTTAAAACATATGCATGCCATAACCTCTCATCATCTCTTATATTTATCACTACAATAACTTCCAAAATAACAACATGACCATGGATAATATACATATAATGGAGCTAAAAAGGTAAAGATACCCCCTACCTATTGTACCATGCCGTAAAGCATGTAAAGGATATGGAAGTAGAGCCCCATATTTTCACAATATCGGCCATTTGTAAAGGTGATGGGATCAGTACCACGCTCCAGTTGCTTTTATCCTAAAGATGCCCATTTATTAGTCGCAATGTGAACTCCAGATACATTTCCCACCTGAAATCACGCACCCTGGGAATCGAATCAGGATCTCCAGCGTGGATGTCAGACGCCCTACTGCAACTCTATACAAATTATAAGAACACTGAAAATATAAAATTAGGACCAATAATTTTGAAATGTATCAGCAGTATCAATCATTTAGTGATTAATGTATTAAAATTAACGATTAACAGAGAATAATAATAATAATAATAATAATAATAATAATAATAATAATAATAATATGAAAATTAATATTATCACGAATTGAACTCAGAACACGTAGTTTCTGGTTGAGTCTCAACTGAGACAACTGAAAATTCAAAGAAGTGGAATGACTCCAATCACGGACGATGGAAACTCCCAAAGTGCAACTGCACGATCGCTTTCTGCAAAGCCCACCCCGAGGCTCTGTTATTTCATTTTTATCGCTAACCATTAGCATTGAAAAACGTTTTCTCGGTCGTAGTATCACTGGTATCGCACGTAGACGCTTTAAACAAAGCGCGTGTTGTTCTCACGGGTTGCGGAGGCGTGACATTGCAGATCGTGACTCTTGTTCTAACGGGAGACCAGTTTACGACTGACTGCAGGAATGACCCTGGTTCAGAATAAACCGCACCCCTAAACTTTACGCCAAAACAGTCTTTTCAAAGCGACTCTCGTTACAGTTTCTTTACAGTGCAGTTTCCATTCCAAGTTTAATTATATAAAATTGCCATTACTACATTAATTTTCCATGCCATGGTTAGAGCCCGGAAGTTTGGCCAAATGCCTTTTTTCTTGCTGCATTTCTTGACAAAAATTTTCTCGATATACATTTTCCATGTTGTTGCTAATGTTTTAGAAGCTTTTTCATTTTGCCTATTTTTAATTTTAGGTCCACTCCATATTATATCAACCAAGGAAGAGGCACTTTTCAACCTCACATATGTTGATTAATTTGAAATTTGGCATACGTTGACGATTTGCTACTTGCATAGGAAAAACGTGACAAGGCTCCTATTGGAGCCGCCTAGGGATTTGTCTTGAATGGGATGTACAACTATAACAATCTCGTCCATTGCAAACTTCTAGGCGTATTCCACGTCATCGTAGAGGGTTGTGTCCTAATTGCGAACAGTCCTAATTGCGAACAGTTATAATTGTGAACAGTGCCTGAATCGTCCTAATTGCGAACAGTCCAAATTGCGAACAATCCTAATTGCGAACAGTGCCTAAATCGTCTTAATTGCGAACACATGAAACTGAGAAATATTCCTCGCCCTAATTGCGAACACATAGAACTGAAAACCTGTTTATAGAAACAGGTAAGGGTAAGACACGAGAATTCTGGTCTTTGCCAGCACCAAAGGAAGAGACTTTGAAAACCCAAACACATTTTTTATATGGATGAAACGTTCAAAAGCTGTGCTAGCCAGTTTTCCTAAATACAGTATATACCATATATGCAGGCTTGGGAAGTACGAATTCAGAAGCAAATGTTGTACCTCTAGTCTTTGCGTTTCTACCAGACAAGAGGAAAGATATTTATTTACGATTGTTTCGATTAATCTTCAGGGAAATACCAGAGCGGAACCCTGAAACGGTGAATATTGACTTCGAGGCTGCTGCTATATCTGCTTTAATAGAGGTTTTAACCAAGATTAGCATTCACGGTTGTTTTGTTTTTTCCACTTTACACAAAGTCTTTGGAGGAAAGTTCAAGAAATTCGCATGACTACATCTTACAATGAAGATGAAGAAATAAAGAGTAGCATCCGTATGTGAGCGTCTTTAGCTTTTCTAAACATAGAAGATCTTGAAGAAGGATTGCTTCATATTGTAACGATAGAATTGATTGATTTGGTTTATTTTAATTCGCTTTTCTGCCACCTTTGGCTAATCGCGAAGATGAGGATGTTATGATGAAATAACAAATGACACCAATATCTAGGACAGGATTTAAACCCGAGACACCTGGCACCGTAGCGAGCTGTGCTAACCACATCACCACGGAGTGTTTCGTGTATCATGCAATATCAACAATTGCAAGGGACACGCCAGGTGTCTCGGGTTTAAATCCTGGTCTAGACATTGGTGTCATTTGTTATTTCATCATATCATCCTCATCTTCGCGATTAGCCAAAGGTGGCAGAAAAGCGAATTAAAATAAACCAAATCAATCAATCAATTATGGAGATATTTTAAAAATAAGTAATCTTGAATTTCAGTCTGTTCATTATTTGTCTTGGTCAGTTTATAAATACTGTCAATGCTTCTTACAACATCGCAAGTATCATTAATGTTTTGGATTTTGCTCAGGCAAGACTCCCAAGTTGTTTTTTTTTAAGTCGTCTCTCTTACCGAGGAACGCTAGTGGCAATCCTGCCACGCGCCCCTGGTAGTTATGTCAGAGCAAGCGTTAGCTGTGTTGGGTTGCATACGTACAGGATAGATTTTAAGCGCTTATAGCGCAGAAACTAAGCGCTTTCGAGGTAAACTTTATAGGAAAAAGTTACTTGTTTTTATGATATCTACCAGCACCCAAGCTTTGTTGAAAGAGTTTTGCGACACCCTGTATATTACAGTGTTTAAATTAAAGAGGATCAGGTCATTTTTTTATGTGGGGGTTATTTCATATGTAATTCTTTGTACATATTTAATCAACGAAATAAATAGTTTATTTATATATTTTTAAACCGAACGTCTGATCTATCATTCAAGAAAAAAGAACTGAGTTTTCCCTAATATCCATGGTAAAGAATATGGTAGTTATTCTATGTATTTAATTCGATTGAACCTTTTTTGTTAGTTTTTAAGTGTTATGCTAATTATTTTGCCTGGGGAAGTAACGAAGACAAGTAACAGGTCGAGCCAAGGCAGGTTACTCTCCCTAGAAGAAAAATAGAGCAATACAATATTTACGAGTAAGCTCCTCGTAATGAAAACCTTGTAAAGTTCTTCGACTATTTTGTGGACCGGTGGTTCGAAAACCCCTTACTGCCAAAAGATATGTTGAACTGTTTCAACAGGAGGCACCGGACAAATAATGCAGTGGAGGGATGGAATCATATAATCAACAGCGAGCTTGGTAGGCCACATCCAAGAGTGGCAGAGCTCATTAAATCCTTAGAGGCTGAAGCAAAAAAGTCAAACAATATAATTATGAGAATGGAATTGAACCAGGAAGGCGTCAAGCGGAAGAAAATATATGTTTTGTTGGACGAGAGGATAGCAGGAAGCACTGACAAATACAAGGAGACTGGTGATATCCCTATTTTTTTTAAGAACAACATCATATGTTTTGAAATTAGACTAGGTAACGTCGTAACATTCACCGCATTATTAATTGATACAGTCATAAATTGTACTATTATTAATTGAATAAGGCCTCCCCGATGGCGCAGTGGTAGCGTCGTCGCCTTGTATTCAAGGGGTCCCGGGTTTGATTTCCGATGGAGGCACATAGTGGTTCGGATCCCACTTTAAACTGTAGGTCCAGTCTCGATTAGCCTTACTGTGCATAAAGTGGACATAAAACAACAAATCAATCCAATTAATTGAATAAGCTCTTTTTGTATAATGTATATATAATGTATGTACTTCGACGAAGGCTTTAATCATGTCAGATTTATGTTACAACTGACATGCTTCAATTTGAGGTGCAACTTTTACACCACCAGTGACCCACAGGCCACTGACCAGTCTCAAGTCTGGCACTGAGTTTCTTTTAAAATCTAGTTAAAAGGACTCAGGAAATTGAGAGAAAGTTGTAAGTCACAAGGCAGAAAAATGTGTTCGCAATTAGGACGAACCCCTTCGAGTGTATTCCTGTTCAGGCAGGAAGTGTTCGCAATTTGGACTGTTCGCAATTAGGACGACACCTCCTAGAGTAGGGTCGAAATTACTTTCCTGTTAGCAAAAACAATTTTTACATTTATTGTGTACCTACTGTTCATAATTTATTTGCTTATTACTTGTTTATTATTTGCATTTATTATTGCGAAATGCTCAGTTGCTTATTTACTTCTTTTTACATATTTATGTGTGTAACAACGTTTGCTAGTTTTATTTGTGCGTGTGGCACAGATTTTTATATACATTCTGTGAGTGTTCATGTCCTTATTTTCGGAAGCGATGGGTTGGGAACACCTGACCTGGAAAAACCACTTTCGTTATCAGGAGCGATGGATCGGAACAAACCACGCTCACTTTTCGAGAAGCGATGGAACGGGAGTAAATAACTGAAGATTACTGGAAGAGCCACCTTAAGTAGGAACATGTGCAAAGTTGTAGATCCATATGTCTTGTATTTCCGAAATTACAGTGAATTCCGAAACATTGGGGTGCATTTTGATGATTCCATAACAATAGTGAGCCTCCCCAATGACGTAGTTGTAACTGGGGGGGTCCCGTATTCGGTTCTCGGTAGAGTCACATTCTTCAGCTTCCCCTTCCCCCCAGTTCGGATCCCACTTTAAACTGTACGCCCAGTTTGAGCGTAAAGTAGACTTTAAACAAACAAAACAAAACATAGTTAATCGTTAAGAAATATTGACCATTCATAACAAACTGAAAATGTGGTATGTCCCATCCAAAGTAAATTAATTAATTTTGTACACCGCTCCGAATTATATCATCGAAATTTCATTCCATTTTGATCATTGATGAGCCCAGAGATGCAGGAACAGAAAATATGATATTGAAGAAAAGTAATTTTGTCATTATAAGAAATTTAAATTTATTAAAGAATTCCAATTCATCAGCACCAGCGACCTGTTATTTGTAGTCCCCGGCAATGAAATGGGACACCTAGAGCCTGAAATACTCTTTTCCCTGCATTTCGACATGTGTGTTGGCTAACTCTACGACGGTGATAGAAGTTGCTATTGAAAATGATTAAAATCCACTGTTAAATTCCACTTATCGCCTTTGAGTTAGGCAACACACATAACGCCTTGAGGAAAGATAGAATTTCATGATCTAGGTGTCTCATTTTTATTGCCGGTGACTGTACACAGTGTACATGCGTATGGAAACTTTTAATTATATCGTTGTTTGTTTTTTTCAGAATGGTTTCGAATTTATTTGGTATCTTGTTTTCTAAACAATGATGTAAAATAATTTAAGTGAATACATAAATCCTAAATAAATTTCGGTTTATATAAGGGACAAGTCACGCTCGACGAGAATACCATCGTATGTATTTTGTGGTGATACATCCTCTGTACATTCGGAAGTGTCATGTGAGCTCTTTTCTGACAATTTGGTAGCTTTTATATTCCTGCTGATAATGATGTATCAATCACAGAGCGGGAAGACATCTATTCCAACAATATACCACAACTTTGTGTAACTAATGAGGAAGTTAAACCAAAACTTCGTAACCTACGTAAGGGGAAATCGACTGGATATGACCTAATACCTTCACATTTCATTTCCGCTTGGGCCAGTGAACTCTCACATCCCTTAACAATGCTGTACAGAAAAAAATTAGAAACCGGTATCTATCCTCTCAGATGGAAGAAAGCTTTAGTAACACCAATTCATAAATCAGGTGACAAGCATAACGTTTGTAATTATCGACCAATATCACTCCTGCCTATTTTTTCCAAGGTATTGGAATCTCTTATATGCAACCACCTAAATGGCACCTGAGGGATGCAATTGCACCCCAATAGCATGGTTTTGTGTGCGGGAGATCAATGGTTACAAACTTAGATGTAATAACACAGAATATTGCCGATAACTTTAATACCAGACAACAAATGGATGTTATTTATACTGACATGAGCAAAGCATTTGACAAACTGAATCACGTAATTTTCATACAACGACTAGGGGTATCGGGTCAGCTATTAGAACTGTTAACTAGTTATATATCAAACCGCACGCAAACGGTTTTTCATCTTCTGAAAGGGAGGTGTCATCTGGAGTGCCCCAAGGTCCCAACTTAGGCCTATACTTGTTTTTATTATTTGTAAACTGTGCCCCTAAAAATGCAAAAACTAGGTCTTAATGTACGCAGATGACGTAAAGTTGTACCACCACATTCGGTCAGTAGACTGCATAAAACTGCAAGACGATTTGAATAATTTTGCCGAGTGGTGCACACAAACAGGAATGGTCCTGAACGTAGATAAGTGCAGGATTGTATATTTTAGTAATAAGAAAAGAGTTGTCTCTTACGACTATAGTATAGACAATAAAATAGTTCAACGAACAAACAATGTCATAGATTTAGGCGTTACTTTTACTTCTGACTTAACATATAATTGTCATTATCAAGCGATCATAAAAATAAGTCTGAAACTTGTAGGTTTTATCTGGAGAAACGTTTTGCATAATTTTTCAGTCTCAACGGTAAATAGGATGGATATACAAACACCACACCATTTCGCCCGATGTTAGAATGTTGCAGTTCAATCTGGAATAATCAGCATAAGACTTAGGAGGACGCGGTGGAAAAGGTACAAATGCAAATGGTGAAATTTGAATTAAATTTTTTGGGCGCGTCTGTACTGAGGCTATTTTGCACCCGTCACACTATACGGGGTCCAACCCCTTGTCATAACAAAAATAAAAGCGTGTCTGAAAATTAAAATGTCCTTACCTTGGTTAAAAGATGAGGCTAAAAAGGGCGCTCAGCACAAATAAGGACAAAACACAGGACGACACAGAATTATACTGGCTATGGGGCCAGTCGCCAGGGCCTCGTTAGTCTGCAGTCCAGGGTGTATTACGCGGAAGTGGGGTTGACTATTGGGTGCACTACGTGGAAGGAGCAACCCTTATACCCCAAGTTTATACATATATAGGTGTGTGTGAGTGTATTTTTGTGAAAAGAAGTAGTTATACATTATTTATATTAACAATGATTACAGAAAGGGATGAGCAAGCTTGAGAATGTTTTTCCTCAACCGAAACTGCAACACGCGTGGGGAAAATTTGACCTAGAATACATTTTATTTCTGCCATAAGTTAACCAGTTAACGTTATTCCCTTGCAATGAACAAGTCCCTGATTCGGTTTGCGATGTCGACCTATTTAAGTGCCTAGTAAATTTAGTCCCGAAAATTAGTGGGCACTTGCCCTTCACAAAATTTTCAAGTTTAGTAATATTTACAAGTTAATAGTACTTTTGTTAACCTCCTCCGACACGAGGAGCAAAGTAATTAGTAATTTTTATGATTTCACAAATGCAACAGTTATTTAGTAAAATAGTGTTTGACGCCAAAATTCCACCCATGAGAGCAGAGGCCCTTCAAATTGTTAATTCAAACAACTTGCTGAGGTCAACAGGAAAGTTTCAATGAGTTTTGATATCAATATCGATTGATTAATAAATTAGAACACCTTGATAAAAAAAATCGTCGTAGATTCTCTTGTAACATTGTCACCTAAACCGTTGCGGAATATTAGACTCGACGAGAAATAAAATTAAAAATGGAACTGAAATATACTAAAGGGTCTTTCATTAAGAGTGATACTTTTTAAAATTTGAAAGAAAAATAAACCACTCAACGTATCAAAGTAAATTGTGCTTCATTTTGAAGCTTAGACATTGCAGTTATGTTCTGAACAAAATATCGTTCAAATGTCCACCACGGCTTTGAACACACCGACGCACACGATGGCTCCACTGATCCTGATTTCAGTGGAAAAATCATCTTCTCAGACGAGGCGCATTGTTGTCTTAGTGGATTCGTCAATACACAAAATTGTTGTTATTGGAGCGAGAAGAACCCACAAGTGGTCCATGAGGTGCCATTGCATTAAAAAAAAACTCACTGTGTGGTGCGGTTTATGGCGTGGCGGCGTCATTGGACCTTATTTCTTTCGAGATGATGAGAGAAGAACAGTTACCGCCAATGGCAACCACTACAGATCCATGTTACGCGAATTTCTGTGGCCAGAACTTGAGGCCATAGATATTGAAAACATGTGGTTCCAGCAGGATGACGCTACATGCCACACAGCTGATGCTACGCTCGATTTGCTGAGGGAGAAGTTTGGCGACCGGATCATCTCAAGACGTGGACGTGTGAATTGGCCGCCACGGTCGTGTGGTTTAACACCCATGGATTTTTTTTCTTTGGGGCTACATCAAACCCCAGGTCTATGCTGACAAGCCACGAACTTTGGAATATTTGGAGGCGAACATTCGTCAGGCTATCGCAGACATAACGCCACTAATGTTGGCCAGAGTGATTAACAATTGGAGCTTCGTGTGTGTCAGTGTGTTCAAAACCGTGGTGGACATTTGAACGATATTTTGTTCAGAACATAACTGCAATGTCTAAGCTTCAAAATAAAGCACAATTTACTTTGATACGTTGAGTGGTTTATTTTTTTTAAAAAAATTAAAAAGTTTCACTCTTAATGAAAGACCCTTTACATTTATTAAGTTTTTAATATAGTATATGTTTACATACGAATAATTATTATAATATATTTTATACACGTGAATAGAATACGCAAATATAAAATTAATTAAAAAAATTAGCGATATGCTGCGATCTTTTGATGATCTTTGAACACTAGACCTCTCATATCACAGCTATTTCGTTCAGACCTACACATCTCTTCTTACCGTTACAAATTGAAAATATATTTGTGCTGACGCTGCCTTTCAGGGGCGTATGCATAGGCATGGGCGTAGTTAGATAGGGGCATGGGGGAGGGCTAAGCTCTCCAGAGCCTGGCATTAGCCCGCACCTAAACGCACAAAATAAATAAGGAAAGAGAAACTGTGCAAGAAATTAGAAAACTCGTCATGAAAACTTTAATGTGTTGGTTGTTCTTGTGGTGTGACGATCACATTTAAGGAAAGAAGTTCAATGTATATTTTGATACAGGTCTATACAACAAAAGATAGATGCAGGGTGTGATTTATTCTCTATAAACGTTGAAGTTCATGTACATTTTTATGGGGCATTTTTACGGACAAGATTTCAAAGAAAATATATCACCACTATTTCTATTGATATTCCACTTTGTATCGCATCATAAACAATAATGTTGTTACTTTGAAACAATAGCGCTTGGCATACAGTGTTAACATAAATGGAATCTTTCAACAATGACTTCCTACAATTGAGTTTTTTTTCTGAACATGAAAAAGAGCCGTCATTGTAGACACATGGCATCGAGAGGTCTCTGGTTCGAGGCACATTACACAGTGGTTCGGATCCCGTTTTATACTGTAGATCCAGTTCCGATTGGCTTACATGTGAATAAAGTGGACTTACAAAATAAAATTAATTGTAGAGACTTGGATAGAATAACAGTTTTGATGTGATAAAAGCGTCAGAACAAAAAAGGGAAGTTAGTTTCTGTAGATCTGCATCGCATACGGGTTATTCAACACCTGAATGTCGTGTGAATGTAAATATGTCGCGATCGTGTAGAAGTGACTCAATCGCACGCAATCACTTTATTAAATGATCAAGGTCGTATCCAGGGGGTGTGTCCAAGGGGGTCCAGACCCCATCCCCAAATTACTTTCTTCCTTTTGAAAATACTGTGGTAGATTCAGCATACTTTCCGATGAGACACTTGATTTGGCAGGTAGAAAATTCTCTGTGCGTACGGTTTGTGGATTCTCAAAATAAACTCCACTAAATGTTTTTTTCTTTTCACACTGGGTAGTTAGTTACATATCAGCTGAAAATCTGACTTCTGTGAGAAACTGCTTTGTATGCTAAGAAAGTTTTGTTCTCTTTAGAAATAATACATGCAGATGTGAAATACTAAAAACAAATATATTGCATTATGTAAGTACCAGACAGTAAAAACAAACTTATTGTCAGTATGTGAAACTTGATTTCTAGAAAAACATGCTTCACTACACGTTTCTGTTAAATTGCTTCAATCTTGTCAGATAAGTGGAGTTGTCCGAGTGAGCCATCCCAAGCAAGTGATCTTCTAGAGTCAGTCTAAAAGGGGACTTTCTTAATTGTACTCAATATCTGAGAAAAGTATTTCAGTTTCACTCTACAGTTGTATTTAGAGAATTCATCATAATTTAACCTCTGGTCTTCCTTGCCGAAGAGACGTCACAGAACTGCTTCAGAGACTTCGGTAGATTTCAGATGAAAGAGTGTAGCCAAATATTTCAAACTGCTTCTGAAAAATGTCAACAGACATTCAATTCTGAAATTACGATTTCCTGAATAACAGACGACAAGAAAGAAAACAAAGAATAACTAGATAACTATCCTCGTACTATTACAGAAGGGAGGACGCTCCATTTGCCTTGGGGGATGGACATCCCTGGCTGGCCCTCCACAAAAACATTATTTCTGGATACGCCTCTGTAAATTATCATTAGGCCTACAGTTCATTACTGAAATCGATCATTTCCAAGTCATTTGTGTACGTTACGTAACATCACGAATATGTATGTAGATACGCTGGACTTATTAGGCCAGCCCCTGTGGCAGAGTGGTTAGCACATCACGTTACGACGCTAGTGGTGCCGGATTCGAATTCCGGCCTGGGCATGGATGTTTGTGAGTGTCCATTCATCAGTTTCACCACTTATCTCCATCTTCGCAAATCAGCCTAAAAGTGGCACGAAAGGCGAAGTAAAGTAAAGCAAATGAAGCGCTGGACTTATTTGAATTTTCCAAACAAATATATTGCATTATGTAAGTACCAGACAGTAAAAACAAACTTATTGTCAGTATGTGAAACTTGATTTCTAGAAAAACATGCTTCACTACACGTTTCTGTTAAATTGCTTCAATCTTGTCAGATAAGTGGAGTTGTCCGAGTGAGCCATCCCAAGCAAGTGATCTTCTAGAGTCAGTCTAAAAGGGGACTTTCTTAATTGTACTCAATATCTGAGAAAAGTATTTCAGTTTCACTCTACAGTTGTATTTAGAGAATTCATCATAATTTAACCTCTGGTCTTCCTTGCCGAAGAGACGTCACAGAACTGCTTCAGAGACTTCGGTAGATTTCAGATGAAAGAGTGTAGCCAAATATTTCAAACTGCTTCTGAAAAATGTCAACAGACATTCAATTCTGAAATTACGATTTCCTGAATAACAGACGACAAGAAAGAAAACAAAGAATAACTAGATAACTATCCTCGTACTATTACAGAAGGGAGGACGCTCCATTTGCCTTGGGGGATGGACATCCCTGGCTGGCCCTCCACAAAAACATTATTTCTGGATACGCCTCTGTAAATTATCATTAGGCCTACAGTTCATTACTGAAATCGATCATTTCCAAGTCATTTGTGTACGTTACGTAACATCACGAATATGTATGTAGATACGCTGGACTTATTAGGCCAGCCCCTGTGGCAGAGTGGTTAGCACATCACGTTACGACGCTAGTGGTGCCGGATTCGAATTCCGGCCTGGGCATGGATGTTTGTGAGTGTCCATTCATCAGTTTCACCACTTATCTCCATCTTCGCAAATCAGCCTAAAAGTGGCACGAAAGGCGAAGTAAAGTAAAGCAAATGAAGCGCTGGACTTATTTGAATTTTCCATTGTGCGAGGGCGGTGCAGTTGAAAGGTGTGTTCAAATCTCCTACTGACGGGTGAATTTTCTGGATCACTTCTAATGATGCTGCACTAAGAATATCAGGTATCTCTTGGAGTCTCAGGATACATTAATTTTTCTGGAGGTAAGAAGCTTATTTGTTGTTTCAAGTAACCCACAGGAAGATTAAAGTGGGAGGAAACGTGCTTACGTTGGTTACATAACAGCAAGAAATCTTAATAATAATTTGGAGATTGGAAATTATTGGAAAAATGTTCTTCGGTGTTTCGCTCATAATGTTTTTGTAAAATTAAGTTACACATCCCTTTTTATTAAAACGTTTTTAATAGTAAAAGTCAGGCGTCGAGCGAACAGACTTTATTAGACTATTGAATTTACGAAAAAAGATTAAGGGATTATTATTAAAAATGGTCATGTAAAACCTGATTGAATCTCATACTTGGTGTCCTTTTGGGGAGTCACCTGGTCAGGGTTATGTAAAAGTAACTTTATGTAGTAACTTTGGTCTAAATACCTTGAAAGACAGAAGAGTTTCTAATGATCTAATGTTTTTACGTAAATTAGTAAGACAAAATTGTCTATGTTCTGAACTGTTAGAGAGAATAAACTTCCATGTAACACCTATTACAGTGAGGAACAGAACACCTTTCTACACGCCATTCTCAAGGTTAAACATACACAAAAACTCTCCAATAGTAAGAGTTCAGGAATTGTTTAATGAGTTATTCTTAGTACATGATTTGGACATATTTTTCCATTCATATAGTGTTATTAGGCGCAAAATTCTGTAAAATATTATACTTTGTTGGATTTGTCTGTAAAGAAGTTTTAACTGTATTTATATGTTTCACACTATCAAAAATTTTAACATTATTTTATAAAATAACATTAACATTATTGTTAACATTTGTGTATATTATTAACATTATCTTTGTGTACATTATGTTCAGCATAAATAGGACTTCGGTCCTGTGATGGACAAATAAAGAAATGAGTGAAATGAGAAATGATAACATAAAAGCTAGTAAGTGTTGTCTTGTAATTTAACATGATCAGGTTTGACTCCCCGTGGGATAAAACACTTTAAGCCTCCAAAACGGCAGATTTTCTTAATCGACTACGTATCAATTTGGCACAACAACAACTCACACATTAACAATTCAATAACAATAATCTTAATTATATTATGGACACTGAATTTCTTGAGTACCAGAGTGCACATTTTCAAGATTACAATTATTCTCTAACTCCAACTGTTAATTCTTTAATATTGAATATCTTTTTTAAAACAAAATACACTTATTTTAAAAGAAAATAGCATACTATCACTAAAAAATACATGATCGTCTTGCTAATATGCCTCTCCAAAAAGTATACTCACTGTATAAGAGATGGTTGCAGACATGGTTTCGTGATAAACACTGAAGAATAACTGTTATTATGAACTCGAGTCCAAAAAAGTATTATTATCTCCGTTCTGTCTTGTCCTACAGAAACACCTTCCGCCCACAAGGAGGTAAATAGTTGTCTTTTTTCTCGAGTTACGATCTTCAACTGCCTCTTTACGACGGAGAGTTACTTTAATGTCTATCATACGGTGGCCATAAAGGTAAGTAATGTGCGCTTCAGCACCAATTACTAGCCATAATGTGTAATTGCATTAAATAAGGTACTGGAAGCCATGGCTATACGGGACACTGTTTTCTACTGCAACGTCTAGACTTAGGTCTTTTCTCGGCTTTCTATGCTTATGGAACGTGTTAACTAAAGGTATTGTTACGACGTGTGATATTGCTTTTATGTGTAAAACATCACGCAAAACAAATGCCTTTATTAAGTGTTTTGATGATCTGTTGTATCCTGAGAAGAACTCTTCAAAGTACTGCAGGAAATAAAGAATACCGGCAACAAAATTCACCAGATACTACGTAGATAAAAACAACAAGAAAGTATCATCAATATCTAGATATGTAATAGTTCCTGATTTTTTAAGAACACCTATACGAACATGGAATAATCTCTAAAATTTACTGGAATTGGGATATACAGGTAACCCTAGAGGTACGTACGAGGGGTTACGTTAAAAATCGGCCAATACACTGAGAGATGATTTTAAGTGTAATTTACACAGGAAGATACACTATACTATCATTGAGAAGCTCATGGTGAAACTCGAACCCATATCACGTGATAAGCATGAGCTTCGATGTCCATGTAACATACGTACGCCTTTCGAAACGTCTTCAGTTCTAATGTAGATATAAGGGAGACCTGGGGCAAGTTGTTACATCTACAGAGATCACGGAAGGTAGCGCTTGTTATGACACTTCGTAAAGAATTTTCAAAATGTCTCCTGACCTACGTATTAGAAGTATCCGTGGTTTCCCCTATCACGTTTCTTCCTTCAACGTGCCTTAAAAATACGCTAGTTTAACTGTGTATTAGATGTACAGGGTGGGCCAAAATTCAGGTGACAGCATTCTCATAGGAAAGGCTGGTGTGTTGGAGGTCCACTTTGGCCACATATGATGTTTGGGGGGGGGGAGGGGCAAACCCAAGGACACATGTGACAACCCCGGCCACCATCTTGGAATCCGCCATCTTGAACGCAACTTAGGTTTCTTAAATGGAACCATAGGCATGTGACATATGATTTCCAATTGTTTTTTCGTCAGGAGTTCAATGCCGCACACAGTTTTGTCCTATCGTGAACCTTTTCCTAATTATGGCCTGTTTTATCTTTGCAGGTATCACCGACTGAATAATGGTGCTGACGACCGAAGAACGTGTGGAGATCATCCTCATGTGTGGAAATCGGAGCTCACGTGTGGTGGTTGCAGAGTTTAATGCATTACACCCCGATAGGGAGCCAGCCCATTTCTCAAAATGGTGTGACCAAACTCATCAGCAGATTCCGAAATACGGGATCTGTAGCCCATAAAGCACGCAGTGGTTGCCCGAAGCCGTCAACAGATGAGGCAACCACTGTCGCTGTCTTCGCATCCTTCTCCAAAAGCCCCCAACGTAGCACCAGACGTATCGCCCTTGAAGCTGGAGTTAGCCGAACGTCCATACGGAGGATACTTGCCGTTAACAAGTGGCACCCATACAAAATTCAGATGCACCAGCATCTGACGGAGGACGATCATGACCGTCGGGTACAGTTTGCCGAATGGGCGACGGAGGAACTGGAGACCAACCCGGATGTCCCCTTGCAGGTGTTGATCTCCGATGAGGCACTTTACGTAAACGGAGAAGTGAGCAAACAAAATCACCGTTACTGGAGTAACAACAACCCACACTGGATTGATGCATCGCGGATCGTTGGTTCCAAGAAGGTTATGGTATGGTGTGGTATTTTTTGCACGAGGATCATAGGCCCATTTTTCATCTTAGGCACGCTGAATGCCGACCACTACCAACGACTGCTGGATGAGGAGATTTTTCCGTCGGTTTTGTCGGAGGACGGTTCGTACCCAACGTTCTTCCAGCAGGATGGAGCCCCTCCCCACTACGGACATTGTGTACGGGACTACCTGGACCAGCAGTTCCCTGGGAAGTGGATAAGGCTTCGGGGACCGATAGAATGGCCACCACGGTCACCGGACCTCGCGCCTCTCGACTTCCACCTGTGGGGCCACCTCAAGGCCATTGTTTACGGCTTGAAAATCCAGAATTTACAGCATCTGGTGATTGTGAATGCCTGTGCTGCTGTGCGTCCGGATACATTGCTGGCTGTGCATGAGGACTGGAAGAGGCGTGTGGTACAAACCATTGTGCACGAGGGTGGTCATTTCGAGCATGTGTTGTGAGGAGACACAACGGGGAAAAGACAGGCCATAATTAGGAAAAGGTTCACGATAGGACAAAACTGTTTGCGGCATTGAACGTCTGATGAAAAAACAATTGGAAATCATATGTCACATGCCTATGGTTCCATTTAAGAAACCTAAGTTGCGTTCAAGATGGCGGAATCCAAGATGGCGGCCGGGGTTGTCAAATGTGTCCTTGGGTTTGCCCCACCCCCCAAACATCACACGTGGCCAAAGTGGACCTCCAACACACCAGCTTTTCCTATGAGAATGCTGTCACCTGACTTTTGGCCTACCCTGTATATTAAATGTACATGTACAAATAGGTTAGGCGTAATATGTAAGGCGTAGACGGAAAAATGAACGTGTGGCACACCACGTCGGAGTGCGTTGTTACATATGAGAGGCACTCATCACACACATAAGCTGAAAATTACCATGTTCAAGCGACACACACAGTGATCGAAGGAGGTTCACACCACATTTTGTTCAACGTTTATCTTTAGTGGTGTTAAAATGGTGCTGTTGCGTTTTAACGCCACTGAGATTAAAAGTTGATCAAAATGTGGAGTGAACCTCCTAAGACCAATGTCTGTGCCACTTTAACACCATTTTTTACAGTGTAGATAAGACAAGGGACAACAAACAATCGCAGTGTATCCAGGATACATAACCCTGTTAGCCTGCAAAATGCAGTTTTGGATTCCTTGTATATTTCGAAAAGGTCACCCCTTACATCTGAAATCTCAACACGCCTACGAGCTCGGGTGAGAATGAACACTATTTGTGGTGTTGCATTGAATGTTCTAAGGGGTAGTTTCATAAATAAGGACTAAATAGTGTGTGAGAGATGCGGACTGTAGTCATATCATTCTGGTGCAAACTTCAGCATATATTTTACTTAAAGTAAGTGCCAAGGATATGAAGTTTCCAATAATTCTGTTGACCAAAACATTTTGGCTTGCTTCTTATTTCGTTTTATAACTCACTTTCATTATAATGAAACCCTCTGTTGCAGCATGTGACTTGCAACATCTCTTCTTATTTTAATTATTTAAAGAATATTCCCTTTTCAAAGGGTGTTTTTGGTTGTATGATTTTTTCATTCCTATCTTAATTTACCACCAGCATTTTTGTCTTATATCATCGGCGTATGTAGCAACGTTCCCCATATGTGTAACAATTAAACCCTGTTGTTGGGAAATTGTAACGGTGCACATCATCTGTCAAAAACCTGTATTTTTACAAAAACGGTTAAAGGAAAGGTAATGGACTTTTCAGAATCGAAATTTAAGGATGTTAAGAAAATATTTGAACGGAAAAAAGAAAAATTTGTAACAACTAGCCCCGGTCATACCTACGAACATTTTTTTCCATTCTTGAAGTTTCCGAAATTCCATCTAGGGTACAATTTTAGAGCTAAGAAATTTAAACTCACAGAAATTTGTGGTGTATCCCATTTAAATTGGTAACAAACACTAGAGAAAGAAATAGGAGTCTAGGAAGAAGAGTAGTGGGCGAGGGCAGTGAATCGATTAAAATTTTGTGACCACTCTGACTGCTGTAAAATCAAAACTTTCGAGTTGAGATTTGAAAAGAAAAACTGCTGTTCTTGGAGAACTATTGCATTCTAGCGAAACTGGTGAGCGCATTTCAAGAAAGCTGGTGACAAATTGATTTCTCCTATGTTCAGTTATGCTATACTTTTATTTTTGAACTTTTTAAACGCACAATAGTTCTACAGCATTATCTTGGCTATAATGCACTCGTAATATCTGCAAAGTAAATTTTGGGATATTTTAAGTCTACTTTATGCAGAGACAGGCTAATCGGAACTGAACCTACAGTCTAAAACGGGATGCAAACCACTACGTGCCTCCACTAGGTATTGAAACCGGGACTTTGGTTACAAGGCGACGACGTTACCACTATGCCATTGGGGCTGCAACATATAGTGTGAGTAGGGTTTGGGATGGGCCGGTTACGAATGCACTGTTACCAACAATAAAAATGCGACACCTAGACCATGACAGACTTCTTCACTGTAAGGCGTTGCGTGTGTTGCCTACTCTACGGCGTGGTAGAAGTTACCATTGAAAATCTACTATTAAAAATCCACTTATCGCGAGTTAGGCAACACATATAATACTTTACAGGGAGCGAGCATTTCAGGATATAGGTGTCCCATTTTATTGCCGGTGATTGTACAACCGGAGGACCGATCCCACTCATCTTTCATTCAGTCACTGAGATCTTGCAAATCTTTCCAGAATTCACATGGTCTGCATCTGGAGAATTCTTCACCATTTGAAAGCATTCTCCTGGAAGCTATACTCTGTCCCGGACATCTCTGGAGCAAGCGAACGGAAGCAAGTCTCTGCGCAAGTAGTGACGCGAAACGGCTCTGCCAATGAACACGTGAGTGGGAATGGGATTGCGTGTAGGGGGAGAAAGCGACTGCAGTTACCAGCCTTTGCGGCAGCGTGTGCTGTGTGACTCTGCCCACTCAACCCCGCCCCCTTCTCTGCCGCTATGCGCAGCCTTTCTCCAGAGATATCCGAGAATGACTAACGAATTTAAAAGTTCGGTTAATGAAACGGGAATAAATACGTTTGGGAGCGAGAACCGGAGGAGTCCCCAAAGGAAAAGGCTTTCTTTCAATCTTTAGCTGACAGAGTTATTTAATCTTCATTATTGTATACGTGTGCATAATTAATCTCTGCTGCAACACAGATCATGTTCTCGAATGTACCCACACTCTGTACCACTACTACAAACAATGAGGTCTGAAGCAAATTGCAGGCATGGAACCACAAAGATAAACATTACCACAAGATTCCTCGTGTCCATGTGGACACACAAGGCACTTAGGGTTGCGAAAGAGGAAACTATTGTAGAAATCGAATAAGAACAGTGAAATAATGCAGCTAGTGACAATTATGTTTGCTGATATCAGCAATCAGGAGATAATAGTACAGTATGGGAAGAAGGTATATTTGCAACCGTTTTAGGTGGGACTGGAAGATCCATATCAATATCTAAACATTTCGTTGCAATTACGAGTATGGAGTGGAGACAGCATAATTTGAGCGAGTAGAAAGTCATACTACATGATACACGATGTATAAGGAGAAGAGAGGACACTCTATTGCAGGATTTTTCAATCCGATCTTTTCATTAAAAGTAAATAAAAATTGCGATAATTAGTGTTTTCAGTACGTAGCCACAGAACGTAGCGCCAAAATCAGAGTGAAAAGTTTCCAAAGTTAGCCGAATACAGACAATGACCAAATGTAACGAAACATTGAATCCATTCGGCAAACCAAAAATGGCCATTTGAAAATGTCCGGTATGTATTGCAGGTTTGCCTAACTTTAACCTAATGTGCTCTAGCAATGAGGCTGAAAGTTAATCTTTCGAGCTACGATTACACTGATGAACAAATTCAAACTTTTTTTTGCTCCTTTGAACGAAAATAGGTGATTATTTATAATTCGACCCCGGTGAATCCAAATCTGAAAGTAGAAATGCTGTATCACCTATCGTTTTCCCTGGATTTTCATTTTTTATTTTAATAAAAATTTAATTCCCTTTGTAATAAAACATCGAAATTTGAAATTATTTTTGTTTGTTTGCTCATGAAATAAGATTTAAATATTGAAGTGAATAACTATGAAATATAAAAAAATTAAAATATATATATAGGACCGATTTTGACTGTTCAATTAAGAAATTTAATGCAAAAAAAAGGAAAAAACACATTTTTACTCGCATTTTCAAAATTTCTTTCTTGAACTCTGCCGTTTGTAACTGCAACCAGAAACCTCTTCCTTGAGGTTCCAACTATAGTCTGCTAATATGGTCTGTACCGATTTTCCTGTATATCGTTTCTCCATGACAGAAATATCCTGGTGAAATCTCTCGCCGCATCGTCACTAACCACGCCCAAGTTAAGGGGGGAAAAGTTCAAATGCGAATGTAAAAAGTTGAATTTTCAAGGACATATTGTACCCCATGCGCTGATAACACTTCAACAAGTTCTTAACAAGTTCCTTGTAGTTGTCATCTTTCACATTTCCAAGAAAATTACAGCATACTTGTCTGAAAGCTAACCATGCGCATTTCTCTTTTTCTGTTAGCAATTCCACAAAGTTGTCATCATGAATGATCTCACGGATTTGTGGCCCAATAAATATGCCTTCATTTAACTTACAGTCACTGAGTTTAGGAAATGTTTTTCTCAAGTACCAAAAACCCTCACCATGTTTATCCAAAGCCTTAACAAAATTTTTCATCAGCCCTAACTTTATATGCAACGGTGGTAACAAAATCTGGTCTTTCTCAAGTAGAGGGTGATTCCTAACACTCTTCTCTCTAGGACTTAATTTTTTTTCGTATGGGCCAATCCACAATGTTGTAATGTTTATCTTCTGCCTGGCTGTCCCATTCGCAAAGAAAGCAACAAAATTTTGTAAACCCAGATTGCATGCCTAACAGTATACCAATCATTTTGAGGTCTCCGCATATCTGCCAACCATATTTTTCATAATTTATCACTTTTAATATCGTATCCATACTTTCATATGTTTCCTTCATGGTGGAAGAATAGGCAAGGGGTACTGATGGGTATATATTCCCATTATGCAACAATACTACTTTTAAACTATTCTTAGATGAATCTAAAAATAGTCTCCACTCGTTTGGGTTGTGACTCCTTCCAAGTTCTTGCGGAAGGCCTTCTCATCATTGCAGTAAGTTAACTCATTACTAACAGAAAAAAAATGTGTCTGTGATTGTTGGCGTTTCCGATATGACACCTTAATACCATCTTGTAATAAATTCCACCCTCTGAGACGAGAACCTAATAATTCCGCTTGAATTTTAGAAAGGTTGAGGTCTCTGACTAGATCATTTAGTTCGGATTGGGAAATAAAGTGAGGTATATTTGGATCAGGAAAATTTGGATCGGTGTTTGAATATGAGGGTCTGGGTTCATCATCTGGAGAAGCACTGCTTGGTTCTGTTTCATCCACTGTCCATTCTTTAGGAGGCTTAGGAATAGGTATAAAATCATGACTCGTAGGTTTCTTGGCTGAAGGAACATCAGGATAAAATATAGAATGTTTTGATTTAGAACTATATCTACTATGTTTGTTAAACAGAAGTAACAATCCGTAGTATTATCTTTCTGTTCTGTCCATATTAAAGGGTTTCCGAAGGGCATTGATTTGTGAGTGCCATTAAGCCAACCACGTAAAGTTCTCGAACAATTACAACAAATTTTACCTGGTGCCTAGCTTTTTCCCTCGTCTACTTTACTTCCAAAATACAACTCATATGCTTTTTTCACTATAGGAGTGATAGTATTTCTCTGTGACTTTGGAGTAAATTCCCCACAAACATAACAAAACAAGTTCGGGTTATTCACACATTTGCGTGACATGGCAAACTTATTAATTGACTTATAATATATTTCTTTAAAAAAACAATTGTGAATGCTCTTATCGTTTTGTTAAAATACAACTTACACTTCACTTCACTATACAATATTACATTCACAATTTCACGAACATACATAAACATGAAATACGGCTACTTGCGAAGGCTACTCGCGAAGTTATCGGAAAGGAAGTTAAGACTCGACTAACCCACAAAAGAACAAATTTTAACAGAGAAACAGGAAATTTCTCTACTGCCAGATGTTTCCTCCACTATATATTAAGTGCCAGTCATAAACACAAGGTCACTGAAAAGTTCTTATCCATTTGCAAGGAACCAAACGTTAAGCCGGAAGCGGAGCAGGGTGCGGAGACCTGAAACCATAAAACTATAAAATTTGGGTGTTCTGCAAAAAACTTAGGTGATACAGGAAAACGGATGCGATATTCGTTATCAGCACATCTGAATACATAAAGATCACTTAGTTTTATTTAAAGGAGTATTTCATTGTTTATCAGTGTTATAAACGTGTGCAATTGAGATGAAAATACAACTTTTTCTATTGTAGTTGATTTTATTTTAATATATAAATAATTTTAGAAAATTCTATCAACATGGAAATATCCCAAATTTTTCCTTTTACCATTTAGGTGAACAATATGGATTTTGTATCACTTAACAATGAGCTGAGTGTATACAGGGTGATTCAGTGATACCGGGTAAAAATTAAACAGCAAACGTGTAATGCACCACTGAACAATTTGAGATAGGGAACCTAGGGTCGCAGAAGCCACCGTAATGAGATATGGGCTGAAACATGTCGAGCTCTAGCATGTACTATCATCCATAGGAATGACAAATAAGTGACATGTATGGACATTGCCGACGTACAATAAGCATCGGCATTTCTTGGCATCATTGATTTACACGTATGAGTTACATGTTTGACGTTTGGAAACTAGTTTCATAGCTTTGACAAACAGGTGTTAACAACGTACAATTACTCACCTCACAACAGTTGTTCAAAACGGTGACGACAAACCAGAATGCAAGCATGACAGCAGTGTACAACATTCTGCCGCACCATTTAAAATATCCCTGGCTTGTTACAAATCACATCACAAGGAGCGACAAACCAGGCAACTAATTCCATGTCCCTGTCCACTGGGGTCTCATAAACAAGTGATTTGAGATATCCCAAGAGCAAAAACTGGAGTAGATTCAGTTTTCCAATCCAGTGAACAGGAAAGATAACAAAACATCTAGATGGTTACAGACATCCACACTGAAATGAGGCGGTACTCTGTATCTCGGTACGCTGGATTCTCCGACTCTAGTTTCCCTATCTCAAATTGTCCACTTGTGCATCACCTATTTCCTGTTTCATTTTTGCATGCTTCTACTGAATTACTCTGTGTAATAGTTCCCCAATCGAATTTAATCAATAGGGGTGATTAATACACTATCGCCTTGTAATCAGGGGCCTTTGGTTCAATTCTCGGTGCAGGCACGTTGACCAGTGGTTTGAACATACTTAGACAAACTTTGATGAATTATATCAGTTACATACATACTGTTGACTTGACATAAATATAAAAAGGGATACACACACATGTTTGAATTCCTAAAGTTTAATATATCAGAAAGTACTCCTACATGTAAACGTCGAAGGAGTGGGATTAAATTATCTGCTATATTAATCAAAGGTAACGTTAAGATTTCTAAGAGGTGGGAGGGGTCTCGTTACCCATGAGACGAGACGAGACGAGACGAGATGAGACTTTGATCAGTCTCGTTTCGTTTCTCTCCAAAATATTCGTTTGTGTCTCGTCTCGTTAGCAACAGTATCTCACGGTTTACCGGTTCATTTGTATCACGTTAATAACAAGAAAATAATGAGATAAGGAAATGTAGATATCAGCACCTTCAGTAGAGATGTAATGGGCGTTTGTTCAGATTATAGTATTGCGTGATTTTAAAAATATAGGCTTAAGTCGGAAAGGATGTAAGGAATATAACTGACACACCACTTCCATGCAGAAATGTTCAGAAAAAGTTGAAGGCATTAGATAATGTAATGGTTAAAGTAAAGCCATGATGTAAAGTAACAGATTAAGAAGTCTGTCAACTGTCAATATTTAGAGAAAAAATAATGCAATGTGATCTAATTAATAAAAATTAATAGGTTCTTCCTTCAACGATAGAGACGAGGTTGTTAAAGATGTGAGTTCCAGCTCTATATTCATACAAATATAGTCCTCCCTCACATAATGTCGAATCTATCGGCTTCTCGTAGATATATGAAATGACTTGCATTATACATACATATACATAGGAGCACACTTGTTAACAGATAACGTTGCGATTAGCTAAAAGTGAAAGAAAAGCCACTCTAAATAACAAAAATCAAATCATAAGCAGATATGTGTGTACTACATAGACACATGCAATATATTTTAGAACGTGCGTGAGCTGCAGCTCAGCTTTTTTATTCATTAGAAATAGAGTATTTGCTCCAAATAATTCAGAAATAAGTAGTCGATCATTTTTCTTCACATGAGTCGTTGGCGTGTTAAATGAGGCAGTAGTTTGTTGATCATAGATTCCTAGTTAGATTACCATTTCAGTCATTGAGCAGATACTAGATATGGTGACCTCAAAACTTCGTGCTACGTCAAGGTTGGCCTTCACGGAGAAACATGACCAATAACTGCATTTTAAATAGGCAGCATGCAAGCAGTTCATGATCTGCGTAATCCCGAGCATGTGCCTCGTTTCAATGTCTGTAATTTTATTACATGTCCATTCTCTGGTTTGTAGGTGAACGAGATGATGAGTTAAGATGAACGACCAATCAATGAAAGAGTTGAAGAAACAAATACGTTGGAACAGCAGCCATACCATGCATTACCGGGGATTCCAACAAGAGATTCCTGACTACGTAAAATGCTGACCATTCCTACACAGAGCCTGCTGCACTATGACAAAAACACATGTTACCATGATATAGTAGAAATTTGTGATACTACATATAATGTGTTGTTGTTTTTTTTTTTTAATCTTTAAATCAGTTGGGGTGGGGTCCATTAACTCCTGTTGGATAAGTTGTGTATAATATAAATTATATGTGTAGTATCCCCCTCAAGAGAAAAAAAATAATAACAAGAGAGGATGCAGTAACCGGGAAGTAGTGTTGCCCACGAGACGAGACTTTGGCCTGTCTCGTCTCGTGGAGTCTCCTGGAAATGCTGTCTCGTCTCGAAAATATTCGTTTGTCTTATGACATATGGTCAATCTCGTCTCGTCTCGAATTTTTAAAAGCCTGTCCCGTCACGTCCCGTGGGCAACACTACCGGGAAGGGTTACCACCTCATCTCCCCTGCATATATGTGTATGAACTAGCACGCACGTATTTGAAAATGTTATATTGATGGCACAGTGGTAACGTCGTCGCCTTGTAATCAAGAGGTCCCGGGCTCGATACCCGGTGGAGGCACATGGTGGTTCGGATTCCACTTTAAACTGTAGGTCAAGTCCCGATTAGCCTTTCTGTGCATAAAAAGAGCATGGCGGGTGGTACAGTCATAAGCAAACATAGTTGTTCAGATCTCACTTTAAACCATATTTACAGTCCCGATTAACCTATCTGTCCATAAAGTGGAACTAAAACTAAAATAAACAAGCTCTTACGCATATTGAACTAATCCATGAAATGTTGCAGTTCGCAGCGTTTCAATTTTCTTTGGTTGAGTACAACTCAATTTTGCTTGTGACAATACCACGAGTAACACTTCCTCTCCACGTTCGTGAACCAGTGCTGGTTTCAATCTGATTTGGAAGATAACGAAAGGAGTTCTTCTCCAGGTTACATTTGTAAATAATTTCTTATAAAACTCCACGCGTTCTTGGAAACTAACATCCCTCTGATCCTGTGATCTTTTACTGCAGAACTCTATATTTGAAAAGCTTTACTTCCTTAAACCATGGTCGGGAATTCTAACAGAAGCGTCCTTATCGTTATTTCTTGGGGCTACGATTGTCTTTGTTTCGAATATTTCACCTGAGCACACCTCAGAATTGGAAGTCGTCTCATCATACGCCTCTCGATGGGTCGACCTTTGCGAGGTCGTGGCAGACTGATTCTGGCACGGTTCGGATCGGATCGGCTGGCATCGGTTCGTATCGGACCAGCTGGCGCGGGCGGGAAGAGTCCGGTGCCGTATTGTAGCAAAGAGTGAATAGAGTCCTGTCAACCAACCAGAATCCGATTTGCATACATGGTAGCCTTCCCTTCAACCAACTACAGACCAGGGATGATTAATTGTTGAGACCACCCCTTGACCAAGCGAGGAAGCCGAGGAGGGCCAGGTTGGTGGTGGCAGACAGCGTGGGACCTCCCACATTAACTGGCGGCCAGGCCAGACCAACTCAACCCGGCGAACAGGTAGGTACCTTTCTCTCTCATCGTCACATATAACTTGCTAAAGATTGTTTTTGTGCTAGTCTTAAGATTAACTGAATATCATTATTTGTTTCTGAATATGCTGTCCGAACTCTCGATAAGCTCCACTCCTCACTTAATGCAAATTACCTTAAGGGTCCTCAGCATGTACTCAATGAAAGTGCCTGCAGGGGAAACGTGTTAAGCAACTTCCGCTATGATCATCTAACCGCACACACAAAAAGAATAATATATTTTCTTGTGAAAGAAATGGACAAGGGAACCAACCAAACATATATTTTAAAATTCTGGCATCTCTTTTCGTTTATAATTTTTCATCTTCGTTCTTCCTTATATTCCAGAGGTTTCGTGCTTTCTTAATTTTAAGACTAATTTACGATACTGTTTAGATTTGCTAGACTGCCTCGTGGGTAGATCACTTAGTTAAGAAGTCAGACAAGTTTTTGATGGAAAGCGCCCAAGGAGGACTCCCCCACTAAAGCTAGCTGCATGCTCGTGAAACCGTTAGGTCCTTTATCTCTTCTTGCAGCAGTTCTAATACTGGGTGTTCTTTCAATAAAGTATTATACCGAGAATGATGGACTGCTCTTTGTAGGTGATCAGTGGTTGTATTCTTGCTGAATGAGGTTGGACTTTCCACAACTGTTATTGTTTTTATGATAGCGTTACGGAGACTTCATCTGTCTTAGTTTCCAGGGGGTTGGTTATTGTGTGTCTATCTACAGTGATATACATATACACTTCTATAGGTTGTTCTGCGAACAAACACAAGTTTGTTAAGGATGCACTTATAACATAATTCTGATCAATGCACAGTTGTGATAATTAATTGCAATTTTCTTATTAAGATTTCCATAAACACTATTGATTTGTTCAAAGTGTACACATGATTATAGAGATAGACATAATAGCCAATATCATGAGGACATACACAGATCAAGTCTCCATAACGCCGGAAAAGAAACAATGGTGAGAAGCCCGACCTCACTCAACAAGATTGACAGATGTTAATCGAATTAACCACATCTAGTTCTTGCTAATAAGACAAGCGATTCATGTAAAGCATATGCTCCATCCTAACGATTATGCGTTAACATTTGATGTCAAAAATTTAGCACGCACATTTTGCATTATTTTTCCTTGTATCACTGATTAGATTGCGATGAGTTTATTTTCAATCATAATGGTTATGTTCACTTTGTGACATCTTACATTGTGAACTTTTGTTGCCGAGTTTGAGGTTCAAGTCCCGGATGAATTATTGCGAGAGGAAAAATTTTGAGTGACTGTGGCTACTCCCTCTTTTTTCGTTTAGTCGTTGCGCATAACCTTGAACCTGTAAACATAATCTACTGTAAATACCATGGATAAGATGACATAGTGAAATATCGAACCAATATGGCTGAAAACGAACCAAATCGAGAGAATTGTTCCAAGTAACATTATCCTTATTTCTCAAGCATCCCCAAACATATAATTTAAGGACTCCTGCGTTCATGGTTAGCGTTCTCGCCTTTGGTGCAAGCGGTCCCAGGCTCGATTCCCGGTGGGATACCCCAAAATTTTCGCGTTGAATAGTCACAACAACCACCTGAGCATAAAATGAATTTTAGTAAATATAAATTAAAATTTCTAACGTTGATTCAGTTCCTAGTATTAGTGAGAAATATTTTTTACAAAAGAAAAAAAAAGGTAAAGTGTTCCCCTGTGCTCAGCACCACGCCATGAAGGCGTGGGGGTAACGCCCCACACTTTCTTGATCCGGTCGTGAGTGGGGGTGATGTGATCAGCACCACGCCCCTGACTGCCTTTACCCCCCAGGTACCCATGTTGGGCCGCTTCCAACGTTACAAAAGTTCCCGGATTTGAACCCGCCGAGGATCGAACCCGGGACCTTTAGCATGGTAGTCAGACGCGTTACCGACTGAACCACCGCTGCCATTATTTTTTACAACGTTCATTTATTTCGGTTTCCTCTTTATTTCCTTGCACTTTTATTATTTCGATCGACTGATTGATTGTGTTCATTTTACTTTGCTTTTCTCTACCACTTTTGACTAATCGCAAAGATGGAAGGACAGCCCCAAGCCGGGATTTGAACCCGGGACACCTGGCGCCGTAGCACGCTGTGCTTATAATTTTGAGACAATACAAACGTTTATTTTTATGGCACGGTGCAATGCATAGGGAAGAGCTCTGCATTTACTTTTGCTTCGAGATGTACACACTCAAATCGAACTACATTAATATTTATTGCTGGTTTATTGTTTTGGTTTCTTTTACTTTGCCTTTCTGCCACTTTTGACTAACGGCATGGATGAGAATGAGTGACGATATGATGAAATTGACGAAGGGACATTCACAAAAACGAACACCCATGCCCATCTGGGGTTCGAACCCCGGATCCCTCGCGTCGTGGCGTGATGTGCATTGAATATTTCCACAGGCATGAGAATACCATTTCTTCTTTTTCTTAGCCCCGTACCACTGGCTTTTTACCATATAATGGTAGGTGGAAACGGCATGTGTTATCGCTCATGCAGCTCCTTAGAACCAGTGTTAGGGTATCTCAAAGCTCTTAATTGCTTATTTATCTCTAAACTGCTCACGGGTATACGATATGGAGTTCCTCTACTAACGTACAACCTGAACTGCCTGCTACTCTGCTACTCTTATATATAGTTGGTCTTCATAGTTCCGTTATGTTGCTTAAAGTTAATGAAGTTAGTTTCATGTACAGAGGCTCATCATAATGAAGCACACCATAATTATGAAATATTTGTACAGAATCAGAAATCGAAGACAAAACTTCCTAAAATTTCCTGCTACAAGAATATTGCATTAATTCACTTTGTGGACTTCCATGCTAGTATAACGGACTTCTCGGTGGTCGAGTGAATCAAGTTCTGGACTTACGATACCGCCTGAGAAGGTCCAGGCTTCAAATCCTAGCATGGGCATGGATATTTCTTTGCAAGTGTCGCTTCATAAAGGTCACCTTTTCATCATTCATCTTCACTTGCTATCAGCCTGAAGAGGCAGAAAAGCGACACAAAATCAGAAAAGTAAATCATTATATTGAGATGTCTGTGTTAGGCCGCAAGGATCATTTCATGCATGCTTGAAACTTTTTAAAGTTTTATTCATTAGATTTTTTATTTACTTTTTTATTTTTTAAATTCATTAGAATTGACAAACTTCGATTAATTTATGTGAATGTGTCAACACGCAGGATAATTATCGTGCATGCTTTATGTACACCCACGCTCTGTCTGGGACTCGAACCCAGAAGCTTCGGGGCCGGAATCGGGAGTTGAGACTTAAATATCTTGGGCAAAGATCTCACACATTCAATGGCTAATTAGGGATACATCCTTCCTCATAGCCTCTATGTAATTAAGGCTTCTGTGGCAGGAACAAGAGGTATGGGCACTTCGTAAATTATGAAATGCGTAAATGTTTTTTTTTTTTTCGTAAATTCATATTGTCTATGAGTAATTCGTTTAAAGTCAACTTTATACTCGGATATGCTAATCAGGGCTTGACTTTCAGTTGAGAGAAGATCACAAGAACTGTGCAAAGTGCCTCCACAGGGAATCGAACGCGGTATTCCCTGATTATAAGGCAACAGCGTTAGTGGGTTGGACATTGGACAATCAATCTGGATGCCTTTGTTTCCATAATATCAAAGTAAATCAATCCTTTTAAAATCCCACGCTCTGAAACTGTTTCAAGCAGACTTTCAAGTCCTGTGTTGTAATAGTGGACGAGCATGAGAGCTGGTGATTTTATTTTCTGCCACTTCGTTTGCCTTACACAATAGGTACTGTACATAAAAGCCGAATAAAAACAAGGAAGAAGGTAGATATTTACATGAACATATGAGCGAAATGTAGTTAGGATCTGGTTAGCAAATAGATCTGGTGCAGAAGGCATTCATATACGTATGCATATAGAAATTCATAGTACAAGCAAGGCAATTAAATAGTAAACGTTGTGTTTTACCAATTAATAATAAGAAAAACAAAGAGGAAGGAAACTTGCAAATGCAATGTATATAAATTCATATTTTACTATTTTTGGAATATCTCAGTTATTAGTTTAGTGTGCACTAACTGAAGAAAATATACAGGGTTAGAATAGATATACAAATCCAACACCATGTAGAGTATCGAACATTTTTCTCCTATCGAGGATCTGCTTCAACAGTACTAGTTCTCTCAAGGGCTCTCTGGTTCAATCTCAGGATGTCATTCCACAGTATTTCGTATCTTACTTTAAACTGTATGACCATTTTCTATTAGCCTATCTAAGGATGCAGTACACTTCAAAGAAACTGACAATTGCCCCGCGAAAATCGGCAATTTTATCTGCTGCAACTAGCAGTTCAGATTAACGTGTGTCAAGGGAAAATTTGCTTTGAAATTACGAAAAGAAATATATACCCCAATTTGTAAATAACAAGGCAACATCTCCCTTGGTAGGTCTGAATAAATATCACAATAATAAAAGAAAAATATTTAGACTATGTTAATTCAAATTTACTAGTTTCCAACAAGATGTCTGTTTCGGTCAGTAAGTCTCGATTTTTAAAATTAATTCCTAGTTTATGATCTCGATTCGACAAGTCACGAAGGGTTTGGTGGTCTATTTTTCTGCTTGTCAAATATTCTCGGTCTTCATGTCGTCTCGGTATGATTCCAAGGGTGTTGGGGGGAGAGGGGAGGGGCAAAACATTAGGTTGCTATGGAGAAAGTCATCACTTGGTACTATTTTGCTAAATGTTGGAGAGAAAAAAGGGGGTATTGGGGTATTTCTTCAGGAACCCGTGCTTGTCAGAGATCATGATATTCTAAGAGAAAGCAGTGGCAGGCAGAAGCTACTGTGACAATACAAATTCAACTCTAACCCCTTTCCGACTTGAGATTAGCGGTACGTTGTGGCGCAGGAATGCTTCCGATTTGGGTAGATAAAAAGTGTTATACATAAAAAAAATGTTTTCACTCACTGACTCATTAACACACATAGTCAAAACACAAACCCATGGACCTAGAAACTGAGTTTAGAGTTGTCTTCCCCTTGTGACTTAAGCATACATTAAGAAGGGTTTTTATGAAATCCAATCTCTAAGGGAAGAGAAAGAGGTATTCAACATTTTAAAATATTTTTAAGCGTTTGCAGTCCAAGTACCTGGACCTAGAAACTAGAAAGTTTTAAAGTATCTTTGTCTTAAAACCCGAGCACACGTTAAAATGGGATTTTTCGAAATTCAATATCTAAAGGAAAGAAGCAAGGCTGTTTAGCCATATTTCATATAAGCAGACCTCCTTGGTGGAGTGAATCTCGGGTTCGAATCCCGGCTTGAGCATGGGTGTTCTTTGTGAATGTTTCTTCATCATATCATCAATCATCCTTATCCTCGCGATTAGCGAAAAGTGGCAAAAAAGCGAAGTAAAATAAGGCAAATCAATCAATTTTCATATGTTTACAGTCCAAAGCCCTGGACCTAGAAACCTGAAAGTTTAGTTCATTTTACAATGAAAAACAGATTTTTTTGTATGCATTTCTTTTTCGGAAGTGGTTTTAAAAAATCGATGCAACTTTGGAACAGAAAGAAAGTTGCACACGTCGTCCTAGCTCGTCTGAAATTTGATGAGCACACATAAAAAAAAAATATATATATATTGATTTTACAGGGTGTCTACCAAAATAACAAATCCAATATTCTTCACTTTTTCGTGACTTTTCCTTGACCATTTTTTCGTTTTTCTTAAACTTATTTATTCGACTCCTACTTAGGTAAAGTTAGAAATTATCAATTAAAAAAAATATTTATTTAATGGGAAACCCTTACAAAAAATGCCAGTTAAGATTAAAACTGAAGCTGTATTTAACAAGAGAATTAGACTTGCTTTATCTATTAATGCATCCTGGACTGCATTTGGCAGACTAGCTGAACTCACAGCCAGTATATAATCTTATGTGAGGCTTGTGTTGTAGTCCGTATGTTTTTGTGATTGTCCGTTCATCCATCTTATCTCACCACCATTCATCCTCATCTTCGCGATTAGCCAAAAGGGGCAGAAAAATGAAGTAAAATAAATTAAATCAATCAATCAGTCCTTATGATAGCAAAAGTTATTGTTGACAAGTATAATTTCTTGACTTTTTATTGACTTCTTGACCTACTTGTTGATTTCTTGACTTTCTTGACTGGTAGACACCCTGTTTTAATATCTCAAGCATCCCTACCCTATTTCAGCAAAATCTTCATGTATAGGATTAAGTACATTTGTCCAAACACCCTTTCACAAAATTATTAAGAATGGTTGAGGATAGGAAAGATGATAAATAAGTAGATGAATATTAAGGTAATAGACATATTGGTGTAGGTGGTTCTTTCAGTCGGTTCATAATCTTCTGTCTCCAGAAAACTGTCTTTTTTTAAATGAATTTTGAGGTGCATTTATTTTCACTTTTCAAAAAGGAGCTGATATACCGACCCTCTCAATCAAAATCTAATCAATCGTTACTCCAAGTAAAAATAGATTTGGCTGTTTGGTATTTTTCTCATAAAAATTATTAAACCTTCAATGTCTTCGCTTATGCACAAGGAAAACATACTGAATTCTACATACAACGAGAGAATTGGAAGACCAGTGAAAATATATGGATACATTGTCTTTTTACCGTACTTGGTGCCTATTTTGCGTCGATTGTCTGGAATATACAAAGAAAAATCGCAATTCATGTTGTCTATTATTACTTAAGTGCCGAATCGATAAATCATAATCATTTTTCGATGTTGAGAAATCAGAAACAGTTACTTCTATCTCTAATATTTTGGCATAACTGTTTAGAAGAATGTTTGGACGACCATATAGCTAAATCTGGCTAAATCTTAGTTTACATTTGAACGTTGAGTTGGTGGCTGACTGACTTGAGTGGTCGGTTCACTATCTCGTTACCAAAGTTTCAAGATTCGGTTTCCCGCCTGGGCATTTCTTTGTAAGTGCACCTTTAACTATTTAATCTAATCATCATTCATTCTCATCCCTAGAAAATTGGTAAAAAAGTTGCACACAATAATTGGAAAAGGAAATATTTATACGATTGATATTAATTCAAAATATTATCCTTTCCCCTGATTTGCCACTGAACGCAAAACGAGCCTTCTCGTTCCAAGATTAAAATACTTTCTGAAATTTCTTTCAAAGTCACAAATTTGAAGATTGACAAATTAACGTTTGAATAAAACGTGAATAAATATTTTATAGCGAAAATTTTTAGTTTATGAAAATTTCATTCAACTATTCGAGGATTAAAGATTAACGGTAAATCAAATTTATATCGCATATTCAAATCAGTAATTTATTTGAAAACGTGAAAACCCACTTTCGTCTTACACAAAGTTGATTTTTATTTTAAGTCCAATTTATGCATAAATAGTTTAATGGAGACTGGACCTACAGTGTAAAGTAGGATCGAAACCTTTATGTGCCTCCACCGGAATCGAACCCGAAACCCCCTCGAATACAATGCGACGACGTTAATACTACGCCATCGGAGAGACCCTTGCGCAAAGTGGAATCAACTTCCAGCTTCATCACCTTAAACTGAACTTCATCTTTATTCTTTGTCTTGCACTCATTTTCAATTATTTCAACCTACAGTTACACTGGTCAACAAGATTTTGCTTATCATTGTTTTGTGATGAATTCTTATAGATTTCGACCCACTAAACACGAATCCGGCAACGATTTTGTCGAAATATCAACATTTTGAAAGATATTAGCATGTTTTGTTCTCTCGCACTGCTGGCTTAGCTACAGCAATATGGGTGTATTTACTCTTACAGTCGCTAGATGGAAGCACAGTTGCTGTTGATTTTAACTCGTGTAAAGGTTTGAAACCATCCTCCCGAGCACCTGTTCCTGACAGTGAAGATCTTCCTATACCATCGCCTCCAATCCAAACCACGTTTGCGGAAGAAGGTAGTGATTTGGACAGTTCTGGTGACCATGTTACTGATGATGAGGATAGCAAGAAACCTCATTTACTGAACCAGAAAGAGCTAGATGACCTTATTCGAGACCTGAATTTACCAAAAAATAAGTCTGAACTTTTAGCTTCGCGGCTGAAGGAATGGAACTTGCTACTTCCTTTCTGTAGAATAACAAAATTCAGAAAGAGATACCAGCTGTTTTCGTGTTTTTTTGTTTGTTTTTTGCTGTGGAAGAGTCACTGTGCAACTGTTCTGATATAAGTGGTCTCTTTAGTGCAATTGGCTTTCAGTACGAACCAATTCCAGTCGCGTACTCCATCCACTTGAAGGAAAGATACTCAAGTGGGAAGTTGATGTTGGAGAAAATCCAATATGATTAACACTAGTGGGACATAGCCTATGTGGTGATTTCAAAATAATTGGTTTTCTTCTTGGGTTACAAAGTGGGTATACAAAGTATTCTTGTTTTCTCTGTCTCTGGGACAGTACGATCAATCTGTGGAGCCTGAAAGAACAGAGCTAATTCCAGGAAAACACAATGTCGTAAGTGCAGCTTAAGTGCCCAGAGAGAAGATTCTCCTACCAGCACTGCACATTAAACGGAGGTTGGCAAAACAATTTGTGGCAGCATTGGATATTGAGTCAGCTGCTCTACAGTACATAAAAAGAATTCCTAATCTGTCAGAGGCAAAAATTGTGGGTGGCATTTTTACAGGAACACAGATTTGTTTCAAACTAAATAGTAATTAACTTAAACAAAATATGATCGAGCTGGAAAGAAATGCTTGGAAGGCTTTCCACAACTTGGTGAAGGGATTTTTTGCCAACAACAGAAGTGAAGCTCTTGACGATCAAGTTAAGACATTAATTGATAGATATAGAGCACTAAGCTGTAGAATGTCTGTAAAATTACACATGATTTCTTTTGGCAGAATTTGGGAGAGATAAGCGAAGAACACTTTCAAAAGAATTCAGTTCATGAATGGCAGATACCAGGGAAGATGGGACTGTTCCATGATGGGTGATTACATTTGGGGATTAGTTCGTGACGAAGGGGAAGGGACTGTTTCCCAAAAAAAGACAACAAACAACAAATATTCACTCTTGAGCATGTTGTCATATAAGATGAACTAAATTAAGGAACTGATGTGTAATATTGTATTGCTTTAGCTATTTTTCATTGTTATACTGTTCATTTTATATGTAATTTACTGTGTACTGACTGTACTGTGTTTGTAATTTTATGTTTTTCTACATACATATACATACATTTTTACATACATATAACATATAGGCTACACGTTGCACTTTGAATACGAAATAATAAACGACCCATATTATCCGAAAAACTGACATTACAGCAAAACTAATGTCATATTCGTGTTCAGCGGGTCCAAATTATGAAAATAAGACTGAAAAATATACATAAGCAGAAAGTTCATGAAAATTTGTAGACCAGTGTTATGGATGGGGATGAAATTCTTTCAACCGCAGCCTTTTGATTAATTGATTGATTTTTATAGCATGGGCGCATCAACACATAGGCTATTTTGCCAATCACCATGGGCGTCCGGAAGGGGGGGGGGGGGCAAGTGGGCCCGTGCCCTCTCCCTAGAAAATGAAAGTCAACCAAACATTATGTATTTCACACATATAATTTCATTTTAGCCACAATAATATGTGTTAATTATTGCATGAATACCATAAATTCAAATTTAAGCTATGTTTTTTTTGGGAACAACACTATTTTGGGGGAAAATGTGCCTTGTTTGCCCCCTAGGAAAAATAATACTTTCCTTGCCTCTCTCTGGAAAAAATCTGCGGACGTCCATGCACGCAAATGGGGATAAACCCCTTAACTAAAACTAAGTGGAGGACAAACCCTAACAATAAATGATCAATGCTAAAAACGTATTTATTCAATTTGTAAAACTCATTCATTCATTCATTACTTAGCAAGAACTAAAACTATACTATCTCTGAGAACTAATATCTCCTTACTTAGGTTAAAAGCTGAGGCTGTAAAGGGGCACTCAGAACACAGAAGGACAAAACAACTATAGAGGATTATTCTGACCCTACGTCCAGATGCCAGAGTCTCGTTGGCCCGCAATAAGGAGTTACCGGGGTGTAATAAGAGGAAGTGAGATTGACATTTGGGTTTACCAGAAGGTCATCCCTTACACACCAGTGGCCTTTTGAGTTGTGAGATTATTTGGGTGGTTGGGGGTGGGGTACAAGGGATAGTCAAAACTGAAATCGAGGGATTTGGGGTTACTGTACTTCCTGCCAAATATTTGGGGGTACAATATACCCCTCCCCTCCGTTCTTCTGCCGGCACCCATGTTTCAACTCTCGTAAAGAACCATGTACAAGGAAGGTTTGGTTTTTGGTTTGAGTTGGTGTTTTAAGTCCACTTTATGCACAGTAAGGCTAATCGGGACTGGACCTACAGTTTAAAGTGGGATCCGAACCACTTGTGCCTCCACCGGGTTTCGAACCCGGGACCCCTTGATTACAAGACAATGACGCTACCTTGTAAGGAAGGATAAACATTGGTTTCAAATCCACTTTATGCACAGATAGGATAAGTGGGCGATGCATGTGTTCAAATGGCCACCTTTCATCGATCAGCAAATGTTTTCTTGTGTCTACTGATAATTTTATTATTACTCACTTTACATTCCAGAATTCACAACTATTGCCTTAAAGTTTGTACCTGTGTTATCCCATTGGAGAGTGGTTTTCATTCCACTCTAAACTGTAGAGCCAGTCCCAATTCGCCTATCCGAGCATAAAAGTGAACATAAAACAATATGTAGCAAATACGTATTTTGATTGTATATATTCTCTTAAATGATCGGTGTGCTACAGGGAGTATATATTTGGGTCTTTAGGAGCAACACTGTCCATATTCTGCTACAGAGTATTTTACTTCAAGTTAACGGGGTTCGATGTAGCGTAGGGCATCGTACAATCAGTACGGCAATTTGTCAAGGTGATGTGTTTAGCACCACGCTCCAGAGCCATTTATTCTAGGGATAGTCCCCGGATACCCATTTACTAGAGGTTCAGTGCCTGAATAGTCCTAATTGCGAACACATGAAACTGAGAAATATTTCCTCGTCCTAATTGCGAACACATAGAGCTGAAAACCTGTTTTTAAAAACAGGTAAGGGTAAGACAGGAGAATTCTGTTCTTTGCCAGCACCGAAGGAAGAGAGACTTTGATGGCCCAAACACATTTTTTTATGGATGAAACGTTCAAAAGCTGTGCTAGCCAGTTTTCTTAGATATACACCATACATACAGACTTGGGCAGTACGATTTTAGAAGCAAATGTTGTACCTCTAGTCTTTGCGTTTCCACCAGACAAGAGGAAAGACATTTATTTACGATTGATTCGATTAATCTTGAGGTTAATACAAGAGTGGAAACGGTAAACACTGACTTAGAGGCTGCTGCTATTTCTGCTTTAAAAGAGGTTTTTACCACGATTAACATTCACGGTTGTTTTTCCACTTTACAGAAAGTATTTTAAGTAAAGTTCAAATAATTCGCATGACTACATCTTACAATGAAAATGAGGAAATAAAGAGGAGCATCCGTATGTGAGCGTCTTTAGCTTTTCTAAACCTAGAACATCTTGAAGAAGGATGGCTTCGTATTTACGAGCAAACTCCTCGTAATGAATACCTTGTGAAGTTCTTCGACTATTTTGTGAACCGGTGGCTCGAAAACCCCTTAATGCCAAAATATATGTGGAACTGTTTCAACAGGAGGCACCGGACAAATAATGCAGTGGAGGGATGGAATCATAAAATCAATCTATTGGTAGGCCACATCCAAGAGTGGCAGGGCTCATTAAATGCTTAGAGGCTGAGGCAGAAGAGTCAAATTATATAATTATGAGAATGGAATTGAACTTAGAAGGTAGTGTTGCCCACGAGACGAGACTTTGGCCTGTCTCATCTCGTGGAAATGCTGTGAAATGCTGTCTCGTCTCGAAAATATTCGCTTGTCTCGGGACACATGATCAATCTCGTCTCGTCTCGAATTTTTAAAAGCCTGTCCCGTCTCGTCCCGTGGTCAACACTATTAGAAGGTGTCAAACGGAAGAAAATATATGTTTTGTTGGACGAGAGGATAGCAAGAAGCACAGAAAAATACAAGGACATTGGTGATATCCCTATTTTCTTTAAGAACAATGTCATATGTTTTGAAATTTGACTAGGTAACGTTCACCGCATTATTAATTGACAGTCATTAATTGTATTATTAATTAAATAAGCTCTTTTTGTACAATATGTATAATGTATATATAATGTATGTATTTCGACGAAGGCTTTAATCATGTCGGATTTTATGTTACGACTGACATGTTTCACTTTGAGATGCAACTTTTACACCACCAGTGACCCAGAGGCCACTGACCAGTTTTAAGTCTGGCACTGAGTCTCTTTTAAAATATAGTTAAAAGGACTCAGGAAATTGAGAGAAAGTTGTAGGTCACAAGGCAGAAAATGTGTTCGCAATTAGGACGCACCCCTTCGAGTGTATTCCTGTTCAGGCAGGAAGTGTTCGCAATTAGGACTGTTCGCAATTAGGACGACACCGTGGCAGTCAGACGTACCACTGACCGAACCACCTAGTAGTGCTCCACTACGAAATACACCATGTAGTCCTCTGCTTTTAAACATTTTTCTTTGTTTTTGAATCCGTTCGTAGCAATTTGTACGTAACCTTGAGGGATTACTTGCCAGTGCAAATGTCCATTTGATGTCTATGCAACACACCATTGTGAGTATGAACTCTAATGAATAAACAACTGTGCCATAAAAAATAGATATTGGAACCTGGTAGCTTATCATTCGCTTATGTTACTATTTGATTTAAAAATAATATTTGACAATTAATTCGTCGGGCTGATCACCCGTCCCCCTTTACTGGTCTAAGAACTCCACGCTCCAACAAGGTGACGGCGGAACAGTGTGGGAGGGAGACCAGCAGTCGGTAGGTAAGCCAAGGCCCTTCAAGGTGCTGTAGAGCTGTGGGTTATTATTATTTTATTTGACAATTAATGTAAAGATGGAAAATTTGATTACATGCTCAAGGTGATGCTATATTTAATTTGTATAAAATTATATCCTACTTGTGAAATAATATACTTCAATCCTACTCTTTTTTCATATTGTGTACCACTAAATACATAGATCTATATTGCAGAAATACGTATTATTATTCCATACGCTGTAATAAATTTGCACGTTATTTATCAGAGTGAAACATGTAATACTAGATTCAAACTCGATAGCTACACATAAAAAAAATAATAAATAAAAAAGTAAAGTGCTCCCCTGTGCTTTGCACCACGCCATGAAGACGTATAGGGGTGTGGGGTTAGAGCCCCACACTTTCTTGATCTCGGCCGAGCTTGGGGTGATGTGATCAGCACCACGCCCCTGGCCGCCTTTACTCCCCAGAATTTCCTCCAGGTACCCACTTTATATTACGCTGGGTGGGCGCCGAAGCCGCTTGAACAGGTTGAAGAAGTCCCGGTTCTCCTCCGCAGGATCTCTCGCATGGTAATCAGCCGCCCTAACGACTGAGCTACCGCGGCTTATTCGATAGCTACACATAGGACACATAAATCCAGATGCACGAATTTCGTGTGAACCAAATGGAAAGAGAACTTGCATTAGCTAAGCTAAAAGGGACTGTCTACCCCGCATGTGCAAGTTTCTCTAATGTTAATGCAATATTGTCAAGTGAAAGTGCTTGAGAATTCGAATCTCACTTGACAGAGAACACATAATTACGAATGTGCTTCAGCGTAGTCTGGGTAAAAAAAAAAATCAAACAATAAATTAATAGACTTTGATTAATTGATTGCTTTGCTTTATTTTACATCGTTTTTTGTGCCACTTTTGGCTAATTTGCAAAGATTGGGATGAGTGACGATATGATGAAATTGATGAATGGACACTCATAAACATCCATGCCCAGGCCGAGATTCGAACCCGGGAACCCTGGCGTCTTATTAGACTTTCATACAACAAAAAAGTATTCTTTACAGTTTGAATATCTACATTTTAAACGACTAAAACTTTTTTTAAAAAAAAGAAAAAGATTATCGATGGGGTCACTTGTAGCAAAGGCAAGAACGCTAACGAACAGTCAAGTTGGAATTCTTGTTTCCGTTGTTCCTTTCAATTATACTTAAGGTTTCACGACTCGATTCCTGTGAAGCGAACCTCCCCGATGGCGTTGTGGTAGCGTCGTCGCCTTGTAGTCAAGGGGTCCTGGGTTCGATACCCGGTGGAAGCACATAGTGGTTTGGATCCCACTTTAAACTGTAGGTCTAGTCCCGATTAGCCTATCTGTGCATAAATTGGACTTAAAACACCAACTCAATCAATCGATCACAACCTATGATGTGAATTCATTTTTTTCATCCATCTACTGGGAATAACATAATTTAAAGACGAGAGCATTGAGCATTGAAGTCCTATTTCGCCTCACGGCTCGAATCTGGGTTTGTTCTTTTATCTGTTTTATTCATGGTGGTATGTGTGGTGGATGAGGAGAATTCCACTCCCTCTGAGTACTTTCGTCCCTTCTAGTTCCAAAACCATTTCTCCAGCGATATTATATGTGAATTAAGACGTTTCTTTGAAGTGGAAGTATTGGAGATCACTGATTTATCCACACGCCCCCCCCAAATGTCAACACCCCCCTAAAATTTTTCACAAATGCCCAATTTATGGTCGTTTATTGTTTCAAATTTACCCTTACACCTCCCTAAATGTGGACTTACATCCCCCAAATGCATAATACTTGAAAAATTTCTGTTGGATATATATGTTGGATAAACATGTGGTGCCTTACATGTAGCAGCAGAATATTTTTTATTTCAAATATATAATAAACTGATACAAGAAAAAGATTAAGATAACTTTAAAATGTAAATAGTATTCCAAATACTTTATTTCTAATTTCGTACACAATACAGGAATTGCACAAGAAATTAATAAATTAATACTTAAATTTGTAGAAGTATGGGAATTTCGAGATGTTTGCATAAGTCTATCTTTCTCTCCCCACACACACACACCTCACTAGCATTCACATTCACCAAAAATTGTTAAGTGTTATACTGATTTCACCTAACCTTCATTTATCCTAATCGTCACGATTAACCTAAAGCTGTAAATAAAACGTAAAATAACAAAAAATGGAAAGCAATAGTGGAATACTACTCATTCACGAAGTTCTAAGAGTTGTTTCTCACAATTACACTGTGATCGTTTCTGTTCTGTGGCTGATTGGAACGGAAGTAATTTGCTAATGACCCCTTCCCGTGGTCATGTCTGCTGTGAAACGAAGTTTCAAAGGAGGTGATCGCTCCAGACCAAGCAACATGAAGGTATTGACCTCGAGGAATCAGACATCTCAGGGTCAAGACGTCTTCCAAGAAATAACCTGATTTTGCGTGTTTGGGCAGAGCCATTTCCTGTTGACTTGGCGGGAAGATGGAAAGAGATAAACTTACTAGAATTATTAGGAACTGGGAAGCTGTGGAATCGGTTTCTCTTTTGAAAGAGCGACATTAAAACAAACATAACGCATTTGGAACATATAAATGCACTCTATTCACATGTTGAAATGTCTTCCTGGTGAACTGAGATTTCTTAGACTCTCGGTGGTATCTTCAGTTGGTTTCTGGAAAGTGTAGTTTCTCTCTACTGTGATTTTTAAGGGAACGAATGTAGATTAGGAATCAGGAACGGCGCTGGAAAGATGCTAAGTGTTCCCCTGTGAGTGCCCCTCAACAATATCGGAAGCTTTGTATGGAAGTAAAAACCACTTTGTTGTTAAAGCTACATTCCAGCATGGCACCTCAAATTTTAATTTATATATTCAATGTGACTTGATAGTGTTGCTAAATATAGTTTCTAGAATAAAACATTATAAGTACTATAACACACCCTGCTCTTGAAACACAGGTTGCAGATCGATTTTTTTTACAATGGGTAGTTATTTGTATAGCAACAAAACAGCGTGTTTAGGATGTGAGGTTTACTAAGTTCGAGATGCTTTTTCTATAGGACAATGTTCTTAATTCTATATTCAGTCATTAACACCAAGTCATTGTTATGAAGGTATCTCGTGGTAGATTTCTCTGTAAACATATTCCAGAGGTTCGGATGTTACATTAAAATACCAATGAGTGAGTCTCCCTCTCACAAGGCAAGATCCTCCCTTTAGACAAATTGAAACGATGAGGATAAATGATTATGAAATTAAATTGATTAAGAAACACTCACAAAAGAGCCATTCGAATCCGGAATCTTTGTTAATGAAATATTCATGCGATCACTCAACGAAGTAGGTGCCTGTAGAGCCTGAAACGGAGGTTGACATATGAGGACTTTCCGAAAATGGCACCCCCTTACTACCCCAACTAAATGTGTGCATTCAGTTCATTTCTAAGACATACCACACTGCTATTCTTGTCTATTATACGTAATATATAATAAAAACATAATAAAGTAAGCAACTAACAGAAAGGGAAATATCCTTTCCATGGGTATCTAGTTTCACACATTGATGTAAATTGGAAAAACATGTGGAAATAAACCGTGCAGCATAGCACTGCTGACACTACTAAAATGTTATTTTAGACATTCCATGCTTTTTATTAAAAAAAAAAAACTCGGTTTAGCGAAAATTTATCACCGCAAAATCCCTCAGCAACCCGTTTTTGCAAGAATCTGCCGTTCTGTTTATAACACTTTAAGGGAAAGCAATGCACTAGAATTAATATAGTGAAGGTTGAATTCTATGTGGATATCCGATCCCCAAAGCTATCCGGAAAGCTGAGCCCTCTCCAGCCTTTCAGTGATCGAAAACAGCCTAAGATTGCTAGCAGACAGCAATACTTGCCTGTATAAACGTGTAAATATGATCAGAAAGATGGATAATTCCTGCCTATAAACATATTACTATAGCATGAAATTATAATAATTATGCATTTCGTAGATAAAAGCTTTAAACCATTTACGTCAATAACAACATTGACATTCAGAAGTTAGACAAAAATTCCCCAATGTCTACGAGGGTTGGAATTTTCAGATATTATATAACCAGAGTTTACCTCAACCATATTATATTCATGATATTTTGAGTGAGCTGCCATACAAATCAATAAAACATATGATATCTGGATAAACCTTGGAGAGAGATGAAAAAAGCAATGGAACTGTTTTCTGACATTTACAAACAGCACAAACGTTAAGTACTATATGTTATCAAACCGAAATATTATTTTTATTAACGTGATACGTTGTTACGCAAACTCTATGATCTTTCTCAAGAAGAGCTAGAGAAATCTCCAAGTTAGTTTATTTACTCTACCGTGAGCAATAATCAAAATACTGAGATTGATACCACTTTTGTCTTAGTTTCAGAATGATCTTCGATTTCTATTAGTAGTATAGTTTGTGTGGCTGCTTTGTAGTTGTGAAAAAGCGCGTGCGGAAGTGAACGCTGTTTCTTGCTTGTTTTACGAATTTACCAAAACAAAATGGAAATTTTTAGTCGTATACAAGAAAATGCCAGCAAGTATTTTACTACGTTAAGAATTTCGAGGGGTCCAAGGTTCGATCCCCGGTGGAGGCACACAGTGGTTTGGATCCTACGTTGAACAGTAGGTCCAGTCCCGATTAGCCATTCTGTGCATTACGTGGACTTAAAAAAAATTAAAAAATGGAAAGCGAAAGGTAATATGACAATTGGCGGGGAGGGGGTAAGGTTGATTGATTGAGGTTTTAAGTCCACTTTATGCACAGGAAGGCTAATTGAGACTGGGCCTACAGTTTAATGTGGTATCCGAACCACTATGTGCTCCCACCGGTGAATGTATTTGCACTTTGGGAGGGGGTAAGGATTTAACTTTTTTAAAAGTGGTTCGTCTTTTGACGAATCCGATTTAATTTTTTTTCTTAGGAAAACTGAGTTTCGTCACTGAGTGTATTTACAAGTTGTACTGAAAATACGATTGTATTGAATTCATATTATGGAAAGTATTATCGAGTCACAGAAGGGTTTAGTTTAATACATTTTTATCGATCATCAAATATAGATATTCGTTTGGGGTCGAAATGATTATCCGGGCGAATTCTGTCAAACTCAAATTCTGCCAGAAAGTTATGGAAAGATTGAAGTTCCATATCTGCCTGAAAGGCACAAGTTTATATTTCAAGAGCACACATTTTCAGTGGCGAATGAGGCAAAAAAGAAGAAGAACAACTTGTTTTCTTACATTCCCCAAACACATACCGTCTTCAATTGTTACTGATCTACACAATGAAATGCATATTCTTGTTGTGAACAGCCATTTTCAACAATGAGCGAAGAAGTGCAGAAAACAAGTGTGTAACTTCTGAAGCTGCATGATGGCCGCCACATTACTAGACGCTAGTGCTACGTCACTTCCGGAAAGCCCACAGCTGAAGCCTTTTCTAGACATGTACCTTTCGGACACGACTTGCTTGCTCTTCGTCACATCTCTTCGTATAGTCTTCTGCAGTATGTAATGTGGGAGAATATAATGGCTATTCAACGAGCGTCTAAGAGTGTTCTAGGAGTGTCAAGAAGGTGTCTAAAAGTACGATAGCGCAAGTGATTGGTATTACTCTGGGATAAAAGTGAGCGTGGTGTTGATCACAGTACCTTTACAAATGGCCGACATGTAGCTGTACATTTACCTTATAATAAGTACCACAGTGCATATATAATTAATTACCTCTACCCGAATTATTTCTCAATAATATTATATTTTCACTTGACACTTCTCGCTCGTCCCCTCCAAAAGACTACGGATCAAGGTATTAAAACCATTGGAAATTATACTTTTACTGAGTACACGTAAATTGAAAACAGAAATATTCACACAATTGTAGCAATTGTGTTCGATCTTGTGTGTTAGGATCTCGGTCTCGTTTGGAGTCATTAATACTTGTCGACCTTGTCTCGATTGGCAAACACCTGTCTCGTTCTCGTCTCGGTTTCGAAGATTCGCTCTCGACTCGAGTCTCGAAATGTTAATAGAAGCAACATATACAGTGTGCAACCGTACAAATTTTCAAAACGTGTAGGTGATATTAGGCCAAACAACTTATCACTGTAACGTTTGTTTCACGTCTCGTTTCGTCACTACGACAAGCGGAAAAGGAAATGTTATCCACAAAATGTATGTAACCCGACAGCGTATGTTCACAATTGCCACCGATGGATTGATTATCTTACAATTACGATAAACAAAAATGTGCGAGTTATTTAGTCATAGTAGTCTAGTAGTGGTCTGAGAAAATGTTAAGAAAATTATCACATAAAAAGGTGGAACACTAAATGCGTTTCGATTGATTGATTTGCTTTATTTTACTTCGCTTTTTGTGCCACTTTTGGCTAATTTGCGAATATGGGGATGAGTGATGATATGATGAATAAGCACTCGCAAACATCCATGCCCAGGTCGGGATTCGAACCCGGGACCCCTGTCGTCATAGCGCTATGTGCTTACCACTCTGCCACGAGGGCCGGCGTTTCGATTCTACAGAGGTCTGTATCGTTCACGGTCTACTCTTAACAAATCTTGTTCTCGTTTGAAAAGATCGTCTTGGTCTAGGTATCGTTAGATTTAATTTGACTTGATTTTTGTTATTTAGTGCCAATTTTCTGCCCCTTTTGACTAATCGCGACGATGGTGATGAATGATGTCGTGATGAAGGTTACCCACACCCAGGCCGGAATTCAAACCCTGGACAGCCGTATCGTTACACCGAGAATAGACCCAAACGCACGGTATTTAAATTTCGCGGGTGGCAGAAGTTCGCGCTGTTGCCATGTCGGAGCACAACTCCGTGTGTGTTCGGAGATTATAAGAGAATGAAAGATCTCGTTGTAGAGTTGGTCCTTGTAATCCATGTGATACAAACTAATAGTATTTGCTCGAAAGGTCAGGGATGATACAAAAGTACCCAGGAGAGAGGTCGGTCTGACACTCGAAGTAGGCAACGCAGCACGGTTGACGTTGCCACACAGTGCGCGGGAACCAGTGACTTTTGTCCCGCTCTAGCTTTGCTTTTCCCATATGTGGCACCAGTGCAATTCTGCCCCGACGCCTATTTTCATGGCCGTGCGTTTTAGATTTGTCTCGTCTGCGTACTCTCTCAAAGTTTGACGGCAAAGCAGTTAATTTTTATGTTACTGTAACTTAGGTGGCTATCTGTCTGTCTTACGTATTTTCTCTCTTCCAGAAAATTGTTTATAAGACATCTCATATAGTGTATTGGTTAACGTTATCGACTTGTATAAACTTTCGCGGAATATCGCTTTGGTCACACTATCTGTACACAAAGTGGAATTGAAACATATTTTTAATATTTCTCGGCACAGGAACTCCGACGTGGAGACATATCTCGAGGTCATCACATGTCGAGTCCTTAAAAGAAAGTAAAAACATATCCTGCGTGCATCGGGTTCAAGCAGACTATTCCATGAACTTTATGTAACACTTCATTTGTCATAATCAGTGGCGTAACCACAGGGGGGACTAATGCCCCCCCCCCCAATCTTGGACGGAAATGAGTTCTAGGGGGAGCAAGGGGGGCAAACATTGACAGCCAAGGGTACCTGCAGGGGGCAATTACCGCCCCCAATTTCAAATTTTATGCAAAATAAAAAAATAGGTAAAAGTTTCTTCTTCGCTTCGCTCGCGGTTTCTCCCTGCTTTTCTTAGTTTTGGCAACTTCAGAGTGAGTAGCTAGGGGGAGGCGGAAGTCGGTCCTGGGTGCCGAACGACCTAAATGAAAAAAATTGGCCATGGCGTCCCGTCAAGTTATTTGCGCCCTCTTAAATCAATGTTGAATTCAGTCTGCAAAGAAATTGGATCTAAAAATGTTCTCGCTCGCTTCGCTTGCAGTGTGAAGTTTCTTTCTGTAATGCATTGTTAATTACCAGAGAGAGAAGTAAGACCAGTTGATTTTGTCTTAAATGCATGAACAATTGTTTTGAGGAAAGCTTGCGTGCACATTTTTGTAAGCTTTTCTGTTGGTTTATTATGAAATGGATGAATTGATTGTGTAATTTATTTACATAATATATATTGTGTATATATGTATTAAATAAACTTTGAATTCGTACACAATTTAGTGTTGGCACGTTGCATACGTATTTTCTTATTTTGCGTCGCTACATGTTGCATATGTGTGCAACATATCGTGCATGAAAGTTCTACATGTTGATGTAAAAAATACTTATATTCGGAATGCATTTATCAAGCATTTTCTGTCTTTCAAAAATAGTTTGTGTGCTCGTTTTTCATAATTAATGTGAAATTGAATGTGTTGAAAATATAATTCAAATAGTTTGTTCGAACACAAATGCTTTAGCACCGACTTCTACCCCTTTTTTGCGCAATTTACGAGGATAATAACGTCTTTGATACTACTACTACAAATAATAATAATAATAATCGGTACATTTATCCTGGTACTTGGCAACCCCCAAACAAAAGGGTTTGAATCTCAGTCCGTGATGAGTGTTCTCTTTGAGTGTTTCTTTGTCACTTTCATGGCCACGGTTAGTAAAAGTGGCAGGAAAGCTTTGTAAAATAACAAAAATGGACTAACAATAAAAATGCAATAACGGTTGCCGCTGTATCCGCTTGAAAATATAGTCCTTGAAAATGAAAAGTTACATCCCTTGTGGGGATCGAACCCACGACCTTTGGATTAGAAGTCCAACGCGCTATCCACTGCGCCAAAGGGACACTTCGTACGGAACAAGACGTAATATATAAGTAAAGACGAAATAGCAGTAATAGACAGGGAAGTTATTACGTTTCTACCGCTAAAATATGAACGGTTATTGCAATCTTCATTTATTGTTTCACAGGGTGGATAAAAATCACCATCTTTATTTAAAAAAACATTGATATTTTTTTTATTTGTATCGATTTCTTTTTTATTTTTCGCATCATAAATGTTTTTTTTATAGAAAGGCTTTTTTTGGTAAACGGCCCTGTAGAATATTTAAGTGGTATGATTAAAGCAAATGATAAAATATTTGTAAATATACATTTTTCTGTTTCTGATACTGTTTAATGAAAGAAAAACATTCTGGATTTACTATGTAATTGTAACTGAAAATATTTTTTGCAATCTTTGTAGCCGAATTTTGGTGAATTTTTAATGATAGTTTGCAAAATATCAGCTTCCATGTTTATTTAAAGGTTAATGATAGACACTATTTACGGTTTAACATGAATAGTATTTTATATATTATTGTACACAACCTTTTTGCTATTTTTGCCTATAAAAATATTGAATGTTTAATCAAGAAAAATTTGATTGTGTTTACAGCAACATTTCCTTTCGTATGAGCTTCACCCCATCAGTATATATATTTTGTTTCCTTTCATTTTTTCCTTTCTTAGAGCCAAATAAACACCATTAAATGATTATGAGATTAATGTACTTTCACCAAAAGTGATTCTATAAGATTCTATAAAATATTTATTTAAAGTGATTGAAATTAGTTATTTTTCTTTTAAAAAAATCACCTGATTTAAGTCTTGGATATCAATCCACCTGTTGCATTCACTATGCATTTGTTATCGATAGAACCTTCCTGAATCTACCTTTTATTGTGACCGTGGAATTTGTTAACGGTCTTCAGGCAGTGAAATGGATTTTTTTTTGAGGGGCAGGTATGTGCGGTCAAGATAATAAATATAAATAAATAAATAACGCCTTGGCCTATTTCCCGACTTCCAGTCTCCCTCTCACAATCCTACCTAGAGGTGTGGAGATCTTCAACCAGTAATAATGGGGTGACATGGGATCAGTATGTCGAACCCTCAGCCATTGTAGGAGATTTCCGAGACCGGGTTACGCTACTCACTCGTAGTTCCTCAATTTCCTCACGGGGGTCGGAAATCGGAAATTTTAAGTTATCCCGGCCCCCAAAGAGCCCGCCGGGATGAATGGGGCCCAGCAAGCACAGGCCCCTCGGGGCCCTCCATAGCATGCTTGTTAGGGATGCGTCAAACGGTGTCTGCCGATGTGGCACTTACCGGAAGTATAATTAGAAGGCGAAAGTGAAGGCGAAGATAAAAGAGAGGAAAGATACAATAAGATTTTTGCGTGACAGAGGAAAAAAACTGCCGCATGCATAAATTGGCAGTAAACACCTCCAAATTTAATTTGCGTAAGATACGTGTGCGGGGTATACTCTTATATTATTTTCCCCTTGGAAAAAAACGAAGAAGGGGGGAAAACCTGGGCACTACGTTGACAGTGGATTTATATATTATGGTTTCATTTAGAAGGTTGTTGGTGCTAGTTGGTGACAGATTGTTTACCACAGCGGGTTGCTTCTGGTTAGGATGTGTTGGGGTAGGTTTTTGGTAATTTGGGCATTGGGTTTGTTCCTATGAAGAGTGATTCTATTTATTTCAAGCTAAATCGGGGGTGTTAGTGGGGAGAGTGTTTCTACATAATCAGCATCCGTTGTCTCGCCAAGTCGTGCCTGTAAAAGAACTCCAGGTGCTATGTTGGTTTGGTCGGTGTCTTCTATTGATATCCTCCTCTCTGGATTCGTCCTGTAATACATGTTATTTGCTTTTCCTCTGGTTTCTGTAATATAAGATATGCATGTAGTGTCAGTTATAATATGAACATTTTATTCTGTATGAGGCGTGGGTTGCCCCACCGGCCCTATACACAGGCCGAAAACCCAGAGACTGAACTCAGGCGGACTCGAACCCATGCCGTCCTGTAGTCGGAGTCCAAAGCACAGCGCCTGTCCACATAGAAACAAAATCATTGCTTGACAATATGTGTTGTGACTAGTGTTGCCCACTAGACGAGACGAGACGAGACTTTGGTCTGTCCCGTCCCGTCTCGTGAAAATGCTGTCTCGTCTCGTGTCTCGTCTCGAAAATATTCGTTTGTCCCGTCTCGTGTCCCGTCTCGAAGGGTTCTGTCTCGTCTCGTCTCGTCCCGTCTCGTTTTGTCTCGTCTCGTCTCGTAAAAGTGATCCGGGATATCATGCCAACAAAAGTCAAAAGTAGCAGAAACACAAAATATTTTTCCAGAAAGTGGGATAAAGCTCCAAATATTTTACCCATTGCGTGGTGAGAATAAATAAGGTTCGTTAATAATGAGGACATTAATATTAAAAATGCAGTTTGTTGGTTACTGATTGCTAGGTATCTTATGAAATCTACCTTGTGGTTTTTCTGGCTTCCATACAAGAGTGTTCTTTTCATTACTGCTATACCTTTTGGAAGTTTTGAAATGTTTTCCACTAGACCTTCTTTCTTTCTGAATATCGAACTTCCGTGCACTATGAAAATGCACATTTCTTCTTTATATTCTAAGCTTGGGGCTCGGGAGCAACAAAAAAGTTTTTAAATGTGTAGTACGAACACAAAAGACTATTTTAAATGTCAATACTTAGTAAAGTACAAATAGAAAGCATTTATTGTTCTTAATATTGTTAAACATCTTCTTGACATAAGTTTCAAAAAAGTGTTTCTTTGTGATATTGTGCTGTTTCTTATGCTCAGCTTATGACGCACATACTTCTTTGTTTTCTCTTTAGCCTCTAAGTCCGGTACCACCACCGCTTGATCTAATTTATCCTTCGGCAGGCACGCATCTAGAAATATATGTCGGGGGAGGGTGTCCAAGTGTTTCAGAAAAAATTATAATAATAACATTAACGACAACAATTAAGCAAATGTTTAAATTAATACATTAATATAATTCATAGGTCTATTCACTTGAATATGTAAATTAATCAATTCTATTATTTTTATTGCATGAAATGTTACAAAGATTGTAGAAGAATAGTAATATAATATAACAGCAAGAATATTAGCTAATATCTAGCTTACGTGTAGTTAAGATCACCAAAATTTGCATAAAAACAGCTGTCCTGGCAAGAAGTTTAATGTCAAAAAAGGTGATGAATTGAATATTTGTTGAATAACAAAAAAGGATGTTACATCCAGTTGACGAAAAATAAAGTTCCTGATTAATATTTTATGCTCATTATTATAAGTAGTAGTGTACAAAAATCTTCATTGATACTGTCATTCAAAGCCGTATGATCGCAATAAAATCCTTGTTCGGCAGGAAAAAGTAACCCTCCATTATGCTAAACAAATATATATATTTTTTGTTTACCTAGAGCAAGGCGCCAGGAGGATGCAAGAAGCCGTTCCTGCAAAAGTGTATGTTGTACGAAGCGAAGAAACGTGACAAAACCACCACGTGTGGAAGGCAAACCTGCATATATTTTATATCGCACATTTACAAAGCCGAGCCTCCTGAAGTTATAAAAATCCCAACTTCAATGATTCTTTTAGACATGCTACAGTTTAAAAAAATATGTTTAGATGCACCAAACGTGCATCATTATCATATTATACATATAACGTGTTATTGGAATTAACATATTTGTGTAAATTGGGTGCCTCCCCGATGGCGTAGTAATAACGTCGAGGTCTTGTAATGAAGGGTCCCCGCGTTCGATACCCAATGGAGGCACAAAGTGGATCGGATCGCACTTTAAACTGTAGGTCGGTTCGCGGTTTAGCCTATTTGTGAATCAAGTGGACTTAAAACCCAACATCAACCTTAAGAATATTAGAATCCACTAATTCACCCGCAGCTAAGTCGAATTTCACAAAATATTGTAAGGGGGCAGTCATATTAAAACGCCCGAAAACACTACACATATATATATACATATATAATAATACTTATAATAATAATTATTATTATTATTTTTATATTCATGTATGGTGTTTTGTGTTTGTCTTTTATTTAGAGTGGACGTTCACTGCCTAAATTTACTTCTTGATTACGAGTTTATCTCCACGTGATTCGTTTTAATAAAGACATTAATTCTTTTTTATTGGTATGTCTCTAGTGGCCTATTTAAGTATTGGAAGACATTCATAATTTTATAATTCGTCGTCTTTCTTGAGATGAAACTACTGATATAAATATTTAAGTTATAAGATAATAATATAAATGACGAAAAAATGCTTCGAAGAGTTTAATTTTCTTGCAAAATAAACGTGACGTTGGAAGAAATGAATCTTCTTACGTATTAGAAACAATGTAAGGCACTTCTCCTGTAGGAGAATTCTGCTCTATGTGCTTTGGAGAACACATTGCCCACCTTTGGTACATCCACGACTTGACATTTCTTCTCAATGGCAAGGACAGTCAAATTAGGCAGTTTGCATCCAGCATCCTGTTTCCAGCAAGCCTTTTCAAAGATTTTAAGGACAACCATCTTCGTAACGCTGAAGAGTTTTGGGCAAAATTTGTGTTTCACCTTTCAGGGAAATGCTATCACAGGATAAAAAATCTGTTATCTCATAATTCAAGAAATATTCTGACCCTGGCATTACTTACTCTTACTCTACCACTCCAACGTATGTCCGTGCTACACAAATACAGTACCTATGGAGTTCTTCGGAAGAAGTTCTTCGATTTTGATATGTACGAGAAAGAGCGAACCTGCATCTAATGATTGAAGAGTGGCAAATCCTACGTAATAAGCATTCTTTTACCTGCCCGCGATATGTTTTGTATCGAATTTTAAGTGTAATTTGCATTTTAAGGTTCACGTTCAATACATTTCCAAATAATATCCCCTCATTAACTTCAAAAGTATCGAAGAAATTCCCTTTGTTAAGGTTTCCTCAGACTCATCATCTGGAAATTCAAGTCCCTGAATAGTAAGAAACAGCGATGAATCCACAACAACTGATATTGAGTGTCGGGTTTTCTTCGATCACCTTTGGTCCTGGGTTCGATACCCAGTCCCGATTAGCCTTACTGTGCATAAAGTGGACTTAAAACACCAAATAAACCAACCAACCAAATCTTGAATCAACTTTGAATGTCTTTTAATAATTAGCGTTGTCACTAACGACCACGATTAGAATAATTTGCGCGTACTACAGATGATGTCTTGTGGTCCTGAAAATATTCGTGATGTTTTAAACCATCCATATTTAACACTTTTTCCCAGTTCTTAAGACTGGTTAAAACTTAGTTAATCTCGGCTATTACAGGACATAAATGAATGAGAAATCACCTATGCCCAGGTCGGCGCTCGAATCTTATAAGCAGGAAAGTGATATCATGCAGAATACACCACTTTGAAAAGGTGAAAATCGTCATACTCTTATAAATGAACTCTTTTATTATTCGATATTTAATTAACTTCATTTGGAGGGCCCGGGGGGGGGCGAAGTGTCTGACATTTGGCGTCCACTTGCCTCCTCTGGCGTCGTCACTGCTTCCAACCCTCTAATAACTTCGCTGCTGATAGCCTCACCGAAATGGAAGCTTGTGTGTCGGCGAATAATACAAAGAACCTGTGTTCACTCTCCCTCTTTCATTCAAAGTCTGCCGTTTTCCTTTTCAGCTTTTCCTGCAAAACTTCCTGTCAGCAAGCAAAGCAAATTACAGAATTTTTATTGCCCCTCCCTTGCATCAACCTTCATTCCTACTTTAGGCCTGGATTTATGGCACTTACCCGCTACTGCTGGTAAACCTCGCCCCTATGTTTGGTGTTTGCCCCCTGAAGCAACGGTGTCTATTGTTCAAAGCGAAACCTCTGTCAGTGGGGAAAGGCGAGAAATAGTCTCGGAATATACCCTGGCCGTAAACAGGCTCCCGCCACCCTGATATTGGTGTCAGCTTCTCTCTGAATTTTGATAAAACTACTTTGTGAAATTTGTTTAGTAACGATTGAAAATGTAGACAGTAGATACTACATGTATTTTGCTCATAAACTTGAAACGTAAACAGAATAAAAAGAACAGCTACAATATTCCTTCATCTAATTCACAGAAAGGCTAATCGGGACTGGGCCCACACTTTAAAGTGGGATTCAAATCACTTTGTTCCTTCACCGGGTATCGAACCCAGCACCGCTTGATTACAAGGTGACGACGCTACCACTGTACCATCGGGGAGTCCCCTAATAGAACAAAGTTTCCTTCTACGACGATTATACAGAACTTAGTGCACTTCCGTCATTTGAAATCTGTTCTATATCAGGCTCAGTACTTCGTTATTACAATCCAAGGAATAGTATTCTCCTTAAATAAGAAATAAATAAATAAAAAAAAAGCATTGGAAATAATCTTCAAATGGACGTAAAAAAATCGAATCCAACCACCTGTAGAATGCCTGAGGGAAACAACAAGAATTTTCTCAACAAAGACATTTCCGAAATTTCCATAACATTCTAAAAATTTCACAACCCGTGCAAATAATCATGTGGTAAATCTTGTCATGGTAAACACTAAAATCGCCAAATTACTTCTTTCCATATTTCCCGTATTTTCTCCTCCTCTTTAGCTCTCAGGTGTTCGGAGTGGGATAATGCAAGATTATTTGTCCCTAATTATCTCCTTCTTAGTTTTGCTAATATCTTGGACTCCTTAATAACTTTCCCAACAACTCCTTATCAATTTGTACTGCCATGTTTCCCACAGTGTTTTTCCTACTTCCTAATAACATGAACTTCTGTACACCCTTTGATGTAAAAATTAAATGACAATAGTAAACCATATCCGTCGGTCCGTTTATCTTTCCAACCTATAGAGCTGAGACTATTTTTACAAGATAAACCTCGGACGCAGACACTCCACGATCTTTTGGCCCCTCCTTCCACCTTCTCTACTTGCCCTTTTACTTGATATTATTCAGAATTGTATTGGTATCTGGAGTACTATCGTAACATAAAGTTATTAATCTGGAATAAATTGAAAAACAAAAATTGGGAGTAATGCTGTGTTTCGATAGAGTATTGAAAATAAGTTTAAGTATTCATTCATTACTCTCTCTAGAATAGTCTTCTTTTGACTTAATACGCGCTTATCAACGTTTTTAATTGAAATACTTTATTCCAAGCAAACAAGTATTTGCAATTGATTAAATATTTTGCTTTTATTTTTTCGAGACATTCGAGACGAGACGAGACTTTTCAAAAGCCGTCTCGTCCCGTCTCGTGTCTCGTCTCGAAAACGAGACGAGAAAGGCATTCCGTCTCGTCCCGTCTCGAATTTCAAAAGGCTTGTCCCGTCTCGTGTCTCGTCTCGAAAACGAGACGAGACGGGACATGTCCCGTCCCGTGAGCAACACTAGTTGTGACCGAAAATTAAAACGTCAAAGATTTCAAGAACAAATCGTATGGCATGCAAGTGTCGTTGTGAATGTCTTTTCACCAGTGAACTTAAATTAAATTATTGTAAAGGCTACCATATCGACAGAAGTCATACGGGAGTGGTCTGTCGACTTCCGTAGCGAGTGGTCAACGAAACGCATTCAAAAGCTAGAGATCCCGGGTACGATACCTGTATCGGTCTGTCCTGAATTAAAAGTAGAAAATTAAGTTAAACTGATTGATTGGTTTTGATTGATTTGGTGTTTTAAGTCCACTTTATGCGCATTAAGGCTAATCGGGACTGGACCTACAGTTTAAAGTGGAATCCGAACCACTTGTGCCTCCACCGGATATCGAACCCAGGACCCCTTGATTACAAGGCAATGACGCTACCACTGCGCCATGGGGGAGGCCCATTAAACTGATTGAGAAGATGAGAAGAAAATGGCCCCTTTAAAAATAAATGTGGCTGGTATTACGAAATCACGATCTGAATGATGATTGTTCGAACCTTCCACAAGGATGTTATGAGTTATATTGTGAATATCTTTTGAATCAATGATTTCACACTGAAAATTTTGTATCACATGTTCCAATATCTATCAATAGAAGCCTGCTGTCAAAGCAACTGAAGATATACGCCAATTCAGTCTCTACATATTTATCTACAGATTGTATCGAGTGTGTTGCCATACGTTCGGATTTCTAACATTCTTGCACATACAAAGAACGCAGTCAGTATGCTTAATTCTTACACCAGTGTTGAGATAAATATTACTCTCAAAATTGTTGTGGATTCCTGGCTGTAGGAATCAATCGAATATTTATAAATCCTATAAAGTTATCCGGAGTGATATTCATAGCTGATATTCTTTACGCCCGCGCATATTACTCATATACTTTCAAAGATGATATGTTAGCATGTGAATCGTTTTGGACAACTTGTATTAAATAATAATGTGCTCTTTGATTCTCTATTTTCCGTTCCTGTCTTTTGGTTTTCGCTTCTCAACATCGACATGTATGGCGTGAATTTTTAACAACGTTTGGGCCTGATTATTAATTTCGAGCCAAGATTTTATTTTATTTCTTCATCAGTAAATCCGTGGTACACTAAACAATATACTGACAAACTTCCTCAGCAACTTGGTGCAAGCAGTGCTGGCACTGCATAAACGTGTAAGAACAGTCACGAAGATTGGCATTTGCTGATTTTAAACACATTATTATTGTCAACGATTATATTTATTCTAAATTTCAGAGAGATTACTCGTCAATAACAACCTTCACATTTAGGGATTAAAACAAAGATCGTTTTCTCGCCATAGGCGGTCGCTGAAATTTGAAGAAGGGCAGGATATTTGTGGACTGCCTCTTTCATTCATTACCTGTGTTGACAGCATACTATTTTAAGTGAGTTCGCATACAAATAAATCACCAAAAATTATGATTTGGATAAATCTTGAGATGATAAAGCATGGAAACTGTCTTCTTAAATTTGTAAAAGCCATATATGTTATCAAACAGAAATATTATTTTTGTTATAATGACACATTATTATGTAAACATTGCGATTTCAAAAAGTGCCAAAAAAAATTTCAAGCCAATTTCTTTACACTTCCGAGAGCAATATTGTTGGTATCACTTTTCTGTCACTTTCAGATGTTTTTTGGATGGCCTTTGATTTGTATTAGTGTAATTTGTTCTTGTAGTAAAAGCATGTCGTGGAAAGTTGTTTCTTGTTTTTGTTGTTGATTGATTGATTAACTCAGAAGTGGAAGAAGAGCAACGTAAAGTAATAAAAAAAATGCAATAACGGTTGTCACTATACGTTTGAAAATATGTCACTCCAAAGTAAAAAAAACAATTGCATCCCTTGTGGGGATCGAACCCACGACCTTTGGATTAGAAGTCCAACGCGCTATCCACTGCGCCAAATGGACACCCCGTAAAGGAAAGACGTAATAGATAAGTAAATTCATTACTGAACTATGTACGGTTATCGCGATGCTCATTTGTTATACTTGCTATGCATTTGTTACCAATAGAAGCTTCATGAGCCTTCTTTTTATTGTGGCAGTGCAATTCGTTAATGTTTATCAGCCGAAGTGAAAAAAATCGTAGAAGTGGGGAGGGGGCAGTTACCTTGGCACTTGGGGTAGCAATTGGTGCTCGGTAGATCGTAAAATCAAAGCGTGTACTTACGGTAGGGTGCGAAATCCCGGGGGGAACAGGAGGTATTCCCCCCACCAAACTCTTCCGGGGGGAGAGTTTTTATTTTAAAAACGAACATAAACAATTAGTTTGGGATTCGAATATAATTGACTGGAATACTATCGATAACATAACTGACATCAAAGAGCCTCATCTCTTAGGAAAATGAATCCAGCCAGCAATTCCCACGTCACAGTAATTAGACCTACTTATTTCTTCTCCATTTCTCATCGCCCGACCCTGTGGCTGAGTGGTTAGCACATCGCGCTGCGAAGCCAAGAGTCCCGGGTTCGAATCCCGGTCGGGCTTGGTTGTTTGTGAATGTCCATTCATCAATTTCATCATTTCATCACTCATCCCCATCTTCGCAAATTAGCCAAGAGGCACAAAACGCGAAGTAAAATAAACTAAATCAAATCAAAATCCATTTCTCATCGCGTTTCGTTAGCAAAGTATATTAATAATAATCGTAATAGCACTTATATGTGAATTTTATACAGGAAACTATTGTATTCTTTATGTCTCTTATTTTTGGCCCTCTTCCCTTGCGCAAATCATTGTTCATAGCATTAGTAGTACATGAAAATCTTCAATTTGCAATTACATTTTGAATGAAATACAGTCCATATAAAATATTGAATATTTTAAAACATAATTTGATTATTTAATAATTGACACATATTTAACGGCATTATACATATATACGTATGTGTGTGTATTAGGGATGGCCAAACGGATCCGGATCCAAAAGTTACGGATCTGGATCCGGATCCGAAAATTCCGGATCCGGATCCGGGTCTGAAAGTTTCGGATTTGGATCCGGATCCGAAAGTTCCGGATCCGAAAATTCCGGATCCGGATCCGGGTCCGAAAGTTTCGGATCTGGATCCGGATCCGAAAATCCGAATCCGAGAGTTTCGTATCTCAATCCCATTATAATATTACCACAGCTTAAAAGGTATTATGATCTTCGATTACAAAGAAATTTTTCATTAGTTAGTCCTACAAGATTTATTTTCAAGTGTTGTTCCTAAAATACTTTGCTACGCTTCGGCTAACACACTCGTGCACAAAAATAATCTTACTTGTTTAACATAAAATGTCAGAGGTGATTTTGTAAATGGCATTGAAACGAATATGTATTCTTTCGAATGTATTGGAAATGAAAACACACATAAATGTGACATTCCATTCCAGGATTAAACCATTAACACATATAACAAGATAGAAATGTTATACAAAAATTATACAATTGCTCTACAGTTACAGTTTTACAAATTAAAATTAAACATTATAATATATGCAGTGTTATATAATTACAAAGTGTAAGACTAACAAGGGAGGTTATCTAAGTGTCCTCCTCCGATTTCCATGAAACTTGGCAGGTGTATAGTGGGGCCCAATGGAAGAAATACGTGTTTTTTGTTTCAACTAAAAAACGGTTTTAGGGGGCAAAACCCCCTCAAATGTCAAGATGAGGACAAATTTAAGTGAGGATCTGACCCCTGTGTTCCCGTCCGATTTCCATGATACATGGCAGGTGTGTGTATAAACGGGTCCAAAGGAAGAAATACGTGATTTTTTTTTGTTTCGGCTAAAAAACTGTTTTAGGGGGCAACCTTCCTCAAATGTCAATATGAGGACAAATTTAAGTGGGCATTTGACCTATGTGTTCCCCCTTCGATTTCCATGAAACTTGGCAGGTGTATAGTGGGGTCCAAAGGAAGAAATATGTGGGTTTTTTTTTTAGCTAAAAAAGATGAGGACAAATTGAAGTGGGGATCTGACCCCTGTGTCCCCCTCCGATTTCCAATAAAATTTGGCAGGTGTGTGTATAAACGGGCCCAAATGAAGAAATACGTGTTGTTTTTTTTTGTTTCGGCTAAAAAACTGTTTAGGGGGCAACCCCTCTCAAATGTCAAAATGAGGACAAATTTAAGTGGGCATTTGACCCCTGTGTCCCCCTCCGATTTTGAAGTGGGGATCTGACCCCTGTGTTCCCCTCCGATTTCCATGAAACGTAGTAGGTGTATAGAGGGGCCCAAAGGAAGAAATACATGTTTTTCTGTTTCAGCTAAGAAATGTTTTAGGGGGCAAAATCCCCTCAAATGTCAAGATGAGGACAAATTGAAGTAAGGATCTGACCCCTGTCTCCCCCTCCGATTTTCATGAAAATTTGCAGGTGTATAGAGGGGCCCAAAGGAAGAAACACGTGTTTTTTTTTTGTTTCGACTAAAAAACTGTTTTAGGGGGCAAAACCAGCCTCAAATGTCTAGATGATGACAAATTGACGTGGGGATCATCTGACCCCTATGTCCCCCTCCGATTTCCAATAAAATTTGGCAGGTGTGTGAATAAACGGGCCCAAATGAAGAAATATGTGTTTTTTTTTGTTTCGGCTAAGAAACTGTTTTAGGGGGAAAGCCCCCTCAAATGTCAAGATGAGGACAAATTTAAGTGGGCATTTGACCCCTGTGTCCCCCTCCGATTTTGAAGTGGGGATCTGACCCCTGTGTTCCCCTCCGATTTCCATGAAACGTGGCAGGTGTATAGAGGGGCCCAAAGGAAGAAATACGTGTTTTTTGTTTCAGCTAAAAACTGTTTTAGGGAGAAAAATCCCCTCAAATGTCAAGATGAGGACAAATTGAAGTAAGGATCTGGCCCCTGTTTCCCCCTCCGATTTTCATGAAACTTCGCAGGTGTGTAGAGAGGCCCAAAGGAAGAAATACGTGTTTTTTTGTTTCAGCTAAAAACTGTTTTAGGGGGCAAAATCCCCTCAAACGTCAAGATGAGGACATTGAAGTAAGGATCTGACCCTTCTGTCCCCCTCCGATTTTCATGAAACTTCGCAGGTGTATAGAGGAGCCCAAAGGAAGAAATACGTGTTTTTTTTTCGGCTAAAAAACTGTTTTAGTGGGCAAAACCCACCTCAAATGTCTCGATGAGGACAAATTGACGTGGGGATCATCTGACCCCTATGTCCCCCTCCGATTTCCATTAAATTTGGCAGGTGTATAGAGAAGCCCTATGCCCCCTGTTTCTTCCTATGCCATATTTGCGTGGTATCGGGGTCAGATCCCCACTTCTTCCCCTCATCTTGACATTTGAGGGGGGGCCTCTATACACCTGCCAAGCTTAATGGAAATCGGAGGGGGAGACTTAGACCTCCCTTGTAAGTGTATTAATTAATTACAAATCGCGCACGCGCGCACACACACTATATTATATATATATATGTATATATATATATATATATATATATATATATATATATATATATATATATATTATATGTGTGTGTATGTATGTATATTATATATATATGTATATTAGCAGGTAACAATATTTTATAAACACATTCTGAATTTTCAAAGAAGCGCATGTATGATGGCAAAACGGATCCGGATCCGAAAATTCCGGATCCGAAAAATTTTAGGATCCGGAACGAACCGGATCCGGATTTCGGATCCGCTAGGATCCGGATCTGGCCATCCCTAGTGTGTATGTGTATCTGTCTGTCTGTCTGCTCCTTCCCCCCAGGGCCGCCGTTAGGGGTGTGCTACGCATGCCACCACACAGGGCCTTGCGCTTCCAAATCAGTTATTTGCTCATATTTTGTGCAAATGAGATTGCACTCGAATAGAAGGAAGAGAAACATAATTGATCAAAAGCTGAGGCTGTAAAGAGGCATTCGGCATATACATGGACAATACACAGGACAAGAAAGTATACTTCATTAGCTACAAAATGAATTTTGTTTCAAGTCTCTAGCTCGAATGGTTTTTGAGATATTAAGGTTTCTGACAAGTGCTACCTGAGCAAAAAATGCCATGCACCATGTTGGAAAAATGGCTGCCCCAGGAGAACTAAAGACAATAATTTTTTTTGAACATTGGTTTTGATATCTAGAAACATGTACAAATGTATATGTCTAAAAATGAAATTTTTCTAAAATGGTCATAGCAAATTTCAGCCGTTTGTCCGATACGAGAAATTTACTTCGGATCAATACTTGATCTTTGTTGTGTACTTTCTACTGAATTTCGGAACCGTAGTTACATGTCATACACGTAGTTGTTTACATCTTACATATGGTGGTAGATGAGATCAAGAATTCACAGGTGTCATTGTATTTTATTAACAACCTATATTAACAACCAATAATTTGTGTTAATTATGTTATGTGTTACGTGTTAATAATGATTTGTGTGAGTGTGTGTGTGTGTGTGTGTGTGTGGTGTTTATATTGTGTAGTAGTTGTGATGTGTTTGTGTTTATATTGTGTTATAGTTGTGATGTGTTTGTGTGTGTCTTGTGTAGTAGTTATGCTGTCTAATGTGTTTGTGTTCGTCTTGTGTAGTAATTGTGCTGTCTAATATGTTTGTGTTTGTCTTGTGTAGTAGTTCCTCCATTCATATTGGGGGTTAGGCGTAGAGCTGACAACTCTGCACTGTAAAAAGACATGTCAAGAAACAGAAATATAAGGCCATGGATGTTCCCAAGGTAAAATATTCCGGAGGTAAAATAGTCCCCCGTTCGGATCTCCGGGTGGGGACTACTTTGGGAGGTCCCTGGACTAAGGATAAGATCTACGTTAGGAATAAGGATATTAAATTAGGCACCTGGAATGTTCTGAGCCTTTACCGGCCTGGGGCATTTCAGTGTACAGTTAATGAGATAGTGAAGTATAAATTAGATGTAGTAGCTGTCCAGGAAGTTAGGTGGCCAGGAGAAGGGAATTGTAAAACTAAAAATTATACTTTTTTCTATGGTGGTACTGAAAATCATAATTTTGGAACAGGCTTTTTCATAAATAATAGAATTATCTCGGCTCTTAAAACAGTAGAATTTATTAATGATAGGATATCATATGCAGTTTTACAGGGTAGGTGGTGTAAAATTATTTTAATAAACATACATGCACCAACGGAAGATAAAGATGATAATACTAAAGATGATTTTTATACAGAGTTAGAACAGGTCTTTGATAAATTTTCCCAGTATGATATGAAAATTCTGTTAGGTGACTGTAATGCACAGATTGGCAAAGAAGAGACATTTAAACCCACGATTGGTAAAGAAAGTCTTCATGAATTAAGTAATGATAATGGTATAAGATTGATTACTTTTGCAACCTCAAAGAATTTAATTGTGAAAAGTACCACTTTTAAACATAAAGATATCCATAAATATACCTGGTCTTCTCCAGATGGTAAAACTCATAATCAGATAGATCATATTCTCATTGATAAGAGAAGGCATACTAGTATAATTGACGTTCGTACACATAGAGGTGCTGACTGTGCCAGTGACCATTATTTAGTAATTGCTAAATTAAGACAAAGACTCTCAGTGATAAATCATAATCAACAAAATCTAAAAGTTATAAAATTTGATACAGGAAAGTTTGCTGATGAAAGAATTAAGAAAGATTACCAAATTAAACTGTCAAATAGATTTGATGTTTTGCAGGATTTAAATGATGATGAAAATATAAATGAAACAGACGTAAATAAGAATTGGGAGCACATACGTAATGCAATAGAATCAGCAGCTAAAGAAAGTATAGGATACCATAAACCAAGAAAAAGTAAGCCATGGTTTGATAATGAATGTCATAATCTAATAGAAATAAGAAATCAGGCTAGACTTAGGTGGTTAAATAACATGGATGATACAAATCTAAGCAATTATAATAGAATAAAGCGAGAAGTTAACCGCACGTTTAGAAGTAAAAAAAGAGATTACTTGAAAAGCAAAATTAACGAAATTGAAACAAACAGCAAAAATAAAAATATCAGAGATTTATATAAAGGTGTAAATGAATTTAGAAAGGGGTGGCAACCTAAAGTATACTTGATAAAAGATAAAGACGGTGATTTTCTAGCTGACCCAAGCGATATTCTAAATAGATGGAAGAACTACTTTAATGACCTTTTAAATGTCCATGTAGGAGATAAATCAGAAGTAAATGAAGTACACACAGCAGAACCTTTAGTTCCAGAACCTAACTTGACTGAAGTTAAAGATGCTATTAAAAGGCTAAAGAATAATAAAGCACCTGGCATTGATTTAATACCAGCTGAGTTAATAAAATATGGTGGAAATTCATTAATATGTCAAATTCATAAATTAATTTGTTTAATATGGAATAAAGAAGAAATCCCTCAACAGTGGAAAGAATCCATTATTGTTCCTGTGTTTAAAAAAGGTGATAAAATGAACTGCAGTAATTACCGTGGAATTTCTCTACTCTCAACAACATACAAAATATTGTCTAACATTCTTTTAACAAGACTAACCCCATATGCTAATGAAATTATAGGTGATTATGAATGTGGATTTAAACGTAACAGATCAACTACAGATCAAATTTTTCACATCAGACAGACACTTGAAAAAAAGTGGGAATATAATCAAAATGTCCATCAGCTATTCATTGATTTCAAAAAAGCATATGATTCGGTCAAAAGAGATAAATTATATAATATATTAGTAGAGTTTGGAATACCTAAGAAGCTTGTTAGTATGATAAAAATATGCACCAGTGAAACAGAAAGTAAAATTCGTGTGGGTAATAATATGTCTGACAAATTTACAATTCATGATGGGTTAAAACAAGGAGATGCATTATCTCCATTGCTCTTTAATTTTGCCTTAGAATATGCTGTAAGGAAGGTAAGAGAAACTAAAGAAGGACTAAAATTAAATGGTGTGACTCAGTTGTTAGCATATGCAGATGATGTAGACTTACTGGGGGATGATGTGAATACAATTAAGAATAATGCTAAAATATTTTTCAAAACTGCTAAAGAGATAGGTTTGGAAGTTAACAAAGAGAAAACTAAATATATGCTTACAGGCCGAAACCAAGTGTTAGGTAATAATCAAAATCTAATTATTGATAACAACTCGTTTGAACCAGTTTCCAAATTTAAATACTTAGGAGTAATATTAACAAATGAAAATTATATTAAAGAGGAAATAAAAAGTAGGCTTAATTCAGGAAATGCATGTTACTTCTCTCTTCACAAACTTTTGTCTTCTCGTTTAATATCTAAGAAACTAAAAGTTAAAATATACAAAACAGTAATTTTGCCTGTAGTATTATATGGATGTGAAACTTGGTCCCTTACATTGAAAGAGGAACATAAATTGAGAGTATTTGAAAATAAGATCCTTAGGAAAATATTTGGACCTAAAAGGGATGAGGAGACAGGTGAGTGGAGAAGGTTACATAATTTAGAACTACATAATTTGTACTCATGTCCAGATATTATTAGAATAATTAAATCAAGAAGACTTAGGTGGGCAGGCCATGTGGCACGAATGGGAGAGGAAAGAGGAGTTTACAGAATTCTTGTTGGGAAACCTGATGGTAAGAGACCTGTAGGAAGGCCAAGACGAAGATGGAGGGACAACGTTGAGATGGACCTAAAGGAAATCGGTAGGGATGGGAAACAGTATATAGATCTTGCTCAAGATAGGGACAGATGGAAGGCCTATGTTGCTGCAGCCATGAACCTTCGGGTTTAAGAAGGCTAGAGAGTTAGTTAGTTAGTTTGAAACATAATTGTGGTGAAAAGAAAAATTGCGTCACAACGAAGTTGTATTTCTGGTAACGGACAACTATGTCCCCTCTCACCAGTGAAAAATCGCCGACAAGGATCAACGACCCATTTGTGACTCCAACTTTTCTTGATTTCCTGCCTAATGTTCGACCGAGGACAGGCATAATAAAATTGTTATTTGTCTGAAAACTGAGGCCCAATAAATTTGAGGGTGTGCCGCTCCGCGAAAAGACGCAAACAAGAGTCGGCATCAAAGCCTTGAAGATCCGCTGAGCTCTTTAATATACAACCTCTTGTGTTTACAACAGCAGCGGCAGGATGAAACCGTCTACCGAGTGTCTAATAAATACTCCATTAGTGCAAAGGACGTAACGCTCCTGTGTTCAAGAGAAATGGGTAGGTGTGCGGATTTGTAGTCAGCAAAAGCTCTGAATCAAATAGACAAATAGGCACCCAAAGGATAGAAAATGCATTTCTCTGTTTTCTGTCCGGGTCGTGGCGACGATGATGAATGGTGATTAGATGAAATTCGGAGAATGTTATTTTATATTACATAAATAAATTTTAGCGTACCTATTGCTGTCAAGAGGGCTCCCGCGAAGTCTACTGGTTAGCGCTCTAGATTTTGGTGCGAGTGGTCACGGGTTCGATTCCCAGTACGAACTCTTAAAACTTCGGTGTTAACCCAGCATCGTGAGAACATTTAAGGAGCTATACTCTGTGTATGTGTTTGTGTTCGCTTGCTCCAGAGATAGCTGGGACAGACTATACTTGAAAAGAAGCAGTATAGGGCTCCAGTCTCGAAAGCCAGAAAATAGCGGCATGGGATTCGATGCGCTCACCACGGGTTACCCAAAGAAAAGCTGATTGGCAGGCAGTGACCCTAAGACGGCTCTTGCGCCACGGACTTGTTTGTAGTAGCATTACTGTGAAGAATTTCAAAATTAAAGATAAGTTCAGATGTTTTGCTTCACTCATATCATCCCATTTTTTAAATTCCTACTATTCAAATATCTAATTCTCACAAGAAATGCACTCGCTCGAATCCTGACGTGGGCTTGGATGTTCCTTTGTGAGTGTCCCTTCTTCAATTCTATATAAGCGTCATTCATGGTCATCGTTACGATTTGACAAAAGAGGCAGAAAAGTGACGTAAAATCAGAAAAGTAGCCATAAATATACTTTGAAAACAGTCCAATTGCTGGCACAATCAAAAATTTGCCTTTCACTTTTATGCACTGAAATATGACTGCAGCATTTAAGCAAACCTCAGTATGCAAGAATTTATTTTCATTGTGTTTTCATTTTAGCTTTGCTGCATGTGTAGTAATTTCCCGACTTTTTAGGCAAGCAATTCGCAACACAGGATTGGCGTCAATCTTTTGTCTCTTATTTGGTGATATTACAATCACTTCAGATTGTAAATAGGGCTTGTAAAGAAATGAACGCCAATTTTAAAATTTGCCACGTCAAATTTGTCTTCTCAATATTTTTTTCGAAACTCCTTGTCGGAACGAAACATGGAAAAAAATATCAGTTTTTTAATATTGCGTTTTACTGTACTTGACGACAGTATTTATATGTCAAACTTAGATATGAAATGAGAATCCTACAAAAATAAATCATAAGGAACACACGAATACAACAAAAATTACACAAGGTTATTTCACTTTTCAATCAGGAGTGTACTGGTTTTTCTTCCGCGGCCTTCCCCCCTCTGACGTCAAACTTTACAATTTCATCCATTTCCAGAAAGGGGCTTCAGAAACAGGCCTCTCAAGGCAGGCGGTGTGCAGGTCAAAGGACCTTGGGTCGGCATATTGCCCCCGCAGATGAAATAGAAGTAAAGATCTGGAGATATGAGTACTTTATTTTTATTGCCTCTCAAACCTTCCCAGGGAAGGAACGTTTCCAGATTTTGCCAGATATTACAACCATGCCGAAGTGTCAACAAATTTCAAGTCATTCTTGTTTGACACAGTAGTGCGTGCGGGTGTGTATAGGATCGCGATTATACGAATGTTCAGGGAATGGGACAAATTTCGTAAATTTGAATCTGGATTCCAAAAGGCTAAAAAAAGGAAGAAAAGGACTCGTTTTTAAAATCTCAGAAGTGTGTCATCGAGAAAATCTTGCTGCCTGTAAATACAGTTTCCATTTCGAATTTCGCCACGATAGACGGAAATAATGTAGATACACTTGACGTCAAGTGTTTAGTGTGCAGTGGCGAAGCGCGATATTTTTACGTAGTCATCGCAAGACTTGCCAATCGTCAGGGTCAATCTTTCAACCCGGGAAGGGGAAGGGGAGGGGGTATTCCTACATTGATAATGATGATAACAGTGTTCGTACATGACGTGTGAAGTAGAGATTAAAAAAAAAATGGAAAAATTGTTAAACTTCTCTCTCCGAAATTCGGATTGCTCCCGAAATCCGGGTAGTAGAATTTTTGAATCGAGATTGTTTAGATTTTCCGGAATCCTGATATTTTTGGCCATCCCTGGTGTGAAAGGGAAAAGGTTCTGTTTGAGTAAGTATGTCTATCACCTCGAGAACAAAAATCTTGATCAATCTTGTCATTTGTAAGCATAGTAAACACAAAACAGCAGAAAATACTTCGTGTTTTGTAAACCAAGAACATTTTTCCCCCAGAAATCGATATTTGAACCGCAGGATCCAAAGAAATTAAAAGATGAAATACTATGAAGAAAATAGAATGGATCCAGAACTGCTTTTTTTCCAGTTCTTTCTAGCACTAACCGCGGGGAAATTTATGCTTTTGCTTACTTATATTTTTTTCTATGCACCATTACTTTCATGTATTCTGTGTAAGTTGCGTTGTGATGCTCTTCAATATGTTTTTTTTTCTTAAAAAACAACAGCATTGCATGCATGCTTTATAGTGCTGGACATTCTGAGAAGTTTCATCTTGATGTCACAGAAACCCTGCCGTGTTTGTAAACAAGGAGGCTCAAAAAAAGGTCTCTTATGACCAGATCTTCAAAAGCGGGGGAAAAGTGGTCAAAGGACCTTGGATTCGCAGACCTGCTGCGATGAGCTGGCCCGCCTGACACCATTGCACTCAACGGAAACGCAGCGGGACGGTTGGGCACGGGGAAGAGGGTGTAGAACTGGGCTCTCCTTTCGATGCGTATTTCTAGCTGTTTAATGGTGTTACTTGACTAATTTCGCTCAAATATTCGAATATTCTGATTTATTTTTCTTCTTCTCTAAAATATTTAAAAAGCAATATCTTTATTATTTTGATTTGTAATCGCCGAATTCCGGATGACCGGACGCCTCGCCTCTGTTAGTGTGGATGATGATGATGGTGGTGTTACGGAGTGTGTTCGCGTTATAGTCCAAGTCTTATGTACTAGTGGCGGCGGTGACCTTAAATGTAGATCGTCTGTGAACCAGGTGCCAAATGTAGGAACTAATTGCGAGGAGGAATATGTTTCATGTTCATCTTCTGAGTTTGGTGACAGATCGCCTCCGCTTTTAGATCCAGGTGAGTGGCCGTCAGTTTTAGAGTTCCGAATTTGATTCAAACATTCAAAAGAGCCCTATTTGCATCGTAAATCATGATTACCCAATTAATGGTGATAATCGATACTTTCAAGCGTGTTATGCAAAATGGGGAAACTGTCTACAGAAGGTGGTTGGTCTACTCGAAGAGGAAAGATAAGATTTTCTGTTTTTGTTGTAAGCTGTTTGGGAAGAAGGGTGGGGGCATGCTGGGAAATGAAGGCTGTGATGATTGGAGGCATTTAAGCTATCGACTACAAAACCATAAAATATCAGAAAGTCAAATTCAATGCTTTAAAAAATGGACCGAATGTGAATTTAGACTGCAGAAAAACATAACTATTGATGAGCAACAAGGACAGGATTTCACAGGAAAAGCAGCACTGGCGTGAGGTCTTGAAACGAATATCGTATGTCATTAAGTTTTTGGCAGGGCATAATCTTGCATTACGGGTCCTGGGGCATAAAATATTTGCGGGAAGTTTAATTAATTTCTCTTTTCAATTTTTGTTCCTTAGTCTGAAGTACAGGTCTCCTATAAAATCATAATGTAAACACTATTACATGTTCATTTCGTTTTCATTCTGATGTACGTCGTTGCCTTATAATCAAGGGGTCCCGGGTTTGATACCAGGTCGAGGCAAATGGAACAGTGGTTCGGATCCCACTTTAAACTGTAGGTCCAGTCCCGATTAGCCTCTCTGTGCATAAAGTGAACTTAAAACAACAAATCGATCACTGAATCAATCTCATGTACCCCTAGTACATATTTAACTGCAAAACCGAGAATGTTCAATATCATATTCTTACATTAACTAAAAAAAGTAACCATATGTAATCGTATCCAATAACATAATTGTTTTCTTTACTATTCATTGAATTTTGACACTGTAGTGAATTTGCATTGCTTACATAAAATAATATTTTCATATCATATTTCATTCTATAAGTAATAAACAATATATGTTAAGTGTTTTTGATACAAATATTTGGAACACTATATTTATGTAGTAGCTACTTTGTTTATGATTTTAGTAATTTTGGATATGTTTAAGTATGTCAAAATAAGATACGAATGCAGGCTATATCAGGTTAGTTACTTAATTGAAAGCACCAGCATCCTATAAACTCCTAACAAGAACCCACACAAACTATTATTTTATCTAGCGTGGTGTACCCTAGAGCGCGGGCCTCGGGTGAGCGCCCGAGTTGCCACCCCCTGGGGCCGGCTCTTGCTGTCATGATCCCCTTTCCGTATTTAGTGTGTTTTCTGGCAGAAAAAATACATATCAACAACAAGGGTAAATTTACAATACATGGCTGCGAACAACACAGGATAACATTTTTTTTCTAGGGCTTGTATGGCTAAAACAAGGTCTCAATCAGCAGTCATTAAGAAAAGCTGGTTGCCAATTTTTTAAATTTTATTAGTGCTAAACGGCGATACTGCGAACGCGCGCTCGTGCTTAACAATAGGTAATAATTACACAATTCTAATAACCAGGTTGGCGTTAGAGAAGAATTTTACGAGAAACAGATGTTATTGATATTTTAACGTTACATAGCACAAAGGCCTCGCAGATATAGTTCGCAAAGGGCCTCGCGTTCCCTAATGGCGACCCTGCTCCCCCCCCCCCACAATCTGCAGTGATTTCGCACCCTGACTTACAGTATATTATTCGGAAAGATTATTTCATTGTAACTGAGTTACAGTTGCATTGTTTTTCTCAAGACACCCAAATATCATCCTAACTTCCACGTGGACTCTATTTTGCAGTCTAACGAAGCCCTTGCGTCTGAACGCATAGCCAGAAAATCATATCTGAGGCTTGTGTTGTGAGTTGTCCATATGTGTTTCTCATTGTTCCTTCATCTACTATTTCATGTTATCACCATTCATTCTCATCTTTGCAATTAGCTGAAAGTGGCAGAAACGCTAAGTAAAATAAATCAAATAAATTACATTGCCCCAGTTACTTATTTAAGAAAGTAACTTAGCCAGCCCCTGTGGCGGAGTGGTTAGCACATCGCGCTACGACACCAGGGGTTCCATTGATCAATTTCATCACATCATCACTCATCCCCATCTTCGCAAATTAGCCAAAAGTGACACAAAAAAGCGAAGTAAAATAAAACAAATCGATAAATCAATCAATAAAGAATGTAATAACTGAAGTTACCGTCATTTTAAGACGTGGACACTCAACGGCAAAGATAATGGTAGGCAAATTTTCCACCGCTACTTTCATTACTTCTGTATTCTACATCCTGTGTTGTTTTAAGGAATGAAACTATGTTGGTTCGAAGCAGGCATTGTTCTCTGCTTATTGAAGTCATTATTTCAATTCATTGTCATCGCATTGTGCAAGTCAGACCGAATATAAATGGTGGTGGACAATTCGCCTACGGTTTCTTTCGCCGTTGGGTGTACTTGTAAGGAGAGGGCAATGGTTGGGAAATGGAGTTTTGGACGAGACTTCGTGCATCGGCAGGGTATCCTATTTAGGTATTGATATGCCAATGTACTAAATAGGCGTAGCAAGAGGTGGACCAAGTAGGCAACCACCTGGCGCCTCGCGCCCCATGTTACTTACACAATATATTTGGAACAAATAGAAGTGAGAAGAATAGATGAAAAAGAATATTTTCTGTGAGTAATAGAAATCCAAAATTCTGTTTTTATCTGGTTATAAATTCTCATTTTAAACGTTACAATTTGAATGAAAATGTCAAATATTTACTTTCTTAAGTAAACAGGGAGGTAGCAGTCTGATTTTAGAAGCCGTGCTGCTATAAATGAGCTATGAACAGTGGCGCAATCACAGAGGGGACGGAGGAGCACCCCACGCAACCTTGTAGGGGGGGGGCTAACATTGACAGACAAGGGCACCTGCAGGGGCACAGAGAGGCAATTGTCCTCTCCATTTCAAATTTTATGCAAATAAAAATACATATCGTAAAATTTTCTTGCTCGCTTCGCTCGCAGTACCTCCTTTCCTTCGTCTTATCAAGTTCAGAGCCGTAGTTACGAGGCAGCGGGAGTTGACCCTGGGCGCCAAACGATCTAAATGAAAACAGTTGTAAAAGAGAGAATGTTATGGTGCCAATTCTATGGAGTAAGAGGGGGGCAAACATTGTAGTAAAGAAAAGCAAGGCTAGCTGACTCTAAGAGTAGCAGGACAAAATGATACTCAAGTATTCATATATTTCTTGCATTTTCAGACTGCTAAGAGAACCTGCAGGGGGAGGGGGCACAGTAGGGCAATTACCCCCCCCCCTCGATTTCGAATTTCATGCAAATAATACGTTTCGTAAAATTTTCTTCTTCGCTTCGCTCGCAATGCCTGCTTTTCTTACAGTGTTATCAATTTCAGAGCCGTAACTAAGGGGCGGCAGGAGTCTGACCTAGGTATAGAACGATCTAAATTTAAAAAGTTGTAAAGGAGAGAATGCCATGGCGTTTCGTGAAATTATTTGCGCCCTATTAAATCAATATTGTTTTCAGTTTGCAAAAATTGGATCTAAATTTTTTTTTGCTTGCTTCGCTCGCAATTTCATTGGTTTCTGTAATGCAATGGGAATTACTACAGAGAGAAGTAAGACAAAATATGTACTTCAGACTGTTGCTGCTGGACAGTTTTGTTTTAAATATATGAACAATTGTTTTGAGGAAAAGGAGCACACACATCTGACAGACAATTTATATTATTTTTGCTGTTGGTATGTTATGAGGTGGATGAATTGATTATGTAATGTATAAAAAAACATTGAATACGTGCACAATTTAGTGTTAGCGTGTTGCATATGTATTTTCTTATTTTACGTTGCTCCATGTTGCATATGTGAAAAACGTATGTTCTACACGAAAATTACAGATGCCATGTATACAAACAGTTATTCGTCATTCTTGTGTTTCAAGAAAACAGTTTGTGTGCTTGTTTTCCATTATTTCCTAATGTGAAATTGAAAGTGTTGAAAAATCCCAGGAAAAAAATCCAATAATAATAATTATTATTATTATTGTCATTCCTATTATTATTATTATTATTATCATTGGCATGTTTTTACTCCTGGTACTTGCCCTCCCAAGACAAAAAATCGTGGTTGCGTCTCTGGCTATGATTAAAAAAAATTCACGTTGTATCGAATCTGTGATTGTTGTTCGAGTAAGTATGCGTTTTAAGGAAACTCTGAATTGAGCGTTTAAGCTTGCACTAGGCAACAATGCACATTGAACTTTGTCACATCGTACCCGGTAACGAGCGATATTTAAGCCGCGTTTACACCGGGGTTGCTAACGCATGTTACCAACAAATTATGGTAAAAATTCGAAAAAAGGCTTGTGAATTTGTTATCAACACCTCATGTTAGCAACAGATTAACCGTGTTAGCAACAGAAATTTTGTTATCCACAAAAAGTCGGTAAAGATCAAAGAATGTTAGCAACATTTGTTACCAACACGTGTTAACAGAGCGTTTTCGATGTTAGCAACATTTGCCCCGCTTCCCCTCCCGCCACCATCACACCAGTGACAGCCAACCAGCGAGTGCGAAAGCATCGTTTTGTGCGAGGTCTGTTTTGTTTTGTAATTTATTTATGATGGAAAATCTTGAGTGAGATGGAATGGTCAAAGGATCAAGTGCTGAATTGTTCCGCGAGAAGACCGACCTTTGGGACCAAACTTGTCCACAATTTAAAGGCAAGAACCAACAGGTCACTACCGCTATAATTAGCTCTTGCCCGCAGTGAAGGTCTCACCCAGAATCTTCTTAGTCTTCTCTGCTGGGCCAAAATGACACATGCTGCCGCAGCGAGTGTCCTCCCCACGCGACATCTTGCAGCCAACGTAGTCATGCAGCCAAAATGTTAACAAAAGTTATTATCAAAAATAAAGTCAAACTAGTGTTCTGGTTACCAACATTTGTTGATACCAACATCTGTTGCTAACCGTGATGGTAACAAAAAGTTAATAACATTTGGTGTAAACACGGCTTATTAGTTGGACTGGAACAGACTTCCTTATGGCCCGAGTTGAACGGATGGAGGGGAAAATGCACGAATCATAACAGAAAATGATTTCGGAAAAAAATTATAAACGCACTCTAAATCTGGATATGGACAGTAGGGAAGAGCGGGGCAAGTTGATACAATTTGAGAGTTTGATTTTTTTTCTTTTTTATGTTGCTAGCAAGAAAATAAAACATGTTACTACTCGTTAGCTTAACTCTTTACATTTATAAAAAGCACATAAAAATTTCACAGATATAATTTGTAAGCTGACTAGAACCTTATTAGTAACGCAGGACGCAACGTCTCAACTTGCCCCATCGTGGGGCAAGTTGATACTAATTTGAAGTAGGTTGATAACGATGTGACATAGTTTGATTAAATAAGACAAAATGCAAGAAAGTAATTTTGAATTAAAGTTTAGTATTCAGGAAAAGCATACAAACATGAACAAAATATCGTATCATGATGGATAGCCTACATGCAGTCAGTCACTATCACTTTCTGTTATGCACATATCTGATTTACAGTGAACACAGGTGTACATAGAACTATCGTATCCGCATTTCAAGTGAGCCCATCTACTGCGGGAAATGCATTGTATCCAATTTTCACCAGGCTTAGAAGCTGAAAATGGTTCGAGGCACATTAGACACAAGCCGTCTTCATCTTCTGACTCTGACTCTGAATTATTATTCTTCAAATATTTCCTGTTTGGTATTTTTTTCCTTTTGACCTTGAGTTTCTCTTTCGGTCGGTCCATTATTTATTTTGTTACTACTATTATATGCCGACTCCCTTTTACCTTTTTTCAAAGAATGGCACAATCTTTTTTAACTCTTTCTGATCTCAATAATTTATTGTTAACTCTTGTTCGAGCTTCATTTTCTAATCTGTTCTTCAATGGTGTGTCTGTAAGAATTCTCGATATCATTTGTTGTTTCCCTTTTCGATTTGCTTTTCGTTCTCCAGCCTTAGGGTACGGACGTAACCCTTCTGGGCTTACTGACACACGATGCATTGTCACTGCTGGTGGAAGGGGTGGCTTCTAATCCCGAGACGTTGGTTTCAGAGATTCTACTTCCATCAGGTAAACGATCTTGCTCATTTTCTTCGGTCATTGGTCGATCAGTTACGGAACATGGTAAATAATCTTCTTCAGTAAAAACATGTGGATTGAATGGCATGATTCCCGTTGCTTGAAAGCCTGATATAATATTTTTTGGTGTTAAAGCATTGGGTAGTGAACTACTAACGACTCCTCGTATGTCGTATATAGTAAAGGTCTTCCCTGGATTGCTGGTCATCCAACTGTCAATTCCTGCAAAATAAAATTTCTTAAAAGGTCCATAAACCTATCTGTCCAGGGATTGGAGTTTGTAGGAAGTATGAAGCGGAAATGACAACATAATGATCCCGTTGTCCTTGCAGAAATTCAACACTTCAATCGACAAATGAGAATCATGATTGTCCAGTATCTATAGACATGGGTGATCTTTACTTGCCTTCGCGTGGCTCTGAAAGTGTTTCATAAATAGCAAAAATGCAGACGCTGTCATTTATCCTATGGGATATGAAGTTCCAATACAACCACGGGGTCCGCTCTGAATAAAGTGATCTTTAAAATTGACCCTTGGAAATATGAACATTCGGAGCGCGGAGTTTCCAGTCGCATGTACGGCAGAGGCAAGTGTTACAATTGTGCCCCTTTCTGCTGACGTTGCCTTGGCTACTTGACGTACACCCTTTCTGCAACGATTTTCCCAGGCGCTGAACAGTGTGAATACCTGTTTCATCGGTGTTCCAAATATCTTTGCTCTCAAATTTGTACTACTTCAAAACAGCTTTTAAGTTATTGAGAAATATGCTTACGTTGTGTCGGTTAAAGCTACTAAGTACCACGGCTTAGACTCGTGCATCAGGCTCTCTAAGAGACAGTCTAGGATGGCTTTTCATGTATGCAGTAAACCATTCTTTCGAGGCAATTTTATTATTTATCCAAGTGTCATGAATTTTCACCTTGTTAGCTACTGCTAATTCATACGCGAACTCTCTGATGTTTTTAGGCGTCAAACCATAGTAGATACTTGAACAGTGGACAATGTATTCCTTTAGTTGCAGTTCTAAATCTTCACTGAAGACCTGACGATGTTTGGAGTAACTCATTCGCATTTTGGTATCCTCACTTTGGTTGACTTCTTTTTCTCTTTTTATACCTCATAAGAGTAATTTTGTCGATTCCATATGTCTTTGCGGCTTCTCTCAGTGACAAGGTACCATTCTTGACATCGGCGTAGGCTTTCTTAAATGTTTCAACTGATATTTCTCCTCGACTGGTCTTTTTGACGTAATCCCGGATCATTTTCTGTAAGCAAACAAACAAAAAAATAATTAGAAGCAGCTGGGTAAGTTGATACACCGTATCAACCCGCCCCAATTCAGCCGTATCAACTTTCCACAACCGGCGCCATTTCGATTAACGAACTATAACATACTACAGACAACAGAAAAACAAACAACAATAACCGAGTTTTCTTACCTTTTAGCGGCACAACACACATCCACCAAGACAAAATAATTCACAGTTCATGTAAGCTCACCAGGAGACTTCAAACAACATCCAAAAGGTTACTTTACACCATGCGCGCCGACTACGTGGGTGCTCCGGGGCTCGAGCACCCACATAAATAATCTTGTGGGTGCGCCGCACCCACAAGATTTTTAGTTTGATAAAAACAAAATAAAATAAATATTTCTCACTTGCCATTATCAAAAAATAATAAGCAATTAAAACATTGAGATGGGACAGAATTTGATAAAGACAAGCTAACATTGCACAGGGACATGTTTCTCGATGTGTGCAGAACGAACAAAGAAAAAGTGGCCAACTTGTCAGACATTACAAATATTTCAAGTAGAGAAAACAGTGGTCCCATGCGTGAAATGCTCACAGAATTTGTGAAGTTTGTACGGGTGATTTTAACTATACCTGTTACATCTTGTACCTCTGAGCGGTCATTTTCAGCACTTAGACGATTGAAAACGATTTTGCGGTCAACAATGACCCAAAAAAGATTGAATGATTTGGCAATTTTGCATGTTCATAAAGAAATGACTAAAAATATTGACATTACCAAAATTGCAAACAAATTCATAAGTGCAAATCACGTAAGAAGGAATGTGTTGTATATTGAAAGTTAACATGTCATGATTATTATTATTATTATTTGGTACATAAAGTTAGTCATTTTGTAGTTTCTGTTCACAACATAATCCTTGCATCGTTATTTCTACAATACAATTAAAATTATTTGCATTTATGAAGATTTTTCATTTTAATTTGTATGAATGTGGTATTTTCTTTTAGTAACGTGTTGATAATATCATTGCCTCTTCCAATCATTGTGCATGTAAGTTGTTTAAAGTATACAATACTTGATAATTACAGATCTAACCGCCATTGATATGCACCCACAGAAATTTTGGAAAGTCGGCGCCCTTGCTTTACACCCTGAAAAATACACTTGGTCGGATAACTTCGCGCACAAAATTGTTCGTTAGCCATGCACACGCTCAGACAATAGGGACTGCTGAACGGCGTCTTCTGTTTAACGGACATTACCCAGCGCATGCGCGTTCTTTCGTAAATGCCAATGTATCAACTTGCCTCCGTCTCAACTTGCCCCGATCTACCCTACTTTATTTCTAGATCCGTCATAGCGGTCATCTTGGATTTCTCACGTCATGTGGTTCTCTGACATATTTTTCAGTAAGACACCTGATAATAAATGATTGCGTACCTACAAATGAAGGCATCCCCCATACACATGTCTTCCCTTCATGTAAGAACCCAACTAATTTACCAACTCAAGTCATAAATGACGCCACAAAGGACATACAGCGTAATTGCAGGCATCAGCAATGTATCACGGGCAATCATTTCTTCCCTTCATTTGCCAGAATGGCAAGTAGTGTAAAATATTGCTTAGAACTCTTGAAAGAAGGGATTGAAATAGTTTCACTGGAGATATCTTCATGATAGCTCAAGAGATTAAAATAAAAACGAATCTTAAAGGAAGTACGTCCATTTTCTTTGTAAGTGCCTAAGGCGGCATCTGTCTTGGATTTATGACTAACATAGGCCTTACGCCACAATTGCAGGCAAGACACCTGGTAATACATGAATTTTTACAAAAAAAAATAATGAAAAAGTCTCGAAATCGGATCAAAACGAGTGCAACAATTGCGGAGAAGGTGCCATTGCTGCTGAAAAATGAATGAAGATTGTGTACCATACTAGCAACGGATCACCGGTAGTCAGTTCTTCCTTTCATTCAAGAACACACGGGACTACATAAACAATATACAATATTCAAAATACGAAAACTTTAGTGTTTACATTAAATGTGTCAGATTTATGTTGCATTGACATTTATTTGGTCACAAAATACTTATTGTGAGATTTACTTCGTAAGCCATGAAGCGGTATTTACAATTCGTAATTTAGAACTATCACCATATATCGTAACGGCAGTACACAGTTTATTTCCTGCACAGTTTATATATTGCAGCAAAAATGTGTGACTGTTCAGTTCAAAATACTCGTATGTTACTATGAAAATAATCATAATGACAGTAGGAAATGTGAACACGGGAAAATGTAAAACAAATAATAATTAGCAGACTCTCTACTCAATAAATTAAACGTTCCCATCAATCATTTATGTAGTTGTATGTAAAGAAAAATGATGTCTTGATTAAAACAATAGAACATCTATTGAGCTTCTTCCTCTTTTTCCTCTCATCGTTTGGCCAGTGTGCTCTTCAATTCTGATTAGTAGTTGAATGAACTTGAGGATGTTTTCAAAGTTCTGTCTGGAACTCAGGACAAGAAAGCTCTCACACGATCCCGAAGTAAAGAAACTCGAGGTTTTTCCGGGAATGAGCTCTAGAACCAGCAGGTCATGTGGATGAATAATGTTGTGAAATTCAAAATAAAACTTTCATACTTAGTGACATTTTATATGAGCAAATTGCATGGAATCACCTTAGGTGAAGATCAGGACTTACAAATAGTAGGAAGAGCTTGGACTTCACTAACACAATTATGAAAACATTTTCCAGAACACCCTTAGAGCAGGTAGCAGAAATAGGTGTGGATGTTTATCTTCAGATATGAAAGTTGTGAGCGTATCCAAAATATCACGTAACAAACTGGAAGTCCTACATCTGAACAACCGAAAAGGCAACTGCTTCCTGGTTCAAGGTAATCAAGGCTAAAGACCTTCAAAACCTTGCATCAATGTCAAGGAGAATTAGGATGGTAAATCAATAGAAAGGGAAGATACTAACAGGTGTGTGGAACGCTGGTATATGTGGGTGTGTAAGCTGGCGATTGTGTCTACATATGCGTGCGTGATAGAGAGTGCATCAGATTGTGCGTGTGAGGCAACGATGAGAAGGCGCATTTTATTTGTTGATCACTAGCACTGGAGCCATTTAATTTAGAATAATGTTCAGTGTATTTTCAAAACAGGCATATATCACAACGCGCTACGACGCCAGGGGATCCGGGTTCGAATCCCAACCTGGGCATGGGTGTTCTATATGAGTGTCCCTTCATCACTTTTATCATATCACTCATCCTCACATTATCGATTAGCCAAAAGTTGTAGAAAAGCGAAGTAAAATGAACAAAATCAAAAACAGGCATATAAATAGCCTACTGATAATCATAAATGTTACCCAACTAGATAATTAGAAAATTGTTTTACTTGATAGAAAAGCATGTTTTAATATTTAGCACCTTTATTTTTCTTTTTTGTCAAAAATTTGTACAAGCTAATACAAGTATCTCAATTTGAAGAACACCTGCACATATGTTGTCAACTTCCAAAAGTTAACGTCAAATTATAGAAGTAAACATTCGTTACAACCAAGAGCATATAATACTGATAGTTTCCCTAGGAAGCTGTACATACACTGCATCCCACGTGAATGCACAGCGTGGGTGAACAAGGAGACAATGGATCGTGAACATTACCAAACAAGGCGCCTGCACTGTATGAAACGAAGGTCATCTCTGTTGTACGCTGAGTGTGTTTCTTGTTAATTGTGAGGATTTTGTATAAATACTCCTTTAGTTATCGTTCTCTTAACTGTCGAACACTGTAAGTATTAGTTAAATTACAATGTTTTATAGATGAAAAATAGGGTTTTGGGATCAAGTAGTAAAATTGGGTTCACGCCATTCAAACTAATACTCCCATCAATTTTCTCGTTTATAATTTTACTAATAGTTACCAAAACCTGATACTAACACAGTACTCACTCATGTGTTAATCCATAACTTGCACGTGTGATTCTGTTGGCTATAATTTAGTCTGCAGTCAGAATTTTGCAGGAGCAAGAAAATTAGTAACAGAGAACTGATTAACTCATTTGTCAAGAGCAGAACATCGCGAGGAAATAAAAATATATAAAGCTCTTACCTCCCTTTAGTTCGGATATATTAGTAATGATTTGTCCAGTTAATACGAACACAGGTTAAAGAAATTAGATACGCAACAAGTATGCTGAAATGTGTTATCAATTTTCAAAAAGTAAAAATACGCGTACACAGATTTAAATATCACTCTTTAACTTACCATTTCACATGATAATCTACACATTAATTGGTGGCTGAAACAAGTTATAATTATTTATGCAGACATAAATTACCTATAAATTATTTCATTTAATTTTCACGAAAAATAAGACATTACTTTTCATTATTTTCATAATTGTTGGGATGACAACAACAAATAGCTTTAAACTGCTTTCAATAGAATATCAATAAAAAGCAAAATATTTAATAGCAGCAATGTGTGAAAGTCGGATTCCCGCTTTATTTCGACATTGAAGGCCTGCAGACCAGCCTCGCGTGGTTTAACAATTTCAGACTAACGTCTTGAACTTGTGGAATCACCGTTCATCATCTGTTAGTTAGTTTTGTAAGAATGATTAATTGATTTCTAATTTAAAGTTTTGTGAAATTCCTTGAATATTTCCCCCTTGTCTTGTATTTGTATTTGCGTTATTTAACGTTGCTTTTCTGCCACTTATGGTTAATCGCGCCGATGCGGATGAATGATAATATGATGAAGGGACACTTACAAAAGAACACTCATGCCAAGACCGGGATTCGAATCCGGGATACCTGACGTATTAGCACTGCTCCTCCTTGTCATAACTTCATTCTCTAAATAGATAGGAATTAGTTTCTCGCTACAGATATGAAGGAATGGAGTAGAAGTAACACAATATTTGGCTGTACAACTATTCCTGATAGGTAATCATGTCTTTTTACCTCTTTTCCAAAGTCGGAAACGTTTCATATTTGAACTTATTAATTTTCAATTTTTATTTATTTACGAGGATAAAGGTGAAAGACAGTTGGTAAAACCGATGAATGAACAAACATACTTTCACGCGTTAGGATTCAAACCTATGTGCCAGGACTTCGTACTGCGCTATCTTAACCACTCCCCCACAAAGGTTGATCGCGTATGTCTTGTTGTCGTTTAACTTTCAGTGAATATTCTCCAGCAGAGGAAGTTGAATGTGTTTCCGAATTTATCTTGAAGTTACACTGAAGAAATGCCAGGAAATGACGAGAGTCCTATTTGCTTAAGTTTTTCAAAACCACCATTTTTGAATTTTTTTTTACTAAACTCGAAGGCGCTGTTCACAGTATCTTTCAAGTGGATTCTGACAAATTGAATTGCTTATGATGAAGGAATCTGGAACACCATCGATATACTTTTATCTGCTGTTGTTCTAGTCTATTGTTCGTTTGTCCTAGATGTTTGATTATAAATTTGTAAAAGTGATTATACTCTTTCGCTGATATGCTCACGCGGTGGCAGGAAATAGTTGCACGTACACTTCATCCAGTTCGCATTTAGGCTACTCTCCAAAATTTAGCGATTCAATATCACGGACTCGTTTCAATTAACAACAAGACGATCTTTACAAATGATTCAAATTCAACAAATAAATAGGCCATGCCGTAGTATTTCATAGGTTGTTTTTTTATTTTCTTTATCACTTGGACTGTTTCACAGTACCAGCTATTGTAATTGACTGGGTCAAAGCTTTATTCAGCTTATCGTATAAATTCCGTGCTGATTCCTTCGAACGTTTTCAAAAATAAATAAAAAAACACACTGAAGTCATCTAATTGTATGATGTATGTACAATCATGTACCAAGTACATTATTGTACTATCTTATTATGTTAACAAACTGATTCACTATGTAAATAAGAATGTAAAATTCTAAAATATCGTATACTTGCGAAGTTACGTATTTTGTCTAGTTTTCACTTGGAAAGATTCGCAAAAAGACAAATACTTTAAAATATATCGTCTACAATTGTGCTATTGCATTCGGTACACATCAACAGAAGGCATATATGGGACAGTCAAGTATTCAGAACCAATGAACCAATGCAGATCAAAATAATTATAATTCACGGGGGTTCAGTTACAACAAAAAAACATCAACCATCGAGTGTTAATGAGGTGTAGTCATATCCTTGAGTTTTACATTAAACAATTCATGAAGCAACTAAAAGCTCTGATAACAGATATTATACTGTTTACCAACCCTACCATGTATTCCACAAATAATGCTATTATTTGTGTCTTTAAGCTTGGGATATCTGAGACAATTGGCGATATATCTCTCTCCAATCTCCTGAGAACATATATCCATGTTGTCCATGTTGATCGAAGCTTGACCACGTATTCTGAAATCAAACAACGAAAAATAAAATGTATCTGAAGCCAATTTTCTCTCAATCCACATATAAGCAAATACTCTAATCAGAACTGGAACTAAACTTTCGAGAATGGGATCCTAGGCAATGAAATGTGCCTTCTTGCTGACTCAGTGTGACAAAGCGCATTTAGTTCTTTATTTACCATCTCTCGTAAGCTGGTTCTGGGTTCGGGTCTCAGCTAGGGCACGATGTTGTTCCAGTGCGTTTGTTCTCTCCTACAATCGTAATTTTTCTTGTCAACGTTTATCTAAACAGGCAGAAAAACAACGTAAAATAAAATAAAGTTTAAGAATGCAAATTGCAAAATGTGCCTCTTCGGGAATTGATCATGGGAACCCTTGACGCAAGGTGATGGTGTTAGCTAGTACACCGAGTGGCCAGATGTTCCTCGTATAGCACAAAAAGAAAAAATCCGACTGCCATTGCTTTGCGTCCAGATTACTTTCACGAGAGAGTCATGTTACATTGTTTGTTTTTTTTTGTTGTTGTTTCTTTAATGAACATTGAGTACATATTGTAGCAATGAGTCAGTTTATTAAATTGCGGTATAGTTGTATATTAACTGGTGTATTAACTTGAGTTCAATATGTAAAACCGATCATAATTCATTAAGGTAATTGTATTAGATTGACTCACACATTCGACTTCCATTCTGTCGCTTCTGACAACAGAGACCAAAGATTTCTTGAACACCTGCACTATGTGTGCGGCGTGTGTACAATGCTCGTGAGTGTTTTCTTTTTGCCTCAGTATGTGCGCGTGCGTGCAATATACTGCAGGTAAAGTGTCTCGTTTCAAAAACTTAGGAGTGCATTGTCGGCGCACGCAAGGCGATTGCTTTTATTGCCGAGGAGAATCTGGAGATAGAGAGGAGAGAGTTAGTTGGGTGTGGCCCTTTAGAAACCAAATACCCGCTGTTTTGCTCTTTCTACTTCCTCCCTTTCTGACCTGTGCAAGATTTAATTGAAGGGAAGGGGGAGGGAGTGATCAAGAACTTGCTGGTTGTGCAGTTTTATCTCGTTATCTTGCGCCGCAATGAAGACGGAGTTTTGATTGCTCGAAAATGTTTGCAAGATGGTTAATATGCAGTGGATAATTCATATGAAGTATTGAAGATGGAAACTGTGGTTGAGTGGACTTTGAGCGAGGTCATCGTTCTCCTTTCAACTAAGGATAGCGTTGATGTGGCTGGCTGTGATGCACACAAGAGGTCACGGCTTCCGACCATTGCAGATTAAAGCGCAACATATCCCCTCCTCCCTCCTTCACAAACATTGAAGAGGCTACGTGAAACGCTAGAGATTCAGAATTGTACTATTACAATCTTCTCATTTGAACATGGGATGTTAATTCTTCAAAATTCATACTTTTTTTTCGAAAAGATCTACTAGAATGTTCTAGTTAAACCCATTTAAGAAAAAAGAAAAAAAGATGGCAACACAACGTAGTCAGTCATATTGATATTCGGAAATGATATGATGTTACCGGAAGTACAAAAAATCACGTCCCTCTCCCAACAAATCAAAATATTTATAAGCTTTAAAAATGCGATGCCGAAATAATTAAAAAGCAATACTCACCTATATTCCAAAGTGAGTGATGCACACGATACGAGATAAGACATGAAATACTTCAATTTTTACCACAATTATTTGGACCACCAACTTCGTAACAGACCAACAGTTACGCGAAGCGGATTTTAATTTGCCAAATTATCAAGACTACCTCACAAAATCGTATGGGGTGAGTCTAGAAGTGGCATTTGAATTCATGTAGTGCCTTTCTAGGCAATATGGGGTAGGAAGGGGGTGGGGAGATAGGAAATTACAAATGATTAAAAGGGTCGAGTGACATCTCTTGAAGAGTTTCCAAATTTCAAACCTCTTTGGCAGGACACATTTTCTGGTTTGAGTTTGAGTTGTTGTTTTAAGTCCACTTTATGCACAAATAGGCTAATCGGGACTAGACTTACAGTTTAAAGTTGGATCCAAACCACCGTGCAATGTGCCTCCACCGGGTATCGAACTTAGAGCTTTGTTTTTTTGTTTTTGTTTTTCAATTTTCGAATACGAACTAACTTTCCGGATCCAATGAGTCTATGACTTCCCAACCAGTTAATATTTTCAAAATGAAGTTATGAATCGCGTGAGCCACTGTATTCCAAGGGGTACCCAAGACTCAATAGGAAGAATATAGTAAGGGCAGAGATAGAGGGTGTGTAATTATTCGCCCTTTACTCAGTCTCGGCAGACAAACATTCTGCAAATTTCTTCGGAAGTTTTCTGATCTGAATTAGTCGTCATTCTTTCCTATGTCAGTTTCATCTAATCATCATTCCTTCTCATCGTTGCGAGTAATCACTAGTGGCACAAAGCGAAGCGAAATAACAAAAATTCGTTTGTCAGATTTTCAAAATCCTAACCAAAAGTTATATTTTAGAAAAATATGTAACATTTGTAATATTGGTGGTGATTAAATTTAATGTTTCCATCCTGGTAGCAATACGACTTACATGTATCCTAGAAGGTATTTGAAATGTTCAGAGGAAGTGTTTAAACTTTTGAGGTAGGAGTATTTGTCCCTTAAATGTAATGCATGAAATATTATTTCAGACAACTTGGTATCTGTTTTCAAGACAGCTTGGTATCTAGATTTCGATTACTTTCTAAGTGCCTCAATTCTATTAATTTCACATATGCATTTGAAAAGAACAAAGCTCTCTGTGACATCACAAGCAGAAAAAAAACGAGTACGAATGCTTCTAATTCTATTTGAATTATTTTACCTCGTTTTTCTACTATTTTGTTAATCGTGACGATGAAAATGCATGATGAATTCATGTAGTGGATGAAGACAATCTCAACCTTCTCTCCGGATTTTCTTTCCCAGGCTCCAACTTTATAAATTCGCTACCGACAGGGAAAGAAGTTTTTTTCCCCTCTGAGGATATTCGTGCTTTCATAGCTATTTACTCGCCAATAATTTTAACATTTGAAATTGCTTTTAACGTGGGAAAGTACTTATTGTAATAGCAGCAAATCAAATATTTCTGAAAATAATGTTAAAAGCCTTTTTAAGTTCACTCTATGCTCAGATAAGCTAATCGGGAGTGGACATGTCGTTTAAAGTGGTATCTGAACCACTGTGCAATGTGCCTGCACCAGGTATCGAATCCGTAAATCGAACCTTTGTAACCTGAAAAGAATGGAAACCCTGGAATAGTAAGTTACACTTACACAAAATTGTATTTCTAAAAAATGTATGTGACAATAAATATATATTGTCTCCGTGGCGGAGTGGTTAGCAAATCGCGGTACGATGCCAAGGGTTCAGATTTGAATCCGGGCATGGGTATAGGTGTCTTTGTGAGAATATCTTCATCTGTTTCATCACATAACTCATCCTCATCGTACCGATTAGTCAAAAGTGGCAGCAAAGGGACGCTGAATAACAAAAATCAAATGAAATAAATACATATTACATGGTACACTTCGATGTAAAGACAGTTTGATTTGACTTCTACTGTTCTACATCATAATCTGCAAAATATCTTAACGTGGAAAGCTAATTGACTCAAAAGGAGCATTGTCCTTGCCTGATTCAGGATTCGAACCTCAGACCTGTAGCTTTGTAAAGCGTTACGCAAACCACAGAAGCCGGCAACAAGCATGAATGAACGAAGGGAGTCACTTCCCATTCTCATCTCGGCTACCTTGGAAAGTTGGTCGTGAGGCGCACTCCATATGGAACTCCTTTAGGCCTCACGAACTTCTTTTTTAAAAGAAGAAAGAAAGAAGGAAAACTCATCTGCATACATTCGCATACGTAACTGTACTTTAACTTCTTCCCTCTGCGTGTCCTACAAGCTTATTGGGCACAGCATGATATAAAAGCGTGGGAGCAGTTATCGCACACACATTAGCCGAATTAAGGATAGCAAATACTGCATTTCTTTGGCCACGTAATTGCCTTACGTTAAAATGTAGACGCAAAAGGAAGTGAAGAGAAAGCTGTGTGTTGTTTGTACACATGACGTAGACAGATTTCACTTAACGATGTGTTTTGGTAAAATTCAGGCGTTGCACTTCCCCTTAGCAGCGTGTTCGTCAGAGTGAGAGTGGGTGTGTGTGGGCTATTTGTAGGATATTCTTTCAAAGGTATACTTGTTCCCTGTGTACAGGTTATTTTACAAATTTATCAATTTTCGTATTATTTGATCCTCATATAAAATGTGCTTTCATAACGAAACCCTTAGTTTGAAAGCATTCATTGGAGAAAAAAAGGTTAGATTTTTAAATTCCTGTTACCCCTTCCATTTCTATCTTGGTAAATGTACGTCGCTTGGATTCATGATGACAACGATGGTGAATTGAAGAAATGGAGATGGAACAAACGTAATGATATGTAGATATCCATTGATTGAGTGATTTGGTTTGTTTTACTTCGCTTATCTGCCACTTTTTGCTAATCGCGAAGATGAGGATGAGTGATGATGACATGATGAAATTGATGAATGGACACTCACAAACATCAATGCCCAGGTCGGGATTCGAACATGGAGTCCCTGACGCCTTCGCGCGCTGTGCTAACCACTCTGCAAAGAAGATCGGCCCATAGATATCCATGCCTGACCAATTTCGAACCTGGGCTGACAAAGAATACTTTTTTATGTGTTCCCATGATTAATAATAAACCCGAATAATTCAAATTACCTTCTTAAAATTTAACTTCTGTTTTCCCATTCTGAAATAATAACTTCGTTTGCAAGGCTCAATTATATCTAAATTTTGGCAATATCTAGTATACAGAATAAAGTACAAAATAATGTAGATGGTTACGTGTTTGTTAGATCATTCATTTGCACTCACTGAATGTTACATAGGCTACAACTCAACTTAAACCAGTGTATGTAGGTAGGGTAGTGCCAACACGGAGTGAAGAGGCCTGAATCAGTCCATCGTTAATCTTCATTGTTACGATTAACCTAGTGAGGTAGAAAAGCGACGTAAAATAACCAATATGAAGGTAATAATAGCAGAACTTTCTACAACAGAACATCGTCATATTTCGCAGGAGCGGAAAACCACATTTAGCCTCCACCATCTTGGTAATCAAACCAATTACTAACTCTACGAGTCCCTAGCAAGTAAAGTGAAAGTATTCAATCTATTTTGAAGGAGAAACAATTGCAGTACAATTGGTACCATTGCTTGTAATATAGGATACAATTACCTTGACAATTTCTGAATTTGAGGAACAGATAACACCTCTCGCCTTTTCCTGTTCACTTTCTCCCACAAAGTGATCACAAAATTGGCACATATTGCGGCATTTTACATATTTGACTACCTGAATTGGAAACAATAATGCTTCTGGATATTGAAACCTTAAGAAGTAGTTCTCCATTCTTGTCATGCCATATGGTAATGCTGGTAGACAATGAAACGTGCGTTGATTTTCTATTGGATTTCCGGTACCATATAAACGTGCAGTTCCTCTGTTCACATTCATCTTGTAGTTCTCATCTTGCTGGCTTCAAGTTTGAATGTGTAGCGTAAGAGATGAAAAGCCAACTTGCATTTCCTCATTCTAAACAATTGTTTGCATCATTCTGAAACTTTTAGAACATAAAAAAGGCATTCTAATACAAATTTTGTGAGGTAGTATTAAAGCACATTCAAAGTGCAGAAATATGTTGCAAAATGTTCGAACATTGAATTAAGCCGACAAAGGTGTTCTTAAAATGGAACTTCAAAAGCGTGCTTCAAGTTCTCCAGATTCAACATATTCAGAAATTGTGCCGCAAGTTCCAAACACACAAAACATTACTTCCCCTGTTTCAAAGGTGAACTGTAAAGTGCTCGTGATGTTTTTGATACGTCTGTACTCTATCGGGAATAGTGCAAACAATGCCAGAAGCAGCTATTAAAGTTAATTAAGTACAAAGTCATTACGTTTATGTTTAATCCTGTGCATAAAAGTGAGTTATATAGCGTGAAAAGCACCGTAAAATGATAAAAATTTAAATACAAGAAAACCTTCAAGTATTGTCAGATTCAGCAAACATTAACAATTGAGACAGGCACCAACCAGAGCCCTGTCACATCTTGAATCATTTATGTACACATGTATTGTGGGCAATATGTAATGGTAAAATTAAAAGCCAGAGAAACTATCAGTAAAACCTCTGCTCATTTTGTTCTGAGCTAGTAAAGGTGTTCTTCAAATAGAACTTCAAAAGTGTGCTTCAAGTTCACCAGATTCCACATGTTCCGAAAATTGAGTTTGTGTTTTAAGTCCACTTTATGCACAGGAACGCTAATCGCGACTGGACCTACAGTTTAAAGTGAAATCCGAACCACTATGTGCCTCCACCGGGTATCGAACCCGGGACCCCTTGATTACAAGGCGACGACGCTACCACTGCCCCATTGAGGAGGCCTACTTCTTCCGAAAATGTGTCGCAAGTTCGAAACACATACGCGTATAACATTACTTCTCCTACTTCAAAGGTGGATTATAAAGTGCTCATGATGTTTTTTGATACGTCTACACTCTATTGGGAATAGTAAATGGGAACTTTCAGTAAAAACTATACTCATCTTGTTCTGAACTAAAGAAGGCACAGCGACCACTTTTGCTATAAATAGGCTTTTGTACGTCACAAAATAAAGATTCATGGTGCTGTACTATTTAATTAAATCTTTTATGATGCGGATTATTTAGGAAATTAATATCCAGGGTGTAAAATATCGGATGAATATAGAAATATAAATATTATGTATCAGGTTTCGCTAATCGATTCAGAAGTGTTGTTATTTCAACAGACACCTCTTTACATATGCAGCTACTTACTGCCAATTGTTTCAATTTAGAATGTTTTGGAAAGAAATGAGATACTCATCAATCTTGCACCCCACCCCTTCCCCCTTTTATCGGTTTCATGTTGAACAGACGGTCAAGGTTATTACCGAACTTCATTCGAGAGATCCGCTTATGAAGGAAGAAGTTGAAGGAAAAACTGGTTCTTCATGGACTGGAGTATCATTAAATGCATGACTTCAAGGCAACATTGTGTACGAACCGTCCTTACCCTATTCTCATCCATTAGCCAATAAATGTCAGTACATGGAATGAACATTACAATCGAGATAAAGGGAGGGGGGACATGGGGGTGGGGTGGAAGTTGAGAATTCGTTAATAGTGGAAGATATCCGTAACCGTATGAAGGAGCAGTAACGAACCGCACATTCGTTTCCTACAACACACGACCTTCCTATTGCAATCAAATGTGTGCACCCTAATTATCATATAGATGCACGTGTTTCTTGCTCCATAGTCATATCTTGTAATTATCTAAACCGTGGGATATATCCTTGCTTCAAACGTTAAAGAAGTAAAACAGACTAGAGAAAGAACTACATTAAATGTAAACTTTCACGACATATTTGCTTTGTTTAACATACGCGCACATCGAATATCAGGTCCCATGATGGGGTATCTATCGTAACGTGCTACGACGCCAAGGGTTCTAAGTTCGAATCTTGGGTAAATCTTGGGTGTGCGTTTAATCGAATCATTTATTCCATCAGTTTATCATATGTATAATCTATAGTATTTTTCATTTCCATCGTTGCGGCAGCCGCCCCCCGCGGCGGAGTGGTTAGCACAACGCGCTACTACGTCAGGGGTCCCGTGTTCGAATTCCGGCTCGGACATGGATGTTTGTGATTGTCTGTCCTGAAAGTCCTGAAGTAGAAATTTGAGTGAAATGATATGAATAAATTAAGTGTGATGGGGGAAGCTTCCACTTAGGGGCTTTCCTTTTTAAAGAAAAAAAGAGTGGTTAGCACATCGCTCTATGACGCCAGGAGTCCCGGGTTCAAATCCCGGCCTGGGCATGGATGTTTGTGAGTGTCCATTCATCAATTTCATCATATCATCATCCCCCATCCCCATCTTCGCAAATTAGCCAAAAGTGGCACATAAAGCTATGTAAATTAAAGCAAATCAATTAATTAATTAATTAATTAATCATCGTTACGGTAGAAAATGTACATTGCACATTATATGTTGTCGCAAAACAATAGAATGACGTAAGTTGTGAAAATTGTATTGCGGAAAAGCGATAAAAATGTAAAATTCGTAAGCTTAAGGAGAAACATTTGCATTTTAAATGATGCAAAAACATGCTTGTACTGTCCTTAAATACTGTTTACTTTCAAATTTCAATTAATTTCATTTTCAATAATAATTTCATAAGTAGAATTGCAATTTCTACTGTACTTCGCATAGTTATTATAATATCAATTTTCTTTATTTTTATTTAAAATAGGACAAATACAAATATTGTGTTCACATGCAGTAATAGTATTATCTCATGAAATCAAGCTGTCTTTAACGTTTTGCGTAAAAATACTTAACAAGAATTTGCTGATTAGAAATTATTCGTCGGAAATATTATTTATGATAATGATATGTGTAATTGTTACCTGCGATGTAAGTCGTATCTGCGTTAATAATTCTTTAACTTTGGTGTGTTTGAGTTTATTGGAATTTAAAATTTATCGCCTCAGTGGCTAAGCACGCCGATTATTCTACTAACATCTCGCCACCGAAAGTTCTTGGTTCGAGCCCTTGCGCGTGAGTTTTGTTCTGAATTCAAACTTTATCTTCATCAATTCGTCTAATCATAATACTCACCGTCAGGATACACCTGAAGAAGTAGAAAATCTATGAAAAACATAATATTTATTTATTTATTTTATTTATTTATTCAAAGTTTCAGATACAGCACTTTTAAGGCCATTTTACACTGAAAACTCTAACAAATAACAAGAACAAGTCAAGATGGTTTAAGGTAAAAACAAGAAAAGTTAAATATAAACATAAGGCATAAACAAGGAAACAAACAAAGATTTACATATTCATTTTTATTTATTCATATTCATACAGTACATGCATTATGATAACATATAAGATTAGAGTATTATTCATAGTTATTTCCGAAGATATTGATTACTAAGTATTGCTAGTTATCGAGGATTTGGCTAGGTCTCCTTCTGTTTAATTATCTGTTCCGCCACTGTATATATGTATATTTTTATCGAGGTGCAACAGTGCTTTGAATGCCTTAACATGGGACTTTTGGTTGGGTCCCATCGCCGCTGTTACTTGGCTTGCTAGATCCGAAGTTTGCTAGTATTTACTTCAGGTAGTTTCTCATTTGTTCTAATGACGCTGGACTAGCGCCGAAATTTTGGGGGTCAAACTGGGGATGTGACCGGGTGCAGTTCACATCCAAGGTGAGAACTCTCACGTGCACTCAATAAAGGGGATTCTATTCTACTCTTCATATGCACAACCTGTGAAACGTGTAATAATAAAAAAAAAAAAAAAAAAAAGGGAAAATCGAGCAGTTTGGATTGGGAAAATTGTTTCACTTCTACCACGAAGAGATCTGCCAAGAAACAGCGGACAAGATCTCTTTCTTTTGCAAAAAAGAGAGCAGAAAAAAATATGCAGGTTTTTTTCTCCCTCTCTCTTTTGCATGGATGATTCGTACAAGAAGGAAAAGTGCTTGAAAGTAGGTGGGCAGGCAGTCACACACACACTATCGTTTGCCAGAAAAGCGACGGCAATCAAAATGGTGTTGTTTATTTATGACAATCTTTAAGTTGATCCCAGGAGGTGTTATCTAATTTTGTGCACTGCGCTCGTTACCACTTTGTCCTAGCTATTGGCCTTCACACTCCAATGCAAATTGCGCTATTGAAGTGAAATTGACCTCGATCCTCTCCTCATGGGTGTCTTTCACTAGCGGTAGGGGAAAGTAGCGGCTCCATTGGCTTACACTTGTGACGTTCATCAAGCTTCGTGCGCTAAAGAGGACGAAAAGATGAGTTGTTCCCTTTGTAAAATGCCAGTCGTGTGATAACTTGGTACAACACGCGGGGTGTATGCGCTGACCGACATTATATGTAGTCGCACTGTAATGGTACAGAGTTGCTAACGCGTTTCTCGGAAGTTCCCTACTCTCAGTGTTCACAGTATAACATGAAGATTCGTGACTTCATTGGCAAGTAGACTTTTAAGCCGAAGAAAGGTTATTACGGTGCTTACTCGAGAAAGAAAGAGCGATTTTAGTGGAAGTTCAAGTAGTGTGCTCGTGTTCAAGTCAGTGATTCTTTTCAGGTGCACTAACTTTAATTTATGTAAATTTGATAGTATTTAAGATATTTCCGTGGTGAAGACATGGTGTAATGGTGACACTCTATCTGTTTTCAGAGACTGACGCAGCTTTGGGAAACCGGAAGATTCGAAAATGTGGATGGTGCGACTGCTGTGTGGTGCTATAGTAGTTCTACAGGTGATAAGCAACTTCACAAGCTGGGCTTATGGTACAAATGTGCAACGGTTGTCTAGAGCTCATTTTGAATTTACTTTGGATTTATACAGGAATTTGATTGATGAGCCTGGAGGACGGGAAAACGTAATATTCTCGCCGTATAGTATCACAAATGTACTTTCTATGCTATTTCTGGGTGCAGGGGCTGCTTCGAATACCTCTCGCCAACTGCGGGAAGTGCTTTACTTCAACAATCTTAGTTACGCGGAGGTCCACAACGCCTTTAAATTAGTTATGGAAAACTTCCAGGACAATTATTACAACGATACAGTGAAAGTGGCTAACGGTGTGTTTAAGCAAGTAGGTGTTTCTGTATCTTCGTATTACGAGCGAGCGCTAGATGAATTTTACAAGACTAAGATGGATGAGGTGGACTTTTCCCATAACGAAAGTGCGGCGCGCGATGTTATAAACCGTTGGGTTCGCTGCAGCACAGACAACAAAATTACAGACCTCCTGTCAAAACCGCTTGCAGCAGACACCAAACTCATCCTTGTGAACGCCCTATCCATGAAGGCTAGGTGGCTTTTCCGGTTCGACGAATCACAGACGTTCGCAAAAGGTCTCTTTTACATAAACTCCCAAAGAAGGTAAGTGAAAAATATCAATTTCTTTAATACTATTTTATTTGCTTGTCACATGTATTACTGGGCTATTTTTCAGGACATGTACACATTTTCTAGAATTTACGTTCCTCTAGAATGTGAAAGAACAAAAGTTCCATTTCGTTTGTAGTGCATCATTCGGATTCTGTGAATTGTGTTTTAGTGTTATATGCTTTGTTCTGTAATATCGGATTCAATTCCTAAACAAAGATAGACTCTATTGCTTTCTTTGCACGGTATCCAGGTGCGTAAGGACTGTTAACACATCTATATTGTCAACTTCTACGCTGAACAGTACATCCTCTAAAGAGCAATGGATAGGCTAGTTAGGGTCTGACATTATGAAGCCACTATATTTTCATAGACAATTTCAGTTTTGTAATTCCATCATTGCTAAACCTTTTACACATATTTAGTAACACGTAGGCATCTATTACGGTTAGTTTTAGTGATTTGATTAGAGGAAAGTAGGCGAAGTAAAGGAAAGTTAACTTCGTTAAGAGTATTATCCTTGGTGGAAATAGTCGAACTCTTTGAAATTAATTTATATTCGTGAAAACATAATGTGATGTATATAACCTAGTGCAGAAAATATCAGGAGATTCGACACTTACTAGAAAAAAGGGAGTTCATTGGTTCGAAGCTTACGTATAATTTAAATTCCTGTTTCATTTACACCCTGTATATGAAGTGCGTTCTCATAAGAGATTCTTATCTTCGATTCATTGTAAAAAATACGAATACTAAGAATACTTAAAGCAAAATACTAATTCCATAAATAGAACAAAAGACTTAACATATCTTAAGAACGATCCAAATTTTCAAACCCATCTCTGTTCTTCAGGGATTGAGAGAGTTCGGATTGTTTTAGAGGTACGCGTCTGGGCATTAGTCTTTCATTCTAAGTACAATGCTGGCGACACGTGGTGTAAAGCTCAGCTTCTTTATTAATGTTGTGTAGTGGAAATTGATAGCATTATTCTGTTTCTGTTCAAAATATTATTTCTTATCACATGCTTGCTTTCTTCCGTCAGAAAATTCATAATTGAAATTAGTTTTTCAAAGAAAAAATATATAGGTAATCCACTGATGGCAAATCATAGAAACATCACGCAAAACAGAATTCGTATAGAATCTCAGAACTCTCACTTGCAAGAATCTAATTAATGTACGAATAGGTTATAAAGGACAGTTAGTTCCGAGAAGAGCATCATTTTCACAAAATCCACTCAGTCATACATTTTTACATTACATCTCAATCTTGCATACCTAATCATTGAAACAATATTCTATCACCAAAGGTAGATTTCTGTACTCAAAAATATAAAAAGTCCCGATTACAACAGCAAATACAGCTCCTTCAGTCGTCCTTTGAAGTAAACGCGTCAACATTTAGGTTATCATAAGATACGGAGAAATTCCATCTTATAACAAAACAAATCTTTTGACTATCTTGCAAAATGAAATTATTCTCGTGCCAGGCATAAAACTGAAAATTATGAAGTAATTTCGAATATCAACACAAAATGTTTTAGTTCCTGAAATAGAAGCAGTTCCCGCATTGCAACGTCCTTGGATCCTTGGGTCTAAACGTTGTGAGTTTGATGAAAGCAGGAAAAGAGAAAATTTATTTAAAAAGGACTTCGATTTTTCTCCATTTCCTTAGAAAAATAAATGTCTGTAACAACTCACCTGTATAACCCGCGTTGACTAGTTGGTTGCTTATTGTATGTTGTCAATTAAAAACAACAACGAAGATAATATAATGAATGGTGAATAATACATGAATTACACAAAATGGAAATCATTCTAAATGCGCACACACACACACACACGCACACACATTAACAGAGGGTTGCATTTTAATGAGGGATTAAGGGGAATTCCTCTTCTGCTTGCCACGTGGAAAACTATACATACGAGTACATACACCACGCACAGATTCTTGTACCTTGTACTAGTTAGAACATAAAACGGTAATGACGTGTCACTCCAAACAAATACATGGAAGAAATGTGTTTTAAAATCTGCTTGACATACAGATATCTGTATCTGAACAAAATGGTATCAAAATGATGGGGAATTCAACTTGATTGTTGTCAACTTTATTCAAGTACTTCATATACTTCGCATGTACTACACACACACTCGCGCGCGCACGTCTTTTACATTGTTATCCTTACAATTAACGCAAGAGAAGTGGCATAAAATAACCGAAATCGAATCACTCAGAGTTCACTTGCTCAATTGTCAAGCCAATGCCATTCTGTTCTTATACTCCGCAGTTCACACATTTCCACTTCTCCTCAAGTGCAAAAGATGTTATTCTTACCCGGAAAATATGCGGAAGAAACTAATTGGCATTTTCTCTTACATTTTGCCAGCACTGTGTAATGCAATCGTTACAAACCGTAAAATTATAACTAGGCCACTCAGAACAACGTGAAGGCAATAAATGGAAAGTGGATGGAACAACGAAGATACCTATTCTCGTGAATGGACATTACGGGCTGTTCCAAAAGTTTTACCCAAGCGTCAGTAGGGCATCGGTATTTCGAATGCTTAGGCGTATTTCAACCGTTAGAAAATCTTGTAGCTGAAGCAAAAGGTCATGTCGGACCTCAACGACCTTCAGTGTCCTTGCTGCGAAGCTCGTCCCAATTTCTTATTCATTGTAAGGATGTGCCTACCAAAGGACGTCTACAAACTTTTAATACTGATAATGTTCAGATAATCAAGTAAAAATGCACAATTTAAAATGAATGGATATGTATAAAAAATGCATACGATAAAATAGTTGGATTGATTGAATTATTTAATTTATTTAACTTTGATTTCCGGCCACTTTTGGGTAATCGCGATGATAAAATGATCAGACTTTGTATAATTTCGGTTTCTACTTACTTTAAAATAAATAATTTAATAAATGTGAGTTCAATTCAATACTTGAAACAGTCATAATATATACTTATTTTAAGAATGTGTTGTAGGAAAATATAGCCTTTCTGGACAACAAATGTGAACACTGTATCAAATCTTTCACAAATGCGCAATTATCCCATCAGTTTCAAAAAGTTTAAAATGGACTGAAAATGTAGGCAGAACATACTTAAAACACAGATACCATGTCAATTTCAACCAATAGCTGGAAGAATTTTGCATCTTTTTACAATTCTGACAGAGATGACTCGGTGCTGGTGACTTTTTATATGGAAGAATTAGTTTCTTTCCCTCTTTGTAGTACATATTCATCAGTATAGCTGAAAATACTAGTATGTCTGTCACCTGTTCTGTCATGACATGACATTCTAGAGCAGGATAACATTAGAATGACTTATGTTGAGGTATTTCAGTAGTAACATAAAAATCATGAAGTACGAGAAAATATGAAACTTAATAACATAGTAGAAATATGTGCTCTTACACTAACCTGCTCTCTATAATACAGACATTATGGAACATATTTTCAAGCGTTTATCAAAAACAGATAAATAAATTCCTTAGAATAATGAAGAGATTACTTGTCTCTTGGAAGAAATATTATTATATTTTGTATCCAGCAGCAGATTATTAGAACTCCACTTTCCTGTCAATTTGAATTTTGAATTTGAATTGATGTTTTACGTCCACTTATGCACAGATAGGCTAATCGGAACTGGGCCTACAGTTTAAAGTGAGATCTGAACCACTTTCCTGTCAACTGAAATAGACATTAATGAAGTTCAGTACAAAGACGGTATGATTACTTTTATTCCTGTACTACGTATAATACTAGAGGAGATGTCGCCAAACCGTTGTTTCTAGTTGCTGGGTGTATTTTCAGTTTCTCCTGAGTGGAGGCTACATTGGCCTAAAATTCGCATAGTGAAATGGCTTCATCCGTATGAATTTTCGCCACATTTAATATAGTGTCCCTTCGTATGAGCCAAGAAATTATGTACAAAAAAATCAATCCAGCCTTGGTAAATTGCGACATAATATCAAATTGGGGAAGCACTTCCATGGCTTGGGGAGATTGTGAGTCTGCTCTAGAGTCAATAAACCAGAAGCAGTCAATTGCAGAGAACCCACTGGAAAAAGATCCGTTTCAAACTTTTTATTGAAAAATCGCAAGGAAATTTTTAAAATACTTTCCGTTCAATCCCATGAACATGAAATGTAGTTGTACAATTTTTAGTACTAGTACATATCAAGCAAAGTCCTGCCGATAAAGCATATGAAATATACATCAAGTAAATTTTACATCTGGGATTTGTACGATAATTGAAATCGTTTGAAAATTCCCCAGTATTTCCGTATGGTCAAGTGGGACCTTAATTAAATTATATATTCAAGTTTATTTTACCTGAATAATTGCCTGAAATTATAAAGTGCAATTGATGATTGTTAATCTTCAGATATTCGCCATGACTTTTTGAATCAGGAGAATAATACATCTTTTGATGTTATTTTAACGTATTGATATTGGATAAATATTACGAGATATTTAGGAAGAATAAATTCTGTCTAAGAAGAACAACTTTCTATTACTTATCACTTCGTATGCATCCTTCTTACTTCAGTATTTTTGCATACCGATAGTTTAATTTATATAGCGTTCTCTAAACTGATTATTTCGTAGAGACAACGAGAAATAATTTTGTTTGCAAAAAATAAGGAAACTATGACTAAAGTTAGTGTGTTTTGTACTTTGCAGTTCATAAGCTGTTGGTTTCTATGTTCGTTTGAGAAGAAATGTTTAATTTTTATTCATAAAGCCTTTTCAATCCAGGCACAATACAGTCGGAATCGACATTTAAATACATTTTTGCTTATTAAATTTGTGCAAACTTTCTCGTCATCCAAATTGCGAAAACTATTATTCCCATAAGGGTTTCAAATAATGTCTACATTTGTTACTTTTCTACAGAGCTGCTTCTGTGGTTTGCAGCAAGTTTATGATGATATAACCTTTACATGAATGAGGTCAAGATGATTCCGAAAGCAATTTCGTGTGATTAGCGTCGATTCTAAGCTAATACTCAAAATGTCTTGTAACTGACACTTACGGTGGCCAACCACAGCTTTCTATGTAAATATTTCATTGGCAACGCGTGCGACTGAATTGTTCGCAAATAAAGCTCTTCCCACTAGCAAAGAGGAAACATAAAATATTTCTTAGGAGTCCACTCCAATGGTTATCTATAATTTACAGCATTTCCTTTGTGTTAGGAATAATGTGGAAACCTGACGTGAAATTTACCAAAATGATTATATGGCACTGGTAATGGCAACGGTTGTTCGAAATCACTGGAATCGAAAACATAAGCTTCCATGTACTGATTTTCCAGTAATGAGAATTTATCTTAAACATGAAAATTCCTTCCGGTACAGATATTGGAAGTAATTAAGCTTTCTAATGTAATGTTTGCGACACGTGAGCACATAGTGTGAACTGACACAAAAGCAGTGCATTAGAAAATTGTTAGAAAATTACAGTGTATGGCAGGTATTGAGAAAGAGAGACAGTTGCATTATGATTTTAAAAGTCTCCCAAGTTCTTTCCTCCAAAACGTAGTTTCTTAATTTTATAATATAATACCATTTTGAAATATGCCTGAAGGATATTGGATTCCACTAAGTCTACAAATAGAATCACTCAATAATCACTCGATGATACTAAGGCTTATATGCGAGTTTTGCGTGAGTGAGAGAGAGAGAGAGAGAGAGAGAGAGAGAAAGAAATAATAAATGTATCAGGGAATGAAAATCTTGCTTGTTTAAAATTGTATTTAAAATATTATATAACACTACTATTTCTCTCTTCTATGCTAACTACATAGTACACAGTGTAAATATTGCTTATTTTCCCCACAAATTCCCAGTTTTTGAGAAGTGATTGATTTATTTAACTAATGCTTCTAAACCAACACTTTTACACTTTTTAAAAACAACATGGATGCTTGTGTCCTTACAATTCCTCACACAACAATAAACACACACACTCCATCGGTTTGGATATATTTGTTAACGAGCCCAAGCCGAAAAAAAACATTCTCTGGCAAGACAAATTGCAGGGCCTGCCGAGAAGATAAAAAGAATAATATTACCAAAAATATCATTTTAAAAAAATGTTGCGTTCGAAATAAATGTCATTGTGTGCAAGAAATCGAATTTTGAAAGCTCAATATCTAAGTATGGGCTGTTAATAAAGGTTAAACGCTTATTTATGATTCGCATAGGATCTCTTGAAGCAAAATAGTCAACCTGGATCAACGCATTACTTATATAGAAAATTAATTTTATTACGGACTCAATACAGGAAGGTGGGGGGGGGGGGAGGCACGAAATAAGGGTCAGTGTGGCGACCTGTTTTACTGGCTTTTGGAACGTCATGCTGACTAAGCTTTCTTTCTACGTTTCATTATGGCAACGCCCTTTACCTTTAAGTACTAGCACATATTCTTCACCCAGAGATTACTCAACTTGTTCAACAATTTTGTTGGTTCATTTGCGCCGCAGAACACATTAATAAAAATAAACTTAAGAAGTGCCTATTTGACTACGAACCACGTTCTGAAACTACGTTTTCAGCTTTACGAGGCATAAATCTCATCTTTAAAAAATATGCATGCGTGAAGAACAGGTTTATAGATGGGATTAAAATTAAAGCAGCCCTCACCTCCAAATGGAGGCATTTAGGGGAGGAAGATTTCCAAAGTCAACTAGTACATGTATTGTGCCCCTACTTCCTTTGCTTATCGAAGTGAGGCAATATGACTAACTGATATCAAGATGAGTAAATCATAGAAGCCTGAGTTGTAGAAAAATCTAGCACAAATGCATGAATCGAACCTGAGTCATACACTTGGTATTAGACGCCTCCTCACCTAAATTGTTGCAGTTAGATAGGTATACTTTGAAGTTTCTCTGTGTAAATGGAGTTATAATTTCTCGGTTCAATAGGTATAGGTTATTTGCCGCAGCAACAGGGGCCTTCTATCTGTCTGTATTCTGAGCAACATCCAATATTGAGCATTTCTCATTTTCTTCAGAAGAATCTCAACATTGTCTTCATCTTCATCTTAGCAAGCTTCTTGATTTATTTTTGTTCTAATAATATCGGGTCCAAATATTTTTCTGAACATTTTATTTTAAAAATACTACTATTTTTGATATGTTAACCTTTATATTCTTTGACTTTGGAAAAGAGGGAAAAATTGATAGGGACATCAAAATAATACGTATTACCTGAGTTCTGTCTTGTGATGTGAAACAACGTAATGTGTCGACCAGAAACCATTGTTAGCCTGCTTCCGTGACGGAGTGGTTAGAGTTTGATAACTGGATAAGACATTACTTCATTGTGTTCGTTCCTTCTGCTTCATCATTCAATTATTCATCGTCATTGTAAAATAACAAAAATACGTTTTGTGCAATTGATCAATACTTCATTCGTGCTGATTTTTAGAGCGATCTAAAGTTCATATATTACATAGAAACAAAGGAAACCAGCGACCACTACACAACTTGTAGTTACTGGTTGAAAGAAAGTTTGGCGGTTTCTCTTCCCACGCTCTCCAAGCGAAAGCAAGCTCCACAAAGTCTCAGAACAGTCCCCGCAACTCGACAACAAAGAGGTAACGTCGAACCGAACGAAGTTTAACACCTTGCTCGAAAAACAGATTTCCCTTTCTAGTCAAGTGTTAAGTAAGAAGGAGTCACACTTTGGGAATTCTCCATATTGGGAAGATCTACTTCTCAATGAACAGGATCTGATTACAGGAGTTGCAAGGGTGAGAACTTTTCTTTTTATAGTCAGGCGAAGGTTGAGGAAATAACTTGTTGGATTTCTCCTCCCTTGGCCTTTCACTTTGGATATGTTCCAGATAGTTTAGGATAAGGACTCAATTAGCCCACACGCTTCACGCCCTCTCAGACAGGACAGAACTCAGTGCACTTACTATGTATCTGAAAACAAGTTGATAAGCTACAGTGTATTGTTTACTTTAAAGCCAAGTACAATGATTTACTAAACAATTGGGAAATGTGCGTATTAGGATTGCATATGTTCAATGTAATGGACGAATTTAATGAAACACACAGGTTACTCCAGCGAAAATCATATAGCAAAGACGGTCGCACAATGAACACACAAAATACTAGGATTGTTGTATGAAGATAAATATGTAACAGTGACTTTTCGACACACGCAAATTTTTCATGACATCTTAAAGTTTTCCTGAAGTACCTTTAGATCACCTAAAATCTTAATTAACGCCTACCTGGATTGAAAAGTCTGGATAAGCCCTTCATGTACATCACGTGTAATGCAAAGTTTAAAGAGAAAATAAGATAAGTGGTTCACTGAATATTCATGTTCTCGAAGATGAAACAGGGTGGTTTTGTACTGGTATTGTTTTATTGTATTTTCCTCATTTCAACGTCGCTTTCCTGCCTCTTTAAGGTTTGTGACGATGAGGATGATTTCATTTTTGTTATTTACCGTCGCTTTTCTGCCACTTTTGCATAATTCCGACGATGAAGATGAGTGATGATATGATAAAATTGATGAAGGGACACTAACAAAGAACATCCATGCCCAGATCGGGATTCGAACTCGGGACCTCTGGCGTCGTAGCGCGCTGTGATAACCATTCTGAACGATGAGGATGAATAACTATTAAATTAAACTGATGAAGAGACACACATAAATGAAAACCCAAGCAAGAACTTGTGACCATCGACGGCAGATTGTGAGTCCAGCACTCAAGTTCGGTAACCGATAGTGTTGCCCACGGGACGAGACGGGACAGGCTTTTAAAAATTCGAGACGAGACGAGATTGATCATGTGTTCCTTTGACAAACGAATATTTTCGAGACGAGACAGCATTTCACAGCATTTCCACGAGACGAGACAGGCCAAAGTCTCGTCTCGTGGGCAACACTAGTAACCGAGACGGCTAAGAGCGTGGTTTTAAAGTATTGTTAGTAAAATACGTTTATCTAACTATTTGGCATTACGAAATTGAAGTCCTGGGACATCAATTAGCTTGAATATATATATCCCACATAATCTTTCAGGCACAGAAGCGCGATGTAGAAAAGCAGCAGTGGTTTCAGGAGTACCTTTGAGCAATCATTTAAAGTATCTCGGAATCATTATCGGCCCCCAGCTAAATTTAACCTCCAAATAAATAACTATATTCGTAAAATCTATCACCATGTTTACATATTTCGAAAAAGTTCGTTAATATCTCAATAGAAATCTTAGTAGACATTTCTACCTTTCCTTTATTCGTTCCGCATTCGAGTATGGTGCTAGTCTTATTTTTGGCGGTAACTTAACTCCTCTGAAGAAACTTGAAACAATCCAAAACAGTTGGTTAAGAACCATTCACATGCACCCACAAGAAAATAATTCACAACAATTGCGCAACAGTCACTTCGAGAATACATTAAATCTACCTGAACAAGGTATTCCATAGTATACATAACAAATCATCTCCATTGCATCATTGAATTAAGCTCCGCTCTGAGTTCAGTACCCGAAACACCAGGGAGACCTAGTAATCCCAAAACCTAATAAAAGCAAATTTGGTCAGAAGTCCTTCTCGTACCTTGCAACGGTAACCTGGAACTCACTCCCGACGAAGGTCAAACTCAGTACCAGCAAAGTGCAGTTCTGTCGTCTTCTACGTTCACATGCCTAAAAATTTTAACTCCAGTAATATTATTTTCAGTGCTTACCCCCGTCCCCCATTTCCACCACACACATATGTTTCAAAATGTTCATCCCTGTACTTCGAACAGTAATTCCATACACACTCATATCAAAACCCAGAAACCCTTACACTTTCCTTCTTCTAAATGTGTATAACTCTCAAACTTTCTTTATTTCTTTGCTATTATAGAACACTTTATATAGTCATGTAAATTCATCACATTTTCCTTGCATGTAGCTTTTGTATATTTTTTACTACATAGGGCATCAAGTCATTTGTATTAATACTGTTCAAAATGAAATGTTGTATGGCTTAATTGTAACTCTATTGAGATGAATAATAATCATAATAATAATAATGTTAACCATGTTAATGAGGTTAATGTAACCATGAAGTTTTTGAAAGGAAGGGGAAGCAAAATTGTAATGACCTCCATGTGTGTATGAAAGCAAGTACAATACAATTAATCATGATATTACTTCAAGTAGGTTCGCATAAAATATAATAAACATTTTTTGGTCAATTTTCGTGTTACGACTTTGGCTAACACTATTTTAATTACTTATATCTTTCTAATATATCTAGCAACAAGTAGACATGACTTCGGAGTTGCACATTCTATCTAAGCTAGTGTCACTGCTCTAGCGTAAGAACAAATCCACGAAGAATTAATTACAGGTTGATGAGGAAAAATTATCAAATTTCTAAAATTTTATCCTGTACGCAAAACCAAAACAGGATAAAAGGCTAATGGGGAGGGGGGGAAGGGCTCCCTATGATCACGCTCCTAGATTTAATATTGACCACATAAAAGACAATGATAAACATGCCTTGGTAGGGTATTTGGTGTTTCGTTGCCACCAAATAATATATTTAGCTTATAAATTACTTATGTCCTCGTAGCAAAACTGATACAACGAGCATACTATTATATCAAATCCTATATTTCCAAATCAGGAAGATAACGTTTGTTCCGAAACGCTTGTTACACACGAAATTAAAACTTGACTGGAGAGTTTACCTCGTAAGTCACTCAGACGTCTTGCACTGACACAAAGTTCTTAAAATTAAAACCATACACAATTACAATAGTGCTGGCCCAAGTACTAGAGTGCTTATTAAGGCATGTTCACAATGGAGATGTAAATCCAATCTCTTGCTGCTTTCTGACGAGGCTTGGTTTTGTCTTCACTGGCGTGTTTATACACTAAGTAACCAGAACTGGAATCCCGAGAAAAGAGAATACTTCCATTCTTAAAGGGTGTCAATTGTGTATGGATAAAATATTGGTACCGTTATTTTCAGAATCTTCTTTCATGTGGATGAATTTTAAAGTAATTTTAGTTAACTAAAATGCTTGGCTGATATTGCGGTGGTTCTTCATTCTGTTTATGCCTCCGTTTCTATTCCGACTGTGTGGGCGTGCTAGAGACCCTCTAGTTTTACCTGCCTCGTGGCCGCCACTGGTCTTAGGATAGCCGTCCACACGCGCAGTCGCGAGAATGCGATTGCACGGTAAATCATCCTACATGCATATATCGCATGTTAATTTAAAGAAATTATACATGTAGAAATGTATATTATGAATTCTATAAGGCTCAATTAACTTCACCGTCATTGTTGAGCGTACAAATTCAGTGACAGCAAGCATAAATAACCAACTTGAAATAAATATGTTCAGCTTTGCTTCCTACACATTTAATGCACACTACAAACATTATAATCGTAAATAGGGTACATGAAAAATAAAACTTTCAAATAGATTTTTCGCAATTGAAAACGCTAATCAACCCGTGAAGTTGTGTGTATTTCTGCCGCTATAAGAAAGAAACTATCTATCCACAAGTTGAATTTTAATTTTCTTGTAAAACTCGTGGTGATTAAGAGAAGAAACTCGATTCAGTGCTCCAAGCCACTCCTAAAACCGTGGGTGTAGTGCATGCTTGTAAGTAAAGCACGACGTCTTCAGTAGAATAGCTCACAATTTGACGGTTTGTATTCTCGAAGCGATGGGTTCCACTTAACAACTTGCACTGCCCACATGTGCCTGTCCAGGTACTTAAAACTTATTTATTTTCAATGGGAAATTCCCAAGACAACTCTGCAACAGTTCAGATTCATTAAGGCAGTGTTTGTCGTTCTACAGTTGTGCAAGGGATGTAACAGTAGTTGCACGTTGAACGATGCATAATGAGTAAAGGTATAATCCATGCACTTCAGAGACAACAGATGTACAATCTGTAAGACGAGACACAAATGAGACTTTTTCGAGAATGAAAGGAAATGTGATGTTGCCAGTTTTGTGCTGAAATGTCAGTCACTCAGTAATTGGCAATGTCTAGTAAAGTTTGTTTTTCTTTTTCGTCCACTCAATGCCTAGATAATGTAATCAGAACTAAACCTATATACTTTGTCTCTGGAATCTGTGGAGCAAGATAGCGACAGAGTAGAGGGGAGAGGGGGAATCGAGTGGGCAGAGCTAAGCAGCACACGCTGCTGCAAAGACTGGTAACTGCAGTCGCTTTCCTCCCCTCCACACAATCCTGTTCCCTCTCACGTGTTTATTGGTGGAGCGGTCTCGCGTCACTACTTGCGCAGAGACTTGTTTTCATTCGCTTGCTTTAGATATACCCTGGACAGAGTATAGTTTAAAGTAGGACCCGGACCACTGAATATGTGCCTCCACCGAGAAGCGAAAGGAGAGCTCATTGATTATCACATCCCACTGTTTTAGTTGATTGCTATCGAAGAGGAACAGCCAGTAATATGTTAACGTCGTGTATTTGTACCGTTAGGAAAACCGCGACGGGAACAGCTACATGCAGAGAATTGCAAAGAAACGTCCGTATGCTTCAACAAAAGTATCATCGCCTGGAAGAGACTAAGGAAAATCACTCAGTAAGAATGGCTGGTGCGCCATCATCATGACAGATGTTCAGGAATGACCCACATGCCATTTCACATAATAGTAACAAGTGAGTGTTCGTCTCGCAATTTTGTCACCTAAGAATAAAGGTTCGAATCCTCGTCAGTGTTATTATTCTTTTTCCTTTCATCTGTGTCACGTAATCGTTGTTTATCCTCATCGTCATGTTTAACTTAATGAGGTATAAAGCGACATTAAATAACCAAAATGAATGTTTTAGTAACAAGCGTAAACTATTCACAACTAAAAAGCAGGAAACACATACGAATATCATCATGACATCAAAAAATGAAAGTTTTTGCAAAATATGCAATTATCATACGTGTATGTCATGTAATTAGAAATACTTTTTTTTTTCATTATTTGAATTGGTGCAGAAGGTGAACACTGCAGCATAGAGTTATCAACAAAACACGTCAGTACGTTGAAGTAGGTCACGGTGTTAACTCTTGCTTGGAACTAGTTCTTGGATTCTTACCATCCATGTGCATACTTTCTTCCAGTGAGATACCGGTCTTTCTGCATCTGATAATATCTCTTACGTATTACGTCAATTAATGCTCAGTTCCTATCGGCATGCAAACGTTGATGTTTCAATGATCTTTTGCAATCTCGCTGGCAGAAAATATGTTTCAATTTAGATACAAAATTATAATCACATGAGAAAGAATGATTAACATTGGTATGTTTTCAAAACTATTGTCAATTTGTAAGGCCACAGAAGTTTTTTCATCCAGCAATGAACTTTAGGGCAGTCGAGTATTTAAGGGGACTATTGGACTGATGTTCTAAGGTACTTCATTGAAATTGTAGGGTTTGCGGACTTATTTTGCTTCCGCTCGTCTGCTGCTCGGACCTCAGTAGGCGTCCATCTTTCATCGGGCATCGATCGAGCCAAATATATTCAACCAACCACCTTCACTTCGGCTTATCGTTTCGCAAGTGACTAGTGTAATTTCGTATTTAAGAAACAACTGTGGAGTAAATAATTTCTTTTCTTTTCAAGAATTTTAAGTCTTACGGTTGATGAAACATTAAAAGCAGCAAAGAAAATGTTAACTCCACCATTGAGCAAGAAATTTTGGATAGAGATTTATGTTATGGTAATTATTTGTATTCAACGAGTTCCTTCTGTTGGGAAGAAGTTAAAATTAAACATAATATAGATGCATTAATCGAGCAAATTAAGTTTTTAGATATGTTACTCACCTTCTAATTGATATCAAAGGAATGACATTTTTTTATATATATATATCAGGCTCATAGCTTATTGTTTCAGCAATTCTTCTCCAAATACGCGCTTCTCAACTTCTCACTATCGATGTAATTCCAGAAAAATTATCTGTAAATGTATAATTAATTTGTATAAAATATAGTCATAGAGTTTTAATAAATTATGAATGTTAAATTAAATTTTGTTCGCAAAATTGAATACAGATGAAACCAAGTGTTAGATAATAATACATGACAACTCAACAAATTTGAATCCATTTTAAATTCAAATATTTAGAGGAAATATTAACGAATGAAAACTACAATAAAATGAGCAAACAAAAAGTAGAATTAATTCAAGCAATACATGTCACTTTGCTAGTCATAAATTATAATTCATTCATCTAATATCAAACAATATAAAGGTTAACATGTACCAAACAGTAATTTTGCCTGTAGTTTTGTATGGATGTGAAAGGTGGTCCCTAACGCTAAAAGAGGAACACAATTTCGTTTCCAAAATAAATTCATACTCAAGATATTTAGACTAAAAGAGATATCTATATTCATCCTTTGATATTATCAGTATATTCAAAAATAAAAATTTCGGTGGAAAGTCCATATAGTGCTTATGCGAGAGAATGGTAAGGTTTGCTTGATCCCTCATCCGAAAACCTGGTGGTAAAAGACCTGTGGTAAAGCCAAGACCAATGGAAGGGCAATATTAAAATGGATATGAAGGAAATTGGTAAGGATGGACACGAATCAATCACGATAGAGACAGTTGAAAGACTTACGTTGCTGTGCCAATAACCCTTCACGTTTAGAAATGACACAGAGTAAATTAGTTCATAAAATTGTACAATGAAAGAGACGGTGCCAAAGCAAGCACATTCGCATAAAGTGAAGAGTTCTTCGTGCATTTCATTGTGAATCTACATTTGTAACCAGGCTAGATTAATAGGTCAATAAAGTAATTTGGAAGATACTTACTTACTTACTCGGATCCTTCTACCCAAAGGTGTCGAGGTTTTGCAGAGAGCTCTCCATTGCTTACGATTCTCTGCTATCTTCCTTGCTTCATCCCATTTAATGCCTCTTCTGCTCAGGGTCTGCTCAATGTTCTTGTTCCATGTTTGCCGTGGTCTTCCTTTGGGCCTCTTCTTTCCTATTCCTCTTGATATTGCCTCCCATATTTCCTTTGGTATTCTTCCATCCTTCATTCTATTAACATGGCCAAACCATCTCAGTTGTCCCTCGATGACATTTTGTTCCACTCGTTTTGTTCCACTCCTGATCGTTTGATTCCTAATTCTATCTCTTCTTGTTTTTCCAACCACTCTTCTTAAATATTTCATTTCCACTGTCTGTATCTGCTGTATCTGCCTACTTGTCAATACCCACGATTCGCTCCCATATAGCATGGTTGGTAAATACGTTGATTTATTTATTGCCACTTTTGTTTTCTGGCTAATTTCTTTCTTTCCTAGAAACCCCTGATCGATAGCATAATATAGTTTGTTTGTGTTTTGTATTCTTGTATTTAATTCTCCATCTATTCTTCCATTGCTGTTGATGGTAATTCCGAGGTATTCAAAACTCTTAACTTGTTCCAGTTCTTCGTTTTCAAACTCTATTATGCATGGTTTCTCTTCTTTGGCTATTCTCATAATTATTGTCTTATCTTTATTTATTTTCATTGACTCATTTAATAGGCTATTATTTATATTATTCAAGTTCCTTTGTAAGTTTGCTTGTGAGTTAGCAAGGAGCTCGGAAATATTTACTGCTTTCATTCTCCAATATCCTACTTGGAACTTCCTCATTTTTGTTTTAATTTCTTTTAGCACATCGTCCATTAAAATTATAAACAAGTAAGGTGATAGCATATCGCCTTGTCTTACTCCGGCTGTAACTTCAAACTCCTCTGATTTATTATTGCTTGTCCTTACGTAACTTCTGCATTCCTTGTAAAAACTTTGTATGGCTTTTATTAGTTCTTGGTTTATTCCATTTTTTCTTAATATTTTCCATAACACATGCCGAGGAACTCTACCAAATCAATGAAACATAAGTATAATTCTCTATCTTATTCAATGACTTTTTCTATGACCTGTCTTAAAGTAAATATATGGTCCTGCACACTTCTTCCTGGTCTAAATCCACTTTGCGTTTCTTCCAAGTTATCTTCTATTTCTTTCCTCAGTCTTGTTTCTAGAATTCTAGAATATATCTTACTGGGGAAATTCCTCTATGGTTTTTACATTCTCTGTTGTCTCCTTTTTTTTAAAGAAGATACAATATTAAATGATGCCGAAAACAATATCGATTTGAAATCAATGACATTTAACCGTGATTATACAAGGGATGGAAAGTAAATTGATTTAATTCGTTCATTTAATTTAATTCCATCAGAACACTACTTTTTTTCCAACTCTAAGCACGGATAACGCCCTTGATCTTCAAATCGATACTGTCTTCGGCATCACTTAATGTTTCTTCCAGATTAATTATTGAACTGGTTAATTTGCAGCAATATTACACAACTCCAGATGATATTAAAAGCTTGGAATATAAGACGGCTATAATTCAGTATAGTATTCTAATTATCGTAATTATTTCTCTGAAATTACAACTATACAATCTGTAAGACCAGACCTTAATACACAATGAAGGGCTCAATTTTATATCTGTTAAGAAAGAATATTTTAAAAACTTTTTGTCCTGTAGTTTAAATGAGAAGACTTGTGTTACTGCGACAATAAATTCTCTCTGTTTAGGAATGCCATATGCCAATGCCAATCCTCCTTCATTCAGTAAAACGTAGAAATACAAACTTCAGCTGCAATTACTTTTCACAATTTCTTCACATTTGGAAGTAGTACTTCAAATATCGCTGTAGATGCAGTTTAAGCCTTTGTTTATTTCCTTCTTCCACTTATTTTTCAAATAATTAACTCATACTGAGAAGTTCTTAGCTCTCAGAGCCTAATCTCATAATGATATCCCATACATTTGTTGGGAATTTGTTGCAATTGGAACTTGCTGAATGGAATGAAGAAAAAAGATTCTAAACTCCTAAACGCTCTCCATCGGCACACTCTTATTTACAATCTTATGGTACCATTTATTGAGAAGGCATGCTATAAAGAAACCTATTATATTTGAGTGATATTCACAGAAAACTGTTATACAAATCCAACGCCTTTAATGAAAAATTTTTCTTGGTAGTTGTAGACCTGCCTGGAAAATGGTAACTTTATTGCAGTTTTACTATTGATATAATCACATACAGATGTGCCCAAAAAGACCTTTGTTTCCATTATTTACAACGATGAGGCGGTATAGCCTACTTCCACAAATAGAATGATGAAGATTAAAAATTAATCGTGTTAAAGCTCTTAATACTGGTACATGTGAATATGATTATTTTGGTATTCAAACTTATCAAAACTGAATGGGGATGAAATTGATTTTGCGTGGGGAAAATAAATAAATAAATATAGGTAACACTGATGGCGTAGTTATCAGGTGGATGCACATAGTATTATAGTTTGGATCCTACTTTAAACTGCAGGTTTAGTCCAGATTAGCCTATCTGTGCTGAAATTCAAACACCTTGTTTAATTACCCTCAAGGTTGTTTAGTATTGATAAAGTCACTTATTGTCAGAATGTTTGCAAAAGTTAGATGGCATCATGAAAACTTAAGATTCAATGCATCAGCAAATCCTTCCATTTCAAAAATGTAGCATCCAATTCACTGCCTAATTTCCATCAAACCTGTTAAAAGAACATCTCATCTAAGCATCAGTATTTGACCTCTTACCAGTTTGCCTGCAACGCTTTGCTTCTCATAAATGTGTTTGCATTCTTGGAAAAATATAAAAAATCCCCCCCCCCCCTTCTTAAATAGGCAAGGATACTTAATGTAAATAAGAACGAAGTTGTTATTGAACTTGGAGATGGGTTGCATGTCTCCCCACTACATATTCCGTGAAGCAAATACGACGCAATATTTGAAAGGTCATCGAACGCGAAATTCTGAACCGAGTTCATAATCATGGGCAACTGGGCTGATCCTCCATGAGCTGAACTTTTTTAGAAGGTGACTTGACTACTTTCAGTTTGTTATCAAGGTTGTACTATCGGTTAAATATACTACAATTCCTAGAATCAACACCGGGTCTACCGCTTGCATGTAACATATTTATAGCCTGTGGCCAGTTTGTAGCTCGGGTGTAATTAGCGGCAGCGTACGTAAGTCGCAGTTTCCTTGAATAACTTTTAAATCCTTTTGATTGTGTGTTGTTTAAGACCTATTCTTGTGCCAGGTAACATGCAATTAGGGATGGAACAATTGCTTTGAGCATTAGAAATTCACTATGATACTTGTTGGGATTCAACTAAGGTACCAAAGGGGAGTCGTCCTCTCGTTCAACATTGCAACCAGTGCAGATTCGTTGTTTTCCTACGGGAGTCTTGGCAGTTGATGTTAACGGCCTTTGAGAGATGCTAATTTCTTCTGATATAGAAACTGGTGAATCAGGTTCGATTCTCATACTTACAAATGGATATTTGCTTGAGCATGATTGTGCTATTTTATTATGTCCCTACTAATTTAACAGGGAGATGAACATGTAGAATATGAAATGAGTGACAAAATAAACACACATCCATACATTGTTCAGACACAGTACAGTTAACTGCTAGACCATGCATTCTTGAAAAGTTGAGTTGAGTTGGTGTTTTAAGTCCACTTTATGCACTGTAAGGCTAATCGGGACTGGACCTACAGTTTAAAGTGGAATCCGAACCACTATGTATCTCCGCCTGGAATCGAACCCGAGACCCCTTGATTACAAAGCGACGACGCTACCACTGCGCCATCGGGGAGGCCACATTTTTGAAAATATACGCATGTTACAAAGCACATGGCATTTCATCTCTTTGACGTTAAACTTTTGCATGGTGGACTGTTGCACGTATCGAGTATAATCTCGATACTCACGATAGTCTTTTGAACACAAACGTTTTTATCGAACTATTTGTATCCTTATCTCTACTACGAAATGCTTTCTCATGTTGGTTATCGTATGAGTGAAAGTTCAAAGCTTCATATTTTATCATTTTTCGGTTATTTGAACATAAAATTGCTTTGGTTGAGTTCACAAAATATGAAGCGTCGGTTTCATTTTTTGCAACTAACTTCAAGACAGAAGTAGTAACATTTAATATGCGCATAACTAAGACTCGTTGCTGCATTTTTTATTAAATTTTCTTTCATCTCCCAACTGTACATCGCCGGTGTCCTCTTTTCACGTTGGTGTAGGGATGGATATTTAACCCGAATAATTAATAATCTGGCCAATATACTGAGCTTCCAAACACGAATGTTATCTCCACAATGCCTTCGATAATGCAGAACTTGTAGCATAGCTACAGATTTCTACGATCTGGGCGGAATAGGATTTTGTGAACCTCTACTTGTTGTAAGCAAATGTTATCATTCCCTTTCTTTACTGTCCTTTTAAATATTCTACATGCAGTAACTCCTCAACCCCGCAAGGAATCCGTAGAAAACAGGATATCAATTTTGTCTCAAATGCGTGTCTCCTTCTACGACGAAAGACCTGTTTCTTCACTGCAGCAAAGTTCACTTCTTAAACCAAAATTGACCTGCGACAAAAAAATTCTAGAAGTGCCTATTTCGTCCAATTTATATCTCTGTTATATTTGGTAATTTCCAATGCCTTAGTATGTAGCAGCATTTATTACGTCAAAGAGAGAACAGTTACTATAATATAATTTAATAGAACAAAATTGTACATAATGGTAAATGTGTTTTAAATATAATATAATCCTATGGTCATGTATTGCTTAAAAATAGACATCAGTAATTAAAGGTGAGAGAATATAGATTTTTGTTGCTCGTAAAGCTACTTACATTATGATCTCATCAAAACACCAACAAGCATTGTTTTTTAATTTATTATCTTAATAGGGTTACAGTGAGAGTTTCCGATTTTAAAAAGGCCCTTGCATTTTTCATTACTTTATACCTTATTGCATTATCACTAACACGTCATATACACGGGGTGTAAGGGGTGACCTTCCATGTAGTACACCCAATTGTCAACCTCACTTCCACGTAGTACACCCTGGACTGCATTTTGCAGACGAACGAGGCTCTGGCGACTGGCCTGGCCAGTATAATTCTGTGTGTTGTCCTGTGTCTTGTCCTTATGTGTGCTGAGTGCCTCTTTACAGCCTCAGCTTTAAACCGACATCAGAATATTTTAATATTTTAGTTAGGACACGACATTACAGTTCTGTTTATTTTTGTTCTGTTAACCTAAGTCAGAATATTTTAGTATCCCAACGTTACAGATATGTTATTAGTTACATTTTAGTTCAGATAAGGGGCTGGACCCCGTGTAAAGAGACGGGTGCAAAATAGCCTAAGTGCTGATGCACACAAAATGTTAAATTCAAAATTCAAAACATCATCTACACTGAAAACTATATTTAAACCAATAAGTAGGATCTATGAATTTCTCGTACAGACACGTTTGTTTTATGACATGAAGAATCAATAAAATTTTTACCAAAATGGTTTCTGTTAATTTAATTGGACTCCGATCAGCTCCTAGTGCAACAAAATTAAATGTGAACAAGTGAAGGCTAATTTCTTGGTTTCTCTGGCTGTATATAGTGTGGGAAAACCTTCGTCTCTCCTTTAGCCATATGGAGACTTTAAAGCCAACGAACATGCACAACACATGCCCCTAGTTACCTCCGCCAAGAATGATCTTGACTTTACACTTTTCGTCAGTCGAAGCTCGTTCTACCAAGCGAGGGGAAGGGCAGACACCAATTAGGCTGTGTTCCCAAGAATCTGCGGTGCTTAAATTAGAGGGTGTCATAAGTTCCGTGTCTCATAGGTCTTCTTGTCGTGGCTTTCTATCTGTACTTAAGCTAGGCACTCTCGTCATGGACTAGTTAATTTTCCACTGCGATAACAAAGTTCTCTAACAGTGCCAATTAAAAAAGTATAAGCTAGCATAAAAGGCCGCGAGAATGAATATGTGGAAGAAATAAGTGTGAGAGTTAAATTCGCTCTTGTGAACCTACAATCTCATTGCCGAGTACCAAAATTTTAAATTGCGTTTACAAGTGACCTTCTTTCTAACTTGTTACAAAAGTAACCATTTCAGTTTTATTAAGAGCATCATCCTAAGGGACGTGTTTGTTTCTGGAACGTAAAGATTCGCGGAATTAAATGCCCGCCAATTCTGAACCTAACTCCAAATAGCCGTCCTAAATGGGCCCGATTATTGAATTTGTTGTTTGAAAAACCACTCGTTACTGTCGTGTTTGTTCACACATCAGTGTTTCGTAACTCTTGACAGAATGATTTGAAGGAACATACATGCTCAACTAGCTAAAGATGGTGTTCTGATACCTTTGCGTGTATTACAGTGTTAGGGTCACGACTCTTAGTGGGAGACGGAACTCCGTTCTCTGTCTGTCTTACGGCAGCCTTCGTCCCACCTCTAGTTAATTTTCTATCAGAGATATTGGGATCGTATTTTCCTTATTTTACGTCGTTTATATTCCACTTTTGGTCAATCGAAACGATGAGTGATGACGAAATGAAATTGTGAAGGGACACTCACAAAGAACACTCATGCCTAGGCCGGGATTCGAACGCAGGACCTTAAGTGTCGAGATCAAAATTCGACCATATGGGGTGTTCGGTCACCGAGGATGCTCGAGAAGTTGGTCTACTTTTATGTCCTTGTTATTTTTATGTCCTGGTTGCAAGATTGTAATGTCCTTTGTCAACGCAGAACAGAATAAAACTAATGTGAATTTTCCAAATAATAAAAGGGCAATTTAGTTGCTGTATCCGAAGTGTGTGAAATTGTGCACACAATGCTCACAAAATTTGCACTGTTCTTATGTGAATATACTTATGGGATACGCATCGCTTGTTAATTGATAACTTGAAATGGCACCTTGATACTGCCAAATTAATTATTGCCAGGGAAATCAAGAAGAAAGGTAGCCGCGGTGGCCAATCAGGGTTCACCGGTCTAGTCGGTCAGGGGTTCGGGGTTTGAATCCCGGTTAGTACATGGATGTTTATGTTTGTCCGAATGAGAAAACAGATAAATTATTGAAAATTTATACATATGAAAACCGAGGAAAAGTAATAACGGGGGATACTCCCGCTTTAGGTATTCTTTTTACTGAAAAAAAAGTTGTTTTGGCATCTGACTGCACGAGGGAGACCCGGGTTCGTTTCCCGAGGTTGGTGATCTAAGGTAGGAATTTTTTTTCGACCTTGTCCCTGTATAAAGCGGCTCTGGGGATCACCCAGCCTCAAATCAATCAGTACTTCGGTGCAACCCTAACGGGTAAAGGCGGCCGGAGCGTGGTGCTGATCACATCACCTCCAAAATTGCCGAGATCGAGAATGGGTTGGGCCCTACCACCATATTCCCTAAATATGCCTTCATGGCACGGTGCTATATGCACGTGGAATTTTACCTTTACCATGGAAATCAAGAATGATCCATCGCATTTGAAGCAATATTCTCTAGGCCCTGACGCGTCGAATAAAGCTCACACTGACAAACCACTAAGAATATGATCATAAACTATATCCATTTGATGAGGTCGAATGTCAAATCATATTTTTTTATGCAATACAACAAGTGAATAATTATGGTATTTTAGCCTGTCAATCTTCGAAAGTGACAGCAGCACAGAAGTTGCAACGCTTACCCATGCAAGCATTTGTATTTTGATTACATAACTTCCTGTATTGCACCACCTTTAGCTGAACTGCAAAATTCACAGAGGAAGCGACCAGGAAATGATAAGGAAACCATCAGATGAAGTCGTTGATTACAATTGGATACATTTTCAAGGAAAACTTTGATTATAGTGTGTTCCAGTACAATTTTGAAAAGTCTAACATACGTAAGCTACATGAGTAAGGTAAAAAGGAAAAATAAATAACTTAATAAAGCTTGTGTATCGGATTCTGTAGTTATTCTCTTATTTTCTTGCATCACACTAACCCCCCCACCAAAAAAAAATCCCCCAGATAAAATAGTTTAAATACGTTTTTTCTTCTTTTCTGTTCATTGTAATCTCTGTAAGCATTCTCATCCAGTAGGTTTAAAAACCTTTTCCATGCATTTATGCATATGGGTCGACTTTAGGTGGGCAAAGCACCATCTGCCCTCACCCAAATATGATTAATGTCAATTTTGCCCATCCAAAATGTATTTGAAGTCGACGCTACTGAACTGGAGTTGTATGGCTTGGAGTTTCAATAAATACGCAATCCTGCCTAATGGTAACTCTATTTGTAGTCATATTTAATAACAATAATAATAATAAAATCGTCTTTATTAGAGCGGGCGTGTTTCGGCCTCGATTCTGTAATATATAACCTTTTGTATTTTCTTCATACCCCACCAATGTAAGTTTATTTGCTTTTACATCAAACTTCCTGCCGGCGGAGTGGACGCCAGTGGTCCCGGGCTCGAATCCCGGCCTGAGCATGAATGTTTGAGTGTGTATTCATCAATTTCATCATGTCATCACTCATCCCCATCTTCGCAAATTAGCCAAAAGGGGCACAAAAGCGAAGTAAAATAAAGCAAATCAATCAAAAGACACTACTGCATGTATCTATTTGTATGTATGTATTTATGTGGATGTGTGTTTTTGAAGATTAAAATGTTTGATAGCTATTTTCTCACACACAGTGAGGTTTGTATTATCAAAACAGACCTAATAACTTCTAGAAGTTGGTTCTGAAGAACGAAGTTGCATGATACAGAAGCGTTATATGCTAATCACCTATGACGTAATAATGACATTACAGTCTTCCGAATATTAATGGCGATGTACATCATTACTTGTTGCAAATTACCCATTGTTTCTAACCGCTTAACAAGTGAGTTCGCATTACAAAACTCCCATTTGTTCTATATGCTTTCATTGCCATTCACTATTCATGTTTCTCTGACAAAGAGTGTGAAATTGAAGGTATTGGAACTTGTAATTGGTGTCAATGATAAACCGAAGCACTGCGAATAAGGATCAGGGATATTCATGATCACAACTCTCTGTAAATAATACATCAGAGAATTATTTTTGTGTTGAAGAGTGAATGATCCGGATTAAAGATTGATTGAGTTGGTGTTTTAAGTCCACTTTATGCACAGTAAGGCTAATTGGGACTGGACCTACAGTTTAAAGTGGGATCCGTACCACTATGTGCTTCCACCTGGTATCGAACCCGGGAACCCTTGGTTACAAGGCGACGACGATTTACCTGACGTGTGAAATATGCTTAAAATATGTAAAAACCTGTACAATACGTAAAAAAACTAATTGTAAGGTGCTGCGTCAAGAAACTATAGTAATGAATGTACAATTATACATTATTTTACCATTTGGAGTATAACGGGTGATCTTTTCTACAGACACCCAAACGTCAACCTCTCTTCCATGCATTTTTCACACCACACCAACGAGGCTCTGGCGTCTGTACCCATGGCCAGTGCAATCCTCTATGGGACTTGTGTTGTGTTATGTGCTGTCCATATGTATTTGTGATTGTCCCTTCATCTATTACATTTTCTCACTATTCATCCTCATCTTCACAATTAGCCAAAAGTGGCAGATAGTGTTGCCCACGAGACGAGACTTTGACCTGTCTCGTCTCGTGGAAATGCTGTGAAATGCTGTCTCGTCTCGAAAATATTCGTTTGTCTCGGGACACATGATCAATCTCGTCTCGTCTCGAATTTTTAAAAGCGTGTCCCGTCTCGTCCCGTGGGCAACACTAGTGGCAGAAACGCGAAGTAAAATAAATCATTCATTCATTCTTTTACTATTTGTATACGTTATATTTACACCTTCTTTTATACTATTTAAAGTTTATTATTTTTATTACACATTTAATATTCAAAACACAAATTATTTAACTACCTTGTAATTTAAAAAAGAAATTTCACTTGTGAAAGTCAACAATCATCACGATGATGTAGTGGTGTATTCATTATTGAATTTCCTGCTAGGATAAGGATTTTTTAGCTGGTTTGATTAGTATGTTTGCCCTTTGAACATCAGAATAGCTTGACGAGCAGTACTTACCATGTAATTGCCCGATTTTCGTCCACAACAGCTACCGTTGGTCTTGAACTTCAGGACACTTCCTTTGTCTCTGTTGTCAGCCATCACAGTGTCACACTAACTCTGCGATATTTAAGACGTGGTCTGTTTCCTATTTCTGTCGTTAACAAAGTCATTTAAATTTCGTTATGTCAGTTGGCAATGCAATTTGGGGCAGTCAAATTATATTCTTATTAACCTCTTCGTAGTGGTCAAGCCAGCTTCTAACGTTGAAATTATTTACAATAATGAATTCTAAGGGCAGTAGAAAATCCGTGTTTGATTAAGTCTATACTAAAATGATTCTGAAGGACTGACCTCCTTAATTAATATTTAAATAATTATTTCTGTATTCTTCGTGGTTATGCACATGAAAAACGGTCATTCTTATTCCCTTGAGACTTCACAGCTTTCCAACTTTCATCTACGTATCTTATTCACCACCTATAACACTGGTCAACAAAACAAAACATATTTTTTCTGGCATGGACTTTTCCAACTGTTTTAGACTAATTTCAGTGTGCTGATTCTAAATCTGATCTCATATTTGCTCTATCACATCTCATTTGTATGCTATTGGCAAATCCCATTTTCATTGATTTTACCCGGAATTGACCGGTGGTCACTTATGATTACAAGTTGTTGCGAGTCAGTGAGTGCTTTAGTGATAAAAGATGGCGTTGTATTTGTAGGATAGTGTGTTTATAATATGATTTTATGTAGACATCAACATTTATGTCATATTTTTTATCTGCATGTCGTGATCTAACAATGGCTACAACATTCGGAAGAAGGACTTGCCGTAATGACGCAGATATCTTCTGCTACATCTGTGGCACCTTCGCTTTGAGGGATCAAAGGCACAACATCAATACTTTTGTCAAGAAGGTGTATCTTGCCTACATTAATGTACGACTTGGAAACCAAGACAAAAATTGGTCTCCCCACAAAGTGTGCAAGACCTGTGTTGAAACTTTGCGATCATGGTCTAAAGGAAAGAATGCTAAGCTGAAGTTTGGTGTGCCAATAGTTTGGAGAGAACCTACAAACCATTTGGATGACTGTTACTTCTGCCTTGTCAATGTAAAAGGTTTCAATAAGACGAACAAACACCACTTACAATACCCAGACATCCCATCTGCCAGACGACCAGTTGAACACTGTGAGGAAATACCTGTGCCTGTATTTACTGAGGTACCAGATATTGATGTTGAAACCCTAACTTCACCTGCTTCTACAGACGATGAGGATGATGATCTGACCGAATATACGCCAACTGTTGCAGATTCTGATAAAATTTCTCTGTTTAGTCAGCCTGAATTAAATGATCTGGTAAGAGATTTGTATTTGCCAAAACAGTCTGCTGAAGTGTTGGCTTCCAGGCTGAAAGAGAAAGGACTACTCAGACCTGGCACTAGTGTCTCCTTTTATCGAAACAGAGAAGCAGCACTGCGAAAGTACTTCCATTCAGACGGTCAACTTTTTTATTGTAATGATGTTGAAGGGCTTCTTTAGAATATGGGACTGCCTACAATGATTCAAGTGAATGGAGACTTTTATTGACAGTAGTAAAAGGAGTTTGAAATGTGTGTTACTGCACAACATAAATATATATGGTTCAATCCCAATAGGACTCTCTGTACGAAAGAAAGAAGAGTATGCACATATAAAAACAATTCTGGATAGATTGGAATATCATGTTCATGGATGGGTAATTTGTGTTGATTTGAAAATGGTTAATTTTCTGCTGGGGCAGCAAGGAGGTCACACCAAATACCCTTGTTTCCTCTGCTACTGGGACAGTAGGGCTACATTAGAACACTGGGTTAAAAGGACCTGGCCACCAAGAATCAGTTTGACGCCTGGTGACAAGAACATCAAGAATGAGCCTTTGGTTGATAGGAATAAAATTATATTTCCCCCACTGCACATAAAACTTGGATTAATGTAGCAATTCGTCAAAGATCTTGATCACACTGGAGACAGCTTCAGCTATACTTGTTCAACCTTTTCAAGTGTTAGTGCCGAGAAGAAATAGGCAGGAATATTTGATGGCCCTCAGATAAGAACACTCATCAGGGATCCACACTTTGTTACAACAATGACTGCGGCAGAGGCTAGGGGTTGGAATGCATTCTCTGATGTGGTGCGGAATTTCGTTGGGAACAGGAAATCGGACAACTATGAAGAGATTGTGGAGGAGATGCTCTTGAGTTTCCAAGCACTTGGATGTAGGATGAGCATCAAGGTTCACTACTTACATAGTCACTTGGCCGACTTTCCAGAGAACTTGGGTCATTTGAGCGAAGAGCATTTATATGCAGTCACAACTGTGCTACGACTCATTAAATGTTTGTTTCGTTATTATTGTATATTGTATTTTATCTTATTATCATTTGTATGTCTGTTTAGCTCTTCGTAAATGATCATAAATGTGCTGTTTTTATTGAAAATGCAATATTTGATATCTCAAAAACCTGATGTGATAGTGCCCACCGGTCAATTCCGGGTAAAATCAATGAAAATGGGATTTGCCAATAGCATACAAATTAGATGTGATAGAGCAAATCTGAGATCAGATTTGGAATCAGCACCCCAAAGTTACCTTAAAACCATTGGAAAACCTTATGCCAGAAAATGTGTGTTGACCAGTGTAATCTATCTGCTTAAAACTATACAAGCAGTAGCTACGAAAAAAACAGCTATGGTGTTATCAACGACGGATTTTGTGGAATAATTCTAGTTCGCGAACATAGCACGTAAAAATATAATCCATAATTACTTATATTTTTAGTTAACAATTAGAATAGAAGCATCTGTAATTGTTTGTGAACAGGGAAGAACCTTTTTCTTGTTGCGATACGAGCTGAAGCTTCTAGTTAAGTAACGTCACTTAGAGCAATAATTAGTGTGTCTGTAGTAATCAATTAGCCTTCGGAAACAAATTAACCTTGAACGAAAACATATTTATTATGAACAACGAGTAGAAATAATTAGTGTGCAAATCAGTGGTTTCAGATAATTTGGAGCCGAATTTTTCACGTTATTGTCATTATAATTTTCTTATTTAAAAAAATCAACATCATTAGAGGGTTTAAAACTGAAACATCTCTTTCTTTTAATTAAGAAGACATTGTAACAATGCGTGCAATCAAGTTTGTTTGTTTGATTGATTGATTGATTTAGTGTTTTAAGTCCACTTGATGTACAGTAAGGCTAATCTGGACTGGACTTACAGTTTAAAGTGGGATCAGAACCACTATGTGCCTCCACCGGGTATCGAACCCGGGACCTCTTGATTACAAGGGCAATGAAGATAAATGCACAATGAAGTTAATACTAAATGTGGATACAGTAGATCAACGGTCGCTTTACCCATTTAATTCCACATTGAGTTTATTTTATCCATACACTATAGAAAAATACTTGGCTCAGGTATTCAATTCCATTGTTTTTAATAGTTAGACATTGTCAATTCTAACTCAGTTCTTTTTTATTATTATTTGATAGTCTCAGATTTTTAAGATCGGAAAATTATCGAATATCAAAACTTTAAACCTTAGTAATAACTTAATTAGTGCTGGGCCGATACCATTTTGAACCGATACCGATACTCTTAAAGATTCCCACCGTTACCCATACTTGAAACTTCTAACAATTTTTAAAAAGTTGTTCAAAATATTGATTAATATTATTGTGTAAGTATTCCACTTTAATTATATGCATCAACTTGATAAAAAAATTCGAGAATTACATAAGAATATTAAAATAGCTGATACGTATGCAGAAAATCCATCTTTCCCACAATGCTGGTGGAAAATGATCGTAAACCTGAAACTTTGCATACCTTCCAGGATAATTAGACTCCGCGAAGTGTCGCGCGGAAATTTTTGGACTTCGCGAAGAACGAATATGACGAAAAAGTATCGGCAGGTATCGGTAAATAAGTTCTAGCCGATACTTTCCGATACCGATACCATTGATAACGGCCGACTCAGCCCTATACTTAAGTGTTTCTTCACTTCATTAAATTATTAATCAAATTAATTACACTAATATATGTAGCCACATATCTGAATCCGAATACAGTTGTGATTGTTTGATTTAGTTTATTTTACTTCGCGTTTTGTGCTTCTTGGCTAATTTGCGAAGATGGGGATGAGTGATGAAATAATGAAATTGATGAATGGACATTCACAAACAACCAAACCCGAGCGGGATTCGAACCCGGGACCCTTGGCGTCGCAGCGCGATGTGCTAACCAAGGGGCCACAGGGTCCGGCGAATTACAGTTGTGAGACGAACGTCAAGTTCACCATTGAGTTCACCATTCCAATCTGATAGTATGACGCAGATGAATAAGTAATTTTGGATTCAAGCTTAATAACACGAATCGAGTTTGACAACCATCTCACGAAGAAATCCTCAATGTCCACTTTATGAAATTTACAATATCGCAGAAAATACTGCATGAGATCTGCTCTCCCCTCGGCCGGTTTAACTGATAAATATTCAACGCGAAAAGCAAACTTCATTTTCCTTTCTTCCTGGTATGGTGTATGTTAGCATTAATTATTGTGTGCAAAGTGGAAAAAAAAAAGTTGTTCTTTATTGCCTTGCTGTCGATACCATGTGCACAAACTAGTTTGATCACTCTCACACACCTACAGATGTCCTGCAGTACTTACTTTCACGTAACAACAGCGATTCACTTTCATTTTATGGCGTGATGATTGTTCTTATTTGAATTTGTGTACATATAACCGGTTAATCAATCCTTAATGTAATGCCAAAAGAGTTTGTGAAACAAAACAGCTGAAAATATTACAAGTTAAAAGAAACATTTGCCAACATTTTTTCATAGACATAAATAGCCTCAAAACATGCCTACAAGATTCAGTCTTTCTTGATCTTGGAGAAGAAAGCCTGCTGAATTCATTTGCTTTACTTTGCTTTTTCGCCACTTTTGGTACATTGAAGATGAGAATGAGTGATGATAAGATGAAATTGATGAAGAAACAGTCACAAAGTACACCCATGCCAATGCTGGGATTCGAACCCGGGATGTGATAACCACTCCGCCACGGGGGCCGGCTTGAAGCTTGAAGAAAGTATGTACACTTATGAATGTGTATTGATTAGACACATATCCACAATTAAGCAAGTTCAGTTATCCTTGTTTCCTGTGACGTGAACACACTGCTGTGCCTCACCGACGGCATAGTGGTAGCGTCGTCGCCTTGTGAGCAAGGAGCTCGGATTCGATATTCGATGGTGGCACATAGTGGTTCGGATCCCACTTGAAACTGTAGGTCCAGTACTGATTAGCCTTTCTGTGCATAAAATGGACCAAACAAACAAACAGCCCCCATATTACTCAATAGATTCGTACCCTGAAGCCAAGGGCACAACTTCCAAATTTCAAGAATATTTTGTAGGAAAAAAATGATATAGGCCACCATGTTTGAACGTGTGGCCAACAACGGATTTCCTCGCATATTTAAATTCCTATAAATTCGTTTTTAGCAACCCATTCGAATATACTTGACTACCTATCCCATTTAAAAATTTTAGGTATCCGCTGAGTATACACTCACTCACTCCTTACTAGTGGGGCACCACATGTGTTCAAAATACAACCTTTCGACTCACCGCATGCGTTTTGGAAAATTAACCGTGACAGATTCTGCAATTGATTACACTGGTAAACACACTTTTTATTGCTTATGGAATTAGTCATTGCAGGGTAACTTTGCCATTGTTAATGATGCGAATATGCGAATATGGCATCAGTTTTTCTACATTGACTCTAGTTTTTAGTAGTGTCTGTACTATTCAAAAACATAAAAAATGCATGAAATTTAATGATGAGGCTTAGTCTAGTTACAACATAGGAATTATCTCAATAATACTGATCTATGAACAGTTAATATCTATTGGTACACTGAAAGTTCGTTGAGATAATCACATTAACGATGGGTAAAACGTCGTTTCTGAAATTTTCTTGTGTGTAAGGTATCAGGAGAATCACGTTGAAGACCCCAGCAATAATCTGCCATCATGGGTTTGTCCCATCTCATCTGCCTTGATACGTTTTCTCCAACACCTCTCCCTTCCTCCCTTCGTCACTAAACTCACCAAGATTATCTGGAAATCTGTCGATGTTGATTTTGCGAAAATGCTTATATTAGTACCCAATATTTTGTAGTTTGTGATTATGTTTTGCACCAGTTCTTTATAGTTTTCGGCTTTGTGATTATCCAAGACGTTCTTGACAACTGAGACATAACTGAATCATGCAGAAAGCTTCAATATCGTTCATGAACTTTGAGAGATTTGAATCAACGAATTTGATGTCCTTCAAAAATCCCTGCTTTTAGTTTCTCAATACTCAGACCAGCAAAAGATCTAGAAATGTATTTGAAACGCTCGCCATTTCTATCCAAGACTTTAACAAACTGCTTCATCAGTCCCAGCTCTATTTGCAGCGCCTGTCAACCAGTGGTTTGTTAATAATGTTTGCTAAACCTACAGTGATGCTTTCCCTCGAAGGCCATGCCACTTTTTCCCAGTGATCATCCACTTTGTTCTCCAAGCAAAACGTTCACCATCTTTAAATCTGTCCCAACTATCTCTGGAGCAGGCGAACGAAAACAAGTATCTGCGCAAGCAGTGACGCACGCGAGACGGCTCCACCAATGAACACATGATATGAAATGGAACTGCAGTTACCAGCCTTTCAAGCAGCGTGTACTGCTTCGCTCTCCCCACTCGATTTCCCCCACTTCTCTGCCGCTAGGCGTGACTTTGCTTCAGAGATAAATGGGACAGGGTTATAGACCACTGAAAGTCATGATAGCACAGTTTTTCTAAAACCATTTTGGCCTATATATATTCTTCTTCAAGTTTTGTTGAGTGATCAATTGGAATAGATGCATAGCGCTTTCCGTTGAGCAATTAAACATATTTCAAGCTTCTCGTAGAGCTTGAAAATAAAAAGCCGCCAATCTTCTGGTCGATTTTCCAGTACCCAAGTGAAGTAATAGTACAGAGATGTTATTGTGATACATAAGTTCTTCATCTTGGCTGAAGAATGGAAAAAGACCCGCCTCTCTTTGTGAAAAATTATTTCAGTTTCTGGCTTTTGGCAATTTTTCTCTTTTAGCCTGCATGATAAAATCCGGATGCTTGCTTTGACAGACTAAGATCTCGTATGAGACCATTGAATTCTTCTTGGGAGAAATGTTGAGGTTGAAATGCTTCCTTCATATTCACTTCCACTAGGCCATCTTTGTTACATGCCAAAAGTCCATGGTCTCCAAGCTGCATTGCAAAATATGCAAGATATGCTTGCTTTATAAACTAAGTGATTTTTTTTTGCTTCTGAAAAGAATATTCACCATAAATGTAGCAGAATGCATCAGGATTATTTACGCAGCCTCTTCGTGACGAACTGATGTTTCATGCCCCGTAACAATAGAAATATAACATAAAAATAAAGTAAGTAAAGAAAACTAACATTTAATAAATATATTCTATGCAATAAATGGACCAAGTCCCGCGACAGGTTAAGTTTGCAGCAACTTTTCACATATATAAACCCAAAAGTACGCGCAGAATATAGTTCCGCTGCAATACTGCCGATTTTAACTCACTGTCTGTGATATGAACAGCTCGGCGGTTAAGGCAAGACTGGTACAGGAGATGCTGAGCGCTGTTCTAGCATGGATTAATACGTAACATTTTTATATTCTAAAAGAAAAAGCAAACCCTATTGCATGACAACAGCTACAGTTCTTATTGATATAAACTTTAAATTCGAAGGATATCAAGTATATTAAGAACTATAGTGTAGTCCAAAATATGCCCGACCCTGTGGCCGAGTGGTTAGCACATCGCGCTGTGACGCCAAGGGTCCCGGGTTCGAATCCCGGTCGGGCTTGGTTGTTTGTGAATGTCCATTCATCAATTTCATCATTTCATCACTCATCCCCATCTTCGCAAATTAGCCAAGAGGCATAAAAAGAGAAGTAAAATAAACTAAATCAATCAATCAATGTAGTCCAAAATATGTCCATACAATATCCAAAGTATGTACAAAAAATGTCTAAATCAAAGCATAATGTCCATATTACGTCCCACTTGATGTCCAAATAATGTCCAAAAGTGATCCGAAAATGCACAAAACATATACATTTCTGAATATTCCCTGGATATCACGTATGTGGACAAATGGATATCCAGGGGATATCCAATGGATGTATTGGCTATTCCTGGCACAAATATCCAAGGGATATCCAATGGATATCTTTTGGACATTTGTGTGCTGCGTAGAGCCAACTTGGAAAAACTATTGTCCATTTTACATTCAACACAATCAAAATACCATAAATTCGTTAAAATATCCTTGACAACTAAAAATAAAAAAATATATATTTTTTGTAGATCTGAGTTATCCTTTCAGAAACTCTTAGCCCGTTTCGAAGCTACGTTGGTGTGCCACTTCCTTGGTTTCATCACAGGTATCCACTCGTTCGGACATCACGGTTAGCTATGGGGTAGAATTGCGACGAGGTTGTAAGCAAGCAGCTTTCCTTGACCTCTGAGATGACCTAGATAGCCTGGCGTTTTGAATTGTCAACTTACCTAATTCTGACTTTCTCAGGTTCGAGTTGCCGCAAGAATATGGGCATATTGCAATGTACGAAATATTTTATGACGTGTAAAAGTGACAGGCACCCAGAGCAGGAACTGAAGCAAATTCTCGTTCGCAGATTTCACAGGACACCGAAACAATACCTGTGTTATTATTACGAAGTTGAAGCATTTATTATGATTTCACTATTGCTGATTTGTTGTCCACTTTATGCACAGATTGGTTAATCGGGACTGGGCCTACTGTTTAAAGTGGGATCTGAACCACTATGTGTATCGTACCCGAGATTTCCATACTGTCTGTCTGGTAGGATTATAAAAGGGAGATAAGTTGTGCGAAGTTCGTACTTTATGTTATGAGAATGAGACACATACAAGAGACAGGATTCAAGTTACACAGAAATGAAGCTTACCATGGTGTTTCTCCTAAAATTCTGGCTCACTTTCGTATTTGACATGCCCACATTCCCATTTAAAAAAGTGAAATAGAATCCAAGATGGCGGACTTCAAGATGTCCGCCATGTTGGTCACATAGCCTATCTGGTTTCTCCCTTCCCTGTATCATGTATCGATATGTTTTCTTTTTTCATATTTCACCATCCATGACCAATGAAAATACTACTGCTAATACTGCTACTATTGGATTGGATTGATTTGTTGTTTTAAGGCCACTTTATGCACAGTAAGGATAATCGGGACTGGACCTACAGTTTAAAGTGGGATCCGAACCACTATGTGCCTCCACCGGGACCCCTTAATTACAAGGTGACGGCGATACCACTGCGCCATCGGGGAGGCCAATACTGCTACTACTACTTATTATTATTATTATTATTATTATCATCACTATTATGATTTATTTAATGAAGGGAAAAATTGGACAAAAAAGGGCATTTTACTCCTTACAAAGAGAAATTGGCAACACTGCATCCACAGTTTCAGCAAAGTAATCCGAAATGACCTTTATCAGGAGAGGGGCTGAGATAGTTTTTCAGCAACATTTTCTGGTACAGATTATACTATTAGTTGTATGTAATACTATGAGCCAACTGGAATATTGATTTCTGTCTTTAATAGACGCACTTGTTTTTTCAAATTATTTCAGTCAGTTAATTCATATTTGAAACATGGCACACATATAAACATACACACCCACATATACCTTGTTTGGTACTAAAATAATATTTTTTCTTTACTAGTGAAGTTCTTAAATACACGAATGTCTATGACCAATCATTACAGTACGGAGAACCGACCGAGTACATAAGCTAGAAGCCAAAATTTTTACTTGTCTGTAAATATGCACATATCATAGAATAGGCCTCGCGATATCTTAAAGTATTTAGGCGCTGCGTTATGATTTGAAGAAAAATCTAAATAACAGCCCATACCCATCCAGAGTTATTTTCCACGATAATTAAGTTGCTTTTATGTGTTTTACTGGACCTATGGAGTTAGTTGTTAATGCTTTAGGTGTAGTTGGTGGTAAGAGGTGTCCGACGAGGTGAAAGGTAGCAGTGGTAAAGGATCTGTGGAGCTCGAACTTCACAATAAAATAATCCGTTGCGCAACAGCCCATGAAGGGCCTAGGCATACCTACCGACTGCCGGTCTCCCTCCCACACTTTCCTTCGTCACCTCTAAGCGTGGAGATCTTCAACCAGTATTGGAATAGTCGGGGGGTCAGCCCGACGTATCCCCAGCCGTTATAGTAGGTCTCCGTGACCGGATTACGCTCACTCACTCGGAGCTCCCCAATTTCCTCACGATGGTGGGTTGCCACCGGCCCTATACGTAGATTCGAACCTACGCCGTCCCGCAGCGAACGATCTCAAGACGAGTGAACGCCTTAACCCGCTCGACTACGGAGGAGGACCGAACTTCACAATACAGACGTAAATTCACAAAATGCACCTCTCGATTTGTTTCCCTTTTCTTGTTTTTTGCTAATTACACGAAAATCATGAAATATAGGTTGCAGTAAACTGAATACTGACAAAACGAGAGAAAAAAGCTCGTACCATCGCGTTCCGTTTTCATGTTTCATTGTTTTTTCCTTTCTATAAGCACGTACATTCTGCCCATCAACGAAAGATAAGAGAAAATCTGTACGTGAGCATTGGTGAAAGTGTTATTTTCCTCTTTTCCTTGGCCCGTCCACACAGTTCCCTGATCTTCATCAAAAGAGATCCAACCGCTGACATCAATCTCTGGTTGTATTCACTTACATCAAAGGAGGCCAGGTTTCACCAGTGTTTGGAAGGTACATTAACATTCCGTATTTGAAATGATACTCTTCCTTTGTATTATTTAAGTCGCTTTTCTGTAACTTTAGGCTCATTGTAACGATGCCGATGAATAATGATGAGGCTAGAGGAAGGGACACTCACAAAGAAACACGGGCCTCCCCGATGGCGCAGTGATAGCGTCGTTGCCTTGTAGTCAAGGGTCCCGAGTTCGATACCCGGTGGAGGCACATATTGGTTCCAATTCCACTTTAAACTTTAGGTCCAGTCCAGATTAGTCTTACTGTGCATAAAGTGGACTTAAAAGACCAAATCAATCAATCAAAGAAACACCATAGCTCAAGCCGGGACTCTAACGGGGAACATTTGGGGGTAAGGTCGTGATTCCACCATTCAACACTCTAGGTTACCGAGTTCACTGCTCAAACTAGTGTAAGATTTCCATTAAATAAGTATCTAACTTTTGGCTTCCACTCGAACAATAATTCTTCCTCTTTGTATATTCGTTTTTCCATCAGTGCCCCCTCCCCACACACACTCCCCAGGATAGTTTATTCTCCTCCCTCTGTTATATATATATATATATATATATATATATATATATACATATATATATATATATATATATATATATATATATATATATATATAAATATATATAATGGAGCATGATTTTCAAAACTTCCTCTCCCTTTCCAATTAAATAATTGCTTTGTTTTAGATTTCTACCCATATTTTAGTAGTACTTTCATAGAATATGAAGTGGTAATGATATTCCTGAAATAGTGTTTTATTCTTTGAAGTTATAGTTTAGTTGGTTACAATCTTCGGCAGTAATAAATATAAAAGTTCTAGGATACACTAAATGAGTGACTACTGAAATTTTGTCATGATATTTCTATATCAGATTATCTTTACAGCTTCATTTTGACCATCACTCGAAGTGGAAAAAAATAGATGGTAAGATATTTGATCGAGTTTTGAGTAAAAAAAAATGAAAAAGTGGAGGATGCTTGTAAGATTCTGAATGTTGAACATAAAAGAAGTGGATGTGATTTGAAGAAAGTTTGCGTCCCCTGCGTTTTCAGTTGATTTTCACTTCATATCATTTTCATCATGGAAACACTTCGTCGTATATGGAGAGATTTCTCCCAGTATGACATACTATAAAATAATATAGTGTGTGTGCTATTTGAAAAAAAAAATCAGTGGGGAATATTCATGTGACTAGCCTTGAAGTTCTGGAATGTTATATAAGGCTGATTTCATACCGAATCATACAGACAAAAGTAGATTTTTTAAAAATTCTCTACATTTGTTCCTCGTGTGCTTCTCACAAGTTGTGCATATTTTTAATAATCTTGGTTTGGTTTGATTTGGTATATTTTACTTCGCTTTTCTGCAACTTTTGGCTACCGCGAAGATGAAGATGAGTGATGATATGATGAAACTGATAAAAGGACACTCACAAAGAACACCCATGATCAGGCCGGTCGACCCCTGACTTCGTAGCGCGCTATGCTGACCCAGGGTGGCCACTATAGGACCATGATAAGATTCAAGTATAATTCCCGGTTTTCAAGGCAAATTTTCAAAAAATTCAAGGCCACAAGCAGATCTTCTCTCAATTTCAACGTTGCGTATTACCGCCTCAACAGCCACACACATTCACCAGAGACGCATCCACGACCTTTTGTCTGTGGAGGGAAGGGTGGCAAGTACCAGAATAAACGTACCAATAATAACGATAATACTAATAATAACAATAATAATAATAATAATGACATTGTTATGACTATTCTTATTAGTAATACTGGTTACGTTAGTGTCAAAGACGTTATCATCCTCGTAAATTACACTAAAAAAGGGTACAAGTCGGTATTAAAGCATTTGTGTTGGACCAAAAGATTTTAGACATTTTTTTTAAATAAAAAACTGTTCAATTTCACATTAAATAATAATGGAAAACATGTTCACAAACTGTATTTTTGAATGGCAGAAAATGCATGATAAATGCATTCCGAATATTATTCTTTTTGTACATATAACATGCATAACTTTCATGTACAACATATGTTTTACACATATTCAAAATGGAGTGATGTAAAATAAGAAAATTCATGCCAATACTAAATTGTGTACGTATTCAAAGTTTCTTTAATACATACATACACACACACATATATATATATATATATATATATATATATATATATATATATATACAGTATATAGGTCTATTATTTATATTCATTACATAATCAATTCAATAACCTCATAACAAACAAACAGCAAATATTGTCTCTCAAATGTGCACGCTCCTTCTCCTCCCAACAATTTTTCATGCATTTAAGACAAAATCCATTAAGAGAAGTCTTATTTCTCTCTCTGGTAATTTACAATGCATTACAGAAAACAATCATACTGCGAGTGAAGCGAACAACAAAATATTTAATCGATTTTCTTTCCAAACTGAAAACAATATTGATTTAATAGGGCGCAAATAATTTCACGAGGCGCCATGGTATTCTTTAATCATTTAGATTGTTCGGTGGATAGGGCCGACTCCCGCCGCTCCCTAGCTACGGCTCTGATCTTGACGAGACTAAGAAAAGCAGGCATTGCGAGCAAGAAAATTTTATGGAATGTAGTTTTATTTGCATAAAATTTGAAATCGAGGGGGATAATTGCCCCTCTGTGCCCTCTGCAGGTGACCTTGGCCATCAATGTTTGCCCCCTTGCCCTCCTTACAATTGATTTCCATTCAAGGTTGGGGGGGAGGAATCCCCTTTGCCCCACTGTGGTTGCGCCACTGATATGCACATACAAATATAGTAACAATATGAAGTGTCGGTGTGATTCCAATGTATCCAAAAATTCTAATTTAATTTAATTAAACGGTATATTTAAACATTTAATTTAAAGTCTTTAGTTTACATTTGCCATTTCAAATACTCAAGACTCGAAATACATCTACAAACACAAGTCACATAAATGTTATGGTATATATTCTAACCTGCGAAAAATTGTTAATTGTGTAAAAATTTCAAACTCAAATCTACCTAATCATCTTCGAGATATCTTATCTTGCAATAATCTTCCGTGTGTCAGGTCGCTTTACAACGGACAGTAACAAAGTAAACAGATCAAGAGAATTCTGTTTTATTTTTCACACATTATTTTCCTTCCTCGATAAAAATAAAAACTCAACTGTGAAAATCTCGCTTCATGGTATTTATGAATATGTATAAATTCAATAGGATTTGGATTAATAAAATTTGCAATTTTTCACAACTACGGAGAAAAAATCAAGCAGAATTCACGCATAATTCCCGGAGACAATGCCAATGCCAATGCTTTATTAACAGGTTTTTTGTAAGTATCGGGACCATTGTGCCCTTGACTTACTATCATGTTCTTACAAAATAGTGTATATACAACATTTTTCTTGCTATAACCCGGGTCGACTGTCGGCCGGGATTTGGACAATAGTTCATCTGTATTATTTCACTAATTTGAAATTGTTGAGTTCCTTGTTATAATTTTGCATTGACAAAGGAAGGAAATAATCACTATTATTTTTCAAACCATACATAGTTCGGTGCACTGATGAAAAGTTCTAATCACAAACTACATTTTGCACATCACTTTAAGACACAAAACATAAAATAACCACATAGAATAATAATAATGATAACAATATATAAGTAACAATAAGTAACAAAGAAACAACAAAATCACAATCTGTGCTTTTATAGCTGCACTATCAAGGAACACTAATCTGCTCCATTGAAAACAGTACTTTGAAGTACTCATAAACAGGGAGTATATGTAACACATAACATAATAATACAATAGCATTTTTGAATTTAGATTTGTTCAAAATTTCGGGGCATGGAGTGGGTCATCCGGACCTGTGGTCGAGTTCCAATGCCCCGAACCGCTGGATTTGGATGCTGTTGGATCTGGCTCCAGAAGTTGTAACACATGGCATATATAGCAGATTGAACATAATCTAGTTCAAGGTCCTCATGGATTTGTAAGATCGAGTAACATTATTCTGTATAATCTGCAATGTCCTTATGACTGAAGGTCGGAGATGACCCCAAGCTGGTGCTGCATACAGGAGTGTGGGACGTACCATCATCTTATACACATGCAAGCGAGTCGTCAGTCCCAAGGTAGGATTTCGGAAAACTGGGTACAATTGTCCAACTCGATTTTGTGCTTTTGCTGTCACAGTTGAGATGTGTTTATGGAAATTTAGTCTTCGGTCCAAAACCACTCCTAGATATGTGGTAAAAGGTTTGTCCGGTGTAGAAGATCCCTGGAGTCGTAGAATCTTTGGTAGTTGTCTATGTCGACGTGTAAATAAAACCGCAGCACTCTTCAGTGAATTATACTTCATGCACCAGCGAGTAGACCAATCTTCCAACTCTAATAGTTGTTGTCTCATCCTGCTATAGCATAGATCTTGTAAAGGGCTATTTGTAAAGATGGCAACATCATCTGCATAGGTAGCTAACATGCATCTATGAGTAGCAGGGATATCACTGGTATATAAAGCAAACAGAAGTGGAGATAAAACAGCTCCCTGAGGGACACCAGCATGTATGATCTTAACGGTAGATCGAGCACTTAAAAATTGCACTTGAAATTGTCTCTTTTGTAAATTCTGATCCAATAATTGCACCAAATAAATAGGAACTCCCAATTCCGATAGTTTCACAATTAATCCAGAATGCCAAATTCGATCATAGGCTTTGTCGGAGTCAAGAAATACCCCTAGAGTATGTCGACTGAGATTAAAGTTTCCTGTAACATACTCCACTACTCGGACCAGTTGCGTAGTAGTACTGTGATGTTGACGAAATCCGAATTGATGATACGGTAGCAAGCCTTTTTCATCCACCACAGCTTGTAATCGTCTGAGTAGTATATGTTCAAAGATTTTGCTAACATGGCTCAGAAGACTTATAGGTCTATAATTCTGTGGTAGAAGAATGTTCTTTCCTGGTTTTGGCAAGAGGATAATTTTTGCTAGTTTCCAACTTGATGGATAATAGCCGGTAAGGAATATAGCATTGAAGACTTTTGCTAGAAAAACTAGCAATTTTCTGGGGCCGTTCTTCAGTTGTAATGTAGTAATAGTATCGAAGCCAGGTGCCTTACCAGGTCGAAGAAGATTTATAACACCTTTGACCTCCTGAGGGGTTGTGAGAAGTGGATAAGCTGTGAGTGGTTCATGACGTAATTGTTCCAGTCGATGTTGAATCTTCTGGATATAATTGCCATTATGCGGTTGATCTGGTGTGTGGAATTGGTCCTACAGATGTTTGGAGAACACTTCAGCCTTCTCCTCTGGTGTGTACACCATGCCATTTGGACCCTGGAGAGGGTATGTAGCAGATTGTGGATTCTTTCGCAGATAATTTCTTAATAATTGCCAGAATCTACTATCCTGCATTGATATCCCGGAGAATTCGGTGTCCCAATCTGCCTGTCGCTGCCGAATGAGATATCGGCGAAATCGATCGTAAAATTGATTATACAACTGTTTGTAGCGATGGTTATAAGTTTGTTGCCATTTCCGTCGGAAATATTTTTTACAGTTCAGGAGGATCATACCCTCACGGGATAGACAGCCATAGTTATTGTATAACTGAGGGGTTCTGATAGTGGAGTGAAGATAAGAAGTTTGTATACCTGCTGTAAGGTTTTGTAAAGTAGAATCAATTTCGGCTGGGGTTTTTAAAGCTAAATGCAAGTCAATGATAGGCACTAATTGTCGAGTGTAAGCATCCCAGTCTGTTGTAACATGATATTTTGGAGGAGGAGGCTTCAATAAATTATGATGAACAATTTCAAAGAGTATTGGTTGATGGTCCGAGTCTAGATCATGAATAACATAGGGACCAGTCATAATATTTACACCTTGAAGTCCACCTCCTCGTGGATAATGAGTGGGTTCTCTTGGGGCAAGAATGGGCAGGTTCAATTGTTGGACACTTTGGAGAAGAGAGGCACCTCCACGGTTCACTACACGCGAATTCCATGCAGGGTTTTTACAATTTAGATCACCAGCTAAAATCACTTTGCGGCCCAAGCGAAAAACAGTCTCTAGTTCTTGTATAGGAATAAGCTGTTCTGGAACGTTATATCCTGCTATCAAAATTAGTGGGTCGGTGGTAGTTAATAGTTCAATTATTGTGATTTCTAAAGCTTCTAGAGCTGGATTTGGAAGTTGACGTGCAAATAGCGAAGATTTCACAACTACAGCCGTACCTCCTTTCCGTCCCGGGAACCGATCGTTTCTATAAATGGTATAATTTGCAATTTTCCATTTATTACGGGGTTTCAAGTGCGTTTCATTCACCAGAGCTATATCAACATTATATTCACGTAAAAATTGTTTGAAAGTCAGGAATTGAGTACGAACTCCATCAGCATTCCACTGAACACACGTCAATGTTCTACTTATCGGAGTACCTTTACGGGCCATTTCCGAAAAGGTTATCCAAAACATCCATGGCAACACTGAACTTATCTACGATTGTCTTGGCATGACTAATTCGCTGTAGACCACATTTAATTTTTTGAAGAAAACCCCTGAAATCGAAAATTTCTTTTATGCTAGTCCAAATGTCCTTAAATTTCTGGCCTCTTGTATTAGTTTTTGTATTTGCAGCAGTAACATAACTCCTAGTGTTTGGTAGTGCAGGGAAAGCTGTCTGGTCTTGTAAGGAAGGAGGTGATTGCTTAGGAGTGTCGGAAGAAGACTGTACACCATTTTTGCGGAGTTCTTGCGCTCGTTGTACACGTTGGAAAATTGGACAACCGCGAAAGTTAGCAGGGTGGTCACCTTCACAGTTTACACATTTAGCAGGTGATGTACGGTCTTTTTTAAGGCATTTCCGTGTATCATGTAATTGAGCACATTTGACACAGCGAGCTATGGCAGTACAGTTCTGTTGGGCATGTCCAAGTCTCTGACATTTAAAACACTGTATAAATTGCCGTGGGTGGTACTCCTCTATCACCACACGGTGTTGTTCAAAATATGGTTCTTTATAGATTCCTTTCGCAAATTCAGTCTTTTTAATGGTCAGCAGAAAAAGAGCTAATGGCATGAGTTTATGGGTATTTTGATCCTTATGTTTCAACTGAGATACCTTGAGCACATCATAACCTAGTTCTTGATAGAATCTGCCGATATCCATGATATTTGTATCCTTTGGAAGTTTTCGCAGTACAACTCGAAGTACCGAACCCCCTGTTTGAGTCCCGGTTGCATATTCGAGATTATGACTTTTCAGATGATCAATAGCAATATTATACTCCTCCATAGTGGCAAAGTGAATTTTTGATCCAGTAGAAGTATGGTATATTGTAGGATTAATTTTAAGTGCTTTGAAGTGTTGGGAGAGGGCATAGAAATTGTTAAGGTTAAACACATATATGGGTGGTGGTTTCATTTGACGGGTGTCTTGAATAGAATTTCGTGTGGTTGTATCATCCCCTTTGTCACCAGGAGCATCCTCAGTTTCGTGTTCCTGAAGAGCACTAAATTGATTATTCAGTGGGATGGATATTGGCTGATATATCGGTAATCTCCTTGCCGTCTTCTTGCTGAGCTGAAAACCCTCAGCATCCACTCGGGAATCCTCACCAGATGAATCACCACTATCACGGGGCCTCTTGTTGGAAACACTAGTTGTAGATTCGGTTTTCTGTAGTTTAGGGTCCGTAATAGCATCTGGGAGCGAATTCGTGGAATTATGAAGTGATTCTCTGGAGCGAAAGTTGGGAACAGTCGATCCTTGTAATATGTGTGGTCCATGTATTTCTGTCAGATCCGTATCAGATGAGGAAAGCTGAAAACCACGTCGTCTGTATCGAGCAGTCCTGAGTGGAGGGGATTTAGGTGTTTCAAAGTCCTGTTTTTTCATTGTCGGAGCTTGAGGAAACGGGAAGCAAATTACGAAGACGCCTAAGTTGGTGAAAAACACCCCCCCAATTGCGTTTTCGAAAATATTAATGGTGCACACAACACCTGTCAAAGTGTACACCACGATTTGTATCTTCCTGTTGTGTCCGGAAGGAATGAAGCAAATGTGCAGTACGTTGTCTTTTATACAGCACGATTACCCCGCACTCGCGAACCGGTGATTTTTGCCGAATTACACGATTACACGAATATACTAATTCTCAGTTCCCCAAAGTACAGTCCGATGTGAGATTTTAATTACGTTTTAGGCACTTCGATCACCAATGGAAGGCTGACGAACCACAAATGTGGCTAACGGTGTATATAATGCGATCTGAGTCCACTGATTCAATTGAACTGTTCTTTGAATCAAAACAAAGCACCGTCTGTGTACTTCGTTAAGCACAGTTTTTAGCGATTTTTGTACAATTATTCACAACCACGGAACCGAGTTACTTACATCGGGCATCTGACAACTTTCAAAACACTAGAAAATATCCGGATAACACTAGAACTTGATTCTTCTTACCGTAATTAGCGAAAAATAGAGAGCTCAACGCAATACGTCCGACTCACTTATTACCGCCACCGGAAGTCCCCGGAGACAATCATTCACGCAGAATTCCCGGAATTCGAGGAATTCCCGGTGAGTAGCCACCCTGTGACCACTCTGCCACGGAAATCGGTTTTAATATTCTTGGACATTTGGTTTAGAAACACTCATCCGACAAGAAATTGGAATCGTGTATTCATTATTTACAGACTGCACTGCTTGTCACTTAATGGCACACAAGTGAGTGCGAACTTCCTTGGAAATATAAAATGTTATGAAAATTTTCAACCCCCAAAATTCTCTCTAGGCCTAAACAAAAAAGTTTTAACAAAATGTAGAGGTCGTTTTCAAAACAGTTTTTCAGCATGAACCCCACTTTGAAAATGGATGAAAGGTTCCACAGTGATAGATTAAAAAACAGTTGAAAGGAAACAAATACATTAAATCATTACTTGCCTACCTACAGATACATTCCCAACACTTCCCACCATCTTCATAATTTTACCAGCAAACAAACACTTCTTCACTGTAAAAAAATACAAAATATGTTGAATGTACTTCTCCAGGTGTTCAAAGCTGGAGACAGAAACCCTGTTTTTCTCAACTCAGTAATCTACTTCACATTCTTAACTAATGCTTGGTACCTCTGTGAACTACTAGAACCAGATTGGTGTTGGAGTTATAGATATGAGGAGTAAAGGTAAAAAGAAAAAGGTAAAGTGTTCCCCTGTGCTTAGGACCACGCCATGAAGGCGTATAGGGGGTGTGGGGGTAAAACCCCACACTTTCTTGATCCGGTCGTGAGTAGGGGTGATGTAACCACGGAGTTACTCCATAACCAGAGTCTCGGAGCAAAATTGTAACACTGTTCCACCTCATAATATTCAAGATTTCTGAATTCTTGATAATGTGAGAGTCATGTACAGACTCCGGTCAAGGCATCCACGCTTGTGAATAATTCTAGAGTTACGCTAGCTTCAACGTTAACGTTGGGCTCCGTGGCGGAGTGGTTAGCACATCGCGCTACGACGACAGGGGTCCCGGGTTCGAATCCCGGAATGGATATTTGTGAGTGTCCATTCTCATCCCCATCTTCGAAATTTAGCCAAAAGTGGCACAAAAAGCGAAGTAAAATGAATCAATAAATGTTGGGGCATATCTTGGTTATGTATTGAACTGTTGGTTTTACAGTTGAAATGCGAGTGCAATCAACAGCGCTTGTAGTAGAAGGAAAGTTATTTTTTCCTCCCATCTATTTTTCTCATCCAGCAATTCTTCAGCAGATATGGAAACTCTTATCCAGAGGCTAGATTTACTTCTGTAGTTTCCATTGCTTCGTAAATAACTGTGGAGAGATCTGACTGATTGACTCCCATGTTTCATGCCACTCGTATTTCAAATCTTGGGCCACCTTCATGTCGAAGCAAAATCCCTAATCTTTGACAATTGGATAATGCACCGCCTTTTTTCAAACTTTCTGCAAGGGAATTATGCTATGTATTCAACACTTCTTTGGCGTCGTCGCCTTGTAGTCAAGGGGCCCGGGTTCGATAAACGGTTGAGGCACATAGTGGTTCGGATCCCACTTTAAACTGTAGGCCCAGTCCCGGTTAGTCTTACTGTTCATAAAGTGGACTTAAAACTCCAAATCAATCAAACAATTAATCTAAAATAAAACTACTGTTTCTTCTTCAAAATTATCTGTACGAACTTTTATGTATGTGTGTGTGTGTTTCTGTATATACATATACATACATACATACATATATATAGTTACTCATATTAATATTCGGACACATCGTGAATGTCTTCTATTTCTCTTACTCAGCTCCCTATACTTGTCCGATAGTATGAAGGTTAAGAACAGTTCATGTTACTTCCTGACTATACTATATCCAAAGAAGAATCTCTGGAGCAAGGCTGCACATAAAGGCAAAGAAGGGGAGAAAGAATGTGGGCGGAGCGAATCAGTACACACTGCTGAAAAGGCTGGTAGCTGCGGTCGCTCTTCCCGTTCCACGAGATTCCGCTCCTTCGCACATGTTCATTGGTCGTTCCCTCTCGAGTCACTACTTGCGTAGAAACCTGCTTTCGTTCGCTCGCTCCAGAGATTCCCGGGACAGAGTATAACACAGTTGTTACACGCTGCATCCTGACAAAGTACGTGAGAAATGGGGCATAAAAACTCAAATACAACCTTCGAGTATCGGCAACTACTTATTTTTATTCATGCAAAACCTTGCTGGTACTCATGGAAATTGCACAAGGGTGCCATAATAAAACGTTATAAAAAGAAGGTTTGGATAGATTTCATACCTCAGAAAGGCTGGCTAAAGTAAATAGGCGAACGACATGATATGAAAAATCGAGAAAAAACTAAGTGCTCCGAAATAGGAGTACAACTTGGAGTAGATGTCAAGACTGCCGTATATTTATTTATTTATTTATTTCGAACACACAGTCACATGCCCAATTACAGTGTTCACAGAGTATTATGTAAACAAGAAAGTTATACAAAAAGAATATTAAATCAAGTGAGAAATATGACATTTTAATCTACAAAATACTTATAAACATGACTGATTTCATATATTGCTTGAATTAATAGAGTTTATGTAATATTTGTATATAAGTTACACATAGGTAATCAGCTTATATACATGTAAATAGTAGTAGTGTAATAGGGATATTGAGTAATAAATTGCACATATAAGACACAATGATAAACATAGGACAGTGAAATTATAACAGTATTTTATATTAAATAAGATTAAACAAAAAATATAGATAATGTCTAATTTAGGGTGAGATTATGAACATAACAATCTTCATTGTGTGCTGTCTATATAGGCTACAGTGTTCAGAAAATACAATGACTTTTAAATCTGAAAATTGATTTGATTTGATTTAGTTTATTTTACTTCGCGTTTTGTGCCTCTTGGCTAATTTGCGAAGATGGGGATGAGTGATGAAATGATGAAATTGATGAATGGACATTCACAAACAACCAAGCCCGACCGGGATTCGAACCCGGGACCCTTGGCGTCGCAGCGCGATATTAAATCTGAAAAGATCGATACTAGGGTTATTACTAGACACTGAGTTGAACAACTTGGACATTCTCCTCAGGGGTTCCACTTCTGCCATGTTGGTTCTTCCATGCCAGATTTTAAAGAGATTATTTCTGGGTCTTAAAATAGCGTTTGGGACATAAAATTTTAATTGTGAGAGTAGAGCTGGATAAACTATTTTTTTCCGTTGACAAGTTTGGATAAGATCCCAAAACAGGGCACTAACTGCCAAGAAAAGTCGACTCCCATGCGAGAATAGTCCCAAAACATCCCACATCATTGCCATGAAAAGGAAGGAAAGACTAATCATTTGAAAAAGGACAAAAAGTGGTGGGAGAGTGTTATTTTCGCGGATGAGAGCAAGTTTATTCTTTCCGGATCAGTTGTTAGAAGTATGACATGGCCCAAGTCAAATAAAAAATATATTCTCAACATCTACAACAAAAGGTCAAGTATGAAGGTTATAATGTGCTGATTTTGGGATGAGTAACATCAACAAGGTTGAATGAAAACTTCCTAGCTGTCCGAATATTTATGCGAGTCACTGTATATTTTGGTCGCACAAGGAACATTCAACAGCTCCGCCATCTTGGGTGGTAGAATTGTCGTGAAACGGACTATAGCTCTCGCCACAAATACAGTCCAGTCAAGGTTTGAGCTTCTCCTTGCCTCTTCCACACCCCTGGCCCTCCAGGGTTGCCACACTACTTCTAAGCTGCTCAGTCAACACTTCGCGCGTTGTACGTATACGGTTGATTTAGTCGGATGAAATTGTTGCTTATTCGCAACACTGTAGGTGGGTGGCGTGACCTTGACTGGACTGTTTTCGTGGCGAGAGCTCTAACTGAGACGTAATAACCGCGAAAGGAAACGCGCAAAACGATAGAACACAAACATGAAGGAGCAAACACGAAACGGAATAACAACGAAAGAAATTACCTCGAAATTAATTAATTGCGATACCAAAAGTTCGTTCAAAACAGGAATATGTTCAAAATGAACAATCATCAAACGGGGCTAGAACGAACGCAAACTTTAGCACAGGAATAAGCGCGACAAGGAAAACAGTGGAAAGGATTCAGCGCGACAAGGAAAACAGTGGAACGGATTCAGCGCTCAATTTTCAGTTTCGCATTTAATTCCTCTCGCAGTTCTTTGGACGACCACTCCATTTCAACAGAAACGTTTCACCTCTACCAGGCTAAGCATCGTCCTATGCTACATCATAAAATTTGGAGCACTTGATCAGTTGAGAACGTAATTCTTTTCAGTCATATCAAAATGTGAACATGTGCTCACCACTATAGATTGATTGATTGAATTAGGTTATTTAACATAGCTTTTCTGCCACTTCTGGTTAATCGCGGCGATAATGATGGGTGGTGATAAGATGAAGGGACACTCGCAAAGATTCCCATGTGCTCCCCCCTGAAACTTCTGGGAAGTGTTAATGTAATTCACATGGTGAAATTGCAGAGATATTTTAAAACAACAAATATCGTATTATGTGACTTACAGGCCACAAGTTACAGCAACTATTATTATTATTTATTTATTTATTTGAGGTAGGTTTACATTTAAGCTTACAGCCTATTTTACACTGATTATCGAACTTTCAAAAACAGCTTTTTGTCCTACATGAATTAACATGTTAAGTATACAGTTACGCAAATTGTATGTACTCGTAGATACACAGAATATTGAAATTACAAATGTATGTAATTTTTTTAAGAAACATAAGTAGTAGTAGTAGTAGTAGTAGTAGTAGTGGTAGTAGTAGTAGTAGTAGTAGTAGTAGTAGTAGTAGTAGTAGTAGTAGGTGTAGTAATAATAATAAAAATTTCTATGACCTTACCCCCTTGAGCAAAAATCGTGCGGGAGCCCTTGCCCGTGTGTTCGATACCCGGTGGAGTCTGCCCCTCTGGCGGAGTGGTTAGCACTTCGCGCTACGACGCCAGGGGTCCCGGGTTCGAATCCTGGCATGGATATTTGTTAGTATTCATTCATCATATCATAACTCATCCCCATCTTAGCAAATTAGCCAAAAGTGGCACAAAAAGCGAAGTAAAATAAAGCAAATCAAATCACATATCCGGTGGAAGCACAGTGGATTGGATCCCGCTTTAAGCTGTGGGTCCAGTTCCGAGCCTATCTGGGCATAAAGTGGATTTAAAACACCATGCCCAGGCCGGGATTCGAAGCCGGTTTACCACTCGAACAGATATTTCACTGATGTTCATTCAGCCTTTTCATCCATATGATATGGAGTAGATGCTCCTTTTTATTCACATGAAAACAGCGAGCCTTAAAGCCCGGTATCTACTTGTTGCAAACCAGCGTAACGTATCCCCGTGCCGTATCATTTTATTCGAAAAAACTTGCAACGCTCCGCTTCAAAATGTGAGAAAAGATAGGCAACGGACCCGATCGCTCATTTGGCGGTTTTCCCCCGTCACATCAAAGGAAGGATACGATACGCGGTGGAGGTGCAGTGTGGACGGACATGCGCGCGTTCCGTTGCCTCGTTGCATCATCCTTCAGTGTGTAGTGAGCTCTGTGAATGACAGTAGAGTCGAATTACTTTCGGAACATCTCCAGCGGACTGCTCGAGTCTGTCTAGCCGGCCTAGTGGGCGTGTAGAACCTGAGCAAGGGGTTTAGCGGTAGGTTCTGGGTTGAGATGGCGTCAGCGGCTCGCTTGGTTAATTGGCCGCTTCGAGAGTTGTGACTCGTTCCGATGCTTCAAATGCATAACAGCCAAAGATGTTACGGAAATAATCTCCCTCTACGTCCCATTGTCAATTTATTATCTTTATTATGGAGTGGGATAAGAAAAATACATTTGCATTGATTGATATGTATAAGAAATATGGAATCCTGTGGGACCCTAAACATCCGGAGTACAACAACAAAATTCGTAAACAAGATGCGTGGGAGGAAGTTGGAAAACAAACGCCACTTGCTGCGGTGTACTCATCGTCATTTGAGACCAGGCGGTGAATAAAAAGAACGGACCACCGTATCGCACTCCCGTATCAATCATGCTACAGGGTGGATGATACGGAACGCAGTGACGATACGCGACAAATCGGGGTCCGTATCGTATCAATGATTGATACCGGACGGGTATACGATACGCTGGTTTGCAACAAGTGGATACCTGGTTTTAGGAATCATGTGCTTAGCCTTTTTATTCATACCAAATGGAGTACGTGCTCCAAAACGTTGAGAAATGAACAAATGCTCATTTTTACAAATGCGGCCAGGGTGCGAAATCCCGGGGGGACGGGGGGGGAATTCCCCTCCTCCACCAACGATCTTGTCCAAAAATTTCCCCCCGCCAAACTCTTCCGGGGGGGAAAGTTTTTGTTTTAACAAGAAACATAAACAATTAGTTTGGTTATCGAATAGGCTTGACTGGAATAATATCGAAACCCTACAAAAAGGTCGGACAACAAAGAACCTCATCTCTTAGGACACTGAACCCAGTCTTCCCCAGAACACAGAAATTAGACCGACTTGTTATTTCTTCTCCACTTCTCACCGCCTTTCGTCAGTAACCACGAAGTATATAAATATATTAATACAACATGTAATAACATTTATATGTGAATTTTATACAGGAAGCTATTATCTTCTAAATGTCTAATTTTTGTCCCTCCTCAATGTTTATTTATTTATTTCGTCTTCTTTTACATGGCGAAGTTAAGGCTGTGGAGCCTTTTCTTCCACTTGACCATGTTTACAAAAAAAATTGAATATGAAATAATTAAAATATTGAAAAAAAGGAAGAAAAAATATATAAAAATTACAGAAATAAAAAATACAAAAAAAAATGTTCATAGCATCAGTAGTACATTAAAATCGTCAATTTGCAATTACATTTTGAATGAAAGACAGTCGACATAATATATTGTTCCTGATCGTGATCGATGCAGTGATGCGAAATGTAATAGGAGGGAAAAGACGTGGTATCCAATGGGGATTGAATAACAGACTAGAAGACCTTGATTTTGCAGACGATTTGTGCTTCTTATCTGAAGCACATGGTGATATGCAAACAAAACTAGCAGATCTGATAGAAAGTGCAAAAAAAGCAGGACTTGTGATTAACTCCAAGAAGACCAAGGCACTGAGGATTAACTCCACAAAAACAGACCCGTTTAATATTGGTGAAGAGATTATTGAAAATGTGGATAGCTTTACTTACCTGGGTAGTGTGGTGGCAAAAGACGGAGGGGCGGCACAGGATGTTTCTCAACGAATCCAAAAAGCAAATGGCACCTTTGTGAGGCTCTATCCAGTATGGAAAAACAAGAAGATATCTATGAAGACCAAACTTCGTATTTTTCGAAGTAATGTTAAGTCTGTACTGTTGTATGGGTCTGAGACATGGAAAGTAACAAAAACGATTACCTCTAAATTACAGACCTTCATCAATCGCTGCCTGAGAAAAATTTTGAATATCTTTTGGCCAGAAGTGATTCAAAACCAAGAACTTTGGAGAAAATCTGGAGAAACCGAGGTGTCCATACAAATAAAGCGGCGAAAATGGAATTGGATAGGGCATACGTTGAGGAAGGAAAATGAGGCTGTCGAGAGAGAGGCACTAGACTGGAACCCGCAGGGAAGAAGGAAAAGAGGGAGGCCTAGACAGACGTGGCGAAGATCTGTTCACGGTGAGGCCTTGGAGGAAGGAAAGAGCTGGAATGCAGTGAAGAGAATTGCCGTCAGTAGGACCAGGTGGAGATGCTTTGTTGATGCCCTATGTTCCACAGGGAACAACAGGAATTAAGTCAAGTAAGTCAAGTTATTTCTTCTCCACTTCTCACCGCCTTTCGTCAGTAACCACGAAGTATATAAATATATTAATACAACATGTAATAACATTTATATGTGAATTTTATACAGGAAGCTATTATCTTCTAAATGTCTAATTTTTGTCCCTCCTCAATGTTTATTTATTTATTTCGTCTTCTTTTACATGGCGAAGTTAAGGCTGTGGAGCCTTTTCTTCCACTTGACCATGTTTACAAAAAAAATTGAATATGAAATAATTAAAATATTGAAAAAAAGGAAGAAAAAATATATAAAAATTACAGAAATAAAAAATACAAAAAAAAATGTTCATAGCATCAGTAGTACATTAAAATCGTCAATTTGCAATTACATTTTGAATGAAAGACAGTCGACATAATATATTGTATATTTTATAATATAATTTGATTATTTAACAATTGACATATTTAATGACATTATATATACGTATATATATATAGTGTATGTGTGTGGGTTTGTATGTGTATGTGTGTCTGTCTGTCTGTGTCTGCTCCTTCCCCTCCACCAATCTGCAGTGATTTCGCACCCTGAATACGGCCCATTGTTTCGTTGTGCGATTTGAATACGCGACATAAGACAACATAGTGCAAGTCCTTTACACATATTTACGACCCTTGCTTATAAATATGTATTAACAAAAACCGTTTTGACTCTCCATTTGCGAAGCTTGGCCTTTATCTCACCGGGTCCTTTTTCTTCTTTCCAAGCGGCCGCGTCTAACCTCGATACGTCTGCATGACCTAGCAAAACAGATGGTGCCCTGTGGCCAGATGTCCCAACGTGTACGCTGCAGCTCCTCCTTCCTTGTCTGTCTCATTCATGGTGACCTTGACCACATATCCTGTACACCCACGAAGATTTTGTGAATGAACCTTCACATAACTTCGCAAAGCATAGTGTGTTACTTGCGGTACTCATCTGGGATCGTTTTCGGTGTTCAGAAGTTACGAATTACTTGTAAGTTACAAGTAACATTTTTTTTTTTTCGGGTAACGGTAACTGCAACTAATACTTTAGAAATAACTAACTCTGACTCAGTTACTTTTTGTAGGTAACGAGTAACTAAATTAACTCCTCCTTTTTCAGTTTCTCATTGTAGAACTCAACATAGATGAGCAAAATTATTGTTTGCTAAAAAAAAAAATAATAAAATGTTGAACTTCATTTACATATTTGTTACGATCAAATGTTTTGCGTCACGTGTTTTTTTTAAAGAATAAATATTTACTTTGAATTTTATTACCTTTATATTTTCATGACACATGACATTTATTATAATTTAATGAATATTAATGTTAATGTAATATGATTTTAGATAAAATATATAAAAAGAAAACTCCTGCAGTACATTCTACGACTTACATCTTATCTAAAAGAAAGGAAACTACAAAAGTCACTGCAACCTTAGCTTAGTTACAATTCAAAATGAGTAACTGTAACTGAGTTACGTTTGAGCAAAGAAAATATAACCGTAACTCAGTTTTATATAGTAACTTGCCAAAAACGGCCGTTTTCCAATTTGCTTTTCTCTAAATTTAATCGAAATGCTCAGTTGGGTGAACACAAGAATGATTTTTATCTACGGCATAGGCCTATCCCTATATATCTGTAGTTTCTCACCAAAATCTACATGTTGGCATCTACAATAGCACATTGTTTTTTTTGTTTTTTAATACACTGTGGCAGTAAATTTACGCGTACATGTAAAAACAGATCAAATATAAGTAATTCTCTCTCTATTTTATTGTAGTATGAAGTAACGATAAATTATACTGGGGAAAAGACAACGTCTGTCAAACCTGGACACAACAGAAAACTTGTGATTACCTTTGATTGATTTGGTTTATTTTACTTCGCTTTTCTGCCACTTTTGGCTAATCGCGAAGATGACGATGAGCGATGATACAATGAAATTGATGTAGGGACACTCACAAACACCCATGCCGGGATTCGAACCCGGGGCGTCGTAGCGCGCTCTGATAACCACTCCGCCACGGAGGTGCATAGTGATTACCTCTTGCAACTATTGGTGCAGGGGTGTCTTGAAGGTACCGGTCTAGCACAGGCACCATCGACTGTAATCTAAGCTATAGCCTATAGAAAGAATGATATGTAATCGAAATTTACGAATATGGTATGAACTTAGCAATCTTGCTGTGCCGCTTGATCGAATAATTGCAAAGACGTGCAAAATATTATTTTGAGCTGGAAAGTGATGCTAACAATGCAATGGAAATTTCATTGCAAGGTGCCGGCTGAAAATACAGTGTGGTGGGGAGTCTGTCAGAATAAAATAGTCACAAAATCCCGAATTATCGGTGAAACTTCGAGACTTCTCGCCGAGTGTAGCGGTCATACCTGTTGGCAGCATCTAAACTCATTGTCATACCATCCCCCCTGTATTTACCAATAATTCTTCATGAAAACCAGTGAGGTATAAATTCAACTTAAAATAACCAATATATAAAAATAACATACTGATTAGAGATGTAATGTAGCTATTTAATTACATTCTCACACTGCGTGTACGACATACACTGTATGTAATTGTATACAAGCTATAAAAAAGTAGTGTAATAATGATAATTTGCTTTGAAAAAATGGAACAACATAAAAGTATTTTGAAATAGTGTACCTGATAAGGTTGAAAATGAAATTTTAACGTTACCACAAGCAAAAGTTGTTTAAAAATTCGATTTTTATCAAATCTTTGCACACATTCAATATTATCTCCATCAACAAATGAGGACAAAAATTGAGATTAATGGAACATGTACAATTTCAATTTAACACACTTCCAATATTCATATCAAGTGAAATGGAAAGTAAACAGGACGTAACTTAGAGCAGTCAAGTTGGATAAACCTCTAACGGTACAACATTTCTAAGTGCCTAAATTAATGCCAATCATGACAGATGATGAGCTGATGTAAAATAAACAGCAGAAAAAAACACTAACCGCTACACTGCTGAAAACACCTCTAAAAAGATATTTTGAAGTTTGTTTGTCGTTGGGTGATACCCCCGATCGGGCCGGTGGCAACCTACCATCGTGAGGAAATTGGGGAGCTCTGAGTGAGTGAGCGTAATCCGGTCGCGAAGTCTTACAACGGCTGGGGGTTGGTCGGGCCGACCACCCGCCCCCCTAGTCTGGCAGCAGATCTCCACGCCCCCCCCCCCTATAGCGCTACAGCCCAATATTGGGCCCTGGCTTACCTACCGACTGCTGGCCTCCCTCCCACGCGGACCACCGGGGGGGGGGGCGATATCCCGGATCGTTATTCAATTCGGGAGTGTAATTACTGTAGTACATAATGAACAGCCAGTCCTCAGCCAGATATGCAATACTAAAAATTAGTATTGCATATCAGAATATTTTTTTCTTGCTTGTTGATCTTTTCAATTTCATGTTTTAACGCTCAGTACTTATTGACGTGCAAACATGAGTTACCACGATTGCCGGTGGTTTTGATCCACGTGGAATTATGTAGTTTTATTATCATTATTTCAGTCACTTTTTGCACATACCAGGCGCGTTTTTTTTTTTTTTGTTGTTGTTTTTAAAAATTTTGATTTGCTTTATTTTACTTCGCTTTGGTGCCACTTTTGGCTAATTTGCGAAGATGTGGATGAGTGATGATATGATGATATTGATGAATGGACACACAAACATCCATGCCCAGGCCGGGATTCGAACCCTGGACCACTGGCGTCGTAGCGTGATGTCCTAACCACTCCGCCACGGGGACCATATATATACCAGGCGCGGATAAAAGGGGAGGGCGATAGGGGTGATTGCCCGTCCCAGATGCCAATAATAGGTTTTTGTTACTTTATATTTAATTTTATTTGTATCTAAATACTATATATGTAAACTATCCTTTATTTAATTCCAGTTCTGATTAGCCTATCTCTGCATAAAGTTGACTTAAAACATAAAACTAAAAAAAATGGACAAGCGAGGTCAGAACTGGCAGTAGATGGTCTTCGAGGTAGAGGACAGAGTTAAAATTTTGGAGCCCCATGTGACTATGACATCCGGTACCGCTTACGTCAAATGCCACACAGAGAACTTCATGATGAATTATAAATTGATTGATTGATTGAGTTGGTGTTTTAAGTCCACTTTATGAACAATAAGGCTAAACGGGACTGGACCTAAAACATAAAGTTGGATCCGAACCACTATGTGCCTCCACCGGGTATCGAACCCGTGCTGATGAATTATAAAATAAATAAATATGTACGAGGCGGTATCCAAAAGTTTTAATTATCACCATGAAATAAAAAACATAAAATAGTCACTTGCAGTGGTCAAAGTTAGTTCTTCTCCACGTAGTCTCCTCCCCGCAGAGTCACACATTTTTGCAAGCGTTTCTTCGCCTGTTTCAAGCCCTCCTTGTAGAAGTCCTCCGATTTGCTCGAAAACCACTGTTCCACTTCGAAAATGACATCCTCTCTGTCGTCAAATCGCCGACCACGAAGTGGTTTCTTCATCTCGGGAAAGAGGAAGAAGTCGCTTATCTCAAGATCAGGCAAATAAGGTGGATGGTGCAAAAGTTCATAGCCTAACCGGTGGGCGGCGACAACCGATGCTTGGGCCATATAGACGGGTGCATTGTCGGCCAGGAGACGGACGCCAGTAGTGTAATTGATACTAATATAAACCCGATAAATGATGAGGTGTTTTGACTGTATAGAAATACTTAAAACTAAGGCAAAATGTCTATAAAATTTCATTGTTACTGTGTAAAACCTACGATTTTTGTAAAAAAAAGCTTCCGAGAAAAGATGACCCCCTCAAATTGATGTGGCTATTCCTGAATTTGCCAAAATTGCTGTTTATAAATTTGTTAAAAATATGGCTTTTCTCAATATTGTTTTAACTACACTAAAAACTAATCCAAGATGCTCTTAAGAGCTACACCCACACACACTCACACACACTCACACACACCTATACTCACTCACACACACACACCTACACATACGCACACACGTCTACTTCTGGTTACTTCTATTGCATCATGTAGTGCAACAAATTATTATTCAATATTATGCAACAAATTATTAGACGTGTGTTGTTTTCTGATTGGCTGGTTATGACATCATGGGTGTCTCACTGTTTCAGATGCGGTCCGCGCTTAGGCTATTTAAAGAGTTCTTGCACTACAAATCAGTTAATATTGTGAGAATTGTTGAAGTGTATAGAGGTGTTGTTCCAGTGCTCTTCATATTTTAGCTCTGTTTGGTTTGATATACTGAATTTCTTATTATTTATATGAAACATATTTATAGTATACTGAACAAGAATCTTATATTTTGTATAAAAAAGTCTGTTATTTATTACTTCTAGTTGTAATTAGTTTATATTTAGAGTTTTGGCCTGCAGCTGTTGGAATCTGTTTCCGTGTGTTTTACAAGATCAATACATAGCACACGCTATTGGGTCACTGCCACCGACGTGCCTGTACTAACACGCAATTGAGAAAGGTCGCTGTTTTCCTGTGGATCAATACTTATTCTACCTTCGTGCACGTAAGCCATTGGCATTATAATTTGCGATAGTTTTATTAAGTATAAAATTTTGATTTGAATCCCGAGAAATCTGATATAATAAACCTAGGATAAAAATTAATAATATTAACATATTAAATATATACAATAATTATACAAAGTACACTGCTGAACCCAATTCATATTTTATATTAAATATAGAGATTTAATTTGAAGCCCAATAAATTTTATAACTAATAACAAAAATGCCAAATCAAAAATATTGTAATCAATGCAATACGAATATTTCTAGCCCCAATTGGGCTAGACACCAAAAGAATTGTGATCCAGGCAAATGCAGAACACCCACAAAAATTTGCCCTAAATGTCATAGAAAATATAGTTTGGAATATTTCTTATATAAACATAAAAATAATTGTTCTGCACAGTTTTCTACTTTATCACAGCCATCTACATCTTCATCTGGTCTAAAAAGAAAAATTGAAACCGCTATTAATTATAAACCAACAAAGCAGCTTCGCTATGCACCTATTCATAGTAGTTTTAATAACTAACTAAGTGATTACCGTTTTATATCAGAGCCAAAATGTGATATTGAGAATTTTTTAAACAATATAAATCCTGATATGCAAGCTATTCTAAATGTACAAAATGGTTCTTATAAACTGTCTTTCAAATTATTTGTACAATATAAGAAGCCAAATGGAACGAAATTTACACACCCCCACATAACAGAAACTGTAGTTATATATTCAAATACAAATTTAGACGAAATAATAAGTAGTTTGATAGATCAATTAATTATTAAACACTCTGAATTTGCCGCAAGAGAATCCGGATGGAGTTTATGTGGATCTCCACACAAGTTATATATTAATATTTCTAAATTTAACCCACTACAAGGTTCGACATATGTGCCATTACCTGCTAATATTAAAAACAAAAGAGCCGTGATTAACATAGAAAATAATGATCAGAAATGTTTTCTGTGGTGTATTTTAGCTGCTTTGTATCCAGTTTTAAATCATCCAGAAAGAATAAGTAATTATAAACAACATGAAAATGATTTTAATAATGTAATGGAGGGCTTAGAATATCCAATGTCAATTCAAAATATTGATAAATTTGAAAAAAAGGCCAGAGATATCAATGGTAAACCATTATCTATTAATGTATTTATTTGTTCCACTGGTGCTGGGAATTGCTTGATAGAACCTCTGAGAATTAGTACAGTTGATGATGATTTTGCTGTTCCAATTGATTTGCTTTTAATTGAAGGAGATGGTACATACCATTATACTTTGATACATAATCTTGAAGCTTTAGTAAGAAAACAAATAGACAAATTTAATAGAATATTCAAGTTGTGCCGAAGATGTTTAACTGTATTTGATGGTCAAAAAATGGTAAATGGAGTTCGTGAAAAAAATGCAGAAATTGCTAAAAACAAATTAATTGAACATTTAAAATATTGTGGGAACCATAAACCTGTTCATATGGTAATGCCTATGACAACTGAAAATGCCAAATTCAAAAAATTTGAAGCTTTGTTGGAACACCCAGCATATATAGTTTGTGATTTTGAGTCAAACCTGAAACCTCTTGCATTCTGCAGCCCAGATCCTGATGAAACTTCAATTACATCATACCAGCTACATGAACCTTCTAGTTTTTGTTATATAATTATACGAGATGGTGTAGCTAGTGAACCACACTTATACATGGGACCAAATGCCATCAAAGAATTTGCACATAGAATTGAAAATGAGTGCCATGACATAGCATCTAATATATTATTAAAATCAAGACCTATGATGCCTTTAAAAGAAGAACAAATTCAAAATTTTAAAAATGCAAAAAAATGTGATTGTGAATTTTCAGATACAAATATCAAGGTGAAACTCCATTCACATACAAGTGGTAAATTTTTAATGGCTCTGTGTAATAGTTGTAATATTAAGATCCAGAGACCAAAATTTGTCCCTATATTTTGCCATGGTGCATCTAATTATGATTTTCATCATCTGATCAGGTACGAGGGGTTTGACAAGCAGAATTTAAATATTTTAGCAGAAAATGATGAGAAATATAGAGCTATTAGCAAGATAATTAAAGTTAATGGTGTTCCTATTCACTTAAGATTTCTTGATTCATACAGAATTTTGTCGGCTAGCTTGGCTACTCTGGCCAGTCAATTATCTGATGATCAATTTAAAATTACTTGTGCTATGTTTCCAAATCAGGATTTGAAATTAATTAGGCGAAAAGGTGTATATCCGTATGATTATGTTACTGATTTTTCTAAATTTGATGAGTGTGCTCTGCCACCACAAAAAGCATTCTATAGTAAACTCAGGGCATCCGAAATTACTGATGAAGATTATCACCATGCTCAGTTGATGTGGGACAACTTAAAATGCCAGACATTTGGTGATTATCATAAGGCATATTTAAAACTTGATGTAACTCTTTTAGCCGATATACTTCAGGCATTTAGAAAATCTTCAATAAAAAATTATAAGCTAGATCCAATTTATTTCTATAGTGCTCCAGGTCTAGCATGGTCTGCAATGTTTTTGAATACTAAAATGGAGTTAAATTTAATCCAAGATCAAGATATGTACCTATTTATGGAACAGTGTATAAGAGGGGGCATGGTGCAATGTTCTCAGAGATATGCCAGAGCTAATAATAAATATATTTCTAATTATGATCCAGAATTGCCATCAAATTATATACTTTATGTGGATGCAAATAATTTGTATGGGTATGCTATGATGGGTAAATTGCCATATGCAGGACTTGAGTGGGTTGAAAATTTTAGTATTGAAAATCTTCAGGATTTTGATGACAGTCACTATGGTCTATTCTTAGAGGTTGATCTGACAATTCCTGAAGATTTACACAATAAGTTTTCTGATTTGCCCCCAATTTCTGAGGTTGAGTGTTCACCTAATTCTAAACAAAAGAAATTAATGATGACTCTGGATCCAAAACAGGATTATGTAATATATTACAAAAACCTTCAGTTTTTGATGCGTTACGGTGTTAAAGTAACTAAGGTTGGCAAAGTTTTGAGATTCAGGCACTCAAGATGGTTGAAACCATATATTGATACCAATACTGAGCTTCGAACATCTGCAGTAAGCCAATTTGATAAAACTTTGTTTAAATTAATGGTTAATTCAGTATATGGCAAAACTATAGAAAATGTTAGAAAGCATAGTGATGTTAAATTAGTTACCGACCCTAGCCGGAGCAAAAAATTAGTGGCAAAGCCGAATTTTAATTATAGAAGAATTTATGATGACAATATGGCACTTTTTAATATGAAGAAAACAAAAATTAAGTTTGATAAACCTATTTATGTAGGGGCTGTGATATTAGAATTAGCGAAATTACATATGTTAAAACTATATTATGATGTGTTGAAACCTTTTTATGGTAATAGTATAAAATTAATGTACATGGACACAGATAGTTTTATTCTTAATATTCAAACAGAAGATGTTTATAAAGATATATCACATCCTGAATTAATTAAATATTTTGATACTAGTGAATTGCCAGGCCATCTGAATATTCAACCCCACAACAAAAAGGTGCCTGGCAAGTTAAAATGTGAGACACTTGGCGATGTTATTGTAGGATTTGCTGGATTAAGAGCTAAAATGTATAGTTTTAAAACATGTAGTGGTGCTGTTGCTAAAAAAGCTAAGGGTATTGGTAGAGATACTGTAGATAAAGAGCTTGAATTTGAAGATTATAAAAATTGTCTTAAATCAGATAGGTTAATTAAAACATCAGAAAATAGAATTCAGAGTGTGGATCACTTGTTAACTAGCAATATTGTAAGAAAAGTAGCTCTAGACTCACATGACGATAAGAGATGTATTATATCATGTGGCATTCATACTCTACCGTGGGGACATTATGACTTGAGAAGTGGCAATCAATGCCCAATTACAGAGCATGATTTGAAATAAATAAAACATGCCAATGAATTTATTTGGATTTAAAAAAAAAAAGCTATTATGGACCTGCCGACACCAGCACCCTCTCCTGATATAATATCTAAACTAACTGGTTTGCTAATTATTCATCTCAATAGCATATTTACAGATGTTGATGATAAAACAGGTAAAACATTATACATATTTAACAATAATTTAAACCACTACCAATTACCTATAGGTGGTCAATTACAATTTATTACAACTCCCGAGGGTGATGTCAAGATTTCAGTAGGGAGAAATATTTATAGAATTAAGCACTCAAACATGATTTCTGGCACTGTATATACTGTTTCTGCTGGTGATTGTTTATATATTGAGGTCCCAGGATCCTATGACAAGCTTACACCTTTTTTATAGAATTAAGAATTAGATATTCAATAATAAATAACCCCTAAAACAAAATAAAAACAAAAATGCCTAATGATATATTCGGCTATACAAGACATGAAGATCACAGTGATGAGATTCTGATGCTTGATGTCAGAGTGAAAAAATTAAGAAGTGATTTACAAGTTTTACAAAGCACACTCAATGCCAGTCTTCAACTAGAAATTACAAATTTACAATCACAATGCATGGACCCTCTTCTTAAAATTGATTCAGAACTTAAATTATTGCTTCAGAAATATACTGATTTGGCAACATTAGATAATTTTCAAAATTTAGAGGATGCTGTAGCAGCTCTTCAAGCCAAATTAAAAACTCAGAATACCAACTCTGAGCAATTAAAACAGCAACTAGAAGAGCAGATTAGTAGTATCCAGGCACAGCTCCAAACAATTGTCAAAAGCATAAAATCACAAGAAGATTTTGATCTAGTAATTTCCACTCTAAAAGAACAGATTCAATGACTACAAATACCTAATCTGGACCCCTTGAACAATGCCATATCCGAGGTTAAAGAAAAGATTGAGAAACTTGAAAATTTTATGAACAACTTACCATCTTCTGATGCTTTGAGTGCTATAACTCGTAGTGTAGCTAACATCAAACTGCAACTTGAGACATATGAAGATTTTGGAAAAATTCAGAGTACCATAACCCACCTTGAGGGTACCATAGCAGCAGTACAAAGTGATCTGACAAATGTACAAGAAACTCTAGAATCTCGCTTGCCTGGTATTGTAGACACTCTTGTCAGTGTCCAGCAACAAATCACCAAACTTGAAAACCTCAACACCGAATCTGAGCTATCTCATTTTCATCACTTAATCGATGATATCCAAACAAAACTTGAAATTTTACAACAATCGACACCTACTCAGGCAGACATAACCCTCCTCCAAGATGCTATGCGTAGTGTGGCTGACGCTAGTGAATTAAATAGTGTGAAATTAGCACTTGAATCTTTGCAGAATACTGTATCTAATCTGCCTACATCTCAGGAACTTAAAAATATTAAAAGAGCAGTGAATCGCATACTGAAATCAGAAGATATTAAGAATATCCAGACAGAAATCAAACAGCTTACTCAGACAGTGGCCACTCTTCCAACTAATCAACATATTAATGAACTGCATGCCCTGTTTGAAGATATCAGAAGACAAGTCCATGATCTTACAGCTCAAAATTCAAAATTGGCAGTTGTTGAAAATTTACAGCAAATTGTAGCCAACATCAAGCAACAACTAGGGACCATGGAATCCAACCAAGCAAATACTCTATCTGTTTTTGCCACCCAGCTTCAAGAAATTGTGCAACAATACAAAAAACTTGCTGTGGACATAAGAATTAAACCAGGTCACGATGAGATTGTTAGGACTATCAACGAGCATCTTGAATCTGTAACAAGTAGATTGCTTACAGCAGAAAAAGAAATAACTGGCCTAATCGAGAATCCTAAGCATACAGTAATTCTTGAATTAAACAGTATCCCCAACAAAGAATATGATTCACCATTTACACCAGGTGGGAAACTGTATAAGCTGTCCCCTGCACAATTTTATTACCAGTTTTTTGTTGGAGGTACACTTAGACCAAGTAAGATCAAATATTGGCTACAACCACAAGCACACCACTACCCTATTTTATCAATAACTAATGCTGACAACAAACCAAAGGTCACCAATATAGAGTTAGAGGATTTTACAGATCCCAATACATTAGAAACATCTGATGCTGAAGATGATGGATCTTTGGAATTTAAAATACAAATAGGAGACAAATTATATTTAGAAAATCCTGTAGTATCAGCTGCTGAACACCCTATAGTTGCAATATTCTTGTTTACATACTATGTCTAGACAAATTATTGTTGATGAATTACACAAACCAGCCAGACGTAACTATAAGCGACTGCCAGTGGTTACAAAAGGCATAGATGATTTATGGCAGTGTGACTTGGTGGAAATGGCCCCTCGCCTAAAGGCGGGACAGTTGAAAAACTTAGACAAGATCAACAAAGGATACAAGTATATACTTACTGTCATAGATACATTTTCAAAATTTGCCTGGGCTATGCCACTCAAATCTAAGACTGGAAAATGTGTTACAGAAGCTTTTAGGACAATTATAATTCAGAGTGGAAGATCACCACGCTATCTACAAACAGATAATGGCAAAGAATTCTATAATTTGGTGTTCCAACAATTTATTAAAAACCATTCAATAAAACATTACTCGAGTTACAGTGATCTCAAGGCCTCTATTGTAGAAAGATTTAACAGAACTCTAAAAAATCATATGTATAAACAATTTACCCTTCAAGGTAATTATAAATGGCTCAGTATCCTACCAGAACTTTTAGATAGATATAACAACTCAGTTCACACCACAATCAACATGAAACCCTCTGAGGTAACTTCATCTGATGAGCAAAAATTGATCAGTACTGTTTGTTATCCTAGATACCAGCCAACAACAAGAAAAGCCAAATACAAGGTAGGTGATCAAGTAAGAATCAGCAAATATTCAAAAGAGGCTTTACCAGAAACTGGAGCACTGAATTATTTACAGTGGTTCAAGTTAAACCTGGGACCCGTAACACATATATAATAAAAGATCACCAAGGAGAAATTCTCAAAGGCCGATTCTATGAAGAAGAACTCAGCAAAACTAAACAGCCAGACACATATCTTATAGAAAAAGTCATTCGCAAAAAAGGCAACAAAATACTGGTCAAATGGCTAGGACTCCCAGAACACAGTTGGATCGAGGCAGACAAAATGATACTATGAACACCTGGGATGGTATAAAAAGACTACCAGATCCTGAACAGCAGACTAAGAGAAATGGCAATCTACTACCTGATAATATTAGATGTCTTATTGTTGGACCATCGGCCTGTGGTAAAACTACACTAATGATTGATAATTTTTTATTGGCACCTAACTGGTTAGACCGGAAAAATAGGCATTTGTATGTCTTCTCTAAGAGTTTAGAACAATTAAAACACCAGCAGTTGATGAAGTTATATGATGGACTGGATATAGCCACTTTTGAATCAGATGTTAAACCTCTTCATGAATGTCTCGATAACTCTGTTGTTGTATTTGATGATATTATATTAGAAAACCAAAACAAGGTTAGAAATTTCTTTACACAGGGCCGACACAAAAACATAGATTGCTTCTACCTGGCACAGACTTTTTCTAAAATACCAAAACAGTTGATAAGAGACAACAGCAATTTTATATGTGTGTTTCATCAAGACCATACTAACCTCAAACACATACATGATGAATATGTAGGTGGTGACTTGAGCTACAATATTTTTTCTAAATTTTGCAGTAGGTGCTGGAATCAGGATAGTTATGGGTTTGTCACAATTGATATGACAAGAAAACCTAATAGTGGTAAATATAGAAATAAAATTAACGATTTTCTAGATATTGAAACATATATAAATAACCATGAAAAGACCAATTATTGATGATCTTAAATTAAGAGACTATCTTGTAAAAAGATTTAAGGGATGGAAAGTAGAGAACAGAGGTATCTATGAACAACACAAGCGCACAGAACAGCCGATTATTGATGCTATTAGTGAACTAGGTAAAAATATCAAAACTGTTACAGAGCAAAATCAAAATTTGATTACAGAGCTTGTACCTGTAGCTGCTAGGAACATATTAGATTATCCAATCACCCCCACTTTCTAGTATTCATACACCTAGTCCTGTTGCTCCTCGAAGAATTGAAGCTACTCAGGATCCTATTGAATTGGGTCTTCTTGCTCAAAAATATTTAAGTACACCTAAAGACAACAAAGATGAGGTTTTTGGTTTATATGCCGACACAGAACTTGATGGTAGCATCATACATAGAATTGGCAATTTTAGGGTAACATTTATGGGAGATGATTTGATAGTATATTCAGAATCTCATCTTGGAGAAAGAGGTGGTTTTGTTAAGTATCCTGGAACACCTGGATTGTGGGAACTGATGACTCGTAAGAGACCTGGCAGCTATACAGATCAAGACTATGAGCATTACAAAGAAATATTAATAAAATCAGATGCTCTATACCAGAACAATGATCCCACACAAAAAAGAGTCAAGTCTAGCAGTGGAGCAAAATACAACTTAATCAAGCCCATATGGTCACAGATCAAGACTGGTAGTGGGATCAAACAGTACAACACATTGCCTAAAGAATTTGTTTGGGTTGACGATGTCAGGAAACTTGTAGATAGGTTGCTGGTGATAGCTGGGGAAGAAAATGCCGGTAACCACAATTTTTACAATGAAAAGGTTGGAATTATGGACATGATAAGCACCAAATTGTCTAATTTTATAGTAAATGACACTAAGGGCATTGGATATCTTATAAAAATTATTAATACTCTACCACCTAAATTTTGGAATATCTCCGAGGGTCGAGGGCTATTTAATGACATCATAAACAAGTTGCCATTTGAGCTACACATACCAGGCTATCAGTATTGTGGTCCCGGTACCAAACTAGACCATCGACTAAACAGAGGTGACCCTGGTGTTAATCCTCTAGATGCTGCTTGCAGAGACCATGACATAGCATACAACACACATACTGATCTTGATAGGCGACATGTTGCAGACAAAAAATTAGAAGATGCTGCATTTGGTAGATTTGTAAGCAAAGATGCTTCTTTAAGTGAGAGAATAGCAGCATTGGGGACCACCATAGCTATGAACACCAAACAAAAACTGGGGTGGGGGTTGTAATTGAGTAACTAAATTAGCTACAACTTAATTGAACTAGTTAATCCCAGAATATGTATATAATAAACCAAAAAAATGAAGGCCAAAAGTGTTATGTATCAGATACCTTATGCAGGTCTTAAATCTCTTAAAACTATTGATAGTCTTCTAACCAAAAAGCAGCGCAAGAAGAAAAGTTCTTGTCTTGCCAAGGGACATGGTATGAAATTGTTACTTAGTACCCCACAATTAAAAAAATTACAGCAATCTAGAAAAAAATCACATATAGGTGGATTCATATTTAGTATCCCAGCTATTTTAGCAGCTCTCGGCGCAGTTGGTAGCTTGGCTGGGGGATCGGCTGCCATAGCAAAAACAGTAATAGATGCCAAGAAGAATAAGGCAGAATTAGATGAACAAAAGCGCCATAATCTGGCTATGGAAAAAAAAGGCAAAGGTGTTAAGAAAGTTATGAATAAGTTAAAAAAAACAAGAGCCGCTTACCAACCAAGATATTGAAGCTTTAATCAAACCACTGGGCATCAAACATTTTAAAGGAGTATACATGTCCGATTCTTTACCAGAACAACCACTCAAAAAAGAGTGTGGCATAGTTAATTTGGATAAGTACAAAAATCAGGGCACTCACTGGATCTGTTATCTTAAATATTTAAACAATGAGGCATTTGTGTTTGATTCATTTGGAGGTGTTCCACCTGAGAATTTAGTAAAATATCTAAAATCAACTAATCTTTATTATAATAATACCCGTATTCAAAATTTCAAAGATATTAATTGTGGACATATATGTTTATCTCTTCTTAGATATCTGTCTCAAATAAATAAACCATCAATTGAAAATTTTCAAAAAGCTTTGTCGTATCTAAAACATCATGGGAGTATTCCATCTCACCAGCCAAAATTCAATATTGAAACTTAAACTACATGATGATATAGTATATCCCAAAACAATAGCTCTCAGAGCATTCTATGGCATGTACTTGATACCTAATATTACACACCACAACAACACAATTGCAGTTGGTGACCAAAAAATTGTCATTACTCCAGGCCAGTATAATTTGTCTACTTTAAATGCTCAGTTACCTAGAGGTATATTGTTAACTCAAAATTATGTTACTCACAGAGTAGAGATTGTGTCTGCTACAGAAACAGTAGATCTGGGTACTATAGGAGAGCTATTAGGATTCGAAAACAACACAAAACTTGAACCAACCATTAAACACACTGCTATTAATATACCTAAATTCTTAGCCATAGAAACTCTAAATATTCACTGTAATGTAGCCGAGGGTATGATCACCAAATCAAATGGCATAGGCACTCACAAACAAACTGGCATTATTGCAACATTCAAACCTAACTCTGAATTCATGGAACCGATCATCTACACTCCATCGCCAACATTATATTTTCCTGTGTGCCATAATAGAATCGATTATATTGAGTTGATGGTCACTAATGAAAAAGAAGAATTAGTTGATTTTGCTGGAGCTACAACAACTGTTATCATAGAAATTAATATTTAAATAAAAATACATACAAAAAATAAATAAATAAATAAAATGGAAAATATTGAGAGTTATGAGCTACAATCATTCCCTCCAAACCGGAGGACTTTTGCAAATTTAAATCAAGCCAACACAGAGATTGAGATTGACCTTGATGTAGGGGATGGCTTTATACACCCTCACAGAGCAGACCTATACATAAAATTTGATGTTGTCAAGCTCGATGGTACTGATTATCCGGCTAACACAAATATAAGACTGGTAGACAATTTTGTGCCACATCTGTTCTCTGAAATCGAGATTAGAAAACATGGTGCTGTTATAAACAGAATAGACTATCCTGGTATTACATCTACTGCTTTAGCCACACTAAAATTATCCAAGACCAAGGCCTCATACTACAAAATAGGTGGATTTGAGGCTGGTGATAAAATAATATCTAAGAGTCACACAGTACTGTTTCCTATGCGCCTGTTGCCAGGATTCTTCTCAGATTACAAAGAAATTATGTGGAAGAGTGGTTTAAGAATTACATTTAGAAGAGCTGCCAATGATGATAATGCTTTGATGAGGTACAGTACATTAAATTCTACTGGGGCAGCTCTGCCTAATACCCTACCTGATGAAGGCAAATGCCTTATTCAGACTATGGAGCTAAGAATTCCAGTAGTTGAATATGAGGCTAGTTATGCTCTTAAATACAAAGCAGATATCCTAAAAAATCCACAGGTACCTTTACAATTTTATACATATCAATGTGTACAGAAGCCTGCCACTGGTAGCTATTATGAATTTGATGCTACAAATTCATTCTCCAGTATACAATATGACATGCCAGATTTTGTGGTGGTACTGTTTCAAACTGGAAGACACAATAATCAAGAAAAAAATTCAAGTAAATTTGATAACTGCAACATCAAGAACATTTATCTTAAAAATGGCAGAAATGAGGTGTTCCCTAGAGAAGGTTATAATTTAAACATGTCCAAGGATGATTTCCTCAAATTATATGAAGCATTTACAGCATTCAAAAGGGTTACAATTGGGAATACTGACATGTATTACTCACCAGATGAATTCAAAACACAGAGACCTATGTTTGTCATCAACACCTCAAAAAGGAAACAGGTTGTGGTTAATGACAGGACAAACATTAAAATTATCTGTGAATTCCATGATACACTTCCTGATGACACCATACGTAGTGTTATTCTTATAGGTGAAAAATCATATGTTTATGATGTAAGAAATGAGAGAGTCACAGAGCAATTCTAGAAGACTTTTGCATATTATATTGTGTTTAGTATTAGATAAACAAGTTGAGTCTGGTTTTGAATTAAAATATTTAGAATGTTACAAGTCAACATATTAATTCTCTGAACTTAAACCGGAAGTGGACCGGAAGTGGACTGGAAGTGGACCGGAAGTGGATTGGAAGTGGACCGGAAGTAGATAGGAAGTAAATATGTATGGGTAAGTATGTGTGTGTGTGTGAGTGAGTATAGGTGTGTGTGAGTGTGTGTGAGTGTGTGTGGGTGTAGCTCTTAAGAGCATCTTGGATTAGTTTTTAGTGTAGTTAAAACAATATTGAGAAAAGCCATATTTTTAACAAATTTATAAACAGCAATTTTGGCAAATTCAGGATTAGCCACATCAATTTGAGGGGGTCATCTTTTCTCGGAAGCTTTTTTTTACAAAAATCGTAGGTTTTACACAGTAACAATGAAATTTTATAGACATTTTGCCTTAGTTTTAAGTATTTCTATACAGTCAAAACACCTCATCATTTATCGGGTTTATATTAGTATCAATTACACTACTGACGCCTTTGCTGTTCATGCAACGACGTTTTTATTTCAATGCATCACGCAGTTTCTCCAGAAGGTTGCAGTAGTAATCGCTGTTGAGGGTCTCGCCCTTCGGAAGGTAATCGGTTAAGATTACCCCGTGGCTATCCCAAAAAACGTACAGCATCACCTTCCCGGCAGATTTCTGGACCTTCGCCTTCTTGGGAGGGGGGGGGGGGATGGATGTTTCCACTCCTTGCTCATTTCTTTGGTCTCCGGATCGTAGAGGTATACCCAGCACTCGTCCATAGTGACGAGACTAGCAAAAAAAATCGTCTTCATTCCGCTCCAACAGAGTCAAATTTTGCTGGGAAAAGTCGTGGCAAGTTTGCTTTTGAAGAGGTGTCAACAAGCGAGGTACCCAGCGTGCAGACACCTTATTCATGTGCAACCTCATGAATAATCCTCCACACACTTCCGTAACTTAGTCCAGTCTCCGCCATCACTCTTTCCATGGTCCATCTTCTGTCGTCGAGGATAACGGCCTCCACTTTCTTCACCATGGCAAGATCATTCTTGATTGAGTGTCTACCTGCTCGTGGCTCGTCTGTCAGGGACATGTGACCACTTTGAAAGTTCCTCTTTCACCTCACAACCGTGTCATATGATGGGCATTCATCCCCATACACAGCTTTCATTTCGTCGTGGATTTGGTGTGCGTTGTTTCCCTTCCAATGGAGGAACTATATGACACTTCGGGCTTCAATTTTGTTCATCATGCAGGTTGATGTCTTCTACAGCCTGTGGAAAGAAAACTACGTTAGACAAAGATTTGATATTTGCACAAGTATGCATGGCAATGACACTGATTATGCACAAAAGTTTCATGTAAATATCTCTATAACTTCTTTATTATAATTAAAACTTTTTGATACTCCCTCGTACAATGAAATAGAAATAAGAATAACTAAGAATGCAAACTATATTTGACGCGAAACGTACTGCTGCCCGAGAGAGGCAGAATAGCGACTTTAAATAGTTGAATACAATAGCGTTTACATAGGAATATATAAACTCTTTTGCGCGTGTATACGAGGAGATGCATGCGTACAAGGTGAGTATGTAATTTCTGGGCACATTGGACAGATAGAATCATTACACACATTGCCAATGTAACATCATAAAAACACACTAGGTGAGCTGAATGAATGTGGTGCCTCGCTAGATGAATGCCTAGAAAATTGTAAATGGGCGAGTGAGGACTTGTTTCGGAAGTATCTTCATTTCAGGTAACCTTTGTATGAATTATTTCGTGGTACGAGCCACATATTATGAGCCACTAAAAACAACTTCCTGTTTGACGTTAACGTAATTTCATAACAGGTCAACAACGTATAATAACAATTCATCCATTTATTAAATGTATAAACAGGATATCGTTGGGACAAAAAAATTGAAAATATGTAATTAGGCGAGACTGGGGCACATTTGGACACTGTACTAATTTTAATGCGTTATTTCATAGTCAAAATTGTTTCCTTACTTTTTATCAGAAAATATAAACAAAACAGTCTTCTAGTACATGTAAACATTATTATGCACAAAAATCAAAGCAATTTTCCAAGTTAAATGTCTTAAACAGAACATCGATAATATGTTCAAATATGCCTCATGTATGGAGTACATTTGAACAGACATGGGGCACTTTTGAATAATGTCTTGTTTTTAATAATCTTATTGGACACCAAATGTTTAGAATATACTAATATTTTACATGAGCTTCGTTTCTAAAATGCTGAAATCGAAATCAAAGCACTTCAGCGCTTGATGGCTGGAAATCTTTAGACAATGGGCATGTTCCGAGCTCTGTAAATGTCGATATACGTAATATTCTTCGTCGTAAATTAGCTTAAATAGGCGGCGGCTGTTTCTTAAAGATACTAGATCGTGAATAGTGATGTGCTTTCCAGGATTGACTGTCATCTAGTCGTTTTGTGCCACTCGTAGTTTTCCCCATCAGGCCAACACCTAGGGGTTGGAGACGATTCGTTCAATGAACATGATACTAGAACTATTCTATTCTCCAGTGCTCGAATTGAAGAAATTGTAGTGCCGGATAGTAGTGGTTGAATACGCCAAGGCCTGTTGCTGTTTAATATTCATAATTATTTGCATGTACTTATAATTTATTTGCATGTACTTATAATTTATTTGCATGTATTTAGAATAAATTTGCATATTAATAGAATAATTTATATTTATGTATTTGCATATTTACAACTTTTATAAATTTTTAATTATTTATTTTATGAAAAATATGTAAATATAAGATAATTAGCGTTATTATATGTTATGCATATGATTTTATGTTTATTACTGTAAAGTATGTAATGTATAAAACGATAGTAATTAATGTTTATAATATTGAAAATAAGTTTTTATGGTTTATGAAACGCTATTGCGTAAGGGTACGAAAGAAGACGGTCCCGGTACTCGAACCCCGGATATGTAGCTACTGCTAATAATTATAGTGTACTAAGGAATAATGTTATATGCTATGATAGAAGTTGATCCCAGACGCTAGACAGGAGACGATGAACTCCGGGCAGGTAGACAACAAAGGAATTTGGGGAATGTGCGGTCAAGGTCAAATGACGTCAGAACGCCAGATCAAAGAAAGAACCTGTTTGACCAATTAGGAAACGCGTCGGCAGATTTCCAGAACTGATTTTTCCAATGTCAACTAGAACGCAAAAACAGAGGAAAGGTATGCAACACTGTAGCACAGGACAAGGGAGGGATTGAACGAGACAACAAAGGATGCGCGGTCAAGGTCAATTTTTTGAAACTGCGCGTCGCTTGTAGAACCTGTTTACGCCGCCAATTAATATTCCGCTCAGGGTTGCCCCCCAGAGCACTGGATGCTTAAGCATGGGGGTTAGGGTAGAACGCTTGCATGTTAGAACATGTTTCTGTCAAAATAGCCCAAGGTTACCCAGAACACAAGAAAAAAGGATTTTGGGATACCCAATTAGATTGGAGCGAGACTTTTATTTTGAACAAGGAGAACGAAGCGTAAGGGTTTTATTTGAACTAGGAAGAAGGGAAAAGCTATCGGGGACTGGACCTAAAGTTTCACTATTTGCCTTTATCACGCGGTGTCGAACCTCGGACCCTTTGATTATTGATTTAGCTAGTAAATTTATGTTACTACGTGCTTTTTTAATTATAAATTTGAGTTCATTTTTAACAAACTTTAACTTTATGTCTAATATTTTACAACTTCTTATGTATTTTACTCAAATAACAGAATTTAAACGATTCTAGCAAGAGTTTTTGTTATATGTTGGACACACAAAGTGTGTCTTGTCAAGATATTTTCTATTATTCTCCAAGTTTATGCTCTTTTTTTACCAAAATAACACGACTTATTTGATTCAGGTAAGAGTTTTTATTATATTTTGGCCTCACAAAGATATTTTTCCAACTTTTAAAGTATTATTTTACAAGTTTATATCTATTATTACTCAAATAACACAATTCAATCTGTTCAGGAAAGACTTTTAATTAGATTTTCGACACACAAAGTGTGTTTTTTCAACTTTTACCTGTTTATTTCACAAGTTCATCTTAATTTTTACTCAAATAACACTTTGTTTTAACAATTCATGCAAGATTTTCTATTATATTTTGATCACACAAAGTGTGTTTCGTCAAGTTTTACCCTTTTATTTCACAGGTTTATCCTAAAATTTACTCAAATAACATGATTTGAACGTGTTTTTTATTGCATTTTGGACGCACAAAGTATGTTTTGTCGAGTTTTGTCTGTTTATTTTACATGTTTAGGCATATTATTACTCAAATAACACGATTTAAATGTGTTTCTAGTTACATTTTGGACGCACAAAGGGTGTTTTGTCAAATTTTATTATTTTATTTACAGGATTAGTAAAATGTTCTATTTATTTTGCTTTGCATCTCACATTCACTAATTTTTAACTTAGAGTTTAGTATTTATTTAAAACTTTTCAAAAACACTATAGAAAAAGTACTTTTAGCTCAAATTTAAACCACAGAATATATTATTATATTATTATTTCTACTACTATTAGAGGAGAAGGTCTAAATATGGGCGAAGGTTTAAATATGGGTTTTGGAGTTATCAGCGCTTCCGGGTGCTGCAGCCTGGCAGCGGCTATGGGAACTGGTTATATGTCAAGGTTGCGGCGCCAATACGCAAGAGAAAGTGGTGGTTAGTTTCGGCCTTGGACGCTGTTATAGAATTGCGACCCTTGAAAACTTTTTGCAGGTATGTTCTAACTCAGCGTTTTCAGAATTCTCCTCTGCTTTGTATAGGTTTTATAATACCATGATTTGTTTGTGAAATATGTACCACAGAGAGGGATAATAAATTGAAGAAGAAAAATAGCTTGATGGTCGAAATATGGGCTATGACATGAGGTCTAATGTTGAGATCACATTTTCAACAAATATTTGGATGTTTTTCTTAATTTTGATTTTTTCCAAACAACAGATTATTCATAAATATGAATTTTATAATCTTTTAGCGATAAATGACTGTTTTTTTAAAATTTTAATTGTTTTTGTGATATTGCCACTAGAGGCCCATATTTAGATCACGGTTTTGAAATACATCATTTTACCATATTTTTGTAAATTGCTGTTATTTTTTTAAAAAAAATATGGAGACCGTCTATACTTTAGCATGCTATTACATTTAAGTATATATTTCATAGATATGCATTTTAAAGTCAGGTGCTTGATATATTAATTTTTTCCTCCGAAAATGATAACATAAAAAGGGGGCTCATATTTAGACCTTCTCCTCTACTATTATTTTTATTATTATTATTATTATTAAGGTTTACTGATTTCCACTATGCTATTTTTTGTTTTGTATTTCTATATTAATTTGGGGCATGTTACGCCTGCTACGTAGGAAGTATTGGCGGATATCGACGAACGTAGTTCAGTGGATTGTTGCACATGGCAGCACCCACGAGCCGAGAAATGATGGTATCCGATATTGGGCGGGTACCTGATATTATGGCAGTTTATCTTACTGTTTTTTACCTAAGTTTGTGAATTAAATATTAGTACATTTTGTCAAATTAAAAAATATATACCTATTTCTTTGGTATTTGTACTATAGTCAATGAAAATGTTACTAAAACTTGGCTAGTAGTTTGTGCGTTCACAGTAAATCTGAGAGTTTTAGCTGTATTTGTCCGTAACTGGATATAAGTTTAACTGAATATAAGTGTAACTTGTTAATCTCACCAAACACTATCTTTACCTCAATTTTGAAAGCTAGCTGAACTTTTCCGTTTTGAATTACATATAGTAAAGGCCTCTATAGTGGTAAAATACACCCAGTGTGTAAAAATTTGAAAATGTTGTCTCCTTCTCTGTGGATCCAGACCAAGAGTGTTCTGAAGTGTTTCAATATATTTCTTAACATAACTAACTTTTCAAGATAAGAATACCTTATGCCCGGATAGCTTAGTTGGTATAGCGTTAGGCTTTTAACCTATCTGTCCAGGGTTCAAGTCCCTGTCTGGGCGGTTACAATTTTTAAATTTTGTCATCGGATCTTGTGCAGAATAGATACAAAATATGTTTACAGTCTAAGAGATTATTATTTATCTTCAAATTTCTCAAGTAAGCTTTTAAGTTTCTCAAATATCAGCATCTTTAGCTAACAGTACAGCAAAACCAGTATTATTTTGATAGAAATGTTCTGATGTTAAAACCTACACCTACTGTAATATCTCTGTGGTATTAACTTATATGCAGCCCATAACTTTTGGAGCTATTTCTCCTCCGTTACATTTCCTCGCCATTTATCCTTAGCGTCGCGATTAGCCTCAGAAGCAAAAAAAGCGAAATCTTATATTTGTTCTTTTTATATCTCTGAAACCACCTATACTATAGAACTACATTTCTTGCCGTCTTCCTGTTTGATCTGTTAAAAAATCCAGTCAATAAAAATATACTTACATAGAAAAATCTGTTTTTGACATACTTAAATCAGGTAATCTGCTTTTGCGTAATTTCTCAGAAATATAGACAATCATAGTTCTTGATACATTTACCACCTGATATAGTATAAATCAAAATCTAGTTAGTGTTGGCCTGTGTGCATTTGATACATATAGTTACTTGAAAAAGCAAATATTAGGTGTGTAAAGGATAGCCTTCTTGTGAAACAGTAAAAAATCAACCTTATTTCCTCGTAACATTAGCTGTAAATGCTTCTTGCAGACTAATAGGGCTCTGGCGTGTGAGCCTACGTTACCTACAATCCTCTGTAAGGTTCGTGTTGTCCTATAAATTGTTGATATACATGCTCAAAAGCTTAGTTACAGCCTAAGCTTTTAGCTTCAATCAGAGGATTTTAGTACTCAGACAGTGATTGCAGCCTCATATAATAAAGCAAATGCAAATAACCCGAGTGTTGATGCACCCAAGAAAACCAGCAATATTTTAAAATGCCTTGAAAAGGGCAATAAGGCTAAATTATTATTCTAGCATAAAGAGAAAAGTTTGGCAAGTGGACCTATGGTCCATATAGTCGTCTGTGAACTTCGTCTTGTCCTGTGAATTGTCAATATATTGATAAATGGTTATATTTAAGGGAGAAAAGAAACAATGCTGGTAAGCGTCCAGTTATGGACCCCTCGGTAAAGGGATTTCAGTCCTCATAGACACATAATTATTTTAGTTGCAGTAAAAGTTTGGCCTTATATAATATATCAAGTACAAATAGTCAAAATGTTAAACATTTCATGTAATTTATCCAGTAATCCTTAGCTAAAAATAAAATAACAACGTTACAAATATAAAAAATAAGAAAGCTATGATATTCTAGTGGCACATAATAAGTATAAAATATACTTTTAAATACTCTGACAGATAGTTTTGGGTTACCTGAGATCGAAATTTTGAAGCCCTCTCTCCTGCATAAATAGCCTCTAGAATTCACTAGCCTCAATAATATTGGGAACATGAGATAAAAAGCAGATGGAGAGTGGTGCTGATCGCATCATCTCCAAAATAGCAAAAACAAAAGTATATGGAGCCCTACCTCATATATTTAGGACACTTTATCTAGTATAACAGTAACAAAATACTCAGCAAACTCTAAAATAAACAAACTTTCCTACGTAGCAGGCGTAACCTGCCCTAAATTAATATAGAAATACAAAACCAAAAATAAAATAGTGGAAATCAGTAAACCCTAATAATAATAATAATAATAGTAATAGTAATAATAATAATAATATATTCTGTGGTTTAAATTTTAGCTAAAAGTACTTTTTCTATAGTGTTTTTGAAAAGATTTAAATAAATACTAAACTCTAAGTTAAAAATTAGTGCATGTGAGTTACAAAACAAAATAACGGAACATTTTACTAATCCTGTAAATAAAATAATAAAATTTGACAAAAACACCCTTTGTGCGTCCAAAATGTAACAAGAAACACATTTAAATCGCGTTATTTGAGTAATAATATGCCTAAACATGTAAAATAAACAGACAAAACATACTTTGTGCGTCCAAAATGCAATAAAAGACACGTTCAAATCATGTTATTTGAGTAAATTTTAGGATAAACCTGTGAAAAAAAAGGGTAAAACTTGACGAAACTCACTTTGTGTGATCAAAATATAATAGAAAATCTTGCATGAATTGTTAAAAAAAAAGTGTAATTTGAGTAAAAATTAAGATGAACTTGTGAAATAAACAGGTAAAAGTTGAAAAAACACACTTTGTGTGTCGAAAATCTAATTAAAAGTCTTTCCTGAACAGATTGAATTGTGTTATTTGAGTAATAATAGATATAAACTTGTAAAATAATACTTTAAAAGTTGGAAAAATATCTTTGTGAGGCCAAAATATAATAAAAACTCTTATCTGAATCGAATAAATCGTGTTATTTTGGTAAAAAAAAAGCATAAACTTGGAGAATAATAGAAAATATCTTGACAAGACACACTTTGTGTGTCCAACATATAACAAAAACTCTTGCTAGAATCGTTTAAATTGTGTTATTTGAGTAAAATACATAAGAAGTTGTAAAACATTAGACATTAAGTTAAAGTTTGGTAAAAATGAACTCAATTTTATAATTAAAAAAACACGTAGTAACATTAATTTACTAGCTAGATCAATAATCAAAGGGTTCGAGGTTCGACACCGCGTAATAAAGGCAAATAGTGAAAACTTTAGGTCCAGTCCCCGATAGCTTTTCCCTTCTTCCTAGTTCAAATAAAACCCTTACGCTTCGTTCTCCTTGTTCAAAATAAAAGTCTTGCTCCAATCTTATTGGGTATCTCAAAATCCTTTTTTCTTGTGTTCTGAGTAACCTTGGGCTATTTTGACAGAAACATGTTCTAACATGCAAGCGTTCTACCCTAACCCCCATGCTTAAGCATCCAGTGCTCTGGGGGGCAACCCTGAGCGGAATATTAATTGGCGGCGTAAACAGGTTCTACAAGCGACGCGCAGTTTCAAAAAATTGACCTTGACCGCGCATCCTTTGTTGTCTCGTTCAATCCCTCCCTTGTCCTGTGCTACAGTGTTGCATACCTTTCCTCTGTTTTTGCGTTCTAGTTGACATTGGAAAAATCAGTTCTGGAAATCTGCCGACGCGTTTCCTAATTGGTCAAACAGGTTCTTTCTTTGATCTGGCGTTCTGACGTCATTTGACCTTGACCGCACATTCCCCAAATTCCTTTGTTGTCTACCTGCCCGGAGTTCATCGTCTCCTGTCTAGCGTCTGGGATCAACTTCTATCATAGCATATAACATTATTCCTTAGTACACTATAATTATTAGCAGTAGCTACATATCCGGGGTTCGAGTACCGGGACCGTCTTCTTTCGTACCCTTACGCAATAGCGTTTCATAAACCATAAAAACTTATTTTCAATATTATAAACATTAATTATTATCGTTTTATACATTACATACTTTACAGTAATAAACATAAAATCATATGCATAACATATAATAACGCTAATTATCTTATATTTACATATTTTTCATAAAATAAATAATTAAAAATTTATAAAATTTATAAATATGCAAATACATAAATATAAATTATCCTATTAATATGCAAATATTCTAAATACATGCAAATAAATTATAAGTACATGCAAATTAATTATGAATATTAAACAGCAACAGGCCTTGGCGTATTCAACCACTACTCCGGATAACCACTACTGCCCAGACTGATAATATGCCACCCAACATATGTCATTTTGTTAATTACCATCATTGTTGTTGCCACTGCTTGACCACTCTCGAATAGATCCTTTTGAATTTTGCGGTTTTGAGTGAACATAAAAAATATATATCCATGGAAGATTTAAAGTGCAATGACTATCTTTTTCCACAACATCGTGAAATGCAAGCTCAAATTTATGACTCAAACAGTTAATGACTGTCATGCCATCTCAAATAAGAATACACATCAGAGGGGGGAGGGGATTTTCTTTTCCTGGTTGGGAATGAAAATATAAATGTAGTGCCGGGGATGAAGAGAGTAGAAGGGGGAAATTCCCTGACTTCTCCCCTTCATTTCATACACTGCTCTTCTCTTTTGCAAACAAAATAGCATCAAGCTTGCAATGGCACTCATGGCTATCCATTAGTAAAATAGTTGTCCTCCTTGCTACGTCTAGCATGTTTCTTAACATGTTCAAGACATTTTGTAAACAAAGCTTCTGTCATCCATGAACTACATGGACTGTTCGCTATTTAAAATCACGTGAAATGCTTTAGTTAATATTTTTATTGTGAACTTACGGGGAACTCCGATCACTGTTCAAATGTTCATCGAAAATGCTGTTCAAATGTGCCCCGACAGGGTTGTTCAAATCTACCCCATAGGACTATGACAGACAAATCCACGCTTCATAGGAAAAAGATAATAGATTCATACGTTTTACAATATTGGCACATAAAACCTATCCATAAGCAATAATATTGATTGATTGATTGATTTGCTTTATTTTACTTGGCTTTTTGCAACTTTTGGCTAATTTGCGAAGATGGAGGGAGATTAGTGATGATGTGATGAAATTGATGAATGGACACTCACGAACATCCATGCCCAGGCCGGGATTCGAACCCGGGACCCCTAGCGTCGTAGCGCGATGTCCTAATCACTCCGTCACGGGGGCCGACCATAAGCAATAATATTCTATAATCAAACTCACCTCTTGACTTTCTACGTGGTTGTCATCTTCTTACAACTTTTGACGAGAAAATTTACTTTTCGAGGACTTGAACACTCGTTCTCACCTGAATGTTCTCACTGATGAATGGCCCGACTACCGGCTGACAGCGTATCTGCAGCATTGTCATCTACTATCACTGCTGTCATCTCCACACAATTTCTTCCATTTGCCGGTGAAATTCATGATGTTCAAATATGCGCTAGTCTCCCCTAGTTCTTATGCATTCTCTTTTTCGGATCCAGTTTAATAGTTTGGTGAGAAGAATAGCATCTAAAGTAGGGCTACACACATTCTCGATCTCAGTAGAAGTACTGACGAGTTGATCAACATAACACCTCGATATCCCCATTAACCCCAAGTTCCAAGTCATGGTAGTCTGGGCGAGTCCCAGAGGTACCTATGCAGTGACGACAACATTCCATACGAGATCGTCCATCCCGGGAATCTAACCCAGATCCTATCTCCACAAACACACACTACACACAACATACACAAACACACACATAGGGATATTGCCTAAGAACCTTCTTGCAAATCATGTTATCATTGTTAATTCGCCACTGTTTGTTCTCTAATATACTACCAAGGTTCTTGCATGCTGTCGGAAGCACATCACATCACCAACCAGACGGGGTAGATCACGTGTCTTGCGTTTAACAGGTGTTTGATTTCATGGTTGTACGTACATAAGTCAAGTGTCAGGTGGCACATCATTGGACTCATTCATGGTCGCATTTGTTGTCATAAAAGGCAAGGAGAAACTGGTATGGAGAAAACATGTAATTCAAGTATGGTACTCTTTGGAAGAGAAAATCCGAAATACAGAGTAGTAGTGAATGAAACAAAGTACCTGGAAGCATCAGAAAACAATCGACACTAACCCATTTCTTGTATTTTTTTCTTAATATTGTTTTTCACACACACACACACACACACACACAGGGGTGTCCACAGGGGGGAGATAATGGGGCGGCACCCTCAACATTTGGGGTGGGGGGAGTTTTTCCTTTAAATAATATAAAATTCAAATTACAGGGTGGCGAATATTGTATCTACCAATTGATTTGGCAACCCTGACAGAATGCACGTGCGTATGAGTGGCATACCTCCATCCATGGAAAGTTGGGAGTCTGGGCAATTTGCACCGGCAATTTGCCGATGCAGACGCGGATTGAGGCGGTGGAAGCCTTCATCCAAACAGGTACCAGGCACTGCGGCTGAACAGTGAAGAACGCCATGCACCTGTTCCAGAGACATACAGCATTCTGAGGTGGGTTAGACAGTGGAGAGTCACGGGTGTTATGAACCATCAGTCGCCGTGAAATACGCGATATTCCACAGTATATGTTGAGACGCACGGCATGAAAGCCTTCGCGCTGGTGGCAACCCACCATCGTGAGGAAATTGGGAAGCTCCGAGTGAGTGAGCGAACCCGGTCAAGAAGACCTACAACAGCGGCTGGGGGTTCGTCGGGCTGATCACCCGTCACCCCAATACTGGTCTAAGACCTCCACGCTATACCAGGTGACGGAGGAACAGTGTGGGAGGGAGACCAGCAGTCGGTAGGTAAGCCAAGGCCCTTCAAGGGCTGTAGCGCTGTGGGTTTAGTTATTTTCAAATATGGACAATACGTCTGTATTGCCCATATTATACACTGTATTAAATGCATATGTGTATATTTTTATTTCATAACCATATAAAGTTACTACAAACACTCACTGTCTTTCCGTTGTCATTTGAAGCTGGTAGATACAATATGCGCCACCCTGTATATATATGCTGCAATATGTGCGACAAGGCGGGGTGAAGGAGGAATTTGAATATATTCCATTAGGAGGAAAGAAGGAGAAAAGAGGGAGAGAGAAAAAGAGTGGATGGGAAAGAAAGAAAGAAAGAAGGAAGGAAAGAAAGAAAGAGAGAAGGAAGGAAAACAGAAAGAAAGAAGGAAGGAAAGAAACAAAGAAAGAATGAAGGAAAGAAACAAAGAAGTAAAGGAAGTAAAAGATGGTTAGATGGTTGCAAGTCACTTTTGCTACTAGGTGCACTATATTCAATCCGCTAGATAAAGAAAAGGAAGAATTTAGGTAGTGGAGGCAGATCAAGTGTTCTCACTATAACGACGCACGCTTTTAGAAGCGATATCGGGTGGGGCCACGCAGAGGGTGTGCGTGGCGATCAACCAATTGCAGGAGTGCAACGTTGTACAGTTAGGAGACTGCAGCGCGGAAGTTAAAAGCCGTGTTCTGTATTTTTCTTGCGCGCAAGAAGTTTTCATAAAACTCGCCACTTTAAGGTTCATCATAAGATGGGAAAATACATTTTGAACCTGACTGTTCAAATCCCATGAATTTCCGTTGCCTACAGCCGGAGTTATCGTTCCTTGAAGAAACAAGGGAAACACCTTTCATTTCCTTCTGCCTGTTTTTTTCGTTGCCACCGTGTTGATGCAGCTGAGTTGTTGTGTCTAGGGAAAACTGTGGGTGTTAAATTCGCCTCGATATAAACAATGACCCTTCATTGTTCAGGGCGTTCTCGAACATTGAAAGCCTGGGTCAGTTTGAGTTCAGCCTTTTCGTAGCAAGGCCTGTGTAAAATTATTCGCTCATCGTTCACTCGTGCGCCACAAAGAACAGTTTGTGAAAAGATTAAATACAGCCCTTTCGTGCGATAGTGTGTGTTCTTTTTATTTTAAATAATGTCACTCTCAAAACTTAGAACCAGTAGTACAGGCACCAAGGGTGCAAAAGCTAATCATTCGGAAATGAGTGAAATCAGTGACACGGAGATCCATGGGCGTCCGGGAGGGGGGAGGGCAAGGGGGGCCGTGGCCCCCCCTGGAAAATGAAAGTCAACCAAAAATTATATATTTTTCACATATAATTTCATTACAGCCACAATAATATGTGTTAATTATTGCATGAATATGATATTCAAATGTAAGCAATGTTTTTGAGGGAACAATACTATTATGGAGGAAAATGTGCCTTGTTTGCTCCCCCTGGAAAAAAGCAACTTCCTTGCCCCTCCCTGGAAAAAATCCTGCGGACGTCCATGCGGAGAGCGGTGATGAATAAATACATTCAAGCTTCTTTCAGGTTTGGGTTTCTCGTATATGCTACAGTGATATGATATTATAATCCTGTGTAGAAATATTCACTATATTATTTCACTGTACTCATATATACCGTGCATGCATTATCAAAAATAATGGACACATCGCGAATTTTCTGTCCTTCCCTTGCGCTAGCAGTTAGTTTGGCAACAGCCCAGTAGCACTGGCTGGGTATTGGCCGAACTCATGTTCCTTCTAAAAGCGTGCGCCGTATAATGCTAAAAAAGTAACTTTCAGTCACATAATATTAGTACACACGCTGTCGTAATAATATACTTTCTGGTGATTCTAGGATGATACACCATTGGCCTTGGGGGAATGCGCACCCCGGCATACACAAACTAGTGAAGGAAACTAACACACTTCACAAACTTTCTGTTAAGGATGTTCCATACCCTTCTTCCAGAATGAATGGGCGACTTTCTCCAAAATCCGCGTAAAGCTTGTGGAACATGTTGTAATCGTGTTTATCAAGAGAAGAAATGCAAAGTATTTTCTAATTTTACCAGATCATTAAGAAAGGATTTTTCTCGCCAGGAATTGTTTGAAATATTTGTTAACTGTATTCCTTTCCAAGACAATGATGACATTTTATTATTCAAAATAAATCGTGTTGAATGCCTTTGCACATTTCTCGCCCACCTCATCAAGAGACTTCGAGATATTCTAACGAGCTGATGAAGTAAATGTGTAAACGTGGAGTTCCACGTTCATTTTGATGACAGGGTTGTGTCCACTTGAAAAAAAAAAATTAAAACCCAGTGGGTTCTTTCATTAACTTTGGCATTTCAATGATTTCTGAAATGAAGGAACGTCATAGAGGTGTATATTAATGAATATTGCATTTTCGATTCTTAGAATGCGATCACGACTGTCATTATAACTCGAAATTAATTTTGCTATCTAAAATGCACAACACTTCTAATATTGAAATGAAGTAGAACGAAATATCAAAGCTCAGTACACCAATGCAAACGTTTAATCTTTATTAAGAAATTATATAGGCCTATATTAAGCTGTAGATTCTGCAGGTACTTTAGAAAAAAGATTCCAATATGTATGTTGAACAGCAAAGTATTTACGTTTGCTCAATATTGAATACATTCGTTACTGCAGTTTGTATACCAAAAAGCATAGAATTACATGATTACTACATTATTACAATAACACAACTACTACGTTCGACTTAACAGCGTATTTCTTGAAAAAAAACCTATCGGGGAATACTATGTATACTATCTATGCTATCGCTATTTTATTATTCTTGTGACTGAAGATAATAGTACACACCTGCAATTGATCTCTTGATGCTTCTGACAAAAGTCGTAATGTATCTTATATTGTAATGTATCCATTATTGTTACAACATCTGTTAATATCAATTCAAACATACAATCTTGCTGTCCCCAGAGGCACAGAGGTGACCAGGAAATCGTAAGAGAATAAAGGATAAAAAATAAAATAAACATTACTATTGTTTAGCAGTTTGTTGTGGTCTGCCAGTTTGTGTGCCGGGCGACGAAGTGCAGTGGGTAGGTTGAGCGGCAATTATAAATGTGAATTATATTACATGTATTCACATTTTATTTATAAAATCTCGACAAAACCCGAAAAAACCCAATTAAACCCGAAAAAGCAATTAAACCCGAAAAAAAAACAATTAAACATACCTGGGCCCAGGTGGGTTGGATTTTTTTTAAAAAAAAAGACGGTTTTTTTCAAACCCTGTTTTGATTAGAGATTTCTGTGATGATGTCCCATGTTTCAATGGATAAGTTAACAGTTACACGATTATGAGAAATGGTTGTTACTAATGTTGACATAGAGAAAATGATGCTTATGAATGAATATAAGCGTAAATATTTACTTTGGATAAATTTGCTCTATGCACTTCAACAGAAGCTGCCATTCTTGAAAAGTTGCCGGTAGAGGAAGGTCTTTATCGTTTAACCTCTGTCAAAATTCCTAACACTGAAACATCAACATGTGGATGCTTTATCTTTTCCAACTCTTGGAAAAATGGTAGGAATATATAATAAAATGTAAATTGCAAACCTGTAGGCTAAATCAAAAACTTCTAGATTTAGAAATGTCGATTCCACAGAAATCTTGATTTGTTTTCTGCTTGTCGTAGAAAAATTTAAGATTCCTTGGATGAACAAATAGAAGAATATCGGCATCTACCCCATCTCTCCGAGACGAAGTGCCCTTCAACGTGGAAATTATTATTACTATACACCTTCTGTATAACCTCTGTTTTACATTTCAAGCCTTTCTACAGACATATGTAAAAACGAGATACTACAGAAAAAGAGAGAGGAATGTTCACACCATAGAAATTGAAACTTCCAAGTTTTGGAAAAGTATGGACTAATTTCTAGATGTGTGATATATATTTGTCTTACAATCACGAAAAATCATCATATTCCATTATGTCAATCAACTTTAAAAAATGAACATCACTTTGTATTTTTGTAATGTGATTGTTTGCTCATTTCACGTTTGGTACATTTTGGTGATAATCGTGAAATTCTTTCGCACCAGTAGCAGATTTTTCCAAGAGTTGATCACAACACACAAGCTTTCCGACTCGTAACAACCTTGAAGATAATAAAGTTCGGTGATTAAAGAGAGCCTTCAGAAATCATTTAGTGCTTTTGGCTCGTAAACGAGAACACATAACTATAAACAGCTTGATAAGTATCCGTGTTATTACTCTGTTTCTCTATTCATTCAACTTAGCGAACTCGGATTTGTGAAGTTACCAAGCGCTGCATTTTGTCACACTGACCAGTCTTGCAGTTTGTTTATCCTGAAAATATATACATGAATAACAAACAAATCATTACTTGCTCTCATATATTTTAATTTTATACATATATATAATATATATATATATATATATATATATATAATATATATATATATATATATATATATATACATATGTAGAACACTATCAGTCACAGTAAATAATATTAAAAATATTAGCAAATAGCGTGAGCTTGACTGTTTTTCACTTAAAAATAATAACATTCTATTATTAATTCTTGACTACGAAATTTCAAAACTTGTAACGGATAATACTACTACATGTACTTTTAAGCATATTACTGTACTTCGATTGATTGATTGATTTGGTTTATTTTGCTACGCTTTTCTGCCACTTATGGCTAATCGCGAAGATGAGATTGGGTGATGGTACAATAAAACTGATGAAGGGACACTAACAAATAACACCCATGCTTATGCCTGGATTCGAATCCGGAACCCCTGGCGTCATATTACTCCGAGGAGCCAAATTTTCACAAGATTTTTTCTCAAATTTCCCTGTTATTTGCTGTTTCTCCAGCTGAAGGAAGGACATATTTCGTTGGTGCAAATTTTCTGATGCTCAAAATCTAGGACATTTACGATTTTAAAAAAATTATCCTAGACGCCGGACATAGGACTAAAATATAGAACTTGTCCGGGTAACATAGAACGTCTGGTAACGCTGAATGTGTTTCCTTGCACACAGTAGCGTACGCAGGATTTCATCAAGGGGGGTGTTATCTCGAAAACTTTCTACAAATTCACATTACCATTGTTTTATTATACTTTAATTAATTAATAATAATAATAAATTAATTAATAATTCTTATAATTAATTAATTAGTTTAATTACTACTAATGCAGCTGCTATTTATGAAAGAAATAGAACAAAATTACAATTCTTTTGTTTCAAAATAATTGTCTAGTCAACGGTTATTTGTATATGATAAGTGAGACATTTTAAGTGTGAAGAAAATCCATAAAAACAAGCAAATATATTAAATTTATTGAAATAATCGAAATATGAAACTCATTCAAGGAGCCGCGCTGGTCTAGTCTGACAACTTCGTGGGATATCCGGGTTCGATTCCCGGAATTGGTTGGAATTTATCCAGCCTTGTCTCCGCACCCAGCCTATGGGTATCTGAGAGCAACCTTGGGGGATGAAGGCTGCCGGAGCATGGTGCTGATCACATCACCTGCAAAATAGTTCGAGATCAAGAATCTTTGGGGCCCACCACACCACTATGTGTGACTTCATGGCACGGTGCTACATACACGGGGGAATTTACATTACCTTTACCTATGGAACTCACCCAGGGTGATGATGAAGCGCGAGAATACATGTTGCTAAATTCCACTGAGTCTATGTTTTCGTTGTAAAGTAAGTTTATAGACATTCCAACACATTTATCCCTTCTAGGTGATTCACAAAAGACTTCTTCGACATTATTTAATGATGTGGATGTAGACTCAGCATCACTTGAGAGTTCACAAGGGGATGTGAAATCAGTACCGGGAAGAACGTTTGCAATAAGGACGAAGCAAGGAATTTTCACAATTCTCGCAAGAGTCACTGCGCGACTTTTTGCAAAAGAAAATTGCAAAATTGAACTTTGCGGCCGCTTAGATTGTGTTTGGAATGTTGTGTTTTTCTTCATGCTGCATGGGAATAATAATCCAAATTATTATTATTATTATTATTATTACTGTCGCAGATCTTCGACTGTGATAAATTAGCCATTTTTAATTTTTTCTACAGCATTTTCCATAATATTTCAAGAGCTCAAGGGGGGGGGGGGGGTTAAACCCGGCAACCCCCCCCCTTGCGTACGCCACTGCTTGCACACCTTATCAACTGATTATGCATTTTCATCGTCGTGATTGACCTAAAAAGGTAGAAAAGTGACGTGGAAACATAGAAATTCTAATGTGCGTGATAGTAGTCGAATGCTTCACAGATGAAAACGGTTTAGGACAAGTCAAAGGAAAACGGGAATTTGCCCGCAATCTTTGTGAATGTAAACTTGAAAAAATATGAATGCACTAGACTATTATGGAGCCACAAAACTCCTTAAATTTGAGCGCAATAAAAAAAACAACATTTCCAAGGTTATTTAGGTCACAATATATTTTAATATCATAATAAGTATATTCTGATTTTTTTGCAAATTCATGTTTTGTTGAAAGAAATACATGTTTAGAAAATAATTGCTTGTCTTGTGATGTTAAGAGCCCTTTCTCGTCCTACAGAGTAGTGTGCATATACTACGGTATTTATAAAAGTATGAAAGAGACTGCTGTTAATCTAGAATAAGATTTAGCTTAATACAAGTATTATTGTATAATTTCTCGTTATATTTACTCCATACCGTCAATACTCCCCCCCCCCTTTTCAATTTTGATGTTCCCTTCGCTATCAGCCAAGTTCCTTATTTGTGTCCAAAACTATTTTTTAGAAATATATTCAACTGTTTGCCAGAATTGAATGACTACACATTGCGTTTCCTATATGTGGCAATTTTGTCTTTGTTCGTATTCTGCAAAACAGTGTTCACAAACACTTGCATTCATAATTACGAGTTTATGTTCGTTTCTGTTTTGTGTATTCATATGGAATTTTTAGTGCATATAAATCCTCGATCTAGTGAAAGAAGTTACTCTGATTTAGCAAATAACGTGTTGTGATGAAAGAAACTCTGTGTTCGAATCTGGAAACATGGGATTGATAAGGCTACAAGGGCTTACTGAGTGTCGATAGATACCCTTTGAATAAGTTCTCCTAGAACGGATAAAGAAGCAACAAGAAGCCATTCTCAGGCTCATATTTGCGATTAGCCACAAGTGACAGAAAAGCGATGCAAAGTAAATCAATTCAATCAATCATAATTTCGAACGATGCCGAGAGTCTCGGACACTAAGTCTCTGTCTCGTCTCGATTTTACTCGAGGTTTGTTTCTCGATCTTATCTCGACAAGTTTCGAAGGCAGTGGCGGCGATTGGAAGGGGGCGTTGGGGAAGTTGCTTCCTCACTTTTTGCCACTTTTTCCCCCGCACTATGCTAAACCTTATCAACCAATGAAAGAAAACTGTCCTTACTCCTTCCTCCAGTTTTCGAACCCAATCGCCGCCACTGCTCGAAGAGTATAGTCTTATTATCGTCTTGATTTTTACAAGGTCGTTCCGGTTTCATCCCTATATGCACAATGTATCCTCATCGTTGTGACTAATAAAGAGAAGTAGAAAAGCTACGCAAACTAATATAAAAAACTCTGCGTAAAAATTTCGTTTTCCACGTCCTATTGTGAGTTTCTCATGAAGAGAATTGCCAATTACGTTTACAAAAATAATATTGAAATCGTATCCCGCCGTCTTCAGGGAATATCTATTCATAAGAAAGCGTGCCTCGTGCCAGCAATTTAGCCCGAGGTCAGACTCAACGCAGGCAGCGGAAGGATTGGAAAATGCAAGGAAGGGTCTCTGCCAGACTAGACCAGACTGGTATAAAACCAGCAACAGCCCGTCACGCATTGTACGTGGTGCAAGACCAGACGGTGTACTTGTCCGTAATTGGCCCTGAACGGGTTTGTGGGCAATGGAGGAGGAGGACATTTTGTAACAGCCAGTGCAGGTGCAAATCAGCGTAGAGTTTGATGTGTGTGAACTTGAAAACACTTTTTTTTTCTTACAATCATGAAAAATAGAAAAAATACCTTGCTGTAGCTGCACAGCTACTTTTCATCCTACATACAGTTTAAACTCACATCAACAACACTTGTTTGTTTTGTTGTTTCCCGACACTACAGCCACAGATAAGGGTATATATTATATATATATTATATCTGTGCTACAGCTCATTGTCCTCCCCCACAGTGTGTATCTGCCATTCTTTGCCTCCACCCACACTCTGACATTAGAAAATTATTTTTATCCCTGCCAGGGATGATTTTATACCCCTCAAAGAAAATGAAATTGAAAGCATATAGTATGCCATTTCTGAACTATGTAACAAACACAACTGAAATATCATTCGTGTCCATTAATAGCCCAGTCATCACAGATTTCCCTGCCGAAAAGTATGCAGCCTTGTCGATTAAAAAAGAACACCATTCTACAACTCACCAACCTCACCGAGCCGAGACAACAGCAGGCTGTTTTGCACTTAAGTTTTCATGGCACAATGCTGATATTTGAACTGTATTAAAAGTGTCCACAAGAAACTTGAAGGTAGGCTAGAGGACATTAAGTTTGAATTGGACAATATAAATTTTGCCAAGTTTTCGGTGTTCTAGTTCGATAGCTCTTTTTGTGTTTGAATGTAAATATACTAAATGTTTCTAAATTACATGCAAATTATCTAACTTAGAACCAATGTTTTTTAATGTACTTAGAATTGCAAGGCAATAGTTTAGTTTACTGACTGGTAACATAAATTTGCATACCCCCCAAAAAAAAACTATCTCTCAAAATGAAATCACAAATACGCCAGTCAGTGGGCATCCTCCCCAAAACAAAAGCTTAATTCGTACAGTGCCTAAACAGGTACGTACCATCCAAACAACAAGATGCTTGTTGAGGAAATCTAGTGGTAAGAGGCATGCAGGAAGGCCAACACAAAAAATACATGATTGATCTTGCCCACGAGAAGAGGGAGTGATGGTTGATTTTCTTTCTGCTGCAACAAAACGCAATCAAGTTTGTTAATGCCAGATAGTTTGTTTAGTTAGTTCCAGGATTGGGTGAAATCACAAGAAGTTATTCCAAACCTCAAGGTTTAATTTGTTTAATAAAGGTATTTCCAAAGCATTATATGTATGTATATGCACAGTGCTCTTTTCTGGCGGTACGCAACGGTACGCCGTACCGGCAATGTTCCAAAGGGGTGTCGAAATTGACATCACGTTTACATAAAAACCCTTTCATAAAAAATAATTGCTTTAATGGAGATAAGAAAAAGAGGTGAAAGAAATTTCTGTAGAAAATTAAGAAGCCATACGGAGAGAGAAATGGAAAGCGAAGGGAAACATAAGTGTGAGACAGATATAGAAAGAGAAATAAAATAGGGAGACAATATACACACGCAGAGAGAGAGAGAGAGAGAGAGAGAAAGAAAAGCGAAAAGGAGAGAGAGAAATATAGAAACGAGAAAGAGAGAAAGAAATAGAGATGCCAGAGAGGGAGAAAGAAGATGCCAGATAAGCCAGAGGAATGGAGATAGAAAGGAAATAGAAAAGCTACATAGAAAGAAAAGATAAATTTAAAAGCAGAAAGAGAGAGAAGGAGAGAAATAACAGAAGATCGGTAGAGACAATGAATAAAGACGAAAACGTTAGGAAATGGGAAGGAAAGCTTAAAAAAGAAAATGTCACGAAGAGAGAAAATAAACGTGAACGAATAGGTACTAAAACTTAGAAAATGAACGAAAGCCAGAAGGAAGATACAAGGAAAGAAATAAGAGAAATAAAAGAGAGGGAGGAAGGAGAAGTAAGCAATTTTTCCTTATTCCAAGATATGTCAAGTGCAACCCCCCTCCCCCCCTTTTGACTCTCCCTGTGAACACCCATGAGTTCGTATGATGAACACAATAACAAAACAAGTTGAAGATTACCGAAACCATTCTTCCCAGTAAAATAATTGAATATCCTCATGAGAAAAAATCTACGGTTCTCTATAATTGTTTGCAGTTATTAGTGTGTTTGAAGTTTTGAGAAATAGTTTGAAAATAGTGACATCCAATGATACATCAGGTATTTCACAGTCAAGATGCCTCTCCAACTTTTGTGTGGTATGATGGGTGACCATGCATGCATATGAATATGTGCAACAGGGTGCTTGCTACAAGAGGAAATTTGAGATGAAATTTCTGCAAACTGGGTTATCTATTTGGAAACATAAATGGAAGAATAAGAGAGGAAACTTTAACACTTCTTGTCACGATTCTCTAACGCACTTCTTCCAAGCAACTATCTACGTAGTTGCAGATACTTGCAACGGTACCAACACGAAAAGCAACTCCCAAAGGAATATTTTAAAGTATTTAATTATTTTCATCGAACACTATTGTAAAAAGAGGTGAACGTAATTTTATTTATTTATAAATTGTGATTTAACATGAAACCAGAGGCGCATCGAGTCCCATCACCGCTGTTATCTGGCTTTCTAGATCAGAGCCTGCTACCTTTTCTTTTTAAGTGTCTATCCAATTATACTCATAATATTGAGCCAGCGCTAAAATATTGGAGCTCACACTGGGGAACGAACGAGGGACATTTCGCACTAAAGACAAAAGTGGAACTCCAAAAAATATGTTTCGGTTATATTCAACTAAATGCTCTGCGTGATGTAAAGTACTCCTTCGTTTCTTTACTGGTGTGAATTACCTTTGAAGCGTGTTTTTTGTACATACAAGTAAGTTGCATTTAATATACGAAGTTGAAATATTTTAATTTGCAGTGTTTTCAATGTCAGCTTGCCTCGGATTTGCGACAATCAAAACCTCTCGTGAAATATTTTTTTGTACGTTCTTACACAACTATGTCCAATTGAATATCGCACGATAAACTTTGTCAGCAACATCCAAAGAGATAAATGTATCGTTACTACTATTATTAGTTTGGTTCTAGTGGTAGTGTTGCGCAGTGGCGTTTTATCTCAAAATTCCCTCTACCACTAGAAAAAAACGCACTTATCAACTATATTTGTTGACTAAAAAGAAAGAGATCCACGATATGAAACTGGAAATACACCATTGGTATTTATACAATGGTTTGCATTTTTACTGAATGTGCCCATCCTATCCAGTGATTTATATTAGTCGACACCTATGTGAATGTGATGTCCAACTGTTCCCGCACAATCGACACATTACAAGTGAAGGAGGGTGTGTTAAAGCCATTGTGTCGAGTTTCCTTTCATGAATTACAATACTATAATTGCATTTCGCACGTGGAGCCTACATCTTTAATGACGTCACCTTAATGACGTCGAAGTATTCTGGACAATAGCAACATAACATTAAAGCATCCCGAGCAGTTTATCTCAATCAGGTTTCTAACAGTCATAGCGGAAGTTTTTTCCAGCGGGATTTTTCCTCTTTCTTTGTGTCATCCGCCGTCTTACAAGGCCACGTATGCTACGTGTGTCTGGTTCGTTGGGTTGCATCATCACGCGGTGTATGGCTACATGCAAATCAGGCGCTTTCATTCATAACTTTGATGGCCAATTTTTATGCTAATGGAGTCCTGAAGAACTACGTAATTTTCTTCTCTGAACTGAATAGGAAGTATGGACTTCTCTTCACTTCCGCTGAGCAACACTGTAGTTGTAATATTATTTTTTCATTAGCTCCGTTTTACAAACTTGTTTTATGCTACTTACCGATCATCCATTTTATCTGCGACTTAAGATTATAAACTGAAAAGTTACAGATTGAAACTGTGTGTTATGTTGCGTTGTATACTGTTTTAGCGACAGTTTTCTACAACTTTAGGACCTCACCGATGGCATAGTGGTACCGTCGTCGCCTTGTAATCAAGGGGTCCCGGGTTCGATACCCGTTGGAGGCACATAGTGGTTCGGATCCCACTTTAAACTGTAGGTCCAGTCCTGGTTAGCCTTTCTGTGCATAAAGTGGACTTAAAACAACAAATAAATCAATCAATCTACAACTTTAGGCATATGGAGACACTAAAACTGGGCGCCCATTGGAGCGGAGAAGGGACGAAGCAAAATTCTTCGCTGGGTGGGTGAACTCCCAATGTGAGCGATGGAGGGGAAATTCTTCGCTTCCGAAAGGCGCCAGCATTTACATGTGGTTTCGGAAAGAGGCAACGTGTGTGGAGAAACTGATAATAGTTCTGATGATGAATTACATTTTGTATTTGGCCTGTTGGAACAGAAAGAAGAGTACGAGCTTTTTGCATTATAAGAGGCGATTTAGAGGACAATAATCTGTTTGCAGATCTTTTTTAAGAACACAACTTTCACAAAATACTTCAGTTATGTCTCAAGAATTACGAACTTTTCGCCCTGATTTAAGTCCTACTATATTACGGAACAAAATGACATCAAGCGAAGCGAATTGTTTCGCCTCCAGAAATCCCAGAACATATCTAGCGGAAATATTTCACTATTTAAATCCACAATTTAATTGTGCGAAAACCCTCATGAGGGAAGACCCACCCTCACCTTCCGAAGACTTGTAAGGCCGAACAGTGAAGTGATGGTGTGTGAGGGTGAAAGGCGAGCCGTGAGGCTGAGAATGAAGGCGATCTGAAGGTTAGTGCCTATGAGGGCGAAAGCGAGCAGTGAGGGTGAGGGTAAGGACGAGAGCGCGCCGTGAGGATGAAAGGCGAGTCTTGAGGTTGAGGGTGAGGGCGTGTGAGTGATGATGAGGGCGAGCCGTGAGGATGAGGGAGGTTGAACGAAAATGACCACCGAAACTCTGTATATTTCTTTGTATCATATAAAACAAATTGCATTCGAATTCGGTTTTGTACCTCCCCGATGGCGTAGTGATAACATCGTCGCCTTGTAATCAGGTACTCCTGAGTTCGATACAAGGTGGAGGCACATAGTGGTTCGGTTTCAGCTCCAAACTGTAGGTTTAGTGCCGATTAGTCTTTCTGTGCGTAAAGCGGACTTAGAAACAAAATCAATAAGTCATTTCCATGCCGAATTCCAGCTCTGCAACACTTTAGATATGGCGATCATACATTGAGAGAAGAATTTTCCTGCTGCCCTGAATACTGAAAATCACATTTCATAAGACGAAATGTAGTCGACACGATACATACCGTCGTCACAATATATACCGCCGCCTCAATAAATATCAAGAAGACGATGCATATCGTGGTGACGATATACATCACCGACACGATATATCACAGATATCACGATACAAAAATAAATATAGTATCGTACCGTAAATGCTTATATCTATTGTCCATCCTCGGACGAAATAACATAGAACTCAGCAATGCACGAAAATAGCTTTTATATTTATATATATATATATAAATGAATGTATGTGTGTATGTTTGTTCCGGCATAACTCTCGAACGCCTGGAGTAATTTCAACCAAACTTGGTACATATATGACTTACAATCTGGAAATAAATACTGTGGGGGTAAGACACCCCTGACACCTCTAAGGGTGGAGGTGAGAAGGGGTGACATGTAAAAATAATCGAAAACGAACGATATTAGTGCGATATCCATAGTTTTCGGGGTTGCTAAGATGAATAGTGACACTCCCAATGCCGTTCGATTTATTTATTCTTGCTCCTGGAGGTGAAACTAAAAATGTTGTTTATAATCAAGTTTTGAGTTAAATAAATATTATAGTGAATTTGTAAAAGATTTTACTTTATAATTTGTACACTGTAATTATACTTTTAAATACCTGTAAATAAAATTAGTTACATTTTACGCTATAGTTAGAATTTTTTTTTTTTTGCCGTCTAATAGAAGATGGGATACCCGGTGTTACCCGGGCAACACCGGGTAATCAGCTAGTTGAAAATAAAGAAACGAAAAGAAGTGGATGGATCACATTAAGATAGAGTAATTTTGGGTCGGGCCTACAAGGACTAGGCCTAAATCTGATCCTCTAGTGTGTGTTGACCTCCGTGGCGGAGTGATTTAGACTGCACGCTACCACGCCAAGGGCCCTGGGTTCGAATCTCAACCTGGGTATGGGTTTTCTCTGTGATTGTTCCTTCATGAATTTCATCATATCATCACACATCTTCATCTTGGCGATCAGGAAAAAGTGGTACAAAAAGCGAAGTAAAATAAACTACATCAACATTAATATATATATATATATATATATATATATATATATATATATATATATATATATACACACACACACACACGTGTGTAATAAAGCATCAACTAAAATAACCAACCTTTACTCAGAAGCGCGGAACATATACAAGTTGTATCCAGATTAAACTCTTACTGAGCTTGCAAAGTTTTCGCAGTTGCTGCATGAATAGCAAGCCCAAGGGCATAAAATTTGCGCTACTCCGTATCGTCTGAAGAATCTCGAGTCGCGGCCTTCACACCAAAATAAACAAAGACCATCCTCGTCTGGGGAAAAAAAAAGCACCTCGGGTCAACCACACGAGACGGCAGACAGAAACTGTTTTGGGTGAATTAGAGGGTTCGTGTTTCCCGCGGTCATCGGCCTCACCTACACTGGAACCTGACGAGAATAGCCGATTTGCCAAGAATCCACCACATGAAAAAATGTGCAAACGACATGAATTATTTTTGTTCAAAATGTGTAAACGGGTCGCTTTGCTCAGGATAATATTTCGTTGCCATATTAGGGAACAAATATTACAATAACATAATATAATAAATTACACGTAAAAAAAGGCGAGGCGACCTCCGTAGCAAAGTGTCGACCTCCGTGGCGGAGTGGTTAACACATCGCGCTACGACGTCTGGGGTCTGGAGTTCGAATCCCAGTTAAGACATGGATGATTGTGTTTGTCCTAAATGAGAAAAAACGAGAATTGAGTTAAACTGATATATGTCAAAAATAGAAAGCGAATGACGGTAGAAACTATCGCTTTCTTTAAAAAAATTAAAAAATAAAAGAAAGTTAGCACAGCGCACTACGACGCCAGGGGTCCCGGCTTCGAATTCCGCGCATGGGTGTTCTTTTGAGTGTCCCTTCATCAATTTAATCATATCATCAGTCAACCTCATCGTTGCGAATAGCGAAAAAGTGGCAGAAAAGCGACATTAAATAATAACAGAAAGCAAATCAAAATAAAATACACGTAAAATGGTAAGTGTTACGTTCAATGCTCCTCAGTTTAACGTATTCATTCACAGATCCACTCATACATCAAGATAAAATAGATGTGCTAGAAAATTCTTTCTAGTCTTCGTTTGAAATTTCTGGAAAGAGCTTGAAGCATTGTTGTGGGGATTTCGGGGAAATTTGAATACAGTAGCGTTGGTGCATAATCACGGGAAACAGAGTGGATGAAAATCATGATTTTAATTGTTTTAAATCATTTTTGATGATTTTTTTTCTGTAAACCGGATTTTTAAAGTTTAAATCGACCTTTTTTATTTTCTATAAAAAAACACACTTAAAAATGCTTGTATGGTGTCTGGCACCATACATATAGATACATGTTCTTTTTTATAGAAAGTAATTTTCTAGTAAACAGCCCTGTAACCGTTTGATGAAAGCAAATAAAAATTAAATGAACATGTACATTTTTCTGTTTCTGATACTGCACATATGAACCTACTATAGAAATGCTTTTTTAGTGTGTTAATGAAACTATAACAATTTCAGTAACTTTTTCCAGTGAAAATTAAACATTCTGGATGTACTCTATAATTGTAAATTAAAATATTTTTTATAGTCTTTCCACAAGAATTTTGGCAATTTTTTAAAATGATAATTTGCAAAATATCAGATGCCATAGTTTAATGATAATGGCACTCTTTACGGTTTAACATGATTAGTATTTTGTATATTTTTCTACACAATGTTTGTTATTTTTACTTATAACAATCACTGAATTTTAAATCAAGAGAAATTTAAGTGTGTTTCCAGTTTATATTTTATATTGTCTTCCGCATGAGCTTCACCCAACCAGTACATTATATTTTGTATTCTTTCATTTCCTTTCTTAGTGCACAATAAAGACAATTCAATGATTAGGAGATTAATGTACTTTCACCAAAACTGATTCTGATATATAAAAAATGCTTATTGAATAAATTATTTGTTTAAAGTGATTTAAATCAATGATTTTCTTAAATTGCTATTTAAATCAACCTGATTTAAATTACTCCACCTTCATGGGAACTATATTTTTTTCGAGAGAATGAAGAACCGGCACAAAAATTCGAAATATACAAATGGAAGAGGACAGACACTGTACATGGGCGTCCGGAAGGGGGGGCAAGGGGTGCCGTGCCCCCCCTGGAAAACGAAAGTGAACCAAAAATCACATATTTCACACACATAATTTAATTTCAGCCACAATAATGTGTGTTAATTATTGTACGAACATGATAAATTCAAATTTAAGCAATGTTTTTTGAGGGATGAACACTATTATTGGGGAAAATATGCCATGTTGGCCCCCCTGGAAAAAAATACCTTCCTTGCCCCTCCCTGGAAAAAATCCTTCCGACGTCCATGACACTGTATGGAACCGAACAATGGATGAACAACGCAGGTCGTGTGTAACAGGGGTTGGTAGGGAAGTGCCAAAAAAAGCATAAACAAATTTATCGTTCTAAATGCATGTATTAGTCACAACACTATTTCAAGGTGTTTTTTTTTTTCAATACTTTTGGTCGTCCCTATTTCTTACCTCTTTTGTTAATCACGATGATGAGGAAGACAGATAAAATATTAAAGTGGATGATAGGATAAACACTGTGATATAACTATGCCTTGCCCAGGGCTCGAACCTGGGAGCTATAGTTTCGTAGTGACTTATGGAGAATTCACACCGAAGAGACACGCGATACGCGGCATGCGACGCACTGCAAGAGACAAGTGTCGCTTGCAAGCGAACACTCAGTAATCAATTGAACCCTTCGAACAGAAGAAACACGACAAGCTGCACGTGTCGCTTGTGTGTCGCTCTGACTGTACCGTTTTCTCAATACCGGGCATCGTGTCGCCTCAGTCTGTTGTTCGCGAATGCGCAGTGAACACGTCACCCCAATGAGCTACTTTCAGAGAGCCCAACCGGAGGCCTTACAACATGTTTGAACCTCTAATTTTTTGATATAATAAAGTATCGATATGTACAACGTCTTAAGATTTAAACACAACATTCTTTTCCCTTTATCAAGTTTTTTGATGCAGTTTTCGGCTGTAATTTGCCTTCAACATCGTGTAAAGAGGACGTGTTTTGGCCATTTAGGGCGTGGCGGCTTTTATTTGTAAAAGCCAGCACATGGAGTATCATATTTGAGTTGTGAGTTTTCATTTTTTAAGTCCATTTGATGCAGAAGTAGACTAATCAGGACTGGATCTACAGTTTAAAGTGAGACCGGCGCCACTATGTGCCTCCACTGGGTATTTGATTTGATTTGATTTAGTTTATTTTACTTCGCGTTTTGTGCCTCTTGGCTAATTTGCGAAGATGGGGATGAGTGATGAAATGGATGAATGGACATTCACAAACAACCAAGCCCGACCGGGATTCGAACCCGGGACCCTTGGCGTCGCAGCGCGATGTGCTAACCACTCGGCCACAGGGTCGGACTCCACTGGGTATCGAACCTGGGGATCACTTAATTACAATGAATAACGTTACCGCTTCGTCATTCATATTTTTATATTTGTCAACAATCCTACACGTAATCCAACTACGTATTATTACTCTTTTTGATTATGCCAGAATTTATTTATCAATATTTAATTTCATGGGTACGTGTTAATTCATGCATAAAATCTCAAATACTGGAAAGGTATTTACGAAGAAAATTCTTAGGCTAAGGGCATTGACTTAAAAAAAAAAAAAAAATACTGGGACATGGTTTCACGAAGGTTGAGAACCATTTCTCTAGTGTTTAGGTCTTCGCTTTATCCAGGCTAGAAAGTACAGCATACACAGTTTGAGGTCAGTGCGTATTATTTCTCCGTTTCCCATGCACAACATGCAACTCCCGAGTTTCAATAACTTGCACAAATTTTAAAACGTGATTTACATGTAACAATGTCTCTTGTTACGTTATTTTAGTGTGAATAATGAACTGATTAATGCAATTATATCGGTACCATCATGCGAATTGAGCAAAGAAACAAGTGTCGCTTGCCGCGTGTCGCGTGAACCTTGTCTCTTCGCTGTGAAAGTCTCGTGTCGCGTGTCGCGTGTCTCTGCGGTGTGAATTCTCCCTTACACTGATCATGGAAGCCAGTGTAAGAAATTTTCAAAAAGGAACACTTTCTGGAGATCGTTTAGGTACGCATTATCACAAATGTCAACAGAATATTGCATTAGGGATTGTCTTGTATCATCTTTTGGACTTAATGTATGGGTGAAAACATCGCGAAAATGCCTATTAGCTGAGCTGTTGTCGTTTCACTTTTTAAGAACCATTAGCTCCGAGATAGTAAAGTTTGTAATAGACAGAATATTGCTATGAATATGGAATGCCTATCGTCATTCGTCAGACAACACAGCCTTCTACCTTACAAAAAAGCTTCTAGTCCAGGCACGTATTTAGAAATTTATTTCGAGGGGTGTACGAAACAAGTGTCTCAGAAATAATAATAATAAATAATATAAACGTTTAAACTAAAATAATTATATTGTAATTATATTTAATTAAAATAATAATAATTAATAAATATTAAATTAATATTGTATTACATTAATAGTTAAAAAAGGAGTAAGAATAGAGATATAAAAGCATGTATTCGTTATATAGTGTGTAGTTAAGATCTATAAAAAATGTATTAAAGCAACTGCCCTGGCAAAGAAATCAGTGCCAAATAGAAATAGAATTGAATATTTATTGAATAACAAAAAAGAATGTTAGATCCAGGTGACGAAAATTTAAGTTTCAGATTAATATCTTTGGTACTGTCGTTCAAAGTTCGGCGGAAATAAATTACCCTCGATTATGCAGTAAATGCTAAACAAGTATATTTTAATTGTTTAATGTAGTACTTGGTTAGTCTTTGGGGGAGGGGGCTTGGGCTTCGTCTCTAAATACGTCCTTGACAGTGCGGTAGGATAGTTTAGTGTCAAGCGTCTCCCAATAAAATAATTATGTTGTAATGCAACAGAAGAGTCATTGTACTACGTTAGCTTTTGTTTAGACACACAAACACATCAAATAAATGTTAAATAAAGGAATTATAAAAACCAAATATTTACTGCCTTCAAATAAATTGAAACAAATAACCATCGATTATTCAACAAATGTTAAACAACGCATATTTTCATTATTTAATTTTTGTACTTAGTAAGTCTTTTGGGGGGGTCCGTACCCCCTGGACCCACCTAAATACGTCCTTGGCTTCTACCTACTTCCACTGGCACAATAGGAACCAATTGAATCAACTTCGAAAATATAGCTAAATATATGCATACTGTACGCGAAAATATGCTGAATATGACCGAAAATTAAATATATATATATATATATATGCTCAGCCACATACAAGCAGTCAATTATGCATACATGGGCTATATAAATACCTTAATTTATTTATTTATAACACGAATTTCCATAAATTTGAGGAACGTAACATCCCTACCAATATACAGGGTGTCGGAAAGGTTGTACGAGACTTGCTGGATATCAGATTTCCGGAACACTGGATATGTCGCAGAAGAACCGCCCAATGGGCCCCACTCTCGCCGGATTTGAATCCGATTGACTATGCTTTCTAGGAGTATGTTAAATGTCTGGTGTACAGCGAGAAGATGCACGATATGGCTCATCTTCGCACAATAATCAAGGATGCGAAGCCATTGGCCCAGATTATACCCCTCGTGTGCTCAACAATTTGCGATTCAGCCTACAAACATGTGTGGATCTCAACAGAGAACACATTGAACAAATGCTGTGATTTTGCCTATGGTGCGGGACTTTTCGGACACCCTGTATAGATGTATGTGTATGCAAAGTCAAAGACTCTTAGTCGTAACACTTTAAAGACCTTGAAGATTTCTTCCTATAAGCTTGACGCTCACTGAGAAGTCGGAAACGCGGCAACAGAACTCAGCAGACCCGCTTGCGGTGTCGGCGATAACCCTTAAGATAACCTGCAGACTTCTGGCAGGGAAATTCCGGCTTCCGTTGCGCGCTTTTCAATGTAGTGGGTGTTACACCATTTGATTTCAATAGAAGCAGACAACAGAAGTTCAGTTGCCGAATATTTCCGTGTTTCGCCGCGTCTCAGTGGGCGTCAAGCTTTAGTCGACATCTTCTGTGATTCCGTCATTATATTTAACCTTTAAATTTCTTAATCAAGACTGTTCCTGTTACATAAGCACGTTGTCGGTAAGCTATAGCGTATGTGTTATCCTATGGTCACATTGGATCCGGTTTCGGCCGAACTTTTACTTTGGTGTGTTCTGTCTTGTTCGACTGACGTACTTTCTGCCGATGTGGTGGTTGCATTGCATCAGTAAAATAGTCAGGATGCTTGTAGAGTTTGACGTGCAGAATGTATCAAACTGGCCGGCGAAATATTATTGCTGGAAAAAGCTTTTAATGAAAATATTATTGGAGAGAGAGAAAGGGATTGATTAGATTTTGGAAAAAAAGGAGTCTTGTGGTTAATATCTAGCCATTTCTAAGGCTGCTGCAACAATCATCGCTTCTCTGCTCCTTCTGGCTAACCACGAAGTTAGGATGAATGATGAACATATGAATTGATGACAGGGTACTAGCCAAGGAAGGAACTCCCATGTCCAGTCCAAGTCTCATCCGATGATAATTTTCCACAGTCACACAAGTTTATTATAATCATGGTTGACAAAACTTACGATTTCTTCAAGAGAAACAAAGAAAACGTTTTTTAAAAGTTTGAAACGTTTAGAGAGTATTTTAATGAAGAAGAGAAACATATTTTATAGAAATCGGAACCAATTTCAACATAGGCTAGCCGTCTACTCTGAAGATTACGACTGAAATACCACTTACTTACCATAAGAAAATCTGCCCGCTCGCACTTCACGAAACGTAGACTTGCTTTCATCGAATCTCACTCGTGATATTGTCTTCTAATTTTCTTAACATGCATAATCCGGAATTGAAATACGCTTGCTAAGAAGCTGTCACAAAAAATAAACTACTTCCCCCACCTCAAGTCCTCCAGCGCGATAAGCAAGTTCCAACTTGCACGGAAGCAAGGTGAATGAATACAGGTGGAATCAATTACAGGTAGTGAAATAACATAGGTTGGCGTGAAATTATGTATATTTAAGGTATGATGGTGTAAGATGAACATGAGTGTGCTAAAAATTATGTATTCTATTTATTAAGAAAATATACATATTAAATACATGGATTTTAAAGAGTTATCGTTTGTTATATTTTTCTTCGTATAGTTAAACTTAACTGTGTGTACAGAAAAAGGAAGAATTCTCTTGCACATTTTATAAATTGAATACTGATGTTAGTGATTCTGCAGTCCCGCAGCCAGGATTTTATTTCTGGGGGGAGGGCTCATTCGTTATCAGCAGCCGCCATATAATGGCGAAAAAGTGGGAGGTAGAAGCCCTGAAGATGAATTTCTCAGTATATTACAATACAATTTATTATACAAGATGTTTACTCCTGCCAAGGGAATAAAATTAAATACCACTATACACTATTTAAATTAGATATTTATAGGATTTGAGGGAGGGACTTCAGCCCCCGAAGCAGTCCCCCTGCCTACGTGCCTGTTATTCTGTTGATTTTTACTGGTTAGGATGATGTAACGTATTGACTGAAAAGTAACGTGCGTTTGCAGTATACTCTCTGAATTTTGTCTTGCGTTTTAAAACCAAGCAGTTGCAACCAATTCCCTGATAAAAACGCGTGTAAGCAAAAAATACACATGTTAAATATACACATATTACAGGTGGATATATGCATAAAGTAATGAAATTACATCATAGTCTATGAATTACATTATTATCAGATCTGCATTACTAACAGGATTTGACAATGGGCTGGAGAATATTGAGGATTAATATCCACCCTATCCCCCCCACGAATTTACAAGAACGTACTCATTCTCATACAGTGCTCACTACAAGCAAAAATACTCTTATGTTGTAAGTGTATGGATCCCAAACGAAAGGCAGATCAAAATCTATTTGTGTTCTTATATAGTATTATCTAATCGAGACTAGACCTATACTTACAGTGGAATAGAGCTCTAGTTTAAGTATGTACTACATATAGATTTTAACTTCACCAGTCTAAACCATTGAAGTATAAAATAATTACTTGAAGGAGTAATGGGTGACCCTTTCTCAAGATACCCAAATGTCACCTTCACTTTCACGTAGTACACCCTGGACTGCATTCTGCAGACTAACGAGACTCTGGCGTCTGGATCTACGGCCAGTATAATCCTCTGTAGGGCTGTGTGTGAGTTGTCCTGTGCTTTTCCTTATGTGTGCTAAGTGTCTCTTTACACCCTCAGCTTTAGCAGGTAAGAATATTTTAGTCCTCCTACTTTATAGTTATGTTACATTAGTTATATTTTAGTTATGGCAAGGGGCTGGACCCCGTATAATGTGACGGGTGCAAGATAGCCTAAGTTCTGACGCACACAAAATTTCAAATTCAATCAATCGATTGCTTCAAAGACATGCTTGCTTGAGCATTTTCTTTATAATTGGAAATTATATTTTTAACACGTCATTAATCGCGATAAAGCATGGCACGGGGACAACAATAAGAATATATTGGTCTTTCTTTCATGCTAAGGTCGATGAAATCATATACAATCAGTGACGGCGCCAGAGGGGGAGGACGTCTCCCATTCCACCAGTTCTCCACCCAGCCACCCCCCCGCAGAAAATATGAAAAATAGACAAATAAATACTGTTTTAACACAAATATGCATCTTTGCATGGTTTTCAGGGATATATATTAAATTTGACCCTACCCTCAAAAATAGGCCCGCCCCTTTCTGCCTCCACTTTTTTCCTGTCGCCGTCATTCTATGCAATCCCATCCCACTTGAACATCTAAGACTGATATTTTCTATATTTCTGGTTTTGGAACAAATGGTGAAATCAGAGTGTACGATGGTGGTGCCTCAACCACACCAAGCTTATAGCTGACTATCTGGGGAAAGTAAATTAACACCCTTTCCTCTGCATGCTCCAAATGTGCAAGCTGCGGAGTTGTCTGCAAGGTCACGTTTTTTCTGCAGTCTTGTGCCTTTTTAATAGCTCCAGACAGGATGATACCAATCTGTCTATGCCTTAAGTCTCACAGAACCAAACACGATAATTGGTAGATATTTTCTGCCTTCCTCTTCTTCCAATTAAGATTCTTTCTTTCCCTGTGCTATTTGTAAGTCAAGTTTTAGGGCTTACTGGGGAATGAACTTTTATCTCTGGTTCTTATTTTTAGTGTACTCAAATTTGGTATTCATCTCATCTTTACCCACATGGCGCCTATATATAAACACTGTTAAAAAGAAAGTATGTTCTTACTTCAAGATTCATTTATACAAGGCAGACATCCCATCCCACTCAATCTCATCTCTCCAACCCCCAATTCTGTGTGTCTGAGGTCGCAGGATGTGTAGGTTAGAAACGACAGGCAGAAACGAGAATATAATATGTTATTGTCATCAATATAATTTTCCGCTACCCAAATTAAAGTTTGCTATAAAATCAACCTGCTGTTTTAAACCACAGAACATACGTATAAAGGAAAAGTCTTCGGCAAAATAAAAGGTACATATATATTCGATCCGAAAATGACTGATTGAGGCGTTAATTTGTGACAAAATTCGTCAAATTTGATTCATGTAGTGTAGTGAAATGATACGTTGAGAGCTTCCAGACTAAAGTGACGAGAAACAAGCGACATTTGTCACTTGGAAACGAACCTTCAAAAAGAAATGCAACTTCTCGTACCGGATTGGCACGACAAACTTCGCTTGTCGCTTGCATGGCACTTCGACTGGGCCGTTTTCTCAATAGTGGGTTTGTTGGTCGCAGTTTGCACGTTGGAGAGAAAGTGACAATTCAGATGTGTGCAATTTGTGATCGTGTCGTTTATCGCTTCCGAGTGAAATTCTCGTGTTACGTATCACTTGTCGCTTCGGTCTGAAATCTCCCGTAGTGTTATTAAAGTTTAGACTTTTCTTTCTTTCTTCCTAGCAGCATATTCTATGGAAAAGTTTAAACGCATATTCATGATTCAATCGGTTATGAATTGTAAACTTGTCTAACATATATTTACCTACACTGATTTTGCTTCCGGTTACATTAAGGTATGGCCGGAGCAATTACAAGTTATTTCCTTCGGATCTCTTTTCGTTATATTAAACTAATTTTTGAGTGTGTTTAATCATGTATGTGACTTACCATAACATTAAATTAGTCTAGCAGATATTAAATAACTACCCTCAACTCTGTTATTCTTGAACGTTTTAAACTTCCCGAATACTAGTTTTTAGAACTTGAAGTTCTGTGTTCCCTTAAATTATGTTTCAGTCTCTTCAAATTATCGTTCAATCAGTCGAAAATTTACTACTTTATCTTCGTCAACTTTATCTTTGGTTGCAGTCTCATTCTAAACAAATTTACACCTTTACATAAATCTCTGTTGTCATTGAATATGCTTTGTAAGTAACTTTCCTTTTCCTTACCTCTGAAAGAGTAGGTATCTGCGTGATTTATTCCTAGATGTTGCATTCTTCTTTGACATTATGGCCCTTGTAGCATAGCCTTAGCCTTCTCAACAATGCCGGTCCATTATTGTCTATCTTGTGCTTTTTGTCTCCATCTTCTAATACCCAGTGTTCTGATGTCTCTCTCCACATCATCTATCCATCGTATTATTGGTCGCACTCTTCTTCGTCTGCCTTCTGGTTTTACAGAGAATACTTTCTTTACCACTCTGTCATCAACCATTCTAATAAGATGTCCTGCCCAGCTCAATCTCCTTGCCTTAATTTCAGCCATAATATCAGGAGATTTATGTAATTTCTTCAATACATGATCATAAAGTATTCTCCATCCTTGACCATCATATTATGGTCCGTATATTTTTCATGGTATTTTCCTTTCCAAAGTCATCAGCATTAATGATGATCTCTCCGTGAGTACCCAGGTTTCCCTTCAATACAGTAATGTTGGTCGGATCATTGTCTTATATACTCCGAGTTTTAAAGCCCTCGATAGTCGTCTATTCCGAAATATACCCACAAAGGCATGAAGACATTTGTTGCCTGCTGAAATCTTTTCTTTGATATCAAGTTCTACGATATTTTGTTGAGTCATTAATGATCCCAGATATTTGAAGGTTTCCACCTCTTCTTAATTTTGGTCACCAATCTTTACTTCTCTCACCCGAGTAGGTTACTTGCCACTCTCATATATTTTGTTTTCATTGCATTCACTTCTAATCCGACTTCGTTAGCTGCTTCTTCAATTGCCAACATAACCTCCTCAACCATGTTACATCTACATTGTATTATTGTGTAGTTGTTATTACTATTATTACATGTGTCCAACCGGTAGAAATTTTTGTCCAATCAAAATAAAAATTACTATATTTACTTAACAAGAAAAATAATAATACATTTTTTATCTTTTCAGATTTGAGATACCAATGATGATAGGAAAGCTGAAGTTACCACTCGGTTATAGTCAAGATTTGGAGTGTCGCGTTTTGGAAATACCGTTCAAAGAAAGAAGAATCAGCATGTTCATTCTCCTCCCAGACGATATGGACCGCGGATTGCGCAGACTAGAGGCCAACATGTCTTCAGACAATGTGAAAGCTTTGTTTTCTACCCTGAAGGTAAGTCTTGATTGCAGCATCCGCAAAAGCCAAGCTATAGAGATACACTAGAGATTGGTCAAGACTGATATGGTAATGAGATTTGCTGTAACGATACTTGCAGCATCTTGGCGTAAGGGAAATGGATGTTGCACTCCAAGGTAAACTTCGTCATAAATATCGTATCTATCTCGAGAAATATTACTTCTTGCTAGCTCATCAGTGATATTAAAATGTTCGTTACTTTGACTTTTATTAGACTGATCAGGTTTCAACGTTGTATTTTTAATGTGCAATGCTTTTCACCCTTCTTTGGCGTGCATTCTTCCCTTTGTTCATGTATTTTATTATGAAACACAATTAGTGGTAAAATGCATTAGAGTTTAGTAAGATAAATTTCAATTAATTAATCCACAGCCAATATGTTTCTAATATTGGTTAACAAAGTGCAGTTAAGCGAAGAAGAACAACATTTCGTTACTTCCAAACAAATGGCTACGTTATATGTTTCAATTTTTGCAAATATAATTTAATATTTTTTGACTAAACACAACACAATGGTTTCCTTCGTTCGATTTTGTTTATAAGACTATGTCTAACTCTACAGGAAAAATCTTGAATCACAATTTCTATGTTGAACATATGTAAGTGTAGGGTAGAACATATTATTTACAACATTCTGTGAATAAAAATGAAACGGATGATGATTGTTGTATCATAAAATTTGAAAGGAATTGAAAACAAGGAAATTGTCAGAGCTACTGTTAATACAAAAAAATAGCATTTTATCTTCTTATGTAACTTTGTGTATCTTTCTTATGTAACTTCAATTTTGATTAACAGTGAAGAGTATCAGACAACATACAATTACCATGACATCGGAAGTAAATTCCTCAAGTGGCTATTGCCTTGTAGTCAAGTTGTCCAGGGTTGCAAATCTAGTGGAGTTTGGTGGTTCTTGACACCAGGGAAAAATATATATGTATATAACCTACTTGTCACAGTTAATGTCGTGTAGATAGGATGACAGTTTTTCAGTTCCCATTGATCTGCATTCTTCCAGGATATTTTGCCTTCTACTTTATACAGTGAATAAGATTCCATAGAGATCGCAGATGTCAAATCACAAATATCAATTTTGCAATGAAAATTAAGATTATACACAACGTACTGGCTGCGAGTTTTGAAGCAGACTCATTTTAGCAACAACACGAGAGAACCTCAGACTTTAAGAAGTGATCTCTTTACACATATATCAGAAACCATTCGAGCTATCAATACGAAATTTTGTGAGTTGAAGAAACTGTGAATTTTCTACGCGTTGCAATATCTATCTTCTCTGTGAGTCTTACTTTTGCCATTTCTCTTCAACAATCGGAACCAATCGATACTTCTCGATTTCTCAGAAACTACTAAAGATGGAAACATCAGATTCAGTGAAACATCTATACCTAATACAACGTAAATTTAATACCAAATACAGTACAAATACAATTTAACATAATGTAAAGGAACTCGATGTAAATGCTTGTCTGTTCATGAGAGTCAAACAATTGAAAGTCAACAACTTATGTATGTTTAACCTTCGATATTTCAGAATTAAATAAAGATGTAAGCATGTGATTTGGTGTACCAAATTATAGGCCTATATCAAATATCAAGTTGATTCTACAAAATTGTCTTCATTGGTCTGTCAATTTACTGTTCATACAAAGAATAGAACAATTCAATATCTATTTATTGCTATCTGGGAAATTAAGACATTCAAATCATAACTGAATAATACATAAACTCTGAATTCACAACTACTTATAAAATATTATATGCTATAAACGTGCTATATACTTGCAGCACTGTGTTAAAATTTAATGTCACGCTATTTTTTATTTGTGCCATTAAAATATTTAATTTCCTTAACTGAAATGGAGCTTACTTCATTTACAGTCTCGTGGTGATATGGCATTAATATGACAGTAAAGGCTGTGGTCGTTTTTCCTTCTCTACTTCGTCTCAGATTCAATACTTAAATTAAATGTGTGGTGTTTGGTACATTTCCTGTGATACAAGCTACTTAGGTTTCATGTTTGTTTTTTTTTTGTTTGTTTTTTTTGTTAAAGGGAAATTAACATTTCCCATGAAAGATGCATTTTAACAAAATGACAACATGGCAGAATAGAACACTGTATTATTAATTACGTAGATGTCGTTCAAAAACCTACGTTTGTTTCAAGTGCTTGAAGACATACAAAGTCCCGTACAGATGTTTTTTTCGTCTCTTCTGTTGTTTATATTATATGTAGACTGAAAATAAAAACCGGGCTAAGAGCCACAACAATCGATTTCCATTTTATTGCTAAAATATGGGCTATGGGCCTATGCCAGTGCGGTAAAAACCGGGCTATGTGATATGCAGTCTGCAAGTAGTTCAAACTTTAGCCATAAGAATGCGCCTTGGTCTAAGTGCCACCTGCTGTGTATCAAAATACGGGCTATGTGCCAAGCGACATGTGACTGGTTTTGTGGTCACTTGTACGTCTTGGAGGTTATTGTGTGCTGCGTTTCCTCCAAAACAAGCCCCGTCTAATGAGGTAAGCCTAGAACGGTAATGTTAACCTTGTAGGATATCTTCCAAGACAATGTTTTTCTTGTTTTTCTCAGAACTTAGATTTTGGCACTTAGCTCGGTTTTTGTTTTCAGTCTACATATTCTCATGCCTGGGATGATTTACTAACCACCTTGCGTTAACCACAAATTATCTCCAACCTTTCTTATTCCATGGTAATTGCCTACTCTCTGGTTGTATTGAGATGTTTTGTCGGGAGAAATTATTGTCACTTTGGCCGAGATTAAAGATCAGTATATTACATAACATTTATTTCTGCAGTCACGTATTACATTTGTTTACAGTTTTCTTCCGTGTACCTTTCAGAATAATAACATTCGGAAATTACTAGCGATAACAGCTTACAATCAGTTTGCCTATGTTTTGTAATAAATAGTTTCAGAATGTATCACATTTTGAACCAAAATCAATAGCTAGATGGTATTTCTCTCAGTCATTACTCCTTAACCTTCACCTGCTTACTAAAAGATTCGCGTTTTTATCTTCCTTTATTTTTTGGAAGAGCAGATCTACATATCTGGAACTCGCCAGAAATAATTTGCAAAAAAATTTGCCAGTGTTGAATTTAACACAATTTAAAGCTTACAAAGAAATATGCCTACAAATTTGAATGAGATGTTTGTTCCTGAGACATTTTAATTCTACCTGAAATTTCGTGTACATATGTACATATTTTGCAAAAGTAACTGTAGAACAGTTACATAACAGTGCATGACGTATGCTATAGTATCAAACTTCTTTCTTGCCTCTAGTGACTACACTTCTTGCATTCTGCAATATACCAAGATTTTAAACGGATATAATTAAAAGGAAACCTTTTACAAGGTAACCAAAACAGTTCTTGCCGTTCTAGAGCAGTGATAAACAAAGAGCAATACAGTGGACGGTACGTACCTTTAGGTTTCGAAGTAATCTCCATCAGCATCCAACACCTTTTGCCAACGTTCCTGCAGCTGCACAATGCCCTGGTGATAAAACTCGGCGGGCTTGGATGCAAAGAAGTTCGTGAGTGCGTTCCGCAGGTCTCCCTCATTTGCGAAGGATCTCCCACGGAGGTGGTTGTCGAGGGTATGAAACAGGTGGTAATCTGTTGGTGCAAGGTCCGGTGAATATGGTGGATGGCACAGTGTCTCCCAGCCAAGTTGTTGAAAGGTCTCCCGGGTCCTCTTTGCCACATGTGGCTTGGCATTGTCGTGCAGGAACAACACACCCTTGCGATTCACCAATGGCGGCTCCTTCTGCCGCAATGCACGGTGCACCCTTTGCAACTGCTGAGTAGAGGTCAGCAGTGATGGTCTGACCAGGTGGAAGGAGCTCGTAATGCACCACTGCCGACAATTCTACCATTCAGAGAGCATAATTTTTCGTGGGTGCAGAGGTGGTCTTGAGGTGTGAGGAACAGGGTCACGTGGCGACAACCAATGTCTGGTACGCTTGGGAGTGTTATAGAGGACCCACTTTTCGTCACCAGAGAGCAAGCGATGAAATATGGGTGTGTTCAAGTGCCGAGTGAGCAAGGTCAAACAGGCTGTCACTCGTTGTTCCTTGTGGGCTGCCAACAATGTGTGGGGTATCCACTTGCTTAACTTGTATGACTTCCCTATCCCATGCAGGTGCAGTCTGGCTGTTTCAGCGGAAACATGGAACCTATCTGCAAGTTCATCACACGTTAGACCACTGTCCTCCTCGATGGCTGCTTTCAGGGCCTCGTCATCCAATACATGTGGTCGTCCACTGCGAGGTTCATCTGAAAGGTTCACATCTCCCGAACAGAATTTCTGGAACCAATGCCTGGCAGTGCGTTCGTTCACGGCATTCTCCCCAAATGCCTGGCAAATGTGGCGACTTGATGCGGCAGCTGACAAGCCCACTTTAAAGTCATACAACAAACACACGCGAACAAGCTGCTTCGATACCTCCATTTCTCTTAGACAATGGACGAGCTATGACTGCCGTGTGTGAGCATCGTGCCTGTATTACTGACAGTCGATGGTCAGACTAACTCCCGAATGCTTGGCAGGCACGTGCGTCATTTCGTTTCCTCTCTCTGAGCGCATGATTAATGGGACGTCAAAAACGGTAAGAACTTTTTTGGTTACCTTGTATAATTCATAATTTTGTCACTTTTACGTCTTTAGAACCGTTATGATTAATGGCTTTGGTAATAATGTCCATCAAGATAGCGCCCATGTCTTACCCACGATTCGATCCCAAATCTACTGGTTGGGGCCTCCCCCATGGCGCAGTGGTAGCGTCATTGCCTTGTAATCAAGGGGTCCCGGGTTCGATACCCGGTGGAGGCACAAGTGGTTCGGATCCCACTTTAAACTGTAGGTCCAGTCCCGATTAGCCTTACTGTGCATAAAGTGGACTTAAAACACCAACTCAAACCAAACCAAATCTACTGGTACGTTTTTCTTGTTAGTGTGCATTAAACGTAAGCAAATTGCAAAACAGTGAAAGCCGATTGAATACTTACTAGAACTTCGCACCATGCTTTATAATATCTTAAAAGATGGTCAAGAGCGATTACATCCTTCAATTTCATTTGGAAAACCCCATGACAATGGCACAAAGATAAATATCTCCAAGCAAATATGTAAATGAATATTGTACTTTTAGAGAATCTGTAAGTATGGCTATATCTTGTTCCATTTCAAATTCACGTACCTATGCTTTTAAAAATGGCTTGTGAGCATGGACGCCCGAAAAGGGGAGCAAGGGGCACGACCCCCTCTGGAAAATGAAATCACCGTAAAGTAATGAATTACACACATAATTTCATTTCAGTTACAGTAATTTACAGGCAGTGTATTGCAGAAACATGGTAACTTCAAAGTGAAGGAGCGTTTTTTGAGAGAGCAACATTATTATGGGAGAAAATGTCTCGTTTGCTCCCCCTTCCGTAAAAAAAATTACCATGCTTGCTTCTCCCTAGAAAAAATCCTGTGGACATCCATACTTGTCATCATGCACCAGATATTGTGACAGAAAAAGTGTTTGGTATCTGATAACATAATAGCCTAACATGATCTATGTATGATTAATGCATATTAAAATGTCAAACACAATGGACATAGATGTTCGAAAAGTGTATGCAAGAAAAATCTATTGAAGTAATGTTCTTATGTAGTTGAATTTATATATTTATTTGAAGTTAGTAAAATATTTATGTTGATAGAAATGTAGAAAGTAAGCGTTGCTTCAATAATAAATTGTGTTTTAGTCATACACGTATATATCAACAACAAAATATGTAGAATGAAACTCAATTAGCCAATATTTCAAGTGTTTATAATGACAAAAGTAAGTAAAATTAAGGAAATATTTAAATTGTAAGTTGGAGTTGTCCTGACATAACTGTTGAAGGGTTCTCCCAGGTCATGGTCTATGAAATTCCTATAAAATTCCCAACTTTCACGACTAAGGTCAAAACTCATCTCATCATTAAGCGAACTATTTGATTTGAATTCAAGAGAGACATCAATGATTACAAGTTTTACATTACACCATACTACACAAACGTATGGGTACATATATACCTGTATACTACATAAGTTACTTGCATTTCTGTACTAACATCACACCAAGTTATTTAAGAAGAATAAACTTGTAAATCACTCCACACTTTGAGTTTCTTTGTTTCTTTCTAGGATGAGATGGTAAATATCCGTTTGCCAAGATTCAGAGTTTCCGGTAGTGCAGATCTGATAGACGCCTTAGTCAATATGGGCGTGACAGACATCTTCTCTGCAGCACATGCGGATTTCTCAGGAATGTCTGAAGAGCGGGGATTATATGTCAGCGGTATAGCTCACAAGTAAGTACTATTGTTTAGTCATTCTTGTTACCTTGAGTGTTAAACGAAGCCTGTAAATCATAGTCAAACACACACACACACTCTTTTCTATAAATTATTTCATAGTCTAATATTTAAATGAATATGTATTTCCCATTGTTCGTTGTTTGTTAGCTTGCTGTTAATTGCAATTGCTTTACATTTAACAATTTTTTTTTTAAAAAAAAGAATAATACGTGAATTGCATAGAAACTAATAAGTGCAGGTTGAAGTTACGAATCTACAATTCAATATCTGGAATCTTTGGGTACAGATACGTATATTTCGATTTTTAGGTACATTCGCAAATAAAACTCGTACTACCGTATTTTGTAATTATGCAACAGTTATGCTATGCATAACCTGGTGAACATAAACATTATATCACAGCGGTCTCTGTGTCAGATTCAGGTAGGCGATAAAATGAAAATGAAACTGTGAATAAATATTTTGGTTTCTTTAAATCACAACAATGTTTGACGGCCGTGTTTCCAGTCTTTTGGTATTCGGAAATATGAATATCAAATTTCGGACCTGTATTTTATTTTTTTCTAACGTACTAAGATGTAATCAACATTATTGATACAACTATAAACGTGCGCAAATTATTTACCCTAGTATACAGTTTACAGATTCAACTAAAAAGAATATTGCAACCGGGTACAAGATTATTCACTCGGCTAACAGCTAACACCTAACATAAATCTGGACAAGACTAGTCGCTAGTAGCAGATTGAAAAGTTTCGTTGTGTAAATTCAATTGTTGCTCAGAGGACCAACTGTAGAATGCAATGCAGTTTTCTAAAGTAAAATTACGAAATCGCACATGTGACATATGGGTGATGGTGATCAGAGGCAATGGAAGGTATTTCGGTAGGGAGGAACAAGTTTAGTGACGGTTTACATTTAGGTATAAATATATATGGGAGTGGCTGCCTGGGTGTACTCATATATATTTCTCCCCGCCTCCACATATAAAATTACACCACATAGATGGAAGAACATTATAAAAATCCTGACACTTCGACGCGATATGGCCGATATGAAATTTTTCTATAAAATGGATCTGAATTTCTGCTTACAGAATTCAACTTCAGAGTTCCCCATCGATCGACCCGAAACACTGAATTGTTCCACAACTCTACAGATAGGCTTTCCCTTATACAGCGCGCTCTATTCCACAGGCTACCCCAGTTCTACAATAAACTACCCACAAACATAGACATTTTTGCCCCTGAAAGCATTTTCCGATCTTCCCTAAAAATGAATATGTAAATCTTTGTTTGTTTCCTTGTTTATGTCTTATGTTTATATTCAACCTTTCTTGTTTTTACCTAAAACCATCTTGACTTGTTCTTGTTATTTGTTAGAGTTTTCAGTGTAAAATGGCCCAAAACTTCTGGTTTAAATCCAGTAAAATGAATAGCAACAAAATGGTGATGTTATCTTCTTCCTAAAATCTATTGTCCTTCTTGTATTACTCAACTGGAAATGTAAATTTGATATAGGACCTAAGCAAGTAACAAGTTCAGGGCATATGCGAAGTCTAGTGTAACGGAGTAGAAACTTGCAACTTTCTTTTCCATTTCAAATCTTTTTAACAGATCCTTAGCAAAGTACGTTTCTACAAGACTTCTTCTTTGTATTTTCGGGGAAATGCATACTCTTTGAGTTTATTCCATACATTTTATTCTTTCAAAAAAAGGGACAATCTCTTGAGATTCAACTTAAAAATTCAGGAAAAATATCTAGCAAGATGTAAATGTTTATTTTAATACGGAAACTGTCCATAATTTTGTAAATCTTACAATACTGGGATCCAAACCACTTGTGCCTCCACCGGGTTAAAGACTGTTGTTTTGTGTTTTGAATATTGGCATATCCATGAGGAATGGAACCAGCGTTGCCAACCCCTCAGCTACGAAAAGTGCTGTTCGAACTGTGAAATTATGCTAGAATGCCACCCAATTGTGCTAGGGCACTATTATTATTATTATTATTATTATTACTATTATTATTAACAATATACTTTATTACTATTTTCAGATGTTATATTTTATCCCACCCTATGATCTATTTATTTTAAGTCGCTTTTTTGCCTTAGGGTCTCTGGGAGTAAGTACGACAATGAGGGTGAATGAAGAACTGATGAAATGGGATGGATAAAACATAATTACATGTCCATACCTTACCAAGGGTCGAACTAGGGCATGTGGCTCAGTAAATTTGTAAAAATACTTCACATATTTTTTCTAGCATATAATGAGAGGAAAGATGACATGACAAAGTTAAGCGTCGTTACTGCCGGGGGTGGAGGGCGGGGGAGTTTGGTGTATAATTCACAAATATCTTTCATATACTACTGCATTTTTTTACGTGATATGGAAGGACGTATTAACCCATTTCCACCTTCAACACCATGCTAGAGACACACTTTTGTGCTAGTTCCTTGCAACTTTCAAATGCTCATACAATGCATTTATATGTAAACTAATAATTTTTCCAAATAAAAAAAAAGGAAAGGAAAAAAGGTACTCGCCAAACGAAAAAATAAAAACTGCCTCTTTCCCACTCGTTTCTATATTTCTGAGCATACGATTCCCATTTCTGTTTAAATGCACACGGTCCTTTTTTTTTCTCTTCGGGAGTTTTACAGTTACTTCTTTTGCTACTAGTAGATACTCATTTTTTGAAATTGTTCCAAATATATTTTATATTAAAAAAATTAAAAATCAGGAAAAACACTCGCAGATAAACTCAAACACACGCTCAACAATACACTGAAAGACGCACGCACGAAGAATTAAAACCATACACAGGACAGGAACAACGCTTTTTTCGCCGTGGGAGACGACTTCCGAAATGCTAAGATGTTGAGTCGACTGAACTGAACCGAACACAAGCTGAAGACAAAGATGGTCAAAATTTGCCGACAAAGTAGGGCGTCACATGAGCTTTATTTGTCAATCCCACTTTCTACTAAACATTCCTCGCGAAAATACAGGCACCGCAAATGGCTGACACTTTGTGTCGGTGCTGGGAAAGGACAAACTTTTGAGGGTGGCCCCAACTCTCCTCTTCGATTTTATGGCAGGAAGATGCGGAAGAGGTGAAAGGCGTTGGTCGTTGGTTGAGGACGGAATCCCTGGGCCGGTTTACTCTCTTTTGTTGGAGATGTGCAGTTACTTTTATTTTTACTTCTTCAGAGAACTTTCCTTTGAGTTCAATATCTAACGATGGTTGCAGATTATGCTAGATTTGGCTGATATGCCAAACACAGGGTGCTAGGTGCCAAAGATGGTTAAATTATGCTAGGTTTAGCACCATTATGCTAGGGTTGGCATCGCTGAATGGAACTCTGGAGATGTAAAAAAAACTATAGCAATTTTTTAAATTTACACATCACTGAACAGTGAAAACAATGAACTTTAAAGAAATAATAGTTACAATGGCATCTTGTTTGTATTTTTACTATATAATGACCTGAAATTTAACATGTTCTCTATTTCTTGTATTCACTTAAAATGTATGACTCAGTATTTAATGAATCTTTGGATGAGTTTACAGTAAACCTCGGTATAATTTATATCTCTTAGAAAATATAAATTTTGATAGAAACAATAATATTATACCTATTTGCTAAAAATTAGTTCAATTATAATACACCCCAAAAATATATCAACTCGTCGGTCAAAAGAGTAACAAAAACAGTTTAAGAAAATCATGTATACAAATAGATGTGTCAAGTTGGTCTTCTCAAAACCATTAGAAAGTATCCTTAGATACCTTTTAATTCGCTTGCCCAAGAACACAGCTATACGAAAATGAAAAGTGTCACCAGAGAAAGACAGGAATAATATCACAAGCATATATATTTTCTTTAAATAATTATTTTTGATCTAATTTTTCAAGAGAAAAGTTTGTTAATATTTTATTGCTTACTTGACAGTTTAAGAACATTTTTTTATTGTAGTTGGTGACAATGTTTAGACCTCGGTAACTTCTAAAGTATGCAACACTCATTTACGTTTCTGATGCCATTTGGTTTTGTTTCAATTATAGACTTGAAATGTGCAAATGAAACTATTCACATTCGATTTGTAGAAAAAATCGAACCCTTTCTGAGGTGACAACACTCTTGGCCATATGACCACAATATATATTTTATTGTTTTATCCTTTCACGTAGTTACATTCTTACAATAGCAGAACAATGCTTTTAAAAATACATCAGACTAAAACGTAGTATAAATGGAACTAGACAAAATGTCACAAGAATAACGCACAGTTATATATTACAAAGCTTCTAAAAGTCTCTGAATTTGGTTTTAGCTGCTTCAAATTCTATCATTGTGTGTATAAGAAGAATTGGTGTTGCTTATGTAAAAATATCAATAAAATATGACTAAAATTCACAGGATTTAACATTTTCATTTTGTCTTCAGGTTAAGAGAGTGTTTGTGGTCACAAGCATAAAGCTTTATGAATATTTTTTTTTAACATGAAGTCTTGATCTTATAGAAAAAATTCTGATGAATAAGAATATACGGAATTTATCCAAGACCTATGGTATTCAAGTGGTAAATTTTATGACAACAGTGCCTCTGGTGATCACAAGAATAACGATGGGCATGCCAATATATTTCAATAATAATTTGGCGACATTTTCTCTTTCATTGAACAAACAAAACAAATGCTTACAATATGAGGGAGAATCTTGTTTCTTCTCTACGTTTGATATTTTAAACCTTTGTAAATGTGCAATTACAACTGATATTGCAATGCTCGTCAATGTCTATTCACATGTCGATTTCGATCCATTTTGATCAAGGGTTTTCATATAACCCACGGTGAGGACTCAAATTTCAGTAAAGTGAAAGATACAGACCAGATTATCTTGGTTTCATAAAGAATCTTGAATGCAGTAAACTTCTAATATTTTATTGTTCTATTTTTTGCCCCATTGATATTATAGGTACTGGACTGATATTGTCCTCTAAAGTAAATTGAACAAGGCAATAATAAGATAACTTCCTAGGGATCAAAAACGTAGATCATTCTTATAGAAAATGGTCACCATGCATAAGCGGTTGACTCAGGATCTCGGCACAGAGAGAATGGTGAAAGAGTATACAAAATATAGATTCCCAATTTCTGATTTGTGTCGATGGTGCATGTCATAGTGTAGTTCCACAGTAAATGCAACTACAAATACTTATTCTCTAAGTTTCATAAAAGCGTTCCGAGAAAAAAATGTCACAGGTTAAAATCATTACACACAAATGGTATTTGAAAAATTTCCAGGGGGTGGAGGGAGATTTCATTACCTTCTTTATAAGCATTAGGATATTATATATAAAATCCAACCAAGTGCTAAAAATTTGCAAACTGAATGAAGGGAAGGGAATCCCCACCCCCGTTCTGTTTGCACATGTGTAAATTAAATTCATATCCTCACGGAAACCTGATAGACCTCCAAATATAATTAACTCCCCAAGAGCTGTACATTTTAAACCTATATTTTACAATTCTGTAACCCAACAGCCTTAAGGGTCAGCTCTGCAAAGTAGATTTTTGCTGGGTGATGCGTGGCCAATGTGTGTCCCATCACCTTTGACATCTGGTTTCTTATATTGGGCTGCGTAATTAGGTCCACATAATACCAAGTGGTAGAGATCATTTTAAAAGGATACTGACAAAGGACGTTGTAAAAGGGGCACGTTTACGCCACATCACACCTCTTGACAAAGGTTTGTTTGATCCAGCGCTTAGCGTGTTCATTTTAAACTCGGTCCTGACAGACGCCTAGGTAATGGGTACTGTTCGAAACAAGTAAAGGAAATATAAGAGACCCGAGTAAAGTTGGTCTAAAAGATGTAATTTGTGGTCTAAAATCTTGCAATTACAATTTGCTTAACATAGCATTTGGTGGCCCCAAGTTGGTAATTTATGTCATTTCTTTACATTTTTCCTCACTGTGAAAATTCGACAAATAGTACTCTCCAGTGAGCGGTGCCCGGCTTACACAGTCAGTAAAAAGACATTAGACGAAGCTCCTCACGTTAAAGAGCTCCGCACTACACGAACATGTAAGATAAATATATTTAATTACACTGTTTAAGAAAAGCCACAAACTGAACCTCGATCGTGCAAAACAAAGAAATTTGAATTTGCAATTTAAAATATTAGTGTATAGTTTTTGGCGAGAACGATCCTAGGTTTGGTCCTTGTAGAGAAATCCAAAAACTGATGTAAAATTAAAGGGAAATTCGTAGAGCAATAAAGCAGGCCTGTTAGATATTTTCATACCTGTAGGTAATGAAATATTTATTTACTGTTTCTTGTTGCAGAAATTCAATTACAAAACACTTGCACTCACAAGAGGACTGTATACAGTGTGCAGCATTAGTTCTCCTGCAATGCACCGTCCCCACGAAGACATGCAAGAAGTGTTGATGCAGGACCCCACACATTCTCAATTTGGGCCAAAGTGAAGCTGAATTATCAGCATTATGCTCCAGTAGCCTTACTCCCGAGATTTGCCTAGGATAGTGGGAATAATTTGGGAATGGTTCTATTTGTAAATTCAAAGATTATGTCTTTCAAATATTCAATGGTTAGATATTGACTTTATGATTTTGTTTTTCCAGAACTGTTCTTGAGATTCGGGAAGATGGAGCCGAAGCTGCCACAGCTACTTCTACTGGCTTGGAAAGAATAGGAACCTTTGGAGACAAATATTTCGAGGTTGATCATCCTTTCATATTCTTCATCTGGGACTACCGAAGTGGTATAGTGCTTTTTATGGGTCGAGTGGCTGACCCTGTGCCTCTATTAGTGTAAAAAAAATGTTGGTAGATACATTGATTGTTCAAGACTTGGAATATCAACAATTGTGACAAAGACCGTGATCTTGTCAGTATTTTTTAGATCATTCGGAGAACACGTGACGTTGGTGTCAATGGTCAAAGAGGAAATGGTGTGACCTCGTCTCCCAGTGTGTGTGCCAAATTTGAGTATATATAAATAGAGAATATATATACGTTTCTTTTTCCTTGACTGCTTTTTTTCATGCCACAGACAGCTTGAGCAAGAGTCTTTTAGAAGGGTTGGCTCACCGATGAACGAAAACGTGGTTTGATAACGGTGTTGGATGGGTTTCGTTGCATCATCTTCCTTTTCTCTGATTTCCGGTAGGAGTTTGAGTTTCTTCTTCTTCTTCCCTCCTAATGCAAGTACGTGTCGCTTACAAAGAAGGCACATGCACATTGTTAGTCCGAACAATCGGAAGTCGTGTGCCACGCACACGCTTGCTTGATGAGACGTCACGTTCCAGCACAGATGAAGCGGATGTGATTCATTGGTGATGCCCCATGTGCGTCATTACGTTCTTATGGCGTCAGTCACGCGCGACTGCTTTTTTGTGTTTAATAAGCAGTGTGAACTTCTCGTCTTTAGACAGTCCACTTAGACGACGTTTAGAAAGGGGTGTGCCATGGAGAAACTACGTACTCGTTCTTGCTAACATGTATGCACGTAGGACACAGAAGACGAAGGTCAAGGTCATGGAAGATACTCTCATGCATAGTGGGCGAGACAAACCCTTATGTTACCTAGTGCATGGTGCGACCTTAATTCCTAAGGTACCGAACTCTTCTTTCCGCCCAGTGGAAATAGATCCGTTTACGTTGCAGGAAATACACCTACCAGATTGATTTGCTTATGGATTTTGTGTGTTGGAAGTACTAAAGTTTCATTATATTTCTCGTATGCCATCAGAACAAGTGCTTAAATTGACAACTTTCACAAATACCTTGCCTAAAAAAAGAAGTAAGCAAACTATTTTTAACTAGAGCCATCGATAAGGTCTCACTCCTTGAATCATATTTTCTCTGTTGGTTCATATTGGACAGGTTTGAGCTTTTGGACAAAGCCAAAATTTAAAGCATGTGATGTTCGTGAAGCATATCCTCGGAAAATCTGCTGTTGTGAATGTGAATGAGGATTATATGTAAGTGGTGTTCAGGTGCTTCTTATTTATTTATTTGCGACTCTTATGAAGGAACTGCTTTCATGTTGTCTTTCACGTAATGAATTGTGTCATTTTTACAGATTTTTCGATAACAAGATGAGTAGTTTAGTAGAGCTGATTGATTGCAAATATCATCTTCCAAATTTTGTACATGCATATCATTGCTTATGGTGTCTGCCTTGTAGTGATAATAAAGAAAACTCACATGCTAGATTTTTGTGATGTTTGTTTTAGCTCTTGCAAATAGAGCATTGTTGTAAGACTTTTGTATATAATGATAGATTGTATACAGTGTGTTTTCAGTGTAGTAACAAACACTTTACAGAAACTTTGAAAATGCAAAATGCTTAAACCGAACTGTACTTACTCCAGTTACTTTTAAAACCATATCATGTGAACAGAGTGTATTTACTTAGTTTAAGAGTACCATATAGCCAGTAAATTAACACAGAATATTAACTACAGATGCCAGAAATATTATTTATCATGAATAAATTAGTAAAAAATAAAATATCTTAAATTATATCATGCTTTCTCGCACGCTTTAGATAGTACTTTAAATTGCAACGTATTCCAGATGACTGTTTTGTCCATTACTGCTGGTTGCTACAATGAATCGTAAAAAGGCTTTAATGGTTGTGAAATGAGAAATGTTACTTATGTAGAATGTGTGTTTAGTATTCAATGAAATGCAGTATTGTCTAAATATGGCTATGTAAAATACAAGTTGTAATACGTATGTAGTTGTCAATTGAATGTATGTTTCAGTCCAACTCAATAAAAAAAAATAGGGCAAAATTGTTTCATGGCATTATTAACGTTTCTCTCTAACAGTACCATTCAAAGTTGTATTTATGAAGTTCACCGGTGTGGAAGGAAACATGTGGACAACTTGGTAGGGACTACCATTCCAGTTGAAATACTTTGTATCATTACATCTGGAACCGAAATTACGACTAGGGCAAATCACACATGCAGCTTGTCTCCTTATTAGTACAAGCAATTAACAGATTCGTTTTCTTCATGTAATTACCTTTTACTACTATTTTCTATGTTCCAGCATTTCTTATAAAACGAATAAATAATTATTCTTTTATAATCAAACGTCAAAAGCATCCAACTCCATACATGTTTTCGAGTTCTAATTACGTATATATATGAATTTTGTATTAATTCACTACATTCGACTCTAATGTGTTTAATTTTGTAATGACTTTTTGTAAACAATATGAATATTAAAACTGAAAATTAATAAATAAAAATCTGAAACATCGTAATTATCTCATTTCTTCCCGAATATTTTGGGGAGACAAAATTATGTACAACTCTTTTGGTTTTGCCAAAAGTAGGTTGTTTTGAAATTAATTCGCTAGGTTTCCAGGTAAAGAGATAGCTAAAGAAGGAAAAGTCAAATTTGGAGCGCTTACTTAATTTAGTCTCCAGGTACGAAATAGTGACTAGGGGAAGAAATTTGGATTCCTTGCCTTAGCCATATGATGCCCGATTGAACATCTCCAGGGCCTATGTAGAAATATTTGTTGTGATTCTTCTCTCATAACTATGACATATAATCACAAAATTATACTTAAAAATTATATAACTAGGTATTTTGAATTGTGTACTCGGGACAGAAGTTTGACTTGTTGAATGAATGTTATATCAACAACTATGGCAGTAGGATCCAAGAGGATGCTATCTACACTAAGAGATATACGTACTTGCAAAATTAAATCAAATGTTCGTAACTATAACAATTTTGGACATGTAGGTATACATCCTTGTGTATAACAACTGTGTTCCAACTAACTTTAGTTTTACTCCAGAGGTGAACACAAATTTAATGTTTGTTTGTAATAACAAATGGTCTATTTATTCTCACTTGCGACTATTGTTAGGAGTAACTGATTGGAGTTCTGTGTCCTTTCAATATTTCTAAATCCTCTCCATAAATGTTCCTAGTAATCAGTGCTCAAAGTGGAAATTCTTAGATGGGGGAGATGCTTGATTGAGTTTGAGGATAGGTGCGAGAGGGCTGTATGAATCAGCATGGAGACAGTGCAGTAGGTGGAGGATGCCTAGGCAAATTATTACCCTAGCTGGGGGATGCTTCATGAAAATTCTCTTAACTGAGGTGAAAGCATCCCTCCGCATTCGGCCCTCCCCCACTTCAAGCACTGCTCGTAATGAGTAAAGAGCTTAAACAGCTTGCAGCTTCAATAATTATAATTTTTAATTATAAATAATAATAATTGTTATTTATTTGTACACAAATTTGTATTTTTTGTTATTTGTCGTCGTTTTTCTTCAAATTTTGGCTACGAAAAATTAAATCAAAATTGGAGGTCCGATGAAATTTGGTATTACTTATAATTTAAATTATAAGAGAAAATTAAAATAAAAAATATTGTATTACTACAGCATTAGAAACGAAGACTCAGTTGTTCTGTAATTAATATTGCATGGGTGTGTGATGAAATTGTATTAATTGAAAACTATGTTTATTATCATGCAAGATTTAATGTTATATAAATATAGAGGAGCTCCTCGATGGAGTATTGGTATTTGGTAACGCTGTTACCTTTAATCAAAGTGTTCTGCGTTAGATCCCCAGTGGAAACACATTGCACTGTGGTTCGGATCCCAGTCCCGGTTAGTTTATGTGAACGTACAGTAGACTTAAAAAGAAACAAAATGTAAATAGGTATGCATAGAGTTTTTAAAAGCGTTCAACCTCATAAACCAAAGATAAATGGTAAATCCCACACGCCGCTGCCGCAAGCTCACTCTAGTGGACTTTAGGCCATTTGATTTCATACGAAGCAGATAATACAAATGTTCTTCTCGGCGGTTCAGTGCGATTCGGGTAGCTCTAGTGGGTGATATGATTGAAAGGAAGGGTCACAAGGACGTTCACATTTTCTCCGGACATCTTTGATTAAAATGGTATACACAACATTTCTTTCTTTGTACAACCGAAACTTATTATAATTTACTTCATTTATTGCGGGTTTGTTGAGCAAAACTGAGTTTTAAACTACTTAGATGTCTGAGGAAATGTAAAAATACGAAAAACAGTAGCTGGAAATCACATCACATGTTGCAGTAAAATTAGGTCAAATTTAACCAAAGTTAGAATAAAATTTAAAAAATAAGACAAACACGGAATTTGGTAGATATGTTGTACTTGCCTTCCGAATGAACACACTACGTAAGAGTCTCTTAAAATGGATGCTGTACGTACCGCGGTCGCCACATTAGAAAATGGCCACCAAGTTTTAATTTCTTGCACACATTTCCAATAACCATTGCAGACACTGAAAAGTTTTTAAACAAATAAAATGAAGCTTATTTGTTCCTATAATTTTCTCTCAAATCCTGCTTTCGAGGCAATAGAATTGCCTGTTTTCATCTCAATCTCCAAATTTGCAAGTAGACTAAAAATATAAATTTCATTTGTCAATGCAGTTTGCATTGAACAATTTAACTAAATGGTGGTAAATGACTTGTATTATGTTTTATAGATTGTAAGGGTTAATGGGTACATTACGTGAATGTAATATCAGTTTATCTCCAGAGGTGGGTTGGTTCTCTTTTCTAGGTTCTAAATTTAGAAAATTGTATTACTGAAATAAATAGGACGAGTGCAACTATTCACGTGGCATAACTGGGTGCAGTGAATGCCATATTAATTTATCCCCAGAAGGAGTGCAGGGGAATTTCAACTTTATCTGATTTTAAGAAATGTTGAATTGTCGAAAATATATCATGGAGTCTCCCTACCCCTACCTCCCCATGGATTGACTTTACAGATGGTAAACAACCAATTCCATAACCCATAAGAGATGAAATTAGTGCAGCGAGTGCAATATCAATTTATCCCCCCGTTGGGGGGGGGGGAGAAGAGCCATTTCCCGTGGTCCAAGGTGTAGAGCATGATATTATTTTTTTAAAAAAATTGCATGACTTCCTCCCTCCCCTGCCTACTTAACTTCAAAATTCTAGGTGGCAAACAACTTGATAATGTTCGCCACAGAGTAAGGGTTAAAAAGAGTGTAGTATCAATTTACGCCCCAGGGGGAAGGTATGTGAATTTGCTTGCGCGAATGTATAGAAATTGGAATTATTGGGGGAAAAAACAACTTGTATTATGTTCTCTACATAGTAAAGATTAAAGCCAGTGAAATATATTTCCTGAAGAGATTATGAGTGTTTCTTTTCTTCTACAGTCAATGCCACGAGAGCATTCAGTACGCCTATGATTGAAATGAAAATTCCAGCCAGGGCATGGGTGTTCTTTTTGAGTGTCCCTTCATCAATTTCATAATATCATCACTCATCCTCATATTCGCTATTATCCAAAAGTAGCAGTAAAGCAAAGTAAAATAAACCAAATCAATCAATCAATCAACCACTCGGCACGGAGGTGTACGTTAAGTACCTGAACGGTGGGGAGGGGGTCTCATTTTCATTTCAATTATTCGGAATGCTCTCTTGTAATTGACTGTGAGCCATACTCAATACTATTGCATTGCTTCCGTTACAACTTGCTTGGTGGCAAACAATTTTTATTACGTTTCTTACTGAGTAAGGGGTTATAATGAGGTAATTCACGCAAATTTCCCAAGGGTTTAAGTTGGTCCACAGTCTATTTGTGCACCCGCAAGGCACGTCTCTAACCAAACCAGAATTTGTCTTTGGGGAGAGGGGGATACCCCTGAGAAGGTGATTTAAGAAGACCTGAAAAAGGTGACAGAGAAAAAGAGGTATAGGCACAGAAAGCAAGGGCGTATCCAGGGGGTCCGGACCCCTCCCCCCAAAAAAACTATTTCCTTGTGGATTCTTCAAATAACATCCCCTATTCATTTATTTCTTTTTAGTTTCACACTGAGTAGTGATACAGTATATCAGCTGAAAATTGACTTCGGTGAGAAATTGTTTTGGTACAATAAGTGAAGTTGATGTGTGTTTTTTTAAAATAATAAATGCAGAGGTGAAATACTAAAAACAAATACATTGCATTATGTACCAGACTCTTAAAAGAATACTATTGTCAATGTGTGAAACTCGATTTCTAGAAAAACATGATTCACTTCATGTTTTGGTTAAATTTCTTCAATCTTGTCAGTTAAGCGGAGCTGTCCGAGTGAACCATTCCAAGCAAGTGACCTAGCCGCAGTTGAAAATGGGACTTTCTTAATTGTACTTCATATTTGAGAAAAGTCTTCAGTTTTCCTGTACAGTTGTCAAAGTATTTAGAGCCCTCATCACAATTTAGCCTCTGCTCTTTCTTAGACGTCACAGAACTGCTTCAGAGACTTCGGCAGATTCAGATAAAGATTTCATTGAAATATTCCGTACTGCTTCTGAAAAGTGTCAACAGACATTCGATTCTGAATTTACGATTCGAAGAATAACAAAACACAACAATAATAATAGTAAACGAGATAACTATCATCGTATTATTATAGAGGGGGACAAGCCATTGGGCTTGGAGGATTCGCACCCCTGGCTAGACATTATCCAAATTTTCTTTTTGGATACGCCCATGACAAAAAGATAGGGGAAACAACAGCAGAGAAGAAGAGGCATATAGAGAAACAGAGAGGTATAATCAGGGAAAAGGTAATAAAGAGGGTGAGAGAAAGGGAGATCTACAGAAAAACACAACGACAGAAATTGAGACACGTATATTGTCAAGAGAATTATTGCCGTTTTTATTTGAACAATACTGATATATATATATATATATATATATATATATATATATATATATCAGGATGTTAACAATTGAAAAAAAAATAACGCAAAAGAGACTTACTTAAAAACATACCAAAATTTCTTCAACTTACATAAGCAAGCGGTCTCAGGTTCGAACCCTGGTCAACACATTATGCTGCTTTCATCATCCATTTAATCTGTTCATCATTCATCGCCGCGATTAAACATAAGATAGGAAAGCGGCGTAAATTGACAAAATTGAAATGCGTAGTTACAGTTTTTCTGGCTTAGAAGTTCCGTGTTACTAATTTCAACGTGACTTGAAATGGGGGCAACAACTGCGTGAAAGCGAAATATTTTTATTTTACAATCTTCGCAACTGCACGGAAGTCTCCACCCCTCATTTTATTTTCTAGGTAAAGAAACTTTTCCACGTTCCATAAACGTCCAAAAACATTTTCGAAACACTAAATAAATATAATATATATATATATATATATATATATATATATATAATATAATAAACATATGTAAAAAAGAAAAACATATCAAGCAGAGGTGGTTGCATAACCAGACACAATTCAGGTTTACCAGCTGCTTTAATATATACTCTCTTGCCTTCCTTCCCTTGTGAGTACAATGTTCGGTTAAAAAGGTGTAACAACAGTGTATTGAAGAACGAAATCAATGACATGGAGTTGAAACTGTGGCTGGTTCCACAGACCATGGAGATCACACAAAGTAAAATAAAGACTCATTTGTAAATAGTGTATGTACGGTTCTAGTTCACGGCTAGGTCTACGAAATTTGGTTTACGACATTTTTGCATTTCTTTTCATGCTTCCGTGTACATGTGTAAGGTTCTATGGGAAGACGGTAGTTCAGACAGAAGGTTGAGTTGAGTTGATTTGGTGTTTTAAGTCCACATTATGCCCAGTAAGGCTAATCGGGACTGGACCTACACTTTAAAGTGGAATCCGAACCACTATGTGCCTCCACCGGGTATCGAACCCGCGACTCCTTGATTACAAGGCGACGACGCTACCACTGCGCCAACAAACAGCCTATCCAGATACGTTCTATTGATTGATTGGTTTTATTTATGTTCTTCGCTTTTCTGCCACGTTTTGCTAATCGCGAAACTGAGGATGAATGGTGATGAGATGAAATTGAGGATAAATGGTGATGAGATGAAATTGAGGATGAATGGTGATGAGATGAAATTGAGGATGAATGGTGATGAGATGAAATTGAAGATGAATGGTGATGAGATGAAATTGATGAATGGACAATCACAAACACACATGGGCAGCACACAACACAACTCTTACAGAGGATTACACTGGCTGTGAGTCCAGACGCCAGACCCTCGTTAGTCTGCAAAGTGCAGCCTAGGGTGTACTATGTGGAAGGGAGGGTACCTAATACCATTGTTTCGAAGTAACTAGTTACAAGTAACTCAGTTACAAGCAACAGTTACTTTTTCAGAAAATATAACTGTAACTAGTTACTTTTAAGAGTAAGTAACTGTAACTGTAACTGAGTTACTTTTTTACGATAGAAGTAACGTTTTAACAGTTACTTCTACAGTTACTTTGCGACACTTAAATTGCTATGAAAGGTTCATAAATTATTGGCGATTTAAGACTCAAAGTGAGCTGGAATTTAGTTTCTGCTCTGATATAAAAGCTCATCTTTGATACATTAATTCTTGCAAACAATAGATGAAGAGGGAAAGAGAAAGTAGTTGTAGTAAATTTGTCTCCTGTCGGTGGTCAGTCGGCAGCCTCCAACAAGGTGCCAGGAATTTCAAGGTTTATCGTATGTTTCATCTTTCGTTTGGTAGACCAAAATTCCAAAGCGATATACACACCTCGGAAGAGGGTTGGATTTCCCAGAAGCAGGAAGATAAGCTTCTAGGAGGAGAATTCCTTCCTATTGCTGACAGTTTGCCATTTTCAGTTGTGTGCTGTGAAGTGTCTCTTGTTTCTGTAGTTTGTTCCTCTGTGGTGTTCTTCAGTGAATAACTTCCCCCTGTAAGCAGCATCCGATAGTTTCTTCCTTTGCTATAATATCGGATTAAGCTGAAAACGGACATACTGCAATATTTCAGTGTTTTCATGAAATAATTCAACAATACTGGTAGTATGAACGATACTGAAGAAGACGAGAGCTAGCAATTGCGCATATGAATGGAAAACAATCCAATTGTTTCCACGTGATTTCATTTACTGAGTTCCTGATAATTTAAAAATGAAAGTAAAAATATTTCCGGATAGAATTAGCTAATTTACTATTTTTCAGCATTTCTGAATATTTTGAAAAAAAAGTAATATATTTTGGTAAGTGCTATTCGTTTAAGATTTAAATGAGAACCCATTTTCTTGAAATAACAGATACGACAGATCTCACCATTACTATTGATACATCAGTGAATTACAACACTCAAGTGGCAAACTAACGAATCAGGAAGACCCTAGCCATCATTCTTGCTTGTTTATGTAATCCTCTCAGAGAGAACTGAAGGGCTAAGTTTAAAATGCCATTTTCACCTTCATTGATAACGCACAATTATAGGCTACTACATTATAATATTTATCATTTTCTGGTTCATAAACACTTGAAATCATACAACAAATTTATTTCTCTCTAACACGCCCTTTATGCGAAACAGACCTCCCTTCTTAGAATATATTCTACGTGAGTGAATATCTGAATATATTATCTTTCTCTCTTTCCATACAGTTTCTAGAATCCCCCTCCAATGAACATTCCTTAAGAACAAGAATGATAATAAATACAAATGTTTAATTCGCAGCAGCTCAGGTCAACCTCCGTGGCGGAGTGGTTAACACAACACACTATATGCCAGGAGTCCCGGATTCTAGTTCGTTTCGCACATGGATGTTTGTGTTTGTTTCAATGAGAACACAGAAAACAGAAAGTTGAGAAGATGTGAATAACGGGGGATACTACCGCATAGGGGTATTCCTTAAAAAAAAAAAAAAAAAAAAAGGTCACAAGATTTTTTCCGCCTGTTGAAGCTGGTCCAGCGTTGTATAAAGTGGGTATCTAGAGGAAATTCTGGAGGGGGGTAAAAAATGCCAGGGACGTGGTGCTGATCGCATCAACCCCACCTTCGGCCATGATCAAAAAAGTGTGGGGCTCTAAATCCACACCCCCTATATGCCTTCATGGCATCGCGCAAAGCACAGGAGAGCACTTATTTTGTAATAAATATAAATATACGAAGACTTATATTATGTACCAGTAACATAAGTAAAAGATATGTTAGTCTTCACAAAATATGTTATTACAATTAATAATCGATTTCTGTAATTTTGTTGCAAGAAAATTTTCAGCAGAAAGTAACTGTAAAAGTAACTTACAGTTACTTTTTTTAAGCAAGTAACTGTAACTGTAACTAGTTACCTTTTTAAAAGTAACTTTCGGAACACTGCTAGATACGTATCGTAGGCCACACTTAAATTACCTATGTCTCATTTCGAAACTTGAGATAAAAATGTCTCACGCAGAATGATGGGAGATTATCACTGAAATGAAAATTCACACATTTAGCAATACATGTTGGTTACCAGATACAATAAAGGTTTAAAAGTACTTACCTCACACAAGCCAGAACGGTGGAGACACATTGTATGTACGGAGGCACGGGTTCCGATTAGCGTTTAGTCTATCACAGTATAAAGGGGATTTAAACATTGACGAGCCACGGCGTCTCAATCTTTTCAAAATGTATCACCGGCTGTGCAAATATGTAGTACTGAAATACTGCACGAAACTGCATTCCACTTCACCATTCACACCGATTCAGCACACACACACACACACCTACATTCAGATTACATGAAATTTGATTCCGTACCAAGCACTAATATCGCGTAACACGATTTCATACACAACGCCAGATGCACACAGCACGATAACAAACACCAGAAAAAAAGCAACACGTAATTGATCGTCAAGTTAAACCGATAGAATCACACTTTCACGTTTGATTCAACTGACGACATCACTTGCAATTAACTCTTCTTGCACACAATTTCAATTTTCACCACAATATGAACACTAAACACTTAGCAACAACAAATAATCCCAATAAATCCATTACAAACATTACCCGACTTTGAAACAGACTGCAGTCCCTACCATAAGGCATTGCGACGATCACGTGACTACGCAGTACACCGCTGGAGGGCGCTGAAGTTTGGGAATATTTTTTGTTGAAAACCGCATCAAGACAAGACAATGCAAGGATGTAGGAATAAACTACAGAAGCTGTGAATGTGGAGTTTTTATGATAGGATGAGCACATATATATTACGGCACATAGCATAGTTGTAGAGAGCTTATTTTGCGAATCATGATATTCCTATTGAAACAAGGGCGCCGACTTTCCAAAATTTCTGTGGGTGCATATCAATGGCGGTTAGATCTGTAATTATCAAGTATTGCATACTTTAAACAACTTACATGCACAATGATTGCAAGAGGCAATGATATTATCAACACGTTATTAAAAGAAAGTACCACATTCATAAAAATTAAAATGAAAAAATCTTCATAAATGCAAATAATTTTAATTGTATTGCAGAAAGAACTTTGCAAGGATTTTGTTGTGAACAGAAACTACGAAATGACTAACTTATGTACCAAATAATAATAATAATAATAATCATGACATGTTAACTTTCAATATAAAACACATTCCTTCTTACGTCATTTGCACTTATGAATTTGTTTTCAATTTTGGTAATGGCAATATGTTTAGTCATTTCTTTATGAACATGCAAATTGCCAAATCATTCAATCTTTTTTGGGTCATTGTTGACGCAAAAAAGTTTTCAATCGTCTAAGTGCTGAAAATGACCGCTCAGAGGTACAAGAAGTAACAGGTATAGTTAAAATCACCCGTACAAACTTCACAAATTCTGTGAGCATTTCACGCATGGGACCACTGTTTTCTCTACTTAAAATATTTGTAATATCTGACAAGTTGGCCACTTTTTCTTTGTTCGTTCTGCACACGTCTAGAAACATGTCCCTGTGCAATTTTAGCTTGTCTTTATCAAAGTTTGTCCCATATAACAGCACCAATTTGACCGATAGCAAAAGCTTCAAGTTGTGAAATAAGTTCCAAAAGCTTTGCTTGAAATCTACGATTTAGCGAATCCACAGCCACATCAATTATTTCAAAAATATATTTGTCTGTATATTTCCTCCGGCGTTTGATACGTATGAGGATCACTACCTTCGTCGTAGCGTTTTGGCATCTTCCTTTTTCTAGGCAAAACTGGTTCATCAATGTTCAATTCCTCGGCTTTGCTCATGGTTTCATTCCACAACTCAAAAAATAAATCCCTTTGTAAAGCTAAACTTGCAGAAAAAGTTTCCACCAAAGTTTTGATTTCTTGGTATGACAATGATTTCTTCTGAAAAGAAGAATGAAGTTGTTCAATCCTGCCGAAAACTGAAACAAACACAATTGAAACATTTATGTTTTAGAGGTTACAAATTTGAACTTTCATCTCAATGTTTTAATTGCTTATTATTTTTTTGATAATGGCAACTGAGAAATATTTATTTTATTTTGTTTTTATCAAACTAAAAATCTTGTGGGTGCGCCGCACCCACAAGATTATTTATGTGGGTGCTCGAGCCCCGGAGCACCCACGTAGTCGGCGCGCATGTATTGAAATAAATATTTTAAGTGATGGTTTTACTAAGCAGGTGATGCCTTCCCCCAAAACGATATGCTATGATACGCCTCCCCCCCCCCTCCAGAGCAACAAGAGATAGCACATCTCCCCCTTTGTGTCCCGCACCAGACCCCCAGATTCTCTAAATTGTAAGAGACAGTAGAGAAGAAAATTTGTGTGAATTCGCTAAAACAAAAGAGCGAATGAGGTTTACCATGATATTATTGTTGTTCTACTGCACATCTATTATCATAACAGTGTAAATGTTATGACATAACTAAGCATATATACTTAATTGTAATTAAAAAAGAGTATCTTGGAACCTCCAATCTTTTCAAAGCCTCGGCGATCGAATGCATTGTGTAGGTGTTACATACAGTTTTTGATACATGATGGCATGATAGGAATATTTCTAGGTATTGTTTCGTGTGCATTTTGCGGATGTTAATGGATCAACCAAGTGTGTGTGTGCGCGAAAGGGGGGGAGGGGGTTGTTATGGAGTCCTCCATCCAAATGCATGAACGAAAAATAATTCTCTGCTCTTCAAAATGGGAAAAATTGCATGCAATTTTGAATTTATAGAGACATGATTATCTTGGAGAGTACAAACATGATTATATATTTTTTAAAGCAATACGAACCATTAATTATATACATTGCTCTGGAAAACGACTTATTACTAATATTACTAATTACCCTGTATCAGCACACCCGTTTTGTATATAAAAGCGTCACCAGAGATATTGATTTCATATTTTGGACAGCATGGAAGCAGGTTGGAACGATATGCTCCATGGCATATCCATATTCTGAAAAATAAGACTATTTTAATTTCGATTCTGCAATTTATTTCTCAACTCTGCGTAAACACACGTCGAATTATTCTTGTAAAGCCATATTTGAAAAAATATAACTTCAAAAATAATTGTTTTGTGCAAACTTGTCAGTGCATTCAACCTGTATCACAATAACTTCCCAAACCAGAAGAACCAGCAATGGCCTACATAATTGACTCTCCATTAGGTTAATGATATGCCTTAATTTTAACAACTTGGATGGAGTTTACATTACGATTATCAAAGAAGCTAGAAATGTCTTTAAGGTTCAGAAAAGAGGTAATACATTGTTAACACAGGATAATGAAAAAGTTATATACTTTAAGATGTAGTGGGTTATTTTGAGTATTTAATCAGTTTGAAACAGGCTAGATCATTTAGTAATAATGTTGCGTTTGAATCGTATTTATTCCAAACCCTGGTAAAATTAGGACTTCTGGGTGTCCGAAGAATCAAAATAAATGTTGATATAGATCCCCTCTCCCCCTGATGGATAGAAGAATGATTTCGATCCGTCAAGGGTTGAGTTTTAAGTACACTTTATGCACAGACAGACTATTCCGGACTGAGCCTACGGTTTAAAGTGGGATTAGAACTATTATGTGCCTCCACCGGATATCGAATGCAACACCCCTTGATTACAAAGCAGGTAATAGGATTTCATTACACAAAAGTTTTTATTTGTGTTTCTCGAAATTATTTAAATATCCAAAACGAGGTAACTAATTTCTTACGAGTTTATTATTCTTATCGGCATTTAACTCCACAAAATAAAATATTTTTATGTGTATTTGTTAGCGATAGGTCACTATAATATCCGTCGTTACCGTCAATAATCACAACTTATCAAATGGTTCAATTGTTGCCTCCGATCGAGAAAATTTTAACGAATGAATTTGCTATTTGATGTATTTATCAGTGCACTAAATCACATGTTAGTATCTTTGGTTGATTCTCACTTATTGAAGTTTCCATTCAAGATAAATCGATCGATTGATCACTTTTGATTGTTTGACTTTCATAGAGATACGGATCAACGAAGGAGATAATTTATGTTGTAGTAAGATAGCACTGGATAGGTCTTCCAGTCCAGTTCACTAAATCATACGTGTATATTCGTGTCTCTAGTAGTTTCTGAGCGATCGACAACTATCGATTGGCTTCGACAAATGAAGAGGTCGATCGATAAGCTGAATATTGCATGAAGTTGATAACAAACAGTTCTTTCTACTCGCCAAATTTCATATATATAGTTTGAATAGTTTCGAGGTTATTGCAACACTAAACAAGTTGGAAGCTCTTTTACTGTGGACAATACAAATAATGTGGACAACTTATACAATATTAAATTGGTAAATGATGTAGATTCGACAGAAAATGTTCTATTTGTATTTCCCATAGTTTCCTACCAAAATCGAGATAATGACAATATATTGTTAGCCTGTTGGCACTTTACTCTACTAAATATGAATTTTCAGAAATTATCGATTTTCAAACTTCTTATTCTAAACTGCTAAATATCTATGTAGAAATTTCAGCAAAACATTTCTACATAGTTCATCTCCTGTGTGTGCTAAAAGGTATTCATATTTCTTATATAAATGGCTAGTGTTGAAATGAAGCTCAGTAATGTTTTCTTTCGTAGTCTTCCACAATAAACACATTCCTATTGAAACATTTTTTTTAAAAGCTACACAACATATTTTGTCTTTCTTACAAGGATAAAGCAGGAATTATCTAAATATTACCACTTTGAAAACTAATTAATTAATTTATTAATATTATTATTATTAAAAAATAATACCAATTAAATACCTCAATAATGAATAATTATTAATTAATCATTCTTTAGGTAGATTAATTTCTAAAATTTCTCAGTGAAACTATCTTTGAAATCGATTATTATTTCTAAATAATCATCAGCTAAAACATTTATTTAGATTCTAATTCATTTCCGCAATATGTTTATGATTGAACAAAGACACTCGCTTATTAATTAATTAATTAATTAACTTCAAAGTTATCAATTATTATAATTTATTTATCGCAATTAGCCAAAAGTAGCAGAATAATGACAGTAAATAACAATCAACAACAATATAGTTCACATATAGATTTTATGTGTTTCATGTAACATATTTTATTGTAATGATGGTTTATTAACCAAATCATCACGAATTTAATTAATTAATATTACGTGGTTAAGGTTTATATTTAAAACAAAAATTAAATTATATGATAATATTGTTTGTCGTGAAATTCGATTTGTTGCATTTACACCAAGTCTCCCTCTCCCAATTGTTCATTGGCATTTTCAATAACAACACAAAACGGCGAACATGAATTAATTTGACAAAAATCGAAAATATATTTTTGTGGTTAATTAAAATTAGTTAGAACCAATAAAAATAGTAACAAGTAAATCTATCGTACATACTAGGACAAACTATTTAAAATCATGAAATAATGGAAATATCTTTCTGGCGTGTTAAAAGTGAGAAACAGTAGTGTAGTTAGTTATGTTTATGGATTTCACACATTCTTTATTGTCACTGTTATCCTTCGCTTGTTATAAGTTGCAGTATTATACCCAAGAACCCTTATCCTGTTCCTTATTCTTGACAAGTGTATAGTCAATGTGCGATTTAAGCTCTTTGCTTTGGAGGTGGGGGTGGAGGGATGCCCAGTCAGTGGCTTGGCGTATTTATGATTTGATTTCGGGAGATATTTTTTAGGGGGTATGCAAATTTGTATATGTTAATGCATTACAACATTGATTCTAACCTAGGTCATTAAATCTTACGATAACATTTAAACGTAATTTAGAAACACTTTTACATTGTAAGGAAACTCAAACTCATAAACAAAAATAAGTATCGAACTAGTAACACCGAAAATGTGACCAAATTTCTATTGCCAAGTTCAAACCTAATGTCCATTTACCCTACCAACAAGTTTCTTATGAACACTTTAATACATGCAATATGTCAGCACCATGCCATGAAAACTTAAGTGGAGAACAGCCTTTTGTTGTCTCGGCTCGGTGAGTTGTTCATTTACAGAACAGTGTCCTTTTCTAATCCACAAGGCTGCATGCTTTTTGACATGGAAATCTTTGATGACTGAACCATTAATGGATACGAATGATTTGCAATTGTGCATTTTACCCATAGTTAATCATATAATATATGCTTTCAATTCCATTTTATCCATGAGGGGGATAAAAACATTCCTGACAGGGATAAAGATAATTTTCTTATGCCCTGATAAAACTTTTTATGGAGGGTTGATTGATTGATTGATTTAGTTTATTTTACTTCGCGTTTTGTGCCTCTTGGCTAATTTGCGAAGATGGGGATGAGTGATGAAAGATGAAATTGATGAATGGACATTCACAAACAACCAAGCCCGACCGGGATTCGAACCCGGGACCCTTGGCGTCGCAGCGCGATGTGCTAACCACTTTTTTTTTTTTTTTTTTTTAAAGGAAAGCCCCCTAAGCGGAAGCTTCCCCCCTCACATTCACTCATATCATTTCATTCACATTTCTATTTCAGGACTTTTTCAGGACAGACAATCACAAATACCCATGCCTTACCCGGGACTCGAACCCGGAACCCCTGGCGTTGTAGCGCGCTCTGCTAACCACTTCGCCACGGAGGTCGACACTAGGCCACAGGGTCGGGCTTTTTATGGAGGGGAAATCCCCGGCATCCCCCCGTTAATTCGCACATTGCGTATAGTGCAAAAAAATCCAGTAGAAACAAAACAAGTTTTCTCAACACCTCAATGACCTTACGGGAACTCAAATCCATGACCTTAAACATAAAAGCAAATTTCTTCGTTCGTCGACGTTCGAAGCAAGGTAAAGCAATATTTGAAAGGTACTTTCATAAACAACTGAGTTACAGTTGCAATTACATCGTCCCCCCCCCAAAAAAAAAAAAAAAAAAAAAACCCTTTGTTACAGTTGCCGTTACTCATTTAAGAAAGTAACTCAGTTACAATTATGTTTCTTTAAAAATGTCTGAAAGTTACTCTTACAGTTACTCGTATAGCATATCTCGTGGGTGAATTGCTAGGGGGCTGCACGATGATCATAAAAATGAGCATTAACTTTCACTAAATTATGAAAAATTCAAATTAAACATCTATAGTATTACTGAAAATGAAGATTAATAATTTCCTTTTTTCTTTTTAGTTTCTTAGCAGTCCATATATTTATATTTTTATCATTGAATCAAGATTCTGTGTCCAAGTTCATTGTGTGAGATTATGCCCTCGTTCTAAAATAAATCCACTTGAGGCTCACGCAGTGGTGATTTTGTCGATAAAAGTGTAACATTGTTCTCACACTTCATAAATCATCAACTCGCCCTTCTTTTAGGCGGGCATTTGATTCAAGATATTTCAAAAATCTGGCTGAAGGAAATTTCTTTCCATGCGAAAACATGAAGAAAAGTAAACTGTAAAGTTTCTAATTTCGATACTAGCTTCTTAACTTATAGTTACCCATTTTAAAAAGTAATTACTTACAATTACGGGTTACTCCAAGAAACTAGTAAGGAGACATTGGGGAAGTAGTTATCACAGCTCGCTACGACATCAAATTCACGCCTGAGCACGAATGTTCCTTACTTCATCAATTCCATCATATCATCTCTCATCCTCATCTTAGAGATTAGCCAAAATGGCAGAAGAACGAAGTCAAATAAACCAAATAGATCAATCCATAAAATAAGTAACTGTTACTTCCAACGACTGATGGAAACGTATCTGCCAGCCAAATTGTCATCCTTTCGGCGTGATAATGAAAGTTGAGACTGCAATTTATTTAATTGGCAACATAAGCAGCGGTGGTTCAATCGGAAAGGCGTCTGACTAGTACGCGGGAGACCAGAGTTCGATTCCCGGGCTGCTTGATTCCAGGTGGAAATATTTGCAGCATTGTCCCTCCATAAAGAGGTTATGAAGTTAACACATCCTCTAATAAATGGGTCCCTGGTGAGGTAAATGCGACCTGAGCATGGTGCTGATCACATCGCCTCCACAAATGACACAGACTCTACTCTTCATGGCATGTTGCAATGCACCTCTTACCTTCTACTTTTATTATCACGTACTTCCAACAAGCTTATATTTTGTTCAAGTAGATATGCAAGTTTGTTTAGGGAACATTGTGTAAACTTGTATACATACACGTGTGCTTTTTTTTTCCTTATTGCTGAGTTGCTTATCACATTTTCAAGCAAATGTTTCCACTTACAATAAAGTGATGCTTGTGCACCCAAAGAAGAGATTTCTTTTCTAGATGTTGTCTTGATAATAAGAATCGCTGGGAACTCCATCATGCTTGAAATTTATGAATCACGATGTAATAACTGCGACAAGGGTCTCATCCACCCTTGAATCATGCTGAATGAAGTAAAATAAGTCTTTCCTCTCCTCGAAGACTCGGCTCAGTTAATTTTTCACGACTCATGGTCGAGACAGCGCGCGATAAGTTATAAATGGTATGGTTCATGTGGCCATGTCGCTTGGCATCAGGTTGAGCAAGTTTTGTTGTGCACGCTTCATCATCACGTTGTGTCTATCACAGAGACCAGCAGGCGACCTAGACTTCGTGTGATGTTTGGAAATGTCGCATTAGAAGTCTTCTCCACAATTAACGAAGTCGTTATCCTTACACTGCACCCGGAACCAACAAGGATCCTTGGAGAAGGTCGAACGAGTCCAGTTCTCCCACGCGAACATTCCCAATGAACGGTGGTTGAACAGACTCAATCTCAAAATAGACATTCGACTACATCTAACGTGCCATTATCAACTTAAAATAATTTTTGTACAGGCGTGTTACGGTATTTAATGTCTTGCATTTGTATTGGCAAGTGAACTGAAAGAATTTAAACCACAAAGTGTGTGAAATATACCACGACTTAAGAAGAAGAGTAATGGGATATCATCAACGTCATCTGTCTCTTGAATAGGGCCACCCTGATGGTGTAATGGTAACATCGTCGCCCTGTAATAAAGGGGTCCCGGGTTCGATACCCGGTGGAGGCGCATAGAGGTTCGTATCTCACTTTAAACTGTAGGATCAGTCCCGATTAGCCTATCTGTGAACTTATACTTCAAACTGCTCGTTAGAACTGAGGTAAGAAAAGCTACTAGAATTCCATGTCAGGATGCTGCTCAACAGTCGACCTCGCAAGCAACTCATCCAGATTAACTAAATAAATTACCATTGCTGGGCACTTTTGAAACACACTTGGCTATGAAGTTGTAATTTACATTCCTTTTATGTTCTGCGTCTTCAAAATCTAATTAAGGATACACTGAGAGAAAATCATGTGTCAGTGAAAGAAACAGATCATTCACTTGAAGATTCGTGGAAGCTCTGAATCCATCACTACGATTATATTAGAATTACCGAAGGATTACACTTATTTATATTCATTTTATTCTTCATTAATTAACATACATAAAAACTTTTAATTTCATCTTTAATTTTGGACCTGGATCTTTTGTAACCAGCATTGGATGGATATCAGTATTGACCTGTTAAGCTTTGATCATAATAGTTCTAACGTTTATCTTTATAAGTTCACGATTGTCCACGTTATTATCAACTTGTTGAGACTGACAATGGTGACACCAGTCAGCACTCGTTTCGAGATTCTGCATTTTTAAATGACAGTGTTTTAGCAAAAGAGTTACGCTTTTCATCAATTATCTCAGCTTCTAAATGAGATATACACCTGAGCATCATCCATGCAGTAGGTTTTAACCTCTTACATATTAACCAGGTCAAGAATTCAAAATTTGGAACTGTTCAAAATATTGAACACTTCGAATATTTAATCACCATATTTTGTGTTCAGTTTCTGATAGTTCATAGCTAGCCACGTCCCCAATATTTTCGCAGCGTTTTATCGCAGACTAACTAACGCATTTGTAACTTTTTGCTAATAATAAGTAGCAACACGTCATTGACGTTAGATCACTATTATTCTACTCCAGTGTCGGTGGAGGCACAAAGTGGTTCGGATACCACTTTAAACTGTAGGTCCAGTCCCGATTAGCCTATCTGTGCATAAAACAACAAATCAATCAATCAATCTACTTCAGTGTGCGAGTACGAGCGCAATTTAAATTTAGTGGCTTTAAAGTGCACGTCCAACATTTATTTTTGCCAATGCTTTCTTTCTTTCTATCGTATTTCAGTTGGATAAGGATGAATTATGAACTGATGAAATGGATGATTGGACAAAATCAATGATATATCCCTGCTCAAGGGCGGCGGGAAGGCGGGGGTTCTAAACGATCCATCGAAAACTTGTTACTTTTATGGTTAAGAACATAAATAAAGCTCAGGTAGTTCGTATACCAACAGAATAATCAAAGTAGAAAACGCGTTAGATTGAAAACAATGAGTGTAATTCCAAAACTTAGAGTTTTATATGAGAGGTGACACAATATAAACTTTGTGACTAAAATTCCCCCTCCCCTAACATATGTGTGTGTAACAAATAGAACAACTATGCTTTTAAGTACTCTAATTGTATGAAATAATTTTTTGAAAAATGAAAACCATTTGTGCTAGATACTCATTTATCTGGTAAATCGAGTAGAATAGTCTCCCCAAGGATATAATAATAATATAGGAAAAAAAATGTTTCTTTTTGTCCGTTGATTTGGCGTTTTAAGTCCACTTTATGCACAGTAAGGCTAATCGGGACTGGACCTACAGTTTAAAGTGGGATCCGAACCACTGTGCCAAGTGCCTCCACCAGGTATCGAAACCGGACCCCTTGATTACAAGGCGACGACGCTAGCACTACGCCATCGGGGATGCCTCTTTTTGTCCTTGTATAATAGTTATTATTGTGTGATAATAACAGCCATGGAAATTATTATTGTTGTTATTATTTCTATTATTCAAGTTTTATCAATGGTCTGACCCCTCCTCAACGAATATTTCTGGCGACTTCCATATTCCCTGCTTAAAACAGGGTTCGAACCTGAAACCTGTGGCTTCTACCACGAAGGCCGCCGACCTGACGACCCTCTTCCCTAGTCTGAGCACCAAGTTTGACTGAAGTTCGCCCAGTAGCGTGCGGTGACCATTTAGATAGCCGAAGCACTGAATACATAATTTTTAAATAAACAATAATACATCAAGGGGCAGGCTTGCCTTGATAAAAACACCGCAACCCACTGCTTTGCGGCATTTTAGTCTTTCACGGGCTCCTCTCGACACTTTCGGGGAGTCTAATTATCCTGGAAATTATGCAAAATTCGAATTGCATACCGAAGCAGTGCTTCGGTAGCTTACCTTGTATGCACGCCACTGAGTTGGCAGCACAGTCTCGCCATACACCGTTTGGTGTTTAGTGTGAGAAGTATTTTATGTTGATTCCTTCAGATGCAGATGAATAAAATTTAGAAGTACGTAGCAACTCTGTTCACATGACTCGCAAGATTTCAGTCTATTAATAACACTTGTAATAGCAGTTCTGAGTTCTGTTTCTTAGCTACACTGTGCCACAGGAGCTTCAATGAAGAGGCTTTGGAACGCATCGCGTTTGGGAGTCCCATACCGCAAACTGCAGTTCAGGGTGTACTACTATTTTTAGCTCCTCCCCTTCCCTAGGGGGTACTATATATTATATTCCTACACTTCGAACGATATTTCTGAGTGCCCAAAAGTCAACCTGTGCCGTCCTCTGCAGGGCTGTGTGTTGTCCTGTGTATTGTTGCTCAGCTTTTAACATAGGTAAGAATATCTTAGTCCTCAGAAATAAGTTTTGATTTTAGACATGATAATGGGCTTGGGCCAGTAATATGTGACGAGTGCAAATAGCCTAAGTGCTGACGCACACAGCTTAGATGCTGATGCATTCAAATTAATTCTCGCATAAATAAATGAAACGAATGGTTGCTTCTAGAAACGGGTAAACGATGAGGGTGTGCATTGCACTGGTCCATAAAGGCGCACAAGGAATGTGGGGTAAGACCACACGTTCTGGATCTCTCATATATTGAATGTGCTGTGATCAGCACCACTATCCGGTCGCCATTTGCTCTAGGATTCACCCAGGTACCTTATTATTAGAGGCTGGGTGACTCCAAGAGACGCTTATACAGGGTAACTGTGGGGAAAATTCCCATCTGAGATCAACCATACGGTGATCTTGGGTTCTACGATAATCCAGGTGAATATTATTATATTCAGTTGATTAATTCCCACCTGAGATAAACCATACGGTGATCTTGGGGAATTGAACTCTGGTTTCACAGAGAGTCAGATGCTCAATCAACCAAACCACCGCAGTTCTTCCTCAAAATTAGAAGCAACAGTAATTCCTGTACCAAGGTAACTTAGAGCAGTTAGTTTTACTCCATGAAAAATGCACAATTTGGTTAACATTCATTATGAAAGTAGCTGAGAAATAGATATGGTTTCCAAACTAGATTCAGGTGATAGTTCGGAGAGTTTCGTTCGATTGATTGATTTGGTTTCTCTTACTTCACTTTTTCTATTCGCGAGCATGAGGATGAGTGATGATATGATGAAAGGGGTGAAGGGACACTCACAAAAAACACTCATGCCCAGGCCGGAATTCGAACCCAGAACCGCTGGCGTTGTAGCGTGTTGTGCTAAACACTCCGCCACGGAGGTCGGCTCGGAGAGTTTCGTCTCGTCTCATGTGTGAGAATTTCTATTTTGTTCTCGCCGGACCCTGTGGCCGAGTGGTTGTCGACCTCCGTGGCGGAGTGGTTAGCACAGCGCTCTGCAACGCCAGGGGTTCCGGGTTCGAGTCCCGGGTAAGGCATGGGTATTTGTGTTTTTCCAAACGTGAAAAACTGAGAATACTGTAAAAATTGAAAAGTGTAAAAGTTGAAAAAGTGTGAATGACGGGGGATACCACCGCGTAGGGGTATTCCTTAAAAAAAGGAAAAAAAAGTGGTTAGGACATCGCGCTGCGACAGCAAGGGTCCCGGGTTCGAATCCCGCTCGGGCTTGGTTGTTTGTGAATGTCCATTCATCAATTTCATCACTCATCCCCATCTTCGCAAATTAGCCAAGAGGCACAAAACGCGAAGTAAAATAAACTAAATCAATCAATCAATCAATCGATTCTATTTTGTTCTCAGTCTCGTCTAGAGTTGAAAATGCCTTTCTCGTTCTCGTCTTGAGATATATAGTATGTGCAACACTTTCGGCATGTCACTGCTTCTGCAACTTACGGAGGTCATTGATAACGTTTTTTCTGTTCATCGCGTCATTTCGATACTACGATCCCTAGAAAAACGGAATGTTATCCTGAATGTATGCAACCACGCTGCACAGGTTCACAAGGCCTCCACGCAAGGATCACGATCCGACACTGGGAGTCTGGAACATGCTTACTTTATTAAATTGTATTCCTTTTTCTGTTTTTCCTTCTTTCTCTAAATTCTCTCCTTGTTTCCTATGTTTTTTAATCTATTTACTCTCTTTCTCACTCGCTTTTACTCCTCTTCCATCCTTTCTCTACTTATCATTCCTCTACTTCTCTTAAAATATTTACATTTTAAACAAGAGCTACGCGACTATTGTGTTAATGCTTTCATTCGTTTCTTCGTGTCTAAACATTAACAAAAACGCTGATTTTTCACAAAGCAGCTCCCTTGAACAGAGAGTGAGGTGCTTGTCAAAGTGTATTTATGCTCAGATAGGATAATCGGGACTGCATTAAGTTTAAAAGTGTTAGCCACTGTGCAATGTGGATCCACCGGGGATCAAACTGCAAACCCTTTGATTAGAAGACGATAGTGTTACCATTGTGCTATCGGGAGACCCAGAGAGCGAGGTGCAAATTCTTTGAGGGGGAAAAAGTGTTTTGCTTAACATTGTTTAACATGGTGACAATTGCATAGGTGTGAGGAATGACCATAAATTAAGTTCTGATTAAAGAAAATAGAGGGTGAGTGTCACGAATTTTTTTTTGGGGGGGATAGTAGATAAATCACTGTTAACCATGGGATGGATGATGGCGTCCCTTCCGTATCCACCCTCTTCGAACACTGCTGTAGAGTAGTGTTGCCCACGAGACGAGACTTTGGCCTGTCTCGTCCCGTGGAAATGCTGTCTCGTCTCGAAAATATTCGTTTGTCTCATGACACATGGTCAATCTCGTCTAGTCTCGAATTTTTAAAAGCCTGTCCCGTCTCGTCCCGTGGGCAACACTACTGTAGAGGTACGTTTTCCTAGAAGTTTCGCCCCACGATGGCCACGCACGCAGCCGAATGGCCTTGGCTCATCTACTATTGTTTCAATCACATATGCTTTTCTAGCTGTGTCCTGACGACTGGCTGAAAAGAAAAAGACGTAGCTAGGAAAAAGCATGCAATTGAAATAATAGATGTGCCAGGGCCATTCGGCAGCGTGCGTGGCAGCAGTCACTGCATCTGGCGACAGTTCTAAGAAACAGTACTTTTACATACTATACAAGTAGCCCCAATACTAACGAGGGGTGGGGACAAGTGATGATAGTCACAGTACAAATGAATTCGTCCTGCATGTGAGTGTTGCCCCATTCTGACTTCGTCACTGTCAACTCGATTTTCCACATTGTGTATAAACCTCCCACCCGCCGTTCTTCAGCTACTGCTAAGAAGAAATATCAATTTTGTATTATAAAATTTCATTCAATTCCATTTTCTTCTCCTCCTCTTTCTTTCTCTTTTGTCCTTCCAGTATCATCATCTTCACCATGTTGTTTGTTTCCTTCATCATCGTGTACAGTAAAAGTTGTTTCTTTTCTTCTGGCACGCAAATAGCTAATCAGTCACTAGGCTCCAAGCATACGGATTTCGGAAACAATTTTGAAATATCCATTGCTTCCATCAAGTCCTTGCTGAAGCATCGTCAGTTTTTTGTATTTTTCGGAATAGCACCAATAAGGAGGTAGCCACCTCAAATGGTGTAGCACTACAGCTAGTCAGTGACGGCGCGAGGGAAAAGTGACTGGGGGGTCGAAGGGGGCGAGAAAATATTGTACGGGGGCATTACATCCGAAAACACTACATATATATAAAATATCTAAATATATTATTATTATTATTATTATTATTATTATTATTATTATTATTATTATTATTATTATATTCATGTATGGTGTTTTGTGTTTGTCCTTTATGCGGAGTAGACGTTTACTGCCTAAATTTAGTACTTGATTACGAGTTTATCTCCATATGATTCGTTTTAATAAAGACATTATATTATTTATTATCCGTGGGAACTGCCGTAAGTTACGTTGTTTCTAGTGCCCTATTTCAGTATTGGAAGGGAGGTAGAAAATTGCCTAAAATATTTCCCCATTTATAATTTTATAATTCATGGTCTTTCTTGAGATGAAACTACTAATATAAATATTCAAGTTACAAGATAATATAAATGACGAAAAAAAATATTCGAAGAGTTTAATTTTTTTGCGAAATAAACGCGACGTTGAAAGAAATTAATTTTCTTAAGCATTAGAAACAACGAAAGTCTATTAGTGAAGTGCAGTTCTCCTATGGAAGAATTCTGCTACATGTGCTTTGGAGTACACATTGAGCACCTTTGGTATGTCCAACACATGACATTCGTCCTTCTCAATAGCAAGGACAGCCAAATGAGACAGCTGACATCCAGAATCATGTTTCGAGCAAGGCTTTTCAAACGTTTCAAACACGAAAAGGTTCTTTCACACGCTGCATTGGAAACTTGGATTGTTATAGAGAATACAACTAGAGAACCTCGTGAAATGCCAATTTATAATTTCCTAGGATATAGAAGAAATCCATTAAGTGGACTAATTTCGTTCCATATTCGTAATGCTGAATAGTTTTGGACAAAATCTGCTTTGCACCTTTCAGGGAAATGATATCACAGGAATAAAATTCTGAAAAAAATCTCATAATTCAAGAAATATTCTGACCCTGGTACACCTCTCACTCTACCACTCCAAAGTATGTTCCTGCTACACAATTACAGGCATATATGGAGTCCTTGGAAATAAGTATTTTTGATTTTGATATGCGCAAAGAGCGAACCTGCATCTAATTGAGGAGCGGCAAATCCTATAAAGCGTTCTTTTACCTGCCCGCTATACAAATATCTGTCCTGTTCCTTTCTGGCACTGTCTTCTGTTTCATCTGACATCAGTGCAAATACTTTCGCCTCTAAAACTTCCTGGCTAATTTTGCTGAGAATAAGTGTGGACATTAGCAGATTAATTTGTTTTGAATTGAATTTTGAGTATAATTTGCATTTTAAGGTCCAAGTTCACATTTGCGAATAATATCGCCTCATTTTGAAATTAAGTACTAAAAGTGGTAAACGTTGTAAGTGCCAAAAGCGAAAGTGTTGGGAAATCGCATCGTTCAGCACATCAGCCCGTACGAACGTTCACACTAGTCCCTCTTTACACGCCCTTTGAACTACTTAGAGGTCTACCAGACACATTTCACGTTTACCACATTATAAAGCATGGCACATTTCACAGTTTAACGCGGAAAACGGTGTTTGAATTATTGTGGCACTTACAGCGTTTACCAATTTTAGTCTTCAATTAACTTTAAGAGTCCCAAGAAATGTCCGCTGTTAAGGCTTGCCTCAGACTCATGATCATCTCAAAAGGCAAGTCCCTGAATAGTGAGAGACCGCGATGCATCCACAACTGACATGTAGTGTCGGTTTTCTTTAACCACATTTGAATGTCTTTCGCTAATTAGTGTTGCCCTAACGATCCACTATTAGAATAGTTCACCCGTGCTACAGATGATGTTTTCTGATTCTCAGAATGTTCGTAAAAAGGTGAAAATCGCCATACCCTTAGAACTGAACTCTCTTATTATTCGAAATATCATTAACGTCAGTTAGTGTGGCCGAAGGGGGGATGGGGCGAAGTATCTGACTGGCGTCGTCACTGGCGTCGTCACTGCAGCTAGTACAAATGTAAGTTTCCATATTTGGCATTGGGTGAACTCGAGCTATGTTCCTACAAACAAAATTGTAAAACCTTAATTCCATTTCGACCCCAGAAGGCGGTGTCTATCTAAAACCATACTTTTCACATTATTTTGCACCACATTTTTTCCACAGGGTAGTTTTATTAAAAATAATGCACTGTGCAACTCTGTCATTACTGACAAGCACTGCCATTGAGGAATGTGCCATTACAGTTGAATCAATCCTCATGCCTAGAGTTTGGGTGTCCTTGGAAACGAAGCCCCTTTCCTCTGAGTCTTACGAGAAACAGATTACACTCCAACAGACTTTGCACGTTACACTTCCTTTTAAGATGATGTATTCAGACAATTAGTGGTGTTAATTTGTGTGTTTTGCACAGGTAATACACCCTATCATCCAACGTTAACCGCTTCGTGCTTTGTTCTAGGTGGGGCAACACGACTTCAGTGTTATTCGGGTGGGAAGGAAATGCAAGACTCGAATCCAACACCCACAATCGCCATTTCTGCGACAAGAGCGAAGCCCTTAATGGGAAACGCTGACCCTGTGCACTTAGTAAAACAAATTTCTTCCTTTCCCCCGCCGATGGGTCGCTTTGCTTCTTTCATTTTCTTCTAAGAGCATGCAAAATGCACAATCCAACCGGATGTTGTCTTTTGCCGTAACACTCCCAGACTTGAAAAGCACGTGTTGCGCAAGACTTGAGCAAGAGTGTGATTTACGGATATGTCAATTCGTGTACAAAAACGTACATGCTCAAATGAGTCTTCGTACTTTATTTCAAGGAAGTTGCTAGATAAATAGAGTCTACATCACATCCCCTGCTTTATATCCGTGTTGACAACCTCATTGCTTTATATTTTTTTTATTTATATAGGAAAATATATATATATATAACATTTATATACGTATATATTATGTATTCAGACAATACACACATATATATAATAAGTAAATCTACCGCTGCACAACATTGTGAAGGCATATGGGAGGATTCTCGTTGATGTAATCAGCACCACGCTCCAGACACCCACATATTAGAGGCTTGGCGGATCCCAGAGACTCTCCACGAAGGCACATTGCTTGAAAATTTCTCCACCTGAAATCAGCCACCACGGGAATCGAACCCGGGTCTCCCACGTTGCAGTCAGGCACCCTACCGACTGAACTACCATTACACCCATGATTACTGATTACTACGCCGAAGACACGTGCTGACGACGATACTAATAAGATTGTATGTTCTATTTGAATTTTGGGGTACTTCATATCACTTTTCTATACCCTGTCCAAACTATCTCTGGAGCAAGGCCGCGCATAGCGTCAGAAAAGGGGAGGAAATCGAGTGGGCAGAGCAAAGCAGTACACGTTGCTGCGAAGGCTGGTAACAGCAGTCGCTTTCCCCCTCCACGCAATCCCATTACCTATCACGTGTTCACTGTTGGAGCCGTCTCGCATCATAACTTGCGCAGACACTTGTTTTCGTTAGCCTGTTCCACAGATAGATGGGACAGGGTATACCTCCATGGCGACGACGAAGATGACTGGTGAATTGGTGATGAAGACCATGAAACCAACACACTGAAACGTTCCATGTGTTGGTCAAGATTCAAACATACGAACCCTGCTTTTAAAATTATGCTAACCAGAAGAGATGGTGATGTAGATGACGGATACACGGCAGAATTTCGTATCGTGAATAGGGAATCTTATCTCGTTCTCGATCTCGTGTTACAAATGCCTATCTTGCTCTACATCTCGTCTCCAGTCTCAGAAATAATAAGACACAAAAATAAAAATAAAAACTATCAAACACGTTAAAAAGCATATGTAACTTTTAAATGATCTGACAGTCACCCCACCTCAATTTTGTTTGCTAACTTTTCATATATTTCATATGTTATTCTTCTTAATTCCATTCTAGCACGCTGTTCGATCTAAGACACGTTTAGAATTTCAAATATGTTATTTATTTACTTATTTATCGGTCTTTTTTCCGTAGACCCATTGTAAATGGGCATGGAAAACGTCAATAAAATAAATGGTTACATTTTTAAAAATGAAAATATTACTTTTTATTCATTGACACACCTGTGCGTGTACACACACGCACATTAACATGTTTAAATAAAACTACAGCTAGGAACATTTTTAGGACTACAGATTTATAGTGTTACAATATTTTGTAAATTCTGCAGTACGCAATGAAATAGGCGAGCCAATAATGAAAAATATGATGTGTCAAAATTATAATAAGTAATAAATATTATGTACATAAATAAAGCCACAGCTGGTTACATTTCGACTACAGGTTTGCAGTTTAAGAATTTTGCGAAATTTGCACAATGAATAGGTGTGTATATACGTAGTATAATGAACATATATGCTGGTTAATAATTTAATATACTCAGAAAGGTTACACACATATTTCTTAATCTCTAGCATTCAATTTTCATTACATATTGGATACCTGCTATTTCATATATTTCTTGAGTATTAAAAAATGTGAAAAATATTAGCTATTTACAATATTTTACTTGCACAGGTTTACCTATTACGTATGTATCTAAACTTCATGTGGGGTGTTCTATATATTCTGATACACTCTACAGGGTTCTGTTTGTGAGGTAGGTTTTGATTGCTTGTGTTTGTTTATTTTGGGGAGTAATAGATTTAATAACATTTGGCAGTTTGTTGTAATCCGCACTTACGGGTGATAAATTTGACATCTTAAGTCGAATATGTTTCTGGAAGTAATTGTTATTACGTATTGTGTTATAGTCATGGATTTGATTGTCTTGTGTGTGTGTTTGTGTATTTTTTGTGTTTACAGCAATGAAATTCCTATATCTAAATAGAGAGTATATGGTCATGATTTGATTTTACTGAAATATTTATTTGCAAGATGACCTGTACTCTAGGTTGTACATGAGTTTCAGTGCCTCTTTTGTAGCATTAGCATTCTTTCTGTGTTTTTTGGGATGCCACCCACAAGCTATTATACCGTATTCTATGTAGGGATACCGGTAGAGGCACATAGTGGTTCGGATTCCACTTTAAACTGTAAGTCCAATCTCGATTAGACTTTCTGTGCATAAAGTGGACTTAAAACACCAAATCAATCAATCAAAAAATCATATAATCTATGATAGAAACCCATGTAGATGCCACTTTTGTTTGTAGCATTGTAATTCATCTGTATTTGAACTGTGGTCTTGAAGAAAGTATGAAAGCGAAGATTTCGCATGATAAATGAACATTCGCCGCAGATCGTAGATGGAACTCAAACCCAAGAGAACTCCTCGGTGATGTACATCGTCTTTCAAAAGTCTTAGGAATACCTTCTGGGCAACAATACTGTGATGTATCTTCCTTTGCAATTGTTCAGCATGAAAGTTTCCAGTACAAGAGGAAAGCTATAAGTACAACATCCTAGTTGAATTGTCATACTTGAATTGACTTCATTGATTTGGATTATTTTATTTAGCTTTTCTGCTACTTTTTGCTAATCACGAAGATGAGGATGAGTGATGATATGATAAAGGGACACTCACAAAGAACACCCATAACAAAGCCGAAATTCGCAACCGAGATCCTTGGCGTTGTAGCGCACTGTGCTAACTATTCCGGCGCGGAGGTCGGCAAACTTGTAACTTATATGATGAATATCACAATACTAGTGCGAAAATGTTTTTTTTAGTCAGTGTTTTACATTTTATAAAGGATTGTTTATAACGCTTAGACTACATGATTTTTCAAATGAAAGATGATTTTTAGAGTGCCTTGAAAATTAAATTGAGCCTATGCTGTGAAGTAGTAGGTTTCATATTAGTGAATTGAAAATGAAATATCCTTGATAATGCATTTTAAAATTATGTGATGCGTATCCCGTATATTCAGCTCTTGTCATGTTGACTACTATATCAAGTGTAACATATATATTGTTTGACATAACTCTATTTGCTACAAAATAATATGAAATTTTTATAGACAAGGCTCTCCTGATTTTGATTAAACTGTGTAAATCGGATCATCAATGTTTGACTTGTAAATGTTGCGAATTTTAATTTTCTTTTATTGAGAATTATGATTCTCTCCAAGTAACAATGCCAGAAATAATTAGTATACAGAGAAAAGGAGCTGTATTTTCTGAGAATTAGTTCTATTTAATGTAAGTCTAAATTCCATACAAAATTGGGTATTTATCTGCTTTTATTTCTCTGCGAGGAGAGACCCATACAGCACAAATCTCCAAGTGATATCCATTAAATGTCCACAGTGTCCAGATCAGATCCATGGAAATTATGAATATCCATTGGCTGTCAATTAGATATCCATTTCTGAATATCCATTGCACGTCTATGTGATATCCAGAACTGGATATCTGAAACTCGACCAATTCTAGATATCTAATACATATGCGGACAAATGGATATTCAGGGGACATCCAATGGATGTATTTTTAACATTTGTGTGCTGTATGGGGATGGACTAAACGGCGCTTGTACATCTTGTCACGTTTCCCGCGCTTGCCGATCATTTGCATTTCTAGCAGAAACCACGCAGCGTTGCCGCTGTAGACCGAGAGGACCAAGGCCAGGGAAGCCAAGGCCAGGCTGCGATTAAGATACGCGGGAATGCGCAAATTCAACACTACGCTAATCAGCACTCCGCTTACAAACTCTGTCCAGATACAAACAAAACACGTGGGAGTTACGTAGACCACAACGTGGCAACAGCGTTTGCGTAAGCCTATATCTACTAGCCTCTATTCGCTACTCGCTGCCTATACGTCATTTCAGTTCTTACGACGGGCGTCATGTATCTGAGCGCTCAGCTACTCGGCCAAGTAGGTGCTGCTCGGCGAGCGCTGCTCACTTGATCGCTGAGCGAACTTGAAACTTGATCACCACAGCTTTGAGCCACATAATATATCGTTTCTGGGTTTCGATCTCGCGAGGCAAAGGAAAGAAGTGGAAAAATATATGAGGATGGAGGGTTGGCGGCCAATGAGGAAATATTTATGATTAACTGCTTGCGATATAGCGTAATTACAGAGGAAGTTCGAGAAACAGAAGGTAATGTAATATTACAGTTTTTATAATTGTTGCTACTAAAATGAAAGTGTCGTTTGTTCCAAATAATGAATATTAAATAATAAATATACACCGTAGTTTTGGAAAATTGTGCAAGGGTGTGAAAATGAAAATGTGTCTTGTCTACATCAACTATCGCCCAAAATAAACAGCTTTTCAAACACTGAAATCTTGTCCGTTCGACTTAGCCACATTTATCACAGATTATTCAAAGGCACTGATATTTTGATCAAGGAGCACACAGCGTCAAGTGAATGATCTGTCTGCTCAACGAGCAAAAATATTGCTCAGCGAGCAACCCTCAGATACTTGACGCGCCCTTGGATTGGTCGCTTCCCTTGCCAGCTTCTAGAGAGCCCGCCTTAAGAACGGAAAATAATTTTGATTCTCTGTCGTTCCTCCTCCCACCTCTTGGCAACAATTTCAGCATGTGAAGTGTACTAATCTCTGGTTTACACGGGGATGTAAAATTTCATTTCATGCAAAATATATTAATTTACAGACTAGCCAGTGTAGACCTAAATTTTGTCAGTTATTTTAAAATTCACTTTATGCACAGAACGGCTAATCGGGACTGGATCTACAGTTACAAGTGAAATTCGAACCATTTTGCAATGTACCTCCACCAAAGATTGAACCCGCGACTCCTACATTACAAAGCGACAGCGTTATTGCGACTGTGAGAATTAATGATAATTAGATAAAATTGGCAAATACAAAAAAAATATATTATTTTAAGTGTTCAGTTCGTCTAAAGTATATTAAAAAACATTTCGTAACCTTACCAAATATAAAATAGGTACTATTGTTTGGTTCGAGAATTATTAAGACTTTTAACTCGCAGTCATTCACATAAAGTATTATAGTGAGTTTCTCTACAAAACACTATTTCTTATTTTCAGAAATAGATTTGTTGATATATTGTGAAAGTTTATGCTATTTGAAGCATTTCTGAAAAATCCTGAAATTGACAAGTGCCACCGTTCTCGATATGATATGATATTTATTTCCATCCAACTTGATCATATGAGTACAAATAGCACTATGATATGGGATAGGTCAATTGCATGTATAATTTTGAGTACAAAGGAATTAACACATACTTAAGCATATTAAAAAGTATAAAAGGCTATAAAATAACATAACATAAAAATATAAGAAAAATCAAAGGTTATGTCTATTAATGAAAAATATGATCAAAGTACTCCTCTGTGCTATAAAACAAATACTTCATTAGCAAGCTCTTTACTGTCATTTTAAATTTAGTTGGATTATGATTCTTGAATTCCTCTGGCAGTTTGTTATAAAGTTTAACACCTTGAAACCCTAGATCATTATGTGTTTTGGATGTGCGTACAGTAGAAAAGTGGAGGGAGTTATGCATACGAGTGCTGTATTTGTGTATGTCCAGATTTATTTAGAAGATTTCAGAATTTGTATGAATAAAGTACAATGTTTCTAATATGTACAAACATGGAAGAGGTAATATTTGAAGTTCATTGAAAATTTGTTTCGTTGGGTTTGAGAGGGTTACATTTTTCATAATTTTTAATATCCATTTTTGCCAAATAACAATTTTCTGCATTTTGGGTGAACTGCCCCAGAAAGAGATACCATATGTAAGTACAGGTTGAATCTGTCCAAAATATACTACTGTCCTTAAATCATTTAAAGATAAAACATTTCTTAGCATTCTCATTTCTCATCATGTAGCAGAGCCTGCTTAACTTTTCGGTTAAAATAGAAATTTGCATGTCCCAAGACAGGTTTGTGTCTATCCATACTCCTAAGACTTTTATTGCATTGCTTTCTTTGACGACTTCATTGTTAATAATTACATTTAAGTTTTTTGATTGTTTTACTGGATTAAAATTTATTAGAACTGTTTTATTAACATTCAGGGAAAGCTTGTTGATGTTTAGCCAGGTGTTTAGTTATGTCGTTGTCAAAATGGAATTCTTAAGTTGCTCATGTTCCAGGCTTTTTACTATGATGTTTGTATCATCCGCAAAAAGTATTGTTTGAGAGACTGATAAGGTTTCTGGAAGATCATTTATGTAGAGTAAAAATAAAACTGATCCTAGAATTGAACCTTGCGGTAGACCTGTATTAACAATTGGTCTGATTTGATTTCGTTAATATCTACATACTGACATCTGTCTTTTAAATAAGAAGTGAATCATTTTTTTGCTAAACCCCTGATTACATAATGGTCCATTTTATCTAGTAAAATGGCATGTTGTACCAAATGCAATGTTTTGGTAAAATCTAAAAATAATCCATAGACATGCATTTTTTTGTCTCTCGATTTTAGTATGTTATCAAATCAAAAATATCCAATATGGCGGCCATCAGCACGAGGATGGCGATTGGCTATTCGACTGAACATGTTCTATGTGGTATAACAATTAATTCTACCAAGTCTCTTGCTTCTATCGGAAAATCAATGATTCCGGACTTAACTGCCAGACTGTGATAAAGACACAGTTTTTGGTGCTGTCCTCCATTTGGAGACCCATTTTATGGCGCATCTTTCATTAAAACATATTAAAGCTTATAAATTAGGCTAGAAATTTTATTCGAAACAATTTCTTGTCATTTAATTGGTTCAAAAGTTACAAGGCAAAAACTTTAGAAAGTACTAGAAAAAATTTACTTTTTAAACATTATTTTTTAAATTACGGCAAAACCACCAACATTATTGAAAAATTAAAAAATAAATAATTGTAGCCCATCTAAGGAGGATTAAGACTAAAAAAAAATTACCTGTCTACCACTATTGGTTACGGAGATATAGGTCAATAACTGAGAGTCTGCAAAATTGATGTTTGGGGGGGGGGTGCTGGGGGGCACCGCGAGGAGGGGCGGGGACTTTTGGGATTTTTCAATACTATTAGTGTTCTAACAACTACCAAAATTCAGCTTTTACGGAATTATTCCCGACATGAAACCTTTATTGACTCGGCTATTACCTGTATATATTGTATTCGTTTCTGTAGCCCTGAGTACCGACGTTTATTTTTTACATACGCACATACCAACCACTACTATGAAATGGCTGAGGGCCCCTAATTCGCGATTAAAATTACCACCTGAGCGCTAGTGTCGCACCAATATGGCCGCTCTACGTAGGATAGATCTTTGTTTACATTCAGTAGTAGTACGTAATAGCAGCGTGTTGTCATTGCTGGTATGGAAGAAACGTTTAAATTACGCGTTATATTTAAATATTGCGAATGCGATGTGAATTCCAGGAACTATAACGAAGGTGAAGCTGTGCTGAGAGCGAAGCATTTAATTATGATAAAAATAACACGGAAAACGCACACGAAACTAATGTATACGCACTGGTTTTTCAAAGCGGTGCTGTTTCATCTGCATTGCACCTCGGTTTAACTGCCTAACTGGGGCTCTCAGAAATGATTTGAAAATAAAGCAATTCACCTGTATTGCAAAGCTTGGGAGGAAATAAATGAAAACATGCTATTGCAGTTTTTTCCCCAAAGAGGCAGGCTGGTTTAATAACAACACCGGATAATGATAATAATAATAACAATAACAACAATTTCATTGAGGCTATTTTCAGTCTTCACTGAAAATTAACATACTGAATGAAACAGCAACATTAGCATGTCAATTATGTTTTTCTGACTTACCTTTATGATTACGGACATTGATTAATTCTCAAACTATTATCATCTTTGCACTTAATCGACTTGCACATGTTCCAAATTACATACATAATACATTGTTTTCGAAAAAAATGTTATATTCATAAAGAACAATTTAAAACTTGCTTTAGCCCGACCCTGTGGCCGAGTGGTTAGCACATCGCGCTGCGAAGCCAAGGGTCCCGGGTTCGAATCCCGGTCGGGCTTGGTTGTTTGTGAATGTCCATTCATCAATTTCATCATTTTATCACTCATCCCCATCTTCGTAAATTAGCCAAGAGGCACAAAACGCGAAGTAAAATAAACTAAATCAATCAATTAAAACTTACTTTCATGGCAATAAAATAATCTTTCCGAAAGATTATTTCGGAAAATAGAGTGAACAGACTCGTACATTCTTCGTAATTTCCTTGCCGCATTTCAGTTATGCCAATCTTGTCAATCAGTTGTTTTCTCTGATTTATTTAAACATTTCATTTTGTTGATTCCGCGGGGTGGAAAACACATGTAAGCTTTCCACTTGTCCTGAACCACAAAACGATTTAGAGCAAAAAACTGAACAGTATACTCTACTTTTTCGCATGTTCCCCATTTTTTGAACGGCTTCAACACGGCGAAGTGCAGCGAGGTGTCCTACGTGGAGTGATTCTTGAAAATCTCGCCAGATGGCATATCGGATAATTTTAATCGCGAATTGTCTCCACACTGCGGGGTTTTGTGGCTTGTAGATCCGGCACTGAACAGGTCAATAAATGCAAAGACGAGAAAATTACACTTACAAAATTCTTATGCAAATTATACGTAATACAAACATATTTGAATCATTTTACCATTTCATCTTCATTTATGCTTATCGCTGGGATTAGAAGAAAGAGGCAAGAAACTACATTTACACAGTAAGAAAAATACCATGTAAATATATATATTTTTAAATCCACGCACTTGATCTTCTACTGTTACTCGTTCCCATGGTAACGTCCTCTCCCTGATGTTCTCGTGTCAAACGAACTTTGTGGGCGCCATTTGTAAACACAGTGGAGTAAGCTTGTTTTTCTTCAAGTTTTAGTTTTGTTAATGTAAGATGGACGACGATCCTGGCAACGAGGTTGACGGCGAATACAGTCATACATATACTTGGACAAATGATAATTACGGGACGCGGGACGACTCTGAGATTGAAGATTTGACTGCTGAGTACTATCCTGAAGAAGAAATTGAGTTCATATTTCGCATGGTGTCAGATCTGGAGGATCCAGACTGCACCCTAATCCTTGTAAGATAATAGTTAACTCAATCGCTTAACGCGTCTAACTACGATGAGCTCGTAGATTTACAAATTAGATCTTACGCATATTCTGCCAGTGTAGTATTTGACTCAATATTCACACCGTTATTTAAATATGCATTATGCGTAGGGAACAGGATTAAAAGTTTAGTATCCCCGAAATGTCTGAAATTCCTTTATTTTCTATTTTTCACATTGGTACTTACGTATTCTGCATTCCTAAGGATTCTTGAAGGTGCCATTTCGTTTTTTTCAAGCAAATAATAATTTTCGACATATGGAGTAATTCTTGTTTGTTCGTTTTCGCTTGTGTTACACGCAATATGGCAGAGAAATCTTGACTAGCGTTGTCGATGATCAGTGGTTATACAGTGTTTCAACCTTCTTCATCAAAAAATACCTACTTTCGTGTTACTGATTTTGTATTTTTTTTCCAGGTTCGAAAACCCCACGAACCATGCACAGATAGCCCCACGAACTATGCACGTAGCCCCACAAACCATTCATTAATAGCCCCACAAACCATTCATAAATAGCTCCACGAACCATTCATAAATAGCTCCACGAACCATGCACGGTTAGGTTTGGTTTGGTTAGGTTAGGTTAGGCAAACATAGTTAAAATTGTCATGTTCTTGGAAAACAATGGTGTGGTTGGAAACACTGACCAGGGGTTACATCATCGAACGCTCGCAACATTTGATTCACATAGTGGAAGGACATAGAGGCAACAGCTTTCGTGCATTGGAGAGACATTAATCTTCAAAAATACATGATTTACCGGCAAAATAAATTAACCGATGGGAAAACAAACACTTCCACGACCTTTCAAAAGTGTACGGAAAGTCAGTTCGGTAAGTACTTTCTCCTGTAAAATTGAAGAAATACGTTTCGGGCATATACTATAATTTTACCGGAACAGGTAACGCTAGCACAAAATAAGCTGCATAAGTTATAAAGCAGCGTTCATGTTCACTAATGGGATTTGCATAAAAGTTCATTTGCAAAATATGTATTTTCAAAAACTACTAGGGCCGGTTTACCTAATGTACCCCTTTGATAATTATGTTGTCCCCCCCCCCCCTCTAATCAACAGATTTCAATGTTTTATGTAATATAACATTGGTTCCAGCACGTGGAAAACACAAGTAACTGATATATTTCATCCCAAAGCATGGCCCGCGTAGTAAAAACCTGTCATCTCGAGAACTTTCGCTGCTTTTTATTAGTAGAGACCGTTTGTATACACACTAAAATAGCGAAAGAACACGCCAGCAATTGCTATGAACTCCTAACCTAACAACGTAAAATTATACCTGCTGTGTGAAATGTTGTGTTGGGTTGTGCAAAGCCTATGGGCTGTTCTGCTTCATGGTAAGGTAACAGATGTACGTTATTTCACAACAAAACATCTCCGCGATCTAAAAACTACGAATAAAATTTTATGTGGGCCATATGATTCGATTTACGTCTTTCAACACATACTGCAGAGTTTTAGTGATTACTTAACATGTGTTTCCTTGACACAGATTTTTCACTTGCATATACTTCTATATAATTCTGTGCTTGCAAACAGCCATTCGTTTACTATTGTCTTGGTTACGAACGAACTAACCCTCCTACCTAGGTCACGTGTGAGATACGAAGGGGTTTCCGGTATCTGTTCATTTACCATATGGTGTGATGTGTACTTCCACCAAAATGTTTGTGAAGATTTTGTTCAATACATGCTTTCGTATTTAGGTGAGTCAGGTTTAGTTCCCATAGCATTTTAATAACCCTAAATGCTTTCGTGGTTATGTTAGGCAGGTCAGGTTTAGTTCTCTTAGCATTAAAATAACATCCCTAAACACTTTCTAAAAGAAAACCTAAAAAAACCTCTCTACATTAATTCCCACTAGTCCACGATATGTACTGTTGCTTTTATCAACGGAGAATGCATTGTCCACGTGGAACGCGCATGCTTGCGTAAGGTAATTTTTAAGTTTTTTTTACCAACATAAATAACTTTTTCAAAATTCAAATAGTGCTCATTACTTAAAGGAAGGTTCAAATTTCGTGTGACAATGATTGCCAAAATTCTACGATAATTAGGAGAATTTGGAAAGAAAACAATCTGCACATCATAAACCATGCAATATATTTCGGTAAAACTTCGATAGCGTCCCAACGGATTTCTTCATTTTCACACAAGAAACTACTTACCGAAATGAGTTTCTGTAGCATTTAGAAGTTCTTGTTGGTATTTTCTTTCATCGAGAAAAACCGATGTTGTCCGTATATGCTAAATTGAACGAAATGAGTGCTAATGGAACCTAACCTAACCTCGTAGGCATACCTCGTCCCCGTGATGGTTCGTGGGGCTATCGTGAATTTTGGGGGCTAACGTCAATGGTTTTTGGAGCTACCCGTGGATGGTTTTTGGGACTAATTTGAATGGTTGTGGGGCTAATGTCATTGGTTTTTGGGGCTAACGTCAATGGTTTAATAATTACTCTTGATGTCAAAAATCGAACTTTTTTCGTGAAAAAAGCAAAATAGCACCTTGAAGAATCTTTACAATGCAGAATAGGTAAGTACGAATGTTAAAAATGATGAAATAAACAAGTGAGAGGTATTGGGATGCTATTGAAGTTTACCAATATTTCATTTTCTTGAGGAAGTACGGAGGGTATAGACTATTAACTATTATTTACACGTCTTATTTTCTAGTACACTATGACCCAATTTACTTATGTATTTAATGAGTACCAAGATTTCAAAAGGCAATGAAGCTTTCTGAACACTTATGAGTAAAATTGTATTATTGTCAGTTGATTGTGCAGTATTATGGTGCATGGCTGCCTGCCCTAACTCAGCAGATGAAAAGGTGCATGCCCCGGACTTCCGCAAGGATGGAGAGTTGGGAGAAAAAGGTGAGTGCTTGATTGGATTGTGTGGACACGGGGCGTGAGGGGTCGATTAGTGGAAGCTAGTGTGGAGTCAACCTTGCACCATTAGTGGCAGGTATGTGTTTTCCATAGGGTCCGATTCCCTATTAAATAGCATCATTATAGTGCGAATTTCTATCTTTCACTTATAACTTCCATTAATTGTGTAATTTGGTGCAGAATCACTTGGGGATGGTTTCTGAATATCACGGCCTTCTCTTTTTATATAGACCGCCCCAAGGGGCTCTGTACAGTATGTATGTTAAAGCATGACTCAATGTGTAATTACTGGATGCTGATCTTGTAATCATACGTATACTGAGTATACATCACATCAATTCCATACCAGTCTATTTGTAGGTGTTGAAGAGGCATAATGATATCTTGGAAACAGTTCTAAATGTTTAATGATTTTCACAATTTTTTTTTTATAATTAGGTAGTCTTGCAGAATTGTGGAAATGATTGTGCATGCAAATTTGAAATTTAATAACATAATTAGTGCAGTCTAGATTTTATCTGTGAAAATAAAAGATATGAAAAGTAGCTTACACAAGCACCTGCACTTCCCATTGAGCAGCCATTCTTCATTTACTGTCATGTTCGACACAGACCACTGTTATATTTTTTATTCGAAGCTTGAAGGGATGTCATAATTGAGAGTAGATATCAACACAATTAGATAAATTAATTTAGTGCTAAATAAAAGCCTTAGAAGACCTGACCCACTTGGCACACATGACCTAGATGCCAGCAGCAGTCCATAACCAAGATGACAGAAAACAAATGGTTGCTCATACACAAAGAATCATAAAGAAAACATATGAAATACAAACACAGAAAGGAAGTGGGGATGTATTCAAATCACTGAATGATGGAAATTTAATAACAAATATGAGTTTATATGTTCCATCAAGTTTATTGTCTACATGTATATGTTTGTTTAATGCTTATTTATTTGTACACCTGTATGGGCACTTTTTTTATGCATTATTTTTCCCAACTTTATCACTTCCTGGTAATAATTAAGTTGTATCATTGTAGTGAGATGTTTCGGTTGTAACCAAGGTGTCATCTTTTCAGCCAGCAATTTCTGAGGGTAATGTCACACCATTGACTATGGATCTGCTAATAGAGACAATGAAGCCAAGAAAAGTTGGTTATATATGTCATCCTGTCATCAGTAAAATTGCTGGAGATCATCCTACCATTCTGAAGATCCTGAACCTCATCCTGTGTCCAGTGCAGAGGGTAAGCATGATAGTGAACATAAAGATGATGATAAAAAATAGTTACATTTAAGGGATGCGACCAATGTAAAGATTATCAATACCAGTAATCAATATTCAACTGCTCTGACATAAATTTGCAGATGTTCCATTAAGGAAAATGGTATATCACTGCTTTTTTTATTGCAAATACATAGAGAGATAACTCCAATAAGTTTTGCCAAAAGTCTACAGACATTCATATGCAAAATATGAGTACATGAATTACACTATTATATTCATTAGAAAAATAACAAATTTTGATTTGCACTAAATTATGTGCTATTTGTTGAAACATTGAAAATCTCCAATATTGGCAATTGTATTGATAAACCAATTCAGCAATATGCATATTTGCCTAGTACTGATATGGTACAAATTGATCCTTCCCATCCCTAATTTCAATTTTTGTGAAATTTTATTTTGAATTCTTTTTTATGTACATGTGATGTTTCATTAATTCTTCTTTGATAAAGCTCTTAACTTAATAGACTAACTAAAAGCGTTAGCAAATGCCAACTTCAGCAGTTGTTTGCATGTGTTTCTGTGTGTTGTACTTAATTAATTCAATATTGAGCCATTCCATTATGATAATATAGTGAAGTAGAAAATCATTGTAAATATAAAGTAAAACATGAAAATACACATCACTTCATGAACTGCTGCCCATAAGCCCATGTACTTGAATGGTTGTAGTATACCCAATTGTATAAGAAATAGTAGGTAAGTTTTCCATTACTATTTTCATTCATACTGTTTCACAATATGATGATCATGCATTGAAATAAAATTGTCAATAAGCAGAGGAAAGCATCTGCTTCGAATCAACAGATTCCCATTCCTTAAAACAATGCATAATAGTAGAATTATAAAAGAGTATGAAAATAATCAAGGATAATTTGCCTACTACATCATTATATTTATTATATTTGCCATTGGCTGTACCACTGGGTTAATTTGGCTTTAAATGTTAATTAACATTATGTTTGCAAACATACTTGTGCAGCATTTACAACTAGAGCTGAACCAATACCAATGCCGATACTCTCACTGATACCGATACTTGTAAAATTCGATTTGAAAATAATAAAGGCTAGTTAGCAAGTTATACTAACTCATCACATCAAATTCCTTTAATGACATTAAATAACTCCCAAATTATTCTCATGTAGCATTATAATACAGTGGCCGCAATGGAAATCTTTACATTTGAACGCAATTGAAATCTTTACATGGTTATCGCACGTGCCAACTATGCCATTGTTATACTCCGAAAGCCGCAATGGAAATCTTTACATTTGAAAGCATTTGAAATCTTTACATGGTTATCGCACGTGCCAACTATGCCATTGTTATACTCCGAAATAAATAAAGTGGGAGGGGCTTTGGCTAACAGTCTTTACAAGGGAACCAGAGAAAAAGGAGTCCCAGTTGTGGTATCCAGTGCAAACAATTTCCCTGTGTTACAGAAGTGTGCAGTTTCGTCATTTCATTGTTTCTGCCTAAGAAGACAATGGGGAGGAAGAAGCTGACAATGTAAGAGAAGACTCGTGTCTTGACTTTGCTTCAACAAGGTATGTCTGTAATTTGTGTTGCAGCTGATTTGCAAGTTTCAAGACAGGCTATTTACGACCTTAAAAAAGCAGCTGCATGTGTACAACTTGGCGTGGTAACACCTAAATGGAATGTAGGCTCTGGGGGTACCAGAAAAACGTCTCCACGAACCAACAAGATTTTGAAACTTGAAGTTATATCAAATCCATCGATTACAGCTGCACAGTTGAAGAAGAAGCATCCAGATCTGCTAAGTGGTGTATCCATCCGCAGCATACAACATCGACTACAGAAAGACCTTCACTTACCACCTCATCGTGCTGCCAAGAAACCACTTGTAACCTCAACTATGAAGTCGAAAGGCTAAATTTCTGCAGAAAATATTGACGCTGGACATCAAAAGACTGGCAAAATGTAATGTTTTCTGATGAAAGCATGTTTACACTTGTTAGATCAGTATCAAAAATGATGAGAAGACCAAAAAATGTGTCATGGTATGATACGAACTACACTGTTAAAGCTGTTAAACATCCGGCTAGTGTGATGGTATGGGGTGCATTCAGTGGTACTTATGGTAGAGGGGGGACTATATTTTCTCCCCAAACACGTAACCATGACGGGGGACCAATACATAAAAGTATTGGAAGAACACATGTTGACATTCTGGACAATTCATGAATGTCGGTACTTTATGTACGATGATGCGCTAGCTCACAAGAAGAAATCGGTAAAAAGTGGTTGAATGACAATAACATACCAGTTCTTGAATAGCCTGGTAACTCACCTGACTTAAACCCAATTGAGAATGCATGGAATCAATTAAAGAAAGAGGTTCAAGAAAAACAACCATCTACCATCGCAGAGTTACAAGAGCTGCTGAAGAAGTTGTGGGTGACAATGGACAAAAATTATTTTGAAAATTTGGCAGATTCAATTATAAGAAGTTGTAGATGCTCATGGAAATATGACAAAATATTGATAGTAAAAAAATTGTGAAATTTTGAAAGCTATGAAACAAAGAAGAATCAGACTTTCCTTGTTTTTGTTGCTTTTTTTACTTATGTAAAGATTTCCATTGCGGCCACTGTACTTTGAGCCGTGGTGGTCTAGTTGGTAGGGCATCTGACTGCCACGTAGGAGATCTGGTGGGTTTGATTCCCAGGGTGGGTGATCAAAGGTCAATGTTTACTGCATTAAATAAGATGGCTATTGATATTTGTGTTTTTTTGAAAATTCGAGAGATTTTTAGGATTTTCTGGCATAATTATTACGATATCCCTGACGTTCGTAGACTGAGAATAAAAATATGCTTAGGAATAGAGATATAATAGCACATATTCATTATCTAGCTTACGTGCAGTTAAGACAGCTACAATTTGTGTAAAATAACTGTCCTGGCAAGGAAATTAATGTCAAAAAAGTAAAAGATTGAATATACATTGAATAACAAAAATAATAATGTTATGTCCAGTTGATGAAAAGTAAAGTGCTCCCCTGTGCATAGCACCACACCATGGAGGCGTATAGGGGGTGTGGGGGTAACGCCCCACACTTTCTTGATCCGGTCATGACTGCGGGTGATGTGATCAGCATCATGCCCCTGACTGCCTTTACCCCCCAGGGTTTCCCCCAGGTACCCATGTTATTCGACGCTGGGTGGGCGCTGGGGCCGCTTCCAACCTTAGAAAAGTTCCCGGATTTGAACCGGCCGGGGATCGAACGCGTCTGACTACCATGCTCAAGGTCCCGGGTTCGATCCCCGGCCGGTTCAAATCCGGGAACTTTTCTAAGGTTGGAAGCGGCCCCGGCGCCCACCCAACGTCGAATAACATGGGTACCTGGGGGAAACCCTGGGGGGTAAAGGCGGTCAGGGGCATGATGCTGATCACATCACCCCCAGTCATGACCGGATCAAGAAAGTGTGGGGCGTTTCCCCCACACCCCCTATACGCCTCCATGGCGTGGTGCTATGCACAGGGGAGCACTTTTACCTTTTTAATTTCTAATAAGTAGTGTTGTACATAAATCTTATAGGAGCCTCCGCGATGGCATAGTGGTAACATCATCACCTTGTAATCAAGGGATCCTGGGTTTGATACCTGATGGAGGCACATAGTGGTTGAGATTCCACTTCAAACTGTAGGCCCAGTCCTATCTATGCATAAAGTGGACTTGATACAAAAACTCAAGCTCAATCTTCTTTAGTAGTGTCATTGAAAGCCGTGTGGTCCTAATCTAATCTCTGCGGAAAAAAATAACCCTCATTGACCGATACCAGCAGGCAGACAAAAGACTGACATAGATGGGTAGAGGACAAGAAGAATTGCTGAATCCACTTCCCACTTGAACGTATATAAAACATAGTTAATTACACAGCGACCTTCATCCCTCTTTAGCAAGAACTCTGCAACTGCCTGACCTGGCATTAACGCAGTGTGTGGTTTACTAAAAACTTCCTCTTATCTTACCCCCATGAGCTTTCAAGCAAGAATTGGCAGTGAATGGTTTATTTTACTTTCACAGCATTAACTAAGCAGTTATATGCCTTCATGGCCACATTTGGGTTCAGCTTTCACTTACTCATAGCTTTGATCTTACCATCTGCTTCCCAGGAGGGTGAGGGTTTATGATCCAGTGTTTCTATTAAAATATATGGAACTTCGTGTGCCAGTCTCCCAATGTCACAAGAAGGGTGAACATACTTAAAAAAAGGACAAACATTGAGACGAGCTGTTGCTCTTGCCCACCCGCTCTTCTAGCCACTGAAAATCTTTGATATTGGTAGAAAAAATTAAACCGATACATACTGTGTTGGTATCGGGTCAGCCCTATTTACAACTATCATAATTGTTCTTGTTTTAGTAAAAAGTGGTAATATTTGGGGAGGTGGGAGGTCACAGCTAAGCAACTTTTGACCACAGATTATTAGAAGAAAATAAACATTTGTATATGTAGGCCTGTCTATAGGAATATAATTCATTGAGTATTTTTCTTGAGGGAGGGTTTCAAGGTCAAGATTCTTTCTAGTCCAGGTGCATGCATGAATTTTTGAGTGCATATTTTGAAATTATAATGTTTTTCCATGAGGGAGAAATGTCGAGCATCTGAGTGTTAATTGAGTACAACTTTTTTCTAACTTCTCTTGGTTAAACCACAGAATATATCATCATTGTGTGATGTAGCTCTCCACTGCTGAGGATTCATGCCATGGATATGTTTCATGATGTTTCATGATATGTGGTGCAGATAGTGTAAAGTTTGATATACTGGATAAATGTAGGCAACAAGATGTAACAGTCATGTTTGGCGAGTCAGGTTGCTTCAAGTCGACTTGGAGATTTTGCAGGTTAAGCATTCAATGGGTAGAAGTTATCTTCCATTGGCCATTCAGACATCTGGCAGCCAGAGCAAGTCAAGGAAAACTTGTCTTGTTTCATCTGCAAGAGATCTTGCAAGATGGCAGCATCAGTGTAACTGTATCCAGTTTTGGATAAATTATTGTAGTAAGGAGTACCATATGTGGCATTCCTTCAATGATGGCAAGGATGCAGTTTTTGCTCTTTGCTGCTGATGCTGAAAGTAATCAATTTCTAATCACTGAAGATGAAGTATTGCCTTCCACATATTAGCTTCTCTACGTGGCATATCTTGATGATAAATCATAAACACCAAGCACCTAATCAGATACATAAAATCATCATGTCACATTAATTTTGCCTGTAAGAATTTGAAGCAACAATTTACAAGACAGAATTTGTATATTGATAAATTCACCTGCTTGCAGATGGTAATCGTGCTGAAAAATGTACTTACCTTGAATTAGGTCTGGTGAAAATAGGTGTACACTTGTCAAGAAAGCAGACCACACTATGTTTCTTCAATCAACTCCATTTTCTTCTCCATAGATTCTGGGATTTTCTTTTCTTTATTTGGATGGTGGAATATACAAATGGGAAAGGGAATGTTGGAATCAATCACATTTAGTGCAATTTTTTCTTTGTATATTACAAGAGAAACTGTTCCATCACCCTTCCATAATAATTTTTCTCAACTATACCGGGTTTTCGTAAATGATTGTCGGGGTTTCCTCATTGTTGTAACCGATTTGGGTGAATGACACGGTGAACACAAATGCACGATATTCTTGAGAAACTCAACAAGTTTTGTTCCTTATTTGTTTCATAGACCTCTGTTTCCAGATTCTGCCGCTAGGCGGCAGTTTTCCAAAATGGCGGATATTGCTAGTGAGAAGGCGTTCTGTGTCCTTGAATATCACGCAACGAGGTCCGTTACAGTTGTGCAGCGACATTTTCGTGCACGATATCGGAAAGATGCACCATCAGACAATTCGATTAGAAGGTGGTATGCGCAGTTCAAGGAAAAAGGTTGCATTTGCAAAAACAAAAGCAGTGGTCGACCATCAGTGCCGGAACATGATGTGGAGCGTGTTCGTGAAACCTATCTACGGAGCCCGAAGAAATCGATTCCTGCTGGATCCAAGGAACTAAACATACCGAAGACAACATTATGGAGTGTTCTACGAAAACGGCTCAACATGAAACCATACCGCCTAAGTCTGCATCAAAAGCTAACACTTAACGACCGTCGTGTACGGGAAACGTTCGCCAGCGATATGCAAAATCTCATGACTGACGATGACAATTTCATCGAGAATTTCGTTTCCACTGACGAGGCGACATTCCACCTAAGTGGAAAAGTAAACACACACAATGTGCGCATATGGGGAACGGAAAATCCTCATCAGTTTGTTGAATTGGTTCGGGACTCGCCTAAAGTGAATGTTTTTTGTGCTGTGTCACGAGAAAAGGTGTACGGTCCATTCTTCTTCATGGAGAAAACAGTTACAGGATTGACATTCCTGGATATGTTGAATGAGTGGCTATTTCCTCAAGTGGAAGAAGATTCTAATACCTTCATCATTCAATTGGATGGAGCCCCACCTCATTTCCACTGTGAAGTGCGATCATTGCTCAACAGAAAATTACCAAAACGTTGGATTGGGCGCGGGAGTGATGAGGATGAAAACCTTTTATCATGGCCGCCTCGTTCCCCTGACCTTTCTCCTTGCGATTTTTTTCTCTGGGGATACGTAAAGGATACCGTTTACTATCCTCCATTACCCACTACCATCGAGGAACTGAAAACACGCATAACGAATTCCATCAACAGTGTTACACGTGATATGCTATCCCGAGTGTGGCAGGAAATGGACTATCGCTTAGATATCTGCAGGATATCGCGAGGCGAGCACATGGAACATTTGTGACTTTGTCATAAAAACTTGGTGAGTTTTCTAACATTTTGCAAAAAATTGCATGTGTCTACCTTTATTACGTAAAGTACAGTGCTTGTTTGTAACCCCGACAATCATTTACGAAAACCCTGTACATTTCCCACTTCCCAATAGAGAATGTTCATGCTTTTAAATCTGCATCTGGGGTTATGTTTAACCTTTTGAGTCCCAAGGCCATTTTCACATGTAACCCCCTTGGTCCCGAGCCGTTTTTGAGCAAAATGCAGAGTTTCAATTAAATGAGTGTAGAACGGAGACTCATTGCCCTAGAGAGATGAGTGATATACCGTTGTATGCGGAATGAACCAGAGATTCAGACTATATGAAATTTATGCAAATTCGGTGTATATGTGGCAGGGGGAAGGGGGATAACTCTCAAAATTCCAAAATTTCGGGAAATAAATTAGGGTCCCCTTTCCCCCCCAAGAAAAAAGTACATGATGGTGTCGACATGCACATGGAAATGATCACTGACATGTAAGGAACACAAAAATATTTGCATTATTATCATATGATCAATGTAACGTGAGTTGTACCCCCAAAAGGAATGGTCGGCATGCCATTGATTCAAGCTTCAAAATGCAGCAAAATGCAGTGGTACCTTGAAATGACTTTAGATCAGAGACTATTTGCCCTGGAGATATGAACAATATACCGTTGTACGCAGAATGAATGACAGATTCAGACGATATATAATTTATGCACATTCGGCGTACATATGGAGGGGGAAAGGGGGAAATCCCACGAAAAATACTTTTTTTAAAAAATGGGGTTTCTCCCCCCTGCCCCCTCCCCCAGAAAAAAAATATGAAAAGTTCAAAATGCACATAGAAATTATCACTGGCATGTAAGAAACAGAAAAATATTTGCATCATTGTCATATGACCAATGTAACGCGAGTTGTACCCCTGAAACGAAAGGCTTGTACGCCACTGTCTCAAGCTTCGGAATTGAGCGAAATGCAGAGTTACATTGAAATGACTATAGATCAGAAACTAAATGCCCTAGAGATATGAAAGATATACCGTTGTACGCAGAATGAATCACAGATTCAGACGATATATAATTTATGCACATTCAGCATACATATGGAGGGGGAAAGAGGGGAAATTCCCTGAAAATACTTTTATTTTTTAAAAAAATGGGGTTTCTCCCCCCTCCCCTGAAAAAAAGGATATGAAAAGTTCAAAATGCAGCAGGCACAAACGACACTAGCACACTTTTCACACCACAAGAAAAACACGTAGATGACAAAAAAATTCCTTGGAAGTCTGTCACTTCACTCAAAAAATATCCTCGCACTTGGGCACATAACGACACACACCTACGCACAACTTTCACGGACGAAAAGCTAGAACGCAGTTAAAAATGAGCGCCGATTCTTGCAGCTGCTTGAAATTCTATTTTTAGACAATGCAGGGTAACTGATAGACGCATAATAAGAGGAAGAAGAAGAATTTGTATTCTATAGCATGTTATTGATTGGTTGTTATAGTAACAGTGTGTAAGATGTACGTGAATGGCTTCCATGTATTAAAGTTATATTGTTTACTTTGAACCTACGTATTTTGTATGTCTTGTGCATGTATAGGTAAGAACACACACAACAAAACAAGGCTTACATCTATGGTGCAGTCGTACAGGATATTCTTGGTAATCCTTCGTAAGAAGAACTATGGATGAAGACGTCACGAAGAGTACGCGACGATCATCATTCCAGCATAGGTTTATGCAAGGAGAAATTGTGTCGGCTTGATCAATTTCTACGGTAAGAACCAAGATTACACGGTTTGTGTACTATTTACAATAATTGCACAAGGGTAAGGTTCAATCAATGCGATACAAATTGTGTCTATGGCGTAGATTACAATAATTGTACAAGAACAAAGTTTAAATCAGTGTGATACGGATTGTGTTTACGATATTGTGATATTTAGTTGAGCACAATTATGAATATGTTCGGTTTTAATTTATTCTCTGAGTTCCGGCCAGATTCGGAAGAAATAGAAGATTATTTAACGAGGTTTGAACAGTCTTGCTTGGCTCATGATGTTAATGAAGCCAGGAAGGTACCCATACTGATTGCAGTTATAGGACCTGAAACATTCAAAGTGCTGAAGACTATCCTAGCACCTGAACCAGTCGAACGGCAAACGTATTCGACCCTCAAGGACAATCTGCTTAAACATTATGGGCAGATAATAAACAAATATGTGGAACGTTTTAAGTTCAGGCAATGCATACAGGAAAGCGGCGAGGATGCAACACGATTTATGGTACGTGTTAAGCAACAAGGACTTAAATGTAGTTTTGGCCATTACTTACAGGAAGCCATTGTAGAGCAAATAATTGTAGGCGTTCGGTCTGACGCCATTAGAAAGAAATTACTGTCTGAACCTACATTGACTCCAGCAAAATGTCAAGATATTGTGCTTGAAATGGAATTAATTGAACGGGAAACACAAATGTTCATACATCGTGAAAAAGATTATAGTCCTAATCTAGTTGCATTTTCTGGGACACAGAAATTGAAACCATGTTTCCAGTCCTCGCAAGCACACAGAAAGAACTTCGTTAATCCTCAGAATAGAAGTCATAAAAGCACCGAAGAATGTGATAGATGTTCCAGAAGACATGATCTTGGACATTGCCCAGCAAAATATTCGATATGTTCATTTTGCAAAAAGAAAGGTCATTGGCATATAAAATGCAAGTTTAGGAAAAATAATGGTGGAGTTGCGAGTAAGACAATTACATGTGATCAAATATCTACGCCTAATATTAAACCTTTAGAAGCTATTGTTGAACAAAACATACATAACGAATTTCATGATTTGTCTTTATTGCACGTTGAAGTCAGTGATTCTCATCCGCCAGAAGATAGTACTTGCACTATTTCATCGAACACAGAAAATACACAAGTGGAAGATGCAACACTCACTCGTTCAAAAGCAAGGAGTGTTAGTTTCAAGCCAAGAGCACAAGCTATAGATGGCACTAATGTTCTTGTGTCAGCAGAACCGTGCATAGTTGATTTGTGTATTGATAAGCGAATTATACAATGTGAACTAGACACTGGATCTACGGTTACTCTGTTTAATAACAAGTCTTTCAAACAATTGTTTCCACATCGGCGAACACAATTTACTTCACTAACGTTACGAGGCGTGAATAATGATACGTTAAAGTTGAAAGGTCAAACCTTAGTGGATTTATCATTGAATGATGTATTGTATAAATTGCCGGTTATATTGTGTGAAGAAGAACTGCGTTATCCGTTGATTGGACGTTCATGGCTCGACAGTATTCATCCGGGTTGGAGAAAACTGTTACCACAATGTAATACTGTGTTGACAAACACGGGATCTGAACGAAAGAATAACGGAGATATTAATACTAAAATACCGGAAAGTGAAGGTTTGAGGACACAGCTGGAGAAGAAACTTGACCAGAAAGGAAAGGAGAAGAAAGAAGAGCATCTGAGGCAGTTGGCTCAGAAGGCGAGAGAAGAGAGAGCTGCAATTCGAACACAGGCAATGAGAGATAAGGATGTTGAATCAAGGGAAAATGACCAACTGCGATACAAGAGACATAAATATATGACTGAACGGGAAAGGCTAGTGGATCGCCCACCATTTCTTGGATCACGGCGGGGCCGAGTAGAGAGGAAGAGACTTGACAAAACTTATCTTGCATATCTTCCGAATGATCCAGTCTGGGTGCAGACCCCGAAGATAAATTCTCCGAAGCATGTATCAGGAATGGTATTGTCTAGAGTTGGCAACAGCCTGATATATAAAGTGCAGTTGTTCGACGGATCGACACGAACGGTACACGTCAGGTGGCTACGAAAACGTAAGTGTGAACCAAACCCCCCATCAACAGATCTACCTGATCCAAACCTTGAATCGATACCAGAAGGACAGCCGGAGGATGCAGAGGGAAGAGATAACCAAAACCAACCAAATACAGACGCTGGGTACACACCAATCAGAAGATCGAATAGACTTAGGAGACCTCCTGATAGATAAGGTGAGACCAGCACTTAAAACAAAAAAAGAGACTCCAGGAGGAGATGATAGACGCATAATAAGAGGAAGAAGAAGAATTTGTATTCTATAGCATGTTATTGATTGGTTGTTATAGTAACAGTGTGTAAGATGTACGTGAATGGCTTCCATGTATTAAAGTTATATTGTTTACTTTGAACCTACGTATTTTGTATGTCTTGTGCATGTATAGGTAAGAACACACACAACAAAACAAGGCTTACAGTAACCTGTGTTGCAACTTGTGGAACACATGTGCTCAAAAACAAAGGTTTCCTTGAGCGCTTCGAAATTCCATTCTCACAATGCAGATTCAACAACCAGTCTTCCCTCTCCCCCCCTCACCCCCAGCCCCTGCTTGCGCCCGCACGGAAAACTTTCATTTTGACATCGGATACTGATAAACAAGCTTCCTTCGAATGCAGTTACCAGGCGGGAGTGAAAAGCATTGCTTTAGAACAACAAATCCGGTCTTCCTTTGTCGGCAAAAATTTTCCCTTGAAAAGAGACTCAAAAGAGAAGTCCCTTTTCCTGCCTTTTCCCCCATTTTTCATGAAGAAAAAAAAGTGCAAGAAACATTTCTGTTAAATACATGTGTTAGGAACAATATTAAAAAGAACGAAATTCTAGCCGAATGTAGAAAAGTTATAACGTTAAAACTACGATCTTGACACAGCGTCTTGATCGAGACGCTTGGGACCTCAAGGGTTACATTTGAGTATCTCGACCAAGATGCTTGGGACCCAAAAGGTTAATGTCATAGTACTTGCAAAGACTTAAGTGAGATTTAATTGCGTGCTAGGTGCATGCTCATATTCTGCCACAATGGCATGGTGCCACTTTTCTTGGAGTCACAAAATGTTCCAATACAAAGTGAAAAATCATTGGAAATGGCCATTTCAAGTTTATAGTGTTTATGTTTTTTTTTAATTATTATTACTAAAGAAATCCAACCTGGTAATTTGTATTTGTGCCTGTTGATATGTACATGTTATATGCAGTGACATAGTGAAAACATGTGTGGTTTTAATGTTGGTTGTCCGAATTATTCCGCGCATAATACCCACCACAGTTTTTAGGGGCAAAAATTTGGAACAATGTGTGCATTATACTAGGGATGGCCAAACGGATCCGGATCCGTTCGGATCTGGATCTGGATGCAAAAGTTACGGATCCGGATCCGGGTCTAAAAGTTTCGGAACTGGATCCGGATCCGAGAGTTCCAGATCGTCGGATCCGGATCCGGATCTGAAAGTTTCGGATCTGGATCCGGATCCGAAAGTTCCTGATCTGGATCCGGCTCCGGGTTTGAAAGATTCGGATCTGGATCCGGATCCGGATCCGAGAGTTTCGTATCTCAATCCCAATATAATATTACCACACCTTAAAAGGTATTATGATCTTCGATTACAAAGCAATTTTTCGTTAGTCCTACAAGATTTTTTTTCAAGTGTTGTTCCTAAAATACTTTGCTACGCATCGGCTAACACACTCGTGCACACATGTCAGAGGTGATTTTGTAAATGCCATTGAAACGAATATGTATTCATTCGAATGTATTGGAAATGAAAACACACATAAATGTGAGACATTCCATTCCAGGATGAAACCTTTAACACATATAACAAGATAGAAATATTATACAAAAATTATACAATTGTTCTACAGTTACAGTTCTACAAATTAAAATAAAACATTATAATATATGCAGTGTTATATAATTACAAAGTGTAAGACTAACAAGGGAGATTATCTAAGTGTCCTCCTCCGATTTCCATGAAACTTGGCAGGTGTATAGTGGGGCCCAATGGAAGAAATACGTGTTTTTTTGTTTCAGATAAAAAACAGTTTTAGGGGCAAAACCCCCTCAAATGTCAAGATGAGAACAAATTGAAGTGAGGATCTGACCCCTGTGTCCCCCTCCGATTTTCATGATATTTGGCAGGTGTGTGTATAAACGGGCCAAAATGAAGAAATACGTGTTTTTTTGGTTCAGCTAATAAACGGTTTTAGGGGGCAAAACCCCCTCAAATGTCAAGATGAGGACAAATTGAAGTGGGGATCTGACCCCTGTGACCCCCTCCAATTTCCATGATACTTGGCAGGTGTGTGTATAAACGGGCCCAAATGAAGAAATACGTGTTTTTTTGTTTCGGCAAAAAATTTGTTCTAGGGGGCAACCTTCTCTCAAATGTCAAGTAGAGGTCAAATTGAAGTGGGGATCTGACGCCTGTGTTCCCCTCCAATTTCCATGAAACGTGGCAGGTGTATAGAGGGGCCCAAAGGAAGAAATACGCATTTTTTTGTTTCAGCTAAAAACTGTTTTAGGGGGCAAATGTCAAGATGAGGACAAATTGAAGTAAGGATCTGACCCATGTGTACCCCTCCGATTTTCATGAAACTTCGCAGGTGTATAGAGGGGCCCAAAGGAAGAAATACGTGTTTTTTTTTGTTTCGGCTAAAAAACTGTTTTAGGGCGCAAAACCCGCCTCAAATGTCACGATGAGGACAAATTGACGTGAGGATCATCTGACCCCTGTGTCCCCCTCCGATTCTCATGAAATTTGACAGGTGTATAGAGAGGCCGTATGCCCCCTGTTTCTTCCTATGCCATATTTCCGTGGTTTCGGGGTCAGATCCCCACTTCAATTTCTCCTCATCTTGACATTTGAGGGGGGGGGGGAATGAAAACACACATAAATGTGAGACATTCCATTCCAGGATGAAACCTTTAACACATATAACAAGATATAAATGTTATACAAAAATTATACAATTGTTCTACAGTTACAGTTCTACAAATTAAAATAAAAAAGTTCTGGATCTGGATTTCGGATCCGCTAGGATCCAGATCTGGCCATCCCTACTGTACACCTGCCACGTTTCATGGAAATCGGAGGGGAACACAGGGGTCAGATCCCCACTTCAATTTGTCCTCATCTTGACATTTGAGAGGTGGTTGCACCCTAGAACAATTTTTTTGCCGAAGCAAAAAAACACGTATTTCTTCATTTGGGACCTGCAAGTTTCATGAAAATCGGAGGGGGAGACTTAGACCTCCCTTGTAAGTGTATTAATTAATTACAAATTGCGCACGCGCGCACACACACTATATATATGTGTGTGTATGTCTATTATATATATTATATTATATATATATATATATATATATATATATATATATATATATATATATATATATATATATATATTAGAAGGTAACAATATGTTATAAGCACATTCTTACTTTCCAAAGAAGCGCATGTGGGATGGCAAAACGGATCCGGATCCGAAAATTCAGGATTCGGATCCAAAAGTACCGGATCCGGATCCGAAAGTACTGGATCCGAAAGTTCTGGATCCGGATCTGAAAATTCTGGATCCGGATCCGAAAGTTCTGGATCCGGATCCAAAAATTCTGGATCCAGATCCGAAAGTTCTGGATCCGGATCCGTAAGTTCTGGATCCGGATCCGAAAAATTTTAGGATCCGGAACCAACCGGATCTGGATTTCGGATCCACTAGGATCCGGATCTGGCCATCCCTACATTATACGTGAGTAAATATGGTATTTTTGGTATGATCAAACAAGCAACAAAATTTTCACCACACCTAATTCAAGGTAAATATTTGGTCTAGGAATTAATTCGTGCGCCTGGACAAGAGATGGCGTAACGAGCGTATCGTCCCACAGTTCCGTGTAGCCACACATGCGTTGAAAACTCCTGTCAGCACGCATCGTTCATAGTATAGGGCAGTTGATTGACGTCTCAACAACAGCATTTTGTAGTCAACTGAACATGGCGCAGTTCGTGCCAGATAAAGTGTTTTTGCGGGGTGTTCTGCTTCATTACTTTAACATGCAGAAAAGTGCTACCGAAAGTCATCGTATTTTGGTGGAAGTGTATGGTGACCATGCGCTAGCTGAGCGAACATGTCAGAAGTGGTTTGCATGGTTTAGAAGTGGTGATTTCGGCCTGGAAGACCAAGAGCGACCTGGACAGCCAAAAAAATTTGAAGACGAAGAATTGAGAGCATTGCTCGATCAGGATTCGTGTCAAACGCAGGAAGAACTTGCAGAAGCATTAGGCGTTCATCAAACAACAGTTTCCAAACACCTCAAAGCCATGGGAATGATTCAAAAGATGTCACATTGGGTTCCACATGAATTGAAAGACAGAGACGTTGAAAGACTAAAAACCATTTGCGAATTGCTGCTTCAAAGACAGAAAAGAAAGGGGTTTTTGCATCGCATTGTTACTGGTGATGAGAAGTGGATCCATTACGAGAACCCAAAATGGAAAAAGGCCTGGGTGAAGCCAGGTGAACCAGGTCCATCACAACCGAAACGAGATATTCACTGTGCAAAGGTTATGCTGTGCATATGGTGGGATATGAAAGGTGTGGTGTACTATGAGCTGCTGCAACCGGGTGAAACTATTAATGGAGAATGTTATCGACGACAATTAATGCGTTTGAAGCAAGCTCTGGCCAGGAAACGACCAGAATGGGAGAACAGACATGTTAAACTTATTTTTCAACATGATAACGCTCGCCCACATGTCGCAAAACCGGTCAAAACCTATTTAGAAAATGTCGGATGGGAAGTTTTACCCCACCCGCCGTATTCACCAGACATTGCTCCTTCGGACTACTACTTGTTCGATTGGATGAATAACGATTTGATTGGACAGCGGTTCACTTCTTCAGAAGATATCGAAAAATGGGTCTCTGACTGGATCGCTTTCAAAGGATGAGGACTTCTTTCACCAGGGAATCCGTAACTTGCCTGACAGATGGGCGAAAGTGGTGGCACACGATGGACAATATTTTTCTTAAGGTATTTATGTATTTTGTGTTTGAACTACAGCTTCAATGTGTGCGTAACAACCACACGAATTAATTCCTAGACTAATATATGTATAAGAATATAATTCATTGAGTTTTTATCTTGAGGGAGGGTTTCAAGATCAAGACTCTTTCTAGTCCAGGTGCATGCATGAATTTTTGAGTGCAACTGGGGTGTCGTGTGGTCGGCACCATGAACCCACAGTTATTGTAGGTTTCTTATGACCAGGGTATGCTGCTCATTCATAACTCCCCAATTCCATCACGATGGTGTGTGGACACCAGGCCCATACACAGGTTGAAATTTCAGGAAAAGTTGATATGTTTTCCCCAGGAGACTCGAACCTGCATGCATCCTGTAGCCAGAGCCCAAAGTTGCACCTTAGACCACACAGCCACAGTGCAGGACAACAAATTGTTATGAGATAAATATGACTGAAAGTGTAACATGTAGAAACCAAATTTTGTTGCTTGTTTGATCATACAGAAAATACGTACAGGTAATGGACAAAATAATATGAACACCTTGGTTTGCAAAGGCCTATATAGGCCGTCGTGGAAAAGGAACAACACTCAGCAGAGATTTCAACCATCTAGTGGCGATGAAAGCAAACATATCAGTCTATCAGAAGCTGGTGTGAGAGTTGCATGCAAGCAGTCAGCTATCCGTCAAATGCAGGTATGTCCGACCTTTCAGACTTCAAAAGAGGCATGATCATAGGAGCCCGCCTGGCTGGAGCATCTGTGACAAAAACAGCTACACTTATTGGTGGAGCACGGAGCACAGTGTCAACTGTTCTGACAGCCTACAGACAACATGGAAAGACAACGTCTGCAAAGGAGAATAGTGGGCGAAAAACAAAGTTATCCAACAGGGATCGACGTGTGTTGAAGCGAATAGTGACTCGAAAGCACAAGACAACACTGTCCCAGATAACCGCAGAGATGAACAATCACCTCCAGGACCCTGTATCAACGAAAACCATTCAAAGGGAGCTGCATTCTGTGAACATTCATGGCAGAGTTGCCATCCCCAAACCGTTGGTGACTCCACGTAATGCAGTGACACGAAGAAGGTGGTGCCAAGAGCATAAGAATTGGACACAGCAGCAATGGGAACATGTGATATGGTCAGACGTCTTTCACATTATTTCAGACCACAGGACGTGTTTATGTGTGGAGAACTCCTGCTGAAGCATTTGATATTGACTGCTTAGTACCTACCGTGAAACATGGTGGGGGGTCTGTGATGGTTGGGGGGCTATATCTTGGAATAGTGTTGGCCCACTTGTCGTCCTGCATGGGAGAATCAACGCAGAGAAGTACTGCACCATCCTGGGTGACCACCTCCATCCCATGGTTCAGACTTTGTTTCCCGATGCATGCCCCATCTTCCAAGATGATAACGCCCCTATTCACACTGCTAGGTGCGTTGATCAAACGCACAGTGATGAGGTAGAACATCTCATCTGGTGTCCACAGTCCCCCGATCTTAACATCATTGAGCCTTTGTGGGGTATTTTCGAGGCCAAAGTGCGTAATCGGTTTCCACCTCCAATGACGCTTTCGGAACTTGAGACTGTTTTGTGATAGGAGTGGCTACGTATTCCAGTTTACACTGTACAGGACCTTTATTTGTCTATCCCATGTAGGATACAAGCTGTCATTCAGGCAAGGGGGGGGGGCAACCCCCTACTAATACACGTTTTCTGCAATTGCATTGGTGTTCATATTATTTTGTCCATTACCTGTATTTACTCATGTATAATGCACACATTGTTCCAAAATTTTTGCCCCTAAAAACTGTGGTGCGTATTATGCCCGGAATAAAATCGGACAGCCAATATTAAAACCACACATGTTTTCACTATGTCACTGCATATAACATGTACATATCAACAGGCACAAATACAAATTACCAGGTTGGATTTCTTTAGTACGAGGGTCACTATTTATATTTTGAGCCTAACAATGAAAAAACAGGAATTTGGCATTGAAAACTGCTTTATTGTTTTTCGAAGTATTCTCCTTTATGGTCAATACACTTTTGCATTCGTTCGAACCATTTGTCAAAGCAGTTTTTCCAATCTTCTTGAGACACCTCCATAATATGGTTTTTGAACACATCAACGGCATCTTCCGCCGACGAAAATCATTGTCCACGCAATTTATTCTTGACATTCGGGAACAAGGAGAAGTCATTGGGTGCCAAATCAGGACTGTACGGTGGATGACCCATCATAAAGTCGGTTGTTAGACAAGATGTGTGACAGCTGGCATTGTCTTGATGAAGAATGATCCGACAGCGTTTGTTTGTTTTCCGTATTTGACCGAAGACCTCTGGCAAACAAATTGTTGTGTACCATACAGAGTTGACCGTTCTACATTTCTCTAAAGGCACAGTTGCCACATGACCAGTTTTCCCGAAAAAACAGGCGACCATTTGTTGCGATGTGCTTCGAGCGCGAACAACTTTTGTTGGATTGGGTTCATCTTGAAACACCCATACAGTCGACTGCTGTTTACGTTCCAGCTCATATGCATATATCCATGATTCGTCACCTGTTACAATCTTATATACGTCTTTTGAAGCACCAGGATTGCATTTATTGAGCATTTGTTTGCACCAATTGACGCGAGCGTCTTTTTTAGTTTTTGTCAAATTGTGTGGGATCCAACGAGAACGTACCTTTCTCGCAGCTAAATGATCATGTAATATTTTATATATGCTGGTGGAACTAATGCCTATGGTTGCCTCAATCTCACAGTATGTCACATGACGATCTTGCAGTATTAGGTTTTGCACAGCATCAATGTTTTCTTGAACAACAACTGATTTTTGACGACCTTCGCGAATCTCGTCGGTGAGCGAATGGCGGCCACGATTAAATTCGTTATACCAGCGTTTCACAGTGGCAAAGGATGGGGCTTCATCGCCAAATGTGGAAGTAAGTTGATCGTTGCACTCTTGTCTTGATAATCCACGTCGAAAATCGTAAAAAATCATCGCACGAAAATGTTCACGAGTTAATTCCATTTTATTGTTGTCTTGTAATCTCCAAGGCAACATAAACAACACAAATGAAGCTATTGACAAAACATTTGAAGTACGTTATGGTCAATAATGCCAGACGATTCCGTGCAAACGTCAAATCGCGCCTAACTTCAATCAGTGTTGCCAAGGCTCAAAATATAAATAGTGGCCCTCGCAATAATAATTAAAAAAAAACACTATAAACTTGAAATGGCCATTTCCAATGATTTTTCACTTTGTAACGGAACATTTTGCGACTCCAAGAAAAGTGGCACTATGCCATTTGTGGTTTGAAACACTGAACTGATTTTCTTCCACCTGTAAAGAATTGCCATTACATTTTAATACAAACAGGCAAGTTTCTCAGGAGTTTAAATGAAATTTCAGTTACAACACCTTGCACATTACTGTTCAATTCTTCAAATCCTGCCCACAATTTGTGGTGAAAAATAACTCAGAACACTTGCAGGTGGTGGTTTCCACAAACATCAACTTAAATAAAAATAAATGAATAAAAAAAACCTGCAGAATATGAACCAAAGTTGGCATCAAGTGAAGTTTGCACCTTGTCTAGGTTTCAGAACTATCACCCTCTAAGGTGGTGGTCAGTGAAGGAAACAGATGGTCAAACATGGAGAAAGCATTGTGTGGGAAATAGGGTGGATGCATCAGTGCTGTGCAACCAAGGTGAGAATGGTATCAACAAGTGACCTTAGCCACATGTTGCCTCACATTATCCACAAATTTGGGGACACCTTTGCGATAAGCACAAGGTTTTCTCTCTTGTTTCTCGTGAACATTTTCCAGCTGCTAAGAGTACAGTTACATTGATTATATCTGGCTAGGTGGCAGTAGTTCACGATGCACAATACCCTAAGCAATCCACCAAACACAGAACATAACCTTCTTTTGATGCAGTGGTGGTTTCATTTGTTTTGGAACAGGTTCATGTGGTGCATACCAATGATAATGGCACTGTTGAGTAATGAGAAGAACCTAATTCTCATCGCATCCAGAAAGGGATCCTTCTCATGTTAACTTCTGAGCTGCATTCAAGTCATAGAAAACCCATTGACCCACATTATCAGGGTTCCAACACACCTGGAGAACTTGGAAATATCAGGGAATTTGAACAAAAAAAATCTCAGCGAAATCTGGGAGAAAATCATCTAATTGATCAATGAGTTTCATTCCATCCCATGGAGGGCCTCCCTGATGGCGCAGTGGTAGCGCCATTGTCTTGTATTCAAGGGGTCCTGGGTTCGATACCCGGTGGAGGCACAAGTTGTTCGGATCCCACTTGAAACTGTAGGTCCAGTCCTGATTAGCCTTAATGTGCATAAAGTGGACTAAATCACCAAATCAATAAAAAAAATCCATCCCATGGAACACATCTGAATAACTAAAATATGCTCTTGTGCTAATATTTATAACTTCAGTAACTTGCTTTACACAAACTATGAGCTTTAGATTTATGTTTATTTTGCATCACAGATTAATTGGTATTTTAACATCCATTTGTCAAAAGTGTTGTACATATCAGTGTTTGGAAATAACTAGTTACAAGTAACGGTTACTTTTCTTGAAGAATTGTAACTGCAACTAGTTACTTTTAATATCAAGTAACTATAACTGTAACAGAGTTACTTTTTCAATAGAAGTAACATTTCAACAGTTACTTTACGACACTTAAATTGCTAACTTGGATGTTTGTAACGTGGAAGAAGAGCTATTTTTTTTTTTTCGCCCGACCCTGTGGCCGAGTGGTTAGCACATCGCGCTGCGACGCCAAGGGTCCCGGGTTCGAATCCTGGTCGGGCTTGGTTGTTTGTGAATGTCCATTCATCAATTTCATCATTTCATCACTCATCCCCATCTTCGCAAATTAGCCAAGAGGCACAAGAACGCGAAGTAAAATAAACTAAATCAATCAATCAATCAAGAGCTAATTTTGCTACTCTAAAGATTTTCTTTGGATCACCTAAGGCAAAATTTCATGGCTGACTAAGCATAGATGCCAGCTATCTCTGCTTGTCCCCCTTGTTGTTCAAAGAGCAGCGGAGGAGGAGGAAGGGGAGCAGATTTAATCCTTCCCAGGTCAAGGTGTCTTGTCTTTGCAAAAATGTCCAGAGTTCAACATTCTTCACACTGAGAATGCAGTCTGCTTCAGGAAATCGCCTGGTGGGTAACAAACAGGTCCACTTGGTTGATAGATTCAGAACAACGAGTACTTTTATTTGATCTGTGATAGAGATAGAGAATGCAAGTGCTTTGTTGCTGATTTTCTGCAGTGGTAAATAGATACTGGTCGTAAACCAAAATCCATATCAACACCTTCAAGTATGTCAACGTGAATGTTAAATAATTTTTTTAATTATTTTGATTTTCTCTTTAAAGTTATGTATTTTGCCTATGCACGGTAAATGCTTCATTATTGAGTGAAGGGCTCTGTGTCGCTTGTTGCTTCGATCTAAAATCTCCCTTAATGGAACACTGAAACGACAAACAACACTTCGGTCAATGTGCATGCACTCACCGTGTGAATAACAAGCCGAGCCAACACGGTATTCTGTCCGAGCATCATGCAAGTGACAAGTAACACATGCAGCTTGTAATGTCGTTTCAGTAAGAAAGACTATATTTCTGACCATTGCTTTCCAAGAGATGTGCGTTGCATGTTGCTTCGGTCTGAAAGTTCAATAAGTGAGTGATCTTTTTCATTACTGCTATAATTATTATAAGAACTTCTGTGCACTGTGAAAATGGATTGCTTTCCTTAAATTCTAAGCTTATGTCGTCACTTTCCGGGAGAAAGTAACTTTGAAATTATCTTAGTTACTTTTCAAGCACCAGTAACTGTAACTGAGTTACTTTTTAAAATGAGTAACTCTAACTGTAATTCTGTTACTTTTTTAAGCAAGTAACTGTAACTAGTTACTATTTAAAAAGTAAATTTCCAAACACTGATATATATGTATTACAGTGCACAAAATAGTTTTTAATCACGTCACATATATAATACACCCAATAATCCAGATATGTATTATGCATATTCTAGGCATTGGTATTATATACAGTATATTCACGATAGAGTGAACAACTAGCATTTCACCTATGTGCTAGTAAAAGTTTCAGAAAGCAGGAGAAATAATTTGATGATGGTAATGATGGGAGATAATGCATGTTTTCATTATACGTATAAAATAGTAATGTAAAAAAAGTAAAATCACTTTTGTTTCCATAACCTCTGTGAATACAGAGAGTGGGTTCAATTCTATCTTGGCTATGAAATTTGAAAAAAGAGATGTGGTTGAAACAACTCTTTTCTTAGGTAGGTAAAATTGCTGTGTGTACATGGACACCTGCAGGATCACTTAAGCCATGCCCCCCCCCCCATTTTTTCCCACATTGAGGCATTGGTGGATTGGGGTAAGGCGTGGATGATCATTGTCAGTCATTGAAAGGGATTTGTGGTTGTTGATATGGATGGAAGTCCATGTTTTGGATGGAAGAGCGGTGGTTGGTGATCCTAAGATTGAGGGCTGTGGTTGCTTTCCCCAGCTAAAAGCCACCAAAGAAGTTTCAGTTAAGGATATAGATGATGGAAGTTCCTTTGGGGTGGAAGGTATATTTGCCAGTGGCAGTGTGAATCTGGAGGGTGTGAGAAGTGATGAAAATGGGGCACGTTGTGCATCTTGGATGATTGCATTTGTGAGCAGGGGATATTGTGGACCAGGATTATTTGGAGGTTGAAGAAGGGAGAGGTTGATTGAAAACAACTCTGGGCTTGTCAGGAAAGATATTTGTTTGTTGGGATTACTGTGGAGAATGGGGAGAAGGAAAACTATGTTGTGTGTGTCCTTTTGGCCCTATTTTTTCTTATTTTTAACGTTTCTGACAATATCTCAGCAATTGTTTTCTTAATCATTGCACATCTAAATTGAATTTCACCATAGGAACTGACCACTTTGAAGTTTCTCGGAATTTTCATGGAGTGGCCTTTTCATCCCTTGCTGGTCATCTACATGGGAGTTGGCTGTCACTGTAATGTAGCCATTGCTTCCAAACAATGTAACCAACTAAAGTAGTTTGAATCCAGATGTAGAAGAATGACTGCTTTATTTGGTTACTGAATATTTTTGTTATGCAATCTTTGGCAAATACCACTATTTTTTAATTTTAATTTATTAATTTATGTAAACTTACTTTAATCTTACAGTAACTAATTTATTTTACTTTAACAACAACAACAACAAAAATTTACCCTAGTAAGAAAAAATATACTTTTAATTTTAAAAAAAATGTACTTTTAAAATTTTTAATGTAAAAATAATATTCAAAAATTCACAAAGAAATACAAAACAAACAAACAAATAAAAAATCTAAAGATAAACAAATAAAAAGCAAACAACAATAAAGTCAAAGGATAGCACTGAAATCAAACAACCTATCTCAGATAATTCAAGCAGCAAGAAGAATAAACAGAAACCAACATATAATCCAGAAAGAGAAATAAATTGTCACATCCATAGCACAGTTAATGAACCACATAGCTGAAACCTTAGAGAAACATAAAACTGCAAACACAATATTTCTACATCCTTCCAAGACATAGTATAGAGTAAAACATGGTTTGCTTATGGACAAACTCATCAACATAGGAATAAGATAGACAGCCAATCCTATTTTCAGTACAGAATTCCAATTACTCAAATAAGCTACATCATACATAGTACATGAGAAGAGCAAATTAGCATCATCTGCAGTAATCCATCATGGAACTTATACCTGCTAAACGACTAAGTGAGTATAATTTATCAGAAAAAATGCATATATTACAGACTAACTTACATCTACATTAATAATACTACCAGAATACTAAGGCTTAAAAGTGAACACTCAGAATAATGTTCAGACTAAAGTATAGGGCATCTTGCAAAGGATTATTACTCCCTACATCTACAAATCAATAACAATTATTCTAAATACTATGAACTTGGCCAAAAAAAAATAGTCAAATACACAATACAAGAAGGAAAAATAATTACAAGCAGAACAGCTGACAATCAATATCTCAAACCAATCAGGTAAAATATTCTACAACAACTGCCTCATAACATAAAACTGCTAAGTCCCCAAAAAATATACAAATTCAATCAATAAAATACTTCTTGAAAAGAGAAAATTCTCTACAGTCTCACAGATTTGATGGAAAATAACAGCAAAACCTAGAGGCATGCACAGTCAAAAGTGCTCAATTTGCATACAGTTCACACCGGCCCCCATGGCGGAGTGGTTAGCACATCTCACTACGATGCCAGGGGCCCCGGGTTCGAATCCCGGCCTGGGCATGGATATTTGTGATTGTCCATTCATCAATTTCATTGTCATCACTCATCCCCATCTTTGCAAATTAGCCAAAAGTGGCACAAAAAGCGAAATAAAATAAAGCAAAGCAATAGCATACAGTTCACATGCAACTCTCATGAAAAAGGCTCAAAACAGTCTCCCAGCTCAATTCTCATCTGTACTTGAACAATAAAAACCTGCATTTCCTAGAAATCCTACCTTTCCTATCATTGCTTGAATAGCTAAAGTACAATCTTCATACTAAAATATTGAAAAAAGGCATATGTATGTACGTAAAAGTGTGTATGTGTGAGAGAGAATATAAGTGTATACACGAGTAGATGCCTGAGTGTACTCTTACATAATTTGATAAAAAGAGCAAAATAGTTATAAATCAAAGACAATATGTAATAATATTAATTTGAAAATAAGTTGATAGAAAAAGATATAGTAATTATAAGCTTTCTAGCATGTCATAGTAATTAGATTAGTTTGTTAATTACAGGAAATAGAAGTTAAATACACTAAATAAGCATTATTTATTTGTTTGTAAATAGTGAATATAACAAATTTACATTGCATTGTGTGAAAATTGTGTCAACTTTGCATTATAAGCAGAAAATTAAACTAAATTGCCTTAGAAATACATTTTAAGAATAGCACAAAATAGCATACTTAATAGAAAATTAAGAAACTTTCTGATGCAGGAAAGTATTGACTAGGGTTGAATGATTCGGTTTCTGTAAAATATTCTCTGATTGAAGTAATTTAACTGTAAACATTATCTTTTGTTTGCAAAATATAATTGTTAGTTGCACTGATAGGTACAAATATTAACGTTATACACCTTCATACACTCTAAATAACACAACTTTCACATATAAATTAGTATGAAGTTGTTAAAAATTAAGTTAAACTGTAAAAATAATTAGCTTTTATTGTTAATAAGTATAAAGTAGTAAAACAACTAAACAAATGATTGCTTTTTTTGTTATTTAAAGGATGCCAAACAGTGTAAACGAATTATTATATTACAAATTTAATTCGTCATTTATCATGTATAGAGCTTAAAAACTAGCTAAATAACATAAAAAACATAAAATTTGAAGGCATTAACACTATGTTTTTTTTTTAAAAAATACAGTTTTTACCTAACTTTGTTAATTAAATTCTAGTACATTTTGGCAAAGTATATATAAAATATCCCTATTTCTTTGGTATTTGTACTATAGTACGAATACCAAAATACCAAGAAAAATGTTACTAAAACTTGGCTAGTAGTTGGTGCGATCCTAGTAAATCTGAGAATTTTAGCATTATTTGTCCATAACTGGATATAAGTGTAACTTGTTAAGTTTGCCAAACACACAATATTTTAACATATATTACTATGTAACCTCAATTTTGAAAGCTAACTGAACTCTAGCATTTTGACCTACATATAGTATTTGGTCTAGGAATTAATTCGTGTGGCTGTTACGCACACATTGAAGCTGTAGTTCAAACACAAAATACATAAATACCTTAAGAAAAATATTGTCCATCGCGAGCCACCACTTTCGCCCATCTGTCAGGCAAGTTACGGATTCTGTGGTGAAAGAAGTCCTCATCCTTTGAAAGCGATCCAGTCAGAGACCCATTTTTCGATATCTTCTGAAGAAGTGAACCGCTGTCCAATCAAATCGTTATTCATCCAATCGAACAAGTAGTAGTCCGAAGGAGCAACGTCTGGTGAATACGGCGGGTGGGGTAAAACTTCCCATCCGACATTTTCTAAATAGGTTTTGACCGGTTTTGCGACATGTGGGCGAGCGTTATCATGTTGAAAAATAAGTTTATCATGTCTGTTCTCCCATTCTGGTCATTTCCTGGCCAGAGCTTGCTTCAAACGCATTAATTGTCGTCGATAACGTTCTCCATTAATAGTTTCACCCGGTTGCAGCAGCTCATAGTACACCACACCTTTCATATCCCACCATATGCACAGCATAACCTTTGCACAGTGAATATCTCGTTTCGGTTGTGATGGACCTGGTTCACCTGGCTTCACCCAGGCCTTTTTCCATTTCGGGTTCTCGTAATGGATCCACTTCTCATCACCAGTAACAATGCGATGCAAAAACCCCTTTCTTTTCTGTCTTTGAAGCAGCAATTCGCAAATGGTTTTTAGTCTTTCAACGTCTCTGTCTTTCAATTCATGTGGAACCCAATGTGACATCTTTTGAATCATTCCCATGGCTTTGAGGCATTTGGAAACTGTTGTTTGATCAACACCTAATGCTTCTGCAAGTTCTTCCTGCATTTGACATGAATCCTGATCGAGCAATGCTCTCAATTCTTCGTCTTCAATTTTTTTTGGCTGTCCAGGTCGCTCTTGGTCTTCCAGGCCAAAATCACCACTTCTAAACCGTGCAAACCACTTCTGACACGTTGGCTCAGCTAGCGCATGGTCACCATACACTTCCACCAAAATACGATGACTTTCGGTAGCACTTTTCTGCATGTTAAAGTAATGAAGCAGAACACCCCGCAAAAACACTTTATCTGGCACGAACTGCGCCATGTTCAGTTGACTACAAAATGCTGTTGTTGAGACGTCAATCAACTGCCCTATACTATGAACGATGCGCGCTGACAGGAGTTTTCAATGCATGTGTGGATACACGGAACTGTGGGATGATACGCTTGTTACGCCATCTCTTGTCCAGGCGCATGAATTAATTCCTAGACCAAATATATGCCCCTGTAGTGGTAAGTTATGTCCAGTACATAAGATTAATGTCCTTCCATACATCCTCAGCGTTGCGAAAGTCTTGTGTTTTTTTATATTTTCATGCAATCACCTACACTATAGAACTATGTTTAGCAGGCTGGTGACAGACCTGGAAAACTGGGAAAAGTCGGGGAATTTCAGAGGTTAAAAAAGTCAGGGAATTTTGTCTTTATCGACAAATGTTACTTTGAACTGTAGATGCGATGCAATGAACCTGCCAGGCAGGACTGGCACATTTATTGAATCTCTAATTATCACATTTAAAAATGTACTGAATTATCATTTTCTCTTGTTTGTGTGGGTGTAATGAGGGAGTGGAGTTGTCAACAGAGAAGTTGGGGGGGGGGGGGGGGGTGTACCCACTAAGGCTCCATCCGACAGATGTCCAACACCAAAGTACAGCATTTTGTCAAACATTCTGAAGGAACATGGAAACTCAATGAGGGCTTGTAATGCAACCTATTTTTTTCAGATTTCGTGGTGCAACATTTTGTCGGATGAACATTATTAGGCTTTGATGTGCGCGATATTTGTCGGAAATTGCCATCCTACTAATGTCGAATTGCAACAAAATGTCTCACTATGACGTCCAACAGAAAATGAATGCATGGCACTCTCCTAAAGGTAAAAAGGTAAAGGTAAAGTGCTCCCCTGTGCATAGCACCTTGCCATGAAGGCGTATAGGGGGTGTGGGGGTAACGCCCCACACTTTCTTGATCCGGTCGTGAGTGGGGGTGATGTGATCAGCATCACACCCCTGACCGCCTTTACCCCCCAGGGTTTCCCCCAGGTACCCATGTTATTCGACGCTGGGTGGGCGCCGGGGCCGCTTTCACCGTTAGAAAAGTTCCCGGATTTGAACCGGCCGGGGATCGAACCCGGGACCTTTAGCATGGTAGTCAGACGCGTTGCCGACTGAGCCACCGCGGCCAACCTGGCATGGCACTCTCCTGCATCCGATTATTTGTTTCATGTGATACGACATTTTATCGGACAAACTTTAGGCTCCGTTTATGTGTGTGAATTTGTTGGACGTATCTGTCAACATAAAAAATTGACAACTTTCCTTTTCTGCTACACTCACTTTGCAAATCACCCTCCTCTTCCCCGTTCTGTTAACCTCACGATAGATGGTGTTTAAACTACTACTGGGGATAGTTTTGTCCAATGTTATGGAATAAAGTAATAATAAATAGCTAAACAATTTTAGTATACTAATAATCACTTTAGTCATTCAATCACTTTCCTTAATAATCGGTGTTCCTCTGCAGCTCTACGGAAGTTTCACTTTTTATCTATTTTGATCGAATTTACTAAGCTGGAACTTTATATGAGGGGCATCCAGAGAGTAAGTTCTGATCAGCACTAAATTTTGTATGCCCATGTCATGTTTCTGCCTCCAAAAAGTGGAAACTTCTGTACAACAGTATCACTATCATAAGTCATAACGTATCTCCTGCCAGAAATCGATTTAGCTGAAGGAAGAGATGGAAGTCGGTACACGTGAGGTTGGACCTCCCACTTGAAATAACGCAAAAGAGCACATGTGCGCTCAGCTGTATGTGTTCATGCACGGTGTGTCAGCCTTTCCATCTAACCATCGTCTGACCATACTGTCTCTTATGAAGTCCAGTCCTTACACCTCACAGGATTGTTGGTGGAGCTCTGCCGGCATCCACTTCTGAGCATGCAGACATCTGATTCCGGCACTTACTTCAGTAGGCAGTAGACTGTATGAGAGCTGCCATCTTTCTCCTAGTGCTGTTATAAATCTATTCCATTTACAGCACTGTGACTGTACCCGATTACAGCCACATACCACCTCTTCATATCTGTATGTGTGTGTTGTGCACCAACCACTAAGGCCAGCAGTTACATGGTACTTGGATATTGTGAATGTTTGTACTGAAGAAGTTCCATTGATAATGTAAGGAAATATGGCTTTGTTTTGCATGGTCCCATTGCTTCACTTTCAGAACATATACATAGTTCCGAGAAGCAGTTTTATGCAGGGTAGGCATGTTTAAAACAACCTGCACATGACTTTGTTCTTTTTACAGATGCAAAGCATTTAAAGCACAGTGTTTTAACATTTTTAAAACTTCATATTTGGTAGTCTGTGGTTATTTGTGTGTTGTGTGACTTAGTTTTTTTATTCAGCCCGTAGGCCTATAATTTGTAGGCTTATAGGCCTATACATATCAAAATATGTATAATAATGTGAAAGGCCAAGAAGAATTCAAAATAACTTCCATAAAAATAACTAATTCACTTTAGTCTCATTTAGTCGTAACTCAAAAACTAATAAAATATTTTATTTAAACCTGTTTCCATTCGAAAAAATCTCTCCCCAGATTATGAATTGCAATATTTTTCCAAACTCACTATTGCCAGTTTGAATATAAATCATAGAGAAATGAAGTAAATTTCTTGTAAGCTAATATGAAAACAAGCCATTCATGGAAGCTGTACAAATACATGGATTTAGTTCAAAATTGTCAGGGAAAAATGCTAAATTTGTCCTGAAAAACCTGGAAATGTCGGGGAATTTCATTTCTGCTAGTCTGTAGCCACCCTGGTTTAGTGAATGTTGCAGTCTTCCTGTTTGATCTGCTAAACAACGCAATCAATAAAAATATACTTACATAGGAAAGTCTGCTTATTGTACCAACATATGAGTCTTTGAACATTTCTGAACATTTCTCTTGAGACCTGCAAGTGGTTTTCCTTATGTGCTAACTCTCCCTTCTTCATTGTTTTCGGCTCATCTTTCCAAACTGCAGGAATGCACAATAGTGGACCTTAGCAACCAACCTAGCAACCGGTTGTATAAACCCAATGTGGCTGCACCCATGTGCAGGACTAGCAGACGACCCCACCAGCATATTATTTGCAGGACTCGGATAACACAAAACATATTTTCGATTTTTACCTTACTAACCATGAGGATGTTGCTGATGCTTTGATGGCACATGAGGTACCAATAGAATACAAAGCTTTTTACAGTGTGTTATGTGAAATTTCAAATGAAAGCGAACTAGTGAAGACTCTTATAGATCCTATACGCACGGCAGAGTTTACTTATGGTAACACAGGATTTTTGTGAGAGTTGTACGAGAATAAAGGGAGTCCAACCAATCAGAGCGAAAATGGTGGAATATATTATTGATGTCATCATCGTCCTTTGCTGTTTCCTGCCTCTGGCTGGGTCGGCATAGAAGTCAAGCCTCTCCATTTTTTCCTGGCCTTCCACCACTCCTCTCTTTTCATGGTGTTCCAATCTTGTCCTCTTCTCCTAACACTCTCCACTATCTGCTCTTTCCACCAACATCTTGGTCTCCCCTTTGGCCTTATTCCCACTCCTTGTGCATTGTAAGCTCTTACTGGTAGTGTTTCTGCATCCATCCTCTTCATGTGTCTGAACCATCTCATCTGTGGCTGATCTATCCTGTCCTGAAGCTTCACCACACCCACTGTCTGTCGGATCTCCTCATTCCTTATTCTATCACTTCTAGTCTTCCCCAATATACTCCTTAAAAATTTCATCTCCACTGCCTGCATCTTTCTTTTGTCTCTCTCTGTCATTGTCCATGTCTCTGCTGCATACATAATTATCGGCACATAGTATGTGCTATATATTACCTTCTTGCATTTCATAGGTACATCCCTGTTCCATATTAATTTTTGAATGCTTTGATATAATCCACCAACCATTTGTCCTCTTCTGTTTACCTCCTCATCTATTCTTCCACTTCTCTCAATTATGCTTTCTAGATATTTGAAGTTCTCCATTAGCCCCAACACTTCCCTGTCCATCTTTACTCTTGGTTCATTTCTGGCTCTGTTTCTTGTTATTAGCATCTCACTCTTTTTTGCACTGAATTTCATTCCTGCTCTTCTGATTTCCTCATTCCAACTAAGAAGCTGTCTCTGTATTTCTTCTTCCCTGTTCCCCCATATTACTAAGTCATCAGCAAACAACAGGGCCTTCATCTCCTCCTCTCCTATCTTCTTCCCCACCTCTTCGTTAATTGCATCCATTACTTGTACTGAACCTCTCCATTCTTCCCACTGGTGTCTTCACACAGCTCTGGTTGGCCTTGTATGTGCTCTGCACTCTGCACACTATCTCTTCCTCAACTCCTTTCTCTCTTAGAGCCTTCCAAATCTTTTGTTCTGTCCATGCTATCATATGCCTTTTCTATATCTAGGAATACCATAATCAAATCATTTCCATACTCGTAGTGCCTTTCCTGCATTTGCCTAATGGTGACTATCAGGTCTACTGTTGATCTGCCTCTTCTAAATCCATACTGTTCCTCTCTCTCTTCTAAATCCATACTGTTCCTCTCTCATGTTCCTCTCTCATGTTCAGCTCTGTTACTTCCCTTATTCTTTTCTCTAATATTTTCCTCGTACACCTTTGCTGAGTGGCACATAAGTGTTATTCCTCTGTAGTTTTTACATTCCTTTCTGTCACCCTGCTTGAATATGGGAACTATTAGTCCCTTTGTCCAATCTCTTGGCACTTATCTCTCTTGCCACACTGTTTTCAACACACTGTACAGCTACTGCACACCAATCTCTCCTGCTGCTAGTATCATTTCCACTGGCACTTCATCTGCTCCAGGTGCTCTACCTCTCTTCATTCTCTTCAGAGCTTCCTCCACTTCTTTCCATGTTAGATTCACTTTTTCCTTCCTCTTTTCTTTTTCCTTCACTTTTTCATGTTCATTTCCTTTTTTCACGTTCAGCAATTTCTCAAAATGATTTCTCCACATTCTCCTTATTCTTCAGATCCTTCCACTCACAGGTACACAAATAAGAGCACCTGAAAAATAGAAACATAGTTGTAGTACTTGTTCATATTACGCATATTCATTTTTGTATTTACTTTTTGTTCGTTTTATTATTTAGATTTATATATTATTTAAAAAGAAAACATTAAAATAAATCTCTTGCGAGGTACTCGCCGCAGTGTGGTTAGCCTTGCTTGTGGAGCTTGTAGACTCCATGTTTCACTAATGGTCCCTTTCACTCACACATACACAGATAGAAGCACCTGAAAAATATAAAACAAATGTAGTACTTGTTCACATTATGCAAATTTGTTTTTGTTTAGGTTCACATTTTTGCTTCCCTTCATAATTTGGATTTGCATATTATTTAAAAGACACAATACATATATGTGTATGTAACAATTCTCTTCCCTTAATTATAGCTTCTCCTGAGTTCTTTGTCTGCAACTCTCAGACAATTATCACAACCTGATCTCTCTGACACAATACTTCATAAATACTTCTCAAACTAGCTTCTCACTGTTGTTACGCACTTTTTATCCCTCATAAGTAAAACCCATGCTTTCTCTGATCGGTTAAAATATAAATCGACACCTTTTCTGATTGGCTAATTTATCAACCAATGCATGCTCTGATTGGTTAAAATATTATTAACATTAATTCAACCAAAAACCTAATAGTTATCATCCAATAGCATTAACAAATGCACCCTTAAATACTTTGAAATATTAGGCGCATCCAGAAAGTAAGTTTCCCCTCATCCACAGGTGGCAGGCCATGTGTATTGAGATCGGTTTTGCACATGCGTGAGAGGCATATGCCCTGGCTAGTGAATGTCCTAGAAGATGCCTCCCGAAAGTCCTCAGTAGCGTCGCGGCAGCGATGAAACATGGTGGCTCTTTTTCCATCTCCCACCACGTGCGAGGTTCGTTCGGTGATCAAGTTCTTGAACGCACAAAACATACTACCGATCGAAATTCATCATCAGCTGTGCCAGGTGTATGGGCCAGATGTCATGATCAAGCAGATGGTGTGTCGTTGGTGCAGGACATTTGAAGACTAAAATTGGTAAACGCTGTAAGTGCCACAATAATTCAAACACCGTTTTCCACGTTAAACTGTGAAATGTGCCATGCTTTATAATGTGGTAAACATGAAATGTGGCTGGTAGCCCTCTAAGTAGTTCAAAGGGCATGTAAAGAGTTCACTAGTGTGCACGTTCTTACAGGCTGATGTGCTGAACGATGCGATATCCCAACACTTTCACTTTTGGCACTTACAATGTTTACCACTTTTAGTTCTCATTTACTGAAGGCCGGCAAAATGTGCATGACGACGAGTGCAGTGGGCGGCCATCGGCTGTTATGGAGGAGCTTGTGAAGCAGGTGCAGCAGCGCATATTGGAGGATCGTCGCATCATGATCACGGAACTCCGCAGCCATTTCCCACAGATTTCTCGGTCGTTGTTGCACGAAATTGTTACCAAACGCCTCTTGTTCCGGAAATTGTGTGCCTGGTGGGTGCCAAAACAACTGATGCCCGAACACAAAGGAAAATGCATGGGCACGGCGCTGACATTTCTGCAGCATTACCATGATGATGACGATTTTCTCAACTGGATCATCGCAGGGAATGAAACGTGGGTTGCATACAGCACCCCAAAAAGCAAGCAGCAGTCCAGCATTGGCGTCACAGTGGATCTCCATGCAGGACGAAGTTCAAACAGACTGTGTCAGCATGAAAAGTGATGTGCACGGTGTTCTGGGACAGACAAGGCATTCTGCTCATAGAGTTTCTGCCCAGAGGTGAGACTGTGAACGCTAACCATTACTGTGAAACACTAGGGACATTGTGTCGAGCCATCCAGAATAAGCAACGTGGTAAGCTCAGTGCTGGGGTGCTCTTGCTGCACAACAATGCGAAGCCGCATATGGCTAGGCGCACTGCAGCCCTTCTGGACAGGTTCAGTTGGGAGGTGTTCGATCATCCATCGTACAGCCCGGATCTCGCTCCCAGTGATTACCACCTGTTCTTGCACCTGAAAATGTTCCTGTCCGGTCAACATTTTCACAGCAACAAAGAGGTTCAGACAGCTGTCACACAATGGTTCGGCACCCAGGTGGCAGACTTCTATGGTGCAGGTATACATAAGTTGGTCCCACACTATGACAAGTGCCTGAATTCCGGTGGGAATTATGTTGGCAAGTAACTGGACAAGTGCTCTATCTGTGGCAATAATTCATTGAATGAAATAATGTTTCCTTTTTGTGCACGACCCCAGGGAAACTTACTTCCTGGATGCGCCTAATATTATACGCGCCTTAAAACTTTGGAATATCCTAAATAAATAGAGAAATACAAAATAAGAAATTACATAGTGGAAATCTGAAAAACGTAAACTATAAAAGAACTTTAAGTCAAAAATACTTTTTTCTTTGGTTTTTAGAAAAGATTTAAACAAAAAACAAAACTCTAAGTTAAAAATTAATGAATATAAGATACAAAACACAATAAATAAAAATAATACAAAAACTTGTAAAATATAAAGTAAAACTTGAGAAAACACGCTTTGTGTGTCCAAAATGTAATAACAAATCTTGCATAAATCGTATAAATTGAGTTATTTTGGTAGAAATAAGCCTAAACTTGAAAAAGAATCAGGTAGAAATTGACAAGACACACTTTGTTTGTCCAAAATATAATAAAAACTCTTACCTGAATTGTTTAAATCGAGTTATACACTGAACAAGTTTGTTTGTTAACAATACTAGGGTATATACTTTGATAGTTTTGGTCAGCCTCCTAGTGCAAATGTACTAAAATTTATAAAAGAGAACTGTATTTTGTAACTGCAGAATTTTTGGTTCTGGATCCGTAATTTTCGGATCTGGATCCAGAACTTTCGGATTTGGATCCGTTTGGCCATCCCACATGAGTGCTTTTTTGGAAAGTAAGAATGTGTTTATAACATATTGTTACCTGCTAATATACATATATAATATACGTACATACATACATATATATATATATAGTGTGCGCGATTTGTAATTAATATACTTACAAGGGAGGTTATTTAAGTGTCCCCCTCCGATTTCCATGAAACTTGGCAGGTGTATAGAGGGGCCCAAAGGAAGAAATACATGTTTTTTTTGCTAAAAAGTTGCTTTAGGGGGCAAGCCTCCCCTCAAATGTCCAGATGAGGACAAATTTAAGTGATTACCTGACCCCTGTGTCCCCTTCCGATTTGAGGGGGGTTTTGCTCCCTAAAACAGTTTTTTAGCTGAAACAAAAAAACATGTGTTTTTTCCTTTGGTTCCATCTATACACCTGCCAAGTTTCATGGAAATCGGAGGGGGACACTTAGATAACCTAGCTTTTTAGTCTTACACTTTGTAATTATATAACACTGCATATATTATAATGTTTTATTTTAATTTTTAAAACTGCAACTGTAGAACAATTGTATAATTTTTGTATAAACATTTCTATCTCGTTAAATGTGTTAAAGGTTTCGTCCTGGAATGGAATGTCTCACATTTATGTGTGTTTCATTTCCAATACATTCGAATGAATACATATTTGTTTCAATGGCATTTACAAAATCACCTCTGACATTTTATGTTAAACAAGTAAGATTATTTTTGTGCATGAGTGTGTTGAAATAAAATCTAACTAATGAAAAATGTCTTTGTAATCAAAGATCATAATACCTTTTAAGGTGTGGTAATATTATAATGGGATTGAGATACGAAACTCTCGGATCCGGAACTTTTGGATCTGGATCCAGATCCGGAATTTTCGGATCCGGATCTGTTTGGCCATCCCTAGTTTAAAACCCAAACTCATCAATGTGTGGAATTTATTCTATTATCTTTTTGCGTTATATGTGCATTGAGTTATCCCTAACCTATTTTCTGTAATTTTTTGGAGCAAACTTAAAAAGAAATGAGAGAATTGTATGGACAAAATTTTCAAGTGCCTTTCCTTAATTTACAGTGTGCCTGCAATGAATACCAGATCGAAGACCAGTGTCTTATTTTCACTATAGCACAAACTATAGTTGAAAAGTATCCCAACCCTACATGTTCAGAATGTGAATTTGATGAACCAAAGGACTCCCCAAATGTCTAAATCTCGAGTACATAGAAAAAGAACAAATGTAACAGTTGATAAAAACTTAGAAACATTCTTTCTGCAGATGGTTCCAGACCAATCATAACTTAACACTTATACGTGACAGAAATGCTTTCGATGTGGACAGTGTTGATATCGAACTAGTTATGAAACTGTATACTAAATGTTTCCACAATGATCACCATGACAGTCCATAAACATGCAATAATTTGTGGATGCCAAACAAATAAAGGATTGTAGAAAAAGGTGTAATGTATATAAATGAATTTATCACCTGTAATAATAAAGTGTACTTTTTTGGTGCACCAGTACAGACATTACGCAAAAGGGAGTTGTACGGTAATCCCGTATGACACTGTTTGTTTAAATATCGTAACGATCCGTAGGATCTCTTAAATGTAACATTCAGTGAACTCTACAACCACAGACATTTACCCATCACCTTTCTATCAGGAAATTGTTACAATCACGCAAGAAATGTGTTGTCAGGCTTGCTTGATCGCCAGGATTGCAAACAGGTGTAAACAATGGCAATCAAGGAAGAGACTCATGTAACTGAGTCGGCATTATTGAGTAAACTTGAGTGGAATAAATGTCTGGGGGAAGGGAGGTCGGGGATTAGTTGTAAGTCAATCAATCGAGGAGTATGAGGATAAGAGAGAAGGAGGACGTTTAGATGAGACCATGATCGACGAGTCGCAAGTCAGACTCTTTGTACAGTCGCGGACATAACCTCTTATTGAAGATCTGCAGCAGTCATAACGAGACAGGTATTTCCTTTCAACATGCTGATCCAATGTAGGGGTTTAAACTCAAGAGTTGTGTGTGGCCATTCAGTAAAGTAGTTAATTTTACCTCTTGCACCTTACCACCAAGCTTGCCATGACCTGGGAGTGCTCTACCATCAAGGATGAATGATCACAGCGCTACATCAACAGTAGGGTCCCCCATTCCTCAATGAATGACACAATATAATGAAGTCCCAACAAAAAAGTTTCACTTTTGTAGGCAGCTGCTGATCTATATACCAGATTCTATTTGTGCTTTATATTCACACCCTGTTCACATATATAATCGTTCTTTAGTGGACGAGTTCTGGGAAGCTATTTGCAAGGAGAGCTCCAAAAAGTAACAAAAAAGCTTTATACTTTGAGTAGTTATAACGCTTTGAATATAATTTCCTAATGTATATCAGCGTAGTGTTAACACTGTGTATTCTCTATGTGTTAAATATTAAACAAGTATAATCCTAAGTTATAAATCCAAAAAGCGTTGTGTTAACGCTATGTATTCTGTATATGTATAAAACATTAAATATGTAAAACCTGAGTTATAAAACTACATGTTGTGTTAATGCTATGTATTCTGTATATGTATAAAACATTATATATGTATAATCATTTGTAAAATACTTTCAGTTTGTATTAATTTTATAGTAGATTACTATTAGAACAATAAACTTTGTATGTAGTAGACTGGCACGTTTTATTTCTTTTAAAAAAAATCAATATTTTAGTTATATACAGGGTAAAAGCTAACGTTCTTGGTGCAAATGGCCCTAGGTTCGATCCTTGTTATGGATCTTGCACAAAACACAAATAGGTTTGTACAATTCAGAGTTGGGTCCGAAACACTATATTTATGCACCGCTGAACACAGTTATAAACAAAAATATTGCCACTGAAACACAAAACACAACTGAGATAGAACTTGACTAGTTTTTACATATCTAAATTTAATACTTCGTTTTTCAGATAAAAAAATATTTCGTTAGCAGCATAAAAACATGTCAAAATTCCATTCTTGTATAACACTTGTACTTAGATAAAAAATGCAATACTTACGACATGCATCTGCATAATGATTCTTTTTTTTTTCCTGAGTCGCTCTAACGCTCACCAGCAAACACACCGGAAAAACATCCACAAAATCTGAGGGTGAATTCAGATTCCTGAGTTTCAATACCACAAAAGCGCAGCCAAAATTTCAAGGACTTTTCCACCCACCCCTATTTTCCACATTGGAAAAAACAATTCTCAGCTCACAGAAAATAAAAGTTTGTACCTTTAAATTCACGCTGATTGGGGTCGCTAACTCTTGACACCCAAATTTAAAACCCGCAGCCTTTTTCCATTAGATAAATTTCTTCCATCCACCAGCCTTGACTTATATCACCTACAGTTCCTGTCCTTTTAACTAATATCCTCTTTTTGTCCACATTCTCTACCTGACGATTGCTATCTTTCCACCCGAATCAACCACACGTTGATTTTTCTGCTTACCTGGAGATTTTTAAAATTAACATTTTACAATCTCTTGTCTTTTTCAATGGACACAATCACCCAGTGATACATTTTCTTTTCTACCTAAAAATGGATAGGTTCATATCTCTAACCAATTTATTTTCCCCCAAATTATTTGTCTTATTTTTCTTCCATCACAACAAATCACTTTCATCACATCTCACCACTCCAAACCAAAACCCTTTCACCTTGACCTACCAAAACAGACGCTTCAGTCTTGATACCCGACCTGAAAATTAATTCATTCTCTCTCTAACCTCTGTCGCTTCTTCAGCATTGAGTTCACTGTCTCCTATTTATCATCTCAGATCACAGTCTTTCATACCATATATTATTATTACATAGTACACTATAATTATTACCATTACATATCGTGGGTCTGAGTACCGTGACCATCCTAAATCATAAAGGGACCTTTACCATTACCCATTACCACCATCATAGCATTTAATAAACCATCACCTCTTATTTTCAATATTATAAACAATAATAATTATCGTTTTATACATTACATACCTTTAAGTAATTAACATAAAATCATATGCATAACATCTTCTATTTACATATTTTTCATATTTTCATAAAACTTATAAATATTCATATATATAAATGTAAATTATTCTAATGCAAATTAATTCTAAGTACAGGGTGTACCAAAAGTCCCATTAACCCCCCTTTGAATTGTAGACAAACCTGCAAAATGTTTTTTTTAACAGCATGCGTATGATGAGAGGATGGTATACCATTAAATCAGACCAATGACATTATTTACTCCAGAGGATCTGTGTGCACACCGCCATTTTCATGGCACAGTATTATTTGCCTCCAGGTGCAATGTGAAATCCTCCGTAACATAAGATGTCAGATCTGGATTTCGGGGTGGCCATTTTAAGAAAAAAAGATAAAGGTAAAGTCCTCCCCTGTGCATAGCACCACGCCATAAAGGCGTATAGGGGGTGTGGGGGTAACGCCCCACACTTTCTTGATCCAGTCTTGAGTGGGGGTGATGTGATCAGCATCACGCCCCTGACCGCCTTTACCCCCCAGGGTTTCCCCCAGGTACCCATGCTATTCGATGCTGGGTGGGCGCCGGGGCCGCTTCCATCGTTAGAAAAGTTCCCGGATTTGAACCGGCCGGGGATCGAACCCGGGACCTTTAGCATGGTAGTCAGACGCGTTACCGACTGAGCCAAGAGAATTCCTCAATGATGTGTTCAGAGACAAAGGGATGGACGAGGATCGCCAAATTTACCAGCACCTTTAAAATGGCCACCCCGAAGTCCAAATCTGACATCTTATGATACTGCGCTATGGGGGCACATCAAACAGAAAGTCGCCCATAATCGTTATCAGACAACTGAGGAGCTTCAAGAAGCTGTTTGCAGTGTGTTTGCTTCCTTCACGCCAGCCAAGTTATGGAGGATTTCACATTGCACCTCGAGGCGAATAATACTGTGCCATGAAAATGATGGTGTGCACACAGAGTAAATGGTGGCCATTGGTCTGATTTAATGGTATACCATCCTCTCATCATACGCATGCTGTTAAAATAACATTTTGCAGGTTTATCTACAATTCAAAGAGGGGGTAATGGGACTTTTGGTACACCCTGTACATGCAAATTAGTTCTAAATGCTAAACACCAACTGAGCTTATTGTATCCCTATACTACTTGCCACGTTATACTCCCAAGGTGTTTATATTGTATAAAAAAAAGTAGCACAATACAATAACACAACCGCAACCTCGCGTTCAAAAATCTCAAAAGAAACTGAATTGGCAACATCTGATTTACTCCACGTGAACTTGACAAGTTCTATCATTTCTTGGATGGACGCTATTGGTGGGAAAGGTTTCAGGGAATGATTGACTGCACTCCATGTTGATGTTAGAGAGAAAACTGATCTTTCGGAACTTTCTTTGAAGTAAAGTGGTCATCCAAAGCGGACGACAACTATAACAATGGAAGCATCAATTTGGCATCATTGTCTGTTGCCATGGACGTCCACAGGATTTTTCCCAGGGAGGGGCAAGGAAGGTATTTTTTACAGGGGACGCATCTCGGGGCGTTGTCCACACATAAACGTGCCCGGTGGTTTGAAATAACGTGAATGTTGATTCATCAGACCAGATGACTTGTTGCCACTGCTGTGGGGACCAACATCTGTGAGCTCTGCACCATTGGCGTCTCTTGACAGCATTACGCGATGTCACCAATGGCTTACGAATTGCCACCCTGCCATGAATGTTTGCAGCATGTAGTTCCCTTTTGACAGTTTTGGTTGAAATGGGGTCCTGGAGATGCCTGTTCATTTCAGATGTTATCTCAGATAATGATTGCTTGTGCTTTTGGGCCACTATGCACTTCAACATCCTCCTATCCTGAGCAGCAAGCTTTGTCTTTCGTCCACTGTTGTGCTTTGAAATGCCATCTTACCTTGTGTTGTGTACGCTGTCATAACGGCTGATACTGTGCTCCTTGCACACCCCACAAGGTTTGCGGTTTCCGTCACCGTGGCTCCAGCTGAACACAACAATCATGCCGCTTTGGAAATCTGTCAGGTCTGACATTGCAGCGTCTATTGATAGCATACAATAGACGAATGCACCACCAATGACTGTTGTTGACAGACTTAATACCTTCCCCTTCATGGCCACTAGGTGGCACACTTCAGTGCCAGGTGGAACTGCTGTACTGCTGGTGTGACGTGTGGCATACTTTTTCACAGGTGTTCGTATTATTTTGTCCCCCATCTGTGTGTGTGTATATATATATATATATATATATATATATATATATATATATATATATATATATATATATATATATATATATATATATATATACAGGCTGATTCAGAATTCCTATTACACACTTCTAGGGGTTGTAGAGGGGATTTAGTAGATCAAGTTTTGATAAGGAACCCATGTCCGGAAACGTACCGTTTTGGTACTATACAGATGACAAGATCACATAATTTCACATCTCCATATCATCTAATTGGGCAAAAAGGTATGTGATGGAGTAACACGATGCGAAAAATGCTCTTCTCTACCATTAAGTCCAGCTTCGCCGTAAATTAACAACATGTTGGTGTTCTCGGCAAACGTGTATTCAGCCATACTGTACTGTCTTTTGCAACGACTGAATAGCAACAGACGTGAAGGTCGAAGCACACCGGATTTTAAACAGAGGACTTTAGAAGTAGCATACATGACATCAGGTGACTGAAGACGTCGCCCTCCATCACTGTGGGTTGCCTACCATGAAGCGGGAGATGTGAAATTATGTGATCTTGTCATCTGTGTAGTACCAAAATGGTACGTTTCTGGACATGGGTTCCTTATCAAACTTGATCTACTAAGTCCCCTCTACAACCCCTAGAAGTGTGTAATAGGAATTCTGAATCACCCTGTGTGTTGGGGTGTGTGTGTGTGTGTGTGTGTGTACACACACAAACACATTCTCACTCTCTCTCTCTCTCTCTCACTCACTCACTCTCACTCTCTCTCTCTCACTCTCACTCACTCACTCACTCACTCACTCACTCTCTCTCTCTCTCTCTCTCTCTCTCACTCACTCACTCTCTCTCTCTCTCACACACTCACTCACTCACTCTCTCTCTCTCTCTCTCTCTCTCTCTCTCTCTCATATATATATGGTGTGAAGCTCATACGAAAGGAAATGTAAACCTACTTGCATTTCTCTTGATTTAAAATGCAATAATTTTTATAGGCAAAAATAGCAAACATTATTTGTAGAAAAATATACAAAATACTAATGTTAAACCATAAATAGTGTCATTATCATGAAACTGTAAATAAACATGGCAGCTGATATTTTTTCAAACTATCATTAAATGAATTGTCAACATTCAGCTACAAAGACTATAAAAAATATGTTACAAGTATAGAGTATATTCAGAATGTTTTATTTTCACTGGAAGAAAAGTTACTGAAATTATTATAGTTTCATTAACACACTCAACAAACATTTCCGTGTTAGGTTCATCAGAAACAGAAAAAAATATATTTACATACAGTTTTTTACAAACTGTTCAAATATTTTACAGGGCCATTTACTAGAAAAAAAACTTTCTATAAAAGACATATAACTACATAATGATGACAAAAACCATGCAAGCAATTTCAAGCATGTTTTTTTAAAAAATCAAAAAGAATCGATCTATATAAAAAAATAATCAAATATGATTTTTTTAAAATGAAAACCATGATTTTTATCCACCCTTGTTGGTGGTTAAGTTCATTCTGGCCCATCCCTAATATTAGATAAGTATTTCTTGATACAATTGAAATGTTATGTAACGTCTATTGAGGTAATAATGCCAGGTGGCTATATCTCGAAAAGTTGAAAGTGAATTCGAAAGATGACATATGCAGTGTGTGCGTTACTAGCAAGTAAGTCACGTGATTCTTTTGTTCTGACGTTGTGCCATTCTTCCCAGTGTGAGTTAGCTGTTTGTGGTGAAAGCGGCTATTCAGAGATGCTGATGTAAAATTGAGAAGGTAAGTTCTTAAGTGTGCAGAAGTTTTTTGCTCACGTTAGAGGTTCGCGCTCTGTATTATTTTTGTACGTGGGTCGTTATGTTTTCCAAACATACTACTAATTCTCTTTGTTTTGAGGAAGAAGCAAAATGCATTCTGAAAGAGGAACTTGTGTATTATGGGTAATAGCACCAACTTCAATTTGGGGTAACAATGCCAACTTTGCTATTGTTAATATGAGATATCTTCAACACGGGCACTTATTGTTTGGTTTTGGTTTGAGTTTTAGATGCCACAGAAGTACACTTACAGTTAAAGTTATAGATTTCAAGAGATAAAAAATGTATCGGTACTGTAGAAAATAAATAAACGTGGAAAATAGAATCTGTTTTTGTGTATTATATACATTTCCATTTACTATATGTTTATGTTAATATAATATATTATACGTTGCATGTTATGGCATTTTCTAAATAGTTGTAGAATGAATAATGCTTCAAGTGTGTATAAAGTGAGTAATTACCATTTATCTATTTTATTAGGACATTCTTATAGTATGGCGTTATTACCCCATCACATGTGGCTTTATTACCTGGCTATGTGGGAAATAACGCTAAAATGCACCTTCTTAGAAAAAAGCTCTCAGAAACTTTACTATTTGAAATAAAGATACCATAATTTTTTGTTGCTAGCAAAAAAATGCATCTATTGCCTTATCCAGTTTTTACATTGCCAGATGTTTTTATAATGCCAGGAAAAATTGAAGAAGCTTTGCATGGCGTTATTCACCTTGCATGACCTTATTTGTTCATTTTACAATGTGTAATATATTCTGTTTACAGCTGCAAGGAATGGTAACCTTGGTAACCTTTGTATCTCCAGGTGATAATAGAGCTGATGCGCATTTTCTTGCTACCAAGCAGAATGATTGGCTACAATTGGTGAGTGTTTATATTTTTAAAGTATTTTCCTGAAATATTTTGTATTATTTTCCAAATTGTTTCTCATTATAAATCACTACAATCATTCATGGAAGAAAATAATACATTATACCAGGGAAAAAGTATCAAAATAGAAAGAAATATGCTGCGAAAATCACTCACCGTATTTTACCTTGTTAACCCAAATCTCGAGCTCAGTTGGAAGGAACTTTCTCCAATATTTGTTTTATCATGCTTTCAAGGTCACTGGTGAATGTGAATCATCAGTAGTCATGCTTATGCAAAAGCAGCATAAGAATGGCTCTAAGAGACTGAATTGTGTGCATGAGTCATTCTCCAGAAGCCCATGTAACTTGATTAGACAAGCTAGAAATGAACTAAGAATATTGTGATTTTGTGGGTGCTATTTTAGAGTTTTTAACTGTGGTCAGAGCCATTCTCTCTGCTGCCACAGAACATATATGTAGCGAGAAATAATAGACTGTAGTCTGGAAATCCAGGAAAAGTCAGGGAACTTACTTTTTCTGGAAAAGTCGGGGAAATTTACTGGGTTTCTGGGAAAATCTAAATTTTTGGAAGTAGTAGACTAAAAGTATGTTATTGAACAAACAAAAAAAAAGGACAAGCAAGAAATTTTAAATTTTTTTGTGGATAAGCTTAACTTCAGTTCACGGCCGTTGGCAGGTGGGGGACACGTCCCACTCAATAATTAATGAGGGGGATCATCCCCCCCAGTATTTTTCCCATTTTCGAAAATCGTATTAGTTTTTGAAAGAATGAAGTAATGTTTTTTTTTTTGTTTTTTTTCGAAAAGAATGGTTTATCGAGTGGAACTATACTCATAAGCACGTATAAGCAGTGGAATGTGTCTATAGTCATCAAATCTTTTTTTTTTTTTTTGGGAAATCCTGAGACACTCTACCTCTTTGTTTCATTCATTAGAAGTTGTATTTTCTTTAAAACCATCTCTGAAAACTTACATCTATATAACTATTTATTCTTAAAATGTCCATGACAATTAAAGAATCTGATTCCTGACATGCAACTTAGTAACACAAAGATACAAAAACGCCATAATGAATAGAGAGATGTGGTATTATTTACCGCTAACCATACTTATGCTTTTGTCCGCTTGCTGTTGACATGATTGTTACATTTCCAATGTGAGGATCGACAAAGCGGGGGCAGGCAGCATAGTAAGGAAGTAAAGGAACCGAAAAGGATTGTTAATTAACTGCATTTCATTGTTATACTGAAATGTTTCTTTGTCGAAGTTCTGCTATCGTAACTTCTTGAAACGTGAGCATTGTTTTCAAGATCTTTTGTAGATTAAATATTGCTGTTCTTTCTTCAATCAAAACATGTGTGCTTTACGATTTTGACAACTAGGCGTACCCTGCTGCAGTTACCATTCCTTGTTTATTGATTTCATGTGGCTGTAGTCTGTTCAGACATTGAATATGGACAGATTTGTAATAAAGATCACAAACACCGATAGTGGTAAGGAGTTGGATACAGAGAGACCAAAGAAGAAGATAAAAGAAGACAGTGGAAATGGGAGTGCACTGTGCTTCAGTTTGATATGCTGAGTATTACAGGTAGATATAGTAGAAAGTGTACATTTAATATCCTAGAAAAATGGGCCATGTTTTGAACTGTTTTCATGTAGAAATCTACTACAGAATGTGGTTGATGTAATTTTACTGTGTTATTTATGCTGTAATTATTGTGATTTTTTAATAAAAATAATAATTCTCTGTTTACTATTAGTCAGTATATTATGTAAAAGCTCACCTCTGATGCCCTTATCACATGTGAAGTGAATATTCTAAAAAACTTGGTTAAGTGAGATTCTAAGTGTGATGTTGAGCTGAAATGTAGTGACCTCCTTACATACAAGTTTAAATACATGAATTCCCCTAATGATTTGGTTTGGAAAATTTTGGTTCTTGGGCTGGAAAACTTAGAAAAGCCAGAGAATTTTATTTTTACAAAATTGTAGACACCTTGAAAAAATTTTACACATGAAACAACTCATTAACTTGCTTCAATGTTGAGAAAAGTAGTTATCAAGAAGGAGGTGGCACTTTGTCCTTGCTGTACATTATGTGCCAGAGAATTAGATGAAAAGTGGTCATAGCATAGCATATTATGGTGTTGTGTAATGGTTACCTTAGTTAACTTTTCTTAAGTGTGTGTGTGTGTGTGTGTGTGTGTTAGGTTAAATTCATATACAAATATTTTCCTGACCAATTGTATGTGACTATATGTATTTTTGTGTTTATTTCATTAGTATTTGTCACAAATAAGCTTCAAATATTTTTTCCTGGACAAATAAACAACACATTTAACTTTTCACGAAATTTGCATGCATGATTTTGTTATATCCTTTATGAAACTAGACCAGGATTCATCGTTTATCTGCACTATATTACTTGTATCTGCACTAAATTACTTGTATTTTTGTCTATTCTTAGGCTTGCTCTGTATCACTACAATTATTTTAGAATTTCTTGTTAGTGTAATGTTACCACATATCCTCCCAGGACTAGCTCTATATTATGCTGAATATGGTAAAGAGAGGATTTGTTAACTGGTTGAAATTCTGATGAGCCACAGTTTTGCTACTTTTTTTACGAATATTTGTAATGTGTCCCCGATTACTTCCTATATTCTGGCCCTTGATTACTTCCCTTCATTCATCCAATCTTTCTCCTTCCACATCTCTCCCTGGGTGCCTCAAGAGCAGATTATAATGCTGGAATGTTTTGAAACTTATATACCTGTTCCTAGGTTCATTCACATTGCAGTACAGAAGGTGAATAGACCACTGGTAATTTTGCTCAGGGAGTTAGTTCATCAAATGAAAGCATTATCTTGCAGGATTACATATGGTTTATTATATGATGTTCTATTTACATATTTACAGAGTATTTCCAAAAGTGCATTGTTCAAATCAATCAGTTCTTTAAAACAACAGATGCGTACCTGTGGCTTGCACCAATAGCACTTCGTTTACCACGGAGTTAGTGAAACTAACTATCTCCCTCAACTTAATAATATTCTGACCAGTAATATAATATTATAGCAAAACTATGTTTAATTTTTGTTTCCTTTTGCAACAGCATGTTTACTTCAGCTCTCAAGGCATTATGATGAGATACTGAAATATTCCATATGTACAAAATCTCTTCTAATGGGAAACTGGGGATTCCAAAAAGGGGTGGGCTTGCACCAAAGCTAATATATTTTCCACATCAATCTGTAAAATCTGGATAAAGATTGATTGTTGTTGATAGTTGATCTGTTACATTTAATTCATCATTGATAATCACCCATAATATAATTACCATATGGGGTTAGTCTTGCATGTAAGTAGTATTAAAAATCAGCATAGGGCTCTTTTGAACCACCAATATGTCAAAGTAACAATACATAAAGTATTATATCTTTTCAAAATTTCAAACTACTAGTTTAAACTGTTATGTTCAATCCAGATTGGCCTTACTATGCATAAAGTGGACTCAAAATACCAACTCAAAAACAACATTCAACAACACTTTATGTGGAATGTTTCAGTAATAAAATCATCCATGACACATGGTAATGGGTTCAGTGTGTCTTCACTAGTGCTGAGTCAATGCTGATGTTTAATTGATTTAATGATTTGGTGGATTTCCTCCATATCCTAGGAAAGTATAAATTGGCATTTCACGAGATTCACACTAGTGCCTCCCCAATGGCATAGTGGTCACCTTGTAATCAAAGGGTCCTAGGTTTGATAACCTGTGGAGGCACGAAGTGGACTTACATCATCAACTCGATCAATCAATAAAACCAAAAAGTGTAGGAAGTCACTCCACCCCCTCCCCAATTCAATCACCTACAACTCTATATACAATATTTTGAAGTTCACAATTTGGTGAATATGGCTATTCTGTTAAAAATTGCCTTTTGAAATTATTGAATGTAGTTTTATTTCTCTCTAACCTCATCACGTATTTTCTGTGCATGCTCTATTTATTTGTTTCTATGTACAGAAAAGTGATATTATTCAAGGTGTTTGTTTCACATTTATTAGCTGTGTCACATTTTGTAGCTTTGTTACATGTACGTAATTGGCATTTATGTAGCAAATGTTTGGCTAAGTCTTATCGGAAGCTGTAATGAGATCATGATTTGTTAATTTGTTATCATCGTGTTTTGCATTGTGTATTATGAATTATTTTTACTTACAGGTGCACAAACCCTTAAGAACTGCACAAAGTGTTTGGATAGCGCCCCCTTCCTGGGACGAATTCTTTGGTTGTGATCCACGTCTGGAAATATTCTGACCTTTGTTCTCTTTATGTTTTTGTTAAAAGTACTGGCATTGTTTGCTGTTTTAATAACAGAGCTTGTTACAGTATTTGTCTGGCGAACAATGTTCGCATTTCACAGAATAATTACTAAGTGATTCACAAAAAAGGACGTTGGAGTCATGTGCTAAGTTGTCCCATAGTGTAACTAGAGGATTTATCTTTGAAGCGAAATCCTGTACCTCTCTGTACCAGAAAGATGTACTTGAAGAAGTTTTGCGATTACATATATCCCAAATGATTCTGTTCCTCCAAAGCACGGGTCAATTTCATGGAATAGTTTAGGGATCACAGCTGTCCTGGGGGGAGGTCTTAAGTTGTGGTATTTGAAGAAAGAAAAAGAATTATTACGGGCAAGGGTGAGAAGAGAACTTGGGAAGGCTGCTATTAATGGAAAGTTCGGTCTCATTGACCACCAAAGAAATCAAATATAGAGTGAAGATTTTTGTGACAAGTGGATGTTAATCTATTTTGGTTTCACACACTTGCCAGATATATGTCCAGATGAATTAGAGAAAATGACTCTAGTAGCTGATTTAGTAGAAAAGAATTCTGATGTGCCTAATGTTGAGACACACTTCATCCAAACAGAGATACTCCAGAAATTGTTGGAATATATGTAATAGAACTTTCACCCAAGCTTTTGGGGTTAACTGGAAGCAAGGACGAAATTCAGGATGTATGCAAAACATATTGTGTGTATTTTAGCAAGGCCCCAAGGATAAGGGTAACAATTATATTGTCGACCATACAATTATCATGTACTTAGTGGATCTTGAGGGGTTTGTTGATTACTATGGACAGAATAAAACAGCTGAATAAATTTCATGCAACATTGCATTCAATATGAAATATGAGAAACTAAATTAGAAGTAATGGTTTTAGTGCTTTATTAAGAGCTGAATCTGTTACCATTTAAAGTGATGAAATCCTCGTTTATTTTGTAGTAACTAAAACTTTTAAGAAACCACTGTAGATTTTCAAGCATTTGAAAAAATGATAATATCTGAGTAGCACAGTTTTGATTTGAAGGTTCCTCAATGTGTTTATAAGGATTTAAATTTTGTAAAAATGTTGGTTTTCAATAAATAATGCAAAATTTTTTCTTGCCTTGTATTGATCTTTAATGCTTGTGTTTTCTTTGGAGATCATAGCATTCACAATAATAGAATGCAAAGATGATGGTTGTAGGAGAATATATTTTTTTTACAAGGAGACTAACTTTCATGGTAGTCTATGAAAATTAGTATTGAGTAAAATGGAATGTGAAGTTGCATTTTATTACACAAAAGGGGGGCCTCCCCGATGGCGCAGTGGTAGCGTTTTTGTCTTGTAATCTAGGAGTCCCGGGTTCGATACCTGGTGGAGGCACATAGTGGTTCGGATCCCACTTTAAAGTGTAGGTCCAGTAGTCTCGATTAGGCTTTCTGTGCATAAAGTGGACTTAAAACAACAATTAAATCAATCAATCAATACACAAAAGGGGAGTCAAACTGAAATAGGCATTGATCATACAACCTTAGTGACAATGAAGTTCGACCAGTCACAAATATAGGAGTGCGTTGTGAAAGAAGTAGAACACATGCATATGCTGAACATATTTTATTCAGCAGGCTACATGGAACAAAGGAAAACATAAATTTCCGCTGCAACGCAGCAATGTATGGTGTCCACACAAAATAAAACATTTTCGTCCATCTAATCGTGACATTGAAGTTCGACCACTGTTAGAGGGGATCCTGTTTAACATGGTGACGCCGTCCCGTCGGGGAATATCTGTGGCAATGCGTCGGGGCATGCTGCGGACAAGTCGTTCAAGGTATTCCACATCGATGCGGTGCCATTCCTCCTGCAGGCAGGCGATAAGAGCAGCCACTGTCGTGGGTCCCCTCTGTTGCACACGTCGCTTAAGAAGACGCCCCACACATTCTCAACGGGCGAGAGGTCGGGACTCGATGGTGGCCATGGCAGAGTTTGCACGTGATGGCGAGTCAACCATTCTCTTGTCAGCCGCGCTGTATGAGGCCTGGCATTGTCGTGTTGAAAGATGAGATGCCGCCTGTGGAACAGGTGCCTTCGCACTGTGGGAAGATGCCGCTCCAGTATGCGTGTATAGGCGTGTGCATTCACAATGCCCTCACAGACGTGTAGTGGGCCAACCCCAGATGCCGTCATGCATCCCCATACCATCACTGATGCAGGTTTCTGTACCCGACGTGCATAACATTTTGCTTCATTCTGTTCCTCCTTCCGACAAATGACTGTTTTCCGTATTTTCCCGTACACAACATTGAAAATGGATTTGTCCATCTACATAACCCTTTTCCACTGCCGAAATGTCCATCCCCGGTACATTCGTGCCCACCGTAGTCGATTGCCTTTGTTCAACATGGAAAGGAAAGGTTTACGTTTCGCCTTGTACACTCGGTAACCGCATCGCTGTAGGTAACGGCGAATGGTTCTGGTTGACACTTCAATGTGAAAGCGTTCTCGAGTCCACAGTCGTAATTCGGCCACAGAAATATGATTGTTGGTCGGGATATAGCGCCTAAATATCCGTAGGTCACGCACGCTCAGCAGGCGTTTTCGACCGGGGGCTTTACCCTGGCTCTGTAGTACCCGTATTTTGGTGGTGTTTGATGATGAAGTGGACGGTTGACTTGGGTAAATTCAGTTGGCGCCCTATTTCCCGTTCACTGAGTCCATCCCGTTGCAACTCCACCACTCTTCTCCTCAAGGTGTTGTAAAAAGTTTTGCCCCTGGCCCCTGGCCATGGTGATGATGCACTGCGGTTCCTCGGTGCACAGCACGCGCTTATATACGACGGACTCCCTTATCGTTTCCGTGACGTCATGCTTCCGTCGAATGCGCCACTATCTGGAATTTTTTCCGTATGGGTCTGGTGCGTGGTTGAAGTTCAATGTCACGCGTATTGTTCCCCGTTTTCGTTCTTTACGTGACCTTGGGTGCAACATGCTGGGATCACGATTCTTCCCTGCTCACACGCCTCCTCTTACACACATGCGTCACTTCTGCGGGTCACCCATTCCACCGCCTATGCCTCTGTGCATTTAATCACGTATTCCTTTCTGATCGAATTTCATTGTCACCAAGGTTGTATATTTGTATTGCAACTACATACCGACACGTCAAAAAGCATTGTCAACAAACCAAACAGAGCAATATACATCATAAAGCAATAAGTTTATTACATATTATGCCTACTAAGGTAAAGTGCCCAAATACCATCCCCCTAAGCCAAATCTTCAATTCTGAAAATTCCATACCTAGAAGGATTTCGAACACTTTGCCCATTTCTCTCCTTGCTTGTCTTGGGAAAAACGCTTTCCACAAATAGGACATGACGCATCTTCATCGCTTGAACTATCCTTGTCATCAGTGGACACCAGTGGAACTTGTGTTTCATCCTCAGAGTCGCTTGAACTTGAGTCGTATTTCTATGTTTTCTTTTTGGGAGGTTTTGTCGATGATGTTCCAAGCTGATCTTTATCTTGAATGTTGAGACTTTCTTGGTCTGTGATTGGAATTGTTTCTTCTGACGCTCTTCCGTCATTTGTTTCTTTTCCATAGAGGCTTTTAGAGACATCTTATGTGGACTTGCTGTTACCAAGAATGAGGTCCCGGCTCTTGAAGGTGTGAAAGGCTGGATTACTGGAACTTCCTGGATGTCTCTTGGACGACCACTTGAGGTGGAGCTGGAGCGTTCTGCTTGTCGTCATTCCCTCCATTGTCAGGCACCTCTGGTTCTTCAAGTTGTCTGGCTATGAAGTCATGCTCTTGAAAGACATCGGGATGAAACGGATGAATTCCAGTTTTCCTAAATCCATTGACGGCTGTTTCAAGAGTAGCAGCACAAAGTGGATACTTGTAGTTTCCTCACAATTGTGTTTGGGTTAGAGACCAACTATTGCTCTATAGCCTTGCGTATAGAGTTTTCAGAGGAAACATGAATGCTACATCCAAAGGCTGTAGCTTGTCTGTTGAGTGAGGAGAAAGTCATGTGCCCCCTCGGACACCCCGTTGGCGGCACCTTCTTCATAGAACTTTAAGTTTAATATATACTTTTTATTAATTAGCATTAATTTTCTTTTCAAGAATAAGGCATAGAAGTGTTAAACACATTATAAAAAGGTTGACAAGTGATCATACATCAATCAAAACTAGTCTAAGTGGTCAGGAAAAAAATGAATTATATCATAGGAAAGATGCATAATGTGGGTCCTAAATCCGTCCCTGGGACGGATTTGAGAATCTCAAAGGGGACGCATTTAGGACTCTAGTTATAACAAAAATAGCGACTGCTCCCGACCAAATGACTATAGCTACATGGCTGTGACAACTGGAACGCAATATTCAAGTACTAATTTATAATTATCAATTGCTAGATGATGAAAAACTTACCGTGAGGCATCAATATAACTGTTTCAAGTCGATTTCACACTGTAACAATCTTTCAGACAAACTATTTTTGAAAAAATAAAGCATGAATGAACAGAAAAAAGCAACTACGTCAATGCCAGTAGGCCACTGAATGGTTCTGAAGATATTCCTGCTGCTCTCGCAAAATGGCAGCACTTTCCATGGAAGTTAAAATGGGGGACGGATTCCGGGCCCTTACCTTATTTGTTCCTTAGAAGTATTCCCATACAATAGAAAAGTTTTAATCAATTTTTAAAAACTTCTTACGCCATGTGCCAGAAAAATCATGGTATAGAGTGACCACAAACAAAAAGACCTTCAGCCAAAATCAATCGCACATCTTCTCCTCCAACCATTCAACTCAGACTATGAGGAAGCATGCTCCACTTTACTCCTCCCCTCCCCTCCATGGAAGAGTAGGATGCACAGGAATCACATGTCCTTTTACCTGTGGTCGCACTACAAAATCAGACTGGCCTTGTAGCCAGAAAACAAATCAAGAACAGCATGAAACAAAAACCTAGCTTCCAATCTTTTTTTGGGGTCATCATTGAGGCAGATAAAATTCAGGTTTGGAGAGGAAGTAAGTTACTGAAGTCCAGAGTAACACGGAAGTGTCCTCTCCAGGAACTCATAGTGAGGAGGGGGGTCAATTTAGGCATACCCTCCTCAAACAGATATGTTTGATTGGACTGGTTTGACATGCAGGTTGGGAGGAGAGGAACTAAGTTCAAGTTCCTTCCTCTCCTAGCTTGCATGTTATCCTCCCTGTGAAATGGAGGTAGGTTTCTGTTTCATGCTGTTCCTATATTAATTGAATGCCTGAGATAACTGTCTTCCCATTGCATGTGCACTGGATGGCTGGGATATACATATATGTATAATGTCTTCCGAGCACCACATGGGAGAAAGTAACGTACCATTTCTTCAAAACATATGAAAGTATAGCATACTCCAATCACAAAATAATATATCCATCATAACTATTATTAACAATTGAAATTTGAAAATGTCTGTTTTCTCTCACAGTATTATGGAAGATCTTATAAAATGGACTACAACTCCTCAACCTCTGCTTTTTGCTGATATAAGTAAAGCTCTCGTTGATATAATCAGTGCCATGCTCCGGACACCCACTTATTAGAGGCTTGGAGAACACCAGAGCAGCTCCATTGCTTGAAATTTTTCACACCTAAAATAACCCACCGTGGGAATCGAATCTGGATCTCTCACATTCAGACAGATACCCTACCTACTGGACAACCATTTAAAATATCTTCTTTAAAAAATGTGACTGCATCTATGATTACAATGCTTAAGACATGTGGTGAAGATATTAAGAGGATTGTATTTGGTATTTTAATTCTTGGGTACTTTATCACTTTTCTACCTCTCTAGCGAGGATGGAGATGACTGGTAAATTGGTGATAAAGACCAAGAAACCAGCACACTGAAACATCCCATGTGTTGGTCAAGATTTGAAAATATGAACCTTGGCTTACAAAAAATGTAAAAATATGCTAACCACTGTTAGGAAAAATAACGTCTCACGCAGTTATCTCTTTATGTACAGTTTATTTACACATACATCCCCTGCTCTGTATATACTACATCTTTTCATTACATTCCATTAACAACCTTTCCAGGTTGCCTTTTGTCCCATCACAGAGAAATGCACTTATCAGGACTTCACTCTACGAGCGCACTATTTAGCATGGTGCTAACCTGCCCCCACAGTTTATTATCCAGAGTCTGTACACATACGACATTCACTCTCTGTGTATCTCTAAGCATCCATAAAGATTGCCTTAATTCATCAGGCCTTGTATTGGAGTATCTGAGTGTCTACAACTGACCGAGTTTTTGAGCGATGGCAACTTTCTGAGATTTGAGAGCCTGTAACAAGTCAGAACCTGGTATTTATCTTGAGTTACAAACTGTTTTTGAGTCATTAATGTTTCATATAAATTTTTATATTTAGTTTCTGATAAGGGAATTGTTTACAATCAGGAAAATTTGTTCCGTAATGACAGTGGTACAAATCCGAGGTCCCCCTTGACCTCCCCACTCCCATCTATGCACCACAGGATCTGCAGGGCCTTTATCGCAGTAACCAAGCAAAGCCTACAAAAACTTGTCTTCTTTCCCAAACATTATAGTTCTTCTCTGAATAACGTTGACTCTGCAAGCCAAAGAATGGCTTACAATTAATGCATTTAATAGGAGAATCCACTTCAAGGCTGAAGAGTTGCTAGAATATATCATCTAAAATTTAAGACTGTGCCAAAAGTTTGTTTAGCAGACTATGTTTATTTTTTTTTTCAAAATACAGGATGTAATATGTACATAAGGAAATAGGTAGAATATAATTTGAGATATTCTTTGAATTGGAATTTTTGTTACTTTAATTGTCTTGTACATAAATACGCAAGGTGTCGCTTACAACACCAACTAATTTCAATGTGTAGAGACCATGAATATTTTCTTAGTAACAGTTTGCTCATGCTACAAAATGCATGGGTGGTTACTGATATTGTTGCTGCAATATTTCATACTTTTTGTTAGTATATTTTTTCATATGTATTCCTATTAAATATATTGAACATAAACAAACAATTTTGCCCTTCATTGCTTCATAAAGCAAATTCCATTATGATCTGTTTAAAAAAAGGAGGCAACCTGTGAGATTACACTGTGTGAGTAGACGCACAGGTATGCGTTGCAAAGCCAGAGCAACATCCTGACCTTTACACCGAGGAGTATTGGAGCGAAGTTCAGTGCTGTTGTTCCTATCCCCTGCTTCAGTCGGCTTGGTCGTTGCAATGGGTTTACAACACAGCAAAGTCAGGCGACCTGTTTCGGATCCCCCGGCAGGTGAGGGAAGATGAGGATGGACCAACAACAAACGCTTGATTGCTAATTCTTTCATACACCGTTAGAGATCAGCAGCCAAGTTCTCACTGTCCTGTGTCATAAGAGCAACAGGCAAAATGTCCTCGTTAAGGAAAGATAAATATTTTATTTTGGGGAGAATCTTAACCTAATTTAAATTATGCTTGAAAATTGTAACAATTTGATTTGATTTGTTGTTTTTAAATCCACTTTATATGCAGAAAGACTAATTGGGACTGGACCTACAGTTTAAAGTTGGATCCGAACATTACTTCTTATGTAATCACAAAAAGCACAATTCTGCATGCTGCCGAATAAATGGAAACTTCAAATTTTGTATGATGATTATTAATTGTACTCCTCGAAAGTGTCACGTGTCCATCACATACAAAATTATAAATTAATAATTACATTACATTATAAATATATACAAATTAAAGTTATATAAATATATTTCATATATACGTATTTCTGCAACCACCAACATTATGAACCATGAGCCGCCACTGACAAAATGTCAAAAAATGTGATTTTCTATCCTGAATGTATGGAATCCTATCAATTGCTTCGTGGTTGCCATGAGTTTCTAAAATGGCTGTACGCTATGGAAACATTATCATGTCAGTAAGAGTCTTGTCACTCATCTTAGCTTTTTTCTTGAGATAGTGCACTTATCTCTACACACAAATTTGTTGTTTATTTTATTTCATGCATTTCAATAAATCAAAAGAATGGTTCTACAAATTTTGTGACTTTCTAGTGGCAGTGAAAACCATGAATCTGCACGCTACATGCATACATATACATGTGCATCAAGCATACATGTTACAGCATATGCTGTGCCCTCCCAGAAAACATTTCTGAATCTGTCTATGCTTATCACAATATCAAGCCTGTTCAAAGCTTGTAAATTTCATAATTTCTTTAACATCCTTCGCAAATGAGATACACTGTTCTAAAAATACATGTGCTCACTTGTAACTTTTTCATATTTCTTTCCTCCCACCTTCTGAAACCCTCAGGGAGAGACTTTTCAACTACCCCCTTTGGTTTTCATTTCAAATAGACAGTGGTGTAGCAAGGGGAGGGCAAAATGGGAAACTGCCTGGGGCCTCGCATCCCATGGGGTTGATAAAAAAGTAATAAATAGAAGAGAGAGAAAAATAGATGTAAAAGGCTAACATTCTGTTTTTATCTGGCTTTAAATTTTACTTTAACATTATAATTTCAATAAATACGTCAAATCAGAGGTGTAACATACAGGTGGGCAAGTCCTAAGCTTAAGGGGGCCAAAAAAAAAATGTAAAAATTATTGTATTTCTCATATGCAACATTTACTCAAAAATTGATGATAACTTGCTTGGACATTTTTATCCATTTATTCTTTTCTTGAATAAAAAGCACTTTGTCCTGTCTTTCCTTCATTCTCTTCACCTTTTACTCCCGATTTTAATACACTGCTCAAAAATAAAAGTAGTCACATGTAGAACACTAGATTTGAAAGCAGTGATTGCATGTACAAATGATCTATGAATGAATGAATGAATGAATATCATAATATGGCTACAGTTAAATTTGAACGTTGTTCGCTACAGAAAAGATGGCACCACCGGCCCTACTTTGTTCGTCATTTGTTAAAGACATCTAAATGCTTGTATGTACGATGGTTGGTCAGTGTGCATCATGGTGCTAAAATCCATGGCTGATCGTGAGGACCAAGGTAGGCAGTGAGGGTGGTAATTGTTTTCAAATGAAGCCACTAGCACTGCTTCAAGAGGGTCATTCCCAGCAGTATGTTTCAAGAATACTGAGCTTGTTGAGGGTACCATATGGAAATTAAGGGAATGTTTTCAAGAACATGGAAGTGTTGGCAGATGTCCTGGAGCAGGTCGCCAATGAAAAGAACCCCAGCACAGCACCATTTTGTTCATTTACAAGCAATGCGGAACCACCACAATATTACACAAGAACTGTAAGGGGACCTATTGTATGCTTCAGGTGTAAGAATTAGCAACAAAACTGTCAGAAACAGGCTGAGGGAGGCTGCTTTATGCTAAAGCCTCCAGTTGACAAGAAGACATCGTGCAATGTGAATTCAGTTCACCAGAGATCATATTCAGTGGCAGCTAATACACTGGCATTCTGTGTTATTCTCTGATCACTCCCTTTTCTAATTGCATGGTTCAGATTGTCCTAAACGTGTTTGGAGAAGGCAAGGAGAACAATTCCATCCACAAGCAATTTAACCAACTGCTGCTTATGGAGGTGGATCTGTTATGGTCTGGGGAGGCATATGTTTGGATACGAAAACTGATCTCCACATCATTCAAAATAGGACCTTAACTGTGAAACGCTACATTGATGCGATCCTTGTGCCACATGTCATTCTCAGATGAGAGAAATTGGGGAAAATGCTCTATTCATGCATGATAACGTGAAATATATGCAGCTAATCTCATTAAAAGATTCTTGAGGAGCACAATTTGTAAAGAATGGTATGGACACCTTGGGGTCCAGACTTGAATACGATTGAACATCTCTGGGATAAACTGTAATGACATGTTCGAGACAGATATCAACTGCCCCAAACACTTCATGCCCTTGCAGAAGTCCTTGTTGATGAATGGAGACTTCTACGTCAAGTAAACATACAGCATTTTGTCAGAAGAATGAACAGGTGCTGTGATGCTGTCCTTCAAGCCAGGGGAGGCAGTATTCCATATTGACTTGCGAGCATTTCCATGTTATCATGTTGACTCCTTTCATCTGTGACAAGTACACACAGATTTCCTTTCATTTCTGGAAAATGAGCACTTTGATTTCAGACATTTCGACAATGAAAACCGCGATTTGAGTTACATGAAGAGAATTTCTGTGTAATTTGTTGAGTGTCACAAAGAAGAAGAGTTGTTTTCATGTTGTTGTTTTTTCATTGGAATACATAGCAGTACACTAAAGTTATACAAGTTTCAATAAGTGACTACCTTTATTTTTTGAGCAGTGTACCTTCAACTCCCATTTAAATGCCTCACGCCTTGCTCCCTGACAGTGTGAGGTGCTATATTGTTATATGAATGCAATGCAGTTGACTTCACAACCGATTGCCTGAGGTTGCTTTTTATTTTTAGTCCACTTTATGGACAGTAAGGCTAATCCCACTTTAAGGGCATGAGGGTGGGTTTCCACGAGGCTCCCCTTTGCAACAGCTGCAATCACTTGCCAACTTAGCTCTTTTGGAACCAGATCTGGCACTTTCATGCACTAATCTGGCTGTGAACTGGAGCACCTGTCCCCTTGCCCCAGAATGAAGCCATCACTGGTCTGGTCGACATAGACCAACTTTTGCCATAAATAATCATTTTGCATGTGATATTGTTATATATATTGTTGGATGCTGTGGCGACTAGATAGCTGCTATTATTAATACCTGCCAGCCACAGCTTCACTCTCCCTTTTATGGTACGAGTGAAGTATTTAAGTCACTGTAAAAATCAGTTTTTTTACATATTAGTTACCTTCCGCCCACACAAAAGAAACCCGATAGATGTCTCATCATCTATCGATGTTCTTGACTGTGCATGCGTGATTTCTCTTCCACCCACCGAGCTTTTCTTGCAAAGACTCGAGGAGACAGTAGAAGCTCTTCAACGAAGCCTTGCGGAGTAGCAGCCCAACTTTCCCTTCCCCCCTTGTTGTAGAATTGGCAAGGAATTGAAGTGGCTAGTGAGACGGTATTGTTTTCGCTTGAGCAGCCTTTTTCTCCAACTTCAACTGGAAATTGCCTGCATTATGTAACGGGGATGGAAGTAGTTAACTAGGGAATTAGTCAAATTTTCTTTTGGACCTACCCATAATTGGAGAAGAAAAATTTTGATTATGAGAGCATTATTTTATTTGTTCTCTTGGGAATATCAAACATCCAGTGATGTTGAAAAGTACATGAATGCAAAAAGGATACATTGAACAATTTCTTGGTAGTTGGAAAAGTCAAAATTCTCATTTGATTAGTTGTAACTTGAAGTTGATTCTCCATAAGGAATTCATGGGATTCTGTAAAAATTTATTTGTCATCCCTCTTGCATCAATACAGCAATTGGAATGGTTACCCAACAATTGAAACATCTGCAGTCTTCATGTGGTATGACTTGAAGATTGGATTTATGACCTGTTGGATGTTCCTGTGTTCATCAAAAGTGAATAATTTCAGCAGCAACTTCACTTTTGTTTATCTCAACAATTCTTATTTATTGTGTATATTTATTATATATTAATTACAAGAAATAAAACACCAACACAGACATGGAAGTAGAACAAAAAACAAAGTTCAACAACTTCAAATTTTTCAACAATTTCTACAAATATGAAGAAAAAAAAGTTGTGCTTTCCTGGAATTCCTTAACAACCACCATTCAAACATTTCATTTACTATGGAGATAGAAGAAGATGGCTGCCTCCCGTTCCTGGACATCCTAATCCACCGCAGACCATATGGAATCCTCAGACATAGTGTATATGGAAAACCCACTCACACCACCCTCTACCTTAATGCCCATAGTTTCTACCAAAAGGCTCAACGTCTTGCGGTTCTCAACACACTCGCCCACAGAGCAGCAACCATTTTGGAAGAAGAAAATCTACATTCAGAATTCAACCATCTTAGAACCATGTTACAGTAGAATGGATACAACATCAGTGACCTCAACAGGGCAATCACCAAGACAGTGACATCTCAGCAGAGATCAACACTGGACAACAGTGTGGTCCTTACAAGGGCCGATTCGTCACCACCCAAACCAGCTGAACATGTGGATGTGGACCCTTCACCACACAGCACCCCTGCTAGCAGCAACACAGGAGAAGAACATCCCACTACAGCAGTTTTACCTTTTATTGGGCACACCTCTGGGAAATTAAGTAGCGTTCTTGCAAGACATGGAGTAAATACCATCGACAGACCACCACTCAAGACCAAGGCTCTTCTCCACTCAGTCAAGGATAACCTGGGAGCTCCAGATTCCAGGAGTGTACCGTATACCATGTGAGTGTGGTACACCATAGACTATAGGCCAAAGAGGATGCACCATTGAACAGTGACATAATGAACATCCGTGCAATATCAGGTTATTCCAAAAAGAAAAGTCAGGACTTGCAGAACACAGCATCATAGTGAGAAACAGGATTTTATTTGCTCACACCAAATAATAGCCAAATGTGCCGGTTACTGGGACCGACGAGTAAGAGAAGCCATGGCCATTTCACGGGAAAGCATCAATCTCAACAGAGACGTGGGACTCCAGCTCAGTCACGGCTGGAACCCATTCCTCCATAAAAACAAAGCTCCAGCCAATAAGAACACCAGGATCCAGAGCCAATAGGTAGACAGAGTCCAAACTCCACTCCATAATATATTTAACCCTACACTGGTCTCCATTTCTATATTCCCTGATGACGAGAGCAATGTATGAAACGGAAGCCAACATCGACTTAACCTGGCTGCTAACCTGAGAGCACTTGTTCGAATAAGTAAAACTGTTTGCCAGGGAAGAGCATATCTCTCAAGAGAATTTCAGTTGTCCAGATTATTTTTTCTATATTACAACCAGGGTGCAATTTGAAGGCAGGGATGAGCAAAATTTCCTTCCTCCATCTTGAGTCATTCCACTTTCTGATTATGGATGACACACCCAAAACAGGGGATAATTATTTATCACCCACTGGATATGTAAATTCCAGTTCAGTTCATTTCATTTTAGAGCCTCATATCTACATGTAAAAGTGCACATTATATTGCTAAACAATTTATGGTGGATGTGTACAAATCCATTTTGTTTTAGATGCTAGGTATTCAGTATTTGAGGACTAAATGTGGTAAACGTTGTAAGTGCCAGAAGCGAAAGAGCTGGGAAATCGCATCGTTCACCACATCAGCCCGTAAGGATGTTCATCTAGTGACCTCTTTACATGCCCTTTGATCTACGTAGAGGGCTACCAGCCACTTTTCACGTTTACCACATTATAAAGCATTGAACATTTCACAGTTGAACGTGGAAAACGGTGTTTGAATTATTCTGGCACTTACAGTGTTTACCAATTTTAGTCTTCATTTTTCTTCTAGAGAATGTTTAACAAGAAGATGTCTATTAAAATCTAAAACTGGGCTGTTAGTCCAAGAACTTGGATTCAAAATTGCATTTATTGGTGTGACTTGTAGTGGCAAGTTCTAGTAAGAATTTTGTTTAATATTCTATGTGTGAGGTAAACGTTCTTATATGATAGCCTCAGCAGAGTGCCAGATTCCATGAGAGACTTTGGATTGATGAAGAAAGTTACTTTTTAGAATGTATTCAATCCAAAGCAATGTAAATTATGAGATTGTTCTATGTGACTTTTTTTTTTTTGGTGAAAATGATTGCACATTGTAATATGAAATGCAAGACAAACAACTGAACTCCTGCAGTTATTAGTGTTTGGCCTAATATTATTAGCGTTAAACTCCCATAAAGATGTTTAGGCTCAGCCAGTAAAAAATGATAAACATGAAAGGTACTGAACATTTTGGTGTTCATGGTTAACCGTGACAGTAATGTAAATCCAGAACATTATTATTGTAAAACAAATTGGAACAAGCATTGCTGTAAAATGCCATATCAATCAGTCATCATGCTGATCATGTATGTATCGCCGATCTCTCCTTAGCACAGTGTGCTGTGATGCCCAGGGGTCCCAGGTTTGAATCTTAGCCTGTCCATGGGTGTTCTTTGTGAGTGTTCTTTTATCAATTTCATCATATCATCACTCATCCTATGTGTATTTCACATCAAATTGTTAATTATTGTAAGGGCGTTGCAGAAAAATGTTAACTTCAAATTAAATTAGTATATTTTGAGAAGGAAAATATACCTAGTTTACCCCAACACCTGAAAAAAATACTTTGCTTAATCCTCCCTGGTGGAAAGAAATACTGCGGACGTCCATGAACAACACTTTTTCTAAACATGAGGTTTGCCACGCTGCTGTAAGCCTGTGACCCTAGGTTTACAAACCTAGGGTTTGGCCCGCTTTTCTCCCTATATTCCTTGCTCTTCTCCAACCAGATACGGTAGGCACTGCTCCTTTTGCGGTCAGAAATTTGAAAGGCAACATTCAGACGGCTTACAACTTTCTGCAAGCAGAAGGCGGGAGTTCCCATGTGCCCCCTGGTGCTGAAGTGTTGCAGTCTAACAAACAGGATCTCGAAGACTGGTATCAGGCCGAGGTGAACTTTGAAGTTTTTAGGAATTTTGCCATATAATTACATACATTTTACTAGAACTAATAGAGTGTAAGCCCGGCTTACACGGCTTACATGGACGCTCCGCGCCAGGGGCCTAAGTCTTGAACTGTCAACACGTTAAGGTCTAACGAGTTCGTAACGTTTTTGTCAAGAAAGGCTAACGAATGCCATTTAGTGTAGTCTCCACTCTTCGTTAATGAATACGGTTACGGACGCGCTAACAGAAAACGAGTGGAACCTACTCACAAGCCAGGCACCTACCGAGTTCGTTCACGGCTGCAGATTTTCAAGATGGACACTATCAGCTGTTGCGGAGGATGGTTTTGAAGAAAGAAGAATTGCAAGCCCACTTCGTTTCAGTCGTATTTCGAGTAAGTACGTCATGTTAGTATGTTATTAATATTATTGGGTATGAACATAAGGACAATTGGAACAAATCTGGGGGAGAGTGAAATACGTATGTATTGTGAATTGTTGCTACGATGTACCTAAAGAATTAAATACTTCGTGCCATTTTCCTTCTTATTGTTAATTACATTGTTCCACGTACTTTGTAAGAATTAGAGCTGATATTTTTGCAACATTCCTTAAGCTTAGCAGTCGCGAAATAAAATACTACTGCAAAATATATTTTGATACACCTGGGAAATGTATGCCAACATTCCACCAACGTCACATCAAAATGTAAAATAACGATGCCGCACAAAATAAGAACAATTAATTTTCTGCAACATATTGTCCTGTTGCAACTAGTAAATGAAATTACGGTACTATAAAATACTTCAATTAGGCACCACTACCATATGTTATATATAGGGGGAAAAAAATGGTACACATGATTTATACAGTACGTGAACTGATGATAAAGATTTTAAAGGAAATTTTGACACTATGTTTTAAGTTGTATTAATTGCAGGTCGAGTGTACTAAATTACGTACTCCCTCGAATTTCCAGGAAAAATTCCCCATGGAAAGATTAACTGTTGTTAAGACTATATCAGAAGCTTGGGGGCATAGAAACGTATATTTACAGAGTTACGGACATTAGAATTTATCCCGAATCTATTTTTTTATCACGACGGGAATGTAAAATTATCTTTTTTATTATTGTAATCACAAAATCTAACCTAAACGCCTAAGCACCAGTAAAAGTGAAAGTACTCCATTCGGTTGCCCAGACACTGGTGAGAGAAAACCTTTTTTTGTGACAAAAATGTCATTAGTAATGTATATATGTGTGTGTGCATGGGAGGGGGTACTTGGTATACTGTATTCATAACCATCAATTGAAAAGGGGAAAATATTTTTTTTCTATATGAAACCATCAACAGAATGCACTCAGTTTAACTACCTTATGTCATGTGTTGATAGTGGGTAGCATGAATTTATTTTAAGCATGAAAATCTTTGAGTCAGTGGGAACTGTTTGATAGAAGTTTCCTTGTAAGAGAATTTATATTTATTTTTTCTGAAATAATTTTATAGGTGCTAGAAGCTCTCATTTTCACAACATGGAGGTACCAGCCAGATGGTTATAGGTCATCAGCCAGTGTATAGAGCAAGTGTGCAGTGCTATGGTGGTTATTGCTCCTCACAATGGATGAAGTTCCCAATGATACAAGCAGATCAGCTGGATGTTAAAAGGAGGTAAGATAGTGTACGTTATTTTTGTTTCATTATAATAACACCTATTGACATCCATCATGTGGTGGGTTTTAGACAGCTTCTACAATAAAATGTAATAAAACATAAATACTGAAATGAATGGCTGACTGGCCATGTAGGTAGGTATATTGTGCAAGTGAACATGCTAGTTTATTTTCAATACTATCCATATAGTTCTGGATTAGCAAACAAATTTGTATCACTTTTTATCTCGTATTCCTATTTGCATGGACAAAACAATACAATTATAATTGTTAAGACAAACCAAATCAAAGGTGCTCATGGCAATAACAATTCCAGAGTGATATTCTTTTAATATTTTATTATTTTTTATTGGAACACAGTAAAAGGTGAATTTGTGGGGTTTTCAAAACAGTTGCTATTTTCAAATAAATCAGAAGTAAACAACTGAGTAATGTGTAACATCAGATGGATGGTATTTCTCATTCAGAATAACATGAATATATATATATATATATATATATTTAAAAAAATCATTAACTTTGTGCAGTATCTTATCATGATCAATACCTCAACTTGTTAACCCAATTATTTGTGCAAAAGTTACAGTACTTTTCCTCTTTTGCAGATAGCCGATTAAAATGAAAATATTGTGACTACTCTCGGTATCCAGGGTGGACACATGAGGAATTCCAACATCAGATACTTTTGTCAATATAAGAATAAGGCAGGTACAAGGAACACTTGGCTGTTAGGTATGTAGATGTTCTAAGTCTGGAATAATTATTGTTAATAATTTTTCCATGAAGTATTTAAATTGCACTCATCTCATATATGAACTGCATTATTAAAGATGTGAAGTACTATGTTTATTACCATTACTGTATTATGAATACATGTGCAGTGTTGTTTCATAATTATCTATATTCTACAATAAGTCTAGTATTCTCTTCTCTCACCTTTTTATTATTACAAAATGTGCATTATCCGTAAATTTTAAACTTAAACATTTCTGAGTTCTTCAAATGTTATCAAAACGTTTTATTCTTAGATACAAGTAGTAATAATAATAATAAGAAGAAACCCTACCAGTATACAACAAGACCATGCTAGGGACAATTTTATGTGGAAGCATTTTTATTAATAGAAATGTTACGTGAATGTTTCATAAAATCATATAACTATTTTTATTCCAGACAATACTTTTCATGGAAGCCTTCACATAACATTCACAGTTAGCATAATCTATAATGTTTGCCACACAATGAGCATGTGATTAAATATGATACATGTTTAATTTGGATATGAATAACAAGATTATTGAAATGTAATAGAATTTGTAGAATGTAAATTGAGGATGTTGTAGGCAAGTTTATAAAACACCTAGGAGCCATAACACATTAGCCCTGTCTAGTTGACTGCACTTTTTGACTCTCTTTGCACTGAAGCGTCTAGTTGGTTGCACGGTGCAACACTGAGTTGTCTAGTTTGATGATTTGGAGTCAAGTAGTGTATTTGGTGTCTGCACCATCTGCACTACCTTTCGGACTGGTGTATGGTCACGTGGTGTGTGCTAACTAATCAAATGACCGTTCAAAGCAGCAGACAGGCATTTGTTGAATCTTCTTAACTGGAACACTGCTTTCCATCTAGTTGGTTGAACGTGATTTCCTTGCACTACTCTTGACACTGGATACACCTGCACTGCACAGAGTGTAAAAAAGTGCAACAACTATACCGCGTTTGGTAGAACCTGTCCCGCTTCCCGCGCTAGGGAGCGCTCGACAGTTTCGGTGCCAATGAGAAACGAGGAAGAAAATCGTCTGCTGGGCAGCGAGGAGCGAATGGAAGCCAGAAGAGAGGCGCTTACGTAGACGCTGTTGCGACGTTGCGTATTTTAATTGGCTGCCTGGCTTTGACTTTCCCCAGCACCGAGAAAAGACAGGGAGCAACTAGCGCGGGAACCGGGACAGGTTCTACCAAACGTGGTATAGATGGGGCTATTACATGTTCATTTGTTCAACATTCCATTTGCTATGGAAATAGAGCTTTTGTGGAACACTTGCGTATTTTTGGAAGTCAAACATTGACATTGCAATTTAAACGAAAGTACTCAAAATTTATATAAATGTGGCACTTTAGAGGATTGACAAATTTAACATACAGTTTGTTTCATAAGACACTGGGGGGACCATCACCGGATATGTGCACTTTAGATGTTTTGAAGTAAAGCAATAGATTATAGAAGTGCTCATAAGTTAATACTTGAATTCCTGCTGATCCTCTAAAATCTTTTAAGTGAAGTTACTTTCAATTGTTATTGGGATATTTATTATCTACAGTGGAAACTCAGGACAGGCCTTTCTTTATCTTTGCAGGTAACAGTGGGTATCCAGAGGACCATGGGTCATGACACCAATAGATGGTGCTGGTGAAAACACTCTGGAGGTGCATAGCTGTCTAATGCCATTTGGACCATTGGCATCCTAAAACAAAAATGGAGGTGTCTTTTAAAGAACATGGTGCTTCACTATCACCCTCCTATGGCAACAAAAATCAAAGATGGAGGGATGGAAGAAAATTCAGTTTTCCTATCCACTGTCAACTCTGCATGTGTGTGTGTGTGTGTGTGAATCTTCAGATGTGCTTTAATGTTATTAAGTTTGTGTGAAATAGGTTTTCTGTGACATTCTTTTTGAAATATAACATTGTAACGGTACACCAGAACTTTCTTTCAATATTGTTAGCAGTACCAATTCCTCACTTATTTCATTTAATTATTGAATACTTTAAATGGTTCACTTATTTATTTTTACTACCTGCTGGAAAGTTTTTTTGAAGATTGGGACTCAACCAACAGAAAACTAAATATCTGCTTGAGCCAGAATTTTCAGATAATTTTTCAGTAAAATGCACATCAGCCATTTCATATGGCTTGGATGGCTGTTACCTTAAAATATATTTCTTTAAAGAAAGGAGATTTATATTTTCATATGCAAGATGAAACATGAAAAGGGTTATTTTATTCTGTTTAAAGCTTCCCCTTTGCAACAGTTTTTAAGCCTTGTTTGTCGTTATGAAATATCAATGTACTTCATTGCCTTAGTTACTTTTGCCATAAAGTAGTGTGTTGTTGTAGAAGATTGTTATTGCAAGAGCTGTAACAGAACACACAAAAGGGTTTTCCTGAAGTTTTAAAAAGCTGATATTACATGCAAAGTTCCCATGTAGTCAGTTTTTTTTTTAACTATGCCTTTTCTGTGTACAAAAGGTCTGCATCAGTGTGTATCTGATTTCATGAATACATGTTTCATAATGTACACAATCACCTCCCACTTGATTTAGAAAAGTTTCATTGCAAATATATTTTTCAGTGCTGTTCTATCTGAAATTGGTTTACTTTACTCATTTGCTCACTGACAGTTCAAGCCTCTTCATTGGTGTATTGGAAATGTTGCATGTTGCCATCTTGTAATCAAGGGATTCCATGTTCAATACTCAGCAGAGGCACTTAATGGTTCAGATACCACTTTAAACTGTAGCTTCTTGGTGCATAAAGACGACCTCATGTCATATGTTGCTGTGTGAGAACCAGAGGAACGTAACTCTAAAAAAGCCGTGTTTGGAGTCAGATTCACCCATGTCCAGCTTTTCTCATTAGTGGTAAAGAGGATTTAAGTATCTTCAAATTACTGACTTTTTTATATTCAGACATAATCACTCGTGAAAATTACATAAATTTAAGTTAGGTCCAACTGGTTCTCGTACAACAATATTGCAATAGTCATTAATGGGAGGACTTCTTTGAACAGTCTCCCCATTAATAGATTAGTCAAATCTTAATTACCTCAACATCAAGGGGACTCCAGATTTCATTTTCAATCTCTTGAGAGACTTTTTATTATTATTATTTTTACCTTTTGATGCTATATTTCAATTTTCATACGGCATCCACAATAATTTTTGTTACATCATCTACTTCAAATGGTAGGGGTGCTTCCCCAATGGCATAGTTGTAACATATTTGCTTTGCAATCAAGGGGTTCCAAGTTTGAGAACCGGTGAGGCATAGTGGTTCGGATCGTACTTTAAACTGTAGGTCCAGTCCCAATTAGCCTATCTGTGCACAAAAGTTGACTTAAAACTCCACTCCACTCAAAGAGTAAGGGAAATCCTACACTAAGATTGTCATTATAATTCATAAATCTTTTCACATCACTGTCTCGGTACTATAACGACTGAAATAAATAGTTTTGAGGAATTATAGTTGTTGTACCAATCATTAAATAGCATCTAGGAATGCAAAATTTACATGTTAGAGACATTAAAATTGACTGAAAATTTATGAAATGGAAAAACATGTCTTTGGTAATATGTGCCAATGCTCACAGTTTCCAAAAAAAAAAAAAAAAAACCTCTGTATTGCACTCCCATAATTTCCACAACTTGGATCTCTGTGTAAATTTACAATGCCAGTTCTGTAACTTCTTGGTTCTGTTAGGCATTAATAAGTTACAGCATACAATTTGTCATGCAATTACTGTGTTCTTCCTGCAATGGAGGTGCCATCTAGTTAAGCATATTCACAACTTGCCAAAAGCTATTGCATATAACTAGCTAAGGATATTCACACCTCCAGAAATGTTAACTTGAATGGTAAGTAGATAGGTTGAGGTACACAATGAAGATTGTGTGGCTGTCATAAACTTCCAGAAGTAACAATTTTCATTTTTGACAAAGCACCTTTATGAAATCAGTAAGTATATTTTCAGATTTTTTTCCCCTTACAGGCCTCAGATTTTTGTCATGTTTTTATCCTAGCTTGTTTCTCCACACCAAATTAAATTTCCTATCTTCTGTGAACGCTATGATGATGCTGTCATTTGTCATGTAAATGCATAAAAAACGTAAGGCATATTTTTTAGCAAATTCATTGTATGACAGCATATTTTTGTCATTTTTGAGGTATGTTTTCTGTACATTTCACTGAGGAAAATCACACTTGAATTGGTAATGCAAAGAAATTCTGTATACTTCCATCTCCATTCAATAAATTATGAATTAGTGAGGGGAGGAATCTGGATTTACCAGGAATGTGCCATAAAAGAATTACATCAAAAGGTTGCTTTTGCACTTTAATGTTATGTCAACAATGGATAACTGTGAAACGCTACATTGATGCGATCCTTGTGCCACATGTCATTCTCAGATGAGAGAAATTGGGGAAAATGCTCTATTCATGCATGATAACGTGAAATATATGCAGCTAATCTCATTAAAAGATTCTTGAGGAGCACAATTTGTAAAGAATGGTATGGACACCTTGGGGTCCAGACTTGAATACGATTGAACATCTCTGGGATAAACTGTAATGACATGTTCGAGACAGATATCAACTGCCCCAAACACTTCATGCCCTTGCAGAAGTCCTTGTTGATGAATGGAGACTTCTACGTCAAGTAAACATACAGCATTTTGTCAGAAGAATGAACAGGTGCTGTGATGCTGTCCTTCAAGCCAGGGGAGGCAGTATTCCATATTGACTTGCGAGCATTTCCATGTTATCATGTTGACTCCTTTCATCTGTGACAAGTACACACAGATTTCCTTTCATTTCTGGAAAATGAGCACTTTGATTTCAGACATTTCGACAATGAAAACCGCGATTTGAGTTACATGAAGAGAATTTCTGTGTAATTTGTTGAGTGTCACAAAGAAGAAGAGTTGTTTTCATGTTGTTGTTTTTTCATTGGAATACATAGCAGTACACTAAAGTTATACAAGTTTCAATAAGTGACTACCTTTATTTTTTGAGCAGTGTACCTTCAACTCCCATTTAAATGCCTCACGCCTTGCTCCCTGACAGTGTGAGGTGCTATATTGTTATATGAATGCAATGCAGTTGACTTCACAACCGATTGCCTGAGGTTGCTTTTTATTTTTAGTCCACTTTATGGACAGTAAGGCTAATCCCACTTTAAGGGCATGAGGGTGGGTTTCCACGAGGCTCCCCTTTGCAACAGCTGCAATCACTTGCCAACTTAGCTCTTTTGGAACCAGATCTGGCACTTTCATGCACTAATCTGGCTGTGAACTGGAGCACCTGTCCCCTTGCCCCAGAATGAAGCCATCACTGGTCTGGTCGACATAGACCAACTTTTGCCATAAATAATCATTTTGCATGTGATATTGTTATATATATTGTTGGATGCTGTGGCGACTAGATAGCTGCTATTATTAATACCTGCCAGCCACAGCTTCACTCTCCCTTTTATGGTACGAGTGAAGTATTTAAGTCACTGTAAAAATCAGTTTTTTTACATATTAGTTACCTTCCGCCCACACAAAAGAAACCCGATAGATGTCTCATCATCTATCGATGTTCTTGACTGTGCATGCGTGATTTCTCTTCCACCCACCGAGCTTTTCTTGCAAAGACTCGAGGAGACAGTAGAAGCTCTTCAACGAAGCCTTGCGGAGTAGCAGCCCAACTTTCCCTTCCCCCCTTGTTGTAGAATTGGCAAGGAATTGAAGTGGCTAGTGAGACGGTATTGTTTTCGCTTGAGCAGCCTTTTTCTCCAACTTCAACTGGAAATTGCCTGCATTATGTAACGGGGATGGAAGTAGTTAACTAGGGAATTAGTCAAATTTTCTTTTGGACCTACCCATAATTGGAGAAGAAAAATTTTGATTATGAGAGCATTATTTTATTTGTTCTCTTGGGAATATCAAACATCCAGTGATGTTGAAAAGTACATGAATGCAAAAAGGATACATTGAACAATTTCTTGGTAGTTGGAAAAGTCAAAATTCTCATTTGATTAGTTGTAACTTGAAGTTGATTCTCCATAAGGAATTCATGGGATTCTGTAAAAATTTATTTGTCATCCCTCTTGCATCAATACAGCAATTGGAATGGTTACCCAACAATTGAAACATCTGCAGTCTTCATGTGGTATGACTTGAAGATTGGATTTATGACCTGTTGGATGTTCCTGTGTTCATCAAAAGTGAATAATTTCAGCAGCAACTTCACTTTTGTTTATCTCAACAATTCTTATTTATTGTGTATATTTATTATATATTAATTACAAGAAATAAAACACCAACACAGACATGGAAGTAGAACAAAAAACAAAGTTCAACAACTTCAAATTTTTCAACAATTTCTACAAATATGAAAAAAAAAAGTTGTGCTTTCCTGGAATTCCTTAACAACCACCATTCAAACATTTCATTTACTATGGAGATAGAAGAAGATGGCTGCCTCCCGTTCCTGGACATCCTAATCCACCGCAGACCATATGGAATCCTCAGACATAGTGTATATGGAAAACCCACTCACACCACCCTCTACCTTAATGCCCATAGTTTCTACCAAAAGGCTCAACGTCTTGCGGTTCTCAACACACTCGCCCACAGAGCAGCAACCATTTTGGAAGAAGAAAATCTACATTCAGAATTCAACCATCTTAGAACCATGTTACAGTAGAATGGATACAACATCAGTGACCTCAACAGGGCAATCACCAAGACAGTGACATCTCAGCAGAGATCAACACTGGACAACAGTGTGGTCCTTACAAGGGCCGATTCGTCACCACCCAAACCAGCTGAACATGTGGATGTGGACCCTTCACCACACAGCACCCCTGCTAGCAGCAACACAGGAGAAGAACATCCCACTACAGCAGTTTTACCTTTTATTGGGCACACCTCTGGGAAATTAAGTAGCGTTCTTGCAAGACATGGAGTAAATACCATCGACAGACCACCACTCAAGACCAAGGCTCTTCTCCACTCAGTCAAGGATAACCTGGGAGCTCCAGATTCCAGGAGTGTACCGTATACCATGTGAGTGTGGTACACCATAGACTATAGGCCAAAGAGGATGCACCATTGAACAGTGACATAATGAACATCCGTGCAATATCAGGTTATTCCAAAAAGAAAAGTCAGGACTTGCAGAACACAGCATCATAGTGAGAAACAGGATTTTATTTGCTCACATCAAAATAATAGCCAAATGTGCCGGTTACTGGGACCGACGAGTAAGAGAAGCCATGGCCATTTCACGGGAAAGCATCAATCTCAACAGAGACGTGGGACTCCAGCTCAGTCACGGCTGGAACCCATTCCTCCATAAAAACAAAGCTCCAGCCAATAAGAACACCAGGATCCAGAGCCAATAGGTAGACAGAGTCCAAACTCCACTCCATAATATATTTAACCCTACACTGGTCTCCAATTCTATATTCCCTGATGACGAGAGCAATGTATGAAACGGAAGCCAACATCGACTTAACCTGGCTGCTAACCTGAGAGCACTTGTTCGAATAAGTAAAACTGTTTGCCAGGGAAGAGCATATCTCTCAAGAGAATTTCAGTTGTCCAGATTATTTTTTCTATATTACAACCAGGGTGCAATTTGAAGGCAGGGATGAGCAAAATTTCCTTCCTCCATCTTGAGTCATTCCACTTTCTGATTATGGATGACACACCCAAAACAGGGGATAATTATTTATCACCCACTGGATATGTAAATTCCAGTTCAGTTCATTTCATTTTCGAGCCTCATATCTACATGTAAAAGTGCACATTATATTGCTAAACAATTTATGGTGGATGTGTACAAATCCATTTTGTTTTAGATGCTAGGTATTCAGTATTTGAGGACTAAATGTGGTAAACGTTGTAAGTGCCAGAAGCGAAAGAGCTGGGAAATCGCATCGTTCACCACATCAGCCCGTAAGGATGTTCATCTAGTGACCTCTTTACATGCCCTTTGATCTACGTAGAGGGCTACCAGCCACTTTTCACGTTTACCACATTATAAAGCATTGAACATTTCACAGTTGAACGTGGAAAACGGTGTTTGAATTATTCTGGCACTTACAGTGTTTACCAATTTTAGTCTTCATTTTTCTTCTAGAGAATGTTTAACAAGAAGATGTCTATTAAAATCTAAAACTGGGCTGTTAGTCCAAGAACTTGGATTCAAAATTGCATTTATTGGTGTGACTTGTAGTGGCAAGTTCTAGTAAGAATTTTGTTTAATATTCTATGTGTGAGGTAAACGTTCTTATATGATAGCCTCAGCAGAGTGCCAGATTCCATGAGAGACTTTGGATTGATGAAGAAAGTTACTTTTTAGAATGTATTCAATCCAAAGCAATGTAAATTATGAGATTGTTCTATGTGACTTTTTTTTTTTTGGTGAAAATGATTGCACATTGTAATATGAAATGCAAGACAAACAACTGAACTCCTGCAGTTATTAGTGTTTGGCCTAATATTATTAGCGTTAAACTCCCATAAAGATGTTTAGGCTCAGCCAGTAAAAAATGATAAACATGAAAGGTACTGAACATTTTGGTGTTCATGGTTAACCGTGACAGTAATGTAAATCCAGAACATTATTATTGTAAAACAAATTGGAACAAGCATTGCTGTAAAATGCCATATCAATCAGTCATCATGCTGATCATGTATGTATCGCCGATCTCTCCTTAGCACAGTGTGCTGTGATGCCCAGGGGTCCCAGGTTTGAATCTTAGCCTGTCCATGGGTGTTCTTTGTGAGTGTTCTTTTATCAATTTCATCATATCATCACTCATCCTATGTGTATTTCACATCAAATTGTTAATTATTGTAAGGGCGTTGCAGAAAAATGTTAACTTCAAATTAAATTAGTATATTTTGAGAAGGAAAATATACCTAGTTTACCCCAACACCTGAAAAAAATACTTTGCTTAATCCTCCCTGGTGGAAAGAAATACTGCGGACGTCCATGAACAACACTTTTTCTAAACATGAGGTTTGCCACGCTGCTGTAAGCCTGTGACCCTAGGTTTACAAACCTAGGGTTTGGCCCGCTTTTCTCCCTATATTCCTTGCTCTTCTCCATCCAGATACGGTAGGCACTGCTCCTTTTGCGGTCAGAAATTTGAAAGGCAACATTCAGACGGCTTACAACTTTCTGCAAGCAGAAGGCGGGAGTTCCCATGTGCCCCCTGGTGCTGAAGTGTTGCAGTCTAACAAACAGGATCTCGAAGACTGGTATCAGGCCGAGGTGAACTTTGAAGTTTTTAGGAATTTTGCCATATAATTACATACATTTTACTAGAACTAATAGAGTGTAAGCCCGGCTTACACGGCTTACATGGACGCTCCGCGCCAGGGGCCTAAGTCTTGAACTGTCAACACGTTAAGGTCTAACGAGTTCGTAACGTTTTTGTCAAGAAAGGCTAACGAATGCCATTTAGTGTAGTCTCCACTCTTCGTTAATGAATACGGTTACGGACGCGCTAACAGAAAACGAGTGGAACCTACTCACAAGCCAGGCACCTACCGAGTTCGTTCACGGCTGCAGATTTTCAAGATGGACACTATCAGCTGTTGCGGAGGATGGTTTTGAAGAAAGAAGAATTGCAAGCCCACTTCGTTTCAGTCGTATTTCGAGTAAGTACGTCATGTTAGTATGTTATTAATATTATTGGGTATGAACATAAGGACAATTGGAACAAATCTGGGGGAGAGTGAAATACGTATGTATTGTGAATTGTTGCTACGATGTACCTAAAGAATTAAATACTTCGTGCCATTTTCCTTCTTATTGTTAATTACATTGTTCCACGTACTTTGTAAGAATTAGAGCTGATATTTTTGCAACATTCCTTAAGCTTAGCAGTCGCGAAATAAAATACTACTGCAAAATATATTTTGATACACCTGGGAAATGTATGCCAACATTCCACCAACGTCACATCAAAATGTAAAATAACGATGCCGCACAAAATAAGAACAATTAATTTTCTGCAACATATTGTCCTGTTGCAACTAGTAAATGAAATTACGGTACTATAAAATACTTCAATTAGGCACCACTACCATATGTTATATATAGGGGGAAAAAAATGGTACACATGATTTATACAGTACGTGAACTGATGATAAAGATTTTAAAGGAAATTTTGACACTATGTTTTAAGTTGTATTAATTGCAGGTCGAGTGTACTAAATTACGTACTCCCTCGAATTTCCAGGAAAAATTCCCCATGGAAAGATTAACTGTTGTTAAGACTATATCAGAAGCTTGGGGGCATAGAAACGTATATTTACAGAGTTACGGACATTAGAATTTATCCCGAATCTATTTTTTTATCACGACGGGAATGTAAAATTATCTTTTTTATTATTGTAATCACAAAATCTAACCTAAACGCCTAAGCACCAGTAAAAGTGAAAGTACTCCATTCGGTTGCCCAGACACTGGTGAGAGAAAACCTTTTTTTGTGACAAAAATGTCATTAGTAATGTATATATGTGTGTGTGCATGGGAGGGGGTACTTGGTATACTGTATTCATAACCATCAATTGAAAAGGGGAAAATATTTTTTTTCTATATGAAACCATCAACAGAATGCACTCAGTTTAACTACCTTATGTCATGTGTTGATAGTGGGTAGCATGAATTTATTTTAAGCATGAAAATCTTTGAGTCAGTGGGAACTGTTTGATAGAAGTTTCCTTGTAAGAGAATTTATATTTATTTTTTTCTGAAATAATTTTATAGGTGCTAGAAGCTCTCATTTTCACAACATGGAGGTACCAGCCAGATGGTTATAGGTCATCAGCCAGTGTATAGAGCAAGTGTGCAGTGCTATGGTGGTTATTGCTCCTCACAATGGATGAAGTTCCCAATGATACAAGCAGATCAGCTGGATGTTAAAAGGAGGTAAGATAGTGTACGTTATTTTTGTTTCATTATAATAACACCTATTGACATCCATCATGTGGTGGGTTTTAGACAGCTTCTACAATAAAATGTAATAAAACATAAATACTGAAATGAATGGCTGACTGGCCATGTAGGTAGGTATATTGTGCAAGTGAACATGCTAGTTTATTTTCAATACTATCCATATAGTTCTGGATTAGCAAACAAATTTGTATCACTTTTTATCTCGTATTCCTATTTGCATGGACAAAACAATACAATTATAATTGTTAAGACAAACCAAATCAAAGGTGCTCATGGCAATAACAATTCCAGAGTGATATTCTTTTAATATTTTATTATTTTTTATTGGAACACAGTAAAAGGTGAATTTGTGGGGTTTTCAAAACAGTTGCTATTTTCAAATAAATCAGAAGTAAACAACTGAGTAATGTGTAACATCAGATGGATGGTATTTCTCATTCAGAATAACATGAATATATATATATATATATATATTTAAAAAAATCATTAACTTTGTGCAGTATCTTATCATGATCAATACCTCAACTTGTTAACCCAATTATTTGTGCAAAAGTTACAGTACTTTTCCTCTTTTGCAGATAGCCGATTAAAATGAAAATATTGTGACTACTCTCGGTATCCAGGGTGGACACATGAGGAATTCCAACATCAGATACTTTTGTCAATATAAGAATAAGGCAGGTACAAGGAACACTTGGCTGTTAGGTATGTAGATGTTCTAAGTCTGGAATAATTATTGTTAATAATTTTTCCATGAAGTATTTAAATTGCACTCATCTCATATATGAACTGCATTATTAAAGATGTGAAGTACTATGTTTATTACCATTACTGTATTATGAATACATGTGCAGTGTTGTTTCATAATTATCTATATTCTACAATAAGTCTAGTATTCTCTTCTCTCACCTTTTTATTATTACAAAATGTGCATTATCCGTAAATTTTAAACTTAAACATTTCTGAGTTCTTCAAATGTTATCAAAACGTTTTATTCTTAGATACAAGTAGTAATAATAATAATAAGAAGAAACCCTACCAGTATACAACAAGACCATGCTAGGGACAATTTTATGTGGAAGCATTTTTATTAATAGAAATGTTACGTGAATGTTTCATAAAATCATATAACTATTTTTATTCCAGACAATACTTTTCATGGAAGCCTTCACATAACATTCACAGTTAGCATAATCTATAATGTTTGCCACACAATGAGCATGTGATTAAATATGATACATGTTTAATTTGGATATGAATAACAAGATTATTGAAATGTAATAGAATTTGTAGAATGTAAATTGAGGATGTTGTAGGCAAGTTTATAAAACACCTAGGAGCCATAACACATTAGCCCTGTCTAGTTGACTGCACTTTTTGACTCTCTTTGCACTGAAGCGTCTAGTTGGTTGCACGGTGCAACACTGAGTTGTCTAGTTTGATGATTTGGAGTCAAGTAGTGTATTTGGTGTCTGCACCATCTGCACTACCTTTCGGACTGGTGTATGGTCACGTGGTGTGTGCTAACTAATCAAATGACCGTTCAAAGCAGCAGACAGGCATTTGTTGAATCTTCTTAACTGGAACACTGCTTTCCATCTAGTTGGTTGAACGTGATTTCCTTGCACTACTCTTGACACTGGATACACCTGCACTGCACAGAGTGTAAAAAAGTGCAACAACTATACCGCGTTTGGTAGAACCTGTCCCGCTTCCCGCGCTAGGGAGCGCTCGACAGTTTCGGTGCCAATGAGAAACGAGGAAGAAAATCGTCTGCTGGGCAGCGAGGAGCGAATGGAAGCCAGAAGAGAGGCGCTTACGTAGACGCTGTTGCGACGTTGCGTATTTTAATTGGCTGCCTGGCTTTGACTTTCCCCAGCACCGAGAAAAGACAGGGAGCAACTAGCGCGGGAACCGGGACAGGTTCTACCAAACGTGGTATAGATGGGGCTATTACATGTTCATTTGTTCAACATTCCATTTGCTATGGAAATAGAGCTTTTGTGGAACACTTGCGTATTTTTGGAAGTCAAACATTGACATTGCAATTTAAACGAAAGTACTCAAAATTTATATAAATGTGGCACTTTAGAGGATTGACAAATTTAACATACAGTTTGTTTCATAAGACACTGGGGGGACCATCACCGGATATGTGCACTTTAGATGTTTTGAAGTAAAGCAATAGATTATAGAAGTGCTCATAAGTTAATACTTGAATTCCTGCTGATCCTTTAAAATCTTTTAAGTGAAGTTACTTTCAATTGTTATTGGGATATTTATTATCTACAGTGAAAACTCAGGACAGGCCTTTCTTTATCTTTGCAGGTAACAGTGGGTATCCAGAGGACCATGGGTCATGACACCAATAGATGGTGCTGGTGAAAACACTCTGGAGGTGCATAGCTGTCTAATGCCATTTGGACCATTGGCATCCTAAAACAAAAATGGAGGTGTCTTTTAAAGAACATGGTGCTTCACTATCACCCTCCTATGGCAACAAAAATCAAAGATGGAGGGATGGAAGAAAATTCAGTTTTCCTATCCACTGTCAACTCTGCATGTGTGTGTGTGTGTGTGTGAATCTTCAGATGTGCTTTAACGTTATTAAGTTTGTGTGAAATAGGTTTTCTGTGACATTCTTTTTGAAATATAACATTGTAACGGTACACCAGAACTTTCTTTCAATATTGTTAGCAGTACCAATTCCTCACTTATTTCATTTAATTATTGAATACTTTAAATGGTTCACTTATTTATTTTTACTACCTGCTGGAAAGTTTTTTTGAAGATTGGGACTCAACCAACAGAAAACTAAATATCTGCTTGAGCCAGAATTTTCAGATAATTTTTCAGTAAAATGCACATCAGCCATTTCATATGGCTTGGATGGCTGTTACCTTAAAATATATTTCTTTAAAGAAAGGAGATTTATATTTTCATATGCAAGATGAAACATGAAAAGGGTTATTTTATTCTGTTTAAAGCTTCCCCTTTGCAACAGTTTTTAAGCCTTGTTTGTCGTTATGAAATATCAATGTACTTCATTGCCTTAGTTACTTTTGCCATAAAGTAGTGTGTTGTTGTAGAAGATTGTTATTGCAAGAGCTGTAACAGAACACACAAAAGGGTTTTCCTGAAGTTTTAAAAAGCTGATATTACATGCAAAGTTCCCATGTAGTCAGTTTTTTTTTTTAACTATGCCTTTTCTGTGTACAAAAGGTCTGCATCAGTGTGTATCTGATTTCATGAATACATGTTTCATAATGTACACAATCACCTCCCACTTGATTTAGAAAAGTTTCATTGCAAATATATTTTTCAGTGCTGTTCTATCTGAAATTGGTTTACTTTACTCATTTGCTCACTGACAGTTCAAGCCTCTTCATTGGTGTATTGGAAATGTTGCATGTTGCCATCTTGTAATCAAGGGATTCCATGTTCAATACTCAGCAGAGGCACTTAATGGTTCAGATACCACTTTAAACTGTAGCTTCTTGGTGCATAAAGACGACCTCATGTCATATGTTGCCGTGTGAGAACCAGAGGAACGTAACTCTAAAAAAGCCGTGTTTGGAGTCAGATTCACCCATGTCCAGCTTTTCTCATTAGTGGTAAAGAGGATTTAAGTATCTTCAAATTACTGACTTTTTTATATTCAGACATAATCACTCGTGAAAATTACATAAATTTAAGTTAGGTCCAACTGGTTCTCGTACAACAATATTGCAATAGTCATTAATGGGAGGACTTCTTTGAACAGTCTCCCCATTAATAGATTAGTCAAATCTTAATTACCTCAACATCAAGGGGACTCCAGATTTCATTTTCAATCTCTTGAGAGACTTTTTATTATTATTATTTTTACCTTTTGATGCTATATTTCAATTTTCATACGGCATCCACAATAATTTTTGTTACATCATCTACTTCAAATGGTAGGGGTGCTTCCCCAATGGCATAGTTGTAACATATTTGCTTTGCAATCAAGGGGTTCCAAGTTTGAGAACCGGTGAGGCATAGTGGTTCGGATCGTACTTTAAACTGTAGGTCCAGTCCCAATTAGCCTATCTGTGCACAAAAGTTGACTTAAAACTCCACTCCACTCAAAGAGTAAGGGAAATCCTACACTAAGATTGTCATTATAATTCATAAATCTTTTCACATCACTGTCTCGGTACTATAACGACTGAAATAAATAGTTTTGAGGAATTATAGTTGTTGTACCAATCATTAAATAGCATCTAGGAATGCAAAATTTACATGTTAGAGACATTAAAATTGACTGAAAATTTATGAAATGGAAAAACATGTCTTTGGTAATATGTGCCAATGCTCACAGTTTCCAAAAAAAAAAAAAAAAAACCTCTGTATTGCACTCCCATAATTTCCACAACTTGGATCTCTGTGTAAATTTACAATGCCAGTTCTGTAACTTCTTGGTTCTGTTAGGCATTAATAAGTTACAGCATACAATTTGTCATGCAATTACTGTGTTCTTCCTGCAATGGAGGTGCCATCTAGTTAAGCATATTCACAACTTGCCATAAGCTATTGCATATAACTAGCTAAGGATATTCACACCTCCAGAAATGTTAACTTGAATGGTAAGTAGATAGGTTGAGGTACACAATGAAGATTGTGTGGCTGTCATAAACTTCCAGAAGTAACAATTTTCATTTTTGACAAAGCACCTTTATGAAATCAGTAAGTATATTTTCAGATTTTTTTTCCCCTTACAGGCCTCAGATTTTTGTCATGTTTTTATCCTAGCTTGTTTCTCCACACCAAATTAAATTTCCTATCTTCTGTGAACGCTATGATGATGCTGTCATTTGTCATGTAAATGCATAAAAAACCTAAGGCATATTTTTTAGCAAATTCATTGTATGACAGCATATTTTTGTCATTTTTGAGGTATGTTTTCTGTACATTTCACTGAGGAAAATCACACTTGAATTGGTAATGCAAAGAAATTCTGTATACTTCCATCTCCATTCAATAAATTATGAATTAGTGAGGGGAGGAATCTGGATTTACCAGGAATGTGCCATAAAAGAATTACATCAAAAGGTTGCTTTTGCACTTTAATGTTATGTCAACAATGGATAACTCCTGCATTTCCCAATGTTTGATGTCTTCGTTCGATTTTTCAATATTTCTTTTTGTAAATAAAATTTGGAAAATATAGGATAAAATGCATACATATTCCTACAATGCTCATAGAAAATCACCCCTCATTCACAAACTCCCACAATTACCTACCGAAAATCAATATTCTGCCATTAATAGAGAAGTTGGCAACGGTTCGGAATGTTGAATGGTATTCTTTTCTTTTTTCTTTCTTTTTCATTTTTGCAAATTTTATAGATGTATTAGAAAGTAGTTTGGAATACTGGAAACAATAGGTGAAGGTAAGTTTGAAGCTTGGAGAAATGAATTAGCACTGTTAAATTCTACACAAAGTATTATTTACCCGAGATACTTCGATTTTTAAAGGAGCTTAAACGAGTAGCTGTGATTTGCAGCAAATAATCATTCTTGGTTTCCGGTTATGTAAGACATGGAGTTTTAGCAGATTTTCATCAAGGTTCGAAGGGAGTTTTGTGCTTGAGACTGGATGTTTTGTTCACTTAGAGATATTGTTATAATACTAAGAACCCTAAACCTGACTAACCCAACCTTACAACGAAAGTATTTAGGAATGTTTTATTAATTCTAAGAGCCTTAAATCTAACCTGCTTAACCTAAAACGTAAGATACCAATCAGCTATTTGTATCAAAGACAAGCAAAACATTCATTTTAGGAATATGTGTGTATTTTTGCCATTAAAATTTCGTGTAATATTATTTACCAAGAAAAACCTAACCTTCAATATGTTGCAATATATATATACTCCCAAACAATCATGTAGGTATGTGTGGAGGGGAAAAATCGTTCTTCACACGAGATGCAGCAAGAAATCATTAAAACTATAAAGAATGTGTGGCAACGATGTGTTAATACAGATAAAAAAATCGAGCCGTGTAAAAAATACCATTAATTTTGAATTAAACGATCGGAACTTGGACCGAGAAGTTACCACATATTTGAAACACCTCTTTTCATAATAAATTTGAAAGAAACAACCCTCCCTCTCCCTGCCTTCTACGCAGTTAAGAAAACTACTATTACATCTTTAAAAAATATTGGGCTGGACATTCATAACATTGTACAACTTTTTTCTTCCTTTTTTAAGTCTTGACGTTATTAGCTAATTTGGTAAGTGCATAGATTTGTTTTATTTTTTCTTCCGAAAAATCCTCATGGAGTGCCACTCACATACATGAATATTATATATTCGAATAAACTCACTATTTATTTTTCCGTGCAGTTTTACATTTAAGATCTTCTTCTTCTTCTTCTTCTTCTTCTTCTTCATGCCCCTCACCGCTGGAATGGTAGCAGTCTTGGGCAACGGTCTGAGAACATTGAGGGCTAGAAGTTCGCGCACTAATATAAGCTGCACTATATTGGTTCACACTTCACTTCACTGTCACTAGAATACAGTAATGATGAGGTATGGAATCAAAAGCGGAGGTCGCACTGTCGGGCAAATCCATAGAGAATCCACATTATAGAGGGGGAAGGAGATGAAAGTAGAGTGGGCAAGGAGAAGGGGAAAGCAACCTTTTGTCGAAGGAGTCTGTGGAGGAGTGCCTGTCGTTGTGTGTTCCATAGCGGGCATTGGAAGAATAAGTGGGTGGGGGTTTGTTTATGTTCTCCGCATGTACAATTGGGGGAAGGAGTTTGATGTATTCGTGCCAGATGTTCGTTTGTGGTCACGTGTCCCGTTCTAAGGCGTAGGATACAGGTGATCACTTCACGAGGCATTTTTAGATGATGAAACCAGGGTCGAATAGGGAGTTTATCATAGAACCATTTGTATGTAGTGGTTTTTGCCACTGCGTCATGGACCCAATTTTCCCACTGAGAGTGAATTTTTTTTTTGACCCGTGGGAGAAGATCAGTATAGGCCAGTCGTATAGGAGAGGGGAGAGGAACGTCCACAGCTGTTTTGGCATAATGATCCACAAGGTCTTGATGAGGATTAAGATTGCTATGAGCTTTGACATAGGTAAACTGTACGCGTTGGGCTTTGTTTTGGAGGTGAAAATACTCTTGTAAAATTAAAACGGGAAAGAGTTGCAACCGGTAAGCATCCTTGCCACAACGAGCGATCGTGAATAAAACGCTTAGGGCATCTGTGAGAATTAAAGTTTGCGTGTATTGTGCTTCACGGGCATGGATCAAGGCCTGATAAATGGCATAACACTCTGCCGAGTAAATAGACGCTTCTGTTGATAATGAAAATTGTCGTACAACATTGTATTGAGGGACATAGAAGGCACATCCAACGCGGTCGGCATTCTTGGACCCGTCTGTGTAGATAAAAGTATGGTCGGGCCAGAGTTCTTTGTAGTATTCGTGTCGACCGAAATCTGTAAAGTTAATATTGGGGAGAGGGGCGGTGAGTATAGGTAAAGTGTATATCAAAGGGGATGTAAATGTAAAGCTGAGATGGTAGGCGTCGCGATCAATATTATAACAAGATAAAAAGAACAGCCGAGGGCGAGAGCGATCGAGAGTTAAATTTGCTTCCAATTGGCGTTGAATAGCGAACTCGGTATTGAAGGGATGAGAGTGTCGTTCCCATGTTTTCAATATGTATTTCGTGGTATAGTATTGATATCGAAATGAGAGAGGCGGTTCAGTACTTTCTCCATAAACGCTTACATTGGGACTAGATGCCATTAATCCGAGGCAAAGGCGGAGTGCCTGACGTTGTAAGATATCCATTTTTTGGAGCCAGCGGTCAGGTATCCCTCCCAATACGGGCGCCGAATAGTCAAAAAGTGAGCGAAAGCAATTCTTGTAAAATAACAGCATAATGGAGGGGTGGCCCCCCCATTTGGTAGTGGCAAGCCCTTTCAAAATGTTGATCAATTTTTTCCCTCTTGTGTGCAAATATTGAAGATGCGGTTGCCAAGTTAATTTACGGTCGAAATGGATGCCTAAGTATTTACAGGTTTGGACCACCGGAATTTGATGTAAATGAGGTAACGTATTGGGATAGCGGGTAAGCGTATACGGATTGAAAATAATGATCTGTGATTTCTCCGAGGAAAATGATAATCCGCGGAACGCTAATTGATCACGTAGTTGAATGATAAATTTGCGTAGGTCTAAGATGCCTCGAGTGGCATCTGATGTGCTATTGTAAAAACAAAAATCGTCAGCGTATTGCAGTATGTGATGATTGGAATTTAGTGTTTGATGCAAATATTGAGTGTATATATTAAAAAGAATTGGGCTAAGTGGGGAGCCTTGGGGGATCCCACTCCGAATTATTCGTGGTCCCGTAACGTTATGGGAGAACCAGAAAACCAATATTCGTTCGTGGTATAAGTGCCATATTAATTGGGCTACCCCCGGGTGAATGTGAAGAGTATTAAGTATTTGGTATAATACGGGAATGTGGACCGAATCGTAGGCGTGAGCGATATCTATAAATAAGCTAAAGCAATAATGTCGCAAGATTTGGCTATTTTGAATTGCCACTGTAAGAGTACAGATAGCATCTTGGCTGCCGAGTCCGGTTCGAAAACCCATTTGAGAGGGGGGAAAAAAGTTTCGTTTCTCTAAATTCCAAGTTATTCGGTGTTGTAAAGTTTTTTCGAATAATTTAGCCATGACAGGTATAAGAACAATCGGACGGTAAGACGTCGCATGGGTAGCTGGTTTCGTCGGTTTTAATATTGGAATGACAACATGTTGGGTCCAGCCTCGCGGGATTTTACCCCTACGGTAAACGGAGTTGAAGATTGCCGTGAGGATATTGAGTCCTTGTTCTGGGAGGTGTTTGAGGGTGTCGTAAGTGATGCCATCATATCCTGGGGCAGTAGAGGGGGTATGCTCCAGGATATGTTGAAGTTCCGAAATTGTAACAGCAGGGAAATCTGCTGTGAAGAAAAAGTTTGTCGGGGCTAGGGATGGGGGAGGTAAGGTAACCGTAGGGGGTGTGAGGAGGTCCATAAATTCCGTTTCCCAGGCATTACTGAGCGGTCGGGGCCGGGGAATATGGGGGTGTCGTAAGGAGTTGAATTTACGCCAAATGGCTCCTATGGGGAGAGTCACATCGAGGGACTGGCAGAAGAGTTTCCATGCCAGTCGTTTAGCTTTAGTATATGTATTTTTGGCGAGCGTCTGTAGTTTGTGGAGCTCCAGCCATGTTTCTGGCGTGGGGTGTTTGGCGTAAAATTTTTTGAGTGCGGTTTTTTTTTTTTTGATGGCGGCACACTGATTGTTCCACCAATGTATCTTAGGGAATCGGTCAATGGAAAAAAAATTTTTGCGCGTACCGCTCCGATCTAGCGCTAACGTGATCATTTGGAGGAATTTAGTATACGTCATTGTCCGGTGAGAGGGTATATCCTCCGTATAGTATAATTTGAGGAAATATGAACGAAAGGTATTCCAATTCATAGACTCCCGTGTCCATCGGCGGACAGGGATGTCAGTCACGCCTGTAGTCGGAAAGGTATTTGGTAAACAAAGAAATATCGGCGTGTGATCACTCCCTCGTAAGTCTAAATCGTTTGTCCAGTTAATATGAGAAAAGAGGTTTGGTGACACTATTGTTAAATCGATGGCAGTCGGGCAGGAACCATTGTGTGGGTAGTGGGTGGGGGTACCGTCGTTCATTAGAATATAGTCGTTTTCAAAGATCCAATTTTCAATGTTGTGACCCAATCTATCGGTCTGGGCATTGCCCCACAGTTGGTTGTGGCTATTGAAATCACCGGTTATGAGATAGGGTCCTGGGAGTAAGGCGAGAAGGTCGGTGAAGGTGGATAAAGGGATATTCTGCGAAAGGTGATGGGGAGGAATATAGAGGGAAAGGAGTGTGAATAGGTGTTGATGAAACTGAATGCGTACGGCGATAATTTCGACATGAAACTGCTGGATTAAAGGGAGGGAGGAGGGGAGAGAGAGGGGGGAATGTGGGAGGTTTTCATGGACGTAAATAGCAACACCTCGTTGGGTTGCGGGGAAAGGAGGACCATAAGAGATAAAATGTGGTAATCGGTAGTTCTCGTAACGTGTACCTTTTACTTCTTGTAAACTAAGAAGGTGGGGTTTATAATCCGCCACAAGTCGCTGTAATTCACATTTTCGGGCCGAAAAGCTGCGGACGTTCCATTGTATAATGACAGGAAATGACATGGAGGAAGAGGAAAGAAAGAGAAGAGAGGAAAAGAAAAATGGGAAAGACTCGTGAAGGCGGTCTATACCGGGACAGGTTAGCGACCCGATATAATGGAAAGTAAATGTGACGTAAGATCTTGAATTTTGCGAAGTAATTGTTCTTGTTCGTTGAAGTCTTGGATTTTAATAGCCAAATTCCAGAGGTTTGGGATGAGGTCCAGGAGAGAGTGATAAAGTATTTGGTGGTCGCTGGATAATGTCTTATGGTCATATCGGGTTCTATGATTGTCTTGGGACGGGAGACTTGTTTCTGGTATATGGTTGGTAAGCGGAAGCGAAGGGTTCCGCGGCCTTGGAGCTATCGGGGGAACTGCCCGTTTTCCTACGGGCAATGAAGGACAAATTTCATCCTCCGAGGTGGGGCTACTGTATGATGACATACAAGATTGATCACCCCGTGGTTGAGAAATTTTAGTTTTCTGTCGTCGATGAGAGATATGTTCCCGGCGTTCCGAGATCGTTTGGGGAACAGGCCTATGGGGATTGTTGTTTGGAGTACAGACCGGTTCCACCGGTCTTCGATTAGCACGATTTCCTGGAGCGGATTGCAAAGTGTCTGGCTGATTACAGGAACTTAATGGACGGAAAGGATTATCCCAAACACTATGAGAGACACCAAGCTGGTTTGCCAGTATAGAATTACGATGAGTCAATGTGGGGAAGTCCCGTTTGTTGAAATGAGGATTTAGGATATCGTCCCTCGTGAGGGGAGGGGTATAGGTTCCAGCAATTTTATCTTTAGCCTCATGATAAGAAATATTCTCCTCCGCCATTCTAGTTTGGATGTTTTGTTCTCTTTGCCAACTGGCACAGGTTCGGTCAAGTGCCCCATGTGGGCCCTTACAATTTATACACAAAGGAGCGTTGGTACAACCTTCCCCATGTCTTTCCTGTCCACAATTTGGACACAGGGGTTTTGATCTGCATTGGACGTGCGAATGACTATAACGGAAGCAAGATTTGCACTGAAGTACAGCCCGCACACGCGGTTTGACCGTGAATAGTTCACTATTAATAAGCACTTTTTCCGGTAAAAATTTTCCGTGAAAGGTCAAACAAATCAATTTAGTGTCAACTAAGGTGGAGGAACCATCTCCTTTCCAGATTTTTTTTTTCAATCGTTTGGCACATATGACACGAAATGGAGAATCAATACCATCTAAAATATCCTGTTCGGAGATGTCAAAGTCTATTCCATAGACCAAGCCCTCCCGTTCAATTAGACTTTGTGGGATTTTAGCTCGGACACCTAGTGAGTCTAAGAAGGTAGTATTTCGGATGAGATTATTTGCGTGGTCAGCTGTTTGTAACGTAACCCGCACCCGATTCCGTCCACATTGTTCTACTAAACTGATGGGAATTTCAGCCTTTCGAAACTTATTGCCAATGCTGCCTCCAGACAGTTTGCCAATATTTTGGTTAATTCCGTCCAAAAGGACGACATAGGGTCCTGGTATCTCTGACGAATACCATGAAGTTGGTTGGCGTCTTTCAGGTTGTGAGGGGCGGAACACTTTGTCTTGAACATTGTCCTCAGTACTCACCTCGTCCAGAGTCCTTTTACCTTTCCTTTTTTCGATCTCAACCATTGATATGTCATCGTCTTGAAGTGTAGTATTTAACTCAGTTGTTGCTAAGTTTACCAATCCTTCTGCCGCTGCTCGTTCTTGTTCTGCGATCATGTCGACGTTGTTGGGGTGGGCCGGCGTGCCGCCGGTGGCCACTGTGGTCGAATGGGGATTGCCCCAAATGAACGATATCAGAAAAAATAAAATTAAGTAAACGAAGCACTTCACACAAGTAGTAACGGTAGATAAATTATGTGTAACAAGAAAAAGTTAATCCTATCACTCGCGGAAAACTACTCCTAAGGCTAGCACGATCACTGTCACTGTTGATCCTATCGCCTGTAGAGCTCGATCGCGACTTCCACATTTAAGATCAATTTCGACATTTGGGCAACTTCATAAGACAGTAAACAAACCACAATCGATTTTTAGGAAGATCGATCGATTCTTCACGACTCTCGATTTCAATTCTCGCCATCTGATTGGTTCTTTGAGTGTAGCCTCTACGACAAACTTGTTTTGAGTGCATCACAGACTATATTCTCAGTCGTTAGCGAGAACTCGTAAGCCATCGAAGTCGGCACTCGTTAACGACCAGTCAGGACTACGATTTTCTCTCCAATCACGAGTTGGGGTCAAGGGCGCCGACTTTCCAAAATTTCTGTGGGTGCATGCATATCAATGGCGGTTAGATCTGTAATTATTAAGTAAAAAAAAAGGTAAAGTGTTCCCCTGTGCTTAGCACCACGCCATGAAGGCGTATAGGGGGTGTGGGGGTAACGCCACAATTGTATTCTTTAAACAAACTTACATGCACAATGATTGCAAGAGTCAATGATATTATCAACACGTTACTAAAAGAAAATGCCACATTCATACAAATTAAAATGAAAAAATCTTCATAAATGCAAATAATTTTAATTGTATTGCAGAAAGAACTATGCAAGGATTTTGTTGTGAACAGAAACTACAAAATGACAAACTTTATGTACCAAATAATAATAATAATCATCATCATGACATGTTAACTTTCAATATAAAACACATTCCTTCTTACGTCATTTGCACTTATGAATTTGTTTGCAATTTTGGTAATGTCAATATTTTTAGTCATTTCTTTATGAACATGCAAAATTGCCAAATCATTCAATCTTTTTTGGGTCATTGTTGACTGCAAAAACGTTTTCAATCGTCTAAGTTCAGAAAATGACCGCTCAGAGGTACAAGAAGTAACAGGTATAGTTAAAATCACCCGTACAAACTTCACAAATTCTGTGAGCATTTCACGCATGGGACCACTGTTTTCTCTACTTAAAATATTTGTAATGTCTGACAAGTTGGCCACTTTTTCTTTCTTCGTTCTGCACACATCTAGAAACATGTCCCTGTGCAATGTTAGCTTGTCTTTATCAAAGTCTGTCCCATAGAACTGCAGAATTCAATCAGCACCAATTTGACCTATAGCAAAAGCTTCAAGTTGTGAAATAAGTTCCAAAACCTTTGTTTGAAATCTACGATTTAGCGAAGCCACAGCCACGTCAATTATTTTAAAAAAATAGTTGTCTGTTGCCTTTGCACATTTGAAACATTTATGTTTTAGAGGTTAGAAATATTAACTTCCATCTCAATGTTTTAATTGCTTATTATTTTTTGATAATGGCAAGTGAGAAATATTTATTTTATTTTGTTTTTATCAAACTAAAAATCTTGTGGGTGCGCCGCACCCACAAGATTATTTATGTGGGTGCTCGAGCCCCGGAGCACCCACGTAGTCGGCGCGCATGGTTGGGGTGATAACGAAATGGTCGTTTCCGTGCTCACGTATTGAGAGTCGGGACTAAGCACCCAGGTGGCCCGTTAAGCACTAGGAAACGGGGCGTTAAGCAGCGTGATTGGCGTCCCCGTTGCCACTACCACCACCACTGTCAAGCCAACGCTTCATTTGAAGCTTAGCGGCGGATGCGTAGATATGTCTGCTACAATCGGCTCTCCCGCCAAGTGTGAGGTGTGTTACTGGTTTACTTTATGGAGCTGGGGACCACAATCAAGCGGCTGCATACTGTGAGACATTGCGCAGACTATGCAGAGCCATCCAGAACAAACAGAGAGCCATGCTGTCTTCAGACATTGTCTTGCTTCATGATAATGCCCGACCACATGTTGCTGCGTCAACCCAAGACCTTATTCAGCGATTCCCTGGAAAGTGTTTAATCAACGTCCGTACATCCCAGACCTAACGCCGAGTGACTTCCACCTTTTCCCGTCGATGAAGAAGTGGTTGGGAGGACGGCGCTCCCACACCAATGAGGAGCTTCAGGACACCGTGCAGACCTGGCAGAGGGTATTGGAAAGCTGGTACATAGGTACGATAAATGTCTGAATCCTCTTGGTGAATACGTTGAAAAGTAGATTATACGTGTACGTAACTTTTGTCAATAAACCCATTTTGCTATTCACTGTGGTTTTGATTTCATGTCCTATCGGAGGTTGAAAAGAAATAGCCCTCGTATATATATTGATGAGAGAAAAATGGTTGAACCTCAAAAATCATGAAATACATCACTCTCTCTGTACAGTATGCTGACCCATTCAAACAAACAACATCATGCAAGCTGCTGGCTAAACAAGGAAATTTCTTCGACACTACCGGGTTCGTCTTCCTAATAGAAGAGTGCAACCCGGTAGTAATGAAAGAGACAAAAATGCAAGCAAGACACATAAATGTCGATTGTAAATATGAATGAAAGACACAGTTCTTGGGGAAAAGGACAGTCTCCTTCCAGTCACATTATCAGACACGTTTGGTGTCGTTCAGACTTACGATTAAGAACGAGCCAAGGGGGCCACCGACGAACCGGTCAGTCAGCGGCAGTTTGGACTAGGTAAGTACGAGAGAGTGCTCACCTAATTTTTCCTCATACTTCCCTCCACCGGCAAAACCGACGGCGCTGTTCTATTTGTACATAACTGTACCTTTTGAGCTACATTCCTTGGTTACCCGCGATCCCAGCTGGTAACTACAGGTCACGCATCATGGTTCAGATGCATGCCAATTTCAATTAATCTCATTACCTTCGAATCTAGACCCTCCCACTCCACCCCTGTTGAAGATATAAGCATTCCATTACTATTTAGCCCCCTATTACTACTCTTACAATCATTGCTATAAAAACTCTACCTCCCTCAATTTCCACGTCTCTGTAACATTTAACGTAAGCTGTCCGCAATCATTAACGCTCCCTACCAATAACCTCCCCTAAGACTGAAAGTCTAACGAATCCCTCGATCAAATCTTATCATTAGCAACAGCTATCGCTCCCCAAAACACCGACGCCTCCCCAGCAGCCCATCCACAACCCCCCTTCACACGCTCCAAAACTACCGCCACTGAATACCCAAGATTCCTGGATGGACAACAAACACCCCCAACGAAAACGAAAACCCATCACCCCCTTGACAAACACCCCACAACAACATAACCAGACTCGTCCCCTGATCATGACGACACATATCCCACAAACCCTCTACCTTTCATGGGAAAAAGCCCAGAAGAAGTGGAAACTTTCTTTCCTAAATTTGAAAGTGTAGCTAACGCTATGAACTGGGATGGACCACAGAAGATAGAAATGCTTCCGTTGTTCCTCGCGGACATAGCGCTTATGCTATTTAACGACATAAAAATGCTCGAAGATTTCAATGGGCTAAGTTTTGCCCAAATCAAAAAGGAAATTTCCACACTATTCAAAGCGTCATATTTTTTTTACTACATCTCATTACAAAGCTTTTCCTTATGAATTTAATTGATATACAAGATACACTAGTTCATGGAATGAATCATGATAAATACTTAATTATAATATGAAGAAGACAGTAGTGCAGAACATATTGAGTGAGTATAAAAGAATACTTTTTGAGACACATATATACATATCTAAAGGGGGGACCTCCCGAAGTAGCCCGCCTCCACCCGCGTACTTTCGAGGGTATGCTCTTAATGTCCTGGTACCTTTAAATAAACCAGGACGTCAGTTTCCTTAATTTGAACGGTTCCCCCGCTTTTTTATCCTCCTTCTTTTCGTCTTTATTTTCATACATAAAATACAAATACAAGTACAAAAAATAAAATAAAATACATGGAGATTCTATACAGAACTACATTTAATAATTTTTAGTTTGTATTATTTTAATAGACCGTTCTGGTGACTGGAACAAGTCTTAAGATTTCTTGTAAATTTACTGTGCATTTGTATGATTGGTAATTAATTAAACTTATTAATAGTAGTTATGGATTAATTTGTGTTACTTTATTGGTTAGTTTTAGTTATCGTATAGATAGTAGGGAATGCTATGTACAGGAGGGACAACCATTCTGGTATCCAGTACTGTTTTAAGCTTGAGGGGAGAGTATGATGGGGTGAGAGTTTAGTTTAGGTGAATGATGGCTTGGATTAGTCTGCACGGACGCAAGTTCCCTGTCTGGTTTCCAGATCAGGGTTTATTGTTGTGTGTGGCGAGAATTTGCTATTTGAAAGGAAGTTAAGCGCACTGAAATACTGGGCTAGTTCATTAATTTAGTGGATATCGATTCCTAATATACACTTACTGTAAGAGGTTTTGTAGTTTCTTATTTATCTCGCCGTTGCTGCAGTTATGTGTTGAGGACACACGCCCAATAAGGTACCGGCGTCAGAACTCCGTGTCAACTTGGTTATTCGACATGAAGCTGATTCTGCATTCCACGCTAGCGACAGTGGCCGTGCGAGGTTCAATGTCCGTGTATACTGAGGCTGCTATGAGATCTCAGAATGAAATCACAACTGCATAATTTAACGTGAATCAGTAATACAGGGTACTAAGTTTGATAGCATGCACCCAATAATGGCACTACGCCAAAACACCATTGAACTCGTAAAGCAAATACACAGTAGTAAAGAAAATCATGGAAATGACCCCACCAATAGATTTAGTAGAGGTAACAGGCACTTTAGAAGACAAAATTGAGAAAATAGACAACTACCCGTCACATAACCACACCGCATTTACCCAACAAACAACTTTACCTAGAACCTCACTCAGCAACCTACATCCCCCTCACAATTGAACCCCCTTGATACCCAACAACTCCAACCAACGTACTCTCCATACACCATCCCAAGCAACAATGACCACTCACCAGCTACTAATACCATATTCCGCCATTAACTGTCAATCCAAAATAATATTAGTTCACAACCCCACCAACCAAACTGTGACTCTCAAAAAGGGTACCCTAAGTGGACAGATCTCGCTGTGCCATATTATAACTGAGATATCTCCCGCCCTTGATCCTATCACATATGAAGAAACCAAACACACCTACGTGTACACCCAAGACAATCAATCAGAACAAAAAATCGCCCCAAACCTAATCCACGTCAATCCCGAATTACCCAACATAGAAAAGGACAAGATGTTGCAACTATTCCGCAAATACGCTGACGTAATGACATGGCCAGGTGACGACCATAATATTAGTGACATTTTCGAGTATGACAGTCACACAAATAATGCTGACCCATCATTCCAGAAATAATATCCCGTCCCATTCCACCTTAGAGAGCCCATGAAGCAAGAAAGCCAAAAAGGAATACTCAGACGTTCACAAGGGAGCAGGTACCAGCACCCAATACTACTAGTACGGAAGCGCGACAGCTCCTACTGGTTCATATCTGACTTAAGATTATTTAATGGAAAAGTACAAAATATCTCGCTAAGTGTAGATGACACAAACGCGATACTAGCGGACGTGGCCCGGAGAATGTATACCACTCTTGACCTTAAGAGCTCGTTCTTCCAAGTACAACTTTCAGAACGCTCAAAAAGAATGACATCATTCTCGATCAGCGGCATCGGCAGGTTCGAATATGAAGTAATGCCCCAGGGCCTGAAAACTAGCTCCCAAATTAAGAACTTAGTCGCTGGGTCAGCTTTAAGGGGTATTGATAGCTCAGAGCTATTATGTCACACTGATGACATCATCCTATCATCCTATACAGTAATAACCTCGACTCCATGCTGAGTTTAATAGAACGAATACTCATCAGAGTAAGACAAGCAAAATTAAAACTAGCTACAAAAAATGCAAATTCTGTTACACTGAAGTCGCTGTTCTTGGTCACTTAGTGTCCCAGAATGGTTTCAAAATTTCTGATCATATACTCAAAGTCATAATTGACTTTCTCGTCCAAAAATCAAAGAAACAAGTCAAACAGTTCCTTGGAATAATCAATTTTATTAGAAAATTCGTGGAAAAATTTACTAAGCCTGCAGAATGTCTATTTAAACTCCAGAAAAAAGTTATTATTGTGAACAGCAGAATATCAAGATAACTTTGATGCCCTTACAAGAAAAATCACGTCCGCCTATATACTCAGACCATACGACCCAAAGCGCCCCACATTTGTATTCATTGACGCCTCCTACAGCGGCTTAGAGGGACAATCCTACATCCCAATGACGAAGGGAAACTGTCACCCATCACATACTGCAGCAGGCACCTATCAGACACAGAAAGAAAGCTGACGGATTCTCACTTAAATTGCAACTGCATATTACGTCATAAAATCCTTCAACTTTTACCTAACGAACTCACATTTCACCGTCCTCACAGACAACCACGCTCAATCCAACCTACGCACAACAAAACAGCTTATTGGGGTCCTAACGCGTCGAGCTATCTTTTTTCAACAGTACGTGACACGGTCGTGCCAGGTTCAACCATAGGGTATTAATAGCCATAAGAATATTTTTATCTCAATACAAATTGAGAATGAGCAACATGAGACTGTATATTGGTATACGCGTGATACCTCCCAGGGCACGGGAAAACATTAAGATTTGCAGTAAATAGAAACAAAAACACAGAACTTACGTTTTAACATATGAATTTAGAATCTATTTATCTTGATTATGCAATTTAAAAAGAACCAAAGTTGTACTTCATAACGAAATTCACAAAAAAAAATCACAGTAACAGCACAATCTGTCTCTCATCCACTTCCATTAATCTCGTCCTTTCCGCAACAAGATTAATATCTGTCAGGGGGGATGGTGTACTTCAACAGTGTGTTTATACGTCCGGGAAGGACATGTCAATCGCCCCCTCCATTGCGAAACAAAATCGACGACGACTCGTGGAAGCACTCACAGTCTAGGAGATTGTAAATAGAAACAAAAACACAGAACTTACGTTTTAACATATGAATTCAGAATTTATTTATCTTGATTATGCATTTTAAAAAGAACCAAAAGTTGTACATCATAACGAAACTCACAAAAAAAATCACAGTAACAGCACAATCTGCACCTGGTCGAGATTTACTCCATTCTCCCAGGCACAAGAGCCCTTGCACGTAAAAACACATCAACTACAGATAACATACACACATGACCTAGGAAACATGCCTCGGTACACACATGAGCAAAAGTACTGTACTAATGCAACCCGTCTCAATTTTCAGAGATATGCATCGGATAACAACCCTGACCATCCAACTATCACTTACCCTAACAACCACCCTTTCCCAAGACACAGACCATGTGCAGATTATCTCTGGACTGTACCTACAAGAACTTCCAGAAACGATCCCATACGACTACACTATCCCACTACATTATACAATCAATATGGAAATTCCCCAAATTAACAAATTCTCATCAACCTTACATAAACTGATATGCTCAAAACCTGCCTCCAACCAAGCCAACTGCCATCTTTCCCAACAGTTAGAAAAACTACACTCCCACCTCTTTTCCCATCTTTCGTTGTTTTCCAGACCCTACCCCTCATCATATCCTACCTCTCAAGTACAGAAGCGAGCAGTACTAGGATTTATAAGCTTAATGGCTAGCTACTGCTGCGACTTCGCAACAACCAAACAAATCGAACCTTTATTCCAAAATATACACCAAATCGAGAAAACTGTCTCCAACATGAACCTCAAATTACAGTCCAATCACATATTTTACCAAAACATAACTGGTGAAATAAACTCCTTTCAGCACCAGATTCAAAATATTCGTGGTGATTACAACAAACATGCGCGAATTTTGGCCTTACATCAAGACGAACTCATTTCCAGATTAAAAAATTTGACCGACGCAAATTCCCTACAATTACAAGCTATCCTCACTGAATTTATAACGCATGTACTACAGTTCAGTCAATTCCTCCAAATTTTCGAATATGAAGATGCCATTAATAACTACAAAAACCACCTTCTAAGCGAACACATTCTCCCGAAGGCAGTATTAAGCAAAGATTTGACCAAAATTAAAAATAACATTTTCTCTGAAAAATTTGACTTAGCTATCTATACCTCACAATCTCATTGATATATACTACCAGATCCCAATCACCCAGTGCAGAGTTTCTGAAAGTATTATCAATGTAGAGCTAAAGGTGCCGATTGTTTCACTCAAAAAACTATAAGATTTATAAGGCTACACCGATACCATTTTCTTTTCAAAACTTAACATGCCCCATTTCCCATTCACCCTCCTTTATTGCTATAGATAATAATGAAAATGTGGTAATAATAACTGGAACGAATCTTGAGAATTGCCAGATCCACATGCAAAAGTTATGTTTATTACCATCCCACACAGGTAGCCATGATGGACAAAACTACTGCTTTTGCAAATTAATCCACGCCACAACTGTAGAGGACACGATGGACGCCTGCGCATATGTTGGATGGATGCTGCCCTAGTGGGGGGAATAATGAGGGAAATGGGTTAATCTAAAAAATCATGAAATGCATCACTCTCTCTGTACAGTACACTGACCCATTCAAACAACATCGTGCATGCCGCTGGCTAAACAAGGAAATTCCTTCGACACCACTGGGTTCGTCTTCCTGATAGAGGAGTGCAACCCGGTAGTAACGAAAGAGACAAAAATGTAAGCAAGACACATAAATGTCGATTGTAAATATGAATGAAAGACCCAGTTCTTGGGGAAAAGGACAGTAGTTCCAGCCACATTATCAGACACGTTGGGTGTAGTTCAGATTTACGATTAACAACGAGCCAAGGGGACCACCGACGAACCGGCCAGCCAGCGGTAGTTTGGACCAGGTAAATAGGAGAGAGTGCTCACCTATTTTTTTCCTCATACTTCCCTCCACCGGCGGAACTGATTAGATGTTTTGCATGTAAGCACTGAAGGGAGTATATATTTTTTAACCAAGCACCATCTGACATCATTGCTCTATAAGATGCCAATGGCCTGTCGGGACTTTTAGGTGCCATTAGTTGAAATTAGTATTATTACAATGTCAGATTTTCTTTTGTTGTCAATCCGGCCAAAGGAAGTCATACCCATACATATAAATGTTTCAAGCTGCAATTTTGTTCCATAACAAAAATTCAGGCTATAAGGGGGTAAAAATAAACTTTGGGATTTACGTTTTATGTATTTTCAGGCATCCAGTTATGTGCAAGATTATATATTATATTGCATTTATATGTTTCTACGAAATGTAACACCATTCGGAAATTGTTCCTTGTACATACTGTATATATCAATCAAAGACGTATTTAGGGGGCTCCAGGGGGTCCGGGGCCCCCCAAAAGACTTACCAAGTACTTAAATAAAATAACGAAAATGTACTTTTCAGCATAACTGTACTCGATTGTACTATAATTGATGGATGGTTATTTATTTCCTATGAACTCAGAAGGCAAGGGTTATTATTATATTTGTTATTATTATTATACGTATTTGGATAATACAGCTTTGAAGGACAGTACAAAAGAAGATTTATGCCCACTACTTCTAATGATAATATGCATATAATATTAATCAGGAACTTTTATTTTCGTCAACTGGATCTAACATCCTTTTTTATTAGTTGATATATATTCAATTGTTTATCTATTTGACATTAATTTCCTTATTTTTATACAAAATTTGGCGATCTTAAGTACAAGCAAACTAGATAATAAATAACTATATGATGTTATATCTATATTCTTATACCATCTTCTTACGTATTCGTGTAATAATAAAAATGCAATATTAATAAATTTACATATTTTAATTAATATTTATATAATTATAACTTATTTTAATTTTATTATTATTATTATTATTATTATTATTATTATTATTATTATTATTGACTCACTTGGTTCGTACCCCCCACCCGAAATATATTTCTAGATACGTGCCTACTGAACATATTTATAAATCTTTTCCAAACCAAACGTTATTATACTTGCTATAAGACCTAGTATAAGAAGAGCAAAGGCTCCCATTAGATTCTCCAGAGAAATCTTAATAGGAGCTGAGTCATCTTCGAACTTCTTTCGTTTTGCAGCATCAAGGAGCCATTCTACTTCTGCGTTCTTCTTCCATATTCCCGGCAGTCCTTCTTCAATACAAGTGGTGATTACGTGTTGAAAGTGACCCTTAAACGGGGAACCTCTGTCCAGAAGAAACATCATAGGAAGAGAATTCACTTTCTCAGATGTTACATGGAATAATGGTTTTCCGTATGAATCAAATAACATGTAGGTATATGCAAAAATATCTGGACTTAAACCATTTGTGAGAAAAGCAAAGTCACCCTTATTTATAATCCGATTATAAGTTAACAAATTATTATTTTCCACTACCCAATTTTGCCATAACTTCTGATAGCGTGGCTCTTCGATAAATTGCATGTAAAATTTTCCCAAGCTTTCACCTCCAACATGCAAGTTGGCATTTAGAATATCTTCCAAGCTGTTGATTAAAGGCGTGCGTTTGGGATTTGTAATGAAACCAAACATTGACGATTGATAGAGAGTGCATAAGATCAAAGAAGCAAAAGTCCACAATGAGAAGATAAACCTCAGAGCAGATACAGAAGGGGGAGGATTGGAAACTGATGCAGTCAAAGAAGCAGACAGGCCATCAAGCAGAGTGAACCGATACATTATCCTTCTCCAACTAACCAACAGGGAAACCGCCACTCTCATCCAAATAGAAAAAGTCAATAAACACAGTAACGTGAGTATCCACATAAGTGGTTCTAATGGAAAGTACAGGTTCATCCATTGAGGATATATTCTCGGTTTGGGTACTACAAACACCAAATCTCCGAACTGTTGTGTGTACAATTGTTCGCAGAGCATTAGACTATAATTTGTGCCTGAAATAAAATCTATATAGCCATCAACGAGATTCATTACTAGACGGTCCAATGGGACTGCTATATTTGGATACTCTAGGCCAGATACATCGACTGCTTCCAATGTGCAATTCAATCTTTCAATCAAAGTCGTAACAAAACCACCATGCAATCCTGAATAGGTGACTTTACTTCCTGGGGATGCATCCTGTGTGAAATATGGTTTATATAAATTTACATCAAACTTCAATGGGCACCTGTGCATGTTTTCCACTTTGTCTGGATACAAATCTCCTCCCACAAGGAAACTGCCGTTTTTCCAGTCGTCAACCACTTCTCCGTCTTCAGCTGTTCTGCAGTGGACCTCAGAGAAAGGGAAGTAGGAATAAATTGAAAAACTTGTTTGTGTTTCATGGATGGTCCACTTTTCTGTCTGAGGAGAAGCAATGGCAATATTAAGGATAAGATATTCCTGTGCTGTTAAAATCAACCTATTGATGTCTTCGATTGTATTGTCTGCAGTAAATACAATTAAATATTTTGCATCTCGTCTCCATGTATTAAATTCTAAATATTCATCCATTGCATTTTCTACCAATGATGCTTTGCCAACTAGGAACAAATAGTACACTTGGCTCCTCACCCAAAACCAGCCAGGGTCCCAGAGTTCTTCAATAACATACATGTAAGAAGTTTGAATAAGAGTTACTGGCCCTTCATACACCCTGGTCACATAGTCTGCAAGAACCATTGAACCTTCGTCATAATAAACAACAAGTGTTCGAGCAGTGTTGAAGTATTTCTTCAGAATTTCGTCTGCTAGATTGAAAGTACTCTCGATAAAGTCTGAAGACATTCTAGATGAAATTGGAGAACAAGAAGATACATAGCTCCAACCCAGAAACAGCAGAAATATCAGCGTTATCCTCATCTTTATCTGAAACAAGAATTTGAAGTGATTGACTTGAATTCATAGTGAACAATTTAGAACAAATACAATGTACTTTATGCTACTGTAAATTCATCACTTTGGTACTTTTCGATCACAATTTTTTTTAAACTTAAGGCCAATCGCGTTAATAACACACCCTCGAGATCAATTTGGAAAAACCGCCATTCCAAATTGCATTTATGAAAGGTGAAAGGTTTGCTTTATTCAATCGTTTCCTTGTATTATATTTTTGACATAGTAAAAACTGGCCCTGTTTTTAAGGAATGTTAAATGAGAAATTATTTTAGCTATCATGTGAAATGGGAAGTTGTCCATATTTTTTGCCTTGGATATGTCCTGGTTAATCGCTATCATGAGGATGATTGGAAAAGTGACGAATACATGAAAAAACAAGCACACTGAAACGTCACAGCTTTACCTAGTTTCGAATCTAGTGCGATTGTCTTCCAGCAGTGGCGCGTGCCCAGGATTTTCGAAAGGGAGGGGTTATGTACACTTCGCAACATCTTATTTGACCGCCCTGAAAAATTTTAAAGTCCGGAATTCGTAAATTTGGCAGCATAGCGCTTCAGAGCCAACTAAGAGTAGCCAACTTTGCAACATTTCTTCTTCCTGAATGAAAACGCTCGTGATTTTTTTTTCATTCTTTCACATTCCATAAAGTAAAGATACCCTAAAGCAGTAATAAAATATATGAGTAGACAAAAAAATGTTAAGTAGAAATACGAATGTTGAAAATATTTCAAGATTCTTCGTTCTGAATTTGAAAATAGAAAAATGTATGTGCATTGTGAAACACTGAACAGGTTCTCAACCACCTGAAAAGAATTGCGGTCATATTTGAATGCAAGAAAGCAAATTTATGATGATTTTATGCGAAATGTTTAATAAAGATACCTTGCATAACACCAAACGATTCTGCAAAGTGTGACTTTTCCTTGGTTCTTGGCGAAAAATGTTTCGAAACTCCGGCACAATGTTGCTTCAATGAGATTAACGTGTTTTACTGAGCTTTCTGTTAGCAATCTCCTGGAGTAGTTGGTTAGATGACGGCACTTTCGTTTTTCTACTGTTTTCGTCAAGATCGAAACATCGTAGGTTCAAATCCCACCCTTTCCTTATTATTTTTTCCTTTTTATTTAACGAGTACGAAGTGTTCTAATAACGTAATATAATATTATATGATATTACTGTAAATACATATGCGATGCATGCTCAGTGGCGGCGATTGGGTATCAAAACTGATGGGGCAAGGTGGGGGGAGGGGGAGGGCAAGGACAGTTTCTTTCCCTTGGTAGATAATGTTTAGCATAATGCTGGGTCATCTGAGCCTCCACACTCCATAATCGTCGCCACTGTGCATGCCTCAAGTAATGCTTCTACTAATGTTTTTAATCTTTCAGTGATTGGCAGGATTTTAGGAAATACTTTTCCTTTCTTTCAGCTGTTATAAGTTAACACATATTAAGAACTTGCATGTCAACTTTCTCCATCCGGAAATGCTGGACATAAATCGCATAAATATCAACGGAAATATCAAAGAAACGTAGATAAGCATTCTCGTCCAAAGCCGTTTACTTCCCGAAAAAGATTTTGCAAAGAAGTATGTTTGAACCCATGACCTTCCATTCCATAAGCAAACGATCCCCCTACACCACACGGTTCACGTTACTTTATGCACTCGGTTCGGATCCCACTTTAAACTGTAGGTCCAGTCCCGATTAGCCTTACTATGCATAAAGTTGACTTAAAACACCAAATCAACCAATTCATCTCCTTCTATGATACTGTAGTAGGCCAGCATCCGAAAATACAGTTCTGCTTCGCGTATACCAGAGTGTAATTGCATTTAATATTGTGACTAATTTTACTTTAAAAGTACAGATTAAAGCGGTAATAGTGTCCAGAAAAGAACGTCAAAGTAGATCTTCACACAAAGTATTTTAATCCATTGCCAAACATTTCAGTTAAGAATAATATGATTTTCCATTGACCGTATTTTCGATTCATGGTGAATTTGCTAAATGGACCATGTCAAGAAATCTAAATATGTAAGTTTTACTAGTAAATGCATTTAAAATGCACGAAACAACAGGGGAAGAGAAAAATAAACCTCAAAAAATAAGTAAAAATGCAACAAAAACTGTTAAAAATACTGACAAATAAACTAAAAAGCCAAAAAAGTCCGAAAAATGCAAAACAAAAATGTAAAATAGAAGTTTTTTTCCGGCTCTAACTGAAGGGAAACGGACATGATATCAGGTTTAGCATTGTTTTTAAGGGTCAGAAAAAAAGTTGATTTTTCATCAACTTCCGGACCCTAATTAGTAATTATGACCATTGAAAATGTTGGAGGTAGCTTACTTAAAATTTTCTTGCTGAGGGATCGTATCGTCCCATATCTCCACTTCATAATATAGAAAAACATCAAGTTCATATTTCGAAAATGACTTGGAGTTTTCCACCACGACAATATGTTTTTCATAGTTTGAAGTTCGTTAGTATTATCTTGCAAGGTTTCCATTGTTTTCATTTCACACATATTTTATATTTCATACGTTCCTCTCTCTTTTCATACAGTCTTTGGAAAAAAGCTGAAGTTTCTTGTCAAACGGGGTCTGGTTCAAATGACTCCTTTTCGCTCTCCTGTTCCTACTTTAAACAAACAACAAAATACTTCTCAAAACACGGAATTTTTACACAATTTACAAAATTTGACAAAACAACAATAGATATGTTCATCATTTTTCCCTTTCAGCGTTTCTCGATTTTATCTGAATTCGTTTCTTCATGAAAATTGCCATGAGGAAATTATAGATATGACATTATGTGTGAATTGATTTCTTCAAACTGGTAGCAATTTTTAACATGAGCTGCCTGGAGAAGAGGTAACCTGCTTGATTGTTACGAGGGAGGTCGCAGGTTCGATTCTCCTCCTAGGCAGGATTTTTTCAGGAGTATATCGTTGGGTGTAAAGTTTATCCACCGTGCTAAGAAGTTAACATTGGTCTCTGTATTTCACGAGGTGAAAGGAAATAGTAAGAGAAAGTTATTTCGATGATAGGAGGAAGTCACATGCCACGTGGAATGCGCAGAATCAAGTTACATAGAGTTAAGTCTGTAATGGTGGTTTCGAATATTGCAAAGTTAGTGCGGAAAGTTTGTTATATCTGATACTCGTACTTTCTGTTCAAAGAAGACAAACATTTTAGATACAAAGCAGTGAGGAATTAACGATAATTATGAGGTTTTGAATTTTTTGTTTGTCACTCACTATATAAATTTCGAATCCGGCTCTGGTCGGAATTTATTCGGCCTACGTATAGGGCCGGTGGCAACCCACCATCGTGAGGAAATTGGGAAGCTCCGAGTGAGTGAGCGAACCCGGTCAAGAAGACCTACAACAAGGGCTGGGGGTTCGTCGGGCTGATCACCCGTCACCCCAATACTGGTCTAAGACCTCCACGCTATAACAGGTGACGGAGGAACAGTGTGGGAGGGAGACCAGCAGTCGGTAGGTAAGCCAAGGCCCTCATCGGGCTGTAGAGCTACGGGCAGTGACGTGCGGTGACGTCGACACTTGGGGTAGCAGTCATTGGCGTGCTCAAGGGGGGGTGGGGTTTGTGTGGGTCACACCCTTCCCCCCATTAGGGGCCAGTATTCTTAAAAAAAAAAAGAATGTCAATAACAGGAAAATATTACAAAATGATGAATGAGTACTAAAAAGAAGTACACGTAACCCCCACCCACATTCGAAAATAAAAAACGCTTTGATTTGACTACTAAGCCAGAGATCCTGGGTTCGAATCTCAGCTTGGCCATTGGTATTCTTTGTGTGTGTCCCTTCATCAATTTTATCGTATCATCTTCGCGATTAGCCAAAAGTGGCGGAAAAACGAAGTAAAATAAACCAAATCGAGCAATCAATCAATGATTTGATTTCATTTTTGTTACTTAGCGTCGCTTTTTTGTCACATTTGGTTAATTGCGAAGATGATACGATAAAATTATTGAAGGTACAAACACAAAGAACGCCCATGCCCAGGACGGGGTTCGAACCCGGAACTCCTGGCGTCGTAGCGCGCTGTGATAACCACTCCCGCGCAGTTGGTTGATTTGGTGTTTTAAGTCCACTTTATGCACAGAAACAAAACAGGAAACAAAACACACTTCTTTGTAGTTTCTTCAATAATATTCATTTGGCTTTTTGAGTTCTGAGATACATTTTTCATTCCAAATTATTTCATTATTCACTGCGGAGTACAACACATAGGACAAGAATGCGCACTCATCACGGGTTCGAATCCTGGCCTGGATTATTCATATGAGGTCCCTTCATCAATTTCATCATACCATCAAGGTAAAGGTAAAGTGCTCCCCTGTGATTAGCACCACGCCATGAAGGCGTATAGGGGGTGTGGGGTTAACGCCCCACACTTTCTTGATCCGGTCGTGAGTGGGGGTGATGTGATCAGCATCACGACCCTGACCGCCTTTACCCCCCAGGGTTTCCCCCAGGTATCCATGTTATTCGACGCTGGGAGGGCGCCGGGGCCGCTTCCAACGTTAGAAAAGTTCCCGGATTTGAACCGGGGATCGAACCCGGGACCTTGAGCATGATAGGCGCGTTACCGACTGAGCCACCGCGGCCACCTATCATATCATCACTCATCCTCATTTTCGCAGTAACCAAATGTGGCAGAAAAGCGAAGTAAAATAAACCAATCCAACAACAATATGAACGCGCGTCCTCTTGCCCAAATAAATACATCCGTATTTATGACTGTTAGAGACCAAGAGTAGTATATTTAAATAAAACACTACTAAAAGGAGAATGAGAGAGAGCCCGAGCACATATTTGTAATTTAATCATTATATATTCCATACTTGAAAAAAAGAAAGAAAGCATAACATTATTGTCTGCACATAACACGTTCCTATTTCATAAATAATAAAACTACATCCCATATTATACATACATATTGTACAACGTGTAAAATGTTGTGTAAATACAGAGAACTGCAGAAAATTTTACCCTGCGTTATTTAGAGGATCTACAAAAAAATCTATGAGAAACCAATCCCCTATCTGTCCTATAGGAGATAGACTGGGGGACCTGAAAGCACGGGCTTTCAACCATTGCAGCGGGGAGAGGGGGCAAGGGAGGTAGAGGTAGAAATCTTCCTTTTCTTTAGCGCGGCCGTTTCTACCTGGAAACTGGTCTGGCGGAAGAAGAGCGAGCTAGGGTATCCAGCCAGCTTTGCCCGCGGAGAACACCGATGGACGAGAAGCGCGTGGAAAAGAAAGTGTTGCGTATGAGCTGTGGTGGCTTTAACAAGACAATAAATATTATGATTTGAATATAATTCGAGATGTGAGATTGATTAATCTATCTCTGCTAGACTAGCTACTCCTCAGTGCACGTCACTGGCTACGGGTTATTATTATATTATAATTGGCGATTTACTATTATTTTTAGACGCATGGTAAGATGGTGGTGAGGGGATTGACAACAGTCATTAAGAAGGAACGGACATAAAATTACAAATCTTAGCAATTTGAACTCATTAAACGCTCTCCTTCGTTACAGTACTGCACTACATCACTACTTAATATCGAAATCAAATAATCAATATTTTAGGTGTCAGTGAAAAACAAACAATACATATCTTAAATAACATTACATTTTGCATCCTGAATACATATATGTGATGTGTGAATTAATCATGATGTGTGTGTTAACACAACATATGAACAATAACTAAAAAAGAAAAGTTTTAACTTTAAATCCTGGAAATCTCCAACTTCTAAGGGGAAATATGTGCAGAAGGGACGTCCCTCAAGTGTGCATCGGATTCATTTTTTAAATATTCTAATATCAACGGTATCTGTTCAGCAAACAAAAAAAGAAAGAGGAGAGGGTGGGATTTGAACCCGCTACCTTTCACGCTTGATGAAAAATAAGAATAGCAGTGCCTAACCGACTGCTCTACGTTAACTTAATGACGTTATACCCTTAAAAACATGTTGACGTTTATGAAGACTCCCACCATCCTGTGTTTCAAGCTCATTTTCTCGACAAGTCGTGCAAAATATATGTTTTTGAGAACTGTTCGATATTATGCAAGGTATTGTAAATAAAATGTCGCATAAACGCCTCACAAATTTGCTTCTTTCTGCACAAACGTGATGGCAATTTCCTCCAAGTGGAGAAAAACTCTATTCAGTGTTTCAAACCCCTCTAATTTCAAGTCGAGCAAGCAGAATCGTAAATATCCTTCAAGGCTCTTTTTCCAATTTATTATTTCTGTTTGATTGTGTATTATAATAGCGGTTTATAGTTTCTAAGTTCATGGAAAGGGTTAAATTGAAAACCTATCACCGCAGCGTTTTTCGTCTAGTGGAAGGACTTACTCAAAGTTGGCTACTCTCACCTGGAGCTGAAGTGCAATGTTGCTAAGTTTACGATTTTGGGACTTAGAATTCTTTCGGGGCGGTCAAATAAGATGTTGCGAAGTGTACACTTTTTCTGATAGTCAGCCTTCATTTTGCCGTCTTTTCTTACCTTTGACGTTCATTTTTTAGGAATACTGGGCCCAACGGGGATTTATGAATCCCACCAACCCTCCTTGGGCACGCCACTGTCTTCCAGTGATGGAGGCAAGCGGGAGGTGGGGTCGGGTACCCTATTCTACACCCTCGAATTTTCAATTTTTTTTTCTTTATAAAGATTATGTGATCCTAATTGTGAATTAAAAAAAATGTAGCGCGGAAAGAAGTATTTACGACTATACAGCCGTTTAAAGTTGAGATTTTGTCGTTTGAAATTGTTGTGTCCAAATTTCCCACCGATTCCGGGTTCCGCCCCTGGGGTAATTGACTTACCGCCTCCTACCGCTACCGCGGCCTCGCCTTTATCTATGGAGTCCCTTTTAAAGGCATGTTAGAAATTGGCCGGAGTCACCAGACCCCAACACTATTTCTCACTGTTTTCCGCATTGACACATGAAGATACCAAAAATCAAGGCTAAAATTAAACCTAAGAAGGTAACTTACCTCTTTTTACCAAGGCCAGGCACTGAATTGCGGGTCGAAGTTAAATTTCTAAGTCCAAAAATGAAGTAACTCCTACGTTGAAAGTCCTTGTTGTCCTTTTCCACAGAATACCACCCTCCACTCCTTTCCCATCATCAGTGGCGCAGGAACGTTTTTCATTTGGGGGGGTACAAAATTCAGCCTCCCACACACACACACACATATATATATATGTCCAATCAAGTGTAGCAATAATAATAATTAGGATAATTATATTTAATTAAATTAATATATTAATTAATTAAATATGTACATTAATTAATATTGTATTGTTATTATTACATGAATAGGTAAAAGATAGAAAAAGAATAGAAATATAACAGCAAGTATTCATTATCTAGCGTACGTGTAGTTAAGATCGCCAAGATTTGCACAAAATCAACTGCCCTGGCTAGGAATTTAATGTCAGATAGAAAAAGAATTGAATATTTATTGAATAACAAAAAAAGGAGTTAGATTCAATTAACGAAAAGTAAAGTTCCTGATTAATATTTTATGGATATTATCATTAGTAGTGTGCATAAATCTTTGGAATCCTTCAAAGCCGTATGCGGCAAATTCCTTGCCTTCCAATAAGTTCAGCGGAGAAAACCATCGAGTATACCGGGTGCAGCATATTTCATTCGTCAATAACAAAGCAACGATCGATGTTATGCAAAATTTTATTTCACAGTTGGGAAGAACAAGGATTACCATTTTGTTTCCCATATGTGACGAGACAACTACTTTTTTGAGGAAGATGGCACGCAGTTAATGTAACGTCTGACCGTTATGTATGGATGTTACGCAACTTCCTGCAGCCGCAATCGAACGAACGTGGCAAATTGGCTGTGTGGTTCAAACAGGATGGTGCCACAGCACGCGTATCGATGAACTTGCTACGTGAAATGTTTCCAGGGCGTCTGATCTCACTTCGAAGTCACCTTTCATTGCCAACTCGTTCCCCCGAGCTCACACCCTGCGACTTCTTTCTGGGGGAGTACCTGCAGGCTAAAGTTTACCAAGGAAGGCCGAGGACAGCCAATGGTCTGAAAGATGGTATCAGACAGGAAAGAGCGGCAATACCGACCAGACATGACTAGGAGGGTAATGCAGAACTTCAGGGCGAGACTTCAGAAATGCGTACACTGTGCAGATCGGCATTTGGACGATATCATTTTAAAAAGTCAACTATGTCACACAAAATGGTGACTTGTGGCAATTTTGACAAAAAATAATTGGAACATTTTGTTCTTTGCAAATGTGCAATAAAATGGTAAACCCTGTTCTTTCCAACTGTGCAATAAAGTTTTGCATAACATCTATCGTTGCTTTGTTATTCACAAATGAAATCCGGGAGATATTTCTGCCGCACCCTAATTTTTAATTGTTACGCTGTTCAAGCATGGTATTGGCATTGATGGAAATTGAGTATAACAAATGCTAAACAATTATATTTTGATAAATTACTTTCACTACTTGGTAAGTCTTTCGGGGGGAAGGGGTCCGGACCCCCTGGACCCCACAAAAACGTCCTTGATACCTAGTTATAATGTGAAGCCATGAGAAATATTCTCTTTTAGAACAACACACACGAATGTCCTGTTATTTAATGCAAAATATGCATAAATATTTTTCATTGTTTTTGGTAGAATTTAAGTTTTTTTTTTTAAAAAAAAACAGATTTTAAAATCAGATAACAATTCTGAAACATATAAGGCTAAGCTCTGGACCTCATTCTGGCCTTATTTGGATTTCACGGAACGGAAAATCAGGAGTGAGGGGGATCTTGAGCCACCCCAACCAGCAATAATTATCTCCCACCCACTGGATATAGAAACTACATTATATAGAGTTCCACTTCAGTTCCGTTCATTCTAATTAGCTACGCATAAAATGTCTTTAAACAATTTATGGCAGATGTGTACCACATCCAATGCCTTTTAGAAGCCGCCATGCATTTGGTATTTTCTCAGACATCTATAGGCTGTTGTATTAAAAATGAAAAAAAAATGAGTTCAGATGGTTCCCAATCAATTCGTAAGAAGTCTAACTTTGAAATATTTGTGAACAATTTGACAAATCATTTATTTGTAATATAATTAGCTGTACCTAATGACGCTCTTCAAGTACTGAAAGTAATATCATTCGGTACATTTACAAAACCGAAATCCTTCAGCTCTCATAAGTAGCAAGGAAAGCCGTCTATTCTTTCTTTTCAATTTTTGGTGGACAATGTGAAGAGCCGGCCAATGTTTATTTTCGTATGTAGTGGTATTAAATGCAGATACATGCGTGTGTTTTAGGATGACATGTCAATTTATCTTTTATGTGAAAAGGTAAACTTTAATGTAAGCAGAAGCATGTGCACGTCACAGTTAAATATTTTCGCATCTACAAAGAAAATCCAAAACACATTCCCACCTCGCCGGACTCCGTGGCGGAGGGGTTAGCATAGCGCGCTATGACGCCTGAGGTACCAGGTTCGAATCCTGGCCTGCCCATGGGTGTTATTTTTGAGTGTCCATCAATTTCATCATATCATCATCACTCATCCTCATCTTCGCGATTAGCCAAAAGTGGTAGAAATGCGAAGTAAAATAAACCAAATCAATCAATCAAATATTCCCATCTTACTCCCAGAGACCTTGTAAATCCAATCCAAAATCTACCAATAGAACCTGCAGTGAGTCTCATTTATCTCGTGCATTCATCTGACTAATGTAATTTTCTTACAATTTGACTTTAGAGTTTAACATAAAATGGCGTTGTGTTTGTGTTGCATTCTATATCACAATTAGATTTTAAGCAATTTATGTCCAATTATAAGTAGGCTATACCTAATACATAGGTAAAAAATAGTCCCCCCTCTGATAAAATCGAAAATTGCACCCTGTTTAAATGTCTAGGAAATATTTCATTTCACCTAGGAATGATATCGTGATGCGATGAGTCTAGAATTGTCACAGCCTCATCTCGTCTCCTGTGTGGTGAGGTCCTTCTCGTTCTTGTTTGTGTTTATTTTTCTTTCGGTTTCCACTCTGAAGTTATGAAAACTTATTCCAAATTCACCTCATTCTCAGATAGGCTAATCGGCACTCTATTTTTAAAAAAATATATATCTTAATATATAGGTTTAAGTATAGTTTTCCCAACACCCTCTTACAAATTCATGAAAAATATAGGTGAGGTACAGGAATGTATTGTACCCCCCCCCCCCCAAGTTGGTCTGTCGTGTCTCGTCTCGTTCGTGTAAGTGTTTCGTTTCGGAAAATTCCATTATAAATATTCCAAAGAAAATGGGGTCAGTCATATACTCTTCTGATGAAGATTTGTATCATATCTTCGAATCGACGATACCACTGCTTTAGAAATGTGTACCCCCCCTTACGCAAAGCAGCAATCGTCTGCAGCGTAATTGTCTGAGAGTCAATCTGATTCCATCGTTCCACACACATTTTAAACAATTTTCATCTCCTTAAAGAGGTTTCCAAGAACTTAGGTCAATGAACTAACTATAGTAGCAAGCACAATGTTGTATAATAAGTTTACAATTAAATGTTTTGAATTTCTGTGGTAAGGACTATAATGCTTAACATTTATAAACAATTATACATTTTTTTATTGGGCGAATTGATAATAGGTAATTTTAACAGTAGCACCTTCCGTCTGATGTCAAATTACCAAAGGGGGGTACAGGGGGTACAACTCAATTTACGGATTTAGGGGGGTACAGTACCCCCCTTCAAAAATTTGCTGGGGTACAATGTACCCCTGTACCCCCCCGTTCCTGCGCCACTGCCCATCATAAATATGAGAAGTCGCAAATTATCCCATCCTACAAGTCATTTAGAAAATACAACCCTGTCCTTTACGGCCTGCAGTTGCCAAAAAGAAATAATTAATTCCAATTTCTGAAGTCGCATAAATGAAATCCAATGTCTGAAATGTCCAATCCGCCAATATATCACACAAATAACATATCGCAATCGCAAATGTTCCCATTGCACAAGTCAATCATAAGAAGAAAAAGAAAAGAGTCAGACGTGCGCCTGTGACATGAATCCATGATCTGAAATCCTCAGACTTGCGCCTGTGACATGAATCCATCATCCGCCATCATAGAAGCTCTGAAAACCATTTTGACGTTACGCAAGGAATTTTAATTTTTTTTAAAAAAACGTAAGTTTCGTAGCACGTAGATCTAAAAAAATAACTTCCGCGCTATTTACAAACACTGTTTGTTATGAGGAACTAAATATTTTCACGAAAATATTTGAAATGTGCCTGAAATCGAGGGTGTAGAAGGGGGTACCGGAGCCGGAGGTGTCCTTTCAAAATATAGCAACAATATTCCAGGGTATAGAGGATATATTTCACTCAGGTTATCACAGGAAGTTGTAATTTGATTTTATCCATAGATAGAACAATGTGATTTATTTATTTGTGCATGCTTTATATAAAATACATAAAAAATAGTACATCTTATAGGACAAATACAGTCTGTAACAAAATAACTGCACCACTTAACACAATGGAACGCAAACTGTGTTTTAGGTGATATGTAGACATTTATACCGCTCATATTTTACTTTAGATTAATCCTGGGCCTATGTCTGTTAATAATTAAAGCCGGGATATTGACCTTTTTTTTATTTTCAGTAAAATAATAATTACTACATGTTGATTTTGAACAAATTGACATTATTAATAAATCGCATTCCAAGCATATTTTTTGCTAGCAAAACTCAATGTATCTGCTCGGAATAACCCATTGAATATTAAGAATAACATGAAAATTATTACAACACAAATGGCACTCAGGACTTGGTATGCCACCCCTTAGCTGCCTTCAGTGCAGCCAACCTGTGCGGCATCCTGTAGACAAGTTGCTGACACAGGTCCACATCCAATTCATGGTACAGTCACGGACACTTCTGGGTTGTAATAATCACATTGACTTTCAATGAAATTGTTACAACCCAGAAGTGTCCGTGACTGTACCATGTGGCCACAATGGCTTCCATGAGCTCCCTCCTGGACTTGAAGGACTTTCCCTGCAGCCGACGGGACATGAGCTGCCACAAATTCTCAATACAACACTCATTCACTGCACGGGCTCTGTGGCAGGGAGCATTGTCATCCTGGAAGATGAAATAATCTAAATTCTCAGTTGGTAACAACCTTTTTGATAAAATTGATATGTATTTTTCAGCATTAACTGTTCCAGTACAAATTTCCAGTCTGCCCACACCCCTCGATGTGAAACATCCCCACACCATTACACTTGCACTGAACTTTTATCACTCTTCAGTTCTTCACCGTTTCTCATCCAGAGGCGAACACCACTATCATTCCCAGTCAACATAAATTTCTTCTCGTCAGAAAAAAATACATGTTTTCATTCTTCAATACTTTTCGCAAAACTTCCTCCTATCAATGATGAGTTTTTGTGTGAGACGTGGCTTTTTCCTTGGCCTTTTCTTTGAAATTCCCGTTTTATTCAATGTCCTGGCTATGGTCATATGCGACACAGTGACACCAACATCAGCGAGAGTGGCTGCAATTTTTCTTGTGGTAGATGATCGACTTGTTTTGGGTTTTCTCCCACACTGGTTCCTCATGGACGAAGTATCATGAATTGCTTGCTTCCTAAGAACTCTCCCCAAGGTGCTGTGATGTACACCCACCTCTGCCGCAATTCGCCGATGTGAAAGAAACAGCTGATTTCAGGGCCATAATCTTGCCTTGTTTGCGTGGTGACGTGTCACTTACAGTCAGGCCGCGATAAGAAGCGGTGTGCAATCAGAACGCAGAACGGCAGAACGTGACCACATTCTGTCTCCTCGTTGGCTGCCATGTGGCTGGGGGTTTTCTGCGTTGCCACGTTCGCACAAACAGGCGGACAGGCTAATCAGCTGTTGGCAAGCTCGGGAAAAAATAAATTAATTAATTAAGCACGTACGTATCAGTATACTAATATATGTTATTTCCGTCGCAAAGTGATAAATTAACGAATCTAGAAGTTTGAACCTGAAGTTTCTTGTAGGTTAACGTCAACTTGCCGTGTGAATTTTACTTTCTGGCAAGCATGAAACATTTTCTCTTCCTGTTCTACGCAGCAACCGAAAACCTTTACTGAAAGAACCTCTGTTGTGTTTTTATTGTGGTACATTGCAAGCATCAGCTACCGGCATCTTTTTACTTGTGTTGAATCGTATGACAATTTATCACAATTACCTACAAAAGAAAATGCGTCTTGTGTTATGAACAACTGTGGCAAATCATTCTCCTTTGATTTCATGCCACCTCTCTTTGGCTTCTTTGTCACACTGCGGCGTTCGTCAGCAGCTATGCCCGCCTATTGTTTTTGTATACGAAACTCGCCCTATGTTTTGTAACGACATGGAATTTATCATTCTGTGACATTGTTGAAGCTTCAGAACGTTCAAATGAAATGTATTTCTTGCAAATTAGGGCGAATTACGTATAAACAAATTACGTACAACTTGGTTTCGTTAACACTTTTTAAAATTATATTTTGCGGAACCTACAAAAATTTACCTCTAAAACAGAATTTCACAGAACTGAGTTACTGTATTACGGAGAAGAATTTATCAAGAACAAATCAATTGTGTGTGAATTGATTGATTGATTGAGTTGGTGTTTTCAAGTCCACTTTATGCACACTACGGCGAAGCTTACCCTACCACTGTACCATCGGGGAGGCACATGTGGCTGTGTGAAGTGAGATAATTTGGGAAGTTACATGAAAATACATGCTCTGGCAATACAGAGTTCAATAAATTACAACGAAACGCTTGGCAATTGCTCGATTTCCTTAACATTAATGATACATTTAGTACATATGTAATTAATGCTTCGAGCTACCTGTATTTTAAAACATAAAAAAGCGAATGAAAGAACAGAAGTAGTAGTTAAAGAATGCCCGCTCACGCACAAAATTATTCAATACAGAAATCGTACTGAATATTAAAAAAAAACGCACTTCACTCAGCCAAAACCTATCCGCCCATTAACGTTGTTCCTTCAAATATGAACAGAGTCGGAATGAGAACAATGGAAGTGCCCAGTTGTTGACTGTTTAACCAGATGTTTAATCCTACACATGTTTCTGTGGGCTCGCGAAAATCCTGAAGTAGGTCAATCCGGCAACAGCGCGTCGCTACCAGAGCGGGTGGTTCCACGCCGGTTGCTAGCGCGTCCCGACTTTAGGATTTTCCCCATGCCTGGACACTGGTCACAGTTACTGTACTTTAGTAATTGAAGATTGTCCAGACTACCTCTCAGACACGGCTGGAACACACATTAGTAATCTAGCGATAAAGTGAAATCCATTACACGGATTTTCCACCCACTATTCACATGATTTCCACCAGTAAACACGGCTGCACGCCAGGAACAGGCGGCAGCCATTTGTACACAGACATCAGAGACACATGTTGGCAAAGAGTGGATTGAAATACAGCAGTGCAAAAATAACAAAAAAGAATCAAGATGCACCAGGGAACAATCTCAGGTGCAATTTGCCATTGTTTTGCACATTATTACAATGGCAATTTAAACATATTTCAATATTCCTCTCATATTTAGCGGTGGTGCAGTTATTTTGTTACAGACTGTATTTCATATTATTAGTAGTAATTTTTCACTCATGTAGTTACAAAAGAAAAATATGTAATTGCAGATGGGTGTCCACCATAATTCCTTTTCTGGTAAACATGGCAGAAAAAATGGCCATTCGCGTCGTAGAATTATAACAATAGGGGAGAGGGATAACCCCCTTAAAAATGAATAATTATGCCACTGTATCGCATTCTGAGGCTGTGTCCGAAAGGTACAAAGTACAGACTTGAAGTATAGTCTTGACTGAAGTGACGTTACCTAGTTCAGTTCGATAGCGCCAAGTACACAAGTATACGTGATTTCTGCACTCGTTGTTTATTTGTTTGAAATCATGGAGGTAGAAAACCAGCAACACATGTTAAATATACGTTATAGGCCAACAAGTTGTTGGTTGAAGTTCTTCTAATGTGTGGGAATGCATGTAACTATAAGAACATTTTAAAATGCTATGTGATTTCTATGGTTAAAAACAAGTGTTTAAAACGCGGGGAAAACAACGTGTCCTCAGTTTTATATACTGATCGTATTTGGCGCTGCAGTCAAAGTGAAATTTGACACTTCCAGTCCACGACTTCAAGACCGCACTGCAAGACCATTCTTGGAGAATGCTCGCTTCAAGTACGGTCTTGCAACTTTCGTACACGGCCTGAGAAAGCCAATCAAACTTCACATCTTTCAAGAACCATACTCACGTCCTGTATATTTACTGCAAGAGGTCTCTGGTAAATAATTGAAGAACGAATGTTCGCGTAAACAACTTGTATTATTCCAACGTTACACGCCGTTATGAAAGTTTCACAAACTTTCCTGCGCCTTTTAAGAACTTGTTGTCAACACTGAAGTAACCGAAACTAAAATCTCTCTGCTGCAACGATAAATATCCCAGCCAATGATAAGCCTTTATATAGCCTATTCTAAAACAGAACCGGATGTTGTTATACCTATTGATCGGACAATAACTTGGTAACTCTTCGTTCTGTTATTGCAAGAGTGGTCCAATGTTTGCTCAAGATATGAGAGTCATCCGTTAGACTATATTTCATCATTAAGAGACAACCCTTGTCCAGAATAGCCACTTTCTTTTTTATAGCACTCTTAGAAAGCATGCTAGAATGTCGTACTAGTGCAACAGTGACTATAAATTGTGCCTAAGCAAATATGAAAGGGGTCTTTCAGTATTTTCTGGCAAGTTTGCTTTTCAATTTAGCTTCAGGAAAAACACTTCATTAATGTACGTATTTCTTCATGAACAAAGTCAGTAAAACTCCTAAAGATTCCTGGCGAATTTTATTATACTGAACGAATAGTTATTGGTGGCTGAGATGACGTAAAAACTTTCCTTTACATTTTGCATGTAGCAGTTTACCAAACACAGTTTCCAAAACGTAATTGCTTAACTGTAGTCGTTAGAAAGAATTCATATATCTACATTAATTGACAGAATAGTCACTTTCAAGAACGTATTTAGGGGAAGGTCCAAGGGGGTCAGGATCCCCCGCAGGGTGCGAAATCATTCAAGACTGGTTGGAGGGGAGAAAGATCTTAATCTACAACCCCCCCTCCCCACAAACATACAAACATACATATAAATTATACGATATACATGTTTGTAATGTGGTTAAAAGTAAAAAAAATACTAAATTAAAAATACATTATTATTCATTACACAAACATCAATAAATTTGTTACTTTAAATATGTATATCAGATATTATAAAGTAGCAAACTACGTCCTTTACTAACTGTTTGAAGATGCTAACAAATTTATGAAATAGTTGAAGTTTATTATGTGTAAGATTTTATTAAGTTTTTGCTTTATGTTAATATAAATCAAATAGATTCCATAGTATTATTGTCTTGCATTCTTGTTTTACTTTTATTGTGCGTATTGATGTAAATTTGTTAATGATATCTTGAGAGAGAAAAAACATTGAACACTCACAACTACACTAATTTGTGTATGTTTTCGATATTATTCTTAGTACAGTATATTTGAAATTAAAAGTAATTGTTTATCTTTTGTTTGTTGTAACAAAAACTCTCTCCCCGAAAATTTTTGGTGGGGGACTTTTGAGGGCAAGATTGTTTGGGGGGGGGGAAATCCCCCCGTCACCCCAGGATTTCTCACCTAGACTTACCAATTACTAAAAATTAATATTAATGAAAATCGAGTGTTGTTTACTCCCTCCGAACTTACTGGTAGGCAAGGATTAGATTGGGATCATATGGCTTTTTATGACAGTACCAAAGAAGATTTATGCGTACTACTAAATGTATAATATATATATATATATATAAAATGTATAAAATATTAATCTGGAACTTTTCGTCAACTGGATGAAACATAATCTTTTGTTATTGAATAAATATTCAATTCTCTCATAACTTTCCTTGGCAGGTATTTGTTTTTGTACAAATTTCGGCGATATTAACTACATCCATGCTGTTATATCTCCATTCTTTAACAGTCTCTGTACTTATTCATATTATAATAGTACGATATCAATTAATTTACATATTAATATTATTTTAATTTAATTCTAATTCTAATTATTATAATTTAAACATTAATTTATTATTATTATTATTATTATTATTATTATTATTATTATTATTAAGATACTCGAGTCAGACCCCCACGAAATATACGTCTAGATACGTGCCTTATATCAATTAATATTAGTTCTTGCGTTTATGATTCGCAAAAAATACATAACTTCACATTTCTTGATTTTAAGTAGTGTCGATAAGAAAGTTCCTTAAGTTCAAACAGTATAGCCCTCATGAATTTCGAGCTTTGAAAATGCATTCTTTTTTATAAATGATTTGAACATTTAAATGGCCTGTATACTTGTAAGGAACATGCTTTTAATGCCTGCAAGCAAGAATTTGACTTACCTTGCGCTTGCATCTGATATTTTGAAATCGGGGAGGGGAGGTTCCAGGTTCGGATCCTGGGCCATGCATGAGTGTGTTATTGTTGTGGTAGCGTTATCTACTTAATCTAATCATTATTCATTGTCAATATCGCGATTAACTCAAGAAATAAAAATGCGACAAAAATTGAACAAAAATATAATTTCCCCTGGATGTCGACCAGGCTAAATAAATAGGCTTTTTTTCTTATCATCAGCCCCGAAAACTTGAAAACATCCCCACAACGATATCTCGAGATAATCAACATAATTCACCAGCATAAAACTTCAAGACGTATTTACGTGATACTTTTCTTTGCACCGGATATCCCCTAAAATTTCTTTCTTTATTTTAATACCATAATCAAGAGTAATGCTACAGTATAAATTGGAATATTACAGTACTTCTCACTGGCAAGTTCTTTCACCTGCTGTTGAACATGTTACCCTGCCCCCGTGTCAGGGCAACAGTGTTTTTTTCTTCTTATTGAAATATGTATTAATATGTTAATTAATTAGGTAATTACGTGTATAAACATATATATGTGATTAGTGTAAATCAATTTATTATGCATTTTTAGGTTCATATTATTCCATGTATAAATACCATGTAACTCTCTGTTCTTTCTTCGTGTTTCGAACGTTCAAAAGAAAGGCGGGCAGGTTAGCTGTTAAAGATTAAAAATTTTGAAAGAAGGGCGGTTGGCAACAGACGCCAACCAAACGTATATAAACTCCCAGATGAGAGTAGGGGAGGTCGGCTCTTGGAACTGAGACTTGGAAGGGAGAGGCTGTTCTTGCTTCGGTCAGCTGGGACCGGAGGACAGGTCTCCCGAAACGGATGCTGTAAGAGATTGGATTGCCGGGCAAGCTAGTGCCTTGGTGTCCAGTTTACAGGTAAAAAGGTAGTTTGTACTGGATGTTATTTTGAAGTAATTACGGTGCGCCGGGCAGCCTAGTGCCTTGTCACCGTGGAGGTTGAGAAATGTACACGTCGGGCGACCTAGCGCCTGTTAAGACGTTTCTTGGAGTAACGCGAGTCTACCTTGTGACAAGCGTACTTCAGATGTAATTCATGAAATGTAAAGCATCCAGGTACAAACAATAGAGATTCCAACATCAAAATTAGAGTTTTGGCCCGATAAATAATTAGAGAAATGAACGTTCGGATACGACTTGTATATACTTTAAATTTTACGTTAATTAAACTATAGAAATTATCCAAAATTTCCGTTTTTAATTTCACAAATGCTGGACAAGGTAATTTATCCCCCTGATCATAAAGGTTTCGCAAAGGTTATCCGTTGTCTCTTGTAGTTTATTATATAATTATGTTGACTTGTAGCAACCCACGTGCATTGTCGTACAAAGAAAGATACCCCTAGACAAATCTGAGCCGAGTACGAAGTGCACCGAACCTCGAGTGTGGAGGTAAAGTGTGGGGAGCCAGGCTAGTAACATATTTATTTGGGGGCTCTGTCCGCGATTGAACTTATTATTTGGGGGCCTGTCGCAGGATATTGAACGAGATTTTTGCTTTGTAAGTTAAGGAGAGAAACGGACGAGGATTGAACCGATGATCTTGCGAAACAGAAAAGGGGAAGTTACAAGAATGTCGCTTGGTAACTCGAGCAGATCCAGCCCGACCGCGTCAGAACTTTCTGTTGTTGAGGAACAGAGGTGCGTTCCAAGAGTGACAATGGAGGAAATTCGTTTGCCGCTTCCGACATTTGAGGGAAATGTAGGGAAGGAAGATGCTTTTTCGTATCTGGATAGGATTCAAGATTACGCGAGAACGCTGAAAATTGCTGAAGATGATCTTCTGAAGCAGTTTATTCCTCTTTCGTTGAGAAATGAAGCGAGGGAGTGTTTTTTGTTCACGGAACCATTCGGTGATTTTTCACAATTCAGGCATAAATTCTTGCAGGCTTTTCATGGATTGGATTATCAGAGAGAAGCAGAGTTATTTTTGTCGCAAAAGTTTCAACTTGCTAACGAGGGATTGGCGGAATACGTTCGCAAAGTTGACAGGCATTTTAGTAGGATAAGGAATTCGGCTTCTGCGCAGGAGAGAATTGACTTTGTGAAATCGCACTGCAATCCGGTATTTAGGGATTATTTGTACAATAAGACATTCACTTCTATGAGAGAAATGAGCGAATACGCCCTGGAATTACAAACGGAGTTTTTGGAAAGGCAGAGATTCAAATCTTTCGTTTCGGAAGATGAAATTCGCAGCTGGTCTTTGAGAAAGTCATTTAACCAGGAATGCGAAGAGGAGAGGGGGAGAAAGAAATCTGATATTTTCTTGGACCCTGTGAGCATTGGTTTTGGTTTTGACCGCCCGAAAGTCGAGCGCCTGAGGGCTGAACATGTGGTCTCACGCCCTCCACCCTCGCGGCTTGCGGTGAGGGATGAAAACAAACAGAACCTCTTTTCGAAGGAAGATTGCCAGAGAAATAAATTATGCTACACTTGTGGACAGAAAGGTTGCAGAGCTTCAAATCACCGTAGGGAAAACAAGATTAATGAACGTGGGAAGGAAGTAACAAAAAACTCGTAGAGTCGCCACGAATTTGTCAAGTTCGTGGCGTGGAAACTGCAAATTTTACACAGAAGGAAAATTTTTCACCTCACAATGTAAATGTAAAAGACGTAAGGGAACCTATCGTTTTATGCAACGTGGCTAACGTGGAAGTACACGCATGTATTGATACGGCGTCGTCCAATAACTTTGTGTCTTTGGAGGTCTTCGAGAAAATGAAGACAAATGGAGTAAAATAGAAGGGTTGTAAAGCCAAAGTAATACTTGCGGAAGGAAATGTGGAATCTTTGGGGAGCGCTTACGTGAATATTAAGTTTCACGGACACAAGGCTGGGGATCAGATATTTGTGTTATCTAATGCTAATCATGAAATGTTAATGGGAAGGACATTAATGGCTAAGCTGGGACTTATACCCATGATTCTTCGTAACGGGTGGGCAATTGAGCGTGATCTTTCGAAAATCATGCCTTTTGATTCGCCGCCGACACGTGACAGCGTTGATGCTGTTGGTTCTAGGGGACTGGTTTCGACCACGGATGGAGTCGAAGGGGTCCGAGAGAACGTTTCTGCTTGTGGAGCGGAGACACGTAGCAGCGATATCAAAGAGGAGGGGGTTGACGAAGAGAGAAGGGTTGCCATGCTGATGGAGGGTACCGATATCTCAGAGGAAAACAAGCCGAAATTGATTGCCATACTGAGAAAGCATATTGATGTTTTTCAAGATAAACCGGGATTAGCAAAGGATTACGAGGTTCGTTTGGATGTGAATAACGAGAAGCCGTTCCGAGCGAAACCTAGGCCACTTTCTGAGCAAAAGAGGAAATTAATGAATCAGGCGATTGAGCAGATGCTTGAAGACGGGATCATTGAAAGGGGTGACACAGATTACCTTTCACCGCCTATCCTTCATGTGAAGAGAGATAACACATGTAAAGTGATCATCGACAGCAAAGGCTTGAATAAGAGATTGGAGGCTAGACGTAGAGAAATACCTGATATTAGGTCGACAATATGTAAGCTTTCTGGGGGAACTATATTTACAGTTCTTGATATTCCGTTTGCATTTGCAAATATGCAGATTTCTGAAGATACAAGAAAATATGCAGGTTTCTTGACAGAAATGGGAACGTTTAGATACAAAAGGTTATTTTATGGCTGTCGTAGTGGACCTTTTCACCTTGCGGAACTGATGCAGAAGACGCTAGGAGAGCATTATCAAACTGATGCAATATGTTATTATGATGACGTAGTGATTGCAAACGCTACCGAGGAAGAACAACTGAGAGTGTTGGATTCTGTCCTGGGAAAGATGAAAGACAAAGGACTGACGATTAGTTATCGAAAGTCGCGTCTCTTCAGAAAGAAAATTGATTTTCTTGGGTTTACAATTTCAGAAAATACGATATCTTGTGCAGAAAGTAAGAGGAAACAAGCAGAGCAATTGCAGCGTCCGAGAAATATCAAACAAGTTAGGAGACTACTAGGTTTCTTAAATTTTCTGTCGGATTTCATAAAGGACCAAGCAAAAATATCCAAACCGATCACGGACTTGTTACAAGGAAATAGGAAATTTTCTTGGGGAAAAGAACAAGAAGAGGGTTTGCAGAAGTTGAAGGATGCAATTGTAAATAGTCCTGATCTCAAGATTCCTGACGTTTCGAAACCGTTTCACTTGTTTGTAGACTGCTCTGACATAGCGCTTGGCTATATCGTCGCTCAGGAGGACGATAAAACCAGAAAATTGCAGACTGTTGCTTTTGGGAGTAAGAAGCTGTCTGACACTCAGCGTTCTTATTCTGTCACAGCGAAAGAGTTATTTGCGTTGACCATGGGTCTGGAGAAATTTGAATATTACTTTCTGCAAGCACCGGAAGTGATAGCTTACACTGACCATTCTGCGCTCGTGGATATCTTGAAATCTTCTCATATTCCGAGCCACATAAACAGAATGATAAACAGGGTGACCAGGTTTCCAGTTACAGTAAAATACATTGCCGGTAGAAATAACACAGCGGTTGACTACTTGTCGAGGATCGAAGCGGGATTCTCTGAGAGGGAGAATTATATTGGATCTTCGGATGCAGAAGAGAATTATTCGATAGAGGACATCAAGCCTGAAGATATTTCAGATTAGAGATGCCTGATGGGACGATAAAGGAACACCATGATATTCCTAAAGTCGAAGGCAAAGTGTGTCAGAAATTCGACCGGAAGCAGAAAAGGAAAACGGAAGCGATGTTTACAGATGCAGCTGGCAACACTGTAAACGTAGGACAGACGGACGGACAGAAAGAAACTTCGCCGCCCGTAGATCTTAACGATAAAGATATATGGAAAAGAGGACAACAGAGCGATCCTTATTTGTCGAAATTAATTGGATGTTTAAATGGAGAAGAAGTTGAAATAAAGGATGCTCGAGAGAAGAGAAAATTTGACTTTTATCTGCAACATTCCTGTCTCGACGATGATGGACTGCTTTACCGTTTCGTTGACAAAAACACTGGACTATATCCACCGTTTAGCTCCACATTGAAGCTGTGGGTACCAGAGAAGTTAAAGAATGAAGTACTTAAATCTTCGCATGATGATTTATTATCTGCGCACTTAGGACATGGAAAGACATTGTTTAAGGTCCTAGAGAATTATACTTGGGACGGAGTAGTCAAAGATGTCAGTAACTATTGCAAAAGTTGTATCACTTGTCTTCAGTATAATCCTGACAACAGCAGAAAGATGGGATTTATGAACTCGAGGAAAACTACTGCGCCTGGATACAAAGTGTTTCTGGACATTTTTGGACCACTGCCTACAAGTACGAAGGGGAGATACAAGTACTGTTTAGTCATTCAAGATGAGTTCTCAAGGCACATTAGTTTGACACCACTTAGAACTACAACGGCGAGGACGATCTCGCAAGCATTTTTGAAGTACTGTTTTCAATCAGGATTCCCGAAATACGTTGTCAGTGACAACCAGAGTGTATTTCGAAGCAAACTGTATTCACAAACGTTGCGTTCTGTGAATTGCAAGCCTGTCTATATTACCCCATATAGACCGAAGGGAAACAAATCAGAAGCAGCTATTAAGATAATCAAGCAAGCACTTGGGAAGTTTTGCCGAGAACACTCGTCGTGGGCTGAAAACTTGGACGCGATTAGTTTTGCCATTAATAATGCAACGAATTCGATGACTGGATTGAAGCCGTCATTCTTGTTCTTTGGACGTGATTTGCACAGGCCACATGACACTCGGAAAATGGAGCTTCAGAGGGAAGATGGAACCGGGGAAGACGTCACGGCGGAGAGACAGATGGATTACGTCATACAGTTAAGGGAAAGAATAGGCGCGGCTTTCGAATTTGCAAGAGAAAAAGAAGAAAAGACGAGGCAAAAGGCGTCAAGGGCCTACAATAAGGGCAGAAGAAGGGTTAATCTTCGTGTCGGAGATCAAGTACTGCTTCAAGAGCATAGAATTTCGTCTGCTTTTAATAAGCAAACTGCGTGCTTTTTCCCGAAATTCAAAGGGATCTACAGAATTCAGAAATTCACTAACCCAAATAATGTTGTTTTGGAAAAGGAAGGTGAGGGGAAGAGAGTTCTGGCTAACGTTGACCAGCTGAAGGTCATTCCGAGAAGAAATTTGAGAAGTGTGAGGGAAAGCACTCGTCCCTAAATTCTACCCTGAGAATCCATTTCAAGGGGAGGGGTTAGAAGGGCTGTGAAAAATGATGAAAAAGAAGTCGACTTCGAGTTTTTACAGTAGTTAATTAAGTTCCTGATTTATTGTCGCTACACATTAGTGTTCTGGTAAATTTATTTCAATTGAATGTAAGATATAAATTTCGGACTGTTGGATTTTATGTTATGTAAACCTTTTACCGATAAAAGGAGATGAATATTCTCGTCGCTAAGAGAATGCTGAAGGATGGCAGTTCGATAACCGGAAAAGGAAGGGAAAGTTTCCTTATAGATGAAAAATGGAAAAGCCATATTTAAGTCGGGTCGTGTGATCGAACGATAGAACTTTTTGAAAGCATTTGAAGCTGAAATTCGACAGGAGTCGAACCGAGTACCGCGGATGTCCCAGACACAAGGACTAGGAGACTAAGGGGCCGGTGGATCTTCGGATGGACCGAGGAGAAGAGGCTGAGTTGACCCTAGAGCGGGAGTCGGACATGTTCGTTGGAAGGTGGAGGAGCTGTCTTCACCGGGGAGCAGTCCTGATGACCAGATGACCCAGATGTCCAGGAGATTCCAGGATTCCCGGAGGAAGAAACCGTGTGGAAATAGGATATTTAGTGCAGTGAAATCGAGACTCTTCTTTTCAGAGAGACGGTTCTGATGTGTAGTGAAAAATAACATTTTCAGTGAACTTTTCCTTTTTCAGATGCAGTGCTTAACTTTCTCAGTGACTTTAAGACAATTCACATAGACTGAAATTTTAAATTTCAGATTGAATTGTAACGCTGGGGAGGGGGAATCTGTTACCCTGCCCCCGTGTCAGGGCAACAGTGTTTTTTTCTTCTTATTGAAATATGTATTAATATGTTAATTAATTAGGTAATTACGTGTATAAACATATATATGTGATTAGTGTAAATCAATTTATTATGCATTTTTAGGTTCATATTATTCCATGTATAAATACCATGTAACTCTCTGTTCTTTCTTCGTGTTTCGAACGTTCAAAAGAAAGGCGGGCAGATTAGCTGTTAAAGATTAAAAATTTTGAAAGAAGGGCGGTTGGCAACAGACGCCAACCAAACGTATATAAACTCCCAGATGAGAGTAGGGGAGGTCGGCTGTTGGAACTGAGACTTGGAAGGGAGAGGCTGTTTTTGCTTCGGTCAGCTGGGACCGGAGGACAGGTCTCCCGAAACGGATGCTGTAAGAGATTGTATTGCCGGGCAAGCTAGTGCCTTGGTGTCCAGTTTACAGGTAAAAAGGTAGTTTGTACTGGATGTTATTTTGAAGTAATTACGGTGCGCCGGGCAGCCTAGTGCCTTGTCACCGTGGAGGTTGAGAAATGTACACGTCGGGCGACCTAGCGCCTGTTAAGACGTTTCTTGGAGTAACGCGAGTCTACCTTGTGACAAGCGTACTTCAGATGTAATTCATGAAATGTAAAGCATCCAGGTACAAACAATAGAGATTCCAACATCAAAATTAGAGTTTTGGCCCGATAAATAATTAGAGAAATGAACGTTCGGATACGACTTGTATATACTTTAAATTTTACGTTAATTAAACTATAGAAATTATCCAAAATTTCCGTTTTTAATTTCACAAATGCTGGACAAGGTAATTTATCCCCCTGATCATAAAGGTTTCGCAAAGGTTATCCGTTGTCTCTTGTAGTTTATTATATAATTATGTTGACTTGTAGCAACCCACGTGCATTGTCGTACAAAGAAAGATACCCCTAGACAAATCTGAGCCGAGTACGAAGTGCACCGAACCTCGAGTGTGGAGGTAAAGTGTTGGGAGCCAGGCTAGTAACAAACAAGGGACCATTTAATTACAAGGTGATATCTGTAGGGCGCCCAAAGGGAATTTCAAAGGTTACTTGACCGCCCTACAAGGAAATTTTACGGCTTACATTTCCCAAGAAATATCTGGCGCCTGGTCCCACAGCCATTATAATCCTCTTTGCGGTTATGTGTTGTCCTTACGTGTGCCGAATGCCCCTTTTACAGCTTCAGCTTTTAGCAAAGATTTGGAGATTTTAAGAAAGTTTTATGGGTTTTTAGTCTTGGTAGGGAGTTCATCTCCGATCGCCTATGTATGAACGTATGTATGTATGTATGTATGTGTACACACACGCACGCACGCGCTCACTCACATACACACACACACCCACCCCCACACACACACCCACACACACCCACACCCACACCCACACCCACACACACACATATATATATATATAATATGTGTAGGAAAAAAATTGATTGGTGGATTTATGAACTTGCCCTCCCACTCCGAAATAAGTTCCGACGTCCGTGCGCCATTTTGGAAGCATCAAACGCATTACTTTAATCTGCTACCGTAGTTTTTATTTATATTTCTGTACCAGCAATGTGGCCGCGGTGGCTCAGTCGGTAACGCGTCTGACTACCATGCTAAAGGTCCCGGGTTCGGTCCCCGGCCGGTTCAAATCCGGGAACTTTTCTAACGATGGAAGCGGCTCCGGCGCCCACCCAGCGTCGAATAACATGGGTACCTGGGGGAAACCCTGGGGGGTAAAGGCGGTCAGGGGCGTGATGCTGATCACATCACCTCCACTCACGACCGGATCAAGAAAGTGTAGGGCGTTACCCCCACACCCCCTATACGCCTTCATGGCGTGGTGCTAAGCACAGGGGAACACTTTACCTTTTTTTTTACCTTTTTACCAGCAATGTACTCAACTCAAAACCTACTCACGAATTTACAGTGAAACTGCTAATACATAACATTTTCAGAATACGCACATAAATGACCACCTAATATTAATTTTTAAACATATATTTACAAACGTTGCTGCATTTATTACCGTTCCTGGAATAATTAACTGTCATTATGGTAATGCAAAACATGCAGCAAACTTTCGCAATTTACAACAGCTGATCGAGACTTCGCCATGGTAAAATGATTACACTACACGAATTTTAAATTATAACACAAACATATTTTAATCATTTTACCATTTCATCTTCATTTATCCTCATCGTTGTGATTAGCCGAAAGAGGCAAGAAATTAAGTTTACAAACTAAAAAAAAATACCATGGTAAATAAAAAAATCTACTAAACGCACTTCTATCTTCTACTGTTACCCGTTCCCATGGTAACAATACAAACTTCAGGGTGTCCTTTATCGCACATCGTGAGAACAACTTCGTGTTCTGATGTCAGACGAGGAATGAGTACGTTGTTAGGTTATGTCTCTTCGGTTTGGTTCACTTAGCATGCATACACAGCAAATGTACATATATAGAACTAAACATAACAAGCAAAACCTAACAACATAGGCATTTAGCGTAACAATGAAAAAGTATGCCTCAATGACGTAAGAACGAAAGGTTGCTCTCGCCTTGTGCGATAAGAGATACCACAAACTTCACCCTCGTGTGCGCCATTTGTAAAGACTTCGTTCTTTGTATAATCTGTGCATTAAACTATTGAATCTATTGAATGAACAATGATAAAGATTGACTCGAGTAAGCTTGTTCGGTAGTATTTCTTCAAGTTGTAGCTTTGTTAATGCAAGATGAATATGCATACTAGCGTTAAGTACGACGATCCCGGCAGCGAGGGCGATGAAAATTTGTCTGCTGACTACAACACTGAGGAAGAAATTGGCTTTTCGTTTCACATGGAGAAATGTATAGAAGATCCAGATTGTACTCTAATTTTGGTAAGATAACAAATAATAATAATAAAAGAAACTGGTGTAACTACGGTAAGATCGAGGAACAACAAATTATATCGCTCGCGTATTTAATGTTCAGCCAACGTGGTCCTTGCCTAATATTTCCACCGGGCCCAAGTTCCTTTTATATAATTGCGATTTCATCATGCGACGTATGCAATTTTTACGTGGTTCGATTTCGATTAACGTGTGTTAACATATACTGCGGAGTTTTAGCAATTACTTACTGCGTGTTTCCTTGACACTGGTCTTTCACTAGCAGATACTTCTGGGGCAAATCTTAATTTTCAAAATTAAATGCAATGCTGTGACTTTATCATGTCTTGTGCGTGAGCAATCTAGACTTTTCGTGTGGATAAAAATGCAAATATTACACTTAATTAAGTTAGAAGGTATTTTGGTGCCGTCGAGCCACTGTACCCCCTCGAGAATTACGTCTGTTTTTATTTTAATCGACAGATTTCAATGTTTTACATAATATAAAAGTGGTCCCAGCATTAGGAAACCTCAAATAACTGAGATATTTCATCGCAAAGTATGACCTGTGTAAGCACAAGGAACTCCTATTCCGGATTACTATCGCTCATTTTTCCTGTAAAAAATGGTAACAGTTCGTTATATCGGAGACACATTAAAATCGGATATTTTGTGTTTCTCATGGTTCGTACTTACGAATTGTGTATTGCGGAACATAGTTCAAGGTGCCATTATGCACGGTAGCTGACGGATAGCCCCACGAACCATTTCCATAAGGTTAGGTTAGGTTAGGCAAGCATAGTAAAAAAAGGAGTTTGAAACACTGACAGTGGGTTACATCATCAAATGTGCGGAGCATGCAGTTCACGTAGCAAAAGCAATGGCAATTGTGCGTCGGTGAGTTATTTCTCTTGAAAAATACATGATTTCCCAGCCAAATAGATTCCACGATGAAAGAAAATACCTCGATGAACGTTAGAAACCTTAGAAAAACTCATTTCCATAAGTAGTTGCTTGTGTAAAAATGAAGAAATGTATCTCCGATATACTGAACTGTTACCTAAAAAATTCCCAAACAGCAGAAAAACTAACACTCCTTGCGTATCCTGACATTACTACGACCCCAAATTTTAACTGTTTGCCTAACCTAAACTTACCGTGCATGGTTTGTGGGGCTATCTATGAATGGTTTGTGGGGATATCCGTGAATGGTTTGTGGGGCTACCCGTACATGACGTCAGTGCCAAATTTTACTGCAGATTCGTGATTACAAGGCCTAAATTATTGTCTATGAGAAAAATGAAAGAAATTGGCCACACTCTGCTTGGTGCCGTATTTTTAACTTCATCCACACATTCCTGTGATATCGTCCACTGCATTTGACACATTTATTTTTTTCAGTCACTAAACCATCCTCCTGCAACTCACAGATATACACCTCGGCTCCCGGCCGAAGAACGCCACGATACTGAAAATGTTGATACACCCCCCAATATGCATTTTCAATGAATAGCACTTACCTCACTAAAAACTCACACCCACCTTCAAACCAGGTTTGCCAACCTTCAATCTCAGATATTTCCAATACGGCTCAAAGTTACAAAACACAAATAACGTAACATGTTCTTTCATATCACATGCAGATAGTAAATAGTCCCATCAAAAAACTCTCATTACTCCACTATAATACATCTCCTAAAGCTAAAAACAACACAAATTGTTCATATAGAACGTAATCTTCATAAGTGACACAAAAATCACCACCTTATGGGGAGGGGGGTACGGAGCCTCGATGGTACCGGTATTTTAAATTTGTTCGTTGATCTTAACTTTTTGATTTACTCTTGTTTTCTATTGTGTCCCACCGGTGACACCAATGAACAATTAATTTCTCCTATATCTGTTACATTTCCCCGTCAACTCTACTAGAATATTCAAAAGTCAATTACCTTCTGTTTTTGTCTTAAATAATTTATTTGGCCCAAGTTCCTTTTGTGTTATTGTGATTTCATCATGCTGCGAATGCAGTTTTAACATGGTTTGATTTTGATTTACTTCTGTTAACACATACTGTGGAGTTTTAGCAATTACTTAAGATTTTGTTCAATTTATGCTTTCGTAGTTAGGTTACTCAGGCCAGGTTTGATTCTCTTAGCATTAAAGTAAAAGTCCCTAAATGCATTCTACTAAGGTTCCAATTTACTTCTACATTAATTCCCACTAGTCTACGATACTTACAGTCGCTTGTCAACAGAAAATACATTGTTCATGGGAAGCGTGCACGCTTGAGTAAGGTCATTTTATAGTTTTGTGAAATATCTTGCATGGTCTATGAAGATTTTGTTGTTTATGAATGTTTTGAGTTGATTTTAGCTCTCGGAAATGTGTTATTGTGAAGTAGGGATGTGACGAAGCTGAAAATTTGCCGATGTACTCACCGATAATTTTTGGAACCGATACCGATGCCGATATTTAACCGATTCCGATACATAAGATTATTAAACAGAAATGGGATGTTATTTTCAGCATGACAAAAATAAATTTGCTATGTACATTTCTATTGCATACCATATGTATATACATATATATTCTCAAGAGATGCGAATGTACATTTGCATCTACAAAATGTTATGTGAACCTTTAAGAAGAACATGGATTCTCAAGAGATTAAACATTAGTACACAAGCAGTTCTTTGAAATTCAAAACAAATTCCTGTTCTGCCAGATTCAACTTCAGAAACACGAGATTTGGAAGCACTTCAGGAAGTAACCTACTTCTTTTCTTATCTGAAATCTGTTCAGCAACACTGAACACTCAATCACTGAATACTGGTGCACCAGGTATGCCCAAGTATTTTCTCAGGACTTGCTTCATGTTTGAATATTCATTTTTGAATTTCCAATACAATAGCAGATCCTGGTTCAGCAATGTACTGTGTTATTTCCGATTTATAGTTAGGTTGATCCTCTGAATGAGTTTGCATTAATTTTATTACAAAAACTCTACAATAATGACGAATCATAAACTAATTTTCAATAAATCTTACAAAATTAAAATATAAAACTTATTAGAAGGTAAAAACTCTAGTATAATCTGTACCAGTTTAAATATCGGATTTTTGCCGATTCCGATACCGATGTGTCAATTTCGGCTGATTTTCATACATCTGTAATCGGCTTCGGCACATCCCTATTGTGAAGTAAAGTATGTGTGTTACCATAGCATGTTACTTTACTGTGGAGCAGAACAGCCCGAAGGCTTCGCACAAGTGAATATAGCACCCAAAATGACTTTCCACAACAACAGCTATAATTTTAAATTCCATAATCGGTAAAACACGTTCTGTTGCCCAGCCAGCACCACCAGCATGATGCTGGTTCGGCAACAGAACGTGTTTTACCAATTGTATAGGACCCCAGTTTTAAGAGGTCTCACGGGAAATGGAGAACTTTTTTTTAAAACTGGATTTTTAACCGGTGCTTTTTAGACAGGAATGTTGGCAGTGATTATTTTAAGTGTTTCTTAACCCAACCTCTAACCTAATCCTTTTTAACACTTTGTGACATGTTAGTGCCTAGAGAAAATAAGAACCTGAAAAAGGGGGAAGTTGTACCCCGAAATGTTGTTTTCAAAACCTCATACTCACTCACGTAAGTAAGTCCAATTTTATACTAATTTAGTATTGATTATATTATATAGTGAGTAACACTCACTACATGCAAATATGTTAACAGAAAGCAGCGAAAGTACTCCAAAGTTGCAAGTTTTAACTTACGTGGGCCATTCTTTGGGATCAAATATCTCTGTTAGTTGTGCTTTCCTAATGCAGGAACCACTTTTACATTATGTAAAACATTGAAATCTGTTGATAAAAAAAAATAAAATTGGCGTAATTCTCGAGGGGGTACAGTGGGTAAACGGCTTCATTGTTTTTTCAACATAAATAACTTTTTTCGAAATCAAAACGGTGGTCATTACTTTAAGGAAGGTTCAAATTTTGTGTGACAATGATTGACAAAATTCTACAATAATTAGTCTTCCTGCTAGGAGAATTTGAAAATATTCAAAACAATCGGAACTGTTACCCGTCTGTCCCACCATGACACAAAATTGTTAACTGGGAAAGTATTTTAAGGGTAGTTATGTTTAATTAAGAGAGTTAAGTTTCATATTTCATTGCACGGAAACTTTAAGAAAAATCTTGCTTAACTATTAGTAGAATAGTTAGCTTACTTTAATATCAAAAATGTAATCTGCATCCTCCACCCGTGAAAATGGAATGCCCCTTCTACATAATTCTTTACTTGCCAACAGCCATTCATTTACTATCGTCTTGGTTACGAATGAATGCTTTCGTGGTTAGATTAGGTGGATCAGTTTTAGCATTAAAATAATGTCCCTAAATGCTTTCTAAAGAAAAGCTCTAAATAACTTCTACATTCATTCCCACTAGTCTACAATACTTACTGTCGCTTCTTTCAATGGAGAATGCTTTGTCCATGGGGAGGTGCATGCTTGTGTAAGGTAATTTTAAATGTTTTTTTTTTTTCAAAGTAAATAACTTTTTTTGGAATCCAAATAGTGCTCATTCTTTAAGGAAGGTTTAAATTTTGTGTGGCGATGAATGCCACAGTTCTATGAATTAGTCTTTCTGCTAGGAGAATTTGAGAAAATCATAAGACGGTGATAAGACCTTCACACCATTATGCAAAGATGCATTATATGTAGGGAACAGGTAACGTCATCACAAAATAAACTACATAAGCTATAAGGCAGCATTCATGTTCACTAAAAGGATTTGGATAAAAGTTAATTTGTAAAATGGGTACTTTAGTATTATACGGACTACCTCATTTCAGACTGTCTGTTTTCTGAGGTTAGGTTAGGTAAGGAAACGAAAAAGGCATTCAGTAACCTAACCTAACCTCAGAAGACAAGACTGTCTGAAATTAGGTAGTCCGTATAATACTAAAGTACTGTAAGATGTGCCATACTGCATACCATGGGTGCCCTCCCCAAATTATGTCATGCTTCGCACCAAATCATGACCTTTGATCCCTCAAACCATGTTATTATCCCCATAAAGTATTTAATTACGCCATCGTGTCTACTGAAAGTTAACTTTTTAACACTATAATTTATCTTCCCCTCCTCTCTAAGCAGGGATGTCTACCACCCCAAGACCGTGGATGCATTACCCCCTCAAACTCATTCATTATAATTCTCTCAAAATAGTTTGGATGAATATGTAATACTTGATGTTTATTTTAATACAGTAAATGCCATATTGTAATGTAGTTTGTAATGTGCAATCTGCAATGTAGTGTAGTGTCCATATATTTTTTTAATTGTTCACTTTTCAAAATAATGGAAAGCTAACACATTGATTGGTTAAATGTAGTAAGTGTAATTATATAAATTTGGATTTAAACAGTGTTTGTGAATAGCGAATTAAGATTTATAAAACCCACAGTTTGATTATTTAACACAAATTGCTCACAACTTAAGAGAAAATTTAACCTGGACAAACCAAATAACATGCTGCAGCCATGTGACCACTTCAATTATTGTTTCACGAGATGTTACGGAACACTAGCTAGAAATTCCTAAGCTCAGGGCAAGAATATAATACAGTTCCTCCTTCAAAGAACTCACCCTCCTACTTGGGGGAATGCATACAGGGAATCAGTAGTACAAATAGAACTACATCTTCCAAATAATGCACCTACAGTGTAGTGTAAGCAGTGTACCAACACTAAGCATTATATTTTGAGAAGTGATGCTATTTGTCAATATCTCATAATGCAGCTACAGTTTAAAACTTCACATTCACCTCAGTAAAATGCCAAACACACATTTAACAACACATAGTGAGCTAAGCGAGCAAGAAAGAAAATTGTTACATCTATTTCTTTGCAGGCTTTCAAGAATATTGATTTAATGGGGTGACAGTACTTTCTTAGGATCCCTTGATATTTACTCTTTCCAGCTTCTCTTTTTGCATATTCGGTGCCAAAATCATGTGGATACCATATCACTAAATGTAGTCCCCAAAATACAATATTCGAACTCTCCCCCCACTACAGAAATCCCTTGACAATCTGAAAATTAACACTTTATCAAGAGCTTCATATCTCCCCCATTAAATTTAATACGCAATCCTCCCACCAAAATTTCCATACCAATTTTAGACTTATGAAGATTGGACATTGCCTCATCCAAAACAAATTATTCTGAGTACCCCCACCAGAATTTCTGCAACAGTCAAAGACAAAGTAATACACAAGAATTGGATACCTCCTTGAATTTAATGCTCAACCCCCCTAACTAAAATACCTGCCATAATCTAAGACTTTTGCCTTGTAATGAAGGGTCCTGGGTTTGATACCTGGTGGTATAGTTTGGATCCCACTATCGGTCCAGTCCCGATTATCCTTACTGTGCATAAAGTGGGCTTTAAACATCAACTCAAAATCAAGAGCTGGATATTGTCCACCCCAGTCTGGTATTCAATCCCTCCAGAATTAATGTGTCAATTTAAGGCCTAATATGTAAGGGTTGGATATCCCCCCCCCCTTTGCGATAATACATGCTGCCAGTTACAATTCTCTTGGAAGTCAATAAATTGCTATTTGTACAGCAGCAATGGCCAATTGATAACGTAGTTCAACTTTTGTAAAATGCTACGTTATTCATGTGAAATTTCCATCATAATCCCTCCCCCCTCCAAAGTTGGGTGGATGCCATGTGCATCCACAAACCCGCCTGTGGGCACCCCTACCTATAAATACTTTTGTTTCTTCATTTAATGGGATAAACTTGGTGCATATAAGGTGTATTTTTTTAAATTTTTTTTTACTTTTTGAAAAATATGTACATGTTTAATTTTGTACAATTTGAAGGGAAAAAATTCCCTCCCAAAAATCTTGATGGCACAGTCTATCCCCTACGCCCTGTGGGTACCTCTGCTGCATGTTCTAAAGTGTTCGACTTTTGATCTACCCATCCAAGTTCCCAGGATGAGAGTCCCTCTAGGCATGGGTGGCTCGAGTTCCGATTATTTAATTCCAAATAAATCATGAGTTTTTGTCTGCTTTGTCCACAGATAGGCTAATCAGGACTGGACCTACAGTTTAAAGTGGGATCTGAACCACTATGTGCCTCCACCAGGCATTAAATCCTGGACCCTCTTGATTGCAAGGTGTTGACGTTATCACTTTGCATAAGATATTTATTTATTTATTACATCATGTTTTTCTTGTGGGAGTTAAAGAATACTTAATAACATTCAAGAATGAAAATCTAACCTTCATACTCAGTGCACATAACAACTAAACACTTGTGTGAACATGCAAACATGCACTTGTGTTTATGTATTCCTGACAATAATTTGAAAGTTCGGATATTATTTTGAGTAATGAGTTTCAGTGTTTTTCTGCAATTTAACATGTTCAGGTAATTAAACATTTTGAAATCATAATTTCTCATAAATAATACTTAGTGAAACTTTAAGTGTACTAATTAGCTTGTCCAAGCTTCGAACTTCCTCCCACTATCACTTCCGGTTTTCTACACAACTTCGTAATACTCTATGAAACCTATGGATAATCATTAAACATTCTGAACCGCTACATATAGGTATTCTTTGTGAGTCTCCCTTCATCAATTTCAGTATCATATGATCAGTTACCCCCATCATTACAATCTGCCAAAAGTGACTGAAGAGCAATGTTAAATAGGTAAAGATACAAATAATGGGGGTTTCACTCAGGGCGGAACCCTGTATTTCGGTCATAACTCGGACACTAATAAAGATATTGCAACGAAATTTGGAGTGGACTTACCTGTAACACCATTTTACTTATTCAGGGCCTCTCCGATGGTGCAGTGGTAGCATCGTCGCCTTGTAATCAAGTGGTCACAGGTTCGATACTCTGTGGAGGCACATAGTGGTTCGGATCCCACTTAAAATGTAGGTCCAGTCCTGATTAGCCTTACTGTGTATAAAGTGGACTTAAAACACCAACTCAATCAATCAATTTTTCTTATTCGATAAATATTCAATTATTCATCTATTTGACATTAACATCATTGCCAGGGCAGTTGTTCTTATGTAAGTTATGTGCATTGCCTAACCGTACGGCGATTGCAGAACTTACCATTGGAAATTTGCTATTAAAGTCCACTCTTCGCTGTATAGTTAGACAGCAATCTTTTCTCATGTTATCCACAGTCAAACTCTGCAATTTTGTCTGTGAGGATCATCTTATATGCTGAAAATAATCTTCCACCAAAAACATAGTCAGTGGTTCAAACTTCAATGCTGAAATGTTAGTTTGCAAGGCGTGAATGCCACAAAGCACCGAAGTGATGCGAAAGTGAGCAAGACCACACAGATCAGACCACTTTGGATTGTACAGGCAACAGTGGCACCAGACATTTTGCTTTGTTTAGAGTTTCGATAAAACACCAAGGACTTGGAGGAAGGGAAATCAACAGGGAGTATATTTCAAACACGTTCATTATTGAAATTTTTCATCACCATATAAAGCAAATGCCTCTATGTGATATAAAAATCCTGTAAAACCTTTAAAAATATATAGAAACCTAAAAAAAGCCTTGATTTAGGTGCATAAACCTAAAATAGGTTCTAACAAGCAAAATAGTTTTTTTAGGCACTATAAAACTTCATCAGTTGTTGTGTTTTTTGACGAAATGCTGACATAAATAGGTTGAAAACCTAACATCTGAGGTCTAGTGATGAGAAATGTTTTCATTCTCAGGTGGGTCATTTTTAGGGCTTTTTGTTAAAAGAATTAATGTTTGAATGTGTTGATATCTGTCTGTTATGACATCCCTTCAAGCTTTTCCTATGATTCTTTGTGTGCGAGCAGCCATCTGTTTACTGTCCTGCTCCCACACAATGCATCATAAGAAAGATATGATATACCAACACAATAAAAACATGGGGATGCAGTTCAATGTCTGAATGATGGATATTCAATGACAAACATCTAATTGTTGTTCATCTAGTCTATATGTAAATGTTTTTAATGCTTATTTATTCATAAACCTGGATGGACACTTTCTTTCTTTTTTTCTTTTAGTTGCATTGTTTTTCATTTTTTACATCCCAATTTTATCATTTCCTGGAAATAATTAAGTTTCATTGCCGTGAGATGTTTTGGTAATAACCAAGTTGTTATCTTTTCAGCCAGCAATTTCTGAGGGTAATGTGGCACAGTTAGCTATGGATCTGCTGATAGAAACAATGAAGCCAAAAAAAGTTGGATACATATTTCATCCTGCCATCAGAGAAGTTGTTGGAGATTGTCCCTACAGTTCTGAAGATCCTGAACCTCATCCTGTGTCCAGTGCTGAAGGTAAACATAATAGTAAATATGAAGATGATGATCAAAAATATTTACATTTAGGGATGTGACCAATGTAAAATTTACCAATACCAGTAACCAATATTCAACTGCTCTGATATAAAATTACAGATGTTCCATAAAGGTAAATGGTATATTCACTGCTTTTTTTTATTGCAAATACATAGAGGGGTAACTCCAATAAGTTTAGCCAAAAAGGATGTTTATCGTCATTTGTGTACAAAATCAGAGATAAACCAAGACAGCAATATTCCTATTTGTTTGATACTGATACGGTACAAATTGATCCTTCCGATCCCTAATTTCAATTAAGTGATGTTTCGTTAATTTTTCTCTGATAAAGCTCTGCTTTAACTTAATGGACTAACTAAGCATTAGAAACTGCCAATTGTTAGAGGCACATATTTTTGGTAAATAAAAAAGCAAAATTTTGATACAAAAACCAAGTTCATTTCGGTTCAAAAGCAGTAAATAAAATAAAATTTTGCTGTTATAGAGGTGAAAAAGCAGTATATAAAATCACATTTTGGTTTTAACAATGTGAATATAATCCCAAATTTCATTTAAAAACTGCACTTACTACACAAAATAAACATATTCCTTATAATAGCACATTTAAGTTGTTACGAAAATATTAAGTTTTTTACTGTATAAAGGGATCCATTTTTGCTTCTCAAATATTTACAGCAGAATTAATCAATTTTCCTTGAGTTGCATACCTCTCAGGATAATTCTGACTTCAGAAAGTGGCACGTTAGTAAATAAACTCTAACTTTCGTGTTTTTAAAAGTCTCTTTCGCATTTTGCAGTCCATTTCACATTATTTCGTGACAAAACAGGGTGGAAAAATGCACCTCACCCCTTTCAGAAACAAAAAAAATTAACATTACGACGTGTTATTTCACATTTTGTGTTTTTGTCAAAAACGAAATATGCATGCCTCTACCAATTGTTGTATGTGTCTCTCTGTGTTCTACTTAATTAATTCAATATTCAGTAGAAAGTCAGTCTAAATATAAAGTAAAAACATATGAAAATACACATCACTTCATGAACAACTGCCCATAAGCCCATGTACTTGAATGGTTGTAGTATATCAAATTGTATAAGAAATACAGGGAGTCCATAAAGTCCTGCAAAAAACTAATACTCTATAACTTTTTAGCTGTTGCGTTTAACAATACACATTTTTTGGGTGAAAAGGGTGGAAGTTAAAGTTTTGTTCTGGCCACACTGCTCAGTGATGCTTGCACTGGTAATCACGTGATCATGTGACTTAAGATGGCGTTCATCCAGGAAAAGGCACAGTGTGTTCTGTGGTTTGCAGAGTTAAAATCTTGTGTTTCAGTGCAGAGAAAGTTCCAGACAACATATGGGAAAACACCCCCCGCAAATTCAAGTATCAAGAGATGGTATAAAAAGTTCAAGGCAACGGGAAGTGTGTCAGATTTGCCACGCAGTGGAAGGCAAGGATCAAGTGACGATGTGATTCAGTCAGTGCAGGACAGCGTGCATCGCAGTCCAATGAAATCGCTGAAACGAAGATCACTGGAACTGGGAATACCGAAGTCAACATTACACAAGATCGTACGCAAGAAGGTGAAGGCTCGGCCGTACAAGTTCGGCAGTTTCTTAACAAACAATTTCAAGGTAGATGGATTGGCCGAAGAGGGCCCACACCTTGGCCTGCAAAATCACCAGACTTGACACCTTGCGATTATTGGTTGTGGGAACATGTAAAAACCGAGGTGTATTCACAGAAACCAGCTAATCTGGATGACCTAAAAGAAAAAATAAGAGATGTAATTCTGAATATCTCAGGAGAGCAGCGTCAGCACGCAATTCTCGGTTTCACAAAAAGACTGCAACAGTGTTTGGACGTGAATGGTGCACAATTGGAGGTTTGGCGATGAACCTAACAAGCAGGAAATAAACTTTGAACCTTGCTGTAAGTACACACAAAATATTTTGTTAATAAACTTTAATAGTTTTCAAGTTATAGAGTTTTAGTTTTTTGCAGGACTTTATGGACTCCCTGTAGTAGGTAAGTTTTCCATTACTATTTTCTTTCAGTCTGTTTCACAATATGATGATCATGAATTGAAAGAAAATTGTCAATGAGCAGAGGAAAGCATCTGCTTTGAATCAACAGAATCCCATTCCTTAAAACAATGCATAATAGTAGAGTTATAAAAGAGTTTGAAAATAATCAAGGATAATTTGCCTACTACATCATTATATTTATTATATTTGTCATTGGCTGTACCACTGGATCAAGGACATATTTATTGGGGGTCCAGGGGATCCGGACCCCCCCCCCCCCAAATATTTATCTAGTACTAAAATTAAATAATCAAAAATTAATTCATTTAGCTGTTGTTATGTGAATTTCTCTCAACTTGTTGTAAGACAAGGATTATATTGGGATCATATGGCTTTGAAGGACAGGAAGTACGTATTTAGGAGGGTCCAGGGATGCGGACTTACCAAGTACAAATTAAGTAATGAAAATATTAGCATTTGTTGCATAATCGATTGTTATTAATTTATTTCCCCTGAACTTTTTAGAAGGCAAGGATTATATTGGGATCATACGGCTTTGAATCACATTACAAAGAAGATTTATGTACACTACTACTCAAAATAATATGTATAAAATTTTAATCAGAGACTTACTTTTGTCTAACTACATGTAACATCATTTTTCTTATTCGATAAATATTAAATTATTCATCTATTTGACATTAATATCATTGCCAGGGCACTTGTTCTTATGTAAGTTATTCCGATCATAACTATAGGTAAGCTATGTAATGAATATGCACTGTTATATCTCTATTCTTGTATAGTCTTTTTACCTAATTGTGTGATAATAATATAATTTTAATTTATGTATTGTAATTAGTATTAATTTGATTTAATATAATTATTTTAATTTAAACATTATTATTATTATTTTATTATCACTACTACTATTATTATTATCTCTGAGACACTTGGTTCGACCCCCCCCCCCACAAAACATATTTGTAGATACGTGCCTGCACTGGGTTAATTTGACTTTAACCTTTGGATGCCCAGGCTGTTTTCCCCAGTATATGTGCTAACGCCCAGCATGTGCTTTTAGTGGGAAATTTAAATTCCCACAATGCTTCAATTAAGAATTAATATCTCTGAAACTACGAATGATAGAGTTGCAAATACAGGGTGTCTACTGACCTGGGAAACATGGAATTAGCCTTGAATCTACTTTTGTACCTGGATAACCTGGAAAAAGCCTGGAATTTAACCAGAAACCTGGATTTTTCTCAAAAGTACCATTTTTCACTACATATGTCCACTTCACTTAGGGACTTATGTTTTGTGAGTACGTAGATGGCAACCACGGGGATAACTGAGCAGAGTCTGTCACTGTCTCCACTTGAATTTTGGGGGGAATGCTGCGATCCAAGGGATTTATTCGTTAATTTTGAGAAAGTCTGTGAAAGCTTGGTCCTGGGTATGACCAAATATGTATGAGTATGAGTAAATTTTGTAAAAATAAAGTAACTGGCCATTCCCTATCCAAGAAGAATATGCAGTAGCATGTAATTATATAAATTAACATATGCTTAGAATTTAAATTAATAATTTTTAGAACTTTTGTAGTAAGAACAAAATGTAAAAAATTTCCTACTACCAAGGGATATGAATTACACGGCAGTTAAAGGTGAGAACTCTGCTTCCGTTTGTTAGTTACTGCAAATTTTTCTCAACTGGTCTTTTGGTAGGGGTTATCAACATTAAAAACTTTTCTTTGTTTAAAAAAATATAGACCTGGAAAAAACCTGGAATTTAAAAACAGACATTTAGTAGACACCCTGAAATAACACCTTGTTTTGTTTGGTATGGAGCAGGCTGTAAGCTTATAGCAGAAAAATGATTTTTATCTTTATCCAGTAGAAGAGGAAGAAAATTAAAAAGAATTTATTTGTTTCATGAAATTTTGTATTTGGCTGTCCCCCAATTAGGCTACACCAAGATTAGAGGACTGAAAACTGTTCCTGCTTGTTGTCTGCTGTGTGTGGCACTCTCGTTGCAAAAAATATCCACTTGGTGTTGATAGTTATGGAGAGAAAAAAAAACATTTTACTTGTGCTAAGGCCAGGGTATTTTCAGCGGGAATTTGAAACCCTGTAATTCTTAAACAAGAATTAATATCTCTGAAACTACGAATATACTACTGTAGTTTTTTTTTTTTTTTTTTTTTTTTTTTTCAATCAACGCTATGGCACTTTTAGTGCTTTTAAGCCAGTGTGTGGGGTAATGTGTGATGTCATAGTACTTGCAAAGAATTCAGCTAGATTTAATTGTGGGCCTTTTTTTCAGTCTACCATGACTCCAAACACCATCTGTTCATGTTCCAGTTTAGAGCACCAATGATAAGGGTAAGGAGGACTTACTTAACTTCTTTTGATTAGTTGCAATGTAGTGTAGAATATTGAGCACATGATTCATGTATCGTATAATGTAAGGGGTTGGCGACGGACCGTATATCCTTGTAAATTCCAATTTTTTTTTCCAATCTGCAAATTTCTATGTTTTAAGATGCCTTAAAGTCATTTTATCATGTGGAAACTATATATATATAAGAGAGATACTTAGCCCTGAAATGTGACCCACGTCACTTCCAATTTCTTGCATCTTGAACCACTTTCACCACTTATTTGAAAGCTATTTTCAACATGTACAGGAATAAAGAAACATGGGGGATATCAAAGGATAATGCTTTGCTACTATCAACATTAAAAGTAACCCTCCTAACAAAAATGATAAATCATCACTTTCACAGTTTGTTTTGAAGCAAATTTCGTTACCCACTCACAAAAAACAACCACATGAAAAATTTTAAAAAAATAACGTAAAATTGCTATCACTATTTAACCTTACACTCTTAGCCTCTCCTTACCTAACAACAATGTTCAAAATAAATTGTGCAGTTTCCATCATAGAACAATGTGACGACATCTTTGCTAGCACACTTCCCACTAACAACCTTCACCTGTATGATAAGTGCGCAACTGGCATGTAACACTAGCTGGTGGTCTCACTTTTCACTCAGATGATAAACACCATAAAGCCAGCCCCCATGGTGGAGTGGTTAGCACATCAGACTATGACGCTAGGGGTCCAGGGTTCCAATCCCGGCCTGGGCATGTATGTTTGTGAGTGTCCATTAATCAATTTCATCATGTCATCACTCATCCCCATCTTCGTCAAAAGTGCCACAAGAAGCAAAGTAAAATAAAGCAAATCAATCAATCAATCAATCATAAACACCCATCATATTCTGATGTCACTGCAGAAGTTCTTTGTTGTTAGGTTTAGTTCTCTTAGCATAAATACACTACAATTTTTTGGGGCTTGTATTATTTATTCTAAGAGAATGAAATGTAACGAGCCTGACGTAACAATGAAGGCATTCTGCAGTGACGTCAGGACATGAAGGTGCTGTCTTACATGTGATGAGTGAGACCCAAACTTGCCACTGACATCAAATCATGCCACGTAAAATTGCTGATTATTGCTTATAATGCATCTCCGCATGCTAAAAATAATGACAAACATTCATGTGAATCACAATCTTCTCAACACTTCAATTTTCTCGTGGGTATTTGGAGGGTCGCCATCACTAAACTAATTTGATATTCAATAATGTGATTTCTGCTTATAATAATGCTGATTTCATGCCACCGTACATATCAATCACTGTCACATCTATCAGTACTTTTAGGCATGATAACTGTCGATTAAAAGGTAGGAAAGTCTTTAGAGCCTGTAACAGTAGCACGGTCTCTGTGGGCTGCTACCATCTGTTTGTAACAAGGTGTGTTATGGTCTCTATACTGTAATAGAATATTTTGTAAGAGAGGTAGTATTTTCTCCTTGTAACTACTCAGTGAATAGTTTAGTCTTCAAAAATGGAAGCAGCAACCAAAACCATTCACTACAATGGATTCTTAGAGAGCTGTAAAAATTAGGTCTGTAGAAAAAGTTCAGATTCGTAAACACATACACATCCTAACTGCACAATTGTGTGCAACGGAACTGGCCAAAACATTGGACATTGTCTAGTGTCCTGCTTTAGCGACATCTGTAAGACATATGAAATACACATACAATTCCAATCATTCACACAGACCTGCCACACACACTACTTTGGATTGAAATAAATATAAGTGGGGGCTGAAATAATTGTATGCAAAGTCGATAGAATCTCCTTTCAAAACTTGCCTGTTTATTGTAATATTTGACACATAAATCTGGGTCCATATAACCAGTGCAAATTAATGGGGAGGGGGATTCTGGGGATTTCCCTCCCATAAGACATTTTATCCCCAGCAAAAGAATATTATTTTTATCCCTGCCAGGGATGTTTTTATCTCCCTCAAATGAAATTGAATTGAAAGCATACAGTATACCATTAACTAACACATACAACTGAAAAATTATTCGTATCTATTAATTCTCAAGTCATCAAAAATTTCTATGCTGAAAAGTATGGAACCTTATGGAATAATGGAGAATTATTCTGCAACTGACCAATCTCATCGAATATGTATTCAAGTGTTCGCAAGAAACTTGTGTACCTGGCAATGGAAATTTAGACAATTTTTTGGTGTTACAAGTTTGATAGCTCATTTTGTGTATGAGTTTGGGTTTCGTTAGAATGTAAATACTCTGTTTCTAATTTACATCATAACTGACCTAGGTTAGAACCAATATTCAAGGTACTTAGAACTGCAGGGCAATAGATTAGTTTACTGACTGGTAACATATATACAAATTTGCACACCCAAAAAACCTAAGTTGCAAAATGAAATCGCAAATATGATACTGAGTGGGCCAACAGAAGGGGGGAGGGACTTGCCCACCTGAGATGTCTGAAAAAAATTCATGTAATTCGAATGGAAAAATTAGACATATTTTATGACAAAGAATATTGCATTCTTTATTTACAGGCTGTCAGTTACAGTAATTAACTGCCATGTCCAAAATAATAACAAGAGACATTAGAATCATGTTGACTGCTGTAACTAGGGGTGTGCAGGATGGAAAAAATTTAGTCGGGATTTGATTGGGAAGGAAATATTAATAATTCTGAAGTTCGGGACAGAAAAAAAAATCTCAATTTCCCGATCAGGTCAAAATATTTGGTTTAAATATCAAATTGTACACACTTTCATCTTTGTTGTTGTTTTTTCCCTTCTGGAATAAAAACTGTTAATTTTAAAAAAATTCAGACACACAGTGCAGAAAACAATCAAGAATAAGCCTCTTTTAAATAAGATCCTTTCAAATTTCTCGGCTGTTTGGGATTACGAAAATTCAGGATATGTCCTCGATAATTCACACCCAGTCATTTTCAATTATTACAGTAGGTGTACCCTTCGGCATGTAAAAACATGGATCAGAAAAACCATGAAGGGCAGTATATTAAGTGATATCTGTTTGATATTTGTGCTTTGTGAAAAAGTACAAATTGACAAAGAACTGTTCATCAACAAAGTGATAGATATTTATAGAAAGAATGTAAGGCAAGTCCAGTTTCTATCTAGATAACAGACTGTCTGAACTTGTATACACAGGGTGGAGACAGACCTGGAAAACCGGGAAAAGTCAAGGAATTTGAGGTGTCAAAAAAAGTCAGGGAATTTCGTCTTCATTTTTTTTTTTAAATATCGTTATGGAACTCTGCACGGGAACAGGATATCTCGTTCGTAAGTTTTGGCCTTAACTTTTAGGACCCTTTTATGCGCAACACAACCACGGCGCCAGAAACCATTGATGGCAGGAGGAGAGAAAGAGAGAGAGAGAGACAATTTCTCTCACCCGGGCTTCACGGCGGGAATTTTAAATTCGAACACTTTTTGGAGGAAAATTGTTATAACTCGGGCACTATGGGAGAAATCTACTTAGGATAACTTTTGTTTTGCAGCTAAAACATCAGCGCATGCAACTGTGTACAATTCAGAACACCGAACCGAGGAAGGGGGGGGGGGCACATCCCTCGAATTTCAATGGAAAAAACATAAAAAGCTTTAGTTTGCACCCTCTTCTCCCGCTATTTTGGGGAGATGGCGCGAACTTTAGTATTATTTTCAAAGAATGGACATTTCGCAAGAAAATGAAACATATTTCATGTTCTTGGGTGCCATACAAGTTGAATAATTAGCCAAAATGTGATCTTTTTTTTTTTTTTTACGAAAAACTGGCAATTTGCAATTTTGGAGGAAAATTGTTATAACTCGGGCACTATGGAAGCAATCTACTTTGGATAAGTTTTGTTGTGCAGCTAGAACATCAGAGCATGCAACCGTGTACAATTCAGAACGCCGAACCGAGGAAGGGGAGTTTGGGGGCGCAACCCCCGAATTTCAATGGAATAAACATAAAAATTTGGAGTTTGCCCCCTCTTCTCCCACTATTTTGGCGAGAAGGCGCGACCTTTAGTATTATTTTCAAAGAATGGACATTTTTCAAGAGAATGAAACATGTTTCATGTTCTTTGGTGCCATAGAAGTTGAATACTAAGCCAAAATGTGATTTATTTTCTTTTTTTTTTACGAAAAATAGGCAATTTGCATTTTTGGAGGAAAATTGTTATAACTCTGGCACTATGGGAGCAATCTACTTCGGATAAGTTTTGTTTTGCAGCTAGAACATCGGAGCATGCAACCGTGTACAATTCAGAACACCGAACCGAAGAAGGGGTTTGGGGGGCACGATCCCCGAATTTCAATGAAGGTGCAATCCTTAGTATTCTCTTCACAGAATGGACGTTTCCAAAGAGAGTGAAACATGTTTCATGTTTTTGGGTGCCATACAAGTTGAATAATAAGCCAAAATGTGAAACTGTTTTTTACTAAAAATAGGTAATTTGCATTTTTGGAGGAAAATTGTTATAACTCGGGCACTATGGAAGCAATCTACTTCGGATAAGTTTTGTTTTGCAGCTAAACCATCAGAGCATGCAACCGTGTACAATTCAGAATGTCGATCCGAGGAAGGGTGGTTTGGGGGCGCGACCACCGAATTTCAATGAAGATAAAACATAAAAATCTGGAGTTTGCCCCCCCCCCCCTTCTCCAGCTATTTTAGGGAGAAGCTGCAATCCTTAGTATTCTCTTCACAGAATGGACGTTTTCAAAGAGATTGAAACATGTTTCATGTTCCTGGGTGCAATACAAGTTGAATAATGAGCCAAAATGTGAAACTCTGTTCGGATATCTTGCGGAGATGGGTGAGGGGGGGGGGGTTAAGTTGGTAATCAATATGAATTTCCCAGGCTTGCTCCAGACCTGTGTCAGAGTTTCCACCCAAACATAAGAGTATGAAGGTCCAAAAAGCACATTCATTTCGTAATCAGCACCATGATACCATATGGTATCATCGGGCCAGTACGACCTTACTCTGATGATACTATATCATCGGGGGAGTAAAGGTTAAGCCTCTAAATATTACATGGAAAATACATATTGAATTATATTTTTTTCTTGTCCGTATGGGAGTAGTAAGGGGACTTGTCAACGGATGTCGTAGTAAGGCATTTTGTTGGGTAAACTGAAGGAACATGGAAACAAATAGGTTACATTGATACATACGATTTTTGTCGAATATTGCCACCTGACACATTATCTCACTACAACATGCGACAGAAATTGCATGGACTGCAACATCCAACAAAAATCGCATGCATAAACAAGAAGAGCTTTAGACTGCAAATATTACTCTTCTGGCTCACTTCACCTTATTTAATGTAGCAGTGCTTACGAAGGTCTTCTTTCATCATCCTGGCGTATTACTGGTTTCGCACAAGTTAACATACATTTACAATGACATTGCACTATTCTTGGATATCAAGAAGAATCCAACCAAACGGGATATATTTTGAATACTATCACGAAAAAGTGAAACACAAATCTGCATTCGTGAATGTTATAAAAATTGACAAGTGCAACACTAGTATTGCAATGAAATTAAAACAACTCTCTGTCCTGTCTGTTTAAACTCATGAGAGATGGTCATTAATCTCTCACTGAGTAAGGTTAATGTCCAATATTATGAAATAAAATACTAATAATAAATATGTAAATACTTTAATATCATATTTACTCGAATCATTCAATCATAAAGGCAAATCACTTTCTTCAAGAATTGACTTTTCTCTGCCAGCCCTGCTAAATTTTCACTTTCCATCTACTGATTTATACAAGGGGTGGCCAGAAAGTAATTTCCAATTAGTAGAGACATTGATTTTTCGCAAACGCCAAAACCGTGAAAAATGGTAATTGCTGCGAAGTTATGTTTACGAATGTGCAGTGATGTCTGGACACATTTTTTTGCCCGTTCTAAATAATGCGAATTGTTGACGTTTTTAGCGATTTTTTTAAAGAAATGTCCTACAACAACGAAAAATTCCATGAAATCCAACATTTTTGTCCTTTCTAGGCCATGTTTGTGTACATAGAACATGCAAGTTTTCCAACATTTTACTCAAGGGTAAACTATAGAGTTATACGTACATGGAATAATTCCGAATAATTTCAACTTCTATCAAAACCATTTGCATCACAGAGCAAAGTGGCAGGGTTCTAACAGGAGATCGAGTGCGTATCTACCGTCACATGGGAGTCACATCTTCGTATTTGTCGCACAAGATATGTTTTGAATTACCAAGCTAAGTGTGCACCATCTGCATTTGTCGAGCGAGTAATATTGGAGCTCAGTCGTTAGGGCGTCTGACTACTATGCGAGAGACCCAGGGTTGATCCCCTGCAGGGGAGAACCGGGATGTTTTCCACCTATTCAAACTGCTCCGGCACCCACCCAGCATCATATGAAGCTTGTACCTTGAGGAAACTTTGAGGGATAAAGGTAGCCAGGAGCGTGGTGCTGATCACATCACCCCCACCTTCAGCCGTGATCAAGAAAGTGTGGGGCCCTAACTCCACACCCCTATACACCTTCATGAAAAAGTGCAGTGGAGCACTTTACTTTTAATTCCTCAAAAATCTGTTCCAACATTTCAAACTGTCACGAAAATATGTAGACCATGTGACCTACAATTTAAAAGCACAATGGAGTATTATGTTTCGGTATATTTGGCAGGTAAATGTTCTAAAACAAAAACGCGAATTTTGGGAAATGTAAAACTAACAAGTCAAAAACAAGATAATGCCAATTTTTGGTGCCATAATATATCGGTATCTGTCACGTGAGATTAATTGATTTAATTTTTTGGGTGCGTCGCCACTTAAGGTCCTTATGCACCCTTCAGTATATACGGGGAAAATTCCATTACCTAAAATCCTTACCATAAAATTAAAAAAGGGGTATGGAAAATAACTTTCCCACAATAATTTTCAAGATATCAAACACGAAGAGGTGTAAGCCATGTGACTTACAATTTGAAACAGTAGTTTAAAAACACCATGAAGGCATAATTTTAGATATTTGCCAGAAAATGCGCTAAAATGAAAATATGAAATTTTGGAAAAATAACAACATATAGTAAAAATATAAAAAATAAGAAAATACACCAATTTGAAAAAAAATAACAAAATATCAAGGTCCTACCAATTAGGCATAAATAAAACAAGAATATCAGTTGCAATTTATTGCATTAGTAACAATTGAGTCGTAACCTAATTTTCGGCATAATCACCACCGTTGTTCTGACATTTGTCGTAGCATGGCACTAAATTTTGTATGTCCATGGCATATGTGTCTGACAGCAAAGACTGGAACTATTTCTATCACAGTGTAGCTGTCAAATCCTTATCCTGCCAGAAACCTCATCAGTTAAACAAAGATATGAAAGTCTGTACATTCAAGGCCAGGGCTGTACAGGGAGTGGTCCAAGATCTCTCACCTGAAGTGATGCACTCAGCTGTATGGTCTTGTGCACATTCGATTGGCCTTCCATGAATTGTCTGCACCATCGTCTGACCATACTATCACTCACAACGTCCGGTCTGCACATGATCATGAAGCTACATGCCACTTCTTCCTGCCAGCATGTGTGTGTGTCGCTCTCCGACTACTAGTGCTGCGTATAGGCACCATTAGAGCTTTTCAGGATGCCCCTCGTATATGAACTTTCAGAAGCTTTTATTATTAGTGTGTAACTGTTTTAATGTGTGGTTAGCTAAATCAGGTACCTATACAGTGCAATTCTATAAATTCGTTGCGTTAAATTTCTAATACCTACATACCCTTTTCGTCAACATTAATGGTATAACTGCATGTTGTCAGTTTCACAGTACTTCACTTGGATATACTGTACTGAAGCAGAAATCCTATTGATGAAAGAGTTAAGTTGTTTGCTTTACAGAGAAGAGACAAGTAGCTTTATGCATTGAAAAATGAGTCCGCACTCATGGTTCTTGCATGCAAAGGGTTCCAAACCTCATTGGAAATATCAACATATAATACCGAGAAAGTATAAAGAGACTGATAAATTACAAATTGTATTTCTTAATCATTCACTCTTCACTCTTATCTCATTTAGTCGTAACTTTAATATTAATCAAGTTTTTTATTTTAAACTTACTGCTTATGACAAAATTCCGTAATCCTTCCCTAGCTTGTGAATTGTAATAATTTTCCAAATTCACTATTTTGCAGTTTGAATTCAAATCATAGAGAATAGAGAAATTAAGTCAATTTCATAGAAGATAATATTGGTACTTAACAAAACCATACGTGGATCTGTATGAGTTTATTATTTCCATTTGCAAAAACATCGATTTAGTTTAGTTTGTAATTGTCAGGGAAAATGTAAATTTTGTCCTGGAAAACCTGGAAAAGTCAGGGAATTTCATTTCTGCTTGTTTGTAGCCACCCTGATACAGTGCCAAAGTATTTTAAATTCAATTTCTATTTTATGATTTCCAAAGTAGTAGTAGTATTAATAAGGTAGCTATAATTATTTTATAATAAGAATAACAAAACAACAACAACAATAGATGTTTCTATGACTGAAGAGCAAGATATGAAATCTTACTATTCCCCCCTCCCCCGAGGAAAAAACCTGCAGGAGACCTTAGAGTGGGCATCCCCACCAAAGCAAAAAGTTTAATTCCCACAGTGCATATAACTACAAAGTCGGAACGGAGATAAAGTATGTTTCACTTCAATAAATATACTGCTTATATTATTCTCTCAGTCTGATTTAATGCACAATAGATTATATGGCATAAATTATATCACGTACATTTTAGGATTCTATTTTCCACAATAACCAACTGTCTCTAAAAATTTTGCTGCCCACGAATTCCTAATTTTATTTTAATCTTTTGCCCTAACGTTTAATATATACTATATACAAAAAGGAGACTTGGCCTACTCACCAAAAATAAGATCTCTCCACACACAAATTACGTACATGTGAAATATGCATAACAATTGAACACTTCACTATACTTACATTCTTCAATCAAATCACCAGTGTCTTTCGTCATCTTCTAGCACATAGTCACTATTAACCCAGGTATTAAACAAAACGATGATGCTGTAATGAAGCTACAATTAACCTGTTTTATTCCTGTAGTATTTCAAACTGAAGTTTTAAATAATGAAAGAATTTGAAAATCTAAACTGTGCAACAAAAATGTTGTTGACAGTTTCCATTTAATGCCATTCCAAAAAAGCTACTTAACAAGACCATGGTATCTGCCAGTTCGAGTGGCAACGTCCTATCAACTTTATCACGTGCATATTGGTAAGGTGGATTCATGCAGGCAATGGAGAGTTTTGGAGGGGAGGTAACACTGGTGTATATATACAAGGAGGTTATTTCAGTCGTTTACCATCACAGCGTCAGCCGCCGAGCGGCCCCTTCATGCAACAGGTCCCGGCAAATTGACTTACAGGAAGTCCGTAACAAAAACCGCTTGTTTTGTAATGTTTCCACTTTTCACAATTACAATTACAATTGAAATAAGTACGTACCTTGTCGCAAGGATGCTGCAAAAGGTGTCCTCCCAAATACAAATATTTCTGGCACCTTATTTCTGACATCTAATCTTAGATTAGACATCGCTACTTTATCCTCAGTTGACAGAAAGGGAAGACAGCATCCCGGCGCATAAAGCAAACCGAAAGCATAAAATGATATTTAAAAGTAATAATAATGATGATCACTAACCTCCTGTGTTATAAGAGATGTTGAAAATGGCCTCCTTCAACAGCAATACAACACGTTTCTTAGGTTCAAGAGATCCTGTCTCTCGTAATTGCCTGACCACTTTTCTGCAAGAATTCGTTTTACGTAATTATCGTACATAAAAACTCTTTGTTCAAGACTATATTTGTTTAGTGGCATAACTAATGAATGAATAACAATTAACACACAATAAAGCACTAGCACTGAATAACACAGTATAAAAAACACGCGTACTGATAAACTCAAACAGAAGTGATCATGAGGGTACGGTACACTCACTACGTCTGGTAGCCAACAGTGTTGCTAACCATTTCTCGGCAATGTCCCTACGCCAAGTAAAGTGACTAAAAAAACACCACCTCATGAGCGTGCAAAACAGAAGATAAAATATACACATTTACTTACCAAATCTTTCTGCTCGGTGCTTCCACAATTAATGAAGGAGCGAATTTACAATACAGGACCCCTCCCCGTTTTTTGTAATATTTCGCATACTCACTAATTGAGGCCTCCTAATCACGAATTTGAAGTTAAAATTTGGGGGTCACGTGTAAAAATTGCAAAATAAGTGAAATTGAGTGCTCATTATTTACTGGAAGATTTTGTGTTTCCAATACTTAAAAAAACGAAATATACATTCCTGATATTACTACGACCCCAAATTTTAACTATGTTCGCCTATCCTAACCTTACCTGAATGGTTCGTGGGGCTATCTGTCAATGGTTGTGGGGCTACCCGGCATGGTTTTTTGACCCCAAATTTTTACTATGTTTGCCTTGCCTAACCTAACTTAACCAAACCTTACCGAGAATGGTCAGTGAGGCTATCCGTGAATGGTTTTGCGCTAATTGTGATTACGAACCGATAAAAAAATCTTATTTTCGTAGCACTTTAACGGCAAATGTTCATCATCGAAGACGCCAATTTCGTATCCTACAATTTTACGATCGATGCACTGTTGCCAAACTTACCTATAATCAAATCAGTCCACACTCCACATGTTCTTCTACATCGTGATTGTTGCTGTCACATGTAAGCACCTTCTTTGGGCAATATACCGAAATCCATAAGTTTATTAATTAGCCCACGGCCATCCTCCTGCACACTCCATCTAAAAATCTGTACAACATTAACAACTTTTTTACTGTTCTCTTCCGCCATTCATACACGATCCATACTCTCCAAGTATGAAATCAACAGTGTGGCAACGTTGTAGACAGCGTAACTAATTGTGAACATCGTCATTTGTTCATATCAACAAATATGGCTACCATACTTGTATACTGAGAATCATTGCGAGAATTGAAAAGCTTATTTTACAACTTCTACACGTTAATGAACAATTTTTTCACCTCATCCCAACATGTTAACTTGAGATAAATCATTACGACTAATTATTTCGTGAGTATAAGACTTAGCATAGAAATTACAGAAGGGTCCGGTATTGTAAATTCTTGCCTTAATGAATAATAGGGGTGTGCGGGACAAAATCTTTTGGGTCAGGATGGGAATTTTTTTAAATGTTCGAAATTTCCCGAAGCTCTGGAAATCTCAAATTCTACACGTCATTTTCACTTTAAGTGATTGTTTTTGCATTTCTAGAATAAAAACTTAGATAAGTTCCAGAAACTTGCAATACAGAAAATGTCGAGAATTAATTACTTTAAAGTGACAATTCGGTATTTCCAGACTGCTTGGGATCCCGAAAAGACGAAAAAAAGTTTTCCCGATCCCGGTCCTGACTTTTCGGGATCCCGCACATCCCTAATGAACAACATTGAGTCGTTTACTGTTGATTATGTTATTTGAATTCCTACATTCTGCTGCTGTGAAGAGATAGATGTTGGTTGGTGATGCTGTATTTCCTGCAGTCTTTAACAATTCTGGTCCCATTTTATTTCTCTTTTTTTGTTTTTGTATCACTTAACATTGAAAATATTCTTTCCGTTTCCATGTTAGAATGTGGCAATGTTAGCACTATTTTCGCAAGAGTGGAAATGTTTTAAAAAAAGAACTTGCCTTGAAAGTTCTTGGTAACCGATAACATGTTCCAAAATTCTGATGGAGATTTGTTAGTTAGTTTTTTTTCTCCTCCTCACTAAAGTATCCAGATAAACTAATCCATTCATTCCAAACCGAGCACGAAGAAAGTGCAACTGACTGGTGAGTAAGCTTTGCAACTTTGCACAATAAAATGTTATTTTCCAAGATTGAAAAAAGTTCCTATGTTTTCACTTATTTGGTAAAATCTGTCCCTACACGGGTGAAATATAGTGAAAAGTCCCTATGCATAGGGACATGTCCCTACGGTTGGCATCACTGCCGACAGGTGTCATGTTCATTCAGTATGAAGCACCCTCTCACGGCTGACAACTCCCCTGACCCCCAATAAGCTGCCGGTGCTCTTGCGAAAACTGAGGATAAAGTAGTGATGTCTAATCTAAGATTAGATGTCATAAATAAGGTGCCAGAAATATTTTTATTTGGGAGCACACCTTTTGCAGCATCCTTGCGACAAGGTACGTGCTTATTTCAATTGTAATTGTAACTAATTGTGAAAAGTGGAAACATTACAAAACAAATGTTTCTGTTATGGACTTCCTGTAAGTCAATTTGCCAGGACCTGTTGCATGAAGGGGCCGCTTGGCAGCCGACGCTGTGACGGTAAACGACTGAAATAACCTCCCTGTATATACACTCACACACTAATCCAGGACAGAGCAAGACAGACTGATTCACGGTTTCCTGTGATGGAACATTGCGTACTTCAGTGAATGAAAAAGCACATGCTCAAGTTGGTTCTCGATTTGATAGCCATCTAGCAGGAAGCCAGTTTGCACACACAAACATAAATCTGCAACAATTTCTGGAAGACACACTGGTGATGCAATTCTCACTCACTTGCACACCTTACTAGCGAATGGCTGTGGTGGATGGATAATAAATTAATGTTTAATTCTAGTCACCAGAAGTCATAATTTCAATGTGTGCTTTCTGAATTGACAGGTCAAAGATAAAGCTTAAAACATTAGGAGGTTGAAGAGCTTTGGGATGACAAGGAATGAACATGATAGGACAGAGAAAGAAACAAGAGCAAGTTTTGTTCATGTGACAATAGTGTCTTAACCTCTAAATGTTGGCTGAGATATGTATGCTTCAACACTTCTTATTTATCCATCCTGAAAAAATTAAAAGTCCCGATTTTGGTAAATTTGTCAACATGACACTTCAGAGCAACAGAAAATATCCAACTTTGAAGTAGGTACTCCTAATTAATGAAAATGCTGTTGTGAAAAATTTTCACTCTGCCACATTCCATGAAGTTAGAACTATATAGCAGTAATACAGAATGAGATGAAAATTGTAAATAGAATTAAGAATGATGGAGAAAATGTATGATTAATCCTCCTCAAATTGAAAACTGAAATTTATTTGTGGTTTGAAACCCAGAACTGATTTTCATCCACTTGGACAGAATTGCTATTATATTTGAATATAGAGAGGTAAGTTTCTCAGAAGTTTAGGTGAAACACCTTTAAAATTACTAGACAATTCTGCAAATTTTTTTTCCACAATCTATGGCGAAAATTAATTTGGAACAATTGCAGGTGTTTTTTTGTGCAAACATCAACTTTAAAAAATAAATAGAAAACCTGCAGAATATGAAGAAGGCACAGAGTGCCATTTGAACCTTGTCTACATTTCAGAACTGTCGCCATCTAAGGTGGTGGTCCAGTGAATAAAACAGATGGTCATTTTAGAGAGCAACGTATGGGAAATAAGGTGGGTGCACCAGAGCTGTACAACCAAGGTGAGAATTGTGTCATATGTGACCTTAGCCACTTGTTGAGTCAAAAGAGTGCCAGTGACAAAACTCAAAGCGGTTGGTTAATATGGTGGAATTCACTAGTAAATACTCTGAAACCCTGCATACATTCCTGGATTATACAATTTCTTACATTTTTTTTTTTTACTTTGGTCCTCTGACATACGTAACATAAAAGGAATGTTTTACTGTAAATATATAAAAGAAATGACCGTAACACATGTATGTAGTTATGAGACATAGCACCACATCAGGTTATTTCTTTTTGGATGGATGCAAATATAAAGCTAAAACTATTCAGTATGATTACTTGTTTTTTTAAACTAAAGCCAACCTTACATTGTTAAACATTTTACAATGGTGTGTTTTACTCACTATCAATACAGATAAAAATGTATATATAACTTACGTGAGTGAGTAGGAATGGTTCAAAACGATGTTTCGGAAGTTTATACTACTTCCTTCATCAGGTAAATAAAAAACTTAGGTGCCAAACATGGTATTGCATTATCAAACGTGAGGATAGAAAAGGTTAAAAACTTAGAGACAGCATAAAAACTCTGAAGATAGTCTTCACAAGTTAAAAACTCCCCATGTTAAAAACAAATCAGTTAAAACCAATAAAAGTGGACGACCTATTACAGCCTCCCAGAGGCTTCCGTCAGGTAGAACACATGGACTGTGAGCGCTCCTATGCTGCGTTGAATGAGAATTTCCCCTCCATCGTTGCCCTCAATGATCGTGTACGTCACCTTTCCAAGGTGAACTCCCTCTCTTCTTTGACGGCCCTCATAACCTCGGGAGTGACATGAAAACCCATTTTAGTGTCCGTATTTACTGCTTTATCACATTTTTTAAGAAGGGCGATCCATCCTTCCTCCAGATTACCATCATCTCTGTTAAGCTTATTCCTTTTTCCAATGCATATAAATGCAGCTTCATAAACGTTCCTGTTTAATTTATTCTCTTCTTTCCTAATTACTTCTCGTTTTACGATCGTATGTCCGCTCATTATATATATGTTGGGATAGGCCTGTTTTGGGTACCCCTTCCTTAATATCTTTATCGTGTTCGCCCCATCTAGTGCGCATGTTTCTCCCCATCTGCCCGACATATTCATTCCCGCATTCACATTCTATCCGGTATACCCCTTTTTTGTTCTTCCGGGTTATCCTTATTCCTCCCCCCCTTTTCATCCCGCATTTTACGCTGTATTTTCTCATTGTTTTTGCGATCTTTTCAGAAACCCCCTTATGATAGGGGATTCCGACGAAATGCCCTTCATTACATTTTTCATCATCATCATCTCTATCTTCTTGATTTTTACTTTCATTCACAATAATCTTTCTCGCTTTCCTAGCCTTAACATGGGGAGTTTTTAACTTGTAAAGACTTTCTTCGGAGTTTTTATGCCGTCACTGTAAGTTTTTTACCTTTTCTATCCTCAACCTGAATCCTGAACTTATGATTTGATAACGCGGTACCATGTTTGGCACCTAAAGTTTTTTATTTACCTGATGAAGGAAGTATGTATAAACTTCTGAAACATCATTTTGAACCATTCCTACTCACTCACGTAAGTTATATATATATATTTATCTTACATTGTTAAAAATGTGTCCTTTTTTGTAAAACATTGTGAGTTCGTTTATGTAATCATCTTTTTCTTCTTTTAATCAGCAAGAATTAGAACACTTTCTTGAAGATGTAATAAAGTTTTGCAAGAGTATGCTGATATCAAATGTAGTTATCCTGGCTAGCAGCAGTGTAACAGAACGTGTTGAATCACAGCTTGAAGGAGAGCCTTTTCAATACCTGGCTACACCTAATTTGCATGAAAAATATGGAGAGGTGTTCTGGTAAGTCCAACATCTTAAATTATCAATATTTAAAATCTGTGTTACATACACGGTGTCACAAAACTGAATGAAGCAAAAACTTAGGAGCATTAAGGACTGCAACTTTTGACAATAAATATATCCTCATATTGTCCTGTGTGTACCTTCTTCATTGTAATGCAATTTATCCACTTCATATTCAATATAATGCTGATTTTGAATGATTTAGCATTGAAAATGCACGACACATTGATGTTTTATTTTTTTACGTTCAAAGAAGACACCAGACAGTATATTTACAAGAAAAGTCACTTTCCTTACATACAATAATGAACTTTCCATCATTTTAATGTTACATGGTAACTTTTGCCTTGCATGTCACTTAAAATGAATCAAATAAATCAGCAATTAACACATCATTTCTCCAAAACTACAGATAATATAGGAGTTTTGTCTTTTTTTAAAAATTTATACGCATGTTAAAGTATGATATACTCAATATACAATGCAATACAAGTATTGGATGTTTGTCAGAATCTGGTTTTATTTTTAGTCAATATGAATTTCAAGTCTTCAAATGAACAGAAATGTGTTTTATTTTGGATGGAATTGGTGTGGCTTTCACAGAAAGTACAAAGTTGACATTCTGTCTTTATATAGATACTCAGTTAGAAGAAGGAAAGGGTAATTTACTCAAGAAATGTCTTGTCGGAGAGTTCCTGTGGCCCCGTCTAAGTATAGTTGAAAGTTTCCCTATAGTTGATCATAAATAATAAATGAAAATCTATTATGCAATAACAAAAAAAGAAAGAAGAGTGGCTAACTATTTCTTAGTAGGCTATTGGTCTAGCAATGGGCCATTTAACCTAGTTATTTGAATTTTACATACTGCAAAGGACCATTATTTGAGAAAATATTACTTTCAGATAAATCCTAAATTTAATAAAAAATGTATGTACTTTTCAATTTTGTCCACTGCTGCTTAACCTTTATTTAGCACATGATGAAAAAATTGGTTATTCAAAAACAATTCCATGGTTTTGTAATTTTGTTGCGAGGATCTTATGAAACATGTCGTCATTATATGGGTGTGCATCGAGAGGTCCCTAGTTTGATACCCAGTTGAAGCACATAGTAGTTAGGAACCCACTTTAAACTGTAGGTCCAGTCCCAGTTAGCCTTACTGTGCATAAAGTGGACTTAAAACATCAACTCAAATCAATCCTATTCACCTAGGTTTATTACGGGTGGTTACAGGGGCACTCTAAATATAAATTTCTGTGTAAAATTTGATTTTCTTTTCATGAGAGTGTGTTTTGGGAAGGAAATGCCAAAATTGTCCTTCCCACAACAGTACAATTCTTTGAGGAAAGATAACAAAGCCAACCCTAACTGGCTATGGACAATTTTCTCCTACAATTTTTTTGTGCAACATTGCATATTTGCAAAGCATGTTCTTGAAAACCTCCCATCCAGGTGGAAGAAGTTACAGTCTGCTGAAGTATTCAATAACATTTTGGGTCCATTGCCAAACCTTCTTTATGGTTATCTAATGAAGTGACATTAAAAAGGTAAAGAAAGTTAGAAACTGATAGTAATATGGCTAAATGGATAAAAGTTACTTCGTTAAAAGCTGCCTTGTGTACGTCATCTGTCTCGTATTAACAATATACAGTCAACGGCAAGAGATAATTGCAGGCCAATTGTTCATCACAATTTTCATTACACTTTATTCCACACCCTGTTTTGTTTTAAGGAATGAATTTCTGTTGATACATAGCAGATGTTGTCCTCTGCCTACTGACGTTTTTTACTTCAATTCATGATCATCACATTGTGAAAAACAGACTGAATGAATATGGTGATGGACAATTTGCCCACTATTTCTTTCACCGTTGGGTGTACATCACTGTCCACTGCCTGCATCTTTCCAAATGTTGGCTGTAGAAAGACTTTTATAAGCCACGCATAAGTAAAAAAAAAATCTGTATTTTATGTTGAATTTTATCAACTGTGGTTATGTGAACATTTAAGAAGTTATTAGTCTGTTAAAGGTTTCTGAAATTTTTTAATACTTAGATCGTAAGTCGTTTGCAAAGTTCAAATGTGTTTTTGAAATATCATCATGTATTTCATTCATGGTATAGTTGATAAAGTAGAGTACACACTGAAAGTATGTACTTATATACACTTTGGATTGATTGTTTTATTCATAATTTTATTCATACTAATCATTATTCACAATTAAAATGTTTCAATTAATTGCCAAACATTTCCCTCTTTGCCAATTCAATATTGGACATCGTAATCTGTTTCCTGCTTGATAAGTATTTTGGTGGAAAATTTAATCCTGATTATTGAGCCTCCCCGATGGCGCAGTGGTAGCGTCGTCGCCTTGTAAACAAGGGGTCCCAGGTTCGATACCCGGTGGAGGCACAAAGTGGTTCGGAACTGTAGGTCCAGTCCCGATTAGCCTTACTGTGCATAAAGTGGACTTAAAACACCAAATCAATCAATCAATTAATCCTGATTATTGATTCAGAGCATAGACAGTTGCACTCTAATGATAACTAGGGCAAAGGAAAGTAATTAAAGCAAGCATTGCTTAAGAGTGCAACATTTCATTTTTAAAAGTGTACTTTTAACATAATTTTTGCTTTCCTTGTAGAGTTTTTGTAATATAAATTTCTTTCCTTTCATTTGGTCCTGGTGACAGCTCACGCTGGCCAAAATATTGGTAAGTTTTCCATATTTTAGATTATTTTTGCTGTGCATGTGTGTTTGGAAAATACGAGATGCATGTGTGCAAGTGCATTGAATGGTGATAACATTATTAGTGATGGGTGTTTTTAAAAATAATTTTCTAATGTATATGGTCAATTCATTAGAATGACTTGCTTCAAAACCAGGCCACTTGTGCACAAATTCTAGTGGATTAATTAATTTTTCTTTGGATTTGTACTGTAATGATTTTAATCAACTCATCATCCATATTCATTATTGCCATTAACCATATTAATTTTATCAGCACAATGATTGTATTATGCAACAGATTGTAATAATCGAATGTAACAAGTATACATACACATTGGAACCCTGATTTTACATTTTCCAAATTTTCATGAGCCAATAAACAACATGGTATAAAATTTTCCTGGATTTTATATTTTCCCATATTTTAAGATTTTTCACCTTACTCCTCTCAAAAAGTAGAATGTCAAACCTCCACTGTTGTGTTAACTTTTTGGTTTTGTTATAATTTAAATTTTAATGTGCCCTTTATGCTGTATTTCCACATGTATAATGCATGTGCGTATATAATGTGCAATACAATTCAGATTCAAGAATGGCTTTCTGAGTTGTACGTTGTAAAGCTGTTGCTGTGCTGATCAAGAACAATTGACATCATACCTATTCAATGAGTCATCAACCCATGCCACCTCCCACCTCTCCCTCCACTGTGTTTAGCATCTCAATGCTTTCACTTCTGTAACCACATTGTTTATTCTGTAGTAGAAGTGAGATCAAAATTACGTTATGGATTTGCAGCACTCTGGAAGTTATTTTCTATTATATCTCACCTGACAAATACCGCTGATACGTATCTCGTGTGATGAGAGGTGCATGCTCGAATTCTACAAGAATGGTGCTGCTTTTCTTGATGCCTCAAAATGCTCTGATACAAAGTGAAAAGTCATGGGAAACTGCCATTGCACTTTTATATACTGCTGGACAAAAAAACCCGGACACTTTAATATTTGACATCTGAATTGCAATTACTTATGCATTACGCTTTCAGTTTGGTACTTTTTTGTAACTCTCGTTTTTGTTCTAATTTAACTTATTAATGTATGTAGAATATCCTCAAAGTTTGTTTTCTGTTGAATATATTTCCAATAATTTAGTTAGCCTTCGAATCAAAATTTATGCGTTATCACTATACCTTGGATTTTTAGGTCCTAAAAAGTGTGCTTTTAGGTTCCTAAAATATGTTCTAAAAATCTTAAATTAGGCTCGGAAAATCCTGAAGTGCGTAGCTTCCAAAAAAAAAAAAAAAACAACTTAAAACTGTTCAAAATTCCTGAAAAATACAGATTAGGTATAATCGTTAAAAAGAACCGTAATAAATCTTAATAGGTATATTAACAACCAATTATTAATTTTCTAACCATATTTTCATTTGCGTACCTCATTTTCAAAATTATCCACAAATTATTGTAATACTGTACTTGTGTTGTTAGCAAAAGTTACTTTGTTGATATGAAGAATAAATTATGTTTTAGTCTGAGTATGTGAAATGGCCAATGTAAACTCCGCACACCTTAAATTAAATATTTTAAATATGTATACTGTATAATTGAATTAGACTTTTTGTATACATATTAATCGCACAGGCCCTTTATATTGTTAATATATTTGTTTGTATGTGTGTGGTTGGTGAGAGGCGGTAATACGTAAGGCTGAAAAACATCTGCTTGTACTCTTGAATTTTTGGAAAGTTCGCCTTGAAAACCGGGAATTATAGTTGAATTTTATATTAGAGTGACCACCCTGAATACATAATCTTTTTCATGTTATCCACAGTCAAACTCTGCCTTTTGCCTGTGTGGATCATCTTAAATGATGAAAATGATCTTTCAACAAAAACATAGTCAGTGGTGCAAATTTGATTGCTGAAACCGTACTTCGCAAGGCATGAATACCAGAAAGTACCGAACTGACGCAAAAGTGAGTAAGACCACACGGATCACAAGTTTGTACTTTGAACTGTACAGGTAGCCTAACAATGGCGCCAGAAATTTTTTTTTGTTTAGAGCTTTGAAAAAACATTATGGATTTAGGAGGGAGGGAAATCGACTGAAAGTATGTTCCAAACACGTTAGTCAATGATTTTTTCGGTACCAAACCAAGCAAATACCTCTGCAAGATATAAAAATCCCAAAAAATCTGAAAAATCTATAAAAACCTAAAAGAAAGGTTTGATTTAGGCACATAAACCTAAAATAGGTTCTAACAAGCAGAATAGGTTATTTTAGGCACTATAATATTTCACCAGTTGTTGCATTTTTTAATGAAACATTGATGTAACTTGTTATTTCTTATTTACCTACAAAGGAAAAAATAGGTTAAAAACCTAAAGTCAGAGGTCTAGTTATCACAAAAATACAAGTGTCCGCTATTTTTTGTCCAGCAGTGTAGTTGTTTTTTTTTTTCACACGTTAGCTATTTCTAAAGAATTCAAACCTCGTAATTTTTGATTTCACCTGTTGATATATACGTGTTATATGCATTGACATAGTGAAAACATTCATGGTTTCATGTTGTCTGTCTGACCATGCATAATAAGCACCACAATTTTTGGGGGCAAAAATTTTGAAATAAGTGTGCATTACACATAAATACAATATTATGGATGATCGCCCACCTCTGCTGAGCCATGTGAGATTGAGGCCAGCTGTTAGTAGGTAAGCTGTGGCTCTCACAGGGTGTTGCACCATGGGTTATTTAATATATTTTATATGATATGAAATACTATTACCTTTTTTATTGCTCTACCAGTTCCTTTGTGCCTGCTTCTCTGGGTCTAAGTTGTGTCAGTTGTATAAGTTCCTTGTTTCTCATTTTGTTAAATTATCATTCACTGTTCTCAATGAAATTAATGTACGTACAGAGGCAGAAGAGCAACATAAGATAACTAATATTACCATTATATCTGTTGTGTTCATACTTTTCACTGTTTCTTGTTTTCTTTTCCTTGCCAACAGCATATTCTCCAGGCTCAAAGTCTGTTAATACGAAGTTCCAGTCATTTGAATGCATGCACATGTGTATAGACTTCCTCTTATTGTTGTCAAGTATTGAACCTGTTCATGGCTTTCCACAGGGTGTGTATGTGTAAGTGTTAGGACTTGGCTGGTCCTTTGGCCAATGTTAGCAAAGCCATTTTGAAAATTTCCTCTCCTGAAAACTGCTATCAAATTCCAAAATCTTTTCACAGAATCTTTGTGTTGTTTGGTTTTGCTATTGTTTACATATTTGCAATAGTTTAATAGACTTGCATAGCCCCAGAACTCTTTATGAATATCTAGACAACAGAGGAAGGATGTTCCATAAGTAAAAGTTAAGGCCAAAGTTATGATGGTGCAGCTTGTGTGTCTGTGATTTGTAATGGGATTACAACGAGAATTGTGGAAAAAGAGAAAACTGCTGGAAGCTTCACTGTTGATTATTGAACAATGTGTTGGTCAAATGCTTCCCAATGGCTCCAGCACAGTATCTTGGTAAACTCTGGCAGAGGTTTTCTTCCCTCCTTCACAGAAATGAAGCTCACTTTCGCCATCCTATGCCATTCTCTGCATATGCAAATCTGGGACTGAGTGTATGCACTATACTGCCCCACAGGAACACTACTAGGAAGCCCCAGAATGTGAATATATCATAGATTTTACGGAGTGTTTCTTTATTATTGTTTTGTGTAACATACAAAATTTTCAAGTGTGATACGTTGAACATAATAATTATGAAATATAATTTTCTAATAATTATGAAATATCATTTTCTATACTGAACTTAAATACTCAAAAGGTAGTCAGTTTTTGTGTTCAAATGTTGTCTTTTTTTCACAAATAATGTGATTGTAGCCATTATACAGGGTATACACAAATGAATGGTGCGGTTATAAATGTCAATAAAAAAATATTTTTCAACTTACGTGGTTGCAGCAGACGCTGTTAGAGGCGGAGACTCTGCCAGTTTTTGATATCCTTCAATGTGGGCTTCCCTGGTCACACGACACAAATCAACGTGGTAATCAAACTCGTTCTAGACCAGATGTAACATGACCACTGCAATGTCCTGCACTGCATGCATTATCCGATCACAAAATTGCTGTATGGAAGTTGGCATTGGTTGTGTGCATAAACCCTGTCTTTAATAAACCCCCATAGAAAGATATCACATGGTGTAAGATCTGGGGAACGAGGGAGTCAAGGGAGAATGTTGTTGTCCCCATCTGCAGCACATCTGAGCCATCTGGGAGGAAGATCATTATTCAGAACCTTTTGCACATTCTTGTGAAAATGGGGAGTAACTCCATGCTATTGTAGAATGTAATCATTACTGTTGCTATTTAGTTTTCTAACATGTCCAGAAAATAGTTGCTTCATTAAAGAAAAATGGGCCATAGACTTTTTCGCGGGACACTGCACAGAAAACGTTCACTTTTTCGGAATCACGCTGGTGTTCTTTCATTGCATGTGATGCCTTGGTTCCCCAGATGTGGATATTGTGCCTGTTCACCTTGCCACTGATGTGGAACGTGGCCTCATTGGAAAAGATTAGTCTTTCCATGAAACTGTCTTCCTCCATTCTGATCTGTATTTCCTCACAAAAATTACACCTTTTAATTTTGTCTGATCCTGTAAGCGCGTGCACCAATTGAAGCTTGTATGGTTTAAAGCACAACCGCTTACACAACACCTTCCATACTGTCATTGTAGGCATGTTAGTTCCCTGCTTGCTCTTGCCACTGACTTGCAGGAACTTCGCTGAAATGCCTCATGCACTCCCTCTCACCACATTTTCACCAGACACACGAGGTCAACCAGAACTTTTCCCTTTACACAAGCATCCACTCTCCACAAACTGTCGATACCATCTGTTTATGTTACTTTTGTGTGGCTGATTCTTATTGAACCATGCACGAAACTCAAGCTGCACCGTAATCACAGATTTCGACACCTCAAACCAGAGAACACAGTATGCCTTCTCGACCTGCAACGCCATACTTGATGCACAAGCTAACATGCCCTGCAATGAGTGTGAGAAGCTTTAAAAACTGGGACAGTTTCCGCCTCTAACAGTGTTTGCTGCAACGACGTAAGTTGAAAAACATTTTTTTATTTACATTTATAACTGCACCATTCATTTGTGTATACCATGTATATGTTGCTTCTACAACACTGTATACATAGACACATTATTTTTCACCAGACATAAACCATTACTTGTTGTTTTTGTACTTATTTGTAATTATATTTTACTCCTGGTGGAGGTAATGGTTTGGAAGTGTTGTATGTTAGTGATTGAAGAGCCTAGGGCTCATGTCCTGTGAATCAATGTATTTTCTCTACTTTGTGAAGTGTCCTATTTGCATGTATTTAATTATAATGTGCTTTGTGAGACATGTCTTTACTTTTCGGAAACCAAGCAGTTTGTTAAACCAAATGGTGCAATCTGCATTTTTTTTAAGTTTAATGTTCATAATTGTGAAATGTTATTGGTGCATAATATAGAAGTTGAAACATGCTTAACTAGGGTTTTGATCATAATATAAAATTCTACTTTGCAGTGACCTGGAGTGGATTCCATTGGACAAACGTGTTGCCCAGCCTGGCCTAATCAATGGTCCATATGATATTGAAGCAAAGTGTGTAATTCCTGGTGGTGGCCTTACGAGACTGTTGTACCAAATGTGGTAAGGAAATAGATATTTTTCCATTGTTCTATTTAACAGTGAATTTGTTTGTTTATTTTCAAATCCAGTACTGCATGTGATACTCTATTTTCTTTTCTTTGAGAAAAAGAATGAACAGATTAGTTGGACTGATCTTTTAAAACCACACATTAATTTGAGCACAGCTGTTTGTAAAAATTAATCATTCATGATGGTACACTTCTGTTCACATTAGGTGGCACACACATTTGATTTCAAGTTCAGCTTCAGAGACTTATCGAGTGTGGTGGTACACCTGAAGTAAATGTTCTGAAAACAGCACCCTACAGTGTTGCTTACTAGTACAAGTTTTCACCACATGCAAAGAATTTTCTGACTTGCCAAGTGAAGGAAAATGGTTACAGGAAAGCCTTGCACAGTTTTTATTAATGCAATACAGTGTCAGTGCAATACAACGTTACATTCAAATGGCAGGGGGAAATACATGAAAAAAAAATTGTTTGCAAAACTGAATATACAATACTTATGGCAAAAAGAAACTGGTGAAGAGGTCATTTTTATCTGAAAGCAGAGGAGATGAAAGCTGTATTACCCCCCCCCCCACCCCCTCTACCAGAGCAAATGTGGTACTGATCACATCACCTCCAAAATGACCGAGATGGAAGAATGTGTGGTGCCCTACCCAAACATGGAATGGTGCCAAGTGTATGGGGAGCTTTACTTTTTTATGTATATACTGTTGTGGGATTCGTAGGCACATACTGTAGTAGAATCCGCTGTGTTGATGGAAGCTAGAGCGCGATAATTATTACTAAAGTTGGAATTCTAAAATTCTAAAAAAAAAGAAGCAGCAAAGCTACAAGTTTTGTAGCTAGCTGCAGTAGCACATTACTTCTGACCACTGTTGAAGATCACATGTCTTCTTTGCCTAGTTGATTCCATCTCACTTCAGGAAGAAAATCTGAAAGAACCTATAACCAGATTCATTGTCACTAAAAAGTTTCACTGCTTAATACCATCATTAAAGAAAACATACATATTAAAGAAAGAAAAGCAAAGTAAAATAGATAACAACAATACACTAGCCATGGAAGCACAATTGGCTGCAGGAAAACCCCATCACGGCATAACACCAATCCTACTCTTAAACATGGCTTCCCTGATGACGCAGTGGTAGCGTCGTCACCTTGTAATCAAGGGGTCCCGGGTTCGATACCCGGTGGAGGCACAAGTGGTTCGGATTCCACTTTAAACTGTAGGTCTAGTCCCGATTAGCCTTACTGTGCATAAAGTGGACTTAAAACACTAAATCAACAACAACAACTACTCTTAAACATATTGGGCACAGCAAATTCATCATCAATTCAAGGCCATGTTGTCCAAAGAAGGCAAGAGGGGAGGGGAACTGGTTCTGAGTTTAATTTCTCACTTGGCTCATAAATTGACCCGTAAGGGATTGAGAGTGCCATCTTGCCTGTTTAATTTCTTATCTTGATTCTTGTCAATATAAGATGCTTCCCAGACATTATGGGTATGGTGACCTTGAATGTGTTTCATCACTTTTCTTCAACTAATCTGATGTTTGAGGGAGATAACACACTCTGAAAGGCAGGTTTTGGGGCAATTGTTTGCATGTCATTATCTTGCTCCCCCACCTCTTATTCATTGATCTCTTAGTTTGCCCACATATTCACAATCACAGCTACAGGTAATACAATATTTGAACCTTCATGGCAGAGTGGCTGGAGGCACATAGTGATTAAAATCCTAAACTGTAGGTCCAGTTCCGATTAGCCTTACTGTGCATAAATTGAACTTAAAACACCAACTCAATCAGCAGAGTGGTTAGCACAGTCTGCTACGAGTACAATGCTAGGTTCCTGGTTCAAATTGCATGGGCATTCTTTTTGAGTGTTACTTCATCACTCATTCAAGATCTGCTGTTAATGGAACAGTGGCAGAGTCAGGGCACATACTGAAGGTATCAACTCACTCACTATATGGAAGTGTATTATTGTATTATTATTACTATTGGCTTTTGTATTTCTAGTTACACTTTTTTTTTGTATACAACTAATTCCTATGTATTTTTCCTTTTTTCTTTTATTTGTATCTGTGTATTATTTTACATATAGCTTACTGCTCCATACGCAGTTTATCACATCTTATATGTATTATCATATTGACAATGGTTAGGTGGCAGAGCAGCCCTTGGCTGAACATCGCTTGCTTAATAAAGAAAATTTATTATTATTATTATCATCATGATTAGTCGAAAAAATGGCAGAAAAGTGACTCAAATAACAAATCAAATCAGGTAATATATATACCCTTGGCATTCCCCTTGGGAAAACTTTTTATTTTAAACACAGATCAGTTCCCCTCCCCCCAAAATATCTGCTGGTTTTATTGCCCACAATATTCATAAAACCTCATAAATCTCTCCTAACTTTGCTGGAGAAGCCTCTGACATAAGGAATGCTGCATTTTGGGAAAAAATTCAGACGATTTCAAATCAATATGTGAGTCTGGAAGTATTTTGAATGCTGATCACGGAAATGACATCCATTTTCCCCCATCACATCAGGATTTTTCACAATCAAAATTTTCATATTTGCCATTCTGTTATGGCCTTTTACAGAATACAATAAAATAAATTGAAACAAGGGAAATTTTAGTTGTTTACAAACCAATAGGTTTGATTCTGGAAGTATTTTGGGCTCCGTGGTCACTTAACCCACCCTCAATTTCGCAAGGATTTTTTTTTTTACAAAGATTATCTGTTGCTAAGTGTAAAAAAATAAATTGTGGAGCGCGGAAAGTAATTTCTGGAGATCTACATGCTACGAAACTTAATATTTAAATTCTGTACCTACGTAACGTACATATGATTTTCCAGGGCTTCCATCATGGATTCATGTCACAGGTGCACATCTACACATTCTCTTTTTCTTCTTATGATTGACTTGTGGAATGGGATAATTTGCGGATGAGTTTATGTGGTTTGACATGGAAAACAGCTGCGAGACGCGATGAGGAATATCATTCAACATATTGTTGAACGGTATCCTCAGCGTATGTAAATACATTATTCTTCTGGAACATCGTGCACATTTTTTTTGGCAACTGCAGGCTGTGAATTGGAGGGTTGTATTTTCTGAATGACTTGTGGGATGGGATAATTTGAGACTTCTTATATGGTGGAACGTACGGGGAGGTTAGTATTCTGTGGAAATTAACAACAAAGACTTTGAACATATGATTACGACTTTCACTTCGATCCGCAAGTACCTGGCCTTGGAATAAAGAGGTAAGTTTTTGACCCTATAATGTTTCAGTGTGGAAAATAGTGTTGGACAGGTTGCTCCAGGCAGTTTATAACATGCCTTCCAAAGGAACTCGATAGAGAAATGCAGGTAGCCGGAGCGAAGTGGAGGCGTGGCCACGATAGCGGTTGCAGGTGGTAGGTTAATTACCACAGGGGGGGAGCCCAGAATTGGCGGAAAATTTTGACAGCAATTTTCATGACATTTGTTGGAAAAACAGATTTTCACATACATCGATCGGTACGGGTGCTACGAAACTGACATGGCTGCAAGTAGACTTCCACCTCGCAACTTTAAATGGCTACATCTCAACTATAAACAGCTGTACAGTACTAAATACTTCTTTCCGCACTCCAGAATTTCTTTCTTTGCACTTAGCAACACATAATCTTCATAAAAAAAAATCCTTGCAAAATCGAGGGTGGGTTAAGTGACCATGGACCCGTATTTTGAATGCTGATTATAGATATCACAACTTTCTTCCCATCATCTCAGGATTTTTCCCTAGATCAGGATTTTTCTCCACATCATCAAGTTCAAACAACCTACTACATTATACCATTGAGTTTTGGACATTTTGTGAAGGAAATTTTTATGAGGGATTTCGAAAATGGAACTTATGTAATCAAAATTTACAATTTTCATGTCAATGTGTCTTGTGAAGATAGAAGGGGGATTTAATGGGTACTATTCTATGTGCATTTATAGTTCTGTATTGGAGCATTTGTATTGTAGGAAACAAATATTTTACCACCATCTAACCAGAGCCATCTATCGAGGAAATGATGGAACTACACATTTTATTGAGAAATTAAGGCAGTTAATATATTGCTATTTTCTTTAAAAAACACTAGATATGATCGGTAAAAATGGATTAAATTTTTTTAATCAGCATGCTGAAATTATTCAGAGACAACAGTCATCTGTTAGTCATCCAAACCAATTCAGGCCTGTGTTATCAAAACTAGTTACACCATCAACACAATTCCGCATCTTATATAAAAACCTGCTTCTAATATGGAGGATTTATTATTTCTGAATGACCTCCGTGATGGTGCAGTGGTAGTGTCGTTGTCTTGTAATCAAGGGATCCCAGGTTTGATACCCGGTGGAGGCACATTGTGGTTTACATCCCAGTACCGATTAGCCTTACTGTGCTAATTTCTTTGTGAAATCCATTTTTTTAAAGCTAAGCTCAAAATCCTCTGTTCCTTGAATCTCCTCACATTATCATTGAAGGAATGCCCAAAAGTGAGAACACCATCCATTTGGCTACACGGGAGTGCATTTTTTAGACAAATTAATTAATTGCTGATGGTTTTGCTAACCCTCTGTTCCTATTACTAGTTCTAGTTGATTGCATAATCTATCATTTTATTAAAAATATAAAGGGATATGTCATCTTCATAAGTTTCTATCATAGCTTCCATTTTCTAAGGAAGAACTCACGAAATTGCCATCAACAGTCTTCATGATTGGCATTTTATACCAGATAATATTGCTATGGTTAAATTTTATATCTATGTACTTGATCAGTGTTGGTGCAATGTTATTTTTTTCTTTTTTTCATTTTACAGCCACAAGGAAGGGATTCCATGCTCAGTGTTGGTGACCTTTGTATCTCTAGGAGATAGCAGACCTAATGCTCATTTTCTTGCTACCAAGGCAAATGATTGGCTGCACATAGTGAGTATTCTTACTTTTACAGTACATATTTTACTGAAATATTTTATATTACTTTCCAAATTGTTTCTGCCGGCTCCCATGGCAGACTGGTTAGCACATTGTGCTACAATGCCAGGGGTACCAGGTTCGAATCCTGGCATGGGCATGGATGTTTGTGAGTGTCCATTTATCAATTTCATCATTTCATATCATCCCCATCTTTGCAAATTAGCCAAATGTGGCACAAAAAGCGCAGTAAAATAAAGCAAATCAATCAATCAACCAAATTGTTTCTCTGTCATCACCTTGTAATCAAGGAGTCCTGGGTTTGATTCTCCTGTGGAGGCACAGGTGGTTTGGATCCCACTTTAAACTCTAGATCCAGTCCTGATTAGCCTTCCTGTGCATCAAGTGGACTTGAAACCAAAACTCAAACCCAAATTGTTTCTCATAATAAATCACTACAATAATTCACTTAACAAAATAATACATTGGACCCCACGTCACCTATACCTTGGTGCAACCTATCTTGACAGTGACATCAGCTGGGACTGCACTGCAACTTGATGAATCACTCCCTGCTAAGCAAGAAACATTTTCTCAATCACATTTGCGTCCTGGAGTCCGCAGAGAAAGCACATAGAAGGAGCGGAACATTCTTGTGTGCAGCTGATTTTCATGCGGAGAAATGTCAATGCTTGGCGCTAACGAAATATGAACACGAAAAGATAAACAAATTACAAAGTTAAAAATATATTTGGACTGAGACACTAATGGCCTTTTAATGTTTTGAATACGTGTAATAAACGAAGTACTGACATAAAGTAAACTTTCTTTGCCAGTCTTCCACGAAAGCCACTCTTGAAGTACTTTTTTCTCGAAGCATTGTTTGGTATATTCTCATTGCGAACAGAATGCTACGGATAATCCATTATCCATGACAATTACGCTATTTGGTTGCAGTTTGGGTAGAATATCGACGAACCACGTCTCAAAACGCTGCCTCAACGCCTTTTCTCGAACGAAACAACAAATAAACACTTTCCATAAAACCATCTTCGCTTCCTACACAACAAAGAACCTTCCATTTTTAGCTTAGATCTGAACTCTGAGCCTAGATGGAAAGCATACCAATGTGACAGGCACGTATCTAGAAATACATTTCGGGGGAGGGGGGGGGGGTCCGACCAAGTTTCTCAATAATAATAATAATATAATTAGAATAATTATATTGAATTAAAATAATAGTAATTGAATATGTAATTTAATTAATATTGCATTGTTGTTATTACATGAATTGGTAAAAAATGGTAAAAGATATATAACAACATCTATCCATTATGTAACTTACATATAGTTAATATCGCCAAAATTTGTGTAAAAGCAACAGCCCTGGCAAGGAAATTTGTCAAATAGACATAGAATTGGATGTTTATTGAATAACAGAAAAGGACTTGGATCGTATTATAATAGGCAAAAATAATTGTACTGTGATTGCTTTTAATTACCTATTGGAATTCACGAAAAGTAAGTTTCGTGATTAACATTTCATGCATATTATCATAGGTAGTAGTGTGTATAAATCTTTGGAAGCCGTATGAGCCAAATTCCTTGCCTTTCAATAAGTTCAGCGAGGTACTCGTATAACCATCGATTGTACAACTAATGCTACACAATTTTGAATATTTAATTTTAGTACTTGGTAAGTCTTCCGGGGGGTGGGGGTCCGGTTCCCATGGACCCCCCCTAAATACATGCTTGCAATGTGAAACAACTGCTGTGCCCTCCCAAGCTTTGTTTACAGAATGGTCGAATCCGACATTAACTCAATACAATACAAACCCAAGTCGTACAAAATACGCCTCATTGTTGATGTGCTTATGGATTACGATCTCAATCAATTGCGGCAGTCACTTTTCCCACTGTTGGAAATTTAGTTTTCCCATTGCCCCTAAACGTTTTTGTGACAATTGAAATCTGCGTTTCATCAGAAGTACGAATATGTTTACACATTCCCCCCCCCCCCCCCCCCCCACATATGACTATTCAAAGTTTTCCCTTGACAATGCGATTTAAAGTAACACACAAGCAATTGAAGCAGAACACTTGCCCAGATCTCGCTCACTGAGGCAACCAGTAGACAAATGTAGAGTCACCCTTACCCTCACTTCGACCTGCAACCCTGCTCCGAGATTCGGGTCAACGAACCCACGCATATTTTTTTTAAATTTTGACTTGCAGCAAACAATCAGATCAGATAATCTTCATTTCAACAGGTTTTTCAGAATCTAACATCTTTAAAGCATTTATATGTACTGTATACGATGCAACGTGCTTTAAGTAAGGAACTATGTTATGTTGCTCAAGTCTTGCAAACTTGCCGTTTGAAGGCACGTTGCCATCCCGTATTAATTATCTGAATCCAAATCAGTTTCATACAGTTTATTATGTTTATGTATCATGCTCAGTTTAATGGTTATTTATTATGCGTTAAAATGTTGTGCAAGAATCCTCGCATTGAGACATTTTAAAATTCCTTCCCTTGTATCTTAATCTATTGAATTTCATTCCCTGGTTTTTCTTTTTTTCTGAGCGTAGACAGTGAAACTATGAACGCTGTAAGTTTGCAATGCTGTTACGACGTCACTGTCAAGTTAGGTTGCACCTGAGTATAGAAGTATGCCAATCATGTACAGGGTGTCCAGGATAAAAGTATAAAAATATAATGAATTATGCAGCAAATGTCACTCACTGTATATTACCTTGTTGACCAGAATCTCAAGCTCAGTGGAAGGGAACTTTCTCAAAGATTATTTCATCTTGCTTTGAAGGTCACTGGTGCATGTGAATCACCAGTAGTCATGCATGTGCAAAAGCAGCATAAGAATGGCTCTAAGAGACTGAATTGTGTGCGTTAGTCATTCTCTACAAGCCCATGTAAGTCTATTAGACAAGCTAGGAATGAACTATGAATATTGTAATTTTGTGGGAGCTATTTTAATATTCAGAGTTTCAAACTGTGGTCAAAACCATTCTTTGTGCTGCCACAGAACATATATGTAGAGAGAATTTGAAATAATAATTGTACAAAAACATTTATACAAAAAACAACTCATTAGCATTCTTCAATGTTGAGAAAAGTAGGTATCAAGCAGGAGGTGGCACATTGTCCTTGCTATACATCATGTGCCAGAGAATTAGATGAAAAGTGTTCACAGCGTAGTAGATATGGTGTTGTGTAATGGTTACCTTAGTTAACTTTTCATAAGTGATGTGTTGTGAGGTGAGGGTGAAATTCATCTTCAAATATTTCTCTGCCCAGTTATATGTGACTACTCAAACACAGAAAGAAAAGTTCTGTATTTCGCAGCGTGGCTGCATGTTCACAGAAGAAAACAGATGGTGTCTGTACAGCAGTAGATCCAGAAAGTGGTTGGAAGTAGCTCACTACTTGTAGCGATGCTACTGTAGCTAGCTAACAAAATTTGTAGCTGTAGCAGCGCTACATTTTGAAAAATGTAGCTGTAGCGAAGCTACAAAATTCCTGTAGTTGTAGCTACAGCTACATTTCTTCTCAGAGTTTTGAGGTAAATTTTATATGCAGCAACAGTGTCAAAAGAATTTGACAATAACACTTACTTGTGTAGGAAGTTTAAATATACCACTTCTATTACAAGATAATGGCAATACGGATAATCTAGATGATAAATGTCCTGATGTCACAGTTTATAGATATCCATGTAATTTATTTCATTGGTATATGAATAATTTTGATATCCAGATAACCAAATGACATACATCAATATAATTGGGCCAAATGCTATTTATCTTCAAAACAAATATATTTATATAAAAAGATGGTACTCGTTAGAAATAGCGAAAACACATTTAACTCGTTTATTTTCAAATTAATTTCTTTTGTACTTACCTCATATGCATAGCAGAACATTTTTCAACTTGGGATTACTTTTTTTCAATGAAAAAAGCGTTATTTTTAACATTATAAGTATTTATTGGTCGTTGCTAATTGGCGGCCAAATCTTGACTCACGTTGTCTATCGTCAGCTGATATGCAGTGTCGTCAGCTGATATGCAGTGTTACCAAACTTATGAACCGATAAATGCCGCACAAACTATTCATGAAAGGTTTTTGAGCGAAAATTGACCCACAAACCATTCACAGAAGGTTAGGTTAGGTTTAGTTAGGTTAGGCAAACATAGAAAATTGATTTGGAAAAAATAAACCGCTCACACGTCATCTTGTAAAACGACCACGTGGTTGCTACACTAACACTTATTAACCATAAAATGATGGTTTTTAGGCTAAAATTGATCCACAAACCATTCACGGAAGGTTAGGTAATTTTCAGTTAGGTTAGGCAAACATAGAAAATTAAATTGGAAAAAAAACAAACCTGCTCACATGTCATCTTGTAAAACTACCACGTGGTTGCTACACTTGACAGGGGGTTACATAATCGAACGCATGGATCATTTGATTCACGTAGTCGACGGTAATGGTGGCACGAGATACATGAATGTCGAAAAAATTACATTATTTATCGGCCGTGTAAGTTGCACGAATGGAAAAAAACACTATTCCCAGCTTCCAAAAGTCCACAGGAACTCAATTCCGTAAGTAATTTCCCGTCTTTTCTCCTGTAAATTTGATGAAATGTGTTTTCGCTATATCTAACTGTTACCAAAAAGATAAATAAAAAATATGTTTATTGAAAAAATATGTCAAATTTGAATAACTCCCTAATTGTAATACTCGAATATCAAATTTGTACTAATTTTCCACTTACATACACATCATTCTCAAACACTAGTAAAAATAGGTTACTGTGGCAACACTGCTATAAAAATTATAGAATGATGGGTATCATGATAATAATGAATGTAGTTTTCTTTCTCTCTAACCTTATGTAGTTTCTGTACATGCTCTATTTATTTATTTATTTTTGTACAGAAAAGTAATGTTGTTCAGGGTGTTTATTTCACATTTATTAGCAATATTATGCTTCTCATTGTATGTCATTGACATTTATGTAGCAAATTTTTAACTAAGTCTTATCAGGAAATGTAATGAGATCTTGATTTGTTGTCATCGTGTTTTTCACTGTCAATAATGAACTGTTTATACTTGCAGGTGCATGATCCCTTAAGAAATATGACTGAAAAACGCATTTGGACAGCGCCCCCTTCTTGGAACAAATTCTTTGGTTCTGGCCCACCTCTGGAAATATTCTGAACTTTAAAGTTTCTTGCCATGTTTACTGTTTCAATAACTGAAGTTATTACAAATTATTTTTCTATTCAATTGTGATCTATGAGACACACTTGCTATATCATTGTTGGTAGTTACATAATTATAATTATATTTGGAACAATATCACCTCATTTTCCATGTCCATGACTATACTACATTTAATATTATTATTTTTTAAAATTCTACTATTTTGAAACTTACTAATATTTGAGTAGTTTTGAGTTGAATGTTCTCCACTGCACCAATATGTTTTAAAATTGAAAAAATGTCAAATTTCAGTTATTTTTAATGTACAGTAACTTTTCTTTCCTTAACTTGATTGGTTGATTTGGTGTTTTAAGTCCATTTTATGCACAGTAAGGCTAATCGGGAGTGGACCTACAGTTTAAAGTGGGATCCTAACCAATATGGGCCTCCACCAGGTATCGAACCTGAGACCCCTTGATTACAAGGCAATGATGCAACCACTGCACCATCGGAGAGGCCTTTTCCCTTAACTCTCATGTGTTAAGAGTATAAATTCATTATAATGCAGGAGTATTTTACATGGATTAATTTTTAAGCACTTCATAAATGAATCTGAATTTCATGAAATCCAGTCTTCTCAAGTAATGAAATTATTACTTATTGTTCAATTTCTTCAGTGTGATGTGGCCGTTGTATAGTGATAGACACTTCTGGCTTGTAACAACCCCATTGACTTTCCATGGGTTCATTACAATCCAGAAGTGTCCGTGACTGTACCAATGTGTATAAAATTGAAAAGAGGCCCATTTTCTGTTGTTTTTAATTCACAAGAACTTTTCTTACATTTGGTTTTCTTATTTAGTGGAATATACTACACTGCTCAAAAAATGAAAGTAGTCACTTATTAAAACTAGTATAACTTTATTGTACAGCTACATATCAAAATGAAAAATACAACATGAAAACAACTCTTCTTTGTGACACTCAACAAATTACAAAGAAATTATCCTTATGTGACTCAATTCATAGTTTTGTTTGTCCTAATGTCTGAAACCAAAGTGTTCATTTGCCACAAATCAAAGAATACCTGTGTGTACTTGTCAAAGACAAAGAAATCAACATGGTTACATGGTAATGCCCGCAAGTTAACATGGAATACTGCCTCCCCTGGCCTGATGGACAGCACTCATCATCTTCTCATGCTTCTGACAAGATGCCGTATGTTTACTTGAGGTAGACATTTTCATTCATCCACAAGGGCTTTTGAAAATCCCTGAAGTGTTTGGGGAAGTTGATATCGGTCTTATGGCCGTATTTAGAGGGGGGGGGGGTTGTTCTTGGGTTCAACCCATCCCCCTGAAACTTCTGACATGTTGGATTTATGGAAGTTCAGAAACCAAAATCTGCAACTCATTTTCAAACATTTTTTTCGATGCTCCACAAAAATACAAGCAGACAATGTTGAAACAATCTAGCTAGAATTTTCATACATTTGGAATTCTGAAACTTGAGAGTGAAACAGGAGTTATTCCAGGAATCGGAGCCCACCCGCAACTCCTCCATTTTCACTTCTGCTGTCCTCTTTTCAGTGTTGTTTCTTGGTAAAACTAAATATTCCCTTACTATTGTCCTAATATTCCCTTTCCATCTTTTAAATTGTCTGTCTGATAAGGTTTAAAGTCCTCCTTGATAGAAGTTCAATCCTAGGATCTCCAGTTTCGTAGCTCATTACGTTCATGATTGAGATTACAATACATGTACCAGTCTAAGTTTTTAAAAATAATAACTGGTTCCACAGTTAGTTTTCAAAATTCCAAAAATTAAGTTTTAAGGCCAAACAACAAAAACTTTGACTAAAATGTCCATCTAACTTTTAAGGCTTTTTCTTGAAGGTATCTAAAATTTAATAACAAACTATAATAATTATGCATTTCTGAATGAAACGTAAATAAAAACAACTTGTGCTCGATATTCACTCATCTGCTGGATTGAGTAAGCCCCCTGAAGGATATAACAGCAGCAATCATAATAATAATTATTATTATTTTGAAAAAAAATGTTTTATCATCAAATTATAATTATTATTGTATAATTATTGTTATTATTTCTATTATTCAAATTTCTGGCGACGCCCATGGGAACAATTATGAATGGAAACCCCCCCGAAAATCTTTCCTGCCTACAGCCATGATCGGTCTCGAATACTTGATCCCACAGATACTCAATCAGATTCAAGCCTGGATTTCTAGGTGACTATTCCATTTTTTACAAATTGTGCTCCTGGAAGAATCTTGGAACGACATTAGCATTTTGCCCACGTTCTCTCATCTGAAGAATGCCATGTGGCACAAGGATACCATCAATATAGCAACTTGCAATTGAGGTCCCATTTCGAACGGTCTGGAGATCAGTTTTTGTATCCAAACTGATGTCTTCCCAGACCATAACATATCCACCTCCATATGCAACAGTTGGTTCAATTGCTCGGGAATGGAATTGTTCCCCTTGCCTTCTCCAAACACATTTACGATCATCTGAACCATGCAAGGAGAAATTGGACTCGTCAGAGAATAAAACAGGACACCTGGGTTTAGTTGCCACTGAATATGGTCTCTGTCAAACTGCATTTGCATTGCATGATGTCTTCTTGTCAACTGGGGGACTTTAGCAGACCGTCCAAATCGTAATGCAGCCTCCCTTAATCTGTTTCTAACAGTTTGGTCTCTAATCCTCACACCTAAAGCATGCAATAGGTCCTCCCGCATTTCTTGGGTACTTAACATGGCAGTTCCGTAATGCTTCTAAATGAACAAAACATTCCTGTACTGGAGTTGTTTTCCTTTGATGACCTGTTTCAGGGCATCTGGCGCTACTCTCATGCTCTTGAAAACATTTCCATACTTCCCATGTGGTACCCTGAACAACCCTCAGTATTCTTGCAACATGCAGCTGGGAAATGGCCTTGAAGCAGTGTAACTGCACGAGTGGTTTCATTCTACGACAATTGCCGCCCTTGCTCCCTACCTTGGTCATCACAATCAGCCATGGCTTCTAAGCACCACAATGCACACTGACCAACTGTCACACACACTTTGATTTGTGTTATATGAAGCATTTAGATGTCTTTAACAAATGACAAAGAAAGCAGCAATGGTGGTGCAAGGAATGTTTGAATTTAGCTGTAGCCATATTAGATCATCTGTACCTGCAATCAATGTTTTTAAATCTAAGGTTCTATATGTGACTACTTTTATTTTTTGATCAGTGTATTTATTATAATAATGGAGCATTGTTCATGGATTACTTTTTTGAATAGTTGATAAAAGGAGTCTGAATTTTACAAAATTCTGTCTCCTTTTATTATTACTTATTGTTCAATTTCTTCATTCTGATTTGCAAGTCTGTTTAAAATTGTTAAATTTCAGATTTTCATTGGTCTAACCTAATGAGGAACCACAGTAGATTCTCAAGATAAAATCTGATCAAAGCATTCTTAAAAATTCTAATTTTTTAGTAGTTCAGTTCTGATTTGAAGGTTCCTCAATATGTGTAATATGGTTATATGAATTTAAATTTTGTAAAAATGTTAGTTTTCAATAAATAATGCCAAAATTTGTCTCTCCTTATATTGATCCTTAATGCATGTGTTTCCTTTGGAGATCATAGCATTCACAATAATACAATGCAAAGATGATGACTGTAAATGAATGTATTTCTTACAAGGACACTAAATCTCATAATGGTCTATAAAAATTAGCCTTGAGTAAAAAAAAAAACAAAAAAAAAACATGAAGTTTGTTTTTTATTGCACAAAAGGGGAGTCAAATCAACGTTGATCATTTTATATATCATAAAGCAATAAGTTGATTACATATTATCACTGCTATTTATTCCTAATAAGTATCTGCATACAGTAGAAAAACATAATTAAATATTTATGAACTTCTTACTCCCTGTGCCAGAACAATCATGGTGTAGAGCGACCACAAACAAAAGAACCTCTGGCCAAAAGCCTTCATGCATCATGCCTTCCATGCAAGGTTATGGTGCATATTATATGCTCTATGCTGAGGTCCTTTTACCTGTGGTCCAACTATAAATCCAAACTGGCCTTGTAACCGAAAACTAAAATCAGAAACAGCATGAAACGGAAACCTAGCTCCAAGCTTTTAACCTTTTCTCAGGATTATCATTGGCAGATTAAAATGCAGGTTTGGAGAGGAAGTAAGTTCAAAGAATATAATACTACAGTCCAGAGTAACACAGGATTGAACTCTTCAGGAACTAAATTTAAGTTCGTCCCTCTTCTAACTTGCATGTTTCCTTCCATGTGAAAGGTGCTTGGAGGTAGGTTTTTAATTTGTTTCATGGTGTACCAAGACATGTACTAACTAGAGATATCATTGTGTAAATTGGATGCCTGAGATAACTGTCTTCCTTGCACTCTGGTTGTCTGGGATATGTGTCTTCCAAGCACCATGTGGCAGAAATTAACGTGAAGCTGGTTAACCCACTTCTAATTCCAGGGTTGCCCCCAAGCCCAATGGCTCATCCTCCCCAAATCATATATATAATGGATAAAAGCAAGGAGGGCCAAAAGGGCTAAGTAAAAATCAAAGAAGGTAAAAGGAAACACTTACCAGACAGTAGAAATATTTAAAATTTTCGCTAACTTCGTAGCATCATCGGTGTGAGGAGAAGGACTGAACCGGAACCGTATATTATATATATATATATATATATATATATAAATAAATAAATGATAAAGGAGACAGTAAACACTTACCACACAAAGAGAAATAATTCTATATTTCGAGATATATGTTGCATTTTCAAAGTAGAAGATAGATAGATTGGCGTGACATGGAGTAGAGGCACAGAATACTGACCATGGCGTGTCTACAATCAGTGTTGCCAGAAACGGTTGATAGAGAACAAAAAGTACTTTAACCAGTGTTTACTGTAAGGTGGGTGGATAGTTTCGGGGAGGAGAGGAAAGGGTTACTGGTTGGCTAGGTTGAGTCCGGGGGGTATAGTGGCATGCATGCCTGCTATATAGGCCCTTTCCCATCGCCTGCGGAAAGATGTGTCAGAGTGGGGGAGGGGGTAAAAGATGGATGATGGCAACACGGAGACAGTTATTGAAGGTGGTGGTATGGCTGTTGGTGTGACTGTGAAATCTGGAGGAACTGTGATTATTGATCCTTAGGTTCAAGGGGGTGGAGGTTTCGCCTAAGTAGAAGTTGCCGCAGATTTGGCAGATGAGGGTGTAAAACGGGAGAGAAATGTTCCTGTCTATTAATTATTAAAGGGGCAACATCAGCACTAACCTTGCAGGAATGAGAACTGTAGAAAATGTGATAGTATGGCTGGTTACTAGGTTTGAATCTGCGACCCAGAGATTTTTTTGTTCCCCATTGCACATATACTAGTGTTACACTATGAAATGTTGACGAGATACACTGTCCCTTACCATGATTTAATTAATTAGTTCACGGCCACCCAAACTACTGCCTGTGTTCCACATCTGGTTCGTCTTTGTTCAAAATGAAAATTAATTAGTACATTATGCAATATATTAGCATATGTATGGTGAAATATCCTGCAATCAATCGCTCAAACAGTTACTGGCTCTGCACATAAGAAGTTTGAGAGTCAGTGGATACATCTGGGATACCCCTATTTCTGGATATTTATACATAGTATGCATGTGTGATCTCGCGAAAAAACAGGGGTGAGGGACACTCAACCTTCTTCCCTCACAAGGGCGTATCCAGGGTGTCCGAACCCCCCCCCCCCCAAATTCTTTAATTTTTTGTGGATTCTGTAAATAACATCCATTAAGGTTTTTTTTAAAGAAAACTGTTTTGGTACAGTAAGTAAAGTTGATGTGTTTTTTTAATAATATGTGCAGAGGTGAAATTCTAAAAACAAATACATTGCATTATGTAACGGACATTAAAAAAAATCTAGTGTCAATGTGCAAAACTCGATTTCTAGAAAAACATGGTTCACTTCATATTTTTGTTAAATTTCTTCAGTTAAGCAGAGCTGTCCAAGTAAACCATCTCAAGCAAGTGATCTAGCCGCAGTTGAAAAGAGTACTTTCTTAATTGTACTCTTTATCTGGGAAAAGTTTTTCAGTTTTACTGAAGTATTGTCAAAGCATGCTTCACTCTTCCCCTCCCCTCCACAGGGGAGTTCGATCACAGGACTCGCGGGTCTGCGTTGCCTTTGGTTCCACTGTACATTTCCTATCAGGGCTCTGGCACCTGGACCCGCAGCCAGCAGTGGCGTAGTGCCGACGTAAGGCTTGTAAGTCCACCTTACAAGTTGAAATTATTGAAGAAAACGTATTTCATTACCGTATTTATTGCTCGAACACACACTGAAATATCAGACTGCAAGTAGAACTTTTAACGAAACAATTGAGGACTTGTTTTGATTCGAGTTGTTTCTCTGTAAGGCTTCTTCAGAGGACTTACGTGTAGGTGAATGGAAGAAATGATTTGGACTCGCCCATGGCGGGTGTGTTTGCTTACGTAGTATCTTCTCAACCAATGACAGGGCTCCCTGATTCTGAGTCAGATGTAAGGTGCATTACCGGTGGGTGCTAACTGGCGATAATTTATGTCCCCAGGCAGGCGAAGCTTACGCTGACATGGTTGCCGCTGCATATGACTCATATACTTGTCACTGTCTGAAGAGAACAAAGAAATTCGACTCCCGTGTTGTTTCAACAATGCTTGACGGGAGGTGTAACAAAACGGGTGTCATTTTTAATGTGTAAACTAACTATTAAGTTCACAAACGATATAGTTTAATGTTGGATATTACCTCCATTAGAAGCAGCGAAGTTAACGATAAAAGAGGAATGTCTGGCAATCCTAGATCCGGCAGCTCTCGCAAAGTTTAGCGCGTGCATCCCAGTTGCCCATAATGTTAAGCATGCGCGTAATACTTAGCGTTATGATTTACAGAATTTTTTTTGACCTTTTCCTTTCACTAAGTTGCTTGGTATGCTTTTCAAAATGTGTGCAAATATCGTAACCATGATAATGAGCAATATTCTCGAATGCATTTGCATTTGCAAATTGTATTCTACTCATTTCCCACAAATGCCGTTTTTAGTGAAAGAAAAAGATTAATAAGAATAAAAATATGACATGACCTTTCCAGAAGAAGAGTTTGTGTCCTTAACTAAGGTGTATGCAAAATTTTTCAATTGCTATCAGTTGAATGTTGAGCTACAGGTAATTTATTCTGAAGCCGAATATCGAGTAAAGAGTGTGTTTAAACTTCATGAGTACTACCCATTTGAATGAAGCTGTTGAACAAGTGTACAAACTAACAGAATTGTTCCTCACTGTTCCTGCCTCAAGCTCGTCGGTGAAAAGGTCGTTTTCTGCACTGAAGAGGATTCATACATTTCAACGCAGCACACAGACTCAGGCAAGGAAATCTGACTTGGGACTGATATCCATTGAAAAGGAAAATTCCAAGATCAGAAACTCCCGATTCTACGACGACATGATTCAGGTGTTCAGACTAAAGGATCGTCAAATCGAGTTGCAGTATAAATGAGAATTTTCATTAAGTAATACATACATTAGCAATTATTGCCAACATAGAGAGTGTGCATTTTGTGTTTGAAATTGAGTATGCCCATACATGACTTAGATTCAAATAGATTCTATTTAGTTAAAATGTTTTTTTGTTTTCTTTATCCAATATTCAGGTCAAGTTTATCTAAGGAAGCCTTACACCTTTCATAGAATCACGCTACGCCACTGGCAGCCAGTATAATCCTATGTGGGATTATGTGTTGTTCTTACGTGTGCTGAGTGTCTCCTTAGCTTGAGCTTTAAGCAATGGTATGGAGATTCTAAGGAAGTTTCATGGGTCTTAGTCTTGGTAGGGAGGTCACTTCCGATGAACGTGTTGAAATCAGAACAGTATATATTATAAGGAACCCGCAAACCAACGATGCAAGAGCTTGTCAAAAGGTTGCTTTATATTCTCAATCATTACGTTCTTCCAACTTTGTTCTAGCCATTGGTAATTTTCTGTATTTAAATGATATGATTAAAAAAAAGTCTTGAACAATTAAGAACTTTGATATATTAAGGAGCACCTCTTCTAGATCGTGATGTGACCTCAATGAAGCTGGTATTGCCCCAGTGTATACATACCATCACAGTTTAGCTAACAGTAAGAATAATTGGAATTAAAAACATTACAGAGCATCGATTGGCTGCTTAATGTATTTATCACCGCTTGTTTGTGCAATTATATTACCTAGAGCGGAGAGAACGATAGGAGCAGCATCTCTAATTTAGTCTAAAATGTAATATAAATTACATGAATATATATAAAAAATTAAAAAAAAAATTATTAATATAATTTATATTAATTATATATATATATATAATTATATGTAATATATATATAATTATATATATATATATATAACCCACAGCGCGACAGCCCTTGAGAGCCTTATATATATATATATATATATAAAATATATGTATATATATGAAAAGAGATTTAGAAGAAATGTTGGTGAATTTAAGAACTTACCTCCCACTCCGAAAAAAGTTCCGACGTCCCTGACGCAGGCACTCACAACTGACTTCTCATTTCCGCAGTTTGAGTAGTTTACGAAAATAACTCACGAGAACAGCACAGTAGCGAATGTTACATTTACCCCGTGTTACAATTGACCCCGCTTTCCCTTGCCTACCACGATTCACGTTACAATGGAATATTCCATTTTACTTGTGCAATATAGCCATCATTTGACCCATAGACAAATGTCTGAGTGGGACACCCAGTACAATACACTATGTATAAGGCTAAATAACGGGGTTCGATACCCGGTGGAGGCGCATTGTGGTTCGGATCCCACTTTAAACTGTAGGTCCAGTCCCGATTAGCCTTACTGTGCATAAAGTGGACTTAGAACAACAACCAACCAAGGCTAAATAAATATAAGAATGTTTTTTTCTTCAGTGCGATACAATTTGCATACCTCATAATTTGAATTTCTGTTTTAGGTTCACTTTATGCACAGATAGACTAATCTGGACTGGACCTACAGTTTATGTGACTCTATCGGGTATCGAACGAGATACCTACCCTTCATTACAAGGCGACGGCGTTACCACTACGCCATCAGGAAAGCGGAGGCGGGCCTTTATGGTAGAGTTTGTACCGATAAGCATTCCTAGATCGTGTCTCCCAGTGATTTATCCACACACACACACACACACACACGCGCACAAACACGCCCCAAATTTCCTGAACACTTCTTTTAAGATCCAAAATTTGGCTTACATCCCCCAGATGGAAAATTCTGGATCAACTCTTGCTGTCGGTTGCAAACAAGGCTACTGACCCTAAGCGAGAAGTTAGCCAGAGTCGTGCGACAAGCCTTCATCGAAAAATATCGCGAGCATTGTGTACAGGTCACGTACTGCTAAAGAGGCCTAGCGATTCGGAGTTCTCGAATCTTTATCAAAAGTTGAGTTTCTCACGCTTTAGTTCCCCCCACGCCCTTTCTCATAAAGCCTGTATGTTAACAAAGAACCAACGATTATTGTGGTTGTTCTACAAGTAGGAGCAGCTATTGTGATATCGAAATGAATATGGTTTTATGTTCTTGCTTTTAGCTCGAAATGTTATTTATCATCTTTCCTTTGTTTCGTTTTCCTTGCGAGATAGCTGAAAAGCATTTAGATTTCCATCCTCCGGAAATATTTGAAACGGTGACAAGTGGCAGAATTTAGTGGCTTCTATTGTGGAATGCCGCTTTCCTAAAGCATCACATTAAAATCACATTGACGTAATGTCCCATTCTAGCCGTTCTTTTTCGGAATTTTAAATGAAGTTATGGTTGAGAATGAATAATTCGCCAGCACACAAGATTAGTTCTGAGAATGTACTGTTGTTTCGTCCTCTGACAGTGCAAAATATTACATCTATAATTCTCTCTCCATAGCAAGGTGAAATTTCGAATATTTGTTGGGACGCTTCAAGGGGAGTCTGTGGATCTTCCTGTCCTCTCCGTTTGTGAGCTCGAATTTACGAATTCCTAGTTAGGCAAGTGGTTTGAAAAACGGTCTCGCATTCGGGAAGTTGCGAGGTCAAATCCGAAGAGCGTTCTGATTGATTGATTTGGTGTTTTAAGTCCACTTTATGCACAGCAAGGCTAATTGGGACTTGACCTACAGTTTAAAGTGGGTTCCGAACCACTATGAGCCTCCACCGGGTATTGAACCCGGGACCCCTTAATTACAAGGCAACGACGCCATTGGGAGGCCCTGAAGCGCGTTCTGGTCAACCTGATTGGAATTTCCTTGATTTCAGACTGTGCTTTTGGACCTCCCCGATGTCATATCGAAATACATAATATTTAGATTGCGAATCTGCTAGGCAAACAAAGGCGACCTCATGTGGAAGCGGGAGAGATTTAAACGCAATTGTTCATCGTGCAATGATCAGTTTCTTAAATGGAAATTCCTCTTTGATACTTAATTCTCTGAAAATGGATACAACTCGATCAAAACCAGATGTGCCAGGACTCAATAATTGTTGGTAAGCAGGGTCCGAAATCCCTGGGGGCGGGAGAGGGGGAATTCCCCCCATCGCCGATCTTGTCCTGAAATTTCCCCCCACCAAACTTTTCCGGGGGTAGAGTTTTTGTTTCAACAACAAACATAAACAATTTATTTTGGAGTCGAATATACTTTACTGGAATAATATCGAAAACTTACACAAAGAGCGAACAACAAAGAGCCTCATCTCTAAGGATACTGAATGCAGGAATACCCAGAACACAGACTTGTTATTTCTTCTCCATTTCTCATCACCTTTCGTTAGCTACCGCAAAATATATAAATATATTAATAAAACACGTAATAGCATTTAGACGTGAATTTTATTTAGGAAACTATTATCTTCTTAATGTCTCTTAATTTTTGCCGCACCCCCCTTAGTCAGGCAAATCATTGTACATAGTATAATAAAATCTTTAATTTGTAATTACATTTTGAATGAAGGACAGTCGATATAATATAGCTATTGTATATTTTATGATATAATTTGATTATTTAATAATTGGCACATATTTAATGGCATTATGTCCTCCTCCGTGGGCGTGCGGTCTAAGGCGCTGTGCTTTGGACTTCGACTCCGGGACGGCATGGGTTCGAGTTCGCCTGGGTTCAGTCTCCAAGTTCTCGGCCTGTGTATAGCACCGGTGGCAACCCACCATCGTGAGGAAATTGGGGAGCTGCGAGTGAGTAGCGTAACCCGATCTCGGATATCTCCTATAACGACTGAGGGTTCGACGTGCTGACCCCACGTCACTCTAATTACCGGTTGAAGAACTCCACACCTCTAACCTCTAGGTGGGATTGTGGGAGGGAGACTGGCAGTCGGGAGATAGGCCAAGAAGGTCCTTCGAGGGCTGTCGCGCCGTGGGTTATCATCATTATGTATCATATATATATATATAGTGTGTGTGTGTGGTGTCTGTCTGCTCCTCACCCTCCCCACCAAACTGCAGCGATTTCGCACCCTGTTGGCAAGACAGTGCTCGTTATGGCTTGCGAGGTAATCCTGCCGACCTTAATGAAACAGAAAAATTAACGCTTGTGCAGTGGTACAAGGCAACTACAATTTCCGTTTTTCTCTGCATTTTAGTGTGCAAGTGGACAGTGGCGGTTCCAAAACTAGGGGGAGCAAGGTGCAAAAGTGGGGGGAGGACTGTTTAGTTTCACTTGGTACAGTGGGATCCATGAGTATTACCGTGCAAATTGTCCATGACTATTTTCATTAATTTTTCTCTTCCATCCTATGTGTTTTTAAGCGATGGATTTTCATGTATGCTGATATAGAAGTTGTCAACAGCTTGTTTTGAGTTTTTTTTTAATTCTTGAAGCTCTTGTTGGGTCAAATAAAGTACACGAACTTGGTGATGGACAATTTGCACGGTAATACTCATGGATCCCACTGTACATAAGGTTTAGCATAGTGCGGGGGAAAAAGTGGGGTCAACTGCCCCCTCCTAATCGCCGCCACTGCAAGTGGGTCATACTCTAAGTGTTCAAAAAATGTTAACGTGATTTCATATTTTACATGGAAGAAGTAACAACTCTTATTTCATAAAGCATAGCAAGATATGGAAAGTGTTATTTTTAGGACGAACGTAATGAAAATTACAGTGTTTCAAGAACAGTAAAATAATAGTAGTAGTAATAATAAAATGCACAGTAATAAAACCTAGGCAAAGTGGAAGACAAGATAATTCTATATATCTGACATTTCAACCGTCGTCCAAATATTTATATCCTTTTTCATTTCTTTAATGTCGAGTTCATACGGTTTGATTGATTATACTTCGCTTTCTGCCACTTTTGGGTAACCGCGAAGATGAGGATGAGTGATGATATGAAGTTGATGAATGGACACCCACATAGAACACCCATTCTCAGACCGGGATTCGAACGAGACGCTTTGTATGTATCTATGTGTGTACTACCGAGCGTTTTCCTGTTTAAATTTATTAATTATGAAGGAACCTGGTTCCTCCTCCAAAAAATAGTGTCAGAGACACCAACCATACAAACTTCCCTAGAAGAGAAAATGAAAGTAGGATTAGTGGTTTAGCCTTTCATGAGAGTGTGCATACTTTTAAGAGTATTCTCATTGTTTCTCCACGTTATATAAATTACGATTTTGAAGAATGTTAAAATTGTATAAGCTAATAACATATAAGTGAATTATTATTACATGCTGTAATATTCTCACATTTTATTCGTTACTTATAATACATTTCTAGCCTTTTAAAGTGAAGAATGTACTTTTAATATCAGTGTTCAGGCGCTGACATCTGTTGTCAATATTTATAAGCTGCTTGGTAGTTGGAACTCCGGGCTCAGTATGTGTATGTTGTGTCCGTTTCACGAAGCTGTTATGCAATGGACAATCCATTCAAATGTTTTGATTTGATTTGATTTATTTTACTTTAGTTCGCGTTTTGTGCCTCTTGGCTAATTTGCGAAGATGGGGATGAGTGCTGAAATGATGAAATTGATGAATGGACATTCACAAACAACCAACCCGAGCGGGATTCGAACCCGGGACCCTTGGCGTCGCAGCACGATGGATGTGCTAACCACTCAGCCACAGGGTCCGGCCCATTCGAATGTGTTCTTCCAAGTTTGGATATGATACTTTATGGTGTTGTCGCTTGTCTTCGAAACGTAACCTTAACAAAAATCCTAATTTTACCTTGTGACTTGGATCTTCAAGATTTAGGAAGAATTCAGACCGAAGGCACACACACGTCGTTTGCAATGAGTGACCCAATCAACAGAAAATTTTCACACCGTAGCGGCACGACAGGCTGCACAAGCCTGTGTTCGATTTGTGAAATCCTCAAGCGACACGTATAGCTTGTAGCTTCGGTGTGAAACATCAATCTCATTGTCACCTTGAAACGGCAGCTCGTGTTGACCACAGAAGAAAAATATCTTGTCAACTGGTGGGAATGTCCCTTAGTTTTATTCTATCTCCTTTTTCTGTGCTTGTTAATTAAACAGGCAACATCTTACGGTTGGGCATACACAAGAGATGTGCCATGCAGAAATTTTAACGGAAAATGCAGGCTCCACCAGGCATATTGTGCCATTGCTCTGCAGCGACAGCAAAAGATCAAGCGAAGCGAAGGGTGACTCGGTAGCTCACTTGGTAGAACAAAGAATGGCACGGTATATGCCAGAGTCATGGTCGAGCTTGCTTTTTCCGCTAAAATTTCCACATATGCAACATCTTCTTACTTTCTCTTCTCGACATTCATAAAATTTTCGGCCTTCATGGCTGCCCCTTTGTGGTAGTCAGTGTTTGAGTGTTTTTCCAAAACAGTTGACTTAAAAATCCTTTTTTAACCCACGAAACAGCATACACGAAACTTGGTCCGGTCACTAATAAATCGTCACTCAAAACTTAGATTTTCAGTCTATCTATGCAGCTTTTTTCCATTTTTTTTTTTTTAAATGATGCTCCAATGCCCATTACTGCTGAAATATTTACTTTAGAGACCTTCGATCTCTTCGGCTCATGACCCGAAACTAGCACTACACTGTCGGCAACGTCTTCAGCTTTGGACCCGAACTTGTAATAGTGGTAGACGTCAGCACTTTTCAGCAAAATGTGTCACTAGTTCTCCCCGCCCCCCCCCCCCCTCCTTAATCTCTACATCTTACAAAACTGTCAATGGACACGGACTGATCACTAATCGACTGTCACACTTACTCCTGAAGTCTTATTGAATGATTCTGTTGTACAGACCAACCGTGAAATTGAATCTGCGTATTTATAGCCATATTATATTCTGGAATGTTCCGCACATAAAATGTTTTGTAGTTCGACTCCACCTCCTATTCAAGAACGTTTCCTCTCGAGGTTTTCAAAGAATTAGCAATCAAACGAATCGTCCTACTCATGGCGCTACCTTCAACAGTGCTTTGTTGCGCAACTTACAAATGCTGACAAATCTTAAAATAATGCTCAATTTCGTTGCGACAACACCGAAAGAGCAAGAAAAGTTTACATACAATATTATCAATAACAGGGTTATCCCTCAGGGTTCTAGAACATTCTCCACTTTTCCTCGATAATTATATCTCTGTTTAAATTATAATCACAATATTTTTTTCACACACACAAGCCAAAAATCTCATTTTATCTAGTGTAAATCGAAAAATTTCGGAGGGGGCTCGAGCCCCCTGAGGCCCCCTCTGGATACGTGCCTGTAGTTATAACTATACTAGTATTGTGGAAAGACGATATACGTAACGTAAATATACAGGGTGTATATAAACATGTGTCAGAAAGTTTAGGGATTTATTCGTGACATCAAAACATAACAAAAAGTTCATATGAACATGGGTCCGCAAATCTTTCGTTAGGGAGGTATGAAAGGAATTCCCTGTAGTGACTCCTGGCTGTGTAATGTACCTCAAATGTGCATTTGTATTCACTTCTTGTGTACAGTTGGGCATGGCATTTTTTTTTTTTTTTTTTTTTTGTCTGTTTGTCGTTTGTTCTGTTTTACAGTAACTTCCATCACAACACATCACAACGATGTATTCAGTGTCTGAAATGACGGATATGCACTACATGTACGGCCTAGCAGATGGGAATGCGGACTCAGCACGTCAACGTTATGCTGAACTTTACCCTGGGAGATAGTTATCTTGTGCACGAACGTTTGTATGACTACACCAACGCTTGCGAAAGACAGGCACATTTGAGAAGAGAGTTGCAGATGGTGGGAGACCACGCGATGTACGAACGCCTGAGCTTGAAGAACGGGTTCCTCGGACTGCGGATGAAACTCCATCAACCAGTACAAGGAGAATTGCGAGAAGGGAAGGCGTTAATCACATGACGATCTGGAACATTCTGCATGAAAATCTTCTGTACCCGTATCACCTTCAACGGGTGCAAGGATTAAATGAGGCAGACTTTCAGCCACGAATAAATTTATGTCAACGCATGTTAGGGCAGTGTGCTGTGTTTCTGCAGTTCTTAGCATGTACCTTATTCACTGATGAGGCTGGCTTTTCACGTGATGGAATCTTCAATTATCATAACAATCACATCTGGGCTTATGAAAACCCTCATGCAGTGCGACAAGACGAACATCAACAGAGGTTCAGCCTCAACGTGTGGGGTGGAATCATTCATGATCATCTCATTGGCCCCTACTTCTTCCGCAACGTCTGACTGGACAAACGTATCTACAGTTTCTCAGACATGTGTTGCTGCATTTACTTGATGATGTACCTCTAGACGTCATCCAACGAATGTGGTTTATGCACGATGGTGCTCCACCTCATTTTACACGGCTAGTTCACAAGTTTCTCGATAACCAGTTTCCGAACAGATAGATTGGTCGCAGGGGATCCATTGCATGGCCTGCCCGATCGCCAGATTTAAACCCAATGGATTTTTTCCTTCGGGGACATTTAAAATCCTTGGTGTATTCAACTCCCGTAAATAATGTCGATGTTCTGAGGGAGCGTATCCATCATGAATTTGACCAAATACGCAACACACCAGGTGTTTTCCACAACGTACGGCAAAGTATGGAACGCAGGCTCAGGGGATGCATGGAAGCAGGAGGTGGTCACTTCGAGCAATTTTTGTAAATGGCAATGTGTTTGGTAAATGTATCATTTTTGTACCATGAATATTAAATCCTTTCATACATGTAAATGTGTTTGGTCAATGTCTTATTTTTGTGCCATGAATATTATTTCCTTTCATACCTTTCTAACGAAGGATTTTCGGACCCATGTTCATATGAACTTTTTGTTATGTTTTGATGTCAAGAATAAATCCCTAAAGTTTCTGACACATGTTTTTATACACCCTGTATAATAATGCAGATTTGGATGAAGGCACGAATAATACCAAGTCAATAAACAATACAAGAGTTAACAAAACGGGAGGAACACATGGAATCTGAATACTGTACATCACCTCTTGCATCCCATGTAGTGTAATACCTCTTGCACACAGGCGTGCGCAGACCCTCCGATTAGGGGGCAAACACTAAGGCGGCAACTTAAGGGGGGCCAAGGCATTTTCTGCCCCTCAAAATTCCTCAAGAATATTTTTGTCAATCTTGCACCCCCCTCCAATATTTGTATGAAGTTGCCGCTTCTGGGTAAAAAACCTTGATGAAAGTTCAGTCGGAAAGAAAAACCTCATTCCATCTCACTGTTTTACTGTATTGATGGGTACGAAAGAGGGGTGTGTATATATAGCGTGTGTCCGGACCAAGCGAAAATCCTCTTAGTCTAATTTTAGGCGTATTATAGTTCAATTACGTAGGAAATAATGCACACCCCTCCCCCGTAGTTGCTTGAAATTTTCATGGGTTTGAAAATACTTCATTTTCTTTAAGAGTATAATATCATTTAATAACGGCGATAAGATTCCTCTACACTAAATTTCTAGGTGAAAGTTTATAGGGCATGGACGTTCAGAAGAGATGAGGAAGAGGGAAGGGGGGGACAAGGATGGCCCTACCTCCCACTGAAAAATTAATGTCAACCTAAAAGTACATATTTCACACATATAATTTGATTTCAGTAACAGTAATTTACTTTAATTATTGTAATGGGGATGCAGGAACGTTATAATTTCAAACTCAAGTGGCGTTTTTTGAGAGGGCAACACTATAATGAGCGCAATATGCCTTGTTTCCCCCCCTGGAAAAATACCTTGCTTGCCCCTCAATGGAAAAAATCTGCGGACGCCCATGATTAAGAGGGCAATTGCCCCTCCCCCCGTGCACACGCCTATGAACTTGCACCTCAGTAAAAATCAGAGAAGTGTACCACTTCTTGCATATAATTATACAATACAAAGCGATCTTTAACTTTGTAGTTCTTTGATATCTTACATGTGGAATATGTATATGAGAAAATTTGGAACTCGGTTTTCATGATCATTAATTAATTAATTAATTTATTTATTTATTTATTCCTTGTTTTGGATGGCGAAGTTAAGGCACAAACCTTTTCTTCCACTTAACCATCTCTACATTACATTTTATAAATTGATTTTTTATGGCTGACTGTATGTTAAATATATAAAAACTAAAAACATTAAGATACCAAGAAATGAAATCTATAAAAACTAAGAACATTAAGATACCAAAAAAAGAAAAACACAAGAAAAATAAAAGAGAAAGACGCAAAAAACATAAAAAATACACACTAAGTAAAAAATACACGTAAAACATAAACACACACGAAACAAACATAGTCAAATTACAGAAAAAGTCGGTGGGTGTTGGTCCTACCAGTTTACACGAAGGTTTAATTTTATTTCCCTGTTTTCAGTTCTGGTAAGTTGACTCCAGAAGGTGATTTGTTAATTTTGATTTGAATTGGCCGAGAGAAGAAGAGTTTCTTATGTCGTTGGGGAGGTTGTAGCTGCCACTGCTGAGCGCTGACCTAACATGATTTTTTTGATGGCAGACATTTTTTTTATTAATTGGTTTGGTTTATTTTATTTCGCTTTTGAGCCACATTTGGCTAATCGCGAAGATGAGTATGAGTGATGAAGTTGATGAAGGGATACTTACAAAGAATACTCATACCTAGGCCGGAATTGGAACCGAGGGCAGATATTTTTGAATATGTAGACAGTGACTTCAGGTGACGTTGGCTTAATTAAAGCAGAGCGTATAGATTAAAGTATACTCTAGGATGAGACATTACAATTCCTTTATTATCTATTCTAAGGCTTTATTTTGTTTGCGTTAATATGTGTATCTAGGCTCGCCGGGAGAATGGAGTCAAATAATGCAATTTTACAGCTGATATTTTTCTTATGTTTATTCTCTTAATTCAGCAATTAATAACGCAAACATTATCTTCATTGCATATTTTATTATTTTTTAGTTTCTTAGATGCATTTCTGGAATATCCTAATATAAAAAACACCTATGTACTTCATGACATGTGCATTTAAGTGTCGACATCTCTTGTCATTATTTATACTAAAGTGACACTGCCAGCAGTAGCTCCGAATTTTAAAGTTCAAATTATAGATAACAGTATTGAAGGATGATATTTTTTTAAACGTAAGTCAAAGTTAATCACTTAACGTCGCAAACTAAATCAAAATAAATCTTATCAGTATCACATCACTTCATTCACTTTGAATACAATTTTGTACCATGCAAATATGATCCATAAAATCTGACTTTCAAGTTGCACTATAAGTCGAATGCAAAATTCTTTCCGACCTCGAACAAAATTGCTGGAAATTTAGTTTTGTTTCAAATTGCAAATTCAAATTATGGATATATTTGAGTTTGGACTCCCAATTAAAAATTAACCAGTAGACCAGTACATCGACATTTCTTATTCAATTCTGCGTTAAGCTTTGGTAACCCATCTTTTTCGAGTAGCCTATGCATTCGATTCTTTACCGTCAACAAAAAAGTGCCGTTGAAATTTAAATATAATGCAGGTAGATAGGTTTTAAATACAATTATTAATTTTCAGATTCTTAAAATTGGTCCAAAAAAGGTTCTTCTCAATGTTGTGAAACAACTTTTTCATAGCATTGGGTAGTCCTACAAATACGATCTTTGCCAGGTGCGGCTCAAGATAAAATTTTCTCCCGGCCGAGGTGGCGCCACCTACCAACCCTAACTTTCCACTTCGTCCTCCCCCCTACTTTGCACTCCCAATTAAAACCTTGACCATGTTAGATATTTGCGGTTTTCAATAAGAAAATATATTTTTAAATACTTTGAGTATTACTGTTAAAGCACACGTTTATTTTAAGGTATGCAATTATTTAATACCTACATAATGAGACCAAAATGACAGTAATCTCTTAGCTGAAATTGCTACATGATTTGCATTGTATGTATTATGTCATGGAGCAGTAAATTAAAGAAATATATCCTCCTTGGAGGGATGGTAGCAATGAAGACAAAGGCTGTATTGACCTGTGCTTCTGGAGTCCCTAAATTTTTCCTTTGTTCAGTACTTCCTAATTGGTGCTTAACAATTGATTGTAGGCTTGAAATTGTTGAACGATGAAAGCCACTTATATTTTTCTTTCCATCTATTATCTAGTTTTTATGCGTCATGTTCGTAATTTCTACATCTTTCTGTCATATTTAGACTTTCATTAAATTGATACTTATCCTCCAACAATTTATTTATAACCTTTTATCTTGTGCTGCCATCTATGTTTCTTTTCTAAAATCACTTTCTTCCCACTTATTGTTTTCAATATGAAATATCTGGTTTGTAACAACTCTTTTTAAAACGAATAGCCACGTTTATATAATGAAAATTAAGGTTTTGGCGTTACCCAAGGAGGACACCCCAGTTTGGCATTCCCCCGAGAGCGGCGCTCCGGGCAGTAAGGAAACGACCGTGTTTCCTTAGTAACGTTTGTGTTCAACGTTTCCTGAAGTAAAACGACCCATCAACTGTCATTGGAGTAGCCGGCTTGATCCCGGGACCAAACTCCTCCCGATTTCTATTTCTATTTGTGGGGTGTCCTTGTCCTTTAAGATCTTGGGTACAAGAACAACCCCCCCCCTCCCCGCAACGTTGAGGAATTTGAAAACAGCACTGGGGGGGGGGGAATTCGCAAATTCGCTGACATTACCGTTGAATTAAGTCGCAAGAATTGTTTGAGCGTGGGTGGTAGGGTAGGTGAATGTCTCACACGAGATGGACAACATTTTGAAGTTTGAACATTGTCAGGTACCCAAGGAGTGTTGGATGAATGACGTTCATGGAAGTTGATAATAGATGGCAGCACGAGAGTTTAAAAGATAAAAGGTTATTATGATACGTAAAAATTGATAGATTGAACGTGTAATATTAATAAAAAAAGATAATGAATAGTGATCATTAAGCATAGAAAGCAATAATTGAACAAAGCAATACGTATTTGTATTATTAGTATAATCCAAATGAAAGTTCTCTTAAGTAATAAAGTAAGAAATTGTAAGAAGTTACAAGACGAGGAAAATTTAACGGTTTGAACTAGGGCTGAAGAGATACCGACGTTAATGTATCAGTCGATGCCAGTGGTATCGGTATCGGAAAGTATTGGTTGGAATTCATCTACCAATACCAGCCGATACTTGATTGATTTGGTGTCTTTTAAGTCCACTTTATGCACTGTAAGGCTAATCGGGACTGGACCTACAGTTTAAAGTGGGATCCGAACAACTATGTTCCTCCACCAGGTATCGAACCCGGGAGCCCTGGATTACAAGGTGACGACGCTACCACTGCACCATCGGGGAGACCGGCGGAGTCTAATTATCCTGAAAATTATGCAAAATTCAAATTTTATTTTTATTTTGCACCAATTTTGCACGAAAATTTTAGTTTGTGATTACATAACATCTATTTTAATATTCTGATGTAATTCTTGAATGTTTTTAGTTATTGGAATTTTCATGCAACGGTATCGGTATCGGTGGGAATCGGTAGGCTAAGAGTATCGGCATCGGTATCGGTATCGCAGGCACATATCTAGAAATATATTTTGGGGGGGTCTGAACCAAGTGTCTCAATAATGATAATAATAATAATAATAATAATAATCATATAACTGTTTAAATTAAGATAATTAGGTTATAATTATATTAATATTAATTAAAATATGCAAATTTATTAATACTGCATTTTTATTATCACATTAATACGTGAGAAGATGGTATAATAATATAGATATAACATCATATATTTATTATCTAGCTTGCGTGTACATAAGATCGCCAACGAGGTAAATTTATGTCAAATACGTTGACTAAAAGTAAAGTTCCTGATTAATATTTTATGTTATCATAGAGTGCACAAATTTTCTTTGGACCCCTTGATTACCATCGTCGCGACTAGCCAAAAGTAGCAGAAAAGCAGAGGCACAAACACGAATTTTTGTCTGGGGGGGCAAGTACCAGGATAAACGTACCAGTAATAATGTTATAATACTAACATTATTATTATTATTAAGTAGTAGTAGTAGTATGAAAGACGTTATTATCCTCGTAAATTACGCAAAAGGTGGTAGAAGTTGGTGCTAAAGCATTTGTGTTCGAACAAACTATTTGAATTATTTTTTCAACACGTTCAAATTCACATTAATAATGGAAAACAAACACACAAACTATTTTTGAAAGACAGAAAATGCTTGATAAATGCATTCTGAATAGAATTTCTTTTTACATTAACATGTATAACTTTTATGCATGATATATTTCACACATATATAACATGAAGCGACGTGGTCACTAAATTGTGTACGTATTCAAAGTTTCCTTAATACGTAATATATACAACCTATATTATTTAAATACATCACACAATGAAATCAAATTTTTAGATCCAATTTTTTTGCAGACTGAACTCAATATTGGTTTAATAATTAGGGCGCAAATAATTTCACGGGGCTTCAATGCATTCTCTCTTTTACACCTTTTGGGCCTCCCCATGGTGTGTGGTAACGCCGTCGCCATGTGATCAAGGGGTCCCGGGTTCGATAACCGGTGGAGGCACTTGGCACAGTGGTTCGGACCCCACTTTAAACTGTAGGTCCAGTCCCGATTAGCTTTTCTGTGCATAAAGTGGACTTAAAGCCATAATTCAATCAATCAATTTTACAACTTTTTTTCATTTAGATCGTTCGGTGCCCAGGGCCGACTCACGCGACCCCCTAGCTACGGTTCTGAACTTGATAAGACTAAGAAAAGCAGGGATTGCGAGCGAAGCTATCAAGAAAATTTTACAAAAAGTATTTTTATTTGCATAAATTTTGAAATTGGGAGCGGCAATTGACACCTGCAGGTACCCTTGGCCGTCAATGTCCCCCCCCCCCTTGCCCCCTAGAACTCATATCAGTCCAAGGTTGGAGGGGACAATGCCCCCTGTGGTTGCCCCACTGCAGAAAAGTGATGTAAAATAACCTAATTCAGTCAATCAATCATGTGTATGATTGTATAGGCTCATATAAACTCTTATTCTATTCAACATTAAATGTGGATTAAAGCTGCGAAATAAATCTCACAGAGTATACGCTCCCGAAGTACGCACATGTAATGAAAGTGCATTAGGCGCCATTTCTTGTTTTAGTTTACACTAACTACCACACGGCCGCCGTTTCTCATGATCACGCGACATGACGTAAACAGCTCGATGTTGGCTGCAGATAAACACAGACGCAGCCTCGCTGTGCTTGCTTAGTGTTGGAGCGGAAATTTAAACCGGATAAAGTGCATCATTTTGTGTTGTGTGTGCCAATGTACTACCATCAGAATGCAGTGTTATGTTTCTAATGGCAGAAGAAATGCAGAAGTAGATCACCAGAGTATTTCGACTTCCCAAGTGGATCGTGAAAAGAAGAGTGTTCAAGGCATTACCATGTAAATCTGCCCCACCAGAAAATTCATGGGTAAGTAGGATAGATTTTCGTCACCTGTGTAGATGTTCATAAAAATGTCATGTACGTGAGCATACCGACTGTAAAATGTGTAGATGCTAACATAAAGTGTATGGAATACACAGGATGTTTCAAAACCCGTGCTTTTGACGCGTCTAATTATTTGCGTTAATTGACTGTCCAAAGAGAAATTGGTGCTTATGACCATCCTTACACCCGCGAGAAAGTGGAAAAATATTGCATTGTTTATTAAGATTGTGTTTAATATGAATGTTGTCTATTGCTTTTTACTCGCAGAGAAGTAATATATGATACTCTTGATCACGTCATGGCGTCGTTGCTGAGAGTACGGTAAAATTGCTGTTTTGTTAGGTTTAATGCCGTTAGGATTTCCACCTGTTTTTCTTCTTCTATTTTTTCTCTATGGAGTGTAAGGCACCCACAAGTCAACCTCACTTCCCCGTATTACACTCCGGTAACTACTTTTTGCAGGTCAACGAGGCTCCGCCTTCACCCACAGCAAATATAATCCTTTGTGGGGTAGACATCTGCGTGGGCGGGCATGACTCACTCCGTAATCCGGAATCCGCTCAATCGCTGTGGCAGTTCTCGGGACCCAGGTCTCCATGCGCCGCGCAGCTTGGATAAAATAGGGCTAGCGTCATCGCACTACGGTTTGCTTGCTGGGCGGGATCCACGTCCATCGCATTGCGGTCTGGAGCAGCGAGTCACGTCCGCGCCGAGCGGGTATTCGTAGTCAATTAGAATCTGTAACGTGGGTATTCTTGGGCAGACGAACAGTTCACTGTACACAGACAGTGGCGTGCCCAGGATTTTCGAAAGGGGATACGTATATTTTTTTATTATTAGTCAGACCTCTTCGTGTCTTGGACGATCTTTTTTTAGGAATCTTGGGCGAAAGCAAAGGGGTTATGACATCCACCAAGATCCCCTTCGCCCTGGGCACAACACTGTAACAGACCATGCAATTTGTATTAAGAGTGCGTGCTCACCTGCAGGTGTGACCGTCCTTTCTCGAAATAGCGCATAGTGCTAAATATTATGGATCGAAAATTTTATGGTTTGTACTTATGTCATGCACTATAAAAATCTTCGTTATAAAAACATCTTATTCATATATCATGGGTGGAATTGAGAGAAGGGGATGAGGAGGTTCACGTTCATCCTGGAAACTGTAGGTATATCGGGAGAGGTCACACATGTAATTGTACTTTACTGCATTAATTATTAAAGGGGATTGAATATTAAATATATGAATTGGTACAGGTTCGTTGCAGGAACAAACATTTCAAAATTCAAGCAGTGCTCGTATAAAGAGGAACCTGGAGTTCCCCTTATTGTAAAGAAATAATTTACAGAAATGGGTGATGGCAGTGTGTACACGCGAACGAGCGTGTGTGCACATAATACATTTTCCTCCATGAAATAATTTCGGTACTCTTCATAAGAACAGAAACAGAATGAACTTCTATGAAGATCATGTCAAGTTAACCAGGGCTGCTGAACATACTACAGTATCGTAACTTACATCACCCATTGATTAATTGGTTAACATTCTAGGTACCCAGCATCTCCACCACGTAACGAACCGTAAAGTTCGTGGGATCTTACGAGTACCTAGAATGTTAACCAATTAATCAATGGGTGATGTAAGTTACTCATCATTCATCCTCTGATGAAAGCACTCGTCATTGGCATGACGAGTTAACGCTTGGCAATGCGAAAGGTACAAAATCACACTAAGGAACTAAACTGCAGAAAAGACAATGGTCACTCGTTGGGTTTTGTGAACCGTTGAACCTGAATCATGGCTGGGTGTTAGGATAATTACCTGTCTATCTGAAGAATTAGGCTGAATAGAATATACGAAGTCCTCTGTTGGCTTCTCAGTTTGTCGACCAGAGCGTCGTCTCACTTCTGACCTACTGCTCTCCTGACCGCCTCTCCCTTCTCCACTCCAATCCAAAAGTCAGTCCCCTCTCAGCTTGTCTCACCTCTATATTACTAGGCCATCGAGCTCTTCCTCTATCCCGAATCGTGTTTTTTAAATTGCCACCATGCAAACCGCCGACTCTATAACCAGAAGAAATTACCTGTTTCCTGAATGCTCAGGAGGTTTGCATGGCACAACACTGTGCATTGATTACATGCCTCAGAGGCTGAGACAACTGAGAAAAACAAGTGAATGCCCTGGTCAACGTGAAGCATTCAGAGAGACTTAATAAACTAAACATATAATCTTAGGGATTGATACGGTATAATCATACATTATCGTAAGTTCGGCATTATTAACCTAAGTTGTTTACCACCAGGTTGCCAAGAAGGTTCCAGTACTATACGTACTGCCAGAAAAATAAAGCGGTGTGTGTGTGTGTGTTGGAGGGGGGAGATTTAGAAATGTATATTTATAACGGACTTCTACACAAGTAACTTCAACGTGCTCCTTACGTGTAACATTACTGCAAATAATAACGCATCTCAAATCAAAATTTTCATATGTTCAACACTACCTGTTGAATTTCTGAGGTTATGCATTTTAATCTTACGGACACACCTTCCCTTTCGCGCCAGCTACGCCTCGGATCATTCACAGGCGATAAGACTGAACAAAACAATCAATAGCGTCAACATAAATACTGTCCTTCCTCCAATCGCAGCTTTTCTCGTAAAGAATTGTATTGAGTCATCGACAGCCCGCCCGTTCTTGAACCAGGCTGGGTACTGACGGGCGCGTAAACTCGCTCCTCTATGCAGGGCGGTCGGGCTGGTTCAAGGCATTTCTTACAAATAGACAGGACGGGTCGCGGGCGGGCAATGGATCAAGTTTGCATACCTCTATTGTGGGGTCCTGTGTTTGTACTCATGTGTGCTGAGTGCCCGTTTAGAGCCTCAATTTAAGCTACTGTATAAATATCTTACCTTTAGCAACAGTAGAGCTCTAGTTATCGATAGTAATCTACGACAGAATTAGTTTTAGAAATTGATTGAGGATGTTTTTTTTTTCTTGTTAGAGAATAGTGGTCCTGCCAACTATTTTGTTCTAGTTAAAGGTTTAGCCCCATATTACGAGACAGGTACAAATAATCTATGTGCTGACGTGCCCATAATTTTAAAAATTAATTTTTGGCATTGTGCGCTTACACATTGGCGTGACCAGAATTTTCTAAAAGGAGAGTTACGTGTACTCTTTTAGTATTTAGCCCTCATTTTGCCATCTTCTCCTGCCTTTGATGTTCTTTTTTAGGAATACTGGGCAAAAGGGGGGTTATAATCCCCACCAATCCCCCTCGGGCGCGTCACTGTACCCCTACAAGTATATATTTTTTAAAAATCAACGAATGTTCTCTAGGTTACAGAAATTGGACCAACGTTGGTCACACGGATACCGATGAGTTCACTAAGATGATATCTTGATGATAGTTTTCTTTAGATGTGATCGCCTTATAAATGCTACATTCAACGGTGTTACTAATTTTACATTCTTACGTTTGATTTTAAGAGCAATTTTACTTTCTTGTTAGGTTAGGAATGTTAAGTTTGCAACTGTTTCTTTTTCTTGATATTTGTGTGTGTGCATACACTAGTAATCAGTTTTAAAAACCTATAAATCTGCACTTTTGGTGCTAAATGTGGGGCCGTTTACTCATCGTACTCTCTCTAGAATTAATAACTATTGGTACCAAAATTATTGATAATAACTATTGGTACCAAACCTAACAATCCTAACCTAAGTACGTCATATTATAGTTGCCGGCCCCCGTGGCGGAGTGGTTAGCACTTCGCGCTACGACGCCAGGGGTCGCGGGTTCGAATCCTGGCCTGGGCATGGATGTTTGTGAGTGTCCATTTATCAATTTCATCATGTCATCACTCATCCCCATTTTTGCAAATTAGCCAAAAGTGGCACAACAACGAAGTAAAGTAAATCAAATCAAATTATAGGTCTAGTTGATGTTATGGAATGTAGTTTTGGGTGCTACATTCACTTGTGCGAAACCTTCAGGCTGTTTTTCTTATTGACTTGCACAAATTCTTAGGGTATCTCAAATAATAGTTTCCAGATTTGCAAGTACTGGATCAATTTGTCTATTTTTCAAGTTTTCATTTGATTTGATCCAAGGCAGAAACTGCACTAGAGAAAATTATGGCCGGATGAACATTTTAAAAACCTTTCGTCGCTTTGTTACCACTTTTTGACTAATCGCGACGGTAAGGATAAGTGATACTTAGATGAAGTTTAAAATACACTCATAAAACACCTATTCTGGGACTCTAATCCAGAACAGTCGGTGACGAAATTAAAAGCTAATGAGTGCACCGCTACCGAGGTGGCAGGAGCTCTATAGGGCAGGGACGGCTCGACGGGTGGGCGCTAAATTCCTCTGCCCACCCGATTGCCCACCCAAACAAATTCAAGAAGTATTAATATGTATTTATAAATAATACGAATGCTTCAATAAAAATATATTCTTGTATTGACTCCGTTCATATTTTTCTTACGGATATTGTCGATACGAGAAAGGCATCATCCTGTAAGAAGTTTCGCTGCCTTTGGATTTACATTAGTTTACCAAATACGATGATACAGGAAGAATATCTAGAAAGACAAACAAATAAATAAAAACATCTTCACATTACTTCCACATAGCATGCAAAAAACCTTCGATTCACGACTAGTCTTCTTTCACGTAGCATTTTGAGTAATGGACGACTGTTTTTCGCTCGTGTGGCAATTGTCAGTAACTGAAACTGTTTCCATGTGTTTCAAAGCGTTATGAACAAGAATTCGAATCTGAATTTGAATTTAAAATTTTTGGTGCTTCAGCACGTAGGCTATTTTGCACCCGTCACTTTATACGGGGACCAGCCCCTTACCAGAACTAAAATAACTTAAATGTAATGTCGTGTCGTAACTAAAATATTAAAAATATTCTGACCGGTTAAAAGCTGAGGCTGTTAAGAAGCACTCAGCACACATAAGGACAAAAAACAGGACAACACACAGAATTATACTGGCCATAGGGCCAGTCGCCAGAGCCTCGTTCGTCTGCAAACTGCAGTCCAGTATGTACTACGTGGAAGTGAGGTTGACAATTGTGTGTACTACGAGGAAGGTCATCCCTTACACCCCGCGTTATTAACAAGAGAAACTCAAATTGTATGAAGGTAAGGTGTGAACAGGAGAAGAATTGCCACATAGCTACAATGATCAATTTTCATTTTTTTATCTAACTTACTAATAGGCATATTTCTATTTAACCACATCGAGCATCCCTTTTTCCTGCATCAGTCAGGTCACGAGTTATTACAGCAAGTGATGATATCGATTTTTCTATGTTCATTTTGCACATATTCCTTTACTTTTACAATTTTTAGTTTTATTTTGTGTGAAAATTCACATACTTATGCGAGGAAAGTTTAATGCAGAATAAACAAAAGTACTTTAAAACATTTCTAACAGGCATTAGTTAAATACAAAGATACATAACAGGCGGCTACACGGATTTTCGGATCCGGATCCAGATCTGGTATTTCGGACCCGGATCCGTATCCAGATCCGGAGCCGGATTTTTCAGATCCAGATCCGTTTGGCCATCCCTAAGCCGGATCCGAAAAATCCCGATCCGAAAAATTTTAGGATCCGCGAGGATCCGGATCTAGCCATCCCTAGTGTAAAGGAAACATTCAATTATGCTGTGAGTGATTTCCATACATATTGAATAAATAGTTTCCGATAAAACATTGTGGGGCATTTCTGAGCAACCCTCGTATTTAGATTTAATATATTGAAAATAGCTTATATATTATACAAGCTTTTAAACCAGAATTTAAGCAAACTATTTAAAGATCTTAAAGACTTGTTTACGTAAGCCACTGATGTGTAACGCACCCTTCTGACGACCGGATTTCCTCCCCGATTGTACGCGGGGCCTCCATGTGTTCAGTTCACCCCTATATAAATGTACATGGTTGCTGGGAGAAAACTGCTTGTTCTTTTCTGTTTCTGTGTCGCGCTGACATTGGCAGTGTTTATATATGAAGGGTAAAGAGATATCCAGGTCAAATTTTCGGCGAAAAGGGAAATTTTATGAAAAATATCGAAATTGTCGAAAACTTTCAAGTTGTCGGTCTCCTGTTTTTGTTTCACTTACATGTCTGCATTGCCGTTTTATTTCTGTTACATAATATTTATATTAATTTATATGGATAGGGGGTGTATCATAAATATGTACACTAAATAAGAATTGTTGCTGTAAACCAGGTCAAATATTCAGGATACGCCAATGCTGTAGCCACTACAATAAAAACTAATCAACTTTAAATAGGCTTCTGTGAAAATATACCAATGAAACTGAAGAATACTACTTCTGACTTGCTTCATTTTTGCTTAGTTTGACCACAAAAACCGCATGTTTTGGAATGCGAAACGAACAAAACGTGTTCAAGGCAGGCCAATGACATATATTGTATCTTACAAAAGAAGAAACAATATTTAACAATAATGTTGGCGAAAGAAAGATAACAGTACCCGACCCTTGTAAACACCATGCAAGATAGGGATATGTGTATGCATCACACAGACACACACACACACACACATACACACAGAGAGAGAGAGAGAGAGAGAGAGAGAGAGAGAGGCATTGTATGTTACAAAATGTGCTTCTTACTCATATTTAAATACATGTCATGTCAAAATTTAATAATATTGCATTGTTTATTAAGACTGTCTTTAATATGAATGTTTATGTCACCATATATCTCGTTCATGTGTATAAATTGAAACCGATTACGTCTATATGAAATGAATTTAGGGGATTTGTTCAATGATATAAAGGTGAAGTGACTCTGTACATGCCGTTGAAAGAGGGGAGGCTCCCTTGCATACCACTTCAGTAATTTGAGTAAATATTATAACCACAAATTTTCGGACATTTCTTCCTTGCTCCAAGAGTCTAAGATTTATGTATGGTAATTTCTATTTTTCCTATTCTAATGCTTTATTTTCTATTAGTTTTGCAAGAATTATTTTTTAAGTGTAGCCAGATTTTCTATGCACATTCACACATTCTGGATTATACATGTATGTGAAGGTATGTATCTATATGTACGTTTCCGTGCGTTTTCCTTTTTAAATTAATTGTGAAGGGACCTGGTTCCTTCTCAAAAAATTATAGAGAACACCAAACCATCCAAACTTCCCTAGAGGAAAAAGAGAATGTAGGATTAATGTGTATCGATACCTTCCACGAGAGTGGAAGTACTTTTATAGAGCATTCTCAATTGTTTCTCCACAGAATATAACTTACGATTTTCAAGAATATTAAAAGTTTAAAAGCTAATAACGTACACGTGAATTATTATTACTTCCTGTAATATTCTAACATTCTCTTCGTTAATTGTAATATATTTCTAGCTTTTCAAAGTGAAGAATGCCTTTTTAATATGAGTTTTCAGGCGCTGACATCTGTTGTCAATACTTATACTAAGCTGCTTGGTAGTACGAGCAGCTAGAGACAGCCTTAGCAACTTGGAAATACATGCTAACAGCACCGAAACTGATCTGCCTAACCTATCCACGTAGGCAGCATATAATAGCAGACAAAAGCATGTTACGTTTTGTTTATTTAGACTATTATGTGCATACGTGGATAGGTTAGGCAGGTCAGGTTTGTTGCTGTTAGCATGTATTTCCAAGTTGCTAAGGCTGTCTCGCTAGCCGCTCGTCTTGGTAGTAGTTTAACAGAGTTAAATCAAATTGTAACTACACTAGTGTTATGGAAAGACGGTATACGTAACGTAAATATATAATAATGTAGATTTGAATGCAGGCATGAATAATGCAAAATCGATAAACAATACGAGAGTTAACAAAATAGGAGAAACGCATGAAATCTGAACAATGTATCACCTGTTGCATCCCATGTCAGTAGCGTACGCAGGATTTCATCAAGGGGGGGGGGGGTTATATCTAAAACTTTCTCCAAATTCACATTACCATTGTTTTATTATACTTTAATTAAATAATAATTCTCATAATTAATTAATAATACTTATAATTAATTAGTTGAATTACTACTAATAATACTACTAATACCACTACTACTATTAAGTAGTAGAGATCTACATACATATAGTATTTATGAAAGCAATAAAACGAAATTAATTTCTAGTAATTCGATTTTTAACAAATTCTAGAGCATTTTTTCTTTCTTACGAAATAATTGTCTACTCAACGAGATCAGACATTTTAAGTGTGAAGAAAATCCATAAAAAAACAAGAAAATATATTAAAATAAATTGAAATAATCAAAGCACGGAACTCATCCAAGAAGCTGCGGGGGTCTGGTCAGTAGGGCATCTGACAACCATTCGGGGGATCCGGATTCGATTCCCGGAATTGGTTGGAGTTTTTCCGGCTTTGTCGCCGCATAAATATCCAAGATAATTCACATCTGGATTGTCTCACTGTTGTTACCAACAAAACATTTTACAATCGTTAAGCTTATTGTCGTTTGAATTCAGAAATTCAAACGTGCCGCGGGAAGGCGGACTGGTGACTGAGTTATTCTTGTCGGCCTAGCCATTGTCTTTACATTAGCCAAGTTCAACGAACCAAGAACTTTCTTTAGTTAATGCTCATTGTTCACACACAAAAATACATGATCATTGAACATTGTTGCAGCCGAGATACAAAACAACTTTCTTGCTCTTTAAAATCATCGTTGCCCTTATATATTATTTTCAAGAATTCGTGTTTATTTTCAAAGCATTCACTCTTAAAGACGCATGTTTGGAATGCTGTGCTTTTCTCCGTGCCGCATGGGAATAATAATTCAAATTATTATTATATTATTATTAGTAGTAGTAGTAGTACTGCCGCAGGTCCTTGACAGTGATAAATTGGTCATTTTTATTTTTTCCACAGCATTTTTCATAATATTTCAAAAGCTCAAGGGGGGGGGTTTAAACCCCGTAACCCCCCTTGCGTACGCCACTGTCCCATGTAATAGCTCTTGCACCATAGTAAAAATCAGAGAAGTGTCCAACCACTTGCATCTAATGCAAACAGAATACAAAACGAAAAGTTAACTTTTAAGTTGTTTTCAAACATAGTGTGAAACACATTAGACTTTTCAAAACACACGCTTTTGACACGTCGAATTATTTGCAATAACTGACTGTTCAAAGAGAATTTAAATTTTTGAATTTGAATTGAAAAATTAGAGTGTGTCAGCACTTACACTATTTTGCACCCGTCACGTTGTACGGGTCCAGCCCCTTACCATAATAAATAACATAACTGTAATGTCGCATAACTAAAATCTTAAAATATTCTGTCTTAGGTTAAAAGCTGAGACTGTAAAGGTGCACCCACCACACATAAGGACAAAAGCAGGACAACACACAGAATTATACTGGCCATAGGACCAGTTGCCAGAGCCTCGTTAGTCTGAAAAATGCAGTCCAGGGTGTAGTACGGGGAAGTGAGGTTGACAGTTGGGTGTACTACGTCGAAGGTCACCCCTTACACCCCTGTTGAAAGGGAAATTTATGCTTATGACCTTCCGTACACCCGCGAGAATGTGGAAAATATTGCATTGTTTATAAATATTGTGTTTAATATGAATATTTCCTGTTTTTTTTTTTTTTTGCTCGCAGACATGTGTAACAGGGAAGCAATGGATGGTTTCATGTGGTACTATTTATCATGTCATGGTGTCGTTGCTGACAGTACGTTAAATTTTACGTTTCTCTTAGTGTTTGATGGCTTTAGAATGTCCACTTTTATTTTGGGTGGGTGGCTTTATGGATTGTAAGGGGTGACCTTCTGAGAAGGCACCCAAAAGTCAACCTCACTTCACCGTAGTACACCCTGGTAACAACATTTGCAGGTCATCGAGGCTCTGGCGCCTAAACCAACGCCCAGTAGACCTCTAATCTTTTGTTGTCCTGTGTTTGTGTGTGCTGAGTGTCCCTTTACAGCTCAGCTTTAAACTAGGGTATGTAGATTTTACCCTCAAAGATGTTGATAGGCTACGACAGCATTAGTTTTAGAAATTCGTTGAGGGAATTTTAACAGGCATTTCCCCCCCCTTTTTTTAGGGTACTGTCTTCCATTTTGATCTAGTTAAGGGCTTATCCCATATTGCGTGCCAGGCACAAATAGCCTATGTGCTGACGTGCCTATAATTTAAAAATCAATTTTTGGCTTTATGTGTGCCCATACAATGATCATTTGCTAAATAAACAGCGAAAGGGCTTCAGGATACAAGAATTAAACCAATGTTGGTTTCACGGATACTAGGGCATTCACGAGTACCCTTTACGCACTTGCAACCACGTAGCAGGAATTGCGTATTTTAGTGTGTACCTGTGCATACCTTAACCATGTTTTTTATCGGGCGTGGCCTCTCCGATGGTGTTATTGTAACGTTATCGCCTCGTAATCATGGGGTTCCAGGTTAGGGAGGAACATAGTGGTTCGAATCCCACTTAAAGTTGTAGGTCTAGTCCCAGCCTATCTGTGCATAAAGTGGACTTAAAACAAAAACTCACTCTCTAGATGCGATCGGTTTAGGAATGTTACATTTAATGGTGTTAGTAATTTTATGTTGTTACGTTTGATGTTGAGGGCAATTTTACATTTTTGATAGGTTAGGAGTGTTAGTTTTAATACTGTTATGGAATATCCGTCTGGTTTTTGGATTTTTATTTGTGCATACCCTGATATTCAGTTTTAAAAATCCAGGGACTGCACCAGTATATGAGGAATTGAATGAACGATGCCACAGTTTCGGTGTTAAATATCTCTCTCGGTTATTTGTGGTATCTTCATATTGAAATAAATTCGTGTTACATCAAACAATGAAATCCCTTAATTAAACCAAATACTCGAAATTTTGTAGAGTGTGCGGTCGGCCACCACCCCGTAAAACAAAGTATGGAGTTCGAATCCAGAAAGAGGCTTATATATATTTTTTTCTTTTGTATGCGTTTCTGCATCTGTTTCTTCATCCATATCGACCCGAGTAACCCTAATTAAACAACAAAATTGAAAAATAGGCGGTTTTGCCTAAACATTCCAAATGGATTCGGATTAAGGTGGCTTGTGTGTTGCAGTCCCGGTTCTCCCTTTTCCAAAGGGCTTCCATGGGTCACGAAATGAGATATTGAACTGTGATAATATATAAGCAACCATCTGACATGATGGTTGTGTATGGGGGAGGGGTGGCTCTGGGCCCGATTCCAGCAAAAAACTGAAAAACTGTTTTCTTTAAAGAAAGAAAAAATCAGATGATTTCAAATCAATAGGTGATTCTGGAAGTATTTTGAATGCAGATCACGAAAATTACATCCATTTTCCCCCATCACGTCAGGATTTTTCACATTTTCACAATCAAAATTCTCATATTCGCCATTCCATTACAACTATTACAGAACGCAATAATATAAATTTAAACAAAGGAAATTTCTGTTGTTTACAAACCAATAGGTGATTCTGAAAGTATTAAGAATGCTGGTGACGAATGTGACATACATTTCTTCCCATCACGTAAGGATTTTTCTCCACATCATTAAATTCAAGCAACCCACTACATTAACATCGAGTTTTGGACATTTTGTGAAGGAAATTTTTATGAGGGATTTCGAAAATGGAACTTTTGTAATCAAAGTTTACAATTTTCATGTCAATGTGTCTTGTGAAGATAGAAAATGGATTATTTTTTTCTATTGTGTGTGCATTTATAGTTCAAAATTGGAGGATTTGTATTGCAAAAAACCAATATTTTACCATCATCTAAGCAGATCCATCTATTGAGGAAATGATGGAAGTACACTGTAACGGGCTCAAGGAATCTGACCTATGTCAATGATGGGATAATTAAAACCCTTAATTGGCCGTTGTATCTTGTGGGGTCCAGTCCCGATTAGCCTTAATGTGTATAAAGTGGTTTTAAACCACAAAATCAATCAATCAATCAATTTTGTGGGATACACTGCATTCGATGCGTTCTTAAACGATCTCTGCACTTGAGTTGAGCAAACGGGCAGTGTGGATCATGAGATACATGCGTTTTGACGATTCTACTCGTGTGCCATCTGTTGGATGTTTGTAGAACTGCATGCACAGCAGTTACATAGAGAGGAGCTCTATCAAAGGCGTGGTAAGTTTATTTCTTGTTGACCTATTTTAATTTTGTTTTGTAAAACGTGAGCATGAAATAAATGTGTATTGAAGTTATTAGAAAGCTTCCAATAGTTAGAATACTTGAAATTGTTACCAAGTACGTTGTGAACCAGTTCTTTCTTTGTGTGTATCTACAGGGATACATTGCCCAAAAAAGGACAATTTCACCTTATCACATTCTATGCAAATACAGAAGGAAATACATGTAGGATGCATGTTCTCTTGAACATTCTGTGTACTCTACCATTGCTTTTGCTCAGTATAAATGTCGTATTTTATGTTGTAATTTGTAGGGTTATTTTCTAATATACAAATGTTTTTTTTTTACATATGAAGATATAATAATAATAATAACCCATAGCTCTACAGCCCGTGAGGGCCTTGGCTTACCTACCGACTGCTGGTCTCCCTCCCACACTATTCCTCCGTCACCTGTTGTAGCGTGGAGATCTTAGACCAGTATTGGGGTGACGGGTGGTCAGCCCGTCGAATCCCCAGCCGTTGTAGGTCTTCTCGACCAGGTTACCGCTCACTCACTCGGAGCTTCCCAATTTCCTCACGATGGTGGGTTGCCACCGGCCCTATACGTAGGCCGAATAAATTCCGACCAGAGCCGGATTCGAACCTACGCCGTCCCTCAGCGAACGATCTCAAGACGAGTGAACGCCTTAACCCGCTCGGCTACGGAGATGTAGAAATATAGTATCATTGTAAAAGAAATTGCATCGTGTCTCCTTCTTTTTTCACGCTTTAGTTTCTCAATATTTTCTCTTTCGTTTTTACTAGAATATTATGACAGCACTTACGTTGACTCCACTTTGAACAACATGAATAGTTACACCATTTCTAAAATAATAATTTCCAATAGAGTATGTGCATTTGTGCATTTGAATGAAATGAAAAATGTTTTGTCTGCATTTTACATTTGTTTTCATACAACTGTCTCTTCTTTCACAGGATATCACAATACCACCATGGAAGTTTTATGGTCACCATGGAATACTGGTTGCTCCTGGAAATCCTAATGTGTCAGATATTGGATCCTCATCTAGCGAAGAGGGTGATATTTCTTGCGATGACAGTGACATTGATCCAGATCATGCTCCACCACCAGAAATGTCATCTCCTGGTGAGGAACAAAGTTCCAGTGAGGATGAACCAACATCACCCCCACAAAGCAACAAAACTGACCAAATCGGAAGAGGGAAGAAGAAAGTAAAAGCACGGATTTGTGATAATTTCAGGTAATGTCACATTTTATTTTCAAATTTGAAAATTGAAAACCAGTAAATGTATCATGTGAAGAGATACATCAATTTTGACACAGGATGACTTTAGTGTATCTTGTATTTCTTTCAACGATTAAAAATTACAATTATCCAACATAAATGCAAACGATCACATAATTTCTAATTTCAATTTCATTTCTTCGAAAATAAGAAAATCATTATCTACGATGTCTGAAGAATTTGTTTCCAGATTCAAGCGTGTTTTCAGAGGTGTTCTGTACAATGCTATGAGCATATATGTCAGATCCACACCACCCATGTGGACAGAATAAACTGTGACTCTGGCTAGCTCTTGTATATCCAAGGATCGTCGTGATGTCGAAGCAACAGGAAGAAAAAGTTTCAAAACATTGAAAACTTTCAGGATGGACATAGATAATGGTCTCATTCACTCGAAAACACCAAAACGGGAAAGACCATCTCAAACAGACTTACCACAGAAATAAGTAAAGCATCCAGTAGCACCACGTCCACTTCAAGATATAAGATATGACAGTGTTGGGCAATGGCCAAAAATTACAGAGAAAGGTAGTTGCAGATTATGTGTGAATGGTCAAACTAATATTGCGTGTGAAAAATGTGACTTGAGATTATGTCTCGTGATAGGTTCAAAAACAAGGAACTGCTTTACAGCATTTCACCAAAAGTAGGTAAAAGATAAATAACAAGCATATGTCTGTAAAACGTTATGTAATCGGTGATTGTAGAACATTATTATAACATAAAAATACTTAATTTTACGTTTTTCTTCATTTTCTTTGTAAATATATTTTTGAATATTCATTATACTAACAATGAAATGTGGAACGATTATATTTTATATGGTACGATTCTACGTAAGCATTGTAGGAGCACTGTTTACCTATGTATAATTACATGTATGTCTCTAATGGGCAATATATCTCACAGGACACATTATGTATCTCATTATGTAATACATAAATATGTAAAAATAAAATATTTTTGTCATAATTATACTGAAAACATAGCATGTATCCAATTAATTATTTTTTTGAGCATGTCATAAATGTTTGCCCGTTTAAACACAAACCCCAAGTCAACCCATTATATCGGTAACGCTGGTAGCGCTGACAGGTAGACTGCAATGACAAATTTCCTAAATATACTACCTACAACACCCCAAAATTACTGTTCCAGGAACCTAAGACACGCCCTTATACAATACTTTCCATAAGACACCCACACTTAATAGATAGGGACAAACCATATGTTGCAACAACTCATCCACCAAGCCCCTTCCCTCCGAGCCCCTTTTTCATTCCAAGTGAATCGAGAAGACAGACCCTCATAAATTCCTTAGTTTTACAGTATTCCCCTACTTATTTTAACATTTACATAAGCACAAAGATTACCCGTAGTGACCAGTGAAAGATGAAGATTTCCCCCTTTCTGGAAAAGAATGTTGACGTTAATACACATATAACTAATCAACTACACACTGCATGATCTTTTTGGGCTGAAACGCAAAATCATAGATTCAAACCATATATTTTTATTCAGCATTAAGAACGTGTATATATTAATTACAAGTCTACAGCCGTCGCTTAATGTTACTCATCTAGGCCAATCGCGACATTATCCAATCAGTACCATTACATTCACCTACACGATGAGCAATAGCTTACAGAAATTTTAAATCAAAGCACGTTGTGCTGTGTGAGTATAGAACTCATAATAAAGTGTCATACCTACTAAAACATATATCTACATACAGTGACTCAAAAAAGTATTCAACTCACCACAGGCTTCACATGAAAACATGTACAACAAGCAGAAAAGGATCGAAGATGGAAGTACATGTGCACAGAAGTTTAGTGAATACTATTGAGGTACAAACTACACAGAAAAGAAACACATTTAGTAGATGACAGAATCAGTACAGAAAAATAAAATGCAAGATGCGTAATTGGAGCTCAAAACAGTATTCAACTGTAATACTTGCGGCATACAATATTTGGTGTGTGTGACATCCTTAATACCTGCTTGGACCCCCTTTCCTCTTGATGATTTCCTGCAACCGTTGTGGAACTAATTTCGCCAAGGTATCTGTTGTTTGTCGGGTAATCTGCCCCCATTCGTCCAACAAAACGCACTTAAGATAGTTTTTGTTGAAAATGTGGTGTTCTTGGATTCTTTCTTGGAAAATATGCCATACATTCTCGATAGGATTAATGTCTTGCGATTGGGAAGGTGTTTGAATACAGCGTGGGGAGTTGTACAATAACCAGATCTTGGTGTTGAGGGCTGAAAGTTTCGGGTCATTGTCCAGGGTGAACATGTAGCCACCAGTAGGCCCAATAATCTTCACTGAGTTGGATAGGTGCGCCTTTAAAATGTTGATGTAACGTGTGTGGTCCATTGTACCATCAATGAATTACAAATTATCAACATGATTGGCACTTTTACAAGTTCCACACCATTACCCATCCCCCACCGTATTTTGTTGTAGCTGTGAGATTTTTCTCACCTAGTTCACAGATCTTATATAGTCAAGCAATCATGCACCCATCAAACGCCCATTGGCCCATTTGTAATTCTTTCTTGTAATGTTATGTAATTGTAATGAAATTTAAGCCTAGGGGGGTCAGATGGGCGCATGATTGCTTGGCTATATAAGATCTGTGAACTAGATGAGAAAAATCTCACAGCTACAACAAAATATGGTGGGGGATGGGTAATGGTGTGGAACTTGTAAGAGTGCCAATCATGTTGATAATTTGTAATTCATTGATGGTACAATGGACCACACACGTTACATCAACATTTTAAAGGCGCACCTATCCAACTCAGTGAAGATTATGGGGCTTACTGGTGGCTACATGTTCACCCTGGACAATGACCCGAAATATTCAGCCCTCAACACCAAGCTCTGGCTATTGTACAACTCCCCACGCTGGATTCAAACCAGGGAGTCGTAACGTAACGAAATGGAACGGTATTTTCAATTACGGTTTCCGTTACGTTACAACCAGAAACAGAATAACTTTTTTCGTGAACAGAAACGTTACCTCAGGTATATGAACATTACGTTACAGGTGTGCATAACGGTACCGAACCATAACTGATCTTTAAAGAAGTAGGTCTTCACGTGACACTTTAACGTTACATCCATTGCCGGCAACCAGTAACGTTACAGGGTAAGAAAGAGGTTCGTCACGTATTGACTAGTAACTTTAGTGTGTCTGGAAAGTGATAGTAACGTTACAATTAACCAGTAACTTAATTGAGGTCACTACTGAAAAAACGTTACACTCCTTTTTTCAAAGCAACAACGTTATTTATAGCTGGTATCATACAGACGTTCCGATGTGCAATACCGTGTCCGATGCCGTGTTCCGGAGAGAATAACATAGGTCTCTCGTATAATTGTGCTCGTTACTTTTGTAACGTTACAGTTCTTTTCCTCCACAAAAGTCTGTTTCGAAAAAGTGATACACATATCCGTTACGAATAGCAAATACCGTTATCGAAGGCGTTTTCGAAGAAGTCTCATAATTGTTTGATTTTGATTTGCTTTATTTGACTTCGCTTTTTTTTTTGCCACTTTTGGCTAATTCTCGAAGATGGAGATTGGTGATAACAATATGAAATTGATGAATGCACACTCACAAACATCCACGCCCAGGCCGGGATTCGGACCCGGGACCCGTAGCGTTCTCATAATTGTGATCGGCAGCATAGTAACATTACAATATTTTGACACCTTAAAAGTCATTAAGTTATAATACGTATTTTCGTTTTGGATGTCAGTGAAAACATTAAATTGTAAAACAAAACGTTTCATTCGGCGTGACAGAATTCTGGTTATCGGAATTTACTGACTAACTATGTATTTATCACAAATATATTTCTTTTCTGCATACTTAATCACTTTACGTGAATTTGTTCTAATTTGAATATCTATGCAAGATGAATTTTAACATGTGCGTTCACTTTATACAATAGGAAAACAAACGTTTGTTGAAGGAAAACGTTTCTATCTATCTATCTATCTCTCGCTCTCGGTTTACATGTGTTACATCAATTAAAAAAAAATACATTATGTTTTTCGATGAGAATGATTCGTTCTTAGATTAAAATGCTGAAGGACGAAACATAAAGGACCAACCATGGTCGAGCCAAAAAGTCATCCGTGCCACGCGTTCGTCCACATAAGCGAGAGGCAAGCTTTTTCCTATCGGAAGACGAAAAATAATTGCTTGCTGCGCGACCTTGAGAAGGCGAACCGAACTGATAGCAGCAGCACCACGCAAATCGGAAAATCTGAAACTTTGTACACGTGACCTTCGATCACGAAGCATCCGAGTAGACAACGCCCTGAGGCGATATGAAAGGCACTTTTAGCCAGTGGGGGCCGGCGGGTACTGTCAACGTGATCAAGAAATCGAAGAAAAAAAACCTCCGCAATGCCTTGGCCCCCCTCCTTGAGGTTGCCCCACTGGCCAAGATGTATATCCTTGTTTGGTAACGTGGAAAACAGTGTGTTTAAGTAATAACACACTAATACGATTCATCTTCACTCACTAACCTATCTTTAAACACTACAGGACACTTCACTAAAAACACAATTACAAGAGGAAGGGAAAGCAAATCTTCTCACCTTCTCCTCCCCCATGCACACGTATTCCAACTGGACGTTGAAAATATTCTACATTTGATGTAAAAAGAAATTGTCGAAATGCCAAAGGAATTTTTACTTTTATATTTTTAAAAAGTCTGGATGGCCCTCTAGGCGCATCTATCTATTATCAAAATGTTCATTTAACTTCGGAAAAATACTAGGTTCGTTTCTCCAAATGTTGGCAGAAAAGTAGATAGTACCTTTTTCACGAATTACTTCCCCAACGGGTCGTACAAATCCGTCGTATTTAGCGACTTATCTCTGAAGATGGCAACGGTGTCAACACTGAGAAAGTTCCCTCGCTGTGCTAAACGGGCACGGCTGGTGTCTTATGGGCTAACCCCATTGGCTAACACCACCCCCTGCCACCTTCTTCCCGGCTTATGGTGCAAAGGTTACTCGCTGAGACTTCACCAACCCTCTGCACGCGTTTCAACTTGGTTAGGCCAGCTCTTGGGTGGCGCCGACCGCTGCCTCGCCGAGGATACGAAACAGCTGGCGATGCAGTGAGGAGGTTGGGGCGGTTCATATCTAGTCTGTGGTTGGGGCGGTCGTCACGTCAGCTTGACCGATTGAAAGATTCGAATCTCATTGTCTGTAAACTATCAATGTATTAATTTAACAATACTTGGGCTAGGGGCTAGGTATGCATTTCTTCTGAGGGTAGTGCCATGGCACGGCGGCTCTCCCCCTTGAGCCGCCGCTGCTTTTAGCAAGTAGAAAATACGTATAAAGGATGGAATTTGTGTACGAAACAAATGAAACCGCGTTTGCGCAACTGGTCTGTAGCTAGACAGGGCCTTTGGACTCTGAAGTAGGCAACAATTGTATGGAGAGTGATTCTCAAAACTAAGCGAATAAAAGGACAGTACACGTATTTTACAAGGGCCCTCATCTGCTTACAATTTTGAAAATTACTTTCAGTAATTCTTGCCTTTTTGGACAGGAGATGAATTAAACTTTTTGGTGTAGAAACAGACAGAGCGCCTACCACGTTTGAAAGAAGAGCATAGGCAGACATTAAAGTAATTTTCAAGAATGTAAGAACGACAGTCGACATGGACATTGAGCAACGTGTGACTGAGAAATACAATCGGAACAAAGGACAAGATTCTTCAAGAAACAGTAATTTTATAAAACTTCCTATCATTAACTAAGTTCATCCTTTTATCCTCTTTTGTTTCTTCTACTTTTGTATTGTTCTTGTATCGCTTTTCTGCCACTTGTAGATAATCGCGACTATGAACATTAATGATGATCATATTAAATCTATGAAGGGATGGTTACCAAAGAAAACGCTCATGCCCAGGTGTCTACTCGAACTTGAAATGTTTGGTAGAGAGTTTATGAGTGGATCACTCAACGACTTCGGCTTCGAGGATACTGTTTCAGTTGCAACATGCAGTATAATTACGTTTCTACTACTCTCAATTGACCCAAGCATGTGGTATGTGTCCTTCATTTTACTTAAAAAGCCCCCTTGATACATGAGATACTGCAAATAATTTCAGGCATGCCGTCGAATTCACATTGCCTGGCACTTTTTTTAAACTAAGTAATGAAGTGACGTGTATATTCATATTACGACTAGCTCGAACTAAAAACTCTTGTGGAATACTGTGTATATGTTATCCTTGTTGAAGTGAGGAACTTCATATTTTGCTAAGAAAATATGTATGAAAAAATATGTTTGTAGCTACTAGAAGAATTCAAATTATTATGATGGAATTTCAACTTGCGTATACTCTTCATATAACGTGGTATATAGTTATCGCAGACGAGGTCTTGTTTCGCAGTCAATTTATTTTTAGTTGAGGAACTCGAGAGTAAGTTGCAAATATTTAATGACCCACGTTGTGGTGTGCTGTTCGATTAAGCAGAATTGGAGTGAGAGAAATCATTCAACACGTCAATTTGTAACTGTGAATGCAAGTTTTCTTTGATTTAGCGGGAAATCAGTCTGCTATTGTTGTAAGTAATAAATGGAAACATATACATTTTCTGCTCGAGTAGGAATCCACAGGTGTTATCCAATCAATCAGTTTCTGTGTTTGAAACTTCTGTCTAGGAAAGCTACATAAAATTTGCTTTTAATAACAGCAGCTTCAAAATAACCTATCCATTCTTGTCATGCCAAGTAATGTTTGATTTTGATTTGTTATATTTAACTTTGGTTTTCTGCCACTTTTGGCTAATCGCGAAGACGAGGATGGGTGATGAAATTACAAAATTGACGAAAGGACATCACAAAGAAAAATGAAAATGATGCATAGGCTGGGATACGAACTCGGGACCTGTGGCGTCGTATTGCGATGTGCTAACCGCTCCGCCACGGAGGTCTGCAAAGTTGTATTTGACCATTGTACATTGTTAATGAAATAAAAACATTACATATACAGTGGCTCACATTAGTAACCGAAACGTAGCATTTTGTTTCATTTCTTCACAATATTTCACAATTAACAACATGTACATAAATATAATCCATTGTGAAATATTTATACGCATTTATTAAAGCTATATTCCCTGTTACGTTTTTCTTTTTTTTTTTAATTTTGGGTGTTTCAGCACTTAGGCTATTTTGCACCCGCCACGTTATACTGGGTCCAGCCCCTTACCACAACAAATAACATAACTGTAAGGTCGCATAACTGAAATATGAAAATATTCTGACTTAGGTTAAAAGCTGAGGCTGTAAAGGGGCACTCAGCACACATGACAAAAAGCAGGAGAACATACAGAATTATACTGGCCAGTCGCCAGAGACTTGTTAGTCAGCAAAAGGCAGCCCAGGGTGTACTACGTGGAACTGATTTTGACGATTGGGTGTATGTACTGCGTGGAAGGTCACCCCTTACACCCCTGTTACGTTTTCAAATCTGAAATTAGTTATTTATATTTGGGTGTGAAAAAAAAGATCACTTTAATATTCAGACAAATCTTGAAAGCCTTCTGTTACTGTTACATAGTTTTTTACCGGTCAACTACAATGCGGGGAAAGAACAATTCATGCTACTTCCTGACTACATCTGTTATGAGTAACTGCATTGATCCCTGACTGAAGTACGAGAAAAATGGGTAACAAAACAAAAAAACAACATTTGACGAACGACAGCTATTTATATTTGCCGTATCTAACCAAAGGGTGTCGGTACGTGCAAGGAAATTGAAAATGTTAAGTACATGTAAGCGTACCGTGGGTAACGCAATAAAACGTAATGAAAAGCAAAATGAGGTAAATTCCGTATCTCAGAAAATTCAACCAAGATAAATGGGAGAAAGAAATGAAGGAGCTTCGGTATGAAAAATCAAGACCCTTTCCTCACCCCCACCCCCTTCTCAAACCAAGGGCTCTGAAAGCAGCTGTGCAACTTGGAGCAGACATTGGGACTGCTTTACAGACGGGATAAAATGAAATGTACTTCCGTTTTCCTACCAACTCAGAAGCGAGTTGGAAACTCTTCATTGCTCCTGTATAGATAAGAAAGTGGGGGAGGGCAGTAGCAGACAAGGCCACCACGGAAACTTGTTTCCAGCAAGCTTTATGTTGGAGTCTTGGCAGTTTGTGGAAGGATTTTGTGTTCTGCCTTCCCCCCCTCCTCTCTCTATTTGGATTGAAAAACAGGGTGCGACGATTATGCGATGAAATACGGTAATATATAACGATAAAGCTTTATTTGATTGAAGATGATAATAATAATAATAATAATAATAATAATAATAATAACCCGTGACGCAACGGTCCGTGAGGGCCACGTCCTACCTACCGACTGCCGGCTTCACTTCCACCTGCCGAGGTTGGAATTATGGGGTGACGCGTGGTTAACAAGACAAGTCTTCAGCTAATCTGTGGTCTTCAGTCTTTGCAGGTTTCCATGGCCGCGTCACGCTACTAATTTGTAGCTCCTCAATTTCCTCACGACGGTGGATGGCCACCAACCCCATACACAGGCCGAAATCTCAGAACCAGGGGTTCCGGGTTCGAATCCTGGCCTGGCCATGAATGTTTGATCTTCGCAAATTAGCCAAAAGTGGCACAAAAAGCGAAGTATAATAAAAGAAAATCAATCAATAAATTGTTTATTGTTGGTTGACGTGAATTGTTAATATGCCTAAACTATTAAAATACTCTAATATCAGGTTTTCTGTTGCAAATTATTATTTGAATTTTGAGGGCATCCATGACGAAGTGCTTTGCATACTGCTCTATGAAACCGGAGACCCTATGATCGATTGATTGATTGATTTGCTTTATTTTAATTCGCTTCTTGTGCCACTTTTGGCTAAACGCGACGATGAGGATGGTCGATGAAATGATGAAATTAATGAAGGGACACTCACAATGAACACCGAATGAACACAATGCCAAAGCCGGTGTTTAAGCAAGCTGTGCTAACCACTCTACCACGGAGGCCGGAATCCTTCTTAATGTATAGGAGAAATCGTTCTTTGACATCGAACTAAGAACAGTTAATATGCGTCACCTCGGAGTTATTATATTTTAAATTTCGAACAATCAATTGAGATTTATTCTTCACCATTATTTTGTCCACATCAAAACTTCCACACAATAAGATCAATTACACTAAGGACAACAGCATTAGAGTCTATGCTTTAAGGAATGATTAAGCACACAACGATGACGGAAAATAATTCACATGATTAAAGTGATGCATTACATCAGTGAAACATAAATTTTCGGTCATGAAGAAAGATTGAAAAACGCAGGGACACAATAATCGATGTGTTTATTTATTTTATTTCGCTTTTCTTCCACTTTTGGGTAATCACAAAGATAAGTATGAAAGGTGTGTTAAGATGAAATTTGTGAAAGGACAACTACAAACGTAAATGGATAGGACACAGTCCAAACCCCACAGACCATTATACTGACCTTATGTCATGACGCCAGATCCTCGTTAGTGTGCAAAATGCACTCCATGGTCACAATGACGTAAGCATTCGTAGAATTGATTTGTATATCATTCTTTCTTTTTTTCAGAAAAACGCGAGCTAAACTATTGCGCGTTCTGTGATATGTTCATTACTTCTCAGGAACACTCGCGGCCTTCAACCAGTTTTATCCTTAAACAAAATTGCGGGTTAGGATGTTAACAGATACTTCAAAGACAATATCCAAAAAATTACTTGTCACATACGCAGAATGTAAAACATTTTTATTTTCTCGTTTCTTCTACATCCTTGGGGAGTAAAGACGGCTGGAGCGTGGTGCTGGTCATATGACCTCCAAAATGTCCGAACTCGAGAATATGCGACACCCTACTGCCACAAACCCTTAAATGTGCCTTCATGGCACGGTTCTATACGCACGACGAACTTTACCTTACCTTTACTACTACTAAGTACTCATGCCCGGAATTTTTGTATTTGTGATCCCTCATTATGTCTCCATTGCTAACCTGTTTCATTTCCAGTCATGACAGCAATTAGTCGATGCAATAAAAATACGTCAAACTTAAAATGAAACAGGTGTCGGCGCGCGCACACACACACACACACACACAAACACAAACTCAAGGAGAGAGAGAAAGGCGGGGTTGGGGTTGGGGAGGAACACAAAATCCTTCCACAAACTGCCAAGACTCCAACAAGACGCTTTGCCGGAAACAAGTTTGCGTGCTGGCCTTGTCTGCTATTGCCCTCCCCCACTTTCTTATCTATACAGGAGCAATGAAGAGTTTCCAACTCGCTTCTGAGTTGGTAGGAAAACGGAAGTACATTTCATTTGATCCCGTCTGTACATCCGAAATGGTAATCTGGCGGTTAAGAAAGCAACGATGAGTATGAGCGACGAAATGGTGAAACTGATGAAGGGACAATCACAAAGAACACTCCTGCACAGGTCGGGATTCGAAACCGGAACCCCTGGCGTCGAAGCGTGCTGTGCCACTCTACCACGTAATATTTTTTATGTACTCATTTTTAGCTACTTCCTTTGTTCCTTATTTTATTAAGTGTATCCGAATATTAATGTTGCTGCTATGTAAAGTCCAACGTTCATAATTTAATATCTGACTAAATTGTATTTTTTCAAAATTGTTCCACTTTGTATCACACATCTACGATACCGAAGATATTTTTTTAAAAAAAATTCTAACGTTCCTTCATTTAAAATGTGTCTGACATGCCTTAAAATGAAAACGTCTTATCTGGCCAAATATTCGAGAGTCTACCTATTTAGCGAAGCGTTTTTCTGTTGTTTGCGACGTGAACAACGTAACGTCTCGAAGGTAGTGAAGTATAAAGACATTTGTAGACATGTGAGCACTTTTGTTATCATATTCACTGATTGTAAATGTCAAATGATGAGGAATTGCAGAATTACGCCTGTTTATTTGATGGAATTCTAAGTGAAAAAGAAGAGAGGAAATGGAGATATTAATACTAACATTTATTGAACGTTTTATCCTGGATGCGAACCCGGCTTCTTAAAGGTAAGTGATCTCACTTTGTATTTGTTGAATATGTATTTAGTGTACACATTTGTGCCTAATAAAGAAGTCCAAGAAAAATGTATTTTTTAGCTAATACGTTTTAGAATTATTATTTTTTTAAGTATTTGTAGGTGTGTTTTACAACAAAAGAGCATTTCGGTATCAAAGCAGAGGGACACAAGAAAGAAAATGCAAGGGCATTAAATGAAAACTCCTTAACTTCATTAGGGGTAACATCTGAAATAAATAAATCAATAAATAAATCTAAGCGTACATATGGTGAGACATGAATCCATAGGGACAAAAGTATATTTTTGGTGAAATGGATTAGAATCACTGCGTGCACCCTAGAAAGTTTGATAAAACACCTCAAGTGTTTTTCTTAAGAGAAGTGTAATACTACCAAATAGGACCTCTGGCAAGAAATCGCTAATAGGCGGTGTGTGCCAAACAAAGAAGACGACGACAACCTATCTCCAGTTCTCAAGGGCATTTAGTGGAATGAGTGATTATAAAGTTTTATTTTGGATTTGTTCAGTAATATGGTGCAGGCGATAATCGTTCAGGTGTGTATATGTATATGATTAATTGAATTAGGTTATTTTACTTGCCTTTTTGTCATTTTAGTATATATATATACTAAAGCAAGATATATATATATATATATATATATATATATATATATATATATATATATATATATATATATCTTGCTTTAACCCACGGAAATAACTATTTCTGCTTCTGCATTTTTCAGCAGTGTACAAATACGCCACAAGCTGCTTCTACATGGAGCCAATCAGATTCGCAGTGTTCGATTTAAGGGAGGGGTAGGAGGTTAGAACTACATTTTACAGCGGAGGTAGATGAAGAAATTGGGATCCTTAAAACTAGCGTGAATGGGAATCTCGGTCTTTTACGATTGGTTACAATGGAAGGAGAAGGTTCTTCGCTATCCAAGGGAAGAAAGAGAAAAAATCCCGTTCGCATGTTTTTCTCCTTTGATGACATACGACGAGAATCTCACTGTCTTATTCCGGGCTGCGGAAAGAAAGTTGCGGTAAGTGCAATCTTCGGGCAGGTTGAAATGTTTCAGTTCTCGCCGTAAATTCCGTTATTTAGGATTTCAGGATGGGACTTATCTTAACTTGTCGAATCTCATAGCCGTCCTAGACCGAAGCCACCTTGATCGTGTTATTACTATTTAAACATCATAAGTGTTTTCTATCTTATAAGTTACATTCTTCCTCTCAATTGTTCTTCCAGTGAGGGTCAACGTAGAGAACGTGGTCTCGAAAAAGGAAACTGAAAACAGCTCGTCTAAATGTCGGAGAGCCTTAGTTTAGAGTGCAATGGGGTTATACGTCGTATAGAGCGACCACAAGGGGAAAAAAAACGCCGAAAAGTGTACGCACAGATTTTCCTTCTTCCATTCAGCTCTGGCTATAAGAAAGCATGCTTTACTGTGCCCCTCTCCTCCACGCGAGAGTACGGTGCACGCGAGCCGCGAGTCTGCTCAGGTTTATATCCTTGTGGTCCCACAGTAGTTTCTGTTCATTTCTGCAGGAATTCAATCTTATCATAAAAAACTAACTAAACTTTTTGCTCTGATTGTCGTGGATTAAAAAAATGTTAGGATGCAGGCGAAAGGAAATGGAAAATAATTAACGTTTGTAAATTACACGTAGGATTGTGCACGAGTGCACTCTTGCTCACACATCACATTCTGCTATGAGCCAGCGTATTTAAAGGTGCTTGAAGACTATGGGCAGATCTTTTCATGTCTGCAGGTTTGCCTTGGGAAAATTCAAATGCCTAGTTTCAATACATTAATTAATTTAACTTTATTTGGGATTCTATGAAATTATTTGCATGGAGGTGCATATAGAAACGTTCATTTCATCATGTTAACGTTTGAAAGCAACTGATATAGTCGGACCGTGGGCAATAGTTGCTTCGGCATTTCAAAACTCGGCTGCATATGCATGTGTGGGGGGTAGAGGAGTATTTTATTTCCTATTTCGGCAATTTTACGTAGCTTTCCTACCTCTTCAGTTATTTACTATGTTGAGGTTGAATAGATATTGGGACAAACTCAATGGTACGTCCATACCTTAGCCAGGGTTTCAAATAGCAGCTTAGCTGATCAGTCACGGAGCAGGCAACGACTTTAGTCTTTACGGTGTTCTTCAAGCAGCAATTTTAGTATGGTGTCTTGATACTAATTTTTTCATGGCCATTATTTTGTTGGCCGTGACGATATAAGTTGTTATTGAACATGGTATCTAAAACTCAAAGTTTGCTGATTTACGTGAATGCTGAACTCTTACTCCAAATTGAAATGAATGCAATACTCCTTGACTACTAAAAAGTGATAGCGATACTTGAAGTGAAGGTCGGCTTCCCCGATGTCGCAGTGGTAGCGTCGTCGCCTTGTATTCCAGGGGTCCCGGGTTCGATACCCGGTGGAGGCACACAGTGGTTCGGATCCAATTTTATAAACTGTATGTTCAGTTCCGATTAGCCTTACTGTGCATAAAGTCTGACTCTTAAACGTGACTCAGTCTTACAGATAAGAATTAGAAGTGGAAAAATGTCGATTTACTTCAAATACCCTTCAGAGGATTTTTTTTTTAACAAAACTGAAAACCGCATTTTTGTAGTTACGTTCGTCTGATTCCCGTAGGACGATAGGTGAAATACGTTTCCCGAGAAATATTTGAAAGGAGTTGTGTTAAGATGTCAAGCATGTAGCCCACAGCCATGCTGTATGATGAAAGCATAGAGGATAAGCCCCACACTTAATCTAGGTTCACAACAAAGATAGCGACTGAGAGGCCTAGCGTAATGAAAGGCAAGGAAAACTGTTAATCATTGGAAGAGACAATGAGTTTCATGTTTAGATCATTCTATCATATGTATAATTAATGAAATTGCTTATAAAAATAAAAAATGGTACAAAATGCTTCAAAGTAATTGAAAATATAGTCTCCAGGAAAAACCGAGAAAAGGAATACGCCCATTCAAACTGCAAACCTCGATTTGCATACTATATAGAAGGAATTTCCACCACATACTTGAAATTAGTTTGAGAAAATCTAAAATACGAGGAATCCCTATTCTCGTGTTGCTATTTCCTGTCAAATAAGAGGCTGTTGCGGTCTACTTCCGCGCTATACATTGAAGAAACAACGCTTTATACTCCGAAGTAGATACCAATGGTTCATGGACGCCCGCATTTTTTTTCAGGGAAGGGCAAGCAAGGTAGTTTTTTCCAGGGGGGGAAACAAGGTGCATGTCCTACACCATAAGTGTTGTCTTTTAAAAAAAAACATTACTTTAATTTGAAGTTATGTTCATGCAATAATTAACATATATTATTGTAGCTGAAATGACATTATATGTGTGATATATATATATATAAAATTTTTGGTTGACTTTCATTTTCCAGGGGGGTCGTCCACCCCTTGCCCCTCTTTCGGACGTCCTTGCAAAGGTTCTATTTTTATTTCGCGTCTACCACTGTTAATCGCGATGATAAAGGATGCGATAGATGATGGAAGTGGTATAAAGACAATATCTTCTAGTCCAGGTTCTAATCAGACTTTAGACTTCGCATTGTATTACGCTAATTAATTTGCCACGGGATCGGCTACTTTGTGTTTGTCTGCTCATCAAATGATTAATTAGTTATTCAAACTCTATAGGTAGCAAAGCGATATAAAATAACGAAACTGAAAAAATCCACTTGACGTCTTGTAGTACTATCATCAACCTACAATTTCATGCTCACAAATCCACACAGGAAACTTCTTGTGGCATTAGTTTTGCGGAATGGCCTTGGGAAATAAAGATCGCCCATTTCCTTGTTCAGCTCTAGACAATTCAGGTGCCTTATCGAAGCTGCTCTTGAGCACGCAGGGTTTCTAACCTACTTCGCCGTAATTCAGTTGTTGTATCTTGATCAATATGCTGCATTGAACATTCCACTCAGAAATCCCATCCTATTCAACAGGGCGAGCTCACTACCATTCACGATTTTCGTCTGTATAAAGTGTGAAAAAGAAGAAATTTTCAGAAAACTCGTGTCGAATGTATTTCATTCTTTGATGTTTGTGTACAATTTGTAATACTATTAGTAATTGTAATACAGCGCGTCATTTTACTAGATATTCAACTAGTCTCTGTAGAAATAAGACAAAAAAGGAAGGAGGCTACTTAATGAAAAGGTGCAAACTGCTAATTTATAAATCTAAAGTCACGAAAAGAGTTCAGTCAAGGTCACGCCGCTCACCTAGTCTTGCCAGTAAGTAGACACATCCATATTTCGTTTTTGACGAAAACACGAAATGTGAAATGACATGCTGTAATGTTAATTTTTCATGTTTCTGAAAGGTGAGGTGCATTTTCCTACCCTGTTTCGTAACGAAATGATCTGCAAAATAAGAAATACTCCTAAACACAAAATTAGTTTATTTACCGATGCGATACTTTCTGAAGTTTGAAATATCCTGAGTTAGGTAATTCACGGAGAAATGATTAATTCTGCTGTAAATATTTGAGAAGCATAAATTGACCCCTTTATACAGAATAGACTTAATACTCTCGTAACTACATAAATGCGTAGCGTTCCAACAGAACTGATATGCTACGAATGTACTATAAGGGATATACTTATTTTGTGTAATAAGTGCAGTTTTTTAATCAAATTTAGGATTATATTCAATTTGTCATTTTATACACCACTTTTGATCAGATTTTTCACCGCTATAACAACGAATTTTTATTTTATTTAGCGCATTTGAACCAAAAATTGTACCGAAATTTTGTATTATTTACCAAAAATATATGCCTCTTCTACCAATAAGCAACAATTTCAGCTGACGCAATCAACCGCATACGTACAGTGCGATGCACTAATATTGCTCGGCAAATTGTCCGACTATTTTCGTTATTTTTCTCGTACATCCTATGTGTTTTAAGCGATGGATTTTTATGTATACTGGTGCAGAAGTTGTCAACAGCTTGTTTTGAGTTTTCTTTTAATTCTTGAAGCTCTTATTGGGTCAAATAAAATGCACTAACATGGTGATGGACAATTTGCACGGTAATACTCATGGATCCCACTGTACAACGCGCGAAGTGTCGACTGAGCAGCTAAGATGTGTGGCAACCCTGTAGGACCAGGGGTGTGGAGGAGACAAGGGGAAGCTCAGACTTTGACTGGACTGTTTTCGTGGAGAGAGCAATCGTGGGAAATTCCTACTATCCATTAGCTAGTATATCCATATAAAATTGCGGAGGATGGTTACATACCAACATTCCAAGTAGGACCTTTATTCCATCACTTGAATTGTTTAGTAAAATTTATTATTTTAATTCGTATATGCAAAATTGGACTAAATTGATCAATTTGATGGAGTGGTAAGTTAAATTTTACATTTGGTACATACATTATATTTCGTCAGAAACCAAATGCTTTATTGATGGCGTTGCGGGCCAAAACTGAACGTATGAAAATATTTCAGATCAAATTGTGACTTTACTGGAAAGACAAAATATCAGGTTCAGGAAAGATTTCCGTGGGTTGTAGTTTATAAAACACACACCTCTGAATGGGTGTCCAATATGTCCAGGATTGAATTGCAGTAATTGGTTAATATCAAGGAAATAGCGTTTATAACAGGGCGAAGCAATTAATGACCTAAAAATAAAATTTTAAAAATATATCATTTGTTATTAATTCCTTAACAGTTGATGAGTTAATTTTTGATAAATTTAATGGATAAGTGTAAAATGTTTAAATTTACTACAACTTGTTCGGAAAATGGAGTAATACACACTGTTAGCAGCAGTGAGATTAATGCAGAATTGGCAAATACGTGAGATTTAAAATCATTTTTTTTAAAAAATAATTTTATGTTGTATTGTTACAGAAGACAAAAGTTGCAATGGCTTTTCAGAATAAAGCTGAAGTAATATGATCAATAAACACTTGACGGAGATTCTAAAATAAAAATGATTGTCTGCTAGTAAAGACGTGTACAGTACGATACACAAGTATCGTGTGGGAAATTGACAAAGATTACTTTTGTTAATTTTTTTTCTTGCATCGTGCGTGTGTTTGAGAAATAAATGCTTGTGTAGAGATTCAGTTGCTTGTCTGGCGCTTTGTTCAAATTCGCAACTCTCATTGGGTAAAACAGAACAAACGCGATGGTGGATAATTTGCTTAGTAATTAATACTTATGCATCGAAATCAGCATGGAAAAGCTCCTCTATACTCTCATTGAAAGAACTGAAAGATACTGAAAGCAGTGTGTCCTAGGTTTACTTCAGTCAGCAAGAGGACATTATCACATGACAAAATTTGAAAAATAAGGGTAAAAGATATTCAATTAATAAAATGTCAAACTCTACAAAAAATCTTCAGAAAACTACTATAAATGTTCAAAATTACCTAGAATTGACAAAAGTTACTTATCATTACTTAAGCATTACAAATTCAAAGCAAATTTGCCTGAACAAATTGGCTTTACTGAACAAAGTTTTTACGCACATTGTTCTTGCATTGGAGCAATCTTTGCATCCTTTTTTAAAATTCAAAATCAAATTACTTGTTCTATTATTATAGTAAAAAGAGCAAAAGTGTGCCCATTCATCATATCACTCATCCCCAACTTCGCAATTAGACAAAATTGGCAGAAAAGCGAAGTAAAATATACTAAATCAACTCAAATGCATATCCCAATCATTGACTTTCAATTTTTCCCAAAATCTCAAAATCCATAAGCACAACTTTCTCCCTATAACCTGTAGAGTTTATCTAGAAGTTAGGCGAGCTTATACCGCAAATTAGTCTTGTTCTGTCACTTATCACCACGCCCCCCTCTATAGTTGCCTCCAGCTCGTTGTCCTGTAAATTCTCCACACGCATTGTAGTCTAGCTTTCCCCATGTTCAAGAATTTCGACGTATTTTATATTGGGGAAGGTCCACTATGTGTAGGGTATTCTATAGTATTTTAATCAGGCGTAAAAAGTGCTGGGATTCCAATTTGTGACTAATCTCCATACATTAAGCATATTGTTATATAATGACAGTTAGTGGTCTCCATATATTTACGTATATGGGTATATTGTACGAATACACAAACTCGCACATAGATTTTACTTTGATATTAATTCTTTCAGTATGAATAAAACTATTTTCTTTATAGGGAGATCATAGTGGTAACCTAGAGAAACATATCAAGCGGAGGCATCAAGATAAGCTGTCATTTCTGCAGAAGAAGAAAATGAGAAATGCTATCTCTAGTAATCCGAAAGCCAATATTCTCCTAAATGTAAAGATGACCGCAGACATCCTCAGGCAGTCTTGCATCCGACTCATCTCGGAGCACGGACGTCCTTTTTCACTGATGAATGACCAAGCATTTCAAGATATAGTGAATCCTCTTTTGGAAGCGATGCCAGCTTCTGACAGGTGCGTATTTTCATCAATGTCGTCAGATTGTCCTTTACATGTATTCCTTAGTATGTTCACATTGTATACGAATGAAATTATTTTCATTGTTAGTAACGGACAGTCTTAATCAGTGTTCGGAAAGTTACTAGAGTCAGTTGCTTGGTTCAAAAAGTAGGTTCGGTGCAGCTACTCAATTTAAAGAATAACTTACTTTTGCAGTTACTTTCTGTTGGATATTTTATTGCGAAAAATTGAACACACCCAATGATCATTAATTACAAGAAAATAAATATTTAAGAAATTTTATTTTGGATTTTATGTCTGTGGTATGTCATCGCATTGTAATATTATGACAACAATCAAGATTAAACCAAACACTGAAGTTTTAATGAGCAACTAGAAATGACGAATTGCAACAAAGCGTGGATGTCCTAAATTCAAAATGGAACGAAGCCCAGCTTTCTTGCCTTAGTAGGAGATTCCGAAAAAAAAAGGAAACAAAAGCGTCCAGAAAAGAAATAGTTGGAAGCTAAACTACCCCTCTAAGAGAGAGGCCCTTAAATCAATTTGACGTATACAAACAAGACTAATTATTCAAATGCCAACAACTCTAAGCTGATTTTTCAAAGGATGACGCTTGGTCCGCGCATAGTCCATCGCAGCTATTTCTGGCTTTCAAGACAGAACCCACTCCTTAACTAGCTCAACTACTGTCCTCGCGTAGCTGGGCAGGACTGAAATTTTGGAGGGCTCCCACCAGGAATTTAACCCTGGACCGCTAGCGCCAAATGTTAAATCACTAATAATTTGGCTACGCGGGAGCCCATAGTTGAAACAGTGTTGCCAAATTTAACTTTTTCCCCCAACGCTACAAATTTTAAAGTTAAAAATTTGTCTTCAAGAATAGTAAAAGTAACGTCATAAAGTTACATCTATTGCAAAAATGAAACTCTGCTACGGTTACAGCTACCTTCTTTAGTTAGAATTCCTTAGAAATTCATTTCAGGTTACTTCAAATACATTGATTTTATTGATCCAGCCTCATGTAATGAAGGTAGAGAGTTCTGTATATCCTTACAATGTTTAGAAGGAATGCAATTACGTTAAGTTAGTTTTTCACATAACTGTAAAACTAGTTACTCACTGACATAATCATGAGTAATTTCAACTGCAACAGTTACTCTTTGAATAAGTAAACTAAGTATAACTGTCTGGAAAAGTAATTTTCTGAAGACTGATATGTATGAGACACATTTTTTCATCAAATGATATTTAACACACTTTTGTACACTCAAACAAAACTAATTAATATAAAGTTTTCAAATATTATGTCAAATTTTCCTCAATTTTACAAAGTTGTTACATATACAGTGCGTTCGTTTTAAACTCTTATAACACAGGTTAGGTCGGAATATGTAATATAAATACTGTATAATTGTCTGCATGCTAGACGTTACGGGACGAAAATGCCGGCATCTGTCCCATATCACGTGCTAACTCTGCGCAGAGACAAAACAAACTCACTGTACTCCATATGCCTAGAGACAGGTTATGCTAACATTCTGTAGCTTTCCAGTGCTGGATGGAACTGAGCATGCAGTACAACTTATTTAGATATCCCCTATATACTATTGTTAATATATTTTAGAAAATAAAAAAAATATAGGTGTCACATATATCCTTTTCACAGCCTTAGGTATATCTGAATGAAGCAAAAAGACCTATTGCCAAAGCCCAGTGCTGTGACCAGGGAGGGTGGTGTTATAACTTCCTCATTAGTTCAAACTTTACTAAAGAGCGTTGATTGCATCAAATAACACTGTTTATTGCATGCAAGCTGCGTTAGTTTCTAGACACACTGATAGAGGTTAACCTATTATGGTTTTAAATAACAATCTTTTTCACTTTCACCAAAAAAGTGTTCTGCTTTCTCATATTTGTAGCATTTGCCTAGTTGATGAAAGCTTGATAATATAATTAATTCATACTATTTGAAAAATATTTTTAAGAATTTTAATTCTATTTTGGGTTTGAAACAAATGTCTTGAAAATTTCAAAAATCAAGAAACAACTTATCAATTAAGGATTAAAGCAAATTTTATTCTCTGCAGGTTTATCGTGAACAAGGAAGGTGTACGGAACATGCTATTCAGTCAGGCCCAGCAGATCAGAGAAACAATACGCGGCGAAATGGAGGGAAAATTGATACATCTAAAAGTTGATTCTACTTCGAAAAATGGACGATCATTCTTTGGTGTCAACGTCCAGTTTGTTGTAAATGGGGCTCTCCAATTGCGTACTTTGTCAGTTCAAGAGTTATTTGTGTCTCAAACAGGTAGCAATTTGCGTTACGAATTGTTGAACATTCTGGATAAGTATAATGTGCCCGTGGAGAATATATATAGTTTAACTACAGACACTGGAGCAAACATGATTAAAGCCGGGAAACTTATTGGGGAAGATCAAGAAACAAAGATGTCTAATATTTCTCAAGACACTTACGAAGATGAAGATATTGAAATGGAATTGACGAGTAAAGATTATCGTCTCCAATCCGTTCGTTGCGCGTCGCATACTCTTCATTTAGTCGTGAATGATGCTCTCAATTCCATTCCTGAAGTTAAGGATATTATTGTGACATGTCAAGCAGCATGCCGTGTCTTACGATCGCCTACAGCACGGCGTCAATTGAATGCAGAATCACTGCCGGTACCATCCCTTGATGTCCCGACAAGATGGAACAGCACAAATGATATGCTCCAGTCACTTTTTACACTTAAAAAGTTCATAGGGGATTACTATCAAGAGCAAGTTAAAATAAAGCAAGAAGACTGGATATATATTGAGGCTATTTTGACGTCACTGGAACCAGCCAAAGTAGCCACAAAGAGGCTGCAAGAAGAACAGCTTCTACTTGGCGACTTCTACGGGATATGGCTGGAGTGTCGCCTTAAAACATCAACAATCAACACAGACCTTGCACGCCACATAGTAGAGGGCATGGACAAACGAGAAAAACAAGCATTATATGTCAATAACGAAGAGAGACTTCCATCATTATTTGAGTATCCAGGATTTCTTGCTTCTATTTACATGGATCCCAGGTACTTTTCTGTTTTAAGTGAAGAAAACATCCATGTGGCGAAGGTGTATCTCCAGAAGTTGTGGTTAAGACTTGAACACATGAAATCCTTATCAGTGTGTGGAGAGGTAAAGAAACAAGAAGATTCCAGCACTGAAGATGATGACAGTGACCATGTCACAAACTACTTAAAGAAACAAGATTTATTGCGGCGGAATACCATATCTGCACCAAAGTTTAATATTGCGTCATTATTGGACACTTACTTTGTTTCAACTCGAAGACTGAAAAGGACTGAAAATGTTCTAAATTTCTGGGAAATTAGAAAATCAAGTTGTCCCGAATTGTACATTTTGGCTTGTATTGTTCTCTCTACTCCTGCAACACAAGTTAGTGTCGAGAGACTCTTTTCATCTCTGAAATTCATACTAAACCCACTCAGGTGTAATATGGCAACCGAAATTATTGATGACATACTTGTTATTAGAAATAATTATATTTTCATGAAAAAAAATCTAACTAAATCTTCATTAAAAAGCAATCTCAGAAATAGCAGCACAGAATTGACTACAAACATTGTAGCAAACTTTGTGGAATCCAATGATACACCACAGAAAGATCTTGTACAACATGTTGAAAATGTGGGGAATATTACTGTCTAGATTAATAATGTATATAATTACTTGATTTTTTTTGTGATCTTATAGTTCATTATACATAAGTAGCTGTAACCAAAGAAAATCTTTTCAGAGGTTCCATAAGAAGTAATTTAATTAAAAGAACAATTTTGCTCGTACTTGTTTAATGTTTCCTAGTAATTAATACATTTAGTTTTGAGTAGCTGTCTTACCTGTTCACAAAATTGCACAGATATACTGATGTTATACAAGAGTATGAAATACCGTGCGTCCATTTCGATCTGCAGCCGGGAGATCGGGAGAGGCGTGGCGGGCGGCGCTGGCGGAGATGCCGACGTTTGCGGCCTGTAATGCTCGCTTATTTCTGCGGACATGTCCAGACATTTGTATAAATGTTGCAAGGCGAGCACTAACCTGGGTTATAATTCATCATCTGTAATTCATCCAAGTTCTGCAATTATATACACAAAAAAATACGCTTTAGAAGTGACGATAAGAGTCACAGATAATAAAACATTTTAATCATAGTTTTGACCAGCAACGTCCTGCTTAAGTTTATATCCTTGAAAGAGTTTTGTGTCGATGGGGATCATTTGGAGGTTTCGAATGTGCAACACTGTATCAAGATTACGCTGCCGACGAAACCATTAAAAGTCAATGGTTTTCGTGAGCTTCCTCGATGGACTCGATGAAATTGGGGCAGCGTTAGAAAGTTATCCAAACAAACCTCTACGCCGTGTTTCACAGGAGATGGGAGTGTCAAAATCATCAGCACATACAGCCACTAAGCTACTAAAATTAAAACCATACTCTTATAACACAGGTTAGTGCTCGTTTTGCGATATTTGTGTGGATGTCTGCATATGTCCGTAGAAATGGGCGGGCATTTCAGGCCGCAGGTGTCGGCATCTCCGCCAGCGCCGCCCGCCGCGCTTCTCCCGATCTCTCGGCTGCGGATCGAAATGGACGCACGGTATATTTTTATTCATGTCAAATTTGTGGAATTCTGTTTAGTTTTAAATTGACACCTGAAGGAAATGACAGTGTATTTGCTTTGTTTTGAAAGATACAAAATTTCTCTAGTTTTTTAAGTAATAAGGTCTTTTTTTTCCTTGTTTTAGAATTTACCTTGGAATGATTGAGAATAATAAAGATATTCAACAAAATTTTAAAAACTGTTTCAATATATACTTTTCAGAACCTCCGTTCTATTCTTATGCTTATACAGTACGAATGCATACTTTAAATATATGTATATTTACATTTTTTTAACAAAAATTGAGCTTCGATGTTGTAGGGAGTTGAATATATGGCAAATATTGTTATTCCTTGGTTGGTGAACAAATCCTAATTTTTTTTTATTGTATTAATTCCCATGATATCTATTTCTTTGTGAGAGATTAGTGTAAATTTTTAGATTTTTTATGATAAATTTGACAGCCATTTTAGAATGTACCTCAAAATGTAACATTTAGAGCAAATTACTCAGGAACACCACTCAATAACAGACGTTACTGTTAGCCTCCTAATATGTAACCTAAAATCAATTCTTGTTTTTCAAACACGCTACTTCCTAAGGTTAAGTTTAGTTCTCTTGTTATAAAATTCTCTTAATAAAATATCAAAAAATGGCAACATCATTGTCATTATCTTGTCTAAGTAATTATTGCATGGAATCTGATAAATTATCAAAAGACGCACGCAAATGCAAATTAATGTACATTAATTACCTTGATGGACGCACGTGTCTGCCTGTGTGTGTATCCAAATCAGCATGTTACTTTCTAATGTTCTGGACAATGAGTTTTTGAAGAATGGAAACCGAATAGTCAATCACTCTACTACCAAATCATCCCGTGTAACAGCATGGAATGTAAATGGAGATGACAAATAGCATCCACATATCTTTTGAACTTGACTCATTTTGTTAGAATCAGTCGTTCCACATGTCTTATCGATACCTCAAAAATACTGAACCCACAATTGTAATATTAAAATGGGCTCCAATAACTATCAAAGTTTAATTTTTGCATGGCTGAGTTGGGGTCATGTAAATTCTTGTCCTCGCTAAAGTACAGTATGCGTACGTTGCACAAGACTATATAAAAACAAAGTAAATTTGTTACACACACATAAGTGCGCGCCCGCAATTGCATAGCTGAAAGTCTACTGAACACACACACACATCAACTTTCGAGCACTAACGATGACCATTGCCATAAGCACAATCTCTGGCGTGTGTCCAAACATGCACTTCTATGTTCACTATCTAGTAGTAGCAATTTATGGTAGAAATCAATGGTCACTAAAAGTGCATGTTACAACGTCTGCCCACACCTGGGAGTTAGGAATGGAAGACATCGCCATTATGTTATTAAGTGTCCTGTTCAAAATGTCCTTACTTTTATTTTTAAGAAATTTGCCAGAGAACGAAGCGCGATAGTTTTCAATTACATAGAAAATGATGCACCCCCTCAGAGGAGTAACCACAAATTCTTGTCTACGGGGGGAGTACTTGGATAAACTATTAATAATAGTAGTAATAATGGCACTATTATTATACGTACACAATTTATATAGCCTATATTAATACATTACATAATGAATTCATTCGCCCCACAACAAACAACAAAAAATATGCCTCTGAAATGTGTGCGCTTCTTCTCCCCCAAACAATTGTTCATACATTTAAGACTCAACTGTTTGTAATAGTCTGACGTACTTACTTCTTGTTACTTCTCCCTCTGGTAATTTACAATGCATTACAGAAAATAAATTGCTAGCGAAGCGATCAAGAAAACTTTTAGATCCAAATTTTTGCAAACTGAAAACAATATTGATTTAATATGGCGCAAAAAAATCATGGAGGCCCATGACATTCTCTTTTACATTTTTTTTTCTATTTACATCGTTCGGCGTCCAGGGCTGACTGCCGCCGTCCCCTATACATCGACCACAAGGAAAAAAACCTTGGGACGAAAAGTCCCCGCGCAGCTTTCCCTTCTTCCCTCCACCTCGGGCCATAAGGAAGCATGGTCCACTCTCCCCCTCCCCTACAAGCGGGAGTATGGTGTACAGGAGTCGTGGGTCTGCGCAGGTTGTTTTGCTCATGGTTCCACTATAGCTAAGGGTTTGAAATTGACAAGACTGTAAGAAAAGCAGATATTGCGAGCGAAACGAGCTAGACAATTTTATATAACTTTATTTACATTTGTATAAAGATATAAATCGAAAGGGGGCAATTGCCCTTCTGTGCCTCCTTGCAGATGCTCTTGACCGTCTGGAAGAAATAATGCACGAAAGACGTGAAAACTAAATCCGTCTTTAGTATCGTTTTGTCCTGCAACTCTTAGATTCTGCAACCTTTCTTTCCATAGTTCAATGTTTGCAACCTTACCCCTTAGAATTGATTTCCGTCCAAGGTTGAGGCCCAATCTCCCCCCCCCCCTGTGGTTGCGCCACTGCACCTTCTTTAGCCGTAGTTGTTTTGTGAACTTTCATTGGCTTAAAAATACTTCATTTTCTTCAAGAGCATAATATAGTTTAATAACCGGCGATAAAATTCCTCTCCCCTAAATTTCTGGATTAAAGTATAATAATATAGGGGCATGGAAATCTGAAAGGGGGGTGCGGATGGCCACCTCTCTCCTTTAGAAAACGAATGTCAGCTAAAAGTATATATTTCACACGTATAATTTGATTCCAGTCATAGTAATTTACATTAATTATTATAATGGGTATGCAGGAATGCGATAATTTCGAATTCAAGTGGTGTTTCTTGAGGGGGCAACACTATTATCGGGGTAATATGCCCCATGGAAAAATACCTCGCTTCTCCCTCCGTCGAAAATATCTGCAGACGTCCATGATTAGGGCGGGGCATTAACCCCCCCTTTGGACTTCGTGCGCACGCCTATGGCTACTCATTTCTACACTACATGGAAGGTTTATTCAATTTCGAGCCAAAAATGTAATTTTCAAATCAGGGTTTTTAAACGTCCACGAACCCATCAACTAATGGGTTCTATTGGGTTCCGCAACAATACCGGAACCTGTTCTATCACAGTGTAAATTCGGTCCAAGTTGCGTATTGTTTCATTTCAAATATGGAACTTAGACCGTCTTTAAATTGATCCGGAACGAAGGACCCTGTGCCGTATTTCAATTGATCCAGAAAAAAGGTTCCTGGAACTTATTTAAATACCTTAAACATAAAAAGGCTCTTTACGGTCCAGATCCATTTATGCTTGCTAATATTCCCTGCTGAACCTGAATTGAATTGATTTAAAATTCCTGATCCTTTAACAACCCTGGTGGAAATTCATTAATTTACAAACAACCATATTTTTAACGAAACATTAATCCCACACAATATACTGAGTTATTTTTCGCAATGTTCCAATGAATGGCAAGAGATTTGGGCTATTCCTTTTTCTTCCTTGATGTTTAATAGATTATATTTGTCACGCACCTATAACGTTACTAGCAAACATTTGTGAATTGTTCTTTCCTTGTAACGTTAACATCTACCATACTGAATTTATTTACGTTCCTTATGCAGATGGTATGTACCCAACTGCATTTTGTTCCGTTCCGCTACAGTGGTTTACATTTTGTTACATTCCTATGTAACGTTAATTAACCATATTGCCTTTCACTTCGTTCCGTTACGGAGGATTGCATTCATTACGTTCCTATGTACCGTTATTTACTACCATGTTGCATTTCGTTACGTTTTTTTGTAACGCTAGTATATACCACAATGCATTTCGTTACTACGTTCCTTGTATCCTTGTAACGGTAGTATATACCATATTGCATATTACGTTATGTTCCAATGTGCTCATTTCGTTCCGTTCCTTTATAACGTTAATATCTACCATAATACATTTTGTTACGTTCTCTGTAACGTCAGTCTGTAACATATTGCATTTCGTTACGTTCCATGGGTACCAGCAGCTGAACCATACTCTTCCTCCTACAAAATGGAACGTACCGTGTAACGCAAATTGGGTACGTTACGACTCCCTGATTCAAACAGCTTTCCAATCGCAATACATTAATTCACCTTCGTTCCTTTTCCTCTTGTTGTACATGTTTCCATGGGAGGCCTGTGGTGAGTTGAATACTTTTTTGAGTCACTGTAAATGCATTGGCTGTCAATGGAGCATTACACCAAGAAGAACATAGTAGGGTTTCAATTTTGATACTCTCAAAGAAATTTTCGTGACACAAATATTAATCAAATAAAACTGGTTTTAGCAGGTGAGGAATTTTATCTCCTTTACAAAGGTGACATTTTCATATAAAACATTCCACCTTAAATTGGCTTAATTTTGTACTGAACACCTTTTACAGAATTATACATTGAATGCAAATGAACCGTGCATTAATACTTGAAGTAAATTGCAATTACTGTCCTTTTACGTAAATTTTTTACTATACAACAAATTTTCCCCAAGATGGCTGCGCGACGCGTTATGTTCCCGCCACGTTTTGCGGTTAGGCGAATTCGCGAATCATTGCAATATCACAAGTCTTGATATATCACTTTATCCAAATTTCAGGTGCAATCTCACGTTTGTCACTCGGATGGAAGATAATAAAGTGTATCACAACTGTTTCCCACCAAAGTCCGTAACGACAGTTTTCAGCTTAAATATCCATTGTCACACGAACGTTCACATCAATGTTCATAGGATATTACACTTCGCAATCTTTAGCGTACATAACGAGCTAATCTGATCAACTTATAATCCAGGAGGGGTGTAAGGGGTGCTCCTTCCACATAGTGCACCCATAGTCAACCTCACTTCCACGTAGTACACCCTGGACTGCAGACTAACGAGGCTCTGGCGACTGGCCCCATGGCCAGTTTAATTTTGTTTGTGTTGTCCTGTGTTTTGTCCTTATTTGTGCTGAGTGCTCCTTTACAGCCTCAGCTTTTAACAAACGTCAGATGATTTTAATATTTTATGATTTTAGTTATGCAACGTTAGAGTTGTTCTGTGTAACGATAAGAGGCTCGACCATGTATAATGTGACGGGTGCAAAATAGCCTTAGTGCTGACACACCCAAAATTTTAAATTCAAATTCAAAATTATAATCCAGGAATAACTGCGATTTCCATGGATTCTTCAGGCTCGCTAAATTTCAACGCCCATTCTCCATGCTTCCTCTTGACCAGCTCCTGATTCCGTTCCTTCTACCCGATTCCTGGGACACGATTCCGTTCTCCAAACCTCCATTGTTTTCCTGATACACTCATGAGTTCCTCGATCCGTTCTTTTTAACAGTTCATTGAAGACGATTCAATTCTCCCAACCTTCAATGTTTTCCTTCGCACTTGTCCAGATACATGTCGAAATTCTAATTAAGTTCGTATTTTTCAGATGTGTTAGTTTATTTAGACATTAATAATCCTTGAATTCAAATAACATTTATAAGCAGTTCAACAAACACAACTTAATTATGCTAATACGATGTCAACCGTGAACTGATGACATCTATTGAGTATTCTTGGTACCAAAGAGCAACTCAGTCAGCTGTACCATATACAGCTGCCACCTGTGAGCAAACAAAGTACTCGATAGGCTTTAATGTCTAAGAACAATCCTTTTGACAAATATATAGTTTTAGCCCACAAACAAAATCAAAATATAGACACATAAAGACACTTAAGACAAAGATCGTCATAACACATTTTATTGTGAAATTAAGGAAGTTATATATTGTTATTTTCCAGAAAAAGAAAGGAAAAGAACTAGACGTGATGGGTAAAATAGATTTAATTTTTTGGAATCAGCATGCTTCAATTATTCAGAGAGAACAATCATCTGCTAGTCATCCAAACCCTTGCAGGCCGGTGTAATGTTCACGACTGGAAATATATTTTCAAATATGCAATTCTTACTAGATACGTAGAAGTAAAAGGAATACGTAATAACAAAAGGCGTTTGTGGAGCCTTATAGACGTGCATTTACAGTGAATTAGCACTTTCAAATTAGCTTTGAGCCGGCCCCCGTGGTGGAGTAGGTAGCACATCGCGCTACGACGCCAGGGATCCCGGGTTCGAATCCCGGCCTGGGCATGGGTGTTTTGTGAGTGTTCATTTATCAATTTCATCATGTCGTGACACATCCTCATCTTCGCAAATTAGCCAAAAGTGGCACAAAAAGCGAAGTAAAATAAAGCAAATCAATAAACAAATTAACTTTGACATAGTAAAACCGCTGTAATATGTCTATCAATTTATTCTCATTGCACTGTACATGTTCTTGGGGAATCTCAAATAATTTAGATTTTCAAGTAATGGATCAGTTTGTCCATTTTTTCAAGTTTTGTCTTATTTGATTCCAAGGCAGAAACTGCGCTAGAGAAAATTTTGACCTGGTGAGAATTTTAAAAATTTATCGCTTTGCTGTCACTTTTTGGCTAATCGCGACGATAAGGGTGAGTGATACTTAGATGAAGTTGTTGAAAGAACACTCACAAAACACTCATGCAGGGATTAACACAAAACATTCGGTGGCGAGACCAAAAGTCTACCACTTAAAGCGTACGGTCACCGAGGCGACAGGAGATCTATGGGGGATAAATTAAAAGTTTCTTATTCTCCATTTTTTCGTCTCTCATCTTCTCTCTTCTTTTCTGCTCCATGTCTTTGGTTACATTTTCCTCTGATTGAGTTACCTAGTTCTTTCCCCCTCTCTTCTGCCTGGACGTTAAGAAATACCAACCTGGGGGTCAAATTTACCCCCGCGCGCCTAGTTAAGGGTTAATCATCACTTTACCTCATCGTCGCGATTAGCCAAAAGTGCCAGAAAAGTGACATAAAGAACCTAATTCAATCACTCAATCAAGAAAAATGCTCATGCGGCTCCTGAATTGGCACACACTTCTGCTCCGAGCACAGATTCTATACTCTATTATATAGAGCTGTAAGATAAACAGCTAGTACTGTGCCAACATAGCAGCAATGTCTCCATCTCGATGTGATTATGGCAAGTTTAATACTCTGGAGCTTCTGAATAGTGACATCTCATAGCGGAAGTGCTAACTAACTCAATATAAAACGAAACAGGTCTGTAGCTCGTCGTACGAAGAAGGATTGAAACAGGGAATGTCGAGGACAGATTTAAGGCAATGAACAAGAAAAATGTCGATCGACTTAGATGAAGCAGTGACGCAACAAGGGATGGGCAAGGGGCATTGCCCCCCAACCTTGGACGGAAGAAATCAATTCTATGGTGGCAAAGCGGAGGGGGCAAACATTGAAGTAAAAATGACTAGCAGAATCTAAGAGTAACAGGACAAATGGATACTCAAGATGGAATTAGTTTTCACATATTTCTTGCATTTTTACTTCCAAACAGCCTGGGTAACCTGCAGGGGGCACAGAGGGGCACTTGCCCCTTCAGTTTCAAATTTTATACAAATAAAAATACATTTCGTAAAATGTTCTTGCTCACTTCGCTCGCAATTTCTACGTTTGTTACAGTCTAATTTAAGTTTAGAGCCGTAGCTAGGGGGCGGCGGGAGTCAGCCCTGGGAGCCAAACGATCTAAATGAAAAAAAATGGAAAAGAGAATGCCATGGCGCACCCTGCCCTATTGAATCAATATTGTTTTCAGTTTGCAAAAATTGGGATCTAAAAATTTTCTTGATCGCATCGCTCGCAATGCCATTCTATTCTGTAATGTATTGTACATAAATTACCACAAAGAGAAGAAGTAACCAAGGTTTGAACTTCAGACTTTAGACTGTTGCTGCTAAGCATTTTTACATGCATTTAGTACGACGACGACGATACCGCTGCGCCATCGGGGAGGCCCACATGATTTACATTCGTCATGCATTTTCTGTCTTTTTTTAAAAATACAGTTTGTGCGTTTGTTTTCCATTATTAGCTAATGTTAAATTGAACGTGTTGAAAAATATTTAAAATCGTCTGTTCCAACACAAATGCTTTAACTCCGACTTCTACCCCCTTTTTGCATGATTTACGAGGATAACATCATCTTTGATACTATTACTATAACTATTTCTATACTACTTCTACTACTACCACCACCACCAATAATATTATCTATTATCACTATTATTATTGGCACGTTTATCTTGGTATCCAGACAAAAAATCGTGGTTGCGCCTCTGATGTAGATATCTTGGTGTCACAAACTATTAGAAATAAACCAGTAAAAAAACAACTTGGATTTTAGTCATGAGTGGTGAGTTACATGTTACCATCTTGTTGGAAATTAAGCGTTTTAATCGCACCCTATTCTCCCTCACTACTGCACAACACACTGAAGGAAAGAACAATGGGACAAGCTGTTGGTTCAGGATTAGAATCTCACTAGACAGTAGACAGTGGGAATGTGCCTATCACCAGACGCTCCTCACTATCCTGACAGCCCGCAATTTTTTTTTCTGCTTGTTCCTGAATGCAACGTAACGTTGATAAAGTCCTTAAATAATTCACTTCGTAGTCTAGTAGCGAAAAGAAAACTTGCCCTATGTTAAGTATCAGGATACCTTTTCTGCGGTTCTCGTAATCTTTTTGAAAAAAAAAAAAACTAATATAAAGCCAAATAATAATAACCCATAGCTCTACAGCCCGTGAGGGCCTTGGCTTACCTACCGACTGCTGGTCTCCCTCCCACACTGTTCCTCCGTCACCTGGTGTAGCGTGGAGATCTTGGACCAGTATTGGGGTGACGGGTGGTCAGCCCGACGAACCCCCAGCCGTTGTAGGTCTTCTCGACCGGGTTACCGCTCACTCATTTGGAGCTTCCCAATTTCCTCACGATGGTGGGTTGCCACCGGCCCTATACGTAGGCCGAATAAATTCCGACCAGAGCCGGATTCGAACCTACGCCGTCCCGCAGCGAACGATAATATAAAGCCAAAGGATAGTGAAACTTCTTATGGAACTATAATTCGAGAAAAATTCTAGCATCGAAAATTTTCATACGATGGCGTAGTGGTAACATCTCCGCCTTGTAATCAAGGGGTTCCGGGTTCGATACCCGGTTGAGGCACATTGCACAGTAGTTCGGATCCCACTTTAAACTGTAGACCAGTTATAAAGTGCATAAAGTGGACTTAAAACCAAACTTTATTATATATATATATTCATAAAAATATGCATGGGGTCAAGCCCAGAATGCACTATTTTTTAAAATTTATTTAAGCAGTATTAAGCATATTTTCCCAAATATGTACGTATTTCCTGAATTAATTCAGGTTAGCAAAGGAATATTCAGGTCCACCCCCCCCCACCCCTGGCATCGTCCGTGTTCCAGTGCGCGATATGCATCTTTCTACAGAACTCTACGTTACGTTCAATCCTATGTAACCCAATAATCTAATTTCATTATAAATATACGTACTCAGTCATGGTAAATCGTTTAATAAACTGGACATGTATGTTCTCATATGTTCCTGTAACAACATAATAACAGGGCATCGTGTCTTATATAACATTCGAGTCAGCTATTTTCTTTCATGATTTATTCGATTTTCGGAAATGGCGGAGCAGAATGGAATCTAGATACGAACTGCAATAAACAGAATCTCTCTTAAACAAGGAAACAGTTTTTGTTGAAAGCTGTACACAATTGGCTGAAGAAATCCGAAGGAACTATTAGGGATTCACATCAGAAGGGCAGTCACCTTAAACCAATTAAGTGGACAAGTATAAGGCATCAGTCAATCGATCGCCGAAGAGAAAATAATACAAGCTTTGATCGAAAAAGAAGATAATAGTCCCACGTATAAGAAGAGTGAATCTTTGTGGAGCCCGAACTTCTACAGGGAAAAAGAGACGTTTCCAAGAAATTGAGCTGTAAATCTTACAAAGTAGTCGAGGTGGTGATTGGTTGAGGGACTGGTAGGGATTTTTCTCTTCGTTCCGTGATCGAATAAGAAAAAGAATTCAGCCTCGTTTCTTTGCGTCAAAAGATTGGTCATATACTTGTACTTACCACCGGCATCTGTGAACGTACCGGCCTTGGCAAGGGAGGGCTGCGAAAGGAATTCCCGTGAGACTGTCGCCAATTATTCCCAGCAGACGGGCATTGTTTAAACGCGAGTATGCCAGCAGCACTATCGGTTGAGGATCAAGGTAGAGCAGAAGTTGTGCGTCGAACTTCCGCGCGTGCGACACGGGTTAGCACGCCATGAAGGGCAGGGAAGGATTTGAGACTGTCGCCTACACTCTGTCCCGGTTATCTCTGGAGCAAGACCGCGCATAGCGGCAGGGAAGGTGGGATCGAGTGGGCAGAGCGAAGCAGTACAATCTGCTGGAAAGGCTGGTAACCGCAGTCGCTTTCCCCCTCCACGCAATCCCGTTACCTCTCACGTGTTCATTGGCGGAGCCCTCTCGCGTCACTACTTGCGCAGAGACTTGTTTTCGTTTGTTTGCTCCATAGATAACCAGAACAAGGTATAGTCAGATTGACTTGTTCCCTATTACACGGTTCTTACATTAGAGTGAATATTTGTTTCAACAAGTTGATTAATCGACATTAGGGCCCCCCTCTCTCCTTCTTCTTTTGTAAAATTCAAAAACAAAATCTGATTTTTACTGATTGCCCACACACCACCATTAGGAAAGTTTCATTTTTTCAAATACAGTGTAATAAAAACATGTAAATTTTCACGATTGATTGATTTGGTTTTCTTTACTTCGCTTTTCTGCCACTTTTGGCTAATCGCGAAAATGAAGGGACTCTTACAAAGAACGGTAAACTGCCGTAAAATAAATGAACATGGATTTTTTTAATTAAAGTACTAAAGGCCATTACGTAGTTACCACAATTGATGATTCCGTGTCTAAAAATATATTTACGTTTCATCAAATTGCAATTTATAATCAATATCTATCTTTATGCGTGGTAAATTATTAAAATTTAAATAAAAAAAACAGTGGCGTACCGGTTTTTGAAAAGTTAACAGGCAGACTGTTAAATTTGAACCATAGAATAATGTAAATTTTAAGGCAACTTCTAGCAGTGCAACAACACTATACGTCACTGGCATGAAAGAAAAGGTGTTTCGGTTTTACTTGAGCGATGGTTAGGAGAAACCAGAAATGCGCGAACAATTCCTGGAAACAATTTTTAACTGCTTATTTTCAACTCCGTTACATCAGCCGCGGACCGTGTCATCTTCCTCTTCCGTACGGAAGGCTTCCGGGAATTTTGTCAAGCGTCAAACGAAGGTTTACTTACTAAGGTCATCTTGTAATAAAGCGAGTTGTATTCGTTAAGGACGTGTAAATTGACACCACTCGTGCTTGCATTGTACGCAGGTGTGATGTCAGATGAAATTAACAGAAAATTTATTTAGTTTTTTTCTGACTAATGAGGCAGGGCGGCGCCAGGGGGGCGCGAGGGGGTGCTCGCGCACCCCTTAATTTTCTTCCGCACCCCCTTCAGCACCCCCTATCCAAAACCTATGTTGAAAACATTAACTCTTACAGTGTCATATTTTCCTGTACTGTCGGTACTCTCTATAAAGATCAGAGACCATTGTCTTTTCCTTGGGCAGTATTGTTGTTAAGAATGGTTTGTTCTTTTGTTTTAAGTGGGCTGTTTCTGTTTTTCGAAATTTGCCTACAGCTCAGTGAGTTCTTTTTTTGGCATTTTTGTTAAAAGTTTACCTGTTAGTACGTCCTGTATGTTCCACGTAACATGTTTTTAGTAAAGTACCATTTCAGACTTTGCCGAGGAGCCCACGCGGCGGAAAGGGAAGATGAAGTAGCCATGCACTTCGCTTTTGGTCCTGACGCCACAGAATCTGGGGCAGACGGAAGATAGCCAGTGGCGCAACCACAGAGGGGGGGGGGGCATTATTTCCCCCCAACCTTTGTCGGAAATCAATTCTATGGGGGGGGGCAAGGGGGCATAGATTGAAGTAAAAAAGAAAAGCAATGCTAGCAGAATCTAAGAGTAGCAGGACAAAATGATACTCAAGATGAAATTAGTGTTAATCTATTTCTATATTTTTCTTACAGACGGCCAAGGGCACCTCCAGGGAACACAGAGAGACAATTGCCACCCTTGATTTCAAATTTTATGCAAATAAAAATACATTTCGTAATTCTCTTTCGTAAATTGGTAAAAGTTCAGAGCCGTAGCTAGGGGCGGGGTACAATCTAAATTCAAACGTTATAAAAGAGAGAATTCGGCACTATTAAATTAATACTGTTTTCAGTTTGCAATAATTTGGATCTAAAAATTTTCTTGCGAGCGAAGCGAGCAATATCATTCTTTTCTGTAATGCACTGTAAATTACAAGAGAGAGAAGTGAGACCAACTACTTCAGATTGTTACTGCTAAACAGTTGGCTCTTAAATGCATGAACAATTGTTTGGATGAAAGTAAGCGCACACATTTGAGATTAGCTTGTTATGAGGCGGATTAATAGATTATGTAATACATTTAAAAAATAGGTTATATACATGTATTAAGGAAACTTCGAACATGTTCCATATGTACTTTATTATTTTTTGCATCTCTCCATGTTGGATTTGTGTAAAACATATGTTACATATGAAAGTTATACATGTCATATGTACAAAAATAATTTTATATTCGTCATACATTTTCTGTCTTTCAAAAGTAGTTTGTGTGCCTGTTTCAATTATTAGCTAATGTGAAATTGAACGTGTTGAAAAAAATATTTTCAATCGTTTGTCCAACACAAATGATTTAGTGCCGACTTATCCCCTTTTTGCATGATTTACGAGGATAATAACGTCTTCGATGCAACTACTACTATTACTACTGCTGCTGCTACTACTACTATACTACTACTACTAATAATAATAACCCATACAGCACAAATCTAATAAGGATATCCATTAGATATCCACAATGTCCAGATCAAATCCATGGATATTATGGATATCCATTGGATGTCCATTAGATATCCATTGGACGTCTATAGGATATCCGGAATTGGACATCTAAAACTCTACAAATTCTTGATATGTATCATGTCCAAAAGTGATCCGGAAATGTCCAAAACATATCCATTTCTGAATATCCTTTGGATATCACGTATGCGGACAAATGGATATCCAGGAGATATCCAATGCATGTCTTTTGGATATTTCTGGATATCTATTGGATATCCAGAACTTCCGACGTGGGAATAATGTCATTATTATTATCATCGGCACGTTTATCCTGGTACTTACCTCCTTCCTCCAGACAAAAATTTGTGGTTGCCCCTCTGCAAAAACATGCATGCATATTTCATACTTTCTTTATTTTCAATATCGCACCCCCTAAGTTTCATTCCGCACCCCCTCAGCACCCCCAGATGATTAATCCTGGCGCCGCCACTGTAAAGGAAGCGTAATGAAACTTTTAACTCTCTTCAAAGTAAATTTTCATCTAAAAATTCATAAATCCAGATGTTAACGAAGTGTTAAGGTCTGTTTATAAAATACTAAAATTTATATTCATTCTGAAATGCACATAAAAATATTAACGATAAAGTTTGCTTTTCCTGTTATACGCATGTAGGTTATTCGGTACTAGTCCTACAGTTTAATGTGGGATCAATCTGAACCATTGAAATGACCAGCCACTGAGAATTGATCCTTGCACGTCCTGAAAATTGAATATGCTTTGTAAATTGGAGAGAGAATAGATTTTAGGGGAAGATGTTTTGTTAATTTTAGACACCACTTGTTTTCAGTATCCTGTGAAGTAACGTATCCTCTTTAGGGTGCTAATGTGTCTCTGGACCTTTCACTTATCTCAGCAAAAACTATTTGGAAATTTATATTTTTTCCAGATTTTATAGAAACTGCATGTGTTTAGAATTCATTCTGGAGTATTCAAGTGATCATGTGATCTCCTTTCAGTCTATATTTCTAACAGTTTTTTTGTCACAATAAGTCTATTTTAAGCGTAAAATTTAGTACAACTATTACACATTATACAATGTAAAGAGGTAAACATACACAATTTGATGACTGTAAGGATGAAAGCTTGAGAGCTAAGGACTTCTGCTATATTTTGGTCTGATCTGATCTGATTATCCACCTGATTATTTAAAGAAAATATATTTACTTCTTCGCAATTACAAAGTCATTCCATTAGTATCATAATGAACCTGTTCTGCGTGGTTGCATATATATTCAGAATAAGAAATTCGGCCTCTTAGCGCCAAAACGAGGCGTTAAAAAAATACAATATTCAGAAAGGTTTGATGACCTAAACATGCTGTGAAACTTTGTGCGGTGACATACTGTATGGGTTGTTTACATTTCGAGACTCGAGAAGAGACCGAGAACAAGACAGACACTGCCATGTGTCATCGTCTCGATATCATGTCTATAATAAATGGATACCCAGTGTCCTATTCATTGCTTTCTTCTCTCCTTCACATTCATTACACGCTGTCCAACCATACAAATGATTCTTTTAAATCTCTCTGGACGCAGTACGGTTTCATCATAGAAACTCTTTCCCCATAGGAGCGGAAGTATCAGCATCGTCCCGTCGCAACGTGCAATTTAGAAATGTCAGATAAAACATGAACCCACAGGAAACGTCAATGCTCTCCGCTGGGCGGACACTTCATTGGAACACCGCCACGCCTCCATTATCAGTTCTTCAAACATCCAACATCTGTTACTGAACTGAAAGCAAATCCATAAGAAAATTCAGGACTGGAAGAACAAAATAGAGAACGTTTGTGTGTATATATATATATATATATATATATATATGCTGTGTGTTGGCACCTTAATTGCATAATTGAAATGTTGCTGGACATTCGAACAAAGTTTCGGGATAACTTGAAGAATAATTTAATGGAATACGCTTCTGTTTGTATTCAATACTACTAACACCTAAATCCACCTACGCTGTGTTCCGGGAATCTCTGGAGCAAGTGAACGAAAACAAGTCTCTGCGCGAGTAGTGACTCGAAAGGGCTCGGCCAATGAACGCGTGAGAGTGGAATCGAGGGCATGTAGGAGAAAACCGGTTTGCATCAGCCCTTACTGCTTTTCTCAGCCTACTCGGTTTCTCCCCTTCTCTGCCGTTATGCGAGACCTTGCTCCATAGATTCCATAGACAGAGTGTAGAACACAAATAACGGTCCTTTAATGGTGTATTTCAGTGCCGGTGTCGAGACGGAAGTGGTTGGATTTCCAAATCTAATGTGAGTGGCCATGCCGCATCGTGAGCCGGCCGTGAACGATATTACATATATTTATCCAGACATTTCTTCAAAGATAATAAATCTTGTTTACCATTGCCTTTCTAAAAATGCAGAAGAAAGAATAGGGTAGAATGGGTCTTTATTCAAGCACGTATTTCGGCCTCAACCGTTCTTACAACCAACCCTTGTCACAACAAAGGGGGAAAAAAATAATGATCACACTAATACAATAAAGATATTATGAAATGATGGAACAATGCCTTGCATTGAGTAGTAATAAAACTGTGAACTAAAGGCATGAGCGGCGGTAGCTTAGTCGTAGTCTTCCCCTGTGGCAGAGTGGTTAGCACATTACGCTACGACGCCAGGAGTCCCGGGTTCGAATCCCGACTCGGACGTGGATGTTTGCGATTGTCTGTCCTGAAAGTCCTGAAATAGAGATTGAGTGAAATGATATGAGTAAATGAAGTGTGATGGAAGAAGCTTCCGCTTAGGGGCTTTGCTTTAAAAATTAAAAAAAAGGTCGTTAGGGCGTCTGACTACCATGCAAGAAACCCGGGTTCGATCCCCGGCGGGGGGGGGGGGGGACCGGGACTTTTTCAACATGTTAAGCCGCTCCGGCTCCCGCCCAGCGTCGTATAAAGTGGGTACCTGGAGGAAACTGGGGGTAAAGGCGGCCAGGGGCGTGGTGCTGATCACATCACCCCCAGCTCTGCCGAGATCAAGAAAGTGTGAGGCCCTAACCCCACACCCCCTATACGCCTTCATGTCGTGGTGCAAAGCACAGGGGAGCACTTTTAAAGGCATGCAATAAGTCATTATTAGCACTACACAGTGTTCAACCCATGGCAGAAACAGCATGAGAGTAAATATTGTTGTAAAATATATTTACAATGTATTTTAAAGTAAAACATTCTCTACTTTTTCCACAAAGTGCTTTCTCAACGGATTAATACAGGAATCGGGTTACCAGAACAAGCTAACTATGCACACAATTATGTACTCGTCAATGTGTGGTCCTACTTTAAATTGAGTGTGTGTTTGTGTTGGGGGAGGTGATGGGTATGCGTTCATGATGTTCAAGTGCAGGTGCAATTATTAAGATTGAATTGATGTAGTTTAATGTTGTTGTTGGGACATTCGTAAGTTGTTACGTTTTTCATAAAACTATTATGACACATAATGGGGCACTCAGTGTGCTGCATTCTCTAATCCCTGTAACAATGAAGGACTTGTTATGGATTGAAGTTTTATGTGTGTGTATTTTTATATTGTGTTTCTTGGGGATATCGTGTTCGACCGATGTTCTATCAGAACAGATGTAGCATCCTTCACTCTAGAATCTGCTCTACAACTCCTCCAAGTCGACATCGGTCCCGGAAAAGAAAATCTAATTTAACTGTTCCCGTACCCGCTCGTGGCACGTAATGAAAATATGTGTACATACAAACGCATTTATTTCTGCTGTACTGGTCGTGATACGTGAATCTAAAGGCCTTCGTTCCTGAACCACCCTTAAATGTGTAGCCCAGCATTAAAGGTCAAGTAACTGCAGCTAATACGGTAAAGCGAATTGCACACGTTTACTTGTGCTCAAATAAAGCATAGTATTTGTATTGTAGAAACAAAGATAAGTAGGTTTATTGTAAAATTCTGACAATGTAATTCATATTTTCTTATTTTACGTCGTCTTTCTATAGCATTGTCTATAGAAATTTTCTACTGTTGCGGCGGCCGATCCTCATGCTAGCAAGGGAAATGGGAAGCGGAGAAGCGACCAATTCAGCACGTAGCAGCCTGTAGAACGAGTTGCACGTAGTTGTTCCTCTCGCCGCGTCGTAACTTTCGGCGTCACCACTGTTGTCTGGTTGGTCTGCGGGCGTAATCCCAGCACCCTACTTATCTTGGCAGCATGAGGCTCGGCCGCCGTAACAGTAGAAAAGGCCTATAGTGGCGACGATGTATGATTGTTCGAAGATGTAGGTGGATAACGTAAACAAACAGCCATTCCTAGACCAGGACTCAAACCCGGGATCTTAGATATCGGATTCTAAATTATCCTCTGTATGTGCTCGGTCACGCAGGCTGTATTTTGGCGTCGCCACTCCTGCTTGTGTGCATCGAGCTTAAGGCTACTTCTCCACCTCCTTAGTCTAATTGCGACGATGTGACTGAATTATTATTATTTTTATTATTATTAGATGGAATGAACGAAATAATAAACACAAAGATGCTATGCGCTGGCCCGGACTCAAACATTCGGAGATGGAATTCTGAGTTGAACACTCGATCTGCTCGAACACAAAATGATTAAAAAATATTTAAGAGAAAATATTTACCAATTATTCTTTTACTGATGAAGTAACATGCACAAACGATACGTTCAAAGGGTAATTAGAAAAGTATAAACTATATTTTCTGTTCCTTCACAAAATAGAGCGGCAGATATTTATGTCAATCTTATACTTCTGTATAAGTCCCCGCCAATAGCATGTAACAACCTGTCGGCCAAGCTTCAAGATATTTAAAACTGGTTACCTTATGTAAAAACAGAAATGGCATGTTTAAGTATTTCTTTTTCACATCGTGATGTCCATAGTACGATCTTAATGTCCTCTTGTTTCATTTCATGGTCTGGAATGAGGACGAATCAAGTCTAAACTTTTTATTGGTCACGATTAGTTAAAAGCTTTTCTTAAATATTTATTTTAGAATGTCTTTTTGAAACGTATTCACGAACGACGGACATTTGCAGGCAAAAACTTGAAGTATAACAGTTTGAATTCATTGCAAGCAATTTGTGTTGTTAATGAGTAATGATGACATTCCAAAAGGTAAATAGGAGAGCTTAATGAAGCCTTAGATTAGGATGTCAAATACTGAATATTAAGTATACACTGTATAACAAAGCAGCAGGATTAAGTGCAATATAAAGCAAACACTGAAGCACGGTAGGGAATATATCATATGAGAGAGAGGGGGTGGGAGAAGGAGAGAGATAGATAGAGAGAAAGGGGAGAGAGAGAGAGAGAGAGAGAGAGAAACAATATAAAGCATGAAGAGGTTTTCTCGGGATATCAACCAGGTGATTTCCGGATAGGGTCGGAAGCCTAGGAAAGCTTCAAGAATCATTTCAATAGAAAGTACTTTATATTTGCGTTACTGAAAATATCTTTTTGCGACGTGGGTGAATGATGATTACATGATATAGATGGAAGAAGACAACAAACTACAAGAAAGGTAAAACATTGGAAACACAACTAGCCCCGAAATTGAGATTAACACTGGAGTTAAACAAGGGGATGGGCTAGCAACTACTCTCTTTAATATAGGCCTACATGGAGCAACCAGTAAAATAAATAAACGAGGAAATATCTTGTGCTGCATATGTGGATGATGTGATAATAGTTAGAAATGAAGAAGCATTGAAGCAGGGGTTTGTGAAATTACAAAGAGCATCAGGAGAAGTGGGACTCTAAATATGAGAAAGACCAAAGGAATGATCATCTCACCTAAAGAGAGCTACAGACATAAGAGAAACATAAATAAACAACACAGAAATAGAACTGGTTAAATCCTACTAGTATATTGCAATGGAAACAGATAACAATAACCAAAGAACAGTAACAATAAACGATACAATTCAAATGGGAAATAAGGGGTACTATAAACGCACAGTTGTAAAAGAATAAACTGCTAGATAAGAAAACCAAAATGAAAATATATACAACACTGATTAGAACAGTAGTAACATACAGCGCAGAAGTATGGACACTTAACGAAGCGTGCCTCCCTGATAGCGCAGTGGTAGCGTCGTCGCCTTGTAATCGAGGGGTCCCGGGTTCGATACCTGGTGGAGGGACATAGCGGTTCGGATCCCACTTTAAACTGTAGGTCTAGTCCTGATTAGTTTTACTGTGCATAAAATGGACTTAAAACACCAACTCAAACAAACAAACTTAACGAAGCAGATGAAAAACGCTAAGAGTATTGGAGAGAAATATAATAAGAAAAATATATGGAGCTACAGAGATAAATGATGAATGGAGGATAAGAAATAATAAAGAAATAAATTAGATATATATCAAATCACAAATAATAGAATGGGTTGGGACATGTAGAAAGGAGGGAAGAGTGTCGAAGAAAATAATGAAGGAAATAATGTATGCTACGAATAGAAGAGGAAGTTCAAAGCAGAGGTGGAGGGAGAGACGAAGTTATCCTGGACCTGGAACATGGGAATTGGAGGCTGGAATAGAAGAGTGCAAGATAAGATAGACGGAGGCATGTTGTGGAAGAAGCCAAGACCCATGAAGGGCTGTAAAAGCTGTATGGTACGTAAGGTAAATAAGATGGAAGTAGACAAGTGGAACAATCTTGCCCTAGCTGGAAATCGAACCACAGAGCCCTTGGAACCGCGATTTGTTTGGTTTCGTCAATGTTACATGATTTTTAACATTTTTGTAAGCAATACAATATCATTTTCATATAGTTAAAATTGTACAAATACTAAATATATTACTTTACTGCAAGAGTACATTTTTTGACAACATACAGTATCATTACAATCTTATGCACTTACACATTTACATAGATGGATATTCATAGACACACAAACACACATACATAACGTACAAACACATATTCTGATCTGCCCCTCTCCCCCCTAAAGAAATCCTGGATACGGGCATAGTACCGCACTAAAAAAAATAGAAAGGGGATGAAATGTTCATAATTTCTACGACACAAAAGAAGCAGATGGTGTAAGAAATATGTTGGAAAAGTCGTTACTTGTTGACTGAAATATTTTTACTTTGTGGTACTAGGCATTCCGGATGAATATGTGGAAGTGGTCAAAGATTCTTACATATTTTGAAATAGCAGCCGTCGGGCCCTTGAATTTGAATAATAAGAGATTGTGCTTGGTAAGTCACGTGATGTCTCCAGATATTTTCGTTTCGCAGCAACTTCCTTCTCTGTCCTACATTTAGTAAATTCTCTTTCTTTTGCTTCTCATTTCTCATGCAAAGGTAGACTCTTTCTCTCTCTCTTTTCTTTCAAAATCTTTCTCCTATCTCATCATGTATGATTTGATTTTACACTTCCCTCCTTCTACAAGGTACTGAAGTACAACACAGACAGACTTTCACGGCGTGTAGAGAACATCAAGATGAACAACTTTTCTCTCAGTGACGTTTCATTCGTAAAAGCCTAGTTTTGACGCTAGAAACTCTCGATAAAAGATTTATTTTCCTAAAATTTCTGGAATGAAGCTAATCTTTTCAAAACAAAATGACACTACAGCGTCCCTCTATTTTAATACACGACCATTTGAAATTCACCGACAATTTGGGATCCCTAAAATCGGGAAGTCATTATGTGAAGCGGATTAAGATTTTTTTTCAAAGACCCAGGCGACTGCCGCGTACATTTATAGCTTCAAGCATATTTCTACAAGGAGCCATTTTTTTCTCTGATTTTCTCTTGATTTTCTGTTTCTCCGTTGTTTTTTTTTTGTTGTTTTTTACCGTGTCCAAAAATTTTTCTCATTCATTTCGAACACCGGGCACGAGTCTGAAATGTAGGACAACACCTGGGAAGGAAAAAAAAAAACAGTTAACGCGTGCACCTCACAGACAGATAACCTGATTTCACTTTTGATGCCATCGGCTCGTTGGTCTAGGGGTATGATTCTCGCTTAGGGTGCGAGAGGTCCCGGGTTCAAATCCCGGACGAGCCCGATAGTAATATTTTTTCACCCCCTGTAAATCATTCCAAAAAAGGATTTCGTGTACTTTGTATGTATTAGTTGAAAGAAACATTTAGTTTGCTTGTTCTTCTCTAACGTAAGTCAAAAACCATGTCTAAATTTGAAGGAACTTGGATTTATATTACCCGATCTGTATTTGGGATTCAAATTGCCAATTAGTTGCGAGCACACAAACTGCCCTAAATTGAGAGCTTTCCAGCTAAATTGTTCATAGTTCCGAGATATCTTTGGGTGCTGGTGTATTATTGTATTTGAGTGAAATCTGGTAACGCGCTAAAGATGGTAGACAGAAACTAATTTTCCTCATGCTGTTCACAGTATATTAAGATTTAGTGGTAACGCTGCCGCCTATAATCAAGGATCCCACTTTAAACTGTAGATCCTATTAGCCTATGTGAGTTTAAAGTGGGCTTAAAATAAACTTTGTAAATTGAGAATTATTGAATCAGGTAGTTAATTGAAAGCAAATGACTGACACAATTTAATTAAAGGACTTTAAACCTGTGCCATACTGGACGTGGTTAATACTGTGACAGCTGTCCGCCAGTCAGTTTTAACTAAGAAAGTAACTTCATGTTTCAGGTTATTGTAGTGTGGTCAATCGTACCCGTCGGAGTTAATTGCTCTGCTCCAAACAGCACCCCCCTTGCGTGTGTAAGGTACTGCCCCCCTCCCACCACCACACCGCCGCCTCCCGTGGAAAAGGGCCTTGGCCTATCTCTGTCAAACTGACAGGGTGCCTCCCCGATGGCGCAGTGGTAGCGTCGTCGCCTTGTAATCAAAGGGTCGCGGGTTCGATACCCGGTGGAGGCACATAGTGGTTCGGATTCCAGTTTAAACTGTAGGTCCAGTTCCGATTAGCCTTATTGTGCATAAAGTGGACTTAAAACACCAAATCAACAACAACAAACTGACAGGGTGGATGGAGACGTACGTACCAATATGATATGAGGAACCTCGGTACGGAAACGCGTTATGAAAAATTTATATGCCAAAACTAGTGGCCTATGACAGTGGAATAAAGCCCCTATCACACGGAACTGGATTTCTAGTTGGAATGCTCTAGTTGATGCTGGACTGGCTACCCATTTGCTAGTTTTCGCCGTACTTGTCGATAGTCTTTCGTTCCCATAATGGCGGCCGCGCGAGATGTAAACAACGTATCACTTCACACTATTAAAATACGATAACTATCCAACCGAGAAAAATATCGCATCGCATCAAATGGTTTTAGGTAGAGAAGAACGGCGCTGATAAAATACATACTTCACAATGTTTACTATACACGTATGGAAGAATATTTTAGCTTTTTCAATTGTACACATGCCTTTCGTGTTGTATGCACTCGGAAGCCACAGACAAAAAAGGGCTACTTTACAAACTCACAGATTATCTTCACATGGCCAAGCTTTGCTCTGATTGGCTGTTCCACACAATCTAGTCGAAAAAGTTAGTAGCAATTAGAACATGTCCTATTCCTCCAAACCAGTCAAGCAGTCAGCCAGGCGGCCATGATTACTACCCAGAAAGTCAGTTCATCGCCAACTAGGGCATTCCAACTAGAAATCCAGTTCCGTGTGATAGGGGCTTAAGACAACTGAAGGTGGGGCTTGTAGATTTAATACCGACATTGCTGCAGTGTACCATAGCATTTTACGACGAAAATGTTACAGTAGTTATTCAAAATAGCGATCTCCAGCATCGATGCAGGCATGATAGGATTGACCGGGGTTCGTCATATTGGTACTTGGATCAGTCTCCATCCACGCTGCAAGGTCAGAGGAACACCCTGTATGTTAGTTCATTTAGTTACAATAAGATATGACTATTATTTAATGAAAAGAAGAAAAAGTATGGGCTCGTCCGGGATTTGAACCCGGGACCTCTCGCACCCAAAGCGAGAATCATACCCCTAGACCAACAAGCCGGTTGTTCAGAAACAAGATACGATAAGAATTTCTTGAAACCTATTCTGTTAGAAAGTGTGACGGTATCGCCTGCACTTTCCCACATGTTCTACTTCCCGTATACGTATTCTCGCGAACAGGTAGAACGCTGGTTGGCCGCTGCGGCGCTTATAGCATGTCATTCCACGACACTCCATAAGGCAAATAGCGGACCAAATTAATAAGATAGAACTTTAATTACAGAGTTTTGTATTAATTTGTGTTAGTACAATATTATGGGTCACTGCTCCGGTGCATTTCTGCAAAAGTAAAAGCTATGATATGAATGGCAATTCGTTTCTTGAATTTTACTGCTGACGCAGGCAATAGTTTATTCTACGTAATCTTTATTCTCACATAGGTTAATTGGGACTTGCTTACAGTTTAAAGTTGAATCCAAAACACTATGCAATATGCCTCCACAAGAGATCGAACTCGAGACCAGCTAACGCAGCCACAAGGAATTTCAAGGGCAACTTTAGCCTGATGTTTTCTCAAAAAGATTTATAGTTTACATTTTTACAAACAGATTACTCACTTCGACTGGAAATAAGGATTCTAATGTGCTGTTTTTATCCCAGATAGTCTTACTCGATAACCTTCTTACTAAATTACACACCTACTTCGCTGCTACCGAGAAACCAAGATAACGTGGATATTCTTCCCCATGTTAGGTCAAGCCTCTCTATCGGGAAACAATTCTACCGTATTAAAAATTCATGAAAACGATAACTCAAAGGTAATTTCAATAAGAAATATTACATCACTGAATAACTAAAGTGCCCTTTACAAGCAAATTGCTGTAATGATATTCGTAATGCGGGGGCAACACCAACAATCATTTGCATGGACAACACTTAAAAACGGTATAACATTCAAGATGCATGGATAGATAGATAGTGATAGTTCACCATATTGCTGCGTTAGTAATGTGGAAATGCATAAACTAGGAATAATGCATATCTTTAACGGTAATAATGAGAGGTTCAATTGTTCGAACATATTTGTGTGTGACTATCTCCCTTTCTTCTCTGTCTTTCAATACCAGTCTCTCACGTATTTTTCGCCCTCTGTCTCTGCCATTCTCTCAGTCTCTAGTTCTTCTTTAATCTTTTTCTATCTTCTCATGATGACTTGTAAACACGATGTCAAAGACACAATTCGATTTTGACACACCTGATCATTCACAAACTTTAAGTGAGATAATCTGTAATAGTTTATTTGATAATTCTTTCAATGTAACACAGCCTAACTACAAATAAATAAGAAAAAAGTGATTGAGACGAGGTAGTCTGTAGAAACTGTATAATTCCCACATTCCTTATGCGATAGTGAACACGGGTTTCACATTTCCAGTATCTGCTGAGAGGCGATTTGAAGGCACATAAATGAGAACAAAATATAGCTGGGCTCGTCCGGGATTTGAACAAGGGACCTCTCGCACCCAAAGCGAGAATCATACCCCTAGACCAACGAGCCACAACTTGAAAATGTTCACTAACTACAAGATTTCATAGTTGATAATTCCGTTTTAGGCAGCAGAAAGTGGGTCAATGAACTGGAGAACAGAATTTTCCAAATATGGCAGATATCCAGCAGGTAAAAAGCGTTTTGTGCAGGCCTTCCTATTTCCCTTTTAGAAGATGATATTTCTAAAATTTACATCATCATCATTTTCCGGACAGAACCGTAGCAGCTGAAGTGTCAATGCTAAGGGCAAGCAACTCGGGACACACTACCTGCCCCAGCAGTTGCCCCCTCTCCCCATCCTCCCCGTCCCCCACCAGTTCTCAGAAAGAGGTGCTTTGATTAACAATATACATACATAAATTCAACAGATTTTGTCGCATTCAGATAAAATTAGATTTGAGACATATGATAAATTTTGCTTTTATTATTACCTATAATATCGTTCGCTGCGGGACGGCGTAGGTTCGAATCCGGCTCTGGTCGGAATTTATTCGGCCTACGTATTGGGCCGGTGGCAACCAACCATCGTGAGGAAATTGGGGAGCTTCGAATGAGTAAGCGTAATCCGGTCCAGGAAACCTACTATAACGGCTGGGGATACGTCGGGCTGACCCCCTGACTATTCCAATACTGGTTGCAGATCTCCACGCTTAGAGGTGACGAAGGAAAGCGTGGGAGAGAGACCGGCAGTCGGTAGGTAAGCAAAGGCCCTTCAGGGCTGTTGCGCAAAGGATTATTATTATATTATTATTACCTATAATAAATATTAGTAGTGAAAAGTGATTGACTTCCCACCGAAGGGAAAGAATATCTTCAATTTGATCTTTCAGTTATTTATTCTGAGGAGTTGCTTGCCTTCTACACATTACCAGAGAAAGTAAGCAGAGGGTGGCTACATTAAGAATGCATAATTCCAGTGTAAGTGACTATTTTTTTCTAAGCCACCCTCGTATTGAGGGAAGACTAGCTGACTATTCTCCATCCACTGTAAGAACGACGCCAATGTAAACAAAACACGTGGCATCTGAGAAATAGTTCCTTTCCTATGTGTTAGTTGTGGTATTGCTTTGTCCGTGCACATATTAGTGGTAGTTGTACGTACACTCACCTCCGGCAGTTTGTTTCTTCATACATCATATGTGCAAAAGATACAATTCAATCTACAGGTGTATCAATATACGCTGTATAAAACACACCTTATTACTAACTTCGTTGACCTTGTACAACTCTTAATATAATGTCCCACAACTTGAGTACAGCAGTAACGGCAAAGTAGCATGTTGTTTTTGCTTCTCACAATCCAGGTTCTGTGAAGGATATGAGATAATTATACATCACAATCATTATTATACAGAGCATTCCCTGACATTCGCTACGAGACTCGGCGGCAAGCGGCCCGGCGTCAGCGCTTGTCTTTCTCGGTGAACGGGGTCCTCGGAAATCTATCCGCCGCCTCTCACAAGAAACGGGTGTTTCGAAAACCACAGTATTTAGAGCCGCTAAAATTCTTAAATCTAAAAATAAAAAATAAAATTAAAAATAAAGTATACAAATACAATCCCATCCGTGAGTTAAAAGAGAGTATTGTACGAGAAGTTGGGAGAATTACAATAGACGAACTTGCACGTGTAAATGCCAATTTCCTTCGGAGATGCCAGGAATGTGTTGCAGCAGAGGGACATCATTTTCAACACCTTCTGTAGTCAAGGTTAGTACACAATATGAAAACTGTAATTTTAATAACCGACTCTAGAGATTGTCGCGGACCCCGTTCACCGGGAAATACAAGCCCTGACGCCGGGCCGCTTGCCGCCGAGTCTCGTAGCGAATGTCAGGGAATGCTCTAGTAATGTCTAATGCTTTTTTGTTGGACATCAGTTCTTGATACGGATGGTCTTGCATATCAGATTTGTTCAGGCCTTTTTATTTCATCGGAAACATTTGATTAGACGCCTCATGCACATTCTCATCAGGCCCCACACTTATTCTGGTTTGACAGCAAGTCATAGTAAAAGTCAACTCAAAACAAACCATTGATATTATACTACAATTTGATATTGTATATTTTATTTTAAATAGTCAATATTTTATCCTGGATATATTAATTCATTTCAAAGTATTTTAAAGATTAATGTATCACAGATACTTTATTTAGAACAAGTTTTACTTCATGCATTGAAATGCGTCTCATTTCTCTATAAAGACAGACAGGGAAGGGAAGGGAGGGGGGAGAAAGAGCGATGAATAAGAAATAAAGCGAAAAGATAATGAAAAATAGAAATGAGAAAAATAGAAATAGGAAGATACAGAAAGAAATGAAGAGAGAGGGGAGAGAATGAGGAAAAGAGGAAAGAGAAGTAGAAAGAATCCGATGAAGAGGGGAATCCATCTACCCTTTACCAACAATATCTTGTGCACCCTATTGCCCTAGTTGCCGATTTCCTGCTTCACTTGCCCAACAGGAATGTCTGTTCGCGATTCACGGACGAACAAGTAACTTTCAGCACAACATAGCAGTAGACAAAGCTTGCGAGCGGCTCGTTGGTCTAGGGGTATGATTCTCGCTTAGGGTGCGAGAGGTCCCGGGTTCAAATCCCGGACGAGCCCATTCAAAGCTTCATGCATCCATATTTATTTCATTATTAGCCAGGTGAACTAGTAGTAAAAGGGGAGGTGGGTGGAAATTTAATGAAACATCCACTGTAAAATCATTACACAGCACTAACATATGTTTTTCTTTCTTTTCATTCATGCGACAATTTGTTTAACAAGTCCAAAGTCTCCTTCAGCTAACCGTCATATATAAGATGTCTATCCATTTCAAAATAACATTATTTGCAATTAGTGCTTTCTTTCTTCAGCCCTTGAAGAGCCTAGGCGGAACTCCCGACTGCCAGTCTCCCTCCAACAATCCTTCCTAGAGGTGTGGAGTTCTTCAACCAGTAATGGGGTGACGTGGGGTCAGCACGTCGAACCCTCATCCCTTATTGGAGATTTCCGCGAAAGGGTTACGCTACTCACTCGTAGCTCCCCAATTTCCTCACGAATGTGGGTTGCCACAGGTCCTACACACAGGCCGAGAACCCAGAGACTGAACCCAGGCGGACTCGAACCTATGCCGTCCCGCAGCATCACCCCCTGGAGCTCCAGGGGATGATGCCCGCAGTTGAATTCCAAAGCACAGCGCCTTAGACCGCACTGCCACGGAGGAGATGAAGAAATATAAAATAATAATAACTAACTTCCCCGATTCATAGAAAAATCCAATAAGACATTTTGTAGAGTAACGAGGCTGGAATGCCTGAACTTGTAGCCAAGATAATCCGCAGTAGGAATTGTATTATGCCGTTAATATGTGTTTGTGAATGCTCCTTCATACACCTCATCGTATCAACATACATCCCAATCGTCGCGATTTCCTAATAGTGGCAGAATAGCGACGTCAATATCCTAATTACACACACACACACACACACACATATATATATATATATATATATATATATATATATATATATATTCGTATATATATATATATATATATACATACATACATACATATATATATATATATATATATATATATATATATATATATATATATATATATATATATATATATATATATTGATTCAAATAAAGTGGAATAGATCTTCTTACAGTTGTGCACCAAGATATTCAGCTACAGAATAAAAAGAATGTTTTAGTAACAGTTTTTTAATGTTTTTCTTAAAGTCCAAGAGATTTACTAATTTGTAGTTTTGAGGTAATTTGTTGTATATTACAAGACCTTTTATGATAAATACTGTTAGTTGAGCGGTTTATTTTGTGTATCTCCAGCTGAAAACAGTGGGAAAGGATAAATCACTGCTCTACACATGGTTACATTTATGCTAATGGGTCACGTTCTCGAGTGTCTTGGTAGAGCACGAAGTATGAAGTACGGCTACATAAACGCACACAGAAAATCAAAATTTACATATATTTTGCTTCTTATGATTTCTAATCATATTAAAATCTGCACTTTAAGCGACTGTTTCAATTAAAACTGTATAGCAATAACCAATGCTAAAGGACCACCCACCATTATTCGAATTCACTATAAATAAGTAATGGCTGTTGTAAAAATCTCTTTTTGTTTTCACAATTCACCCTCGTCGTTGTTTCATTTTCTTCGTGGTGGTGATTAGACATATCGGTGAATACATCTCAAAGCTTCGAATGCTAATGAACCATTCCATCCAGCAGAAGACGCGAACGTGTATTTTAATTGCTCGTGTTAACTAAGTAAGAGATCTCAAACGACTAAAATAAAACCGTCCGCAGTCACGGTTCGGTACCTGAGTTCTTACCGCAAGGTAAGCCAGCGATTCGCATATTGCAATTTAGCTTCGAAGACGTGGGAAGGATCATTGGTAAATTAAACATTGGCAAATACTTGTGTCGCTAAGCATTGCGTTGAACAACGGTGTAAAATTTTTTCGAAAATTCACATAAAATTTATAACTATAGTTTGAATAAATTTCAAGTTACTTAACTAAATTTCAATTTTATGAATATTGTGTAAAGTAATAAATAATAACTAGTATTTTCATTATAGATGTTACATTAAGTGTGTCTCAGTAACGGTCTCATAAAAAGGGGGAGCACGGAGCAACCAGTCCACCCCCTCCAAGAAAACAAGAAAAGCTAGATAAATACCTGCTCTTTAAGCCCATTTTTGTATGGTATTTACCGGTATATTTTATTGAGATAATAAATAATAATAATATGTGTCCTCAAAATATTCCTGCCTGCCCACTATTTTTTTCTGGTGCCGTAACTGGTTTGTCTTAATGCAAGCTTAAAATTAAATTATTTACTTTGAATAAGCTTATATCTTATTGTAGGAGAAGAGGTTAGCTTCTTGTGAGTAATGCAATTCATATCTCCTATGTGATTACATAGTGTAATATTCATCAATTCTTTGTTAGTGTGCATGCAGTGTGAAGTGGCATAATACCGTGACCTATCTTGTAGCCGCAGTAGCATATTGGAAGTAAGTAGAATAGGAAGTAGTGTGAAGTGAAATATAAACCGATTGCATAGAGGAACTAGTTTTTAGAAATATAACCTTCTAGTAAGTATTACTTCTGCAGATGATATTTCCGATTACATTCGGTACAAAAATCTGACTTGTTCAGACACTTCCTGCCTGTCTTGCTGGCAGAAGAAGTACTAACATTTCAGATTAGATCGCAGCTGTTTAATCAGCTAGCTTTTAGTGCCGGACAAATTTCGGTCACATTGGAAAAATAAACTTACAAGTTCATTTAGTGTAATGGAGTGTAATAAAATTTAAGTACGTGTGTTCGAAAGTGAGAAGTAAGGATTTCCGACATCTTCAAATTTGAATAACGAATATTTGAGCAAAATATTCAAAACTTGTCCCCATTAAAATTTCGACGACGTAATAGATTCTGAAGTTTCTTTTCTATCCTACGAGACAAATTACACGTCTTTATCTTTATTCTGCCTTGAGATATGCAGGAGCGGCTTAAGAGTCTAGCGACCTAGGCCGCCCTCAACGTCCTCCTTCAGGTACGTCAAAACCTTATTTCTGATTACATAAGCGTGACTATTTGATTAAAAAGAGTTGGATTTGTGTAGAAAATAATTAATTGAAGTTCCTGCTGCATTCTATAATAAGCGTATTACAAAATCATGTAGCAATTTAAGCTAATGGATAGATAAATTGATTGATAGATATACGTAGTGTGGTATTTAAGATATTTCCAGTGGGGGGAAATTCTATTGACTGTCTAGGGACAGCATGAGATAATGACTTTATGCCATAAAACATTTCCCCCCATGGATAAAATTTATCAAGCAGAGGGAGGGACACAAGTACCCAGAGGAGGGAAATACCCCCATCCCCCCTACAAATACCACCCTGGATATACGTTAAGTTAAATATAATAAATAAAATAATTAAATTTAGAAAAATTTTAAACTATTTAAAAATTGATAATAAAATTTGTAGAAACATTAAGAAAAATAATGAGTAGAACAATTTAATTAATGCTGTAACTACTTCTAGAATACAGAATGGATTTTCAATGGATTTTTCACCATTGCCTCCAACCTGGTTACCCATTTTTCATATTTACTCTGCATCTCTGTTCTTTTGGATAGCTGGGCTAGACATGTTCTCAGTCCTTGGTTAACGAAGGAAGAGCACCCTGATTTGAGGGTTGTCTGTGAAGGGTGCAAATGCCTCATATTAGTCTGTAAATTTATGAACCTCACAACAGAAGGTAGTGGCATTCTTCAAGCTGTCAATTAGCTGTGTGTTGCTACTCCGGTCACGCCGAAAGAGTAATTACACGATGAAAAGAAATCATTACAATTGCCGGATAGGCCTCGCATCATTTCTGGTCAGCCATGCGGAAATATTTGTTGGCCGTCGCTTGGATTTCTTGTTGGCAATGTAACCAGTTAGTAGAACAGCTGCTGAGCGAGGAGGATCCTCCGGAAAACCGCGCTAATACAATAAGCTATCATTACCTGGCTGGAAGCCTCACGGATGTAAGCTGAGACTCCATAACTTATAAAAATCCAAGCGAGGGAAAATTCCGGAAGAATTTGAGCTGCAATCAAGATATGAATTGTAGTTCACACGGAACCGGCAACTCAAAAGAGTCTTTCAGAATATGGGAACTGGGCGGAATTTATTCGCTCTGGTGGACATTCCGTGAAACCTAGTGTCTGCATACCCAGTTAAAATGTGACCCCATAGTGAGATGTTAGAAATTCTTACAGATTGATCCCGGAGAGATTAAGTTCAATCAAGTTCTTCTGAATGGAATTATTATTGTTATTATTATTATCGCAACATATAGCCGACAAAGTATCACCGATTTCCATGGCAAATTGCTTAGGTTAATGAGAATTACGAAAGCAGGCATCCTAGAGTCAAATCTTGGCCAAGATACGGATGCTTCTTTCATTATAGATTTCATCATTCATCCTTGTCGCTACAATTAACTTGTAGTAATATAAATATAACCAAACACTCTTGTAAATCAACACACTTATATCAACAGACGGCGCTGATCATCCCGATCAATTGAATGCTGAATCTCAGATTAATGACTGACTAAACAGATTTAACGGAAAAGGAACTAAAGTTCTTACAACTTCTTTACCACTATTACACTACTCTTACCACAGATGATTCTACTCCTTCCATGATGTTGTTTCGGTACGCGTCTTACATTAATTAATCCATCACTTTAAACAACAATATAACCGTCGTATTATTTTTGCTCATTTGCACCTTATATTACATTCTCAGTGCTCAGGTGTTTGGTATGTATTAACTCTTCCTCCACACTCAAGGACCTACACTTACACAAACAACGAATGCATTGTTCGAATTGTCCTTCGACTCTCCCCCTAAAATCAACATCAAGCAGATAATTAATTTTCCATAGCCGCCCTGAAAATAACCAATACATGATAAAGGAGACCTAATCATTATTTTTTTTAAATTTTGGTACCAACAAAATATTGTTTACACTAAATTTTTTTTTCAATTTAATAAGACTTGAGAATATAATTTTGTCAATAAATGTTTTGCTTTTAATACGAGTATTATAATGAAGTTCTAAGTCGATAATTCACCAGAAACGTTACAGGTTTCTTAGAATACTTAGTGTCCAAAAAATAAATGTTACTCAAAGACTGTTTCGTTCCTCACGAAAACTTCATAACTGAATAATAAACTAGACTGTTACATATGTATACGAGGCGATATCAAAATGATTTCGAACTTGTTCTATAAAAAGGGACAATCTAATCTGGAATTTTAGCAGTCACCATCCCTCTCAAAGTATTTCCCTTGGGAGTTCATGCAACGGTAATTAAAATAAAATAATAAAAAAAAATCAAGTATTGAGTTTCCATATGCAATGAATATTTACAGAAAGTAGAGCCCGCTGTAGTCCAGTCTGTAGGGCGCATATCCTCCACGAGGGAGACCTTGGTTCGATTCTCGGAGTGTGCCATCCCGTATAGGTATTTTCTGTCAATGTCTCTGCCCAATTTGTTTCAAGTTCACTTTATGCACAGACAGGCTAATCAGGACTGGACCTACATATTCAAGCGGATTTCGAAATATTATTGCCTCTGCCGGGCATCAAATCCAAGACCCCTCGATTACAAGGTGACAAAGTTACCACAACGCCATCGGGGCGACCCTATCTCCAATACAAGGTTGAGCCTTGGTGGCAACAAACATTAACTCACTTTATTTTCTGTTATTGTAAAAGGGCAGTCCATTGTCAGGGATGGGACAGACACTACATTTTTGATATAAAAGTAACTGTTCTACTTATAGTTAAGTAACATTTTTCTAACAATTTTCGTGATGTGAAATGTGAGACGTACCACAGTAGATTATATAACTACCCTTAAAATACTGTCCCAGATTTATAAATACAAGTGAACAATTTTGTGTAACAGGTGGGACAGATAAAACACTGCCACTAAGAAATTTATTTTAATTTCTATGAATTTTCTAATTATGGAAAGTAAATTATTAAGATAAAGAGAATGTAATCGAAGTATTAATATTCTAGTGGAGTTGAAGGGGAAATGTAACAGTTAAAGGAGAAATTAATTGTTTTTTGGTGTCACGGGTGGGATCCAATACATATGGAAGGCAAATCAAAAAGTTAAAATGAACGAACAATAGTAAAAAACCTAAATTATGTATAATACTTGGATTTCTGCAAATGTTCACTCACAAGATAGGATTAAGTTAACAGCATTGCATTTAATTTTAAAAATTGAGATTCAGGGACACTTTCACATGGAATGTCCCTAAAGAATTTCGGCTTGCAAATTAGTCATAGCTTCCTCAGTCGCCTTTTAACCCCGGATGCATCTGGTGGAAACTCGGAAGATGGAAACGGTCCAACGAGTGCGTTGAACGTCTCAGGAAACCACAGCAGAGGGTCGCTTTGGCGAGGCGTTTCTGTCTCTCTCATTATTGGTCCGTGAATCGACCTCTGACCTCCGTCCGTGTCTCCCACACAATGCCCCTCCGGAGTTCGAGTCTGGCGTGAAGATTGTAATCATGGCACGACGAAGCTGCGATATCGTCAAACTTCTCTCTCACACACTCGAGGGCCATCTCGGAACACGAATTGGTCGCAAGGGGGAACGAGAAAGAAAAAAAGAGACAGTTCATTCCACCATGGTATGGCAGCGTCCAAAGTGCGAATTGCCTTTTTTCCCTTCAGAAAACGACATCTTCACCCGAATAGAAAGAAAAGAGTTATTTAGTTTTCTCTTGTTAACCTCTACGCGATAATGACCCTTTTTGTGGTGGTAGAGAAGATTTTACTGAGCAGGACAAATTGTTCGTCGTGCATTGGCGTTTGTCTCGATGTGAACATTAGTGATTGATGTGCATAAACTTATTGCAGTAAAAACTAGCAATTTTTTTTTTATTCACGACGTTCTTCTCGCTCTTGATATTACTACTTTTACAACAAACAAACCATACAAAGTCTAACTCATATTTCTGGAATGCTTAAATATTCCAGTTACATTATCAGGTGCGTACTTCAGTGGCGGCGGTGGCAATCGCCCCCAAATCCTCATTGCTCTATGTAATATCGAGCAAATTTTCAGTTTGGATTGAATAAATGAATGAATTTGGTTATTTTACGTCGTTTTTCTGCCACTTGTGGCTAATCGCGACGATGAGGATGAGTGACGATGTGATGAAATTGATGAAGGGACACTCACAATGAATGCCCAGGCCGTGATTCGAACCCTGGACCCCCTGCTTTGTAACGCTCTGTGCTAACCATTCCGCCATGGAGGTTGGCCAAAATCTCCTGTTGTCATTCATATTTCGCTCCCTATTTCGTTTGTTTCCTCCCAAAAATATATACTGACTGTGTATATTGTTGCTGGGCCCTCTCCTCTGTTTGCTAACACGCTGTCAATGCAGGGCACCGCTTGCTACTGTTTACGAGATAGTAAAATGACCCTTGCGGAGGTCGGTGTCGATTGTTGTAAGCGTCTCTCATTGCAGGAAGCCGATAAGGCGTGTCGAGCCAAGAACCGCTGCTCATAAATGGCCGGGGGGTGGGGGGGGGGGTGCGGTGGAAGAGGCCAGTGCAGTGTTGCCACAATCTATAAGCACAATTTCCCTTTCCAAGGGGTAAAATTTCCCTTTTTCGCCCATTTTTTCCCTTCAGCTAAAGAATTATTATTATTAATAATAATAATAATTAAATATTATCGTTGACCCATGTTCGTATGTATGTATAAAATGTTAATCAATTTAACTTTTAAATGCTACGACGCCAGGGGTACCGGGTTCGAATCCCGGCCTGGGCATGGCTGTTTGTGAGTGTCCATTCATAAATTTCATCATATCATTACTCATCCCCATCTTTGCAATTAGCCAAAAGTGGCAGAAAAGAGAAGTAAAATAAACCAAATCAATAACTTTTAAATGTTTTTTTGGAAGATTTAGATTTTATTTCTAAACCAAGCAATTTTTTTTGTTTTGAGGGGAAAGCTAAAACTATATTATAGTTGGCAACTGAAGATTTTCATCAGTAAAAAGCAAAAAACACACAAACAGAGAATGGATTTAGGGAGGCCAATGCCCCTTGTCTTCCTCACACCATCAGAAGAAAATTAAAAATATTCTACAGAAATATTAAGGCGCACATATGAAGAGTTTGTGTGGAAAATCACATTTTTGTGATACCCAAACGGTAGCCAGATGTGGGTCAACCAAAATTCCACCCTTCCTCTCAGAACAAAGTATACGACAAAATAAAAAAATAATAAGTTCTCATTTTCAAAACTGGAATCTGTTATAATGTTTAATATAATTAATGTTTAGTCTGCCTTAAAATTTCCCTGAAAATTCGCTATTTTTCATCGAATTTCCCTTTTCCCTTTTCACTTAAAAATAGCTCCAAATTTCCCTTCAAAAAGGGAAATTTCCCTTCATGTGGCAACACTGGGCCAGTGTGTTTCGAAGTACGGGAAAGGTGAAGAAGGTCTGGTTTTGTCAAGATTCTTAAATTTTATTTTCAACTTGTACATTTCTTTTTGTGAAACGTAATATGTAAGATGCCAATTCTTGTTTTGTAATTTAAAAAATCAAGGGATCCCCGGTTCGATTTCCGGTTCAGGCACGTTTACAGTAGTTTAAATCTTACTTCAAACTGCAGGCCCAGTCCCGAATAGCTTATATGTGCATAAAGAGAACTTAAAACAATAGTGGGGGATGTGCTGTTGACAGTTTAAGATCATTTACAAGAAAAACCTTCCTTACGTTTTCCTAGATTTTAGTATTTAAAACGTTAATGGATTCGCAATCAAACAATATTTTAATAGAAGCAGTACTGTGATTCTCGCCTAATTTTGGCCTTCAGGTCGGGTCTGGAATAGACTTCGTTTTATTTTACAGCAATAATATTATATCATTTGAGACATATTTTCACGAAGAAACTTTTTTTTAAGAATTATTTTCAGTTATAGTTCAAATATTATTTTTTGCGTCAAATATTGATATTACATTGGATTCTAATTATCGCTTTCCTTTCTCAAGATCAAATTCTTAATCTGCAAATTCTTGACGAAACATTGATATCAGGGAGGGGAAACTCTTTCCCCCTCTTGAGAATGAATTCAGAAACATAGGGGTTTGAAGAAGATTAAGGGGGGAGGGTATTCTCTCCCTTTCTCTCCTTCAATTCTAAAACCGATGCTAGAAAAATGGAAAACTTGTTCGACAAGTGAAGTGTCGGAAGCATCAACAAGTGAACACCTTCCATGAACCTGAATGTTGACAAAAAACTGCTCTTGGAAGTTTCTTATCATTGCTTTACCTCAATTATGCTACTTTAAAAAAATCTTATTTTCCGTTAAAGGGCAATTGTTTTCGGCTTTATGGCATAGTAGTTGTCTTAAACAGAAGATCTCGGCGGATCGACATTCTTGAGCATTTTCCGGTATCATGCTTTCTTCGTTCTTGCGCAACTTCTGACAGGATTCCGATCGGAAGTCCTGGCCTTGAGGTTATAACTGTATTGTTAATCGTAACCTTACGGACTGAGTCTGGCGTGAAATATAATAAACTATCAAGCAGCTTCAAATGAGGAATCTGTGGAAGCTGCCCCAAATCATCTTGACAACTTTCTATTCAAAGACACGTTGAATAATCGTAACACACCTTCAGTGACATCAGATCAGGTGCGGCTTGTGCGTCGTGTATCATTAGCCGGTTCACAGAAAATACTCGTATTTCGTAAATATACCTTATTCGTCAATAAGGGACTTACACAGAATATTTTCACTTGGGAATATCTATAAGGATTTTTACAACGTGTCCGAAAAGTCACGCAACGAAGATTTTGAATGCACGTAACTTTTGTACAAGAAGCGATAGAGACGTGGAATTAACTTTGTCTATGTGAATATTTTTTAACATCAACCAAGAAAATCATGCTCTAAGTGAACGTTCAGTATTTGTGTTCAGTTTTTGTATGAAGTAAAAACACACATGAGTAAAATACAGGTATGGCGTCGTTTGAAAAAAAATTCGATGGTCTGTGTGGGTATATGTAGAACTGATAAAAGAACGATAAATTGTTACGAATTTTATGGATTACAGACCAATTTATGTTTTTTCTGGCATATTCATAAAAAAGAAGTAAGTTCTTTCGAAATTGCTAAGTGTACTGGCAACATTGGTCGTGTCAGAGGTCAGTACCAAATGTACCGGATATCTGACTATGTTATTCAATCAATGTCCAAATGAAACAAAAGATTTTAAATGTATCATACAAAAACCTAACCTACCTAACCTACCCATCTTTCTGTACGCTGTAAGAGTACATATAGCCCCGAAATAACAGTTTATTTGACCTTTGTGAAACGTTTCGGACATTGTTGTAGGGGGCGGCTGTTAATAGCGTATTTGAGATGTGTGGATAAATCACTGATCTAAATACTTCCAGGCAGCACAAATTACTGTACATTAAATATGAATTGTAAACTACATATAAGAAAGTAGAAAAATTGGGTAATCACAACTGGACCTAGAATGATGAAAGGGATCGAAACCACTGAACATGCATAGACTTGAAATCAAACCAGAGACCCCTAGTTTGAAACGCGACTCCTTTGTTCAAAGTTGACATTAGCCGACTAACAAACAAACGCTTTGTCTCAAACTTCATCGATCCATTAAATTCGGTTAGATTCAACAAGAAAAAGTTTGCTTCAGTGAGCACGTATACGATAAGAATATTTCTTTTTACCTGCTCAAACAGCTACATCTAATGCATCATATTATGTAACCTAAGCAGAGCCCCTCCTCGCTACACTGGGTGTTTGAAAATAAGTGATCATCCTAACCTGAATCGCTAACCATTGAGCCACTGAGGCTGAGGTCGTTACTTTTCCCTCCAGGTCTCGAAGAATAGCCTGACGGTAGGAGGCTAGCATGTGGAGGGGTGATAGAAAGGTTCCTGAAAGCATCATATACATCACGTAACATTTTCCAACCACAATCTAAGCACTTCAAAAACTAACAAACGTTAGTCGCGTCTTCGTTTCTTGTCTAAGATTAGCCATCCTTTAGTTTGGTTTAAAAAGAGAAGACTGAATTAATGTACACAGTGCAACACTGAAAGGGGAGACGACATGTTCTACTAGAGTTTCTATGATAGCACGAACTGGGCATGTCCTTCCCGTGAATACTACCCATCTGGGGTACCCGTGTGCTTGTATTTTGCCATATAGTTATCAACCCCCTTCTATGTTGTCACAATGAGAGGGGTTGTCCTGTAGTGGTGCAATCTAGAGTGCATATTTGTACGGAATTCAGGCAGGTTTATTGTTTATGAATCACGGTTTCTCTTTCTCAGCAAGATAATTTGTCAAATTACGCTCACAAATACGTTATTTATTATGTAGAAATTTTAACGAAAAAATTCCAAAACGTAAGGCATTATTTATTCTGGAAGTGTTCATACTGGAGGTTCAATCCTCTTGTGCGTTCTAGGGCCAACAGCGCTTGCATCGGAAGAATGGCGTGCATCTCGATACCACTATACTACCAGCAATAATAATAATAAACCACCTGGAATGGCAAACATTTGACTATAAAATCTGACAGACCGTTATCAATTAGCTAGTGTTTCTGACAGGATCACTAAGTCCCCCACTTTGAACGCCAGATTATCTTGGAAGTCCTCATACGTTGCACAAGTATAGTTTAAGCAATAAAATCGGAGCAAAGAATTTATCTAATTACATAAAATATGATATAAACACAAGTAAGATGTATCAAATGTTAAGATTTTAATTACATTCTGTCCTGATTATGAAGTTTGTCCAGGTGGATCTTGGACTTACCTAAATCCCCTTCCCTTCTAGAGAATTTGTGATACACCACACCACACTTACTGTGTAAGACCCTTAACACAGGTTGTTTGCCATTTGACAACTTGCCCGTAAATGAGGTGGGGCAATTCGTGCTATACATTTTAATAATAATATGGTGTTGAATACGGGACAATCCGCCGTCTATAGAAATTTGAGCTAATTTCATGCTTTCCTAAGTAGGAAATACAATCGAAGTTATTATTCTTGAAGCTTTACTGTAGCGAATGATGACATTTTAGTACATGCGATAAGTCCACTTTTATGCACAGATATGCTAATTGAGACTGAACATTCAGTTTAAAGTGGGATCCGAACACTACGTGCCTCCTTCTCGTGCGTTAAAGGACCAACAGCACCTTGCATCGGAAGAATTGCGTGCATCTGGACACAAACCACTGTGACGCACCCAGGATTGAAATCTAGGGCTTTTAACTTAGTAGTACGGTAATCACTCGTACAACTTTTATTAAGTAAGAACCCTCCCTGATCAAAGAGTACTTATAACACCCCTTTAAATTCAATTAAAAGGTATTTTAGTAGTCTTATTGTTACAAAACCGGGCATCGAATACAAGGCAAAGGCGTGGAATATAGGCGAATGTGCATGTATAAAAAGTCTTAATAAAAGTCAAAATGGAAAGTGAATTTTGAGTATGAGAATTTTCTTTAGAGGCAATGAAAAAGAAGAAAATTACCGTGGGAAATTATTTAGGAAGATATATTTGCATTACGATTTGGCTATTTTATGTCGCTTTTACGCCTCTCTAGATTAATCGTGACTTTGAGGATGCACAGCAGTGTAACTGGGACTAATTTTGTCGGCGGAACATGAACCTCAGGTTCCAGGAAGTTAAGAAAATCACCCCTAACATGTAAATGTTAATAAACCCGAAAATGATGGGACTGCCTCCGCGAAATTATGTCTATGAGTATGTGTGACGAACTGATGAACACAATGACGCACTCGTGGCTCATCCAGGATTCAAATCGCCAAATGAATGTTGTTTATTCGTAACTCCACTTTTCGTCAGAGATGAGTTGACAACGTTATCGTGTGCCTTGCAAGTTAATGCGTAACGTTCTGAAGCAACCTATCTGGCCATCATTATTAATAAAATGTTTGTTCAAACCTTATGATGTATTCAAAATCCACATATGTCAAACATTAATCATCTGCCCTGCAAACCCAAGGCAGACCGACAAGCAACATTATAGTATTCAGCAGGCGAAATCCAGGGCTCTTGAGCTTATTAGCACGGTTGAGCTTCTGCTCCGAGGTCGACTTATATTTTTTCGATAACGTTTGTTCTGTATGCAATGGTAAGCCAGTTCCCTCACCAACACCTGTTTGGAAATGCTGCTCTGGTCTTGTTCATTTTGCAGATACAAAAACAGGAGATTGAGAGAGAGAGAGAAAAAAGACACTAACAAGTTCATGCCAATCTTCTGTGCATACTTGCATATTGACTGATTTAGCACGCCACGTTGAACGAAAAAGAATCTCGGAACTCATGGTTGAAGTAGCGGGGAGAAGTGCAAGGGCTTCTCAAGGAAGCTGATACGGCTGTTAATTGTCAGGCTTCAAATGCACAGTTTACTGTCAGGGCACGAAGCGAAGTAATTGCAGGCCCGTTTCATCGTGGTCGACTCCAAGTCGAAGCAAGGCAACGGTTCCGCCGTCTTCCTGTTGTTCATTGCTTTTAACAATAGCCGTTGTCTGCTCTTTTGCAATATCAAGTTGCGCTTTGTAGACACGTTTCTGTGAGTTGGGCGCTCCAATAGGATGCGGAGAAGGAACTGGATTGCTTTCGTGCGATTAACTGGGCCAGTAAAGAACTAAATAACAGGAAACCAACGCGCCTTGCTGCCGTGCGAGAAAGGACTATATGGATAGCAGTTTCTTCTTCACCTTAATTGGCATTTTATTGATATTATCCAACTTTTGGTGAGAATGGCACTTTCTGCCCTGCCTCCAAAACCTCAAAAACATTCAATACCCACTCTCAGTTAATTAACAATGTGCATTTTAAATTAAATATATGCATTTAGTGCATGAACTCCATGATCTTACATATCTAGAGTTTTATGAGACTGATTAGAACACCTTAGGAGTCAGATAATTTCCTCGCAAGAAATGAGTACACAAAAAGATATTCTTTCCCAGAACTTACTTTCAAATCACGCTTTATTGTTGCACTTCATTTTATATACTTAGCAAATGAATATATTGAAACCCACAGTAATGTTTCATTCAAATTAATTATTCTTATACAGGGTGATTCAAAAGTCCCAGGACACCCACTTTTCTCTGAAACGGATGCGGTAATGGCAGATCCAACTTCACCTGGGTACATCGGGGTAAGGGGTCCATGTGTGAGGGCGTTTCCGGAACATGCCGTCATATTGCATCAGGGTCAAATTTTTCAAATGGAAAGGGGTCATGTGGGGTATCAAAATACATTAGAATTTTCCAAAAAATGCAATGCTGTAATTCGTTTTGTGATAGCTGTAACGGTAGAAACGTTACAGACACTTAAAGATGGCAACCGCGTGCTGCGGTACGCACCGGGTAGAGGATGTGCTCAATGTAGTTCCCATCCAACCGAACACAATTTTCGAGACGTGACCTGCATGGACCCGCATGAGCATGTTTATTTGATCACAGGTCGGCATGATGTGGTAGCGAAGGTGGTGTGGGTCGCGGATTTTCCCTTTATTGTGCGACGGGCAAAAAAATGCCCACGTGCTGATGTGTCGATAACAACAACAACGAAAGCAGTCAATCATGACATATTGCAGTGTGATGGTGTGTGTGCGTATGTGTATACATTGTAATATATCATGAAGACATTAAAGGTGATGTGGATGTGTGGATGTGGATGCAGAACTCACATTCACAATATAGTCCATTTCTGCAGGTGATGGATGTGGTCAGCATCATGCTCCGCCAGCCTTTATCCTCCAGGGTTGCCCACAGCTGCATAATTATTAGAGGCTGGTGAACTAAATCACCCACTGGGAATCGAAAACGTGTCTTCCGCGTAAATGTCTCTAAAAATACAAAGCGAGAGCCATAACTAACTAACTCTCTAGCCTTCTTAAACCCGAAGGTTCATGGCTGCAGCAACACAGGCCTTCCATCTGTTCCTATCTTGAGCAAGATCTGTATATACTTTTCCATCCCTACCGATTTCCATTAGGTCTATGTCAACGTTGTCCCTCCATCTTCGTCTTGGTCTTCCTATAGGTCTCTTACCATCAGGTTTCCCAACAAGAATCCTGTAAACGCCTCTTTCCTCTCCCATTCGTGCCACATGGCCTGCCCACGTAAGTCTTCTTGATTTAATTATTCTAGTAATATCTTGGCATGAATACAAATTATGTAGTTCTAAATTATGTAACCTTCTCCACTCACCTGTCTCCTCATTCCTTTTAGGTCCAAATATTTTCCTAAGGATTTTATTTTCAAATACTCTCAATTTATGTTCCTCTTTCAATGTAAGGGACCAAGTTTCACACCCATATACTAGGCAAAATTACTGTTTTGTATATTTTAACTTTTTGTTTCTTAGATATTAAACGAGAAGACAAAAGTTTATGAAGAGAGAAGTAACATGCATTTCCTGAATTAAGCCTACTTTTTATTTCCTCTTTAATATAATTTTCATTTGTTAATATTACTCCTAAGTATTTGAATTTGGAAACTGGTTCAAACGAGTTGTAATCAATAATTAGATTTTGATTATTACCTAACACTTGGTTTCGACCTGTAAGCATATATTTAGTTTTCTCTTTGTTAACTTCCAAACCTATCTCTTTAGCAGTTTCTAAAAATATTTTAGCATTATTCTTAATTCTATTTATATCATCCCCTAATAAGTCTACATCATCTGCATATGCTAACAACTGAGTCACACCATTTAATTTTAGTCCTTCGTTAGTTTCTTTCACCTTCCTAACAGCATATTCTAAGGCAAAATTAAAGAGCAATTGAGATAATTCATCTCCTTGTTTTAACCCATCATGAATTGTAAATTTGTCAGACACATCAATACCCACACAAATTTTACTTTCTGTTTCACCGGTGCATACTTTTATCATGTTAACAAGCTTCTTAGGTATTCCAAACTCTACTAATATATTATATAATTTATCTCTTTTGACCGAATCATATGCTTTTTTAAAGTCAATGAATAGCTGATGGACACTTTGATTATATTCCCACTTTTTCTCAAGTGTCTGTCTGATATGAAAAATTTGATCTGTAGTTGATCTGTTACGTTTAAATCCACATTGATAATCACCTATAATTTCATTAGCATATGGGGTTAGTCTTGTGAAAAGAATATTAGATAATATGGCGAGAGCCATATATGTGACAAATCTAGTAATTGTCAAACAATATACATAGTATTTCATTACCCGGTGAGACTCTTTCATTTGGAGACATATTATGGCGTATCTGTAATTAAAATACATTAAAACGCATATCGTTTTGAACTTATAAATTAAGTTACAGCTTTTATTGCAAACAATTTCCTGTCATGTAATTTATTAAGTTACAAATAAAGATTTTAAAAGTACTAAAAAATTGCATTTTTAAAGATTATTTTTTAAACCACTGACATTACCGAAAAATTAAACAATATTTTTGTAGCCCATTCCACTGGCTTTGATTGATTGATTTGGTGTTTTAGTCCACTTTATGCACAGTAATCGGAACTGCACCTACAGTTTAAAGTGGGATCCGAACCACTAGGTGCCTCCAACGGGTATCGAACCCGGGACCCCTTGATTACAAGGCGAAGTCGCACATTCTACTGGCGTACGCAAGATTCTTTTTCGGGAGGGGCTGGAATTGTAAAGGTGGATAGTTCATGACTGCTTCTTAGGGGCGCGGCATACACAATAAGATATTTCGTATTTTGAGAAATTTCTACTTTAAAAATGACAATCGGGAGTCATTTTAAAGGGAGGACGCATTTACCAGTCTGGTTTTTCCACAGTTCTTCACTGCTTTTATTTGATAATATTGATTTTCTCAAAATTTCGGAGAGGGCTGTAACCTCTTCAGTCCCCCTCTGCGTACGCCATTGGCTCATTCAATTAGGACAAGACTCAAAAATCATCTGTTCATAACCATTAGTTACGGAGATGTATGTCTGGAATAAAGAGTTGGAGAAGGGGCCTTTTAGGATTTTGCACTTCTAGCAGTGGTCTATTAACGGATGAAAATTCATCTTTTGCTGAATTATTGCTGACATTCGACGTTTTACTTCCTTAATTGACTTTGCATGACACTGGGCACTCCATGGCATGACAGCAATGTCATGTTGTTATAATTGCTTCATAGATGGCAGCAGAAACGTTACTTGAGACGATTTTATATTTTGATATTTCAAAGAATTTTTCTCTATTTTCTATTTCTGAATCACTATAGAAACTGTCAAGGCCTTATAAAGACTGTATTTTATCACAATTTAAATAATTTTGTATATTAGTGCCGTTTCACGTAACAGATTACTCTATTTTCTCCTTCAAAATTGCGTGTACGGAAATTGCAAGTTAGCAACGGCAAGTGGCTGTTGACCACCTGCCCTTCTCTCTCCCACCTCAATTTGGATGAGTAGCGGAGTGGTTAGCACATCGCGCTACGACACAGGGGTCTCGGTTTCGAATCCCGGCCTGGGCATGGATGTTTGTGAATGTCCATTCATCAATTTCATCATATCACCACTCATCCCCATCTTCGCAAATTAGCCAAAAGTGGCATAAAAAGCGAAGTAAAATAAACGAAATCAATCGATCAATCAATCGCTAGAAATAATACAAATTATTGGGAGACAGTCATTGAAGATTATGTCTTTTTATTTCTGGGCTAAATTACGTACTTGTTTAAGCAATATGGAAAACAAAAACATCCAAGAGTTAATCTAATTTCAATGGCTGTTTTTTCATCACATTATTCCTAGTAATATTGTTCCTGGAATTATTTAACTTTTGGAATTATTCATTACTTGATATCGCTTTTCTAACAAAGAGGGGTAATTATTATTACGCCTGAAATTAAACATTATATACATTGAAGCAGCGCGCTCCTGGGTTCGAATCCCGAACAATTATCATGAGTTTTAATTTTTCTAATTACTTCTTCCACTTCTCGAATCCTCTAGTAATAAATGTCACGTCCATTTTTATCGTCTAGAATTTTTTTTGGCAACAAATTTACATGAAAGAATAAATGTGCAACTATTTGCAGTCCTGCCTGTAGGGGAGTTGGTACAGAAGGGGGTGGCGGTGGGCTCTAGACCAACGTAAAATATCCTTGGGGCTCTACCAAATTTCGCCTCGTCTAGACACCTTCTCTATTAGTATTTTGTTTACTTTGCGCTGATTGTTTTTTCAAGAAGTCGCGGATTCGATTTCTGGTGGGGTTACACTACAGTCACATCGGGGCCATGAGCATGCACAAACACCCTTTGATTAGGGTTGAAGGGGGAGGAAAAAGTCGTGATGAAAGTTCAGCCGGGTCAATTAAAAAAAATACATTCCATCTCCTTGTTTTACCAACTCTGTATAGATGCGTACAAAACAGGGGGGTATCTAGAGTGGGTCCAGACCCTCCAAAGTCTCGTTCTTGTACTCATTTAGTGTAATTTTGGGTATAATTATACACGCGCCATACCTCTGATGCGGAAATGGAAGTCCTATTTACTTCAAGTAAAGGAAAGTCGAATGTGAACAAAATTCACGGCTCTTCTTAAACTAAAAAATTCACTACACACAAGCTTGCGATTTGAATGGACGTATATTTACAAAATAATATTGGACAGCATATAAAACACTTTTGATTAAAATGAACTTCTTGCAGTCTTATGAAAATATCCTATCCTACAATGATAGTTTTCATTCAGTAGGGGTAAGAGTTTTGAACACCTTGACTATGTCACTGATACATCTACTTACATAAGAAATAATGCCCCCCCCTTTTTCCCTCGTTGCTTGGAACCTTAATCTGTTAGAAAAAGCTTCATCTTTTTTTTTATTAAGACATGTATAATAATGTTTATTAACTGCAATAAGATCACTCTACACAATTATGTCTATGTGGAAATATTCGGAGTGAAACTGCCCCCTTCTCTCTTAAGATATTAATTAGAATTTCTTAATAATAAACTATGCAGATCCTGCCAGTTTCTCAATAGTGAGATGTGACGTACAATGTCGAAACAATGCTTTCTTCAGAAGTATGTTGGTATTTGAAAATCAAATGGAAATATTTGTTTTACAAATGTGACTCTCATACATAGTCTTACCATAAATACTGTCCCAAAGTTGTAAGTAAATAGACACAAAATGGTGAGAGATATTGTAATATCAGAATAACATGAGGTGCATGGATGCATTATGAACCAAAATCACAAATACTTATTCGAAATGGCCACCTTTAGCACTGACAAACTTCTGAAGTCTTTATGGCCGCGCATCAATGGAATTACGCAACACATCAACTGGAAACTCTGCAGCTGCCTTCTGAAGAGACCGCTTTAAACTGTCAATATTGGGATGTCTCTTCTTGCAAGCCATCTCCTGAAGCTTGGACCACAATTTGTAGTCCAAAGGGTTTAAGTCTGGACTGGCAGAGGGCCAATCTGACGTGGATATGAAGTCAGGAACATTTGCCTCCAACCACTGCTGGGTGGTGCGTGCTTTGTGTGCTGGGGCTGAGTCCTGCTGGAAGCTCCAGTTCTCTCCATGGAAGATGGTGTCGGTAAGATTCTTGCATCGTTTCTCAAGCACTGTCTGCTGGTACACTTTGGCTGATGTTTTTACCCCTTTTTCACAGAAATGGAGCGTTCCCTCATAGCAAATGTTCCAGACTTCATTTCCACTTCAGATTGGCCTTCTGCAAGTCCGGACCTATACCCTTTGGACTACAAAATGTGGTCCAAGCTTCAGGAGATGGCTTGGAACAAGAGACATCCCAATATTGAAAGTTTAAAGAGGTCGATCTCTTCTGAAGGCAGTTGCTCATTTTCCAGTCGATGTGTTGCGTAATTCAATTGATGCGCGGCCACGAAGACTTCAGAAGTGTGTCAGTGCTAAAGGTGGCCATTTCAAATAATTATTTGTGATTTTGGTTCATAATGCATCCATGCACCTCATGTTATTCTGATATTACAATATCTCTCACCATTTTGTGTCTATTTACTTACAACTTTGGGACAGTATTTATGGTAAGACTATGTATATGTAGGTGAATAAAATCTTTCATGGGAGGCAAGGATATTATGCTTTTATTTCCGGAGATACTTCGCTCTGCTGGTGGAGGGATCCCTGTTATCCGGCCGTTAATTTACTTAATTCTTCCGGATCATAATTCATTCATATAATCTTTGGTGTTAAAGATTCGCAAAAAACAATTACCTTTTAATTACTTGGATACACGAGCCAAATCGAATTTGCCAACCGATTGAAGGTCACGTCTTTCGTGTACATCGAGAATTGGAAGTGCCTAATAAGATTTGCAAGTCTTCGACAAGAGAATGGAAGTTATTGATGAGCCAATTAGCTTTGAGACAAGGTGCACCTTTACCTCTTTGTACGTACAACGTCACGGGCAAAGTTTGCTTCCTCTGTTAATTATGCTGATAGCTTAACGGCTGTGATTAACCGATTAACGCTGCTTTCCCATTATCTTTAAGGAGAGATAGAAATTGATCTTGAGCTTGGAGAAGTTTCTTTTTAGGTGAAAGGTTTCCTATGAGACAATCGAATGTCACTGCTCAAGAATAACATCGATGATGGATTTAATTTGAAAACCCGAATTCATAAAATTATTAATTGTAGTAATCTCGGAAAATTAACTTGTGCAGAGCGTGGACTTGGAATTCTGATGACTTTTCCTTTGAGGTTTTCTTTTATTTATCTCTAATACTTAATTACACAATATATAATTGTGATTGTGTTTCTTTTACTTCACGTCGCTTTTCTACCATATTTGGCTAATCGTACTTATGAGGATGAATGATTAGATGATGAGATGAGAGGAAGACCCATACCTAGGCCCTCTATTAGAACCCTGAACCTTTAGTGGCGAGATCCAGAAACACATTACCAGTTTAGGATTGTATTAAAATTCGTATTTTTTCTAATTTGATTGTGAACTAGTATTTATAAAATTTATATATATATATATATTTAATGTTATCGTGTAAGCATTAGTTTTTACTTACACTGCTTCCAAATATGCGAAGTTCTTTCCTTCAAATTCCCTTCTGCTCCAGAATTATTTGAATATATTTCCAACGTTATGTTCAGTTTTTATTTCTCCTCCTCGGTTACCTTTCGAAGCTAGTAATTGCAGACTGGGACTCAGTTACTTTGAAAAACTAAATTTCCAAACACTGTTTTGAAGGAAGGACCTCCCCAATGTAAATGCTGCCGCCTTGTACTCAAGGAGTCGCGGGTTCGATCTCCTGTCGTGGCACATTGCAGAGTGGTTAGAATTCCATTTTTAGCTGTAGGTCCATTCCCGATTGTTCTAGCTGAACATAAAATGGTCTTAAAACAAATATTCTGTTCTAAATACAAATTTGTTGCGTCAGGTTTCAGGAAATATTCAGTATTTGCATGAAAAGTTAAAAAAGAAAGTCCATTGTATATTTTCTTGTGACACAAAGACTAAGAGTGCAAAGTCTTCTTAAGCATGCTACAGTATTGTTCTTGAAAATCTTCCTGCAGGTCAGCAAAGTTAATGCCGGGTCGACCTCAGCCCCCTTGACCTTCAAGAATCATTAATCACTCATCCTCCAACTCCTCCCATTGCTGCAGACAACTCACGCTTGTAGAGTTAAATTACGTTGGTGAAATTGCACATTTTGGATTATCAAGCTTTCATTATTAATTATACGTGACTATATTGCCAGTGGCAAACTATGAAAGTTCCAGTAGCCAGAAGAGTGGAAGGAGATGACTTAATATGAAACATGAAGAGTGTGTGACATAATAAAAAGGGAAATAAATGCGTAAAAAAGAATCTTCGTGGTTGTTCTTGGTCTGTTGATGACGCGGATATCTGCACATATTACTAGTTTTGTTGGAAGTATGAAAGTCTTATCTTCATTTCTTGGCAGTCCCTTTGATTTAGATATTTGGTCTTGTGAATAAAAAGGATCAGCTGTTCAGGAAATGAACATGTGCTAGATTTTTGTGTGAATAAAATTCCTCGTCTCATAGTTTCCAACCTAGTATAAGCATCTGCCCCGTTTATGAGAAAGTATTCTTTCTTATTCACACCAAAGCGTGAGCACATTCTCACCACTGGAGCATGTACCCAGCAGGTGATTGGGGGCTCCTTTTGTTTCAAAGTCAAGAAAGCTGTGGTCCAAATACTTGAAGTAATGTGTAGGTGTTCTGTTTTATTCGTAAAACTTGTTATTGTAACACGTAACGAATCCAAAAGTACTGCTTCCGAATTCATCTATTTTTCTAGTATTTGTTATCTATCCTTGACTAGCTATCTATTAACAAAACGGAGGTGACTCATAATACAAGGAGAAATTTTGCAAAATCAAGAGTGTACAAAATCAATTTGGCGTACGTCAATGCTGAATGCATAATATTCGGCTGGTAACATTTTTGAAACTTGTGCTCCAGAAATTAATTAATTTCGATGATAACCAATAATACACATTGATATTTATTTTCAACCGTCTTTAAAGTATTGAGACAATTTTGTGATTAAGAATTATATTTCCTTTAATCAGGAACTTTACAAGTAGGACTATATGGACATGAAATTAAACAATTAAAGAATTTAAGAATCACAATAGACTTCTACTAGGTAGTTCTAATCTTTCAAAATAAATGTATACACCACAGACAATGTCATGGTTTATAAATTCTAGATCCCATACTATACTAGTGGTTCGAAACATTTGCACAGTTCAAGGAGCTCTCTACCTGACAAAGCATGCCCTAGACGTCCTCTTTATCCAGGACATAACCCCCCACATTCTAGTCCTACTTCCGGCACCTGGTACAAAATGTTCTTCATTTTGAGGAGCACATATTTGCATTAAGATTACAGTGAAGTTGTTTATTTTATGAATGAATTTATTACCCTACAGCTTGGCATCATTGTCAGCATTAATTAAGTGCATGGGATAATTTGCTGAGCAGCTCAAATGCTGAAAGAGTATTTCCAGATATCAGCCCAATGCACTAATAATAGATACAATTTTCACATGAGTTCTGTAAAAGCTTGGGCATCCGTTCAGAACAAATTCAAAAATTGTAGTTCTTTAGATCTATATAATTAAGTTATGATGAAAACTTGAAATTTTCAGACAAAAATTGCTTCTCCTAGAAGTATGCTCGAAAACAAAGTTATATTGATTAGAAATTCGGGAATTTAGTACTCGGTAATTCGTTAAAACAATCGTTAAATTTGAACTGAAATTTGTTCAATTTCACAATGCTTGCAAACTTATTTCCTAGAAAAGTGTTATAGTTTATTGTGAATAATTGCGTACTACATTTCGACTTAAAAGGCCTACATTTTGGGACAATACGTCTTACTTTCTGCTTATTGCGATCTGGTAACCATAAGTATGCATTCAATATTACCTAACTACACCACTTAATTTTATGGACATTGTTTCATAATGCTCATTGACTATAAAAGAGCTTAAGCTTAATGCTGTAGAGCGAATTCATCATTATACAAGCATACGAAGTTATTTAAAGTAAAGGATAAATGAAGTTCTGTACGTCTTTAATTTACTTCCACTTCAAATTATAGCAGCATATTTTTTCAAGTTTAATTATCAGGTCTTATTTGTGGTAGAATTCAATAATTCAATATTTTATCTTCCAGTACCTTGGAACGTATGTAATATTTTGTACTTTTACGAAATTCGGCTATGAAGTGTACGCTGTTTCCTTATTTTGTAAATACGTATAAAATTCCGGGTTGTACACTCCTGTTCACATAAAAAGGAACACTTTACAGGGTTGGACGGTTGAAGAATGTGCCACTTTATCTGAACAGAAGTGCACCTGTGTGAAATATTATGGAGCCTAATGCCCTTTTCAGGTCACTGGTTATGTCGAAATACCAACACTGAAAAAGTAAAGAAGATATATAATGAGATTAACAATCACATTTTCGTAAAATCTGATTCCGTTTGCTATGGTTCAGGAATCGAATGTCAGGTTGAGTTAATTGTTTTGCAATAAATACCGAAATAGTTCCAGAGGCTGAAACAAATAGAACAACATGATGAGCAGTTTCTTTTGTTCTTCTAGCGCATGTATTAAATTCCTGATCTCACAGGAAAGTAGGCCTGTTTGATCGCGTAGTGGATAGTGATATCGCCTTTAAACAAAGGGTGTTGGGTTCCATTCCTGGTGGAGACACATTGCACAGTGGTTCGCATCCCACTTCAATCTATAGGTGCAGTCCCAATTAACCTATCTGAACATAAAGTTGCAAGCTACAGTACTTTCCAACAACCAGCACTGGAAGAAGACGAATCTGCATTGTGCCTTCTATTTCTCCATACTTCCTCCATTCTGTATGTCTCTCAACTTTTCTTGGACCATCGTCTAAAATAGATTTTCTTGAAGAAGAAATTAGAAATGTTAAACCCGAGTCGCTTCTCTTCTCTCATGTTTTGTTGTTTCTCATATTTATATTCCAGAAGCGCAATACGCAGTACAAGGAGACTACTTCAGATCCAAGGATGATTCTCCTTTGCTCTCGTTCTTCTCTCTCCCCCAAGAGGCTGGACTGACATGAAGAAACATAATTTATGTCCCAGTAATGCTCACGTTCTCTGCTCATTCTGTCAGGTATGATTAACGATGGGGTCAGCCGCACTTGAGATTTACTGATCATGACTTTGGGCCTCCTTTCATTCACAATCACATCTTACTTCTTTGTCTTTCTTTAGATTTCTGTGCGATTCGCCGTTGACCAACCGCCGTTGACATGATGTTGGCTTGGCGCTCTCACACACACACTCTCTAGGCTACATTCAATTTTCACTTCTGTTGCACGTGTGCGTTTGAGAGCGGCTGAGTCTCTACTTGTCATACTGGCAGCAACAGTCGGATAAAATGCCACCCAGGATGATCAGCGGGATTTGTGAAGAACCTGAAAGAATTTGATTTGAGAGCTTGTTTTGGCATTTTGGGGTTATGTGACACATTGGGGTAGCGCCAGTGTGTTCATTTGTTTACTGGTACAAAGTTATTTTTCATAGTCTCAATATTGTTGATGATCCGAGAAATCCTGAATTCAATGATACAACCAAGTTTAACACATACCTTTAATAACCCTCCTGATATCTCGTCTCAAGCCCAACTAAGATATCTGTCACCGGGTTCGATACCCGGCGGAGGCACATAGTGGTTCGGATTCCACTTTAAACTGTAGGTCCAGTCCCGATTAGCCTTACTGTACATAAAGTGGACTTAAAACAGCAAATCAATCAATCAATCATGAGATATCTATCAACTTACACATCAGTTTTTCATTTTCCTTCTCATTTATACCTAGTACATATTTTCCCATTGCTACTTTACAAGCACAAATTTAAAACACCATCATAATAAAGGATGCTTTGTCCTGGCAAATAAATTCTTGAGTTCTATATTTGTCAAAGGAACGCAAGTAATGAAATATCGTTACAATTACTGATATAATTTTGAGACGAGTTGGAGGAATAGAAAAGAAAGGACTATTGGATTGGTTTCGTCACATTACCAGGGAAGATTAATGAGCACATCTCTGTCGCTATGAAGTGTACATTTTCTCCATGATCGTGTTTTGATAAGAGTTTAGCATCTATTGCATACTTTATGTGCAGAAAATTCGGCTCCAGCAGGACTGCAAAAGAACTATCAGTATTTTCAGATAGTAGTAATTGGATAGAGCAATTCCTTCAGTTATAAATGTGTACAATCACAGACACTTCGGAGTTGTAACAACGTCATTGAAAGTTAGTGGGGTCGTTCCAACCCAGAAATGTCCGTCACTGTACATTTCATCTAGTTACAAACGTTTAATGTCTGAGAAGGTATGTCACTATAGTGATCGAGATCGTTCGATTGTGTAGTTGAAGTCCATCTACAGACAAGCACCACAAACTACAAGTAGTTGAGATTTCCTTTTGAGATATATCACTCCACAACTACTTTGAATTTGAATTTAAAATTTTGGGTGTGTCAGCACTTAGGCTATTTTGCACCCGTCACATTATACGGGGTCCAACCCCTTACCATAACTTAAATAGCATAATTTCAGTGTCGTGTTACTAAAATATTAAAATTTCCTGACTTTCGTTAAAAGCTGAGGCTGTAAAGGGGTACTCGGCACACACAAGGAGCCAGAGCCTCGTTCGTCTGCAAAATGCAGTCTAGGGTGCACTAGGTGGAAGTGAGGTTGACTTTTGGGTGACTACGTGGAAGGTCACCCCTTACACCCCTTCACAACTACCTGTGAACTTTGAAACACAGTGAACAGATTTTGCGTACTTTTCGTTATAAAATAATAATGTATGGCGTGTTGAATGAATCTAAAGAAATACCCTTCGTTCATTCCATTTAATGATTGGTTCTACAAATTATTGTTATCAAGGAATTTTCGGCTAATGGAGTCAAATACAAACAATAACACTTCGCATTTTAAAACTACATTTGGCATTCCTTTTTCTCTCAACTCTACCCAATCTATGAGTAATAGCCTACAATTAACTACAACATTCGTGTTGGCCGACCTCCGTGGCAGAGTGGTTAGCACAGCGCGCTACAACGCCAGGAGACCAGGGTTCAAATCCAGGTCTGGCCATAGGTGTTCTTTGTGAGTGTCCCTTCATCAATTTTATCATACTATCCTCATAGTCGCAATTAGCCAAAATGGCAGAAAAGCGACGCTAAATAACAAAAATAAAATTAAATCAAAGATTTGTGTTGGACTAATTGAATATATACAGTCTGTAACAAAATAACTGCACCACTTAACACAAATGAACGCAAACTGTTTTTTAGGTGATATGTAGACAATTATAAAAAAAGTAAACTGTTTCCCTGTGCTTAGCACTACGCCATGAAGGCGTATAGGGAGTGTGGGTGTAACGTACCACACTTTCTTGATCCGGTTGTGAGTGGGGGTGATGTGATCAGCATCACGCCCCTGACCGCCTTAACCCCCCAGGGTTTCCCCCAGGTACCCATGTCATTCGACGCTGGGTGGGCGCCGGGGCCGCTTCCAACGTTTGAAAAGTTCCCGGATTTGAACCGACCGGGGATCGAACCCGGGACCTTTAGCATGGGTTGACTTTACTTTAGGTTAATCCTGGGCCTTGTTTTATATGTCTATATATGAAAAACCAGCTGATTTCAGGGCCATTATCTTGCCTTGTTTGCGTGGTGAAGTGTCACTTAGAATTTTCCCCATGCCTGTACACTGGCCACAGTTACTGCACTTTAGTAATTGAAAATAGTCCAGACTACCTCTCAGACACGGCTGGAACACACTTTAGTAATCTAGCGATAGAGTGAAATACACTACACAGATTTTCCACCCAGTATTCACATAATTTCCACCAGTAAACACGGCTGCACGTCAGGAACAGGCGGCAGCCATTTGCACACAGACGTCAGAGACACCTGTTGGCAGAGTGTGGAATGCAAAAAAAAAAAAAAAAACACAAACAAGAATCAAGATGCACCAAGGAACAATCCCAGGTCCAATTTGCCATTCTTTTTTTCACATTATTACAATTGCAATTTAAACATATTTCAATATTCCCCTCATATTTAGCGGTGGTGCAGTTATTTTGTTACAGACCCGTACATGCCTCTTGAAAGTATTAATTGGAACGATGTACTTGGAAGATGTGTCGAACAACAATGAGACATAACTGGAAATGGGAGAGCTCGAAGGAATACTCAATAACAGTCAGTGTCCTCCTATGTACAGAGTTGAGGCAGTTGACAAGTGTGGAGAATGTTGGATGTACTCAGCGGAAGAGACCGCGGGGCTACAAGGGAGAATGTGGGTGTCCTCGAGGTACACATCATCCAAGTGCACTTGACAGGATGTAAGTGGCAGCGGGAAATCTCGGAGCGGATCACCATCGAGCAAGCATTTTTTTTTTGTTCCTCGGTGACGTTTCCAGCACATGAAATATGGCATGCAAAACTTGATTCCTTTGTTATTCAAGAAGGGATTTTAACCTTTCCTCACAACTACCAGCCATCTTTCAAGTGTACTTTTAAATTTCAGAATTATTTACCAAAACGGCGACTGCTGATAATTCAGAACTATAAAGGCTAAATAGAGTCAAAGGATTTAGGAAGTTTGAGCAATAGGAACTTTAGCAAATGGCCTGCTTTGTAATTTTCATCAGTTTCAAGTTAACCGCTGGAACACCACTTTCAGAATTCTGCATCTGGCATACGTGAGAGTGAAAGGATAAATATAAAGCTATCCCTTGTGCACCGCATCGTCCCATGGAGGCCCATAGGAGGTGTGGATGTAGGAATTCATATACATTCTAGATTTTGGGGTGTAAGGAGTGACCCTTTTTGAACACGCCGAAATGTCAACATCTCTTTCACGTAGTACGCCCTGGACTGAAGCTGACTGAGGCCCGGATCCGCTTAGAAAATTTCCTACCTAATATCACTGACCCCGAGAGCCCAACCTGGGTCCCCTGTGCAGGAGTCAGACAACCTACCAACTTAAAAAATGTTTAAAAGGTATGTGAGTTTGTTAACTGTACTAGAAGGAAGAGCGAAAGACCTGTAGACGAAGAAACACGTAAAATATACCAATGCTTTGATGACACTGATATTATAATATTATATAAAGGTTTATTTTAACCTAATTCGTAATATCATCTCACCACATAAATACATGCAATTTAATTGATTGATTGATTTGGTGTTTTAAGCCCACTTTATGCACAGGAAGGGTAATCGGGACTGGACCTACAGTTTCAAAGTGGGATCCGAACCATTATGTGCATCCACCAGGAATCGAACCCGGGATCCCTTGATTGCAAGGTGACGACGTTACCACTACGCCATCCTTTAACAATCCATTTAATTGTTGTATTGTCCCGGGTTCGATATCCGGTGGAGGCACAAGTGGTTCAGATCCCACTTTAAACTGTAGGTCCAGTCCCGATTAGCCTTACTGTGCATAAAGTGGCAAACAACAAATCAATCAATCAATCAGTTGTTTGTATTGTACATTCTAGATTTCGGGTGTAGAAGAGAGTCTGTAGAGTCACCGGCAATAACAATGGGGCACCTAGATCCTGAAATTCTCCCTTCCCTGCAATGCGCTATGTGTATTGCATAACTCTAAGGCGTTGAGTGGATTTTAATAGAAAAAATTTCAATGGCAATTTCTGTCATTGCCGTTGAGTTAGGCAACACATATGGGGGCTATTCGCCAGATGTTTACATTTCTGTGGTTCCTTGGGGCGCGGGCGGGAAGTTTACTTCCGGTTTTCAATAGAATAACATGGAGTTGAAAGGTGTAAAGGCAGTGTCTTAAGAAAAGGCGACAATGATGTGAGGTCTTTGGTTACAACACGAGGTTGGGAACAAATATTTTTTCTCGGGTATCTATGCATAGTTTTCAGACAGATCCGATACGGAAAAATCCGTGAATTCAGGCAGTAAAGCGACAAGACTGGACACAAACACCAGAAAATAGGCTCTATAGTCGACACTACATCACCGAAGTAATTCAAATGAAAGTATTTTGAAAATCATAATTGTCTAACGCACATGTGTTGACTGTATTTAAAAATTGTAACTGTTTATAATCATCCAGAATTCCAAAAAAATATAATTTTATAATTTAATGTAATCATAATCAATGTAAACTTTATTAGTAAAATTTTTACTAACTTCTAATGTCTTTTCTTGAACGACACTTGCAAAGTTAATAATAAAATACAATAACGTGCATTTCAGTATTGTAACTGTTGTGCTGGATACGCACTCGATTAGCATTAATAAATAAATAATAATAAATTTAGAATAAAATTTGTTTCTTTTATTAGTTTAGTAATTATTTATTGTATAACATTTATAACAGTTATAATTATTATTATTTCCACTAATCTACTTTTATTACTGGTTATTACATAGATTTTTGACGACGCTCTCTCTAAGCCATATGATAAAATTAAAGGGGCTGAGTTTGACTACACAATGTCGAAAATTATACATTTTACTGTTGTAAAATTGAAGTATTTCAATGTTTATAATTTATGTAAGCTTCATTTCAACCTGCATAAGTCTTAACACGAAACTGTTGGTAGAAGATGAACATTGTCTTGGAAAATACTACTATTTTTACGTAAATCTTCATCCAAAGGATCCAGGAAATTGCCAACCTTTTCCAGGTACCTTTGTTTCTCTATATCACTCAAAAATTTCAAGTGATCCATTTTGTATCTGATCTTTTATAAGAAAATAAGCTTGGTGACGATCTGTATTCCACTTGTTTACATTGGAAAATTGCCCAAACCGGAAGTTCTTTCTCCGCCATCTATGATCGAATTGTCTGATCGATTATTTTCTGTTTACTCAGGAATAACCCCCATAACGCATTGCAGCGAAGCGTGTATTTGGGGTATTGGTGTCCCAATAGTATTGCCGGTGACTGCATTGTAAATGCCAATCAATCACTTAAGCATCGTACTAAACATTATTTTTACGAATTGTGATGGCTCTTAGAATGCGTTTACACTGTTCATAGCAGGATTAATAATAATAATAATAATAATATAAGCATTACGTGTATGAGCAATTTGTTTAGTGAAGATTGTCAACTGCTATTAATCAAAGGCAATTATGATACTCCGTTACGTCTACAATAGCATCCCGTATAGAAATGATATAGCAAAAGAAACAAATGTCTTACCTGTTTCTTCTCAAAGTACATTTGTCTTCATCTCGACGAAGGCATCTTCGTTGTTTCTTTTCTCATTGTCATTGTCCCATTCATTAGTGCTTATTTTATTTTACATATACCGAAGAGAATTAATGATGATTAGATTAAGTTTCAAAAGAAGCATTCAATGACAGGATTTAAACATGTAACCTTAGGTGGCGTGTTCTGGAGTCCAAAACTCAACGAGCTCAGCCACCTAAAATGGAAAGACTGACTACACCTTTTTTGGTATTAAGTTCATCCACAATTTCTTCAGTTCATTCTAATAAAAATCTTCTTCAGTCTTACGACAATGCAAATAACTCGTGCTGAACTGACAAATGAGCAGGCTGCTTGTAAGTTGTATAAGTTAATGCAGAATCTTTCCAATCAATACGTTAATGATTCGATTTCCGGTGGGAATACATTTCAGTGGTATGAATTACACTTTAAACTGTAGAACCAGACCCACATTGCCTATTTCTGCATAAAGTAAGCCGGCACCAACCATTGGCAAACATATTGCAACTTCATATTTTTACTATTATTACGCATAAATTAAAAACATACAAACGCACACAGGGTGCACACAAATGATGTACAATACATGAAAGAATGATCATACACTTGATATCGATAAAATGAATAGTTTGCCAAGTTAAACCGTAGGACATATTCCCGGCAAATTATCTCAAAATATGTATAGGTAAGGACTGTACGTACTGTCGGACAGCAAGAATGCGAAGGACAACATAAGTGATGACGTTGTGGAATTTCTTTCAAAATGACTTATTTTCTGGGTTCGATTATAGTTTTCCAAGGGTCCCAGGTTCGAATCCCGACCAGGGAATAGGTGGTGGTGAGTGCCCTTTCATCAATTTCAATGTATCATCACCCATCTTCGTGATTAGCCGAAGTGGCAGAAAAGCGAAGTAAAATAAATCAAATCAAGCAATCAATCGATTATAGTTTTATTTTCACTAATTAGCTTGGACAAAATGTGTCAATGTAAGTCGTAGAAGGGTTAACGGAGATGTTAAAGTAAACAAGTAAGCACACAGTGTGTCCCCCCCTTTTTTTAGTTAATTGTGAGGAGGGATAACGTTTTAAAAAGTTGCCATAAGGAGAATTAAATATTTCAATACATATTCATAGTGGTGCTAGGCCATTGAAATGTAATCTAGCTCCATTTTATATTATTTTAATATATTGAATTTGTAGCAGACATTTTATAGACACAATATTTCGAAAAGTTTTACCACACCTGTAACCAAACTTTATTTCTCAGGTGCGGAAGTTAATTCAAACATAAATTAGTTTGAGAAAAATACATGCAATTAGATGTATAATCCCCGAGTGAAAACCACAGTTAAATAAAATGTCATACTTTGTGAAACTTATTCAGTTCATCGAGTTGAAAGTAATGAAATAAAATTGAGATTAAATGGCAAAATTAGTCTAAAATGAAGCAAAATGTAGAACAAAAATATTCGCGCTTTGTGCGTGTGCAGATGTGTGTGTGTGGGGAGAGGGGTTAAATAATTCATAACAATATGAATGCTATAAATATCTTAGTTTTCAAGCATTAGTCCCATGTGCACATGCATTCTTCTGATATACTGTTCAAATATATTCGAGCTTTTATAATTATTACATCTGCTTGCAGCAAATTGATAAATTATATAGATATATACAGACTTGGTTTATGGTTTCGAAGACAGCGTGAACACATTTTCATGAGAACTTGCCTTTTAATATGTATTCAATGCGAATAAAAATTTCAACACGCCATTCTTTATTTTGGTACTGTACATCCAACCTCATCCTCAGTTTAAATTTTTTTTCGTGAAACTGCTTCTGCACATTTCAACACCATTTTTATCTTTCTCTGTCCAAAATAACTTAAATTACAATAGGTTTTATTTACTTACCTTCATTTTACAATTTTAACCTTTTCCCTTCTTTATTTTAGTTGCGTAAAATCTCAATAGCTGTGTAAGTAAATGGGATTTTATTCTCTTCTATGATTTTAGCAGTGTTGTATTGGATATCCCTAAGCAACACAAATGTATTCCTTGGTTTATATAGGGTTAAGAAACAGAAAGTCGAAAAATCTTATAAATCTGAAAATGTAGCAATGCAGCGTCGTCTCTTCTTTCATTTTGTCGAAACGTACAATACCAAGTAACACAAATTCGATATAGTAATATACATTCACTTGATTGCGCACCTTTAAAAGTTTTTGTCAAGGCTAACTGAAATTTTATACTTCTATCATGTATTCTGAACATAATTCATATCGACAAACAAGATATTGGTACTAACAAAGGAGAAAAAAAAGCAGTTTTACGTGGCACATCGTTCGCATTATTCACTTATCCTATTTGAAGTTACCGAAGTTTCTTCATTAGGGCAGGTGTCCACAGAATTGAATTCCAGATAGGTGAGTCTATTTATCATTTACTCATCAGCCCACTACCATCAGTGCTGTTAAGGCTTGGCTGGACCTTTGGCATGCAAATGGGCGAATTTTTTCAAATATTCCTTTCCATTCGAAAAACTTCTTGTGTATTTCAAAATATGAAACATTACATCAGCTTAGAATTCCTTCTAGAGCATTGGCGTGAATTTTCATGTAGTTTTCTTTCACTGTTGTCTAGATATTATCAATAGTTTTGTGATTACATAAGTCTATTAAACTATTGATAATATCTAGACAACAATGAAAGAAAACTACATGAAAATTCACGTCATTGCTCTAGAAGGAATTCTAAGCTGATGTAATGTTTCATATTTTGTAATATCCAAGAAGTTTTTCGAATGGAAAGGAAAATTTGAAAAAAATCGCCCATTTGCATGCCAAAGGTCCAGCCGAGCCTTAATCTTTTCATAACGTCTTATTTCTTTAATATGTAAGAAAAAATGAAAGTGATACATAGTTGTTTCACATATGTGAACTGATTGTGTTAACTGCTTGGAAAGCATTTATGACAACGTGGATTGAAAGTTAAAGCAGCAATGAAATTTCCCACGGATTATTATCAAGGGGCCTGCGTTTAAAGCACTCTTTACAAGTCTTACCACAGCGTAAGATTTCTAATATTAAAACCTCATATCTTATAAACCTTAAAACTCTTCTCCCTTGCAAAGATACCTTCAGATGACTGTACAGAATCTTCTTTCAACAAGAAAAAACACCTCCGAGAGACCAACAAGCACTTGTCGCTTGCACAGAATAACCAAGTAAGTGTTAGTTTTGCTCTAATCTAAACGACTCTTTCTTTTTGTACCTCTTTATTTGCTTCTTGGTTTAAGAAATCTCCAGCTTGTTGATTCTGCCATGACACAGCAGCGATTCTGGGAAGAAGCATGGATGGACTTTCACTTGAATCATTGCCGTATAAAGAAACAATATATATATATACTATATACATACACACACACACACACACACACACACACACACACACACACACATAATATTTCGTTTCTTTACTATGCTTTAGTATTTGCTTACTCAGGAATTTCCTAAGGTGGTATACGCCCGTAAAAGGAGAATGTGGCTCTTTTTACATTATCGGCGAGTGTATTTCTTCTTTTCACGTGCTAGTCTTTTTTAGGGCATTTGAGGAATGTACTTCTGTTCTGATCAACTCAGCTAGTTAAGTCGTTCTGTACAGCTGAAAGTCGTTTTTATAAATACTGGCAGAAATGCGCGGAATCAGTCAATAATAACCAATTGTAGGGAACATTTAGTAATTTGGGACGAAGGGAGATTAGAGGGATTAGACTAAGTTGAAGAGGTAAACAAGTGCAAATAGGGCCTCCTCCCGATGGCGTAGTGGTAACGTCGTCGCCTTGTAACCAAGGGTTCCCGGGTTCGATAACCCGTGGAGGCACATAGTAGTACGGATCCCACTTTAAACTGTAGGTCCAGTCCCGATTAGCCTATATGTGCATAAGGAGGACTTGAAACAAAAACTCAAAGTGTAAATGCAGGCGGGAATGCAGAAAATGTGACGAATAGATCTGAAGAGAAAATCGTGTGGAAACTTTAACCTAAACCATAAAATAAAGAGATATCTGTATGCATGGAAACTTATGGAATTAGAATATTAAAAATAAACACTGCCACCGGAGGAAAAATGGCGTGGGAGTCAGAAAGACAAGACAAAAGTTAGGATGTACAATTGGAAAGCGTAGAAGATGATACCTGATATACTCAACCCAGTGGCGAACACTACCTTCGAAGAGAGATAGCGGGAGCTACAAAACATCCACTCACCCTTCACATATCAAGGATGTGCATATTTTATGCATTATGCCAATATCTTTCTTTTCACGATATGTTGGCAAAAATATTCAATACCAATTGACCACCCACCCCTTAGACACGGGTAGCGCGGGCTACTCCTGAGTATATGGAGTGTCCGCCACTGACACAACCGGTTAACCATTCTTTTACTAGTTATCGAATTGTTGCATTACATAATTGTTCTCACGCGAACTCTTTTGTTGAACTATTTCTTACCACACATTCTGCGAATTACAAGCTATGTGGAACAATTACATTCCTTCCAGTTCACATGAAAAATACGATTTGTTTGAGAGATCAAAAATAGGTTTGGTTTAGTTTTCTGGTAATGTTATCCAATAACCGTATAATAATTTCAATTCGCCATTTTTTTGGTGAATAAAGGGAAATTTTCATAACGGGAAACAGTTCTATTAAAAATCTGGCCATTTTTCCTTAAATTGTTTGGTTCCACGTAACAAATGCATGTCAGCTAAGTATTTGGTACTGGTGACCAAATATTTACAATAATATTAAACTAGTCCAAAATATTTTCCTGCCAGTGTTCAGCGAATTGGAAGATATCTACATAAACACATGTAATTCTTTCAATATTCTTTTGATGAAACAATGCGAGAGTTTGTGTGCTCCTGCATGCTTGGGGAAGGAAGCGATTAAGTAATATTCCTTCCGTACTCCTTCATCTGGAGAAGCCAAGAATTGAATCGCGGCTACATTCTGTTTATTCCCTCTTGAGTTCATTGTCCGTCGTTACTGGTTGAAAAGCAACGTGAAATATACACATACTTTTTGTAAGCCTGGTGACCCTGCTTATTTTATTTCCTTGTTGAAGCATTTACCTAGGTCCAAACACCACATGGCACTAAAGCCGGGGGCGGGATATTAAGAGCATATTTTAAAAGCACTGTGTAAAAGAAATAATCGCACTTGCTTGTACTTTCCAGAAGTTGGTGCTTTGAACGAATGTCCAACGCGTTAATTTACAAAACGTGGATCGCCTCAGTTCACCACGAAGAATTGTTGGTGGCAAAGATTTCAAAGACGCCGATGTATCAGTAGGTACGGATGAATGGATAATAATTTGAATACCAAATGAATGTTCATGGTGCTACTATACTTCTAAATATAATGGACATGTGCACCTTCTTTTTCCTGCAATCATGAGTTTTTTTATACATATAAAATATATTGTGTGATAACATCTCACCTTTCCCTAACATATATGATCACCTAACTACTTGGGCATTGCCAGAAAGTCTTCTACTTTTTATGACAGCCGGTCTCTCGTAAAATCTTCAGGAATTTTATGATTTTATGTGCTTGGCCGGATCTTTTGCGGGCATGCTGTAAATTTGACTGTGATTTTCTCAGGTATGTTTAGCGCAACTTCCTTCTTCGTCACCGCTCCATATAAATAATCAATGGGAAGTTGTCAACCAATGACACCGAAACTGTATATTTTTGTTAGGATTGGGCAGATTGATCGGTACTCTATCGGTATCGGCCGTCATAGACATTACCGATAATTTAACCGATCTTTTTGCAAATATCCCGTACCATTTTTTACTATTTTTTTCATATAAAGATATAATTACCTTGGTTCTGTAAAACAACAGTCAGTACGTGACAGAACATTTTTAAATATGTGAAAACCTATGATCATCATTGAGCATTTGCAACTTTATATTGAATTACTGGAACATCAGTTGTATCGATATTGCTATCGGCAAAGATTTCACTTCAGCCCATCCTTAATATTTTGTAAATAAATATTTTCATCAACTATGTAGATTTTCTGATCTTCCATCTCATTTTTCATAAACCGATTTTCCCTTGTCATTGTTGTTTCTGTTTCTCTGGTGTACGTGAAAATTATTTCTAGAGTCCGAAAACACAAGTGAATGAGGAAATAATAATGCAACAAAACCATACACTTGGTGATTGATTTTGTATATCACGCAAGTAGCAACTAAGTGCTAACAAAAGTTTTGTACCCCAGGAGAGGCCAAGAAATTGGACCTCCCTGGAAATTTAGGAAAATTAAGGAAACTGTAGAAAAATTCTCCTGTTATAGGTAGTAATGCTTTTAAAATATTGCAATTCACTTTCTCCTCAAATTTTCCGTGAAGGTAATATTGCACAATTGGCCCATCGCCATGTTAGGTCACTTGGTTTTACACTCAGAGACCGATCGTACTGTGGGGTAGACTCATGATCTACACGCTGAAGGTTCCATGTTCGAGTCCCATCCTGAACCCGGTTGTTCCTTTGTGGCCTCAATACAAGGAATACAGCGCAAAATTCCATACCCACCAAGTTTTAATAATATTCCCGCTAAAATTATAGTCATTTAAATTTCACCCATCCTCATCGTCGCGATTAGTCTAAAGAGATAGAAAATCTACGTAATGTAACCAAAATACAAATACAAAGAATTGAAACGAAACGTCAACGTAGCAGAGGGACCTCTTTGGGATGATTGTGCTACATAACATTCTGTTGCAAGCCAGTAAATTTGGAGGCTTGCTTGCTCGAAATAAAGTGTTAAGTAACGGAAATTTTCCAATCAAGCCACTTAATTTGTCACTCTCAAGTATGGAGGCACCACCAATATATAGTGAGTAGGTAAGGACTGCACATGATAGTGCTTAAGAAAAAATTCGCTGGGAAGAGCATGTTTTAATATTATTCGTAGCTAAACTCTATATCACAAATGCCATGAATATATTTTAAGCGCGTTAAGTGGTAGACTTTCGATCTCGCCACCGAAGTTCCTGGGTTCGTGTTCCGCCCTGGACAAAAGTGTTCTTTATGAGTGTCTGTCCCTTCATAAATTCTATCTTATCACCACTGATACTCATCGTCGCGATTAACCAAAAGTGGCAGAAATGCGTCGCTAAATAACAAAAATACAATATAAATATTTAAATGAAAACTACAAACATTAACAAGCTACTGTGTATTTAATTTGAGGATTAATATCCAACATTCACAATAATATTGCACCATGTTTTTGGCAAATTTATTAAAGGAGGATAGTACTAGTACTGTCGAAACAATCAAATGAGATCATTAAATGAGTCATGCATAGTTAACAGAGAGCTGTGAATGCGTGGGTATGTCCGATGGCGTGGTTGTAAATACATTGCCTTGTAATCAATGGGTCCCAGATTCGATTCCCGGTGGAGGCACATTGCACAGTTGTTTTAATCCCACTTTAAACTGCAAATACAGTTCCAATAAGCCTATCTGAGCAAACGAGGGATCAACTCACTATTTCTCTAGTTTCAGGGCAAAATCCCGGCATGGGCACGAGTGGCTGTTGTACAATTTAATAGTTTCTCATCATTGTCGCGATTGTTCTAGAGAAACAGAGACACGCCGTAAATTAGGTACACAAAATTAAATCGCAAAATACATTTTTGATGTTGCCGATCAAAATTAACTCAAACAACAAGTGGTTTGTCCGAAGAAATCCATCGTCCCGTTTGATTGATTTGAACGCCATTTATCACAAAATAATGACATTTGGCTTGCGTTTGAATTTAAAAGAGCACCTTAAACTTGACAAATATATCGGTAAAGATGATAATCGAGAAGTGGCCAGGTTTCAAACACAGAACTTTCAGATTCTTAAGACTGGAGTATTTAATCACGTATTCTGCTCTTGCAACCGTCCAAGGTGCAAAATTAAGTCAAGGCAATTTTAAAAGAGGTGTGCGCAAAAACAGCCAGAAAGGCCGTCTTAGAAGTTCTTGAAAGTAAAATGTTCGTGCACAGATAGAAAGGGAATCACCTGAAATGCTAGTCCAGATGCGGACTGCAAAAGAACTCTTTAGAACTCTTTTAACCCTTCCAATTAAAGCAAGATGGCGGGAGAAGATAACGATAAACGGAGATTCACATACTGGTTTGTATGGTAATAATAATAAACTAGTTCTACGGGAGAAACAACTTAACGTCCTTGGGATACCAACAGCATTTCAATTCATGAAAATCGAGTCCAGTAGTGTGGTCAGCTACAAGAGAAGTAAATGAATATGGAGCCATGAACGTTTATTTCAGCGTAACATTGTAGTTTTTCAATGACATTTTCAGTTAGTCCGCTACTAAATTCTACTGCATTGTATTCAAATGAGAAATTTCCACTAAAGATTCAGTAGTTCGAATCATTCAGGCTTTGAAATCCATTCTACATTTGCCGTATGATTAAGAAGCTTTTAATTGAGAAATTTTAATACAATTTAAATTTTGTGAGCAGAATTTAAGACTATTTGCCTTTAATAATTATTTGGTAAAGATACACTTAATCTTATGTAAATCTGCTCGGGTTTATACACAGAGAAAAAAGGTGTGTTTGGAATAACCAAACAATAGTTTCTGGAAATCAAATATTTATTTAAATAGGCGATAAAAATCTTAACCAGAACTAAAATATTAGTAATTGTGCACATTTATTTAGATTTTCCACAGAAGTTTACGAAACTTAGTAAATTCTACATTTTTTTGTTTGCAGTCACTGAAAAACTTTACGTGTTTTGTTATTCAAATAAATCATTTTTTTCTGTGAAAACATACCAGATCACTGGTATGTAATAGAAATGTCCTCCCAAGATTGTTTTGACGTGCTTTAAATTTACATGCATTATTTATACGTAGTAGCTACATCACAAGAGAAAAATGCTTTTCTATGAAATTTGATCTTCTTCCATACAGGATAAAATATGCAGCTGCAGGAAATTAAGACGATGTTTGGGAGCTGACTGTGTGTAGCAAATTTGTACGTTTCCCCTGCTTACATTTTAACGAAATATGTTCTAAAACAAAATTTTCTAAGGGAGATTGAAGATTCAAATTTACCCCAATGATTTACAACCAGAGTTCAGAAAGTTATTATAAAATCGTGTTACACGTTAATTTACTTTTCAACCAAAAGTAACGCTTTTTTTTAATCTTGAATTTATGTAAAAAGTAACGTGTTATTTATCTTATGATATAGACATTAAACAACTTTTCACAACTGCACTGCACGATATATACAAATGCAATGCAGTCCTACCGCACTCGTGTACGTTAACACCAGTCGTAAATTAATGATAAATATGTTAGTGGTTTCTGAGGAAAGTAAAACATTTGCAAGATGTTTGTGTTTTAATAAAAGGATTGATAGTTCTGAATTTAGCAAGGTAAATAGCAACGATTGCATTTTAAAAGTTACACATTATGGTTAGATGCTTATTGTATAATTCGGTAACGCGATACCAACGTAATTACTGAGGAAGTAACGCGTTATTTAGTAATGTGTTATAAATTACACGTTACTTGCGCTTCGTTCCTCCAGAACATTGGAACATGCCTAACAACCAGAAGATTTAAATTAATTTGTCTCAGTCACTGAACTCATTGAACTAATGTCCCGACTGACCCAGTTGAATTTAAACTTGGCGTAGTGGTAAGTATTCGCGGAATCCATGGTTCGATCCCCGTTGTACGTACACACAGTGATTCGGATCGCTTTAAAGTTTCAACTGTAGGTTCAGTCCCAATTAGCCTATCTGAGCATCAAGCGGGCTTAAACGTTGAGAAAACTTTTGGCAAATATCGATCTCTAGGTTCAACCTTGACACCAGCTCAGTTGTCTCATCTTATAAGTCCTTAATCACTCAACTACGAAGAACTGGTGGACGGACATATGAGAAAAGTGCTCACGTAATCATCCAAGATCAGGAAACATGTCTTTGAGATCATGATGGTTCAATCGAGCATGACAGAAAAGTCATTTAATTTCCGTTCTGAATACCACCCACAGAGTGTTACGAAACGACCCTCTTATTAAATACCTGTAGTATCAACTACTTGTCTTGACTTTAAAATGGGATGTAACATTTCTTGCCTAGTTTCCTTTCAAGGTAGCCCACACACCCACACGATACGTGTTTCCTGGAAGCATGATGCATGCTATATGATTAAAACATGCAGAGAGAAATGAAAGCATTCACACTGAAGCAGCACAGACATTTCCGATTTAACTGTGAATGCTTTAATTTCTTTTTTAGTATTTTATTAATGAATAGCATTGTCCGACAAGGATGCACGTAGCTGCTGCTACTTTGGTGTGTGAGCTACCCGAGACTACAAACTCAAATGAGTTTTTCCGGCCTCCGTGGCGGAGTGGTTAGCACAGTTCGATATGACGCCAGCGATCCTAGGTTCGAATCCCGGTCTGGGTATAGGTGTTCTTTCTGAGTGTTCCTTCATCAATTTCATCATATCATGACATCTTCGCGATTAGCCAAAAGCGGCAAAAAATGAGAATTAAAATAAACCAAATCAATCAAATGTGTTCTTTCTTATTTTGCTTTTTGAACTTTTGTAGGTTAACAGCAACCTGTAGCAACACCAGAAAACAAAACCTAGAAGGGAATCCAGGGAATGATAGGTGGAATATGCATTATGTAATAAATTATCTGATGCAGTTTTTGTTGACTTTTACCAATATCATACGATATGTATCTTTTCCCGAGTTCGTTCCCCGACGGAGGCACAATTCACAGGAATTCTGATCCCAATTTAAACTGTGGGTCCAGTCTTGGTTAGCCTATCTGAGCATGAAACCGATTTAAAACATATTTTTCACTCTGCTTCACTTATAAATAATGTCCGTGTGTGCATATCATGTTTATGGAAATGTCCTATTATTTTGAGATATTCGCTCACAAGAATGAAAGTTTACTAGAGTTAAGACAAGATGCATATTTACGTAACTGATCTGTTCTCTACTTTGTATCGAACAGTAAGGTAAGCTCCTATCCATAACAAAACAGTAAACTCTTACATGAGCTACGCTACTAGACACTTCGCTCCTACTTTTGAGATTTAACGTACTTACATAACGAAATTATTTTTTATCAAGCAGGCCGCTGTGGCGGAGTGGTTAGCACATCGCGCTACGACACTAGTTGTCCGAGATCGAATCCTGGTCTGGGCATGGATGTTTCTGAGTGTCCATTCGTCCATTCGTCAATTTCATCATATCATTTCTCATTCCCATTTTCGCAAATTAGCCAAAAGTGGCACAAAAAGCGAAGTAAAATAAAGCAAATCAAATCAATTTTTTTATCAATACTGATATATTAAAATTCGAATTAAGTGTGGTTTGTCAACGCTTGGACAAGCCGTATTTCCAAAGTTCAGTTTACAAATGTTCCCAGAAATTGAAAAGTTTCGACAGAATATGCGTATTGTGGTAACGATGCCAATATGTTAGAAGTCAAAATACTTTTTTCTTCTAAATACTGGAGCAGACCTCTTTTGAGGGGCGTTGCCTATATTGCCTTCATTCAGCATCACCACTACATGGACGATGGAGATGAATAATTAGTAAATGCAATAAATGTAAATACACGCAACGAGGCTATGACTTCGAATCTTAGATCCCTGGTTTCAATATCCGGCACGATAACCACTCCGTTACAGTGGCTAACTAAAATGAGTTTCCGTACCATCATAGGGTCTCCCCAATAGCGTAGTGGTCTGTAATCAAGAGGTATCGAGTTTGAACCTCGGTGGAGGCACAAGGCACAGTGGTTCGGATCCATTCTATATGTTGGTTCAGTCCTGATTAGATTGTCTCAGCATAAAGTGGACTTGCGAACTTTGACCAAAAACACTTTGATACCACGATTTACTTTAAACAACGTCCTCTTCAATGTCACGCACTCAAAGCAAAGTGGAAATCAAGGAACGTAAACAAATTCGCGTGTTGAGTCCCTCCTCTTATAACGGAATGGGAAATTCCAAGCGAAAGGCGATCACCTTCCACTTCCTCATGTGTCTTGTGGTGGCTACACAAGCGCCAATTGTGTGTCTTTTTACTGCGGATTTGAAATTCCGTTACTCGCACAAACTGCACGCAATCTTCCACGTACTATTACCGCCGCCGAGTGAAGCTTGCGTAAAAAAGTCCACACCGAACCATTTTGGTCAGTTTCCTGTCAGATATGTACACAAGCATTTTTTTTTTTCATGCTCTCGTTTGACTACAATGCGGAACGGTATACGGAACGCCAAGAGGATGTTGCCGAAATCGATATTTGAAAATGGGGACGCGAAGGCTTCGAGACTAGTCAAAACGAGACTGAATGTTAAATCGAAACGAGACCGAGACTTACTCTGATTGATTGATTGGGTTTATTTTACTTCGCTCCTTTGCCACTATTGGTTAATCGCGAAGATGAGGATGAGTGATAATGTGATGAAATGTCTATTCGGGTATTCGAACCCGGGATCCCCCTGGCGTCGTAATGCTCTGTGCTAACCACGGAGGCCGTCACATACTCTCCGGGACGGCCTCCCCAATGGCGCAGTGGTAGCGTCATTGCCTTGTAATCGAGGGGTCCTGGGTTCGATACCCGGTGGAGGCACAAGTGGTTCGGATCCCACTTTAAACTGTAGGTCCAGTCCCGATTAGCCTTACTGTGCATAAAGTGGACTTAAAACAGCAACTCAAATACTCTCCGGGACAAGATTTGATTGATTAATTTGCTTTATTTTACTTCGCTTCTTGTGCCACTTTTGGCTAATTTGCGAAGATGAGTGATGAGTGATGACATGATGAAATTGATGAATAGACACTCACAAACATCCATGCCCATGCTGGGATTCGAACCCGGGACCCCTGGCGTCGTAGCGCGATGTGCTAACCACTCCGCCACGAGGGCCGGTTCTCCGGGACAAGAAAACTAGAATGCATGGTGTAAGAAAATTTCGCTTAAATCAAAACCCTCTATATTTTGCAAGATATTCAGACACAGAATGGCTGGTTGATTATAGTATAATGGTTGTTTAATGTAAGGGCATGTGTTATATTGCTAATAAATTTCATCATATCATCACTCATCCTCATCGTCGCGATTAGCCAAAAGTGGAAGAAAAACGACGGTAAATAATAGAAATCAAATCAAACTAATGGGGGAAATGTTTGAAACCTGTTACGAGATCGAGACAGTGCCACGATTCCCAACTATCATGATCTCTGACTATGGACTTGACTTTCCTTCGAGATATATGACATCCATAATGAAGGTCACGAACACTTTCATCTACGTATTTCTTTGAGATTTAATTAATCCCTTCAGTCTTCGTTTCACCTATATTAACCAAACTGCCAACTTGCCTTAAACAAAGCTAAACAAAAAATACATGCAAAATATGTAGCGTACTTGGTCCGACGCTGAAGCACCTAAATTACACATAGGTACAATTTGTTGTTTACATTTTTATTTAAATACTATCTAAAAGGTGTTGCGTGAAATTACAAAAGATTGTCTTACTTCTTTCTCATCTTTTCGTAGTAATAATATAATTATAGTAAAAAAACAATATTTCACCCGTATTTTGAAGTTAACAAAAAAATTGCTTAAAACTTCTTAATATTGAAATTGCTTTAGAAAAACTACGGACATCGATGGATTGTAATTTGAATTAATATCCGTAATAGCCTCGCACAAATCTACTTGCTCATGTCAAAATTAGAAAATTTGTATGAATAAGTTAAATTTGGCACAGCGCATAATTTTTTCTAAATTATTTAAGGCAATCTGTGTTTTAAAATTTTGAGCTGAGACTTGTAAGTACTAAACAGTTAAACCGTAAATGAATAACAAAAACTAATTATGCAATTTCGTCGACATTTATTTCAGAATTTGGTATGCGGACGAACTGAGAATTATCATATGGCTTTACTTATACGCCGCTGACTTAAATAACGCGTAACCTAAAAGACAATGCAGAAGAGACGCGTACTAATAGTTTAGAAGCATGATAATTCTTTGCGCGTGTATATTTTTGTTTGAAGATTTATTTTTTAAAAAAAATACGTCTGTTTTCAATCTATTGGTTTGACCGCGAATGAAATAATGTTAGGACAATAACAAACGATGTATCCATGACCTACCTGGATTTCTCGGAATTGAGTATGCCACGATAGTCAGTTTGCCAAAGAGGCGGGATTTAAACGCTTCATAATATTCGATTCTCGAGGTGGGTGACACAAAATGTCCTTGCGTAAAGCGTCTCTGGGATTCCCACAATCTGTAATCAATGGGTATCTGGGGGAGGGGGCAAAAGCTGACGGAGCATGGTGCTTATCACATTGCTCCACTATGAACGCGCTCAAGAATGTGTGAAGCCCTACCTCCCCATCCCTTATGTATCTTAATGGCTTATCGATTAGTGTATCTTAAGTCAGAAGTTCAGAGATACGATTATAGTCATTGAGGATGTACCGGATTATCGATATATGTGACGTCACCATGAGTTGAAACACTTTCTACTTTATTCTGGCCATTTTACTTGCTTTTCTACCTCTTGGAGTAATCACGACTATGATAGTGAAGGATGGACCGATGAAACTGGTGATGAAACAATGGCGTATCCATGCATGCCTGAGCGGTGTTCGAACCTGAGATCACCGCCTTTGTAGCATGTGGCTCTGACCACTACACCACAGAGGTCGGCAAGCCTGCAATATCAATACGTATCCTTACAGTATGGGGGAAAATTGAATAGGCTCTACAGGGTAATGTCACCATTAGAACAAGAGAGGCAAAACCAAAAAACACCTTGAGAGCAATTTGGGGAGGAAAACGTTCATAATGATAACAACATGATTATTGTGTTAATGGACAATGTTTGTGGCGAGTGTCACTGTGCCGCATGCACTTCGCACATAAGAGTGTTAGAACGTGTTGAGGTCAAGAAGAAAAAGACGACGACCGGATGACATGCAATGTTTTTTCTTCCTTGTAAGTAACAAGGAAGACTGCCTGACACTTCTTTGTTCCGTGCCGGGCACGCAACAATTGCAACTTGGGTAATCAACTTTAAAATTCGATGCAGGAATTAGAGTATGCACTTCACACCACGATAGCGATTGCTGTGTAAAAAATGACACTAGGAAGATTACTTGATAGGAAAAAAGAGAATATCCGTGTTTTCCCCCCTTTTTTTAGCTCTATATACTTACTGCAACCTCCCGAGAATGCACATCTTGATGCTCTTGCTGCACACACACACACACACATGCTCACACACAAAAAAAATCACCACATTATATCATAGAAATTTTAATAATTTTAGCACCGATTGAACACGACGACGCAAATCTTTCTTGTATTTCAAAATCAAAGAATCTTTTTTACTATAGCGAAGGAAATTCGTGTAGCAGTCTGAAAACATTACAGGTGAACAGTCTGTTTTGTAGTGGTTCATTTGGACTATTTTTGTACTTAAAACAATGTCTTTCTTCATAGCTGGGTAAATCGCTTGAAGAGCGTAGTGGTTGAACACGATGAGAGCATTGTCTGTAGCGACGAAACTTTTCACCGAATGTCCAGGCTGACTATAATTGGCGCTTCTCACTCTATGTCGTAACATGTGCAAGTACTTTGGTATCCCTGGGTCGTCGTCACTCCGGAAAGTGTCAAAAAAATACGCATTCTGAACGGAGAACGACGCATATTTTTGGAGAGCCCGCGGTTCCGATAGAAAATACTCCCGGAACATTTCCGACCATTTGTACGTTGTAACCGGAAGAATCGCTTCGTCAATGTCTATCGGAAGTACGAAATTAAAATTATAAATATTTCGATAAAAACAGTCGTTGTAAGGAACTAACTCGTTGCGGCGTTTCTGCCACAGATTCGTCCGAAGAAATTTGGAACGCAGCGCTGGGGAGTTGGGTTGGTTACCCGGAAGAGTCAATGGGACAACGTCCAGCACGCCGCGCTGCATGTAATGACGTAATACACGCGTCATGTTCGGGTGGACATCGTACACGTACACAAAGAACTTCTTGGCACCTAAAATTCTGTTCAGTTCCAACCACTCCACAAGTCGGGTAGACATATCTTCCGCGAAATCCATTCCTTTCACGCACACCGCAAAGCCCTTCTTCTGGACGCCCGACAGAAGTTGGCTGTAGTCTTTAGTCTTGACTGGCAGGTACGTTGAGGGGTGGCTGCACGGGAGTATGGAAAGGGACACAGCCTTCGGGACGCTCCCGGAGTCACTGATGTTCAAAGGGATGGGACAACTGAACAGAAATGGCTTGTATGCACTCTCACCTGACTTCTTGTCCCACTGTTCCACCCAAATTTCCGTCCTGATCGACTCCAGAACCACCGGACTTCTGTCATCGTACCACAGTTGACAGTACAGTGTGTTGTTGCTTTTACCCTCCACCATCCCGATGATGCGAACGTAGTGGTAGACGTTACCTTGGTAACGGAGACGAGCGTCATAGTACGCCGAGTAGAGGTACACGTTGGTGTACGATGGAATTTGCCAGTGGATATTGTTCCGATGAACATCTTTAGGCCCTGGAGGGGATAGGTGGTCGCACAGGGGGAACTCACGTTGCTGGAACTGCGTTTCCAAAGAGTAGGCGATGATGGTCGGGATTCGAACTCCGTACCCTCCGATCCGGCTTCTGGAACTTGGCATCTCCGTCAATTCCGTGCACACCAGGCTCAGTCCGAGAAAACCGGAAGTGAGGGCGAGGAGAAGGATCCACTTCCGGTGAGATGGTGTGCGAAGGGCCGCGCGAGCAGCCGCTTGCACCACGCACCCCATCCCTCGCCGCACTGCAACACGTGGGTACGGGTACAGCACGCCAGCGTGATCCGTCCAGCTTCTCCAATCAGGTCCACCTGTCTCCCGGCCGCCAGTGCTGCGAACTGCCTTGCTTTCTGCCCGCGAGGATCGTGTTTCGTCTTTCTTCCGCGGTGTCGCTGCAGTGCGCGCGCTACAACGGGAAGCAACAAGCAAGGAGTCGATGCAACAAGTTCGTGGGTACTTGTATTTATGTTCCTGGCACTGGCAGGCCTGTAGCTAGGCGGGGCCCGGGTGATCTCGGTACCTCTAGCCAAGGTTCGACCCTCCCCCCTGGATTGTTGTTTCAATCTTTCACAACCTCCTATAGTGTCCGCCCATTTTCTTGCCAGAAGCTGTGCAAAATTCCCTATTCTCTGACACAGAAGATGCATAACTATGAACTACTGGGGCATGTAAAATCGTAAGTTTATTCCAATGGAGCAGCGACGTGCCTAGGATTTTCTAAAAGGGGGGGGGGGATTACGTATATTTTTTTTCAGCAGTCGATACTCATTTTTACACCTTTTCCAGCCTTCGACTTTTTCTTTTAGGAATGCCCTACCAACTCCCCTTGCGCACACCACTGCAATCGAGCACGGGTAAACGTGCTTCCTTCTTTAAATGAGGACAAAATATTTGTTTTAAATTCACTTTGCACTCGCATAGGTCAATCGGGACTTGTCATATAGTTTGGAGTAGAATTCGAATTACGCAATAAAAATAGGACACCCAGAACCTGAAATACTGGCTTCACGGCAATGCGTTATGTGTGTTGCCTAACTCTGCGGCGATAGCAGAACTTCCTATTGAAAAGTGGCTGTTCAAGTTGAGTTAGTAAACACGCACCACGCATTGCAGGGAAGCCAGTATTTCAGGATTTAAGTGTCCCAATTTTATTGCCGGTGACTGTACCTTCACAGGAAATTTAATCCTGGACCAAGGGAACTCGCAGAGGGGGGTGGGGCAGAGGGGCAAAAATAATAACCAAATATTGCATTGTACTTAAACTTAACACGCCTAATCTAACCACCCACGAAGTCGTCACGCAATGACGTCAGAACATGAAGTGCCTTATGCCTATATGGGTGCGATAAGTGAATTCCTGTTTCGAGTGGCGCTAGTTTCGTTTCGGCAAGTGCAATCCTCTTCTTGTAATAAATTATCCTAACCCAGAAAAACATTATGAAACGTCCTGTATAGTTATCAAACATACAAGAGACATTATTAGAGTGTTAAAGAATGTCTTCATATTATAATATATTCAGAGAATCACTTCCTCTGGAAAAGTATGTATTTTTGGAATTACTGAATTTTCTGCGATGCACTAAGTCAAGTGTGAACGAATAGGTCGCATTTAATGGACTTATATTTTCAGCTTGTCTATCGAAACTACAGACAGACCAAGTTGTTGCTTTCACATCTTGTCTCGTAAGGTAAAAGGTAAAGTTCCCCACGCATACAGCACCGTGCCATGAAGGCACACTTAGGGGATGTGGGGGTAAGGCCCCACACATTCTCGATCTCGGCCATTTTAGAAGTGATGTGATCAGCACCACGCTCCCAGGGTTACCCCCAGGAACGCATTAATTTGAAGTTGTCTGAGCCCCAGAGCCGCTTTATGCGGGGCAAGGCCGGAAAAATTCCGACCTTAGATCATAAACCCCGGGAATTGAACCCGGCTCTCCCGCGTGGCAGTCAGACGCCCTACCAACTAGCCCACCACGGCTCTAATCTTGTCTGAGATTTACTTAAAAATGCACATGGTCTTATTGGCGAGATCTCACAAAGATACACTGAAAGTGACGATAGTGTTAAGGTTCCTTTCGCAACTTGAAACCAATTGGAATGGAAACGAAGCGAAGAGAACTTCCTGCCTCCAGATGACCCGAGACTACTTCATCGGAAGACTTTCGCCCTACTTCTGCCTCAGTTTGGGATTTGGAACTTGATGAAATGCTTTTTCTCAATGACACTTCTAGCTTTTTCCCCTATGGCCTAGTGGCAACGTCGTCGCCTTGTAATCAAGTGATCCAGGGTTCGATAGCCGGTGGACACTAGGTGGTTTGGATACCATGCTAAACTGTAGGTGCAGTCACGATTAACCTATTTGTGCAGAACGTGAACTTAAAACAAACTTCAATGCCGCTTCCCTTCCCGTGAGTGTCCAGCTTTTGATCTAAAACTGAAATTTATAAACGTAACTGGAACATTTTATTTTGTGTGTGATGTAATGTTAACTGGAGATACTTAGCTCTCGACTCGGTGGTGGATGGCAACATCCTCTACTCAGGATGTTGCCATCGACTGATCCAGGTTCGAATCCTGTCTTCGGCATTGGCGTTCCTTAGTAAGTGTCCGTAATATATAAAACATTATGTATTACTAAGACGTACTTGCAATAAAAAATTGTAAACTATGATTGTACTTGGATTTAGAACAGGCATGGTAACCATAATAATCATAAAATTTTTAAAATTTTAATTTCTCACCCTAACGTAATTACAAAAATACTAAAACTAACTAAAAACATTTCAAGTAGCACACAAAATGCGGGAGCCATAAGTTTGAGGAAATGAAGTCATTGTTTAAAGATAATTTGGGTTTGTTTTTAAATCCACTTTACACACAGAAAGGCTAATCGGGACTGGACCTACAGTTTAAAGTGAGATTCGAACCACTGTGCAATATGCCTCCACCGGTTATCTCACCCGGGACCCCTTTATTACAAAGTGAAGGCCTTAGTCATGGTTTAAATTTTAAGGCACGAAGACAAGAAGCTCATATCTCTGAATGTATGCGAGTGGAGATGGGATTTAAGAAATTGTTCGTTCATCATTGCCATCTAAACATCAATCATCATTCATCCTCATGGTCGCAATTAGCCTAAAAAATAAAGTACAATAAGAAAAATACAAACCCACACACACATATATAAGGGAGGGGAGGCTATATCATCACTAAGCTCTATTACTTTTCTTATTGAGCATCATATTAAATTTACATTATGTACAACGTAGAGTCATTTGATCTGAATAATATAACTTTTCATGTCATCGTAGCACCATTGGAATAGATTGCCTCCACAACAATCAAGACACCACGTCGCCAGATTAACAACAGAGTCGTTTCGCCAGTCTTGTTAAATGTGCAGTTTGAAGAAGCACAGAATGCAACAGGCATAAGTAGCTCGTCCCAACTTCCTGGATCGGTAACCGAACTCTTAACCTCTGCTAACAGCAATTTATAAAACAAAAACATGCGATTTCCTTGTCAAGTCTCTGTCTCTCTCTCGCATCACCTACCAAATGACCATTCGGCCATCTACCCTCATTACCATCTCCTATCTTCTTCCTGTCGTTAAGGGTAGTTCCCAAGCCTGAATGCAGATGTCTCCATGCTATGGCAAGATTGCCTTTTGTTAAATGCGCTTCTGAAAGAAGAACAGTAGCATGAAATGTCATTTTAATGATGTAGAGCATGAATATCAAACTCGTTCCTCACCAACCTCTAATTTGGCCGCTTGGACCATTTTGGTACCGAAACAAACCCAAATTGTATCTCTTTGACAGATTTGGCATATATTTATTCATATTTATGTGTAATAATGATGATGGTAGTAGCAATAATAAGACTAGAATTCAAAACAGTATCCCCTCATGTGTTATGGTTACGGCGGATCTCTGGTGATATTAAAGGAAGTATTCGTTTGATTCGTACCAGATTTCTCCCTATGTCCTCCATCTACTATAGAATCAATGTTGTTGAGGTTATATATATATATATATATATATATATATAATGAGTCCAACAATATGGAACGAATATAGGAGGACAAATCTAAATAAAACAAATCTACTTCAAGGATGTCCCTTGAGGCTGCTGTCTGCCTTCTCGTCTTCGTGGATCGAACAGCGGTAATGGGTAGAAGTAGCTGGGCGAATGATCATTGCTAAAACGTTATGTATGGGGATCAAGTCATTGATACAAAAGTGAATAGTAGAAATAATAATAATAAATAATTAAACACTTTACCACCGATATAATAATAGATCATTAGCGAGACTCTTCTACTCAATACCTTCCAGATGGGTAAATATCTGAAACAACTGTATTCCTTTTATATATATTTTTATACCTTACGCCGTCAATGTACTGAAAACATAGTTATTCTATTTTGTTGTTAACTTCTACACAACTTGTTCAAGAAAAATCTTTGAAGGTTAGGTGGGCGGGGAAGGAGGAAGTTTGGTCATAAATTTTGTTTTATGAGCTCTTGCGTAAAAATCACATTTTGGAGGTTTTAACAATTCATGAAAGCACTTCTTATAACTTGAATTAAATGGTATAATTTGAAAACATAATGTTCTGAATTGGTTTTACACTCAATTTTGACACCCTTTATTTCTTTCCTACGGTTGTCTTGTTGGAATACTAATCTGGAATACTAACTTTTCTCTAATATCCATGTTCATGTAATAAGTTCTTTTTTTTCATTTTTGTGAATTAAATAACAATCTCAAGGGGGATTTCTTGACCGTTTTGACTCCCTCTCACCTCTATTCCCATGCCTGAAAGCCAATCTCGTTGACTGATGGAGGTGTCTTCTTCTTAAGACTTGGGCTTCTCTTCTCCGAGTGCTCCTACGCCGCAGTCGGTTTCTTGGATACTAGCTCTGCCCCTTGGCACTTTCCCCAGTCACATAGTCACATTCCACTCCTGTGCAGTCCTTCCAGCCCATGATGTTCCAGTTATATAGGTGATCTCAGATGTTGAGCATGGAATTCATTCCGGACAGCACTTAAGCTCGGTAACGCCCTATTCCCGTGTCCAGTTGCCGATGGAGGCACATTACAAAGTGGTTCGGATCTCACCTGAAACCTTACGAGTCCAAAATATCTCCTAATTTAACATAAGACGATCTTGAGGCACACTATGGCAAACCTTGAATTATTATCCCCCTTTTGAATAAACTTCATTGGATATAACTACATCATATGACGAAATTATTCCCCGAATTTCTAATTTGCCTGAATGTACTAAAAAAAAGAGGCATTTACACCAAATGGAAGGAGCTGGATGACTAATATTTATTACAACTGTCATAATTATTAATTGAATTATTGTATTAATTTTACATGTAATACTTTGGTATAAACGATTTTTGTACATATCAGGGTACCACCGCAAGGAACAAGCGTGCGGCACACACATGGGTGGCATCTGCGTGACAATACCTGTCCCCATATTGCAATGGGAAAGAAGAGATGCAAGCAGCTGTTAGACATTGGTTCCGCATATAAAGCCTTCGAAATCCTAAAGTTAGTGTATGTTTTTTTGTTTATTATTTAGTTTGGTCTCTTTGTATTCCGTTTTCAACTTACTATATATCTTATTTCCAATATTTCTTTTTTAATAGCTCTTAGAAGGATTTCACAATCACTATTTGACAATGATAATACTAGTAGAAGGGAAAATACTTACCGTCGTTTTTCATCGATTATCTGTCATTTTTAATTATGATTAATGTTTTTTTAATTCAGTATCGAGGGTGACGCTATTGTTATTTAATCAACCGCCACGTGTCGTGGGTGGAGGAGGAGATGAGTCATCGCTGACTCATGCACACGTGTGAGTTTGAAATTAATGGTTTCCCATTAGTGCACAAAAGATACTATTATGTATTCCGTTTTCGGGCTAAGCTAACCTATTGTTGTATATTATATATGCGTTTCTGCCGGATATGAGTCATGGGTGCTTTATACACACGTGGGAACTTGGAATTAATGGTTTTTCCATTAATGTACAAAATACATTTTCGGCCTATTGTAAGGCGTCACGTCCGGCCATTTTGGCGTCGGTGGTGAGTCATATTAACTATAATTAAGGATCTGGATTTACCCGAATTCAACCGGTGTCGACGCGTTCGATCGGAGGTAGAAGATATTATAACACATGTTCGCTTTAAAGGCGAAGAAATTGAACGATGTAACCTATATGAAAACGAAGTATGCGGGCAGAAGATATGTTAATAATATTAACCTGTTACGGAAGAACCTGTTATGTGGTTGCATTCATCGGCACCCCCAAACCGCGAGCGTTCATGGACACGCGAGGGGAAAGAAAGGTTCTCCATTGTTACGGCCCCCATCGCTTGGTCTTCTTCCGAAGTTGAATGGAAGTCAAGTGTCGCTAAATTTTTTTACACGCGAGTATTGATTTTCTTTGAGGTTCCAATTTTATTTGGTGGAAGTAATCTACGCGGTATTTCTGCCGCCCTTCGTAACATTGCAAAGACTATTTGACCAAAACCGTAAGGAATTTGGCTGAACTAGGAACATTCAGTTCCAGTATCTACAAGTTAAAGTGGATGGCATCCACTATTTGCCCTTATTTCGGGGTTGCGAACCACGGACCATTTGATTATTGCCTTATAAACATCAGGATTCACGTAAAATTGACCAGATGTTTTTACTGTTAGGGCCAATATTTCGCATTTTTTGTGTATTTTTACTCTAATATCACAATTTCTTCTATTCAGGCAACATTTTTTATTAAATTTTGGACTCACAAACTGTGTTTCTTCAACTTTTGGTGAAGTTTAGGTTTATTTTTAATACTGTGGAGGATTATTTACTTTTCAAGTACCTTTTTTAGTAACTCAATACCACTTTTATAAATGAAAGAATTGGTTTCTACACACGAAATGTTCAACTTTAGGTGAAGTTTATTTCCATTTTTTACTCTAATATCACAATTTCATCTATTCAGGCAACATTTTTTATTAAATTTTGGACTCACAAACTGTGTTTCTTCAACTTTTGGTGAAGTTTAGGTTTATTTTTAATACTGTGGAGGATTATTTACTTTTCAAGTACCTTTTTTAGTAACTCAATACCACTTTTATAAATGAAAGAATTGGTTTCTACACACGAAATGTTCAACTTTAGGTGAAGTTTATTTCCATTTTTTACTCTAATATCACAATTTCATCTATTCAGGCAACATTTTTTATTAAATTTTGGACTCATAAAGACATTTTTCAACTTTTAACTTGTTATTTTAAAAGTTTATTTCCATTTTGTACTCTAATATCACAATTTCATCTATTCTGGCAGGAGTGTTTATTCCAGTTTAGACTTGCAAAGATAATTTTTTCAACTTCTTTTATTAATTTTTCTATTTATTGCCTTTTGTATCTTATATTTTTTAATTCTTAACTTTGAGTTTTGTTCTTTATTTCAAAAAATTCTCTAATCACTAAGGAAGAAGTACTTTTAAGTAAAACTGTACCCACAAACTTTATTATTACTATTATTATTAGTATTATTGTTGTTTTTGTTTTGATGTAGTTGTTGAATCTTGTTGTTGTTGTTAGGGTTTATTGACTTCCACTACGCTATTTTTGGTTTGCTTCGTAGGAAAGTTTGTTTATTTTAGAGTTTCCTCGGTATTTTCTTACTGCTAGGGTAGGTAAAGTTTCCTAAATATATGAGTAGGGTTCCATATATTCTTGTTCTTGCATGTTTTTCATATGATGTGATCACCACAACTCTTCAAGTGCCTTTACTGCATGTTTTCATTTTTATTGAGGCTTAGTGATTCCTAGAGCCACTTTATGCATGAGAGAAAGCTTGAAAATTTCGATCTCAGATAACCGTCAACCTTATGGCAGAGTATTTTCGAGTATATTTTAGACTTATTATGGGCCAGTAGAATATCACGGCTTGCTTAATTTTTTAAGTATGTTGCGCAGTTATTGTATTTTTGCTTTTGCTTTCTAGATAAACTGTATGAAATGTTTAATATTTGTACTTTTTTGCACTTATAAGAGGCCAAACTTTTACTGTAACTAAAATTATTATGTCTCTAAGCACTGAAACCCCTTTACCAAGAGTACTATAACTGAATGTTTATTAATATTGTTTTTTTGTCATCCCTTAAATATAACAATTTAACAATATAATGACAAATCACAGGACAACTCGATGTTAGTAGATGACTACATGGCTCTTAACTCCACCTGCCAAACTTTTCTTACCATGCTATTTACCCTTATAGTCTTTTATTCGGGGTACGTTTCAAGTACTATTGACTTTTTTGAGTGTTTGATTAATACCAGGGGTTATTTGTAGCTGTTATGCTGTATTATTCGAGGTTTCTAATTTTTATTCTACAATCACTATATGTCCCTGAGAACTAAATTCCACTGACTGAAGCTTAAAGCTTAGGCTCTACACCATGTTGAATGGTTAAGCACTGCCCAATATGAATTTTACAGAGGCTAGTAGGAGGTATAGGAACACACGCCAGACCCTTATTAGCGTGCAAGAAGCACTTTCAGGGAGTACTACGAGGAAACGAAGTTGATCTTTTTGAGTGCTTTACCAGTTACACAGCCAATATTTGCTATTTCAAGTAACTACATGTACCAGAACATTTTTACAGCCCAGCACAAACTAGACTTCAATTTATACTTTATTAGGTGCTAAATGTAGCAAGAACACTGATCGTACATACTTTTGAGAATCCAACTATATCAGGATTTTTTCTATGTAAGTATATTTTTATTGATTACTAACTTTAACAGACCAAGCAGGAAAACGACAAAATTCACTAAACTTAGTACTATAGCGTAGGTGATTGCATGAAAAGTAGAAATTATAACAACCACAAGATTTCGCTTTTTTGCTTTTGTGACTAATTGTGACGCTGAGGATGAATGGATGGCCAAAAATCTTAAGGACTGGATGTATTTTACCACTACAGACGCCTATGTAGAAACACTAGAGTACTGTTAGCTTTCACAATTGAGGTTATACTGTACTGTTTCTTAAATATTTTGTGTTTGGCTCGCTTAACAAGTTACATTTATATCCATTTCTGGACAAATATTGCTAGAACTCTCAAATTAATGTGTACAAGTTGATATTTCTGCTATCAGAGGAATTAATGTGTACAAGTTGATATTTCTGCTATCAGAGGAATTAACAACCCTATTTTACAAACAAATGGTATTGTTTACACTTTATTTACTTCAATCTGAGACTAATATTTTACAGTAATTGAATCATTCAGCCCTAGTCATTACTTTACTGCATCAGAAAGTTTGTTATTAATCTAATAAGTATGCTATTTTGTGCTATTCTAAGGCAAACGTTGTTTAATTTACTGGTTATAATGCAAAGTTTTGCTCAAATTCGATATATTCACTACCTTCAAACCAAACAATTGTATTTATTTAGCGCATTTCATTTATATTTCTTGTAATTAACTTATGTTCCTTATAATTAACAAACTAAACTAATTACTTTGTTATGTTAAAAACCTTATTTTTTACTATTTCCTATTCTATCAGGTTCTATATTGCTGTTTTTATCAATTTATGTAAGACCACACTCTGGTAAATGCACATATATTCTCTTTTATACACACGCAAGCCACACACGCATACACATTTACACACTTATACGAATATACATCTGACGTTTTTCAATATTTTGCTATGAAGTTTGCATCCACGCTATTCAAACAAGGGCAGGCAATGTAGTATTTATGAGTATTAGTAATCCCAAAGTGCTATTTTTTGGTGTCCAAGTTCAGATGACAGGCTGCTATGTGCCTTTTGCAGGGGATTGCATGTGAAGTGTATGCATATTGAGCATTATTGAGTGTGTAGGCTTCCAAGTTTTGCTGTTATTTTCCTATAATTCTGCGAGACTGTAGAGAGTTCTCTCTTTTCAAGCAGTTTTCTTTCATTGATTGGATACTTTTTGGGAACTTAGCAGTTTTTTATGTTATGAAGCAGATTGTTGTAGAATATTTTGCATGGTCTTTTGTGATATTGAGTGGGTGCTGTAATGGTAGTAAGTATCTTTCCTTATTGTGTTGATGTTCTTGTGTAGGTTTCCTATTTTCGGTCAAGTTGCAGTACTTAGAATAATCGCTATTGTCTTATTGATCTACGAAGCTCCTTTGAATAATCATTTGCATGTAACCCTATACTCCACGCTGTACTTTCTTCTGGGAGCTATCTTTTGATGCCTTGGCATTCTGCTAGTACAGTATTATTATCGTAGAGGTAAATTAGTTCGTGAAAATATGTATTTTTCTGATTAACTATAGTCGCTTAGTTGTTCTAGCAGGTATAAGTAGTTACTGCTGATGTTGTTAATTTTCTATTCGCAGGGGCTATGTATGATGTAGCGTACTTTTAAATTATTAACTTTGAAAAAATTGTACTTTTAAAACATTAACTTTGAAAAAATTGTACTTTTACACCAGAAATAATCAAATATATGGGAAAGAAGGAGAAGTTCTGTTGCTCAGAATAATAAATGTGGGATGGAAGGAAAATAATTTTGTTACTATAGTAAATAATATTACAAGACACAAAACAAATAGATTCAGTAAACAAGTAAAAACAAATAAGGAAATAAACAAAAAAAGCAATCAACGATAAAGTTAAAAAAGGATAGTGCTGAAGTCAAACAACCTAACTCAGATAACAAGCAGCAACAAGGATAAACAGAAACCAACATGGAATTCAGAAAGGGACATCAATAGCCACAGCCATAGCAAAAATAATAGATAGTCAAACAAGCTAACTCAGATATGAACCAGCAACATACCTCAGATATCTAGCAGCAACAAGGCATAGAATAGAGTAAAACATGACATGCTTATGGAGAAACTCAACAACATAGGCATAAAAGGGACAGCCAACACAAATACGCTACATCATACATAGCCCCTGCGAATAGAAAATTAACAACATCAGCAGTAACTACTTATACCTGCTAGAACAACTAAGCGACTATAGTTAATCAGAAAAATACATATTTTCACGAACTAATTTACCTCTACGATAATAATACTGTACTAGCAGAATGCCAAGGCATCAAAAGATAGCTCCCAGAAGAAAGTACAGCGTGGAGTATAGGGTCACATGCAAATGATTATTCAAAGGAGCTTCGTAGATCAATAAGACAATAGCGATTATTCTAAGTACTGCAACTTGACCGAAAATAGGAAACCTACACAAGAACATCAACACAATAAGGAAAGATACTTACTACCATTACAGCACCCACTCAATATCACAAAAGACCATGCAAAATATTCTACAACAATCTGCTTCATAACATAAAAAACTGCTAAGTTCCCAAAAAGTATCCAATCAATGAAAGAAAACTGCTTGAAAAGAGAGAACTCTCTACAGTCTCGCAGAATTATAGGAAAATAACAGCAAAACTTGGAAGCCTACACACTCAATAATGCTCAATATGCATACACTTCACATGCAATCCCCTGCAAAAGGCACATAGCAGCCTGTCATCTGAACTTGGACACCAAAAAACAGCACTTTGGGATTATTAACCCCTTTACCGCGGCAGCCTTGAAGAGAAGTTCGACAAAAAAAAGATCGTCTACATATAGACGCCACCGCAAAATGAATTCATCATAAATAATAACTATATTTAGACTCTCCGCAAAATGAAGTTAATCAAAACAATCTATATATAGACTCTGCCGCAATTTACCATTATATATTAATTTTTGGATTCATAAATTATTTTTATTTTTATATTTTTAAAATGCACATTTTTAATTCGTACTTTTAATTATTTTCATGGGGTAAAATGTGTAATAGTTTTTTTGTTTATTGAAATTTTTGTTTATTTCTTCAATAACAAACAAAATACACGTAATTACAAAATTAATATTAGTGATTTTTTTTTATATTTTGATTACAATAATGCCACATAAACTTTTGTTGCTATAGAGTCAGTATATACCTAACTTACAATAAGAAAAACTAATAATTGCAATTGTGATCTACATTCAATATATGTCACTTTCAATAGTCCTTTTTTTTCTCAGGCTCATATTTACTTTGGTAAGTTCTCCACTGTATGATACTCTTTAAAACATGGTATGATGCACAATGGCAACTCGCATACGTCACAGCAATAGATACTTCTTCTAACTTTGTTTTGTAGTGTGCAATACACGCATCTTCTTTGAAGCTTCTTCTTGGGACCCAGTGCATCACCTGTAAGAATTTCGACTGGGAAATGTCTTCCTGTAAGCCTTGTGGGACATGTTCCTAAGTTGAGGGGACCTGTTGGTTTTCTAATCCAGTACACATCTTTTCCATAAGCACTGATGAGCTGCTCAACGAGATCCATTTTGAAATCAAGAAATTTCTTTCCACCTCCATTGCGCCTGTAAATGATGTGGCTGTTGAGAAGAGTTATCTCAAGCAATCTGAAAAATATCTTCTTGTAGTATTTCTTAACTCCTTTTCTTGTAGGCGAGGAAGCAGATGTAATTTGGTCCATTAGATCTATTCCTCCCATGTGACACCTTTTATACTGTACACATACTGTGGGTTTGCTAATGGGTTTTCCTGCAACCTGGACTTCTTCCTTCGTGTCATCATAAATTGTGCTCAGCATATGTACATATTTCTTGTCTCTCCACTTCATGTGCATGAGCTTACTTTTGAACCTAACAATAGTTTCGCCTTTTTTCAACACTTTGTCATTTACGTCCTTGCAAAGGTTCTTCCTCGTGAAACGCACTGTTCCTATGGCATCTGTTTTGTTAGTGACAAGAATCTCATAAAGCTCAGGAGAGGCATAGAAATTGTCTATTCCAAGAGTGTATCCTTTATTCAATAATGGTTCAATAAGACTCAAAACTATCTTCGTTGGCTTGGTGAATCCTTTGCTAATTTCTTCAGATATTCCTGGAATATTACAGGGATAAGTCGTTTTTTTACCCGTGTAAACTAGAAGATTCCAAACATATCCAGTTTCTGCTTCTGCTAATATGTAACATTCAATGCCAAACCTGGCTCTCTTGAGAGGGATGTATCTTTTCCACCTGAGTCTTCCTTTCCACAAGAGCAATGATTCATCAATACTTATATTTTTAGCTGGAATGTAATGGGATTTGAACTTTCCGAGAAGAAAGTCTAGCACATCTCGAAATTTTATGGTTGGCACATCTTGTTCTACTTTATCAGACAAGTGCAAATATTTCATAAGTAAGCTGAACCTGTCCCTACTAATGCACTTGGAGAAGAAAGGAGTGGATATCAGAGGATTGGTAGAGTGGTAAGATTCGATTGTCGGCTTTCTGACAATCCCTTGCAGAATAATGATAGCTAGGAAGACGTACATCTCACCAACACTTGTGTCCTTCCATAAAAGGTCTCTGCTTTTCCGTCTCATTTTACCTGATCTTCTTTTCTCATCTCCTACTTTACTAGCATATTTATTTGTTTCACTCACAATTTATTCCATCAGAACTTTATCAAAAAAAGACTGAAATATATCCAATGGACTTTGTGGATTCGAAAGCACTAACTTCACACCACTGTCACCTGTGAATGGGAAAGGGTCTCTGCTTACCATTGAAGATTCAGTCCATGTATCAGATGCAGTTTCATCTTCCAACTCACTGCCGCTAGTTTCACCATCTTCTTCTTCAATTCCTGTCCTATCGTTTTGAGCATCTTCATCACTTGAAACAATATCTTCACTGCAAGTACCTTCACTTTCAACATCAGAGATTTCATCCAGAAAATCATCATCTAAGTCATGCTCCAGTAGATGCTGAATATCAGTACGTCTGAGGTTTCTCCCCGCCATTGCAAAAATTCTGTGTGTAATACACAAAATAAATATGTACCATTGCACAATGCACACCACTAGCTAACGAAACTTCCTCTTGGGAAGCAGCTCTCGAACTAAAAGAAAAGCCACCTAACACAAAGCATTATACGATAATCAATAGAGTCCATATAGTAACAATGGTAAACACACAATACAAAGTTTTTTTTTTCGGTACCAACAATGCATAAAAATGGACTGTTTGCTTGCAAACTTCGTGCACAGACCTGTAAAAGCATTAAAAAGAGGGGCCTATAAATATGACTTGCCGCAATACAACAGCCGTTAATTTTCAAACACCGTCTATATATAGTCGCACCGCAAAATAGTCCCGTTTTTCGAGAGTCTATATATAGTTCCGCCGCGGTTAAGGGGCTAATACTCATAAATACTACATTGCCTGCCCTTGTTTGAATAGCGTGGATGCAAACTTCATAGCAAAATATTGAAAAACGTCAGATGTATATTCGTATAAGTGTGTAAATGTGTATGCGTGTGTGGCTTGCGTGTGTATAAAAGAGAATATATGTGCATTTACCAGAGTGTGGTCTTACATAAATTGATAAAAACAGCAATATAGAACCTGATAGAATAGGAAATAGTAAAAAATAAGGTTTTTAACATAACAAAGTAATTAGTTTAGTTTGTTAATTATAAGGAACATAAGTTAATTACAAGAAATATAAATGAAATGCGCTAAATAAATACAATTGTTTGGTTTGAAGGTAGTGAATATATCGAATTTGAGCAAAACTTTGCATTATAACCAGTAAATTAAACAACGTTTGCCTTAGAATAGCACAAAATAGCATACTTATTAGATTAATAACAAACTTTCTGATGCAGTAAAGTAATGACTAGGGCTGAATGATTCAATTACTGTAAAATATTAGTCTCAGATTGAAGTAAATAAAGTGTAAACAATACCATTTGTTTGTAAAATAGGGTTGTTAATTCCTCTGATAGCAGAAATATCAACTTGTACACATTAATTCCTCTGATAGCAGAAATATCAACTTGTACACATTAATTTGAGAGTTCTAGCAATATTTGTCCAGAAATGGATATAAATGTAACTTGTTAAGCGAGCCAAACACAAAATATTTAAGAAACAGTACAGTATAACCTCAATTGTGAAAGCTAACAGTACTCTAGTGTTTCTACATAGGCGTCTGTAGTGGTAAAATACATCCAGTCCTTAAGATTTTTGGCCATCCATTCATCCTCAGCGTCACAATTAGTCACAAAAGCAAAAAAGCGAAATCTTGTGGTTGTTATAATTTCTACTTTTCATGCAATCACCTACGCTATAGTACTAAGTTTAGTGAATTTTGTCGTTTTCCTGCTTGGTCTGTTAAAGTTAGTAATCAATAAAAATATACTTACATAGAAAAAATCCTGATATAGTTGGATTCTCAAAAGTATGTACGATCAGTGTTCTTGCTACATTTAGCACCTAATAAAGTATAAATTGAAGTCTAGTTTGTGCTGGGCTGTAAAAATGTTCTGGTACATGTAGTTACTTGAAATAGCAAATATTGGCTGTGTAACTGGTAAAGCACTCAAAAAGATCAACTTCGTTTCCTCGTAGTACTCCCTGAAAGTGCTTCTTGCACGCTAATAAGGGTCTGGCGTGTGTTCCTATACCTCCTACTAGCCTCTGTAAAATTCATATTGGGCAGTGCTTAACCATTCAACATGGTGTAGAGCCTAAGCTTTAAGCTTCAGTCAGTGGAATTTAGTTCTCAGGGACATATAGTGATTGTAGAATAAAAATTAGAAACCTCGAATAATACAGCATAACAGCTACAAATAACCCCTGGTATTAATCAAACACTCAAAAAAGTCAATAGTACTTGAAACGTACCCCGAATAAAAGACTATAAGGGTAAATAGCATGGTAAGAAAAGTTTGGCAGGTGGAGTTAAGAGCCATGTAGTCATCTACTAACATCGAGTTGTCCTGTGATTTGTCATTATATTGTTAAATTGTTATATTTAAGGGATGACAAAAAAACAATATTAATAAACATTCAGTTATAGTACTCTTGGTAAAGGGGTTTCAGTGCTTAGAGACATAATAATTTTAGTTACAGTAAAAGTTTGGCCTCTTATAAGTGCAAAAAAGTACAAATATTAAACATTTCATACAGTTTATCTAGAAAGCAAAAGCAAAAATACAATAACTGCGCAACATACTTAAAAAATTAAGCAAGCCGTGATATTCTACTGGCCCATAATAAGTCTAAAATATACTCGAAAATACTCTGCCATAAGGTTGACGGTTATCTGAGATCGAAATTTTCAAGCTTTCTCTCATGCATAAAGTGGCTCTAGGAATCACTAAGCCTCAATAAAAATGAAAACATGCAGTAAAGGCACTTGAAGAGTTGTGGTGATCACATCATATGAAAAACATGCAAGAACAAGAATATATGGAACCCTACTCATATATTTAGGAAACTTTACCTACCCTAGCAGTAAGAAAATACCGAGGAAACTCTAAAATAAACAAACTTTCCTACGAAGCAAACCAAAAATAGCGTAGTGGAAGTCAATAAACCCTAACAACAACAACAAGATTCAACAACTACATCAAAACAAAAACAACAATAATACTAATAATAATAGTAATAATAAAGTTTGTGGGTACAGTTTTACTTAAAAGTACTTCTTCCTTAGTGATTAGAGAATTTTTTGAAATAAAGAACAAAACTCAAAGTTAAGAATTAAAAAATATAAGATACAAAAGGCAATAAATAGAAAAATTAATAAAAGAAGTTGAAAAAATTATCTTTGCAAGTCTAAACTGGAATAAACACTCCTGCCAGAATAGATGAAATTGTGATATTAGAGTACAAAATGGAAATAAACTTTTAAAATAACAAGTTAAAAGTTGAAAAATGTCTTTATGAGTCCAAAATTTAATAAAAAATGTTGCCTGAATAGATGAAATTGTGATATTAGAGTAAAAAATGGAAATAAACTTCACCTAAAGTTGAACATTTCGTGTGTAGAAACCAATTCTTTCATTTATAAAAGTGGTATTGAGTTACTAAAAAAGGTACTTGAAAAGTAAATAATCCTCCACAGTATTAAAAATAAACCTAAACTTCACCAAAAGTTGAAGAAACACAGTTTGTGAGTCCAAAATTTAATAAAAAATGTTGCCTGAATAGATGAAATTGTGATATTAGAGTAAAAAATGGAAATAAACTTCACCTAAAGTTGAACATTTCGTGTGTAGAAACCAATTCTTTCATTTATAAAAGTGGTATTGAGTTACTAAAAAAGGTACTTGAAAAGTAAATAATCCTCCACAGTATTAAAAATAAACCTAAACTTCACCAAAAGTTGAAGAAACACAGTTTGTGAGTCCAAAATTTAATAAAAAATGTTGCCTGAATAGAAGAAATTGTGATATTAGAGTAAAAATACACAAAAAATGCGAAATATTGGCCCTAACAGTAAAAACATCTGGTCAATTTTACGTGAATCCTGATGTTTATAAGGCAATAATCAAATGGTCCGTGGTTCGCAACCCCGAAATAAGGGCAAATAGTGGATGCCATCCACTTTAACTTGTAGATACTGGAACTGAATGTTCCTAGTTCAGCCAAATTCCTTACGGTTTTGGTCAAATAGTCTTTGCAATGTTACGAAAGGCGGCAGAAATACCGCGTAGATTACTTCCACCAAATAAAATTGGAACCTCAAAGAAAATCAATACTCGCGTGTAAAAAAATTTAGCGACACTTGACTTCCATTCAACTTCGGAAGAAGACCAAGCGATGGGGGCCGTAACAATGGAGAACCTTTCTTTCCCCTCGCGTGTCCATGAACGCTCGCGGTTTGGGGGTGCCGATGAATGCAACCACATAACAGGTTCTTCCGTAACAGGTTAATATTATTAACATATCTTCTGCCCGCATACTTCGTTTTCATATAGGTTACATCGTTCAATTTCTTCGCCTTTAAAGCGAACATGTGTTATAATATCTTCTACCTCCGATCGAACGCGTCGACACCGGTTGAATTCGGGTAAATCCAGATCCTTAATTATAGTTAATATGACTCACCACCGACGCCAAAATGGCCGGACGTGACGCCTTACAATAGGCCGAAAATGTATTTTGTACATTAATGGAAAAACCATTAATTCCAAGTTCCCACGTGTGTATAAAGCACCCATGACTCATATCCGGCAGAAACGCATATATAATATACAACAATAGGTTAGCTTAGCCCGAAAACGGAATACATAATAGTATCTTTTGTGCACTAATGGGAAACCATTAATTTCAAACTCACACGTGTGCATGAGTCAGCGATGACTCATCTCCTCCTCCACCCACGACACGTGGCGGTTGATTAAATAACAATAGCGTCACCCTCGATACTGAATTAAAAAAACATTAATCATAATTAAAAATGACAGATAATCGATGAAAAACGACGGTAAGTATTTTCCCTTCTACTAATACTTAATTATCATAATATCCACCTAAAAATATAAATGAATATTGTACTATGTTATATTTTTTATTACTTTACATAAATTTTCAGTGCTTCTAAGTTATCAGCACCGATGAGGATGATACGATTAATTCAAGAAATGATAAGCGAAATAATAAGGGAAAAATAGCTTAATTAGGGCTAGTATCTGATACCACTGGTTTCACAACGTTCTACTCTCACCACAAAAGAATAATTGTATCTCACCAAAAATTACAGGCCCTTTGATTACACCAAACGAAGAGAAAGAAAAATATTTCTGCTTAAAGTTAGATCTTGGAAAACTCATTTGTTATACACATTATGCTATAATTTACGAAAGCAAGAATACTCCAATAGTTTTTGTTTGATTTATTTAAGAATACTATCATATTTTAAAAATAACCTTGTTAGATGAAATATCTGTTAATGGTGCTTATGGTATTAATTTTCTGCCAAATTTTATTACCTATTTAATTTTTTAACAAGAGAGGGTGAAATCAAAGTAATTTGGCATGCGAATAATGTATAAAGGCATAATTATATTAATTATATAATATATCTTATTTGTGGAACATATTTTCTGTTTCCCTAAACTTTAATGATTTGTATTTATGTAACTTCAGTGTGCGAATTTTGTTATATTTCAGCACTCTAATGTAGATTAATGAATGATATTTAATGTTAACTTGCTGGTATCCTACTAATACAACAACCCTATTTCTGCGAAATTGATTGGGTACAGTGGCTAGTAAATCTAAAGATCAGGAAATTTGTTACTGCACAAGGGAGAACAAAATTTATTTGTGGAAGATTTGCGAGCAAAAGATAAGGTCCTACACTCTAAACATAAGGTTTGTATTGGAAATTAAAGATTGATAATTAGGGATGGACGATATCGGAAATTAGGTATCGCGATATATCGTCACAGACGATACGATACGATATTTTTCCGTATCGTGATATCGGCGATATATATTGTCCCCACGATACATATGGTGTCGGTCCCGGGTTCAATATCCGGTGGAGGCACATGGCACAGTGGTTCGGATTTCACTTTAAACCGTAGGTCCAGTCCTGATTAGCCTTACTGTGCATAAAGTGGACTTAAAACACCAACTCAAATCAAAGCATATCGTGTCGGCTATACATATCGTCCCCTTTTCTGTGCTGCATTTCCTGTCACAAACAGAAGAGTATTTCATGTAATGACAACCAAGTTCCGTTCGTCACATTCGGATGGACAAAACGACATTGTAAGATGTGTACTTTGTACATACGTTAGCAGGGCGAGAAAAGAATATAAAGTTTGACGCAATAATTAGCATGTAAATATATTGTACAAAAATTAATGGTAATTACCTATGTTGATAAATTTTAGTTCCATTACAACCAAAATATTTTTTCAAAAATGTTCTTTCCATTGTCACAATATTATTTCATATAAAGTTTGCAAAATTTGTTGATTAGTGGCCTGGAATTAGTCGTTATGGTTATAACTCTTGTCTACTCTTACGGCGGGCGGCTTTAAGAACCTTTTCTCCAGCAGGCCTCATCTCCAGGAAGCTATCAACTCGGGGCAAGCCCCGGCACCTAACGACCTGCTGGGTGAGATGAGTCAAGGCAAGGACTTTTAAGAACCTTTTCCTGCTCTCACAAAAATAGGCAATAGTTAGGCTGGAGAGTTTAATGAACTAACCAGCCCTCATACTGGCAAGGGAAGTGGGGAGAGGGGAATACGCAGCAGACCAACCAGACAATACGGTGGCGCCGAGAGTTACGACGTCGAGAGGAAGAAGCGCCGGGCGCACCTCGTTCTACAGGCTGCTGCGTTTCTTATTGAGCTCTATTGGTCGCTTCCCCACTTCTCTTACCAGCATGTAGGGCGCCCGCCGTAAGACACTAACTTGAAATTTGCCCTCCTGGGCAGTTAGTCCTAGATACGCACCATAAGCTGCATCAGGATTATTTTAGAATATCAAAAAATTAATATAGTGAGCTGCATAATTCATTCTTCACTAATAATGTTTTCTATGCACCATAAGTGCTGAAGGACTAATTTAGCTGTAACAAGTGCTTTCATACTTCCGCATTCGTCTAGCATTGTCAACGAAGTTTTATTTTAGACTTTTTTGTACTTCTATTTAAGCCTAACACTGATTACGGCGCATGTTGATCATTAATAGTTACCCAGAACGACGAATTTTAATTTCTCGTGCAGCTTACTGTAATGTTTTTTTTCCTATTTAAATCAAACAGTGCTTGCGTGGCATTAGAGGGTAACTCGTGTATTAATTTTGGACACGATATATTTCGATGATATGATAACTATGATGGATGCTATATCGTTGACAATATACACATATAACGTGGTACATGTTCGGAATCTACCGATGTGCAAATACGTAGTTCAACAGTGCAAATTTTACCGAAATACTGAGAGAGAGAGAGATGTATTCAATAGAAATAATTCACGCCCACACCTCCCGATCAGCACAAACTTCCTCATAAATGCAGTGTGTAAGGAAGAAGAAACAGAATAAGAAGGACTGGAGCAACACAAAATAGGTATACCATCTTCATACTTTACCATCAAACACGTAGGCTACCATAAGTAAAGTACAACAAACATTCAATTCGTAAAATATCTTGGAGACGATACATATCGGCGACACGATATTATATCGCCAAAATATCGTGACGATGCATATCACGGCCACCATATATATCGCCAAAATATCATGACGATACATATCGTGGTCACGATATATATCGATAAAATATCGCGACGATATATCGTCTAGTTGATATCGCCTGGACATTACTTTTTCAATATCGCGATATATCGTCTAGACGATATATCGCCCAACACTACTGATAATGCATATTTCAACGTTAGGTAACTGACCCGATTCACCCTTACATGTGACCCGATTCACCCGAACTCTTAAGGGTGAATAGGGTCATGCAGAATTGAAGTACAAAACCTACGGGCAAAAAAATAAGAGAAGTTAACAAATTATTAATTACTGGAAATTATAGTTAAAGGATTGCTTTATTACCATATTCCAGATAATTGTAAATTTCAATTAAACTATACGAAATATTTAGATTGTTTGATTTTTTTACCCGATTCATCCTAAGTTACCTTACTCGAAATAAACCAATTTTGGAAACAAACCAGTAATTAATTAACACTGCAGTGGTCGTGTGGAGGACAATACTGATCCACTCGTATATTTTTACATGCTACTGCAGTTTGGCAGATCTCTTAACCTTAGCTCCCAGTATACCTTCCTGGAACAGTCCAGATACTATGTTCGTGCAGCCGTTATTTAAAATTTATCCATTGTTGACTTGTTATTAGAGCTCATATTTCAATGGAGCACAATAGCGATCCACGCGAGCATTGGCGGGAGGGTTTTAGGATACGTAGTATTTCTATGTATGGAATCTGTTGTAAAGATATGAAGTGGGTGTGTTCAGATCACCAAAAACCTGTTTTTGAATAATTTGGGAAAGAAAATGAAAGTTCAATTCTAAGATATGTATTTTTGTTTGGTTTCATCACATTCTAATGCAATGCACTAGATTTAGAATTTCCTCCCTACTGTAATGTGTCGAGTGAAATACTTAAAAATTACATTCTCGCCATAGACCCTGATAAATTTTGACCAATAATGGGTAAAAACGATAATATTCTATGGATCGCAATAGTGATCCACGCGATCAATGACGGGAGTGTTTATTTTTTTTTCTGCGGGACCACTGCAGTGTTATAAAAGTGCAAAGTACAAGCGGTTGTCCGAGATGAAGTCTTGCATCAGGAATTTTGCGCTGTGTGGGTTGGCCACATTGTTCCCAGTTCACTCCAGTGCGCACGCTCAGAAAACTTCCGAAAAAGGCAGTCGTCGTACAAGAGAGGTAATTATTAGAATCGAGGCAAACGAGAAGATATCCGTTATCTCCAGGTGGCAGCCCAGCTTCCGGTACGCGAGGCGACAGAGAGGATCTTTCCTCGGGTCGCAGGAAGCGGTAACGGGCCTGTTTCTCCGCAGCTAGCCATCTAGATCATCTCTAGCTTCCTGCCTCGCTAGCCTGCGTTCGGAGCCGCCGGAGACCGTTAACAGAGTGTGCTCTCGGCGAAGAGACGAATCGGGTTTTCAGAATCTTGCATCCTCATTGAACCGAGTAAAATTGAGCGTGCATCAGCATCCGTCGATGCATGAAGAGCCAAACCGCCTTGTTCACCTTCAGCCATCCCTTCCAATGATGCTTCATGAAAAAATGCATAATGTTCTTGGCATCAGAATAGGGTGCGAAATCATTGAAGACTGGTGGGGGGGGGAGAAAGACCTTAATCAATACACACGCAAATATAACCAATATATAAAATATATTAATAACCCGTGGCTCTACAACCCGTATGGCCCTTGCCTATCTCCCGACTGCCAGTCTCCCTCCCACAGTCCTACCTAGAGGTGTGGAGTTCTTCAACCGGTAATGGTGTGATTTGATTTGATTTAGTTTATTTTACTTCGCGTATTGTGCCTCTTGGCTAATTTGCGAAGATGGGGATGAGTGATGAAATGATGAAATTGATGAATGGACATTCACAAACAACCAAGCCCGACCGGGATTCGAACCCGGGACCCTTGCAACCTGTAATGGGGTGACGTTTGGTCAGCAACCCCCAGTTGTTATAGGAGATTTTTATGAACGGGTTACACTACTCACTCGTAGCTCCCCAATTTCCTCACGACGGTGGGTTGCCACCGGTCCTATACGCAGGCCGAGAACCCAGAGACTGACCCCAGGCGGACTCGAACCCATGCCGTCCCGCTGTCAGACCGCAGAGCACAGCGCTTTAGACCGCACGGCTACGGAGGAGGACATATAGTATAATATTATATATATATATATATATATAATATTAAATCTAAAATAAATTACAAAATTGTTGAAATCGTTTTATTATGTAATAGTTGAAATGAAATAGTTTGCGTTAAATAAATTAGATTTCATAATTATATTTGTTTTTATTCTTGTTTTACTTTTATTATGCATATATCCTATTGGTGTAGATCTGTTAATGACCCGCCGACCTCCGTGGGGGTGTGGTTAGCGCATCGCGCTGCGACGCCGGAGTCCCGCGGTTCGAATCCTAGCTTGGGCATGGACGTTTGTGATGTCTATTCATCAATTTCATCATATCATCACTCATCCTCATCTTCGCAAATTAGCCAAAAGTGGCACAAAAAGCTAAGTAAAATAAATCAAATCAGATCTGTTAATGACCCGTTGAAAGAGAGAGAGTGTGTTTTTTATATTTTCCTGTGTAAAGTATATTCGAAGTCAAAACTAATTGCTCATCCTTTGTTGTTATAACAAAAAATCTCCCCTCCTAAAATTTTTGGTAGGGGGATTTTTGAGGACAAGATTGTTCGTAGAGGAGAAATCCCCCCCCCCCCCGTTTCCCCAGGATTTCACACCCTGCATCAGAAAGTACATCTACATCTAAGCAAGACCCGTAGCGAGGGGTTGGCTAGGATGCTGAAGCGTAGGATGTCAATCAAAGCTGCTGCTTATTATTATTTTTTATAAGGATAACAAAGTCAGAATACGCGACGGAGAAATTTACACTTAGCAGGTAAACACGCTGCTGTAATTTTCTCTTTCCCAAAGTAGAAGTAATAGTACATTTTAAAATATGTTCTTCAGACACTGAGACATAACTGAAATATTCTAAAATATGCTAAACTATTTTTAAAATCACAATATATATATACTACGAATCTCTAAATATAACCTATATTATTTTTAATGTGCTTTTCTTTGTATCCTCATCTCAAAATTTGTAGGATGTAAATATCACAAACCATAGCATAAGAAGAAAATAAAAATCGAAGGACGCACATAAAATATCGGTGCTTGGTAGTGCCACAATCCTGCCTAGGGCGCCAAAATATCTAGCTACGGTGCTATAGTGGAACCACGAGCAAAACAACCTGCGCAGACCCGCGACTCCTGTGCACCGTACTCCCACGAGTAGCGGGGGGGGGGGGAGAGTGAACCATGCTTCCTTATGGCCCGAGCTGAACGGAGAAAGGGAAAGCTGCGCTGGGACTTTTCGTCCCAAGGTTTTTTTTCCTTGTGGTCGATCTATAGATACGATGCTACTTGAGCTCTCGAAAAAATTTTGGCCTTCAGCTCCTGCTCAAGGTCGTCCAAGCAGGTATCAATGGGTATAGTGTGTATGCCAGACCACGGAAGTGGGGTAAATTGATTTGAAGTTAGCACCACACTTAGTAACGGCATGGTTTTCTGTAGTTTTGATGGATGCTTAACTTCATATGGATGTAAGATTGCCTAAAGCTGTAAGCGATTGTTGTTGATGGCTTGAATTGATTGATTGAATTGTTGTTTTAAGTCCACTTTATGCACAGTAAGGCTAATCGGGACTGGACCTACAGTTTAAAGTGGGATCTGAACCATTGTGGCATGTGCCTCCACCAGGTATCGAACCCGGGACCGCTTGATTACAAATCAACACGGGGAGACCCTGTTGTCTATGGTGTCGGCCAACAAATGTCGGCGGCTATAGTGAATATGGATTGGGATGTGCCGTCTCGTTTCCTCTGGTTGTTTTGATCTCGATACCGAAGTTTCCGGGTTCGAGTCCTGGTTTGGGCGTTCTTTGTGAGTGTCTTCAACAATTTAATTTAACTACTGACAGGTTAATTGTTGACTCTTACTATGGTCACCCGTAATGTAATTTTAAAAAAAACTCAGCGATATGCAGAGTTTGTTCCTAATTCTTTTCTTCGTTTGTATGCACCATATCTGCTGAGAAGGATCTTTCTATCGAACAAATGGTTTAGTTTGGGATTAGCGTTATAATCTTATTTACTATTCTGCTCATTTTATATTGTGAACAAATATTGTTTGCCGAGAAATCATTCTCCTGTTCTACACAGAGAGAAGAGTTTGTTTGGTTATTTCACATAGTTTCTCGGAACCAAACATATGATTAAATAGTCGACAAATTATTGTTTACCAGAGTCAAATCCTTTCAGTAACGGTTCAAGTTTGCTTACTGTTACAAAAAAATTACCCTAAATTAGCAAATTTAGTAAAGGCTACAATTTTTTTGTTTGTAGTTACCAAACAAATCTCTCTTTTTCTGTGTACTTGCATGAAAGGTAATCCTAAAAATTAACCAAACTACCCCTATTTATACAACCAAAACACTCTTGGATCAACTTCTTACGTAGAAACAATGCCTGACCTCTAACATCCCTTTAAGAGTATTCATTATCGGGTGGAAAAAATAAAGCTTTCAAGATGTCAATTTCAAGAAAAAGAAATTAAAAATTCAGCACAATAAGGCTGGAATTACGAAAGAAGTGATCCAAGATGCAGAAATATTATTTATTTATTGACGTCTTGGCCGTATAAAGCCTTTTCTTCCACTCAACCATATACATAAATTTATACATTATTATATTAAACACAAAGTACATTTAGTCATTTCACATATGTCCATACATACACAAACACACACTATATTCATACATACAAGTCTTAAAGCGCTGAATATAGCACAAAAATACAGAATATATAATATACAAAATACGAAATATAGAATTGTATTCAAGTAACTACAAAGTATTTTAAGAATTAATTCACTTGCATATGATTTTCAGTCTGTCCTCTGCATTAAAGTATATTATCATTGATATATTGGATTAAGGATAATAAGGACAAACTCCCTCCATCTCCATATATTGTCGTACTACTTGCTAAGACTATCATCTGACCTTCATAGACTCTAGTCACAGTGGCACAATCTCCGTCCAGCTTTGCCTCTATCGTATCAGCCGGGAGAACAAGGAAGGAAATCTCATTTCACGTTTTTAGCTTCCTAATGATCTTCGCACGAGAGTCTTTTTACATTCCAACGCTCTGAAATTGCCTCATCACGCACACGGAGCATCAGCTGGTTGCCTGATGTGATAACCCTATAAACTCCACCATATTAAAACTTGTAAATTGAAGCAGCTTCTCCTAGCGGACTTGAGCCGAATAACTTGCATCCTATTTGGTGCTCTTGATTTGAATATTCTCCCAAGGTTCTTTGTCAGATGCTGGAAGAAAGCTTGTCTGCATCTTGTCCTATTGTATCCATCCGGGTCCAAGACTTTTCTAATTTGTATCACTTAGGAGCAGAAACTTGCTCCCAGGATGACTGTGCTGAATTTCTCGAAATCTTAGGTTCTCATGCTGAATGATCGTTTTCATTTTATTCTGATCTCCATCACGCAATTGAGAATGTCGAAACATGACAAAGGAGAGAGCGATCCACCATATAATGCGCATTTCGCTATGCAGGAATTGGAGCCAATTTCGTCGCAAGCTTTTCAAGAGATAGGATAAATCTAAATGCCTTTGTGTGTTTGGTAGATGCTCTTCAGGATGCTGAACCGTTCAGTTTGTTCCATAATTCTACCGAGGATGTACAACTGGCTTTCTCCCAGGCGATTCCTTGTAGAAGAAGAGACCTACATCGTTGCAACTTGAGGGAGGAAATTAGTAGTCAGTCAAGAGAACCGTTATCGGTTGTTCTGAAGATGTGATGCCTATAATTGAAAATTACCCTAAAATCATACTTACCTGTGATAATTTTAAAATTTATAATAATAATAATAATGAAAGCAGGCGTGTTTCGTCCTCTTGGGCGGCTCTTACAACCAATCCTTGTCTTTGTAATAGTGATAAAGAGAAGTAAAAGAATACATGAAGAATGATAATTGCAGAATTTAAAAAAAATGACAGTAGTATAAACACAACGAAATTTACATATAATACTAATAGTGACATTATTTTATGGTAAAGAGAAAATACAATGTAAATTAGTAAGTAGCATACAATAATAATAATAATAATAATAATAAAGATAGATAATAATAAAAATGACAAGAGAAATACAATTTTCTTAAGTGGTCTCTTGACTAGTTTTGATCCCGTTGCTGTTCCAACAGGTATTGCTTGAGGTTGCTTTTAAACGTGGTATGTTTATTGATAGATTTCAACGAGGTTGGCAATGCATTCCAATCTATTCCCTGGTAGCCATTACTGTAAATAAGCAAAGAAAGAAATAAAGAACTCTGAAAGCTTACGTATCAACTTAAATATGAATTTCTAAAGGAGAAGATTTTGTAGAAAAAGCCAGCAGTCATGCTTAGGAATCGAACTCATTTTCTGTACTCACAGCAAATGAGAAACAAGTATTTAATTACTCTAGTGAATATATTTTAAACTTTTGACCTATGTTGTATTTTTGATCCAACGTTTCGGACACTTATTTTTTTCATCTTCAGGGAATTCATTCTATTACGTCACGAGTAAACTTTTGAGTTGACTTACAGCACTGGCCCGGGGGTGAGGGGTTGAAAATTCGGAGAGTTGAAGTACTGTAAAGTCTATGAAATTAGTGTGTGTAAGGTGGATCAAAAATAAACAATGGTCGTAAGGTCAAAACTTATTCACACTCAAAACACGCACACCGTTTCATGCTGTTGATAGATTTTCAGGACGATCTATCATAAGGATTGATGTTTACAATAAATACCATAGAAGTATTTCCATAATTTGGCCTTCGTTTGTCATTTACAAGACAATTAAGGATTTCTGGAACAGGAATAAAGAATTCAATTTCTGGATGGTCATGCAAGCGGTGGTATCAATCTTAACTCATGAGCAAATGGACCTTGTATATAAATTTGAAATTACCAGCAACGCTTTAAGAGAACATAGAGATTTCAAACAATATGTAATTTAATAGACTAAATATTAATATGTGAGGGGTTTAGAGCACAAGTGACCTAACTACACTTTTCGTGGAAATTGAGTTTCATGTGTAACTTAGTGTCTCCCCGATGGCGCAGTGGAAGCGTCATCGCCTTGTAATCAAGGGGTCCCGGCCGGTGGAGGCACATAGTGGTTCGGATCCCACTCTAAACTGTAGCCAGAGGCGTCTGCTGAGAACATGCGGTGCATGCGCTCAGCAGACGCCTCTGACTATAGGTCCAGTCCCGATTAGCCTTACTGTGCATAAAGTGGACTTACATCATCAAGTCAAACAAACATGTGTAACTTAGTCAGTGCTAGAAGTAAGTATCTCCTAAGTTTCAAATTCTTGGTCATAGAGGGACCAATGTGTTTGTGCTCAATAGCTAAACATAGTATTAAGCTATCTAAATGTGCTTTTTTGTCAAAACTGTCTTGAATGGAGTTATGCCACTTGTGCTCTGAGCCCCATGTAGTTGAATACCCATTACTACAATTCCCAACATAAATGTAAGCTTTTTAACTGTGCTGTTACAAAAGTCGTCATAAAAGTTATAATAATCTAACGCACTAATTGTGCAATACGATTGGAGGTAAGACAAGTATTTGAAAGGTCGTTTGTAGTTAAACCATATGTTAGTGTGAAACGTGCATTAACAAGTACTCCTATCAATAATGAACAGTGGCTAAAGAAATTCAACCAACGATGGAACACTATGGAAGAGAGAGACAGAATAGTGGGAGAAAAAGTGTCTGGCCTTAATTAAATGTAGCATCCCATTCTAACACTTGTTTCATTACGTTCGTGTTTGGTAGCTGGTAGATATTGACAGGAAACATTTACCCAAAGCGCATGCAGAAAGTAAGACTTAGACTAGTTGATTAAACAAAGTTGAAATTTCTTGACCATAATAAATGTTAAAATAAAGTGCTATCGTATTTGTTGCTCGTTTTAACAATTCCTTTTAGAACAGAGCATTTCTTTTGCTCTTTACAAACATCCACCGTGGTCACTGTTATGTAAAATTAATATATTAATTTATCATTATATACAGAGAGCAGTGATTCTGCTAAAAGCAGCAATTCTCTAATGGTTTAAAAGAATTGAAAAGAGAGAAATGGGTGTTTTAATCGTACGGTAGAAATGTGGAAATATATTTTTCCGTAGCAGATATTTAATATGAAATTATTTAAATTAATGCTCACGTTACAAACAGCAGAAATTCTGTCCGGACCTTTTGTTTTGCTAAACAAAACCCTCAATGAGAGACAAACCGGATCTTGTTAGTCGGAAACAACAAGAAAGAACTTATGCGGAAGAAGAATGGTTCATTGCATTTAAGTATCTATAAATGTACCACTGGGCACACCTTTTTTTGTTGTTAAACGATAGTCTTCTACTTCATTGCTTTGATTATTCCGTAATCCTTATATTCGTTATCATTTACTCTTCTTCGTTGCCATCGTGAGAAACATAAACTTGCAACATAAAAGCTGTAAATTAAGATAACTGCAATAAACGTTAGGAAGGTTCTAATATGATGCGATAGCAATTTCCTCCTCTTATAAACTTCAAGAATAATAAACACAATGGATGCACTACTGCGGCAGAGGTACTTTATGGCGCTGATCGCTTTCGAATCTGCGGCCGTGGTTGATGGTCAGTGACTTCGGGGCTACATCATACCTTCTTACATTGTAACACGAACCCAGGGCAATTAGGTAAGGATACGCGGGCTGTGCAGATGGGAAGTAGCGGTTTCAGATCGCATGAGTAAGCACGGAATGCACAGTATGCAAGGGATAGCTACGAAGCTGCCAAAGAAACCTGCGAAATCTTGATACCGTAGCTTGATCTCGGTTGCTACGCAAAGAAATACGACCGCAAACGGACCCAAAGGCACTTATCTCCGTATCTCCGCCCGTACTTACATAAAATACGAATAAGCTTTGTGAAACAAACATGTACTGAAGATTAATGAATTTATTACGTGCGGAATCGTGATATTCTTCGTGATAAGAATGGCTATAATAGAATTGGGGTCTTCATGTGTGGTCAAGAAGCAACTCCGGGAATGATGCTGGTAAAATGTCCTTTTATATATGAAACCACACCTTACAAGCCTTCTGGCTTACTCTTTATGCATTGAATAGAAACTTGATATAATATGGTTTCTTTCAAGCTCATATTTATGTCAAACTTTTGTGCGGGCTTCAGTAAGTTGTCTCTCCGTAAGAAATGGACGTATTGTTTCAACGAAATATATATTAGAAAATTAGAAAAAAATGTACATATATGCTCGGAAAGACAGTTGTGTTAAATAGACTCTAAATGAAAATTAATGCTCGAAAGAAGTCAGACGAACACTTTGTCTTTCCTATCCGATGGAACTTGTCTTGTTCTGTAAAGCAGCACCTGTTAAAACATTCATTCCACCACACACACACACACACTGTGTGGCCCTACTAAACAGAAGGGAAATACCACACAAAAGACAAGGATATATACCATCTTGAAACAAGTAAATCAGCTTCTTGAATATTTTTTTTGTTATCTTAGTAGCTATTTAAAATGCTTTGTGTTTTAAAAAGGAACTAAAGCTTAGGGTGAATATTCCAATCTCTTTAAAGATCATGTGTACATGGAAAGTTTATTCTCTCCATAAAGTATATAATGGTGAGAAGTAAATATAGAGGTAAGGTACCTGTTTATTCCAGGCATAACATTCTAAACTAACATATCTCAAATAATAGGCCTAACCAGTATTTGTTGGGTTATGAAGAACATCTGCAGTTTTAATTCCGAGAAGTTTATTACACCTCTAACTCGGGCGAACACAAGTGCTGAACAAAAAAAGAAATCGAGAACGAAACAGTTGAACATGGATATATGTGCAGCTTCGCACAGACTACAAATCATGTAGTATATTGACAAAACATCCTACAGTATCAAATGGACAGAACATGCAAAAGATGTACATGTACAAATTTTATGTACATAATTGCGAAATACTGAATACATAGATCGTTCCATCTGAAAAAGAAAATGGAAGTACTGTATGCCAAACATTTGCACTTCCTCCTATGTCTTGTTTGGGTCGCGATTTTGGGTTCTGAACAATTGGATTAGCGGGTAAAATAATAAAGTACTTGATGGCTACTAAGTACGTAGTATCAATTATAAGGTGAAATAGAGAGAGAGAGAGAGAGAGAGAGAGAGAGAGAGAGAGAGAGAAAATACATTTAAACATCGAGCTGTTTCTTGAGTATCCATCATAAAATCAACAGTTATAAACAACACTTTGTTGATCTATAGTCACCTTATGTGGCGGAGAGGTTAGTGCAGCAGCCCCTAAACCCGAAGCTGGAGATCCTAGGTTCGAAACCCAGATAAAGCATGAACATTTCATTGCATATGTTCTTTCTTCTATTTCATCATTTAATGAATTCTCCTTTCATCATCGTCGCTGTTAACCTTGAATTTAGTTTCTGAAGAACTGCATTGCCAAAGAACAAGAATTGTATTCCAATAAGTCTAATATTCATATTCATTTGAGCGCTCTTAAAGCTGCAAGCTCAATAAACAAAGTTTATTATTTTTTTTTAAATAAGGATATTACGATTAAACGTTCGCTTTGGCTGCAAAATCATTTCCGCGCTTAAAGATGCCGTTTTGCTATTTGAGGTTGGTCAGCACGAGGCAGCTGGTTTGAGGGCGTCCGTAAGTGACATGAACGGTAAATCATTTTCGTAGTGCATCAAAGACAAATCACGCTTTAAGTTTATTTCGGCTTGCTCTCGAAACTTCGAAATGACAGTAATTACTGCTAATGAAAGGTCGAGGAAAGCACGAGCAAAGGAAAGAGACAGCGCCGCTAAGAAGACTCTGAAAGATCCTCATTCCTCCGAAGCCTTTTTGTACATCTTCACTGCATTAGCTTCGCAACCTCGCTATTACCACAAGCCAATATACTTATTAGGATTGAATCCCATTACCGACAAGATCGGAGAGCGCGTAATTCTTAGTTCTACACAACGAGAATGATTTCGTCCATCGTGCTGCCGTTTCGAAACGTGCCTTGCATTACCAACCTGGAATCAACCATGGAGCATGTCCCCAGCCACGGTAGGAATTAAGGTTATTTGTCGAGACTCCTTTAAAGGTATATCTTTGCATCTGCGAATCTGACTCTGCCTGGTTTTGTCGATGTGAAGAAGATCCTCCGAAGCAACTAGGTCGTCTCGGTACCGTCTCGATCACGTCTCGAGATTCGAGACAAGACCAAGACGAGACCAAGCTCTCAGAGAGTCTCGTGTCGGTCTAAAATTTATAAAATTAGATTGTATGAACACTCTTCACCTAATTCAAAATTATGAATTCAGACATACCAAATATAAGTTATATGTGTTTGTTGATATGAAAAATACATGTTTTACAGTTTTTGTACCTTATTATTTCAAGACTCGAAACGATTAATTGAATTAAAAAAGTTGTGCGCGTCGGCAAAGACTCGAAACGAGATCGAGTCTCTACTTTCGGTATCGAAATGAGAATTAGGGTAGGAATTAAATATCGACACGAAACCGAGAAAAGTCAGGCATTGTAAGCAAAGTCGAATGTTTGATTTGGTATATTTTACTTTGCTATTCTGTAACTTTTTTGCTAATAGTGAAGATTCATTAATTTGCATTATTTTACTTCGCTTTTTGATTAATTTGCGAGGATGGGGATGATTGATTGATTTAGTCTTTTAAGTCCACTTTATGCACAGTAAGGCTAATCGGGACTGAACCTACAGTTTAAAGTGGCATCCGAACCACTATGTGCCTCCACCGGGAGTCGAACCCTGGACCCCTTGATTAGAAGGCGACGACGCTACCACTGCGCCATCCGGGAGGCCTAAGATGGGGATGAGTGATGATTTGATGAAATTGATGAATGGACACTCACAAACATCCATGCCCAGGCCAGGATTCGAACCCGAGACCCCTGGCGTCATAGCGCGATGTGCTAACCATTCCGCCACGGGGGCCGGCGCTAATCGTGAAGATGAGGATGAGTGATGATATAATGAAATAATTTGTGAAGGACCACTCGCAAAGAACACCCATTTTTTACCCGGGATTCGAATCCGGGACTCCTGGCGTTGTAGCGCGCTGAAGGAACGACTCCACCACTGAAGTCGGACGTAACCAAAGTCGAGAACGACATATGCATTTCATCTCTAAGCGAGACCGAAAACGAGACTGGTTTGCTTATACAAGAGACGAGACTATGTTAGGCCTAGTCTCGTCTCTGTCACACTTAGATAATGGTGAGCACAAAGAAAAGGAATGGTTTAACTCATGACACAAGAAGCACAAAGCATGCGCTGAAAGCGCATAGTTGAAGGATTTGTATTCGAACTGTCGTCCTCTGGGTTTCAGTCGTCTTGTGTCTGTGGTGTCGGTCTCCTTTTCAGATAAGATCGCAACTCTCCGCTTGAGTGATAAAATTCCGCAACGACTACATAGGACGATGTGAGCGATTTAGTGTCTCATATTTCATATGCGAAATCTTTCATGTTGACCCGGACCTGCGCAAAGGCTAATAACGGTGAATTTATTTCAGTTTCTGACATATATTTACTGGGTTTGCCCCTTAGACAAGAGTCTCGTATGAAATTTAAGTCCCAATGGAATGTACCATTAAATCCTCTACTCTATTGAAACATGAGCCTTGCAAAAGTTAGCAAGCGAAACGAATTAGTGTCGATTAATTACAAGAAGTGCTTTTGGACATCATATGTTCATTCAAATACAAATTATTATCTGGAAACAATTAGAAATTGAATCTTAAGTTCTTCTATAGCCTTGTAGGCTTATACGTAGACAAGAATTCAAATTAGTAAACGTCAGATATTATACTATTTCTCTTTGTAATGATACTGCCAACTACAGCAATAGCATTTATTGCTGAAATGACACTAACAAGCAACACCCATGCTCATGGCGGGATTAGAACCCAGGACCCCTGGCGTTGTAGTGTGCTGTTCTAACCACTCTGCCACGGAAGTAGGTTATATTTATGTTTGATTCTTCAATATAAGTAATTCAATGTGTATGCAGAGAAGAATACTGAGGAACTAATAGGCACAAAGTTTGCCAACAACCGTTCTTTTTTTTTCCAATTTTAGATATAGGCCACCATAAATGAAACTGAAGAGAACGTATGTAATCATGTACTATATACATATACATATATGTGTGTATATATATTATGCATATACATATGAGAGAGATAGCTATGTGTAAGTCTTTTCTTCTCATAGTGGTTCGGATCCCACTTTAAACTGTAGGTCCAGTCCCAATTAGCCTGTTTGTGCTTAAAAGTAGTCATAAAAAACTCAATATAAAGTATTTTAAAGTAGAATAAGCATTTAAAACTCCACTTTGTTGATAATGCTTGAGATTCATCAGGTAAATAATTGGAAGATTTGGTTATCTTGCATGCCAACCCAACGTGAAAATAGATATATTCTGATTCTTAGTTCATTTGACCTCACGTTCTGCACACGTGTGTAAAATCTGTTTTCTATGGCAAATATTTCTCATTCAAAAATTTCTTTGTTTCACATTATGAGCACTTGAATTATTATATTTTGTTTTCATTCGCTATTAAATAACTTATGTGCCAAATGCGATACAGATCGATGAGTTACATATCAATGGTCTTGTCTAAGTAATATTTCATTTTCCTTTGTCCATACGAGCATATATTAGATCACTTAATTTTCTCTATATTTTTAGAGAATGGAAATGTACAGGTAACTTCTTTTTGAAGAGTTTGTTTTAACCTAGTGTTATTAAGATTAATATTATTGTTTTATGGAGCATATGAGGACTGTAGTTGGAATTTAATAAGTGGATGTATTTTTCGGTTTATGGCTGTCGAAAAAAGAAGTTCTGTTTGTAGATCTGAATTCTGTTCAGACAGAAATTCAGAATCTGTACTATGAAGATCTTTTATTTATTTATTTATTATATTTATTATTTTTTTATTATGGTGGAAGGTCTGCCATCATAATTGATTGATTGGTCTTAGATTTTGACAGATTTCTAATTATAGTTTCATGCTTACGGTTTCTGCATAATTTTTTGACATGTGGATTGTCTTTCGAATTTAAATTTTATGGTTGAAGCACTCTCGACTTTAAAGAGCCTTCACATGTTAAGTGACATAAACCAACCATTTACATGACTGTGTCATTTCTTGACTACAAGCGTGAGAAATACCTAGTGCTTTACAAGAGACTCACTGCGTTCACGTCTTGGAAAGACATTCCACGGGACATAAAGTCTTGAAGACGTTTACACGTTATATTCTCTTCTGATATGAATCCGCCGGCCATCTATCTTAATGCGTTAACATGTGGAAATACTCAACTTTTTAAATCTTAGTCTTAGATTTGTTTTCATCAAGAAAATCAGCATTGTTTATTCTCTTAGGTAACCTTCACAACAGAAGTGAGCCATGTATAAAAACTTTTACACTGACCAGATAACTTGTAGGTAATTTTGGGTTTGTTCTGCAGGGTGGTTTCGAAGAGTGTTTTCTCATAATCATACATCCTATAAACATACAAATTATACTTTATGTTCTCATGCAAACGCAGATCAAAGATCTAATCTTTCTGGAATCCATGCCATAAACACTGGGTAATATATACCCGTTTAGTGACAATGAAACATAAACAGGTTTACTTCAGGGGTTTATGAGATTATTCAATCCGGAGGGTGTAAACAAGAGTTTACGGGTTTTGCAGATGCAATCTAGGGACAGTAGTTCGTAAATGAGGTATTTAGGCAAAATTTTGGAGATTTCTTTAAAAAAAAATTAGGAGGTTTTGAGGCGTGTTTGGTGTGTGTGTGGATAAATTACTGGTTTACTTAACCTCCCCTTCCCCAAAAAACAGGTAAGTAGCAGAGCGGTAAGTTCATGTTACTGTTTGGAGTCTGAATTGGTTATACGTTTGTCCCACGATAATCAGTTGTTCATCAGGAAGGTTAATGTTGAAATATTTACAAAATAATCTGTTTTCCCGTGAAGGGATAATAATTATAGATTTGAAACCCGTATGACCTGAATGTACTTTGCGTTTGCCTTCATATATAATATTTTATAACTTGCATTCAGCCTCATAGTCGCGATTAACATAAGGAGATAGATAAGTGAGGCAAAGCAACAAACATATATAAAAGAGAGTGTAGATTCCGTGCCCAAATATAGTGTTTCTGACAAAACAGTTATACTAATTAATGCATAAATCTCAACATTTTTTGGTAAACATATACATAATTGAAAGTGAAAACAAAAAATACAAAATTGTATGGGATTTATAAAGAACTATTCCCATACCTTGTGTTTTTGTTGCATCTTTCCTGTCACGATATCATTCTTTTTCAGTCATGACCCCTTTTTCGCTTCAACTTGAACATGCAAAAAGCTGTCAACAGTAAATTACAAACTATTACGTACGGTTGTAATACTTGGATTTTAATTTGCCATGATCACGTCGCTAACCCACATCACGATATCTTGCGGTTTGTACGTATACATAATACTAAAATTTGCAGTTCTGTAATTAAACTCCTGTTACTTTGATAATCACTACTTCCTCGTCCGCTGCCTTAGACACTGCAAACCCTATAAAACACATGACGTTGAAAGCCAGAGCCTGCCGGGCAAGATTTCCCTTGGGTCATACATGGTCGGCGTGTTGATGTCCAGCTCTGAAAGCCAGAATTTTCTACTTCTTCATGCTCATAGAGAGGTTAATTGTCCTCCGTTCACTTGATTGTACCTAAAATTTGGCCTCACATTAGGGAATAATATTTGACGCACCGATATGCGGAACCCAAATGTCAACCTCACTTCCTCGTAGTACACCCTGGTAACTTTAGTCTTGCAGGCAGTGTTTCTTTCAGAAAATTTGCTCCGGGGGGGCATTCCAGAGAACCGGGAGGGCGTTGTGAATCTCATCTGCGAAATACAACATATGTGCGTTTAACATTGAGAATTACCAGTAGTCGTTCGTGGTTTGTCAATGAACTTGAGCGTTACAGGTGGCAAATGACGTACAGTAACAAAAATAAAGTAGAATTCGTTGACCTAAGTATACTTAATTCAATGTGGAAAGACAAAATGTGCGCTCTACAGTGCATATACAGAATCTCTTTGTGAGCCTTTTCCGAAAGCTTCTTTCTCACACCTCCAATATTCCCAGCCATATTTGAGGCACCATCAAAGCCGAAAGCAACAATATCATCGTATGTTAAATCAAGAGCAGAGACCTCTTCATCAATAGCATTTGCAATAGTTTCTGCCCTTCCAATAGTAATTTTAACTAATGACAAAAACGTTTCCACGGGGACCTTATCCTCAACAACTCTGAACATTATACTTAACTCCGTTTTATTTCTCGAAGAGACGCATTCATCTGCTAAAATGGAGAGCTTCTTGTGTTTCAACGTTTTCTTCAGTTCCTCCCTCAATACTTCGCCCAAACACACCAGCAATTCACATGCTCTGTCCTTGCTGCTGTAATTTGATCTATCACTCAGAGTTTCTCTCCACACCTTAAATTCATCACTCATTTGATCCAGAATACTTTCAATGATGCTTTCATATTTAGTAGTGAAACCTACTTCTTCCTTCACCAAAAGTACAAGCCCCTGCAAAGTATTTTCAAACATTTTCTTTCTGTTTAACCCTCTTTCACTTTCACCCTGTTGAACAACTTGAGCATAAACGGGTTTCTTCATAACCTGCCTTTTGAGGTTTTCCACTTGTAGTACACTTACAGTATGAGCTGAAGAGTGTTCATGTTTCTCTAAGTTCCCATTTTTTTCCAAAGCTTTTCTGATAGATGTGAAAGGAGCAGTTATGAACACGCCACATGACTTTTGCAGAACTTTTGCGTCATTCTTAATGAAATTTTGGAATAGTTTACAAAACACGCCTCCTTTTTCTTCACTATACTCAAGCCAACTGTACATTTCTTCCCACTGTTTGTTGTAGTGACGTTCTTCTTTTGCACTTGATGATTTTTCGAAGGATGCAGGTTGGAACTGGACGATCCCACGGTAGGCTGTGACAACTTCCCAAGATTTATTTGCTAGCTCCTGCCGCTGAAACACTAAAATAAAAGTATATTGTTCTCTTCGTTCTTCTTTTGTCGTGCAGCAAATCCCACTGCTACAACTGCAATGCAGCTCAAATGCGTCTTGTCTTTTGTAGACCACCACTTGTATGTAACGTTTACCTTCTCGAAGGTATACAAGAAAGCAATGCGGTGGCTAGATTCTAACAATCGCATAAATATATATATATATTTAACTCAACCCTTTTCAGTCAGTCCACCTTTGACTCAACAATCGATTTTCTTATCGTTTACAAATATACTGTTGTGTATCAATTACAAAGAAAATACCGTGTCGGCTCTGATGACAACGAGTCTGCGCTTTTGGTGTGGAAAGCACTACTGCACATTCGAGATGGGAGAGAGTAGATAAGGCTAGTGCGGTTCCCAATTTTATTCTGTTTCTTCTGTAAGATGGGACAAGTGTGGGCGTTGTTATTTACAGAGGGAAATACATATAAAGGCAAACATATTCGCCACACAAAGTAATGCGGTCCGATGCGAGGGAAACAACGGTAGCAGAAAAGTTTTATACTTTGTTCTGTTGTGCTCTGCACCCCCGGAAAGGTGCCTGAAAAAAACACTGCTTGTAGGCGAACGAGGCTTTGGCGTTTGGACCTACGGCCAGTATAATCCTCTATAGGACTTAGTGTTTGTCCTATATATGTGCCGAGATTCCCTTTACAGTCTCGGCTTTTAACTAGATAAGGAGATTTTAGTCCTCAGAGACAGCTATTGATTTTATCTACTGTAAGGCGCTGGACCCCGTATAATGTGACAGGTGCAAATAGCCAAGGTGCTAACGCACCCACAATTTTAATTTCGATCAGTCAACATCAGGAGAGAATTAACAATTAACTTGACCAACATTCAAGGTGGTTGACAGTCGTATAATATTCCATCATCGAATCACTTCGATTGATTGATTTGGTTCATACTGTAGCCTCAACGTGGATGTTCCTTTATGTTAGTCTATTTATCTTAATCTTCAATGTCATCGACCTCCTCGATGGAGTAATGGTAGCGCTCTCGCTTGGTTATCAATGGGTTCCGGGTTCGATGCCTGCTGGAGTGTTTCGGATCTAACTTTAAACTTCAGGTCCAGTGACGATTAGTCTACACTCTGTCTCGAGAATCGGTGGAGAATGGTCGAGCATAACGGTAGAGAAGGGTAGAAAGTGAGTTGCTGGAGCAAAGCAGGGCGCAGCTGCTGTCTCTCTCGCTAGTTCATTGGTCTAGCCTTCTGGATTCACTACTTGCGCAGAGGCTTGTTTTCTTTGGCTTGCTCCAGAGATTCCTGGAACAGAGTACATCTGAGCGTAAGGTGAACTTTGGCAAACTTTTGGGCATGAATTCGCGTTAGTATGCACCAGTGGCGTATGATGAGTCCCAAAACCTGGACTAGCTCACTATGACACGTGGATCTAGGCTATGGAGGAAGGGAGAGGACTAGGCTCGCGTAAACTCCAGGTAAAGTGATTAGACACACCCATTTTGCTCGTTCTTGACGTCTTAAAGGAAGTCACGTTGCCATCCCAACGGCAGCCGGGTTGCCACTTCTAAGAATTGAGGTTGCCAACCTCTAAGAATTAAGATTGGCAACTTCTAAGAATTAAGGTTGCCAACTCCTAAGAATTGAGGTTGCCAACTCCTAAGGGTTGAGGTTTCGAACTCCTAAGGATTGAGGTTGCCAACTCCTAAGGATTGAGGTTGCCAACTCCCAAGGATTGAGGTTGCCAACTTCTAAGAACTCAAGTTGCCAACTCCTAAGAATTCAGGTTACACACTTCAGAATCGCCATCATTATATTTAAATTAGGCTTATTCACAGTTTCTAATCGATTTTTCTTCAGGATTTTACTCTCTAGGCTTCAGGCTATGCACCTAGCTAGCCTAGAATATACCATACTGCTAGGCACGAACAGAGGAGAATGGGCGTTTTGTATTACGTGAATTGATTTCTTACTCATTTAACGAAGGACGTGGATTGCATGAAGGTCGCTGAGCACCCGTTGAGGTGTGACTTGAGGAGCAGTCTTTCAACTAGTGACGTCACGTAATTCTCTCTATGCATTCGTTTCTTTCGAGGAATAATGCTGTCCATCTCCTTAGCATGTAAACACAAGTGTGCAAAGATAGGAGCGGGGATTTCTTATTGTATTACTTCTTCCCAGGTATCTTGTTGCGAGAAGAATTAAGACGTGTCTGTTGGCACCGAGGCCAATGTCAAACCTTGCGTGCTTGGGCCAGCATCATTAATCTTAAGCTGCGCAAGCGCTAAGGGAAGAACAAATGCCTTTAGCATTGTTGAATGACAAAGCAGCACGAGTGTGATTTTTTTAAGCTGCGTCAAATTCGATCCCTATCTAAATCAATACTGCTTATTTCTAATTCACTTTTGAAATACACCGCGCCTCAAACGTGAGGATTATTAACAATTGTTTGTTGTACTTTCTAATTAAAAGTAACAGGAAGATTTCATACCGAAGCGACACGTGTCTCTTGGTAAGCGACTTGCAGAAATAAATGCAACCTTTCGAACCGAAGCGGCACGACTAGCTACCGTCGCTTGAGTGTTGATCGGACTGGGCCGTTTTCTCAATGTGAATGTTTTGATTTACAATGAAAGGGTTCGTCTCTCTTGTCGCTTTTATATGAGGGAAATTTGAGACGAAAGCAACAAGCTACACAACGACAGGTGACAAGCGACACGGATAATTCACACAGAAGCTCCTAAGTGACAAGCAATACGAGACAATTCAGTTTAAAGCAAAATATACATCGCGCGAACAACAGAGCAGTCCGAGCGGCACGCACGCGACAAGCGACATGTGCAGCTTGTTTTATCTCTTCGGTTTGGTAGGTTTCATTTATTACTGTAGGTTCACATCCAAGCGACACGTGTTCCTTGTCAAGTGTCGTTTATCGCTTCGGTGTGAAATCTCCATGAATTCTCCGTGTCGTTTGTTGCTTTGGTCTGAAAACACCCTTAATTTTAAAGTAATGGACTGTTTTGCTTTAAGATTTGATTAAAATGTATTTTAGCATTCTGAAGAAGCAAATATTTACCTGTTTGAAATTTAACTTAGTTTGGATGGATTAGAAATGCAAATGCTCACCCAGCAAAGTTTTCACTCTTTGAACACACTGATAATTTATTTGGTGGTTTAATGTGTTCAGTTCATTGATTAATCAACATTAGCTTGTGCACATATTTTACAATAATACTTTCGTCACAAGGGAAAAATATATACATTAAGTTTGTTAATTGAATTTCATCAGATAACGGGCTGAATTTCTACACTGTCTACCGAGACACTTACCGGAGCCACAGACAGTCTATTCACATAGAAACGCTATTTCTTCTCTGGCTTAATGCTATACTGAGCGCGGGATGTAAACCGTGTTTGGCCTAAGCTGTCACTGTTCTCACATTCACCGAACGTTGACCTTTCTAGCAGAAGCCACGCGGCGTTGTGGCTGCCTACTGCTAACTCCCAGTGTTGGGAGAAGCTTAGCTTCGAATAAGCTGCACAGTAGTGTACAAATTTGCATACAGCGCACGAACCGCTACGACGATAATTGTGCAAAATGAACTTATTAAATGACATGAAATAAAAGTAAGAAATTAACTAGGAAGTGGCAACAGCGCGTCCGTAAACGTTGCTTATATGCTTCCCATTCGCTCCTCGCTGTCCAGCAGACGACATTTCGTTCCGATTGGCCTAGAAACTGTCGAGCGATCGCTAGCGCGGGAAAGGTGACAGGTTGATACAGAAGGCGGTTGATGAGTGACTTTACCGTAAGCACCCAAATGTCAATTTCGCTTCCCTGGTACTGCAGGCCAACGAGGATCTGGCGTCTGCACCTACAGCCAGTATAATCCTCTGTGTGATTGTGTGTTGCATTGTGTTTTATATGTATATGTGTTGAGTGCCCCTTTACAGCCTCAGATTTTAATCTGGATAAGGAGATTTTTAGTCGCCAAAGAGATGTGTTAATTTTATTTTTGGTAAGAGGCTTGACCCCGTACGATGTAACGAGTGCAAATAGCCCAAGTGCTGACAAACCCACAAGTTTCAGTCAGTCAGTCAATGAAAACTTTACTGAGCGAAGCGAACTTTCGCTCGCCGAGTTGGTGAGCAATGCACACTGTCAGTCAAAATTTAGGGAGGGGGCAGAGCTCTATGATCCCATGACTGACACTGCCAGTGATTGTTTTCACAATACACACAATGTTGATTGAATTATTTAGTTTATTTTACTTTACTTTTCTGCCACTTTTGGCTAATCGCGATGATGGGAATGAGTGATGAAATGATGAAAGTGAAGAGACCCTCGCAAGGAACACCCATGCTCAGGCCGGGATTCGAACCCGGGACCCCTGTCATCATAGCGCGCTGTCGTAAGCACTCAGCTACGGAGGCCGGCAATACAGACAAGAAAATAACATTAACATGGCTTTATTATAACAGTATTACCCAATAATAATGTTAAAATTTGCATTATAAATAGCTGCCCGGTGGAGACACAAGTGGTTCGGATCCCACTTTAAACTGTAGGTACAGTCCCTATTAGCCTTCATGTGCATAAAGTGGACTTAAAGTCAAAACTCGGAACCACAAAACTCATAAGCCAAAACTCGCTGTAAACAGTGATTTGGAGTAGGAACTCACGGAGGCGATCTAAACAGGAAATTGGCTGTTTAGAAAGCTACTACTGTCAGCAAGTAGTATTCTTCTAAAAATAATTTCACAAATTTTACACTCTTGACTAACTAACTTTTATTTTTATTTTCGTTCAATTTCCACGCATCAAATCTTTTGAATGAAGGAGATTTCTAATCGAAATCAATTTTAATCCGAATAATTTTATATTAATGCTGCGACTGATACATGCTGTTTAATAATAGTATAAATTATATACTAATACAAAATATATCTTAATTTTAATTAAATACGTTCTGATTTAGCTTCAGATGAGGACATTTTTATGCTCAATCTATTCACGTTCCCCTTGCTCATATCAAATTTAGGAGGATCCTACTGTGACAGCATGCAATCCTTCTTACATAAATCATTTGACATTTGCTTCTACAGAAGATAAGTGACCTCACTCGCCGAAGACGCATACGACTAATTTATTTTTCATTAGTGCTTGTCTGTGCTTTCGGACTTAATGGCAGGGGGGCAGATATACTGATTTGCGTGACATGAGATCTATTCATGGATTTCATAAGAGATATAAATAATGCTCTCGTGTAGTATTAATCCTTTAACGGGTATTCAGTAAGCAGCTTCTTTGACAAATTGTATGGTCATAAAACACAGAGGAACAAGGAACGAAGGTAAATTGAAGGTTACTTGTCGGTTAGGTTTTCTGCATAGCTAAGGGTACAAACTGCAAGTTTGCAGACACACGTAGTGAGTGTTAGTTACGCTTGTCTGTTTGTTTAAAATTTACTGCTCAAAGTAATTACCAGTTTGAGTTATGTTCTCAGGCCCACACAAGCACACACTTAATTCTACTGTGCTTTTCGTCAAGAGACTCAAATTGGTTTTATATTTATTTGTTTGTCTGCTCATGTTACTTAACAATTAAAGCACACGGTTATACTTCAAGAGGTTGCTCTTTCTATGAATCTCCAATACGCCCAACGATTGTCGAAAACATTGCTGTTAAGGTGTTATCGAATATCAAACTCTACAGACCCAATCAAAATACGTCTTTTTCGTAATGTGCATTTTTATATTTGATATGTTGGATAGCACGAGGGTGAAATGGAAATGAGAAGCAAGTTATGATAAGTCCACTTCAAATATTGAATTTTTAAATATGTTGTATAATCAATATTTGATTTTTTGTTCTTAAGTCCACTTTATGCAAGGATGGGCTAATCGGGACTGGACCTGCAGTTTAAAGTGAGATCCATACCACTATGTGCCTCAACCAGTGGCTGGTAGTCTGGCTCTATGGGTGTGCATTTCACCCCTGTCAATACTCACAACTTCTTTTGCGTACATAATGATGCTAAATGTATTGTCAACCCAACTTTTGATCATCTTTCACTGAAAATGAGGCTATGACAGAGTTATATTTCATGTTGTATTTTTAACACAGAGTTTTTACAAATTTCAAATATTTCGGTAATTTTCCAGCCAATCACGAGAAGAGCGATGTTATTGTGCCATATGTAATTCAGCATTCGTAAACCTGACAATATCACTCAAAACATAGAAATACCGATCTACAATATCAATACTATTGTCGACTTGCAAAATATTTCGTAAAAACTTCCTCCCCCGCTCCGCTGACATAAATGAAAAAGGAGAATAATAACATTGGCGTACACCAAAGAATCCGATCCAATTACCCATGGAGGAAACCAGTTGTAATCTACTAGCTGTTTATTTCTAATGACAGACTGATCGAACCAAGCAAATCAATCGAAATCAAGAGAATAATAAATCTTAAAGAAAAGTACAGTACTCAATCAGTCCACACTGCCCTGCTTCGTAGTTCAGAATTTTTCCTTCCCTTCCGCCATATCCATATATTACTGCAGTTGCTACAGGCTTTGTAGCTAACTTCCCTCGAAAATTTCAACAACGATAAATAATAAGTCTCTGCTTTCGCTATGTACAGTTTCCCTGTTCATCATGAAATCAAACACTTTGCACTGAAACAGGAACGACCGTTTGACAGCGCTAAATAATTTTGCAATGCAGTAACAGGCACACGATGCGTAACAGCTGACTGATTGATGTACGCTTCCACCGCGCAGGTTGATAATTCGGCTACTGCGCCGGACGGACAGTTTATTTTGGACAAGATGCACTAAGCAAAGGCAAAATCACACATGTTTAAAACACCAGTCTCGCTTTCAGTAGCCCTACTCCCCTTCCCCTTCTTTCTTGCCCCTGCCATGCTCGGAACAGGATGAGAGGGTCAATATACAATCGAAATTTTAGTTTTCTAAAAAAATACTCAATTTGCAATGATGTATGGGTTCCCTCGACTTCTTCACACGGTCTCGAATGGAATGGGTTTGAAACACTACATTTGCTAACACATTGGGTTTCATTATTATGCAAAATCCCCAGGCACCGCCCCCAAGTCAGAAGACTCAATCAGCGTTCTCTACGCGACTGCTGTAACAGTGTCAGGAGTAACGAAACTCGCATAGTGCGAGCTCGCCTCGGTCTACGCGGGTTGATATCACTGATCCCACGCTTCTCCACCACCTCTCTTGGTGAAGCGGCGTGGGAAAACTGGATGTTTCGAAGGAGTTAGAGTTCAATGAATTAGTATAATAATAATGATTTGCATTACAGATTTATTTAGGTGTGCACGTGCGAATAGGCAGAAGCCGCTATTGCCCTCAACCTTTCTCATATTAGACATACAGTAGCTATGACCAGTTAAAGAAAACTAAGCAATAATATATTATTATAAGAATGATAAAAAAATGTAAACTTACTTCTGGGAGAAAACGCACTACGTATAACAAAGGAAGAAACAACAAAAATGATTTGCGAATGATACAATAAAGAATTCGCAATAAAAATTCAACACAAGGGGACGGTTTGAAAAGAAGGTCATGTTGTGCACATGGTGGAATATTGATGGTCCAGTGTTCTGGAAACTCGTACTAGACGGTCGTGCTGCCAATGGGAACCTTTACGCTGTACAACTGCAGCGGGTCCATGATGTTATGCTCCAGAAGTGGCCAACATTGATGCGTCGGAAGAGAGCCTTCTTGCAGGTCGATAACGCCCCATGTCACCGGTCATGAATTGTTACCCAGAAACTGCAGGACTTCGAAGGAATTGAAGTGTTGCCTCATCCTATGTACAGCCCTGATCTTGCGCCATCCGATTACCATTTTTTTCACTTTCGCACGCATTTCCTGCAAGGATTACAGTTCGACACATTGGATGCTGTGGAAACAGGGGTGCGCGAGATTTTGGCCTCGAAACCAGCCGAATGGTATCGTCGTGGTATCGTGGCTCTCACGGAACGTTGGCAGAAGACCATACAACAGAATGGCCTATACTTTGCCGAAGAAGTCCGATGTGACGCCTTGTCTCCAGTCTCAATGTCCATGTGCAAAAAGGAATGAACTTTTGACTCACCCTGGTAATTGAGGGGTCTAGTGAGAGAGGGAGCTATGCCACTTCGACAAGAAATGTAAATAAATTGAGTTTTCTAAAGCATTGCGTTGAGTCATAATTTGTATAACAAAGGGTATTTTTTTTCTGAACATATTGTTAGGTAAATTATTCAAAAGGAAAAATATGAATTTCAATATAAATACCATTTATTATGAACATGTATGGTATATTGTTATAGTATATCCATGTGGAAAAATCAATCTAGCACATCAAATACTTCGAACAAGGCTTAAATACTTTTACCTGGGTGTAAAAACATGTTCACAGGGTTACATATGATCTACATAAAGACAACAACTTCATATGTTTTCTGGAGGATCTTCAATGTCCATAGTTTCTGTGGATTTTAGTTTTTGGAAAACCATGAAAACCATGAAAACCATGAAAAACTGGAGGAATATAAGGCATTATTGCCATGTGATCTTTTAACTTCAGAGCTGATATTAAATCTAGCACCGGTTACTGCAACACAACCTCTGCCACTCCTATTGCAGACACCATCAGTAAGTGGCATAGCTCCTTCTCTCACTCAAAATGCTGACGAGGACGTATTCAAGAACTCAGAAAATCTGCTGCAGAACAAGCGGGAGGTATGCAACATGGTTGTAGTTCACATGATAGATGGCAGATTGTAGGAGAGGACTGAAAATGGCAAAAAATAAAATTTTCATGATTTGTGGCATAGCTCCCTCTCTCACTAGACCCCTCAATTGTATCCAGTGATACAGACATAAAAGGTCGTGACTTTCTTGGATAATTAATAAACCATATTTCAATCAAACGTCATGACATGATGTACCCGTTCCCTTATATCATAACTTCCAATCGAAGAGTGGCCCACCTTCTCTTAATATTTCTTTCTTAAGTACATAGTCAAATTAATCTATTCATTGATAGCTCGGTCTTTCCTCTGAAAGAAATACGAGTACCTTCCGTCAGTTGCTGCGAGCTGGCCGCTGTGCTAACGAGATTGCAATCGGCAAGGCTTCATTCTTGCTAACGTAAGGCGGAAGCGAGTTTCATTTAAAATATGATGGATTGGATATGTGCTTAACGTGTTCTGCAATTAGCTTTCTATTAATTATGCCTTCTGATTCAGGTTTGGTTCAACCCAACTTGCCATGGAAGACATATGACGTCATTGCGCTTCGGGGTCTGCTTGGCCACTCCCATCTCAGTTCGGGCTTGTCCAAATGGAGAGAAAGACTTAGAGCCAACACAAGGCCAGAGAAAATATTCATGTACAGTACTCTTGACTGAATAGAGTTTGAAAGCAGATAACAGCCGGGAGAAGAAACAGAGGCAATGTATAGAGTTTACAGAAGTAAAGATCCATAGATTCTTGTCTACGGTTCTTGGAAGAGGTCATGTGTGAGCGTTCATACACACACACACACACACACACACACACAGATCATTATACAGAAAACGTACCTTTAAGAAGGTACATTCGAAAAATATATTAACCATAACAGCTTAAATTCAATTTTCAAATACATTAAATTCTGTTAACTGTGATGTAGATGTTTATATTGTGTCTCTCTAATTATGAATTTATACAGCAAAGAAAGTTCGAGATGTGAATGAAGGATATAAAATTGTGAAACAAGAAAATATCATCTTATTTGACACGTAAGAGCAAGAGGGGTGTAAGGGGTGACCTTCCACGTAGTACACCCAAATGTCAACCTCACTTCCACGTTAGTACACCCTGGACTGAAGACTAACGAGGCTCTGGCGACTGGTCCCATGGCCAGTAAAATTTTGTTTGTGTTGTCCTGTGTTTTGTCCTTATTTGTGCTGAGTGTTCTTTGCAGGCTCGGCTTTTAACGAAAGTCAGAACATTTTAATATTTTATGATTTTAATTAAGCAACGTTAGAGTTGTTATGTGAAACGGTAAGGGGCTGGACCCCGTATAGTGTGACAGGTGCAAAATAGCCTTAGTGCTGACGCACCCATAATTTTAAAATCAATATCAACGTAAGAGAAAGAATATATGAAAACTTATACAAAGTTTCATCAAATGGTTTAACAAATTGTAATAACACATTAACATCATGAACAAAGAAATAAAATTTACATGCACTTTTGTAAGATTTGTCACTCATTTCAACTGCGTTAAAACTTGTAACACATCAATATTATTTCCAATAGAGAAAAGGACACAACAAATTAATGTACATAATACTTTCAAATGTGAATACTGTGTGTTGAATTTTTATTGCAAATTCTTTATTGTATCATTCGCAAATCATTTCTGTTGTTTCTTCCTTTGTTATACGTGGTACGTTTTCTCCCAGTAGTAAGTTTACATTTTTTTTATCATTCTTATAATAATATATTATTGCTTAGTTTTCTTTAACTGGTCACAGCTACTCTATGTCTAATATGAGAAAGTAAATTATATAAAATTAACATGTTCATGAATGAGGTTGACAAACCTCTTGAACACTCTTTTCAAAAAATAGATTACTGGCTATATCTACTGTGTTACCAGTCTTGCTCCCAGATTCGATTCTATGCCTGGGTATGGGTGTTCTTTGTGAGTCCCCCTTCATCAGTTTAATGATATCTTCACTAATCCTCATCATTGTGATTAGCTAAAAGTGGCAGAAAACGGATGATAGACAACAAAAATTAAACTAACTGTGTACCTCCGTTATATTCATATTTTAATTGATGATACAGATACGGAAGATATTCTCCCAGGTTTTGCTCTGTATACATGTTTCTATAGAGGTTAGAATGTAATAGCTCTCCATATGACTTTATACAACACTCTTGCATATAACTTATGAGCTTGTTAGTTTGTTTAAATTACACTTAGTTTTTGTATGGTGCGTACACAAGATTCGTACCATGTTGACCAACTATGAAACACTTACAAACACCTTTCTCCTGAACAATATTTCTTGTCAGGAACAAAGGAAAATTTTCTATGGCTTTCTATTCTGTTCTACTGCTGTATTTGAACATAGCTACCACGTTGAATATCCTTATATTCGCAAAGGTATCGTGGCGAAGTACGGTGAATATCTAAACAACAGCACACCAAAATTCACGTGAATTCTCTGGAAGGAATTCTAAGCAGGTGTAATTTTTCATAGCGGATTTCTAGAAGGGATAGAAAATATCTGAAAAGGCTTCGCTGGCGTCGGTCAAAGGTCCATGGGTGCCTTAAAAGACTGTAATTCATTGGAATTTGGAATTGTTGTTATATATTGTATGAAGTAAGAAGAAAAACAGAAACCAGGGGAAATGTTTCTTGACAATAATTCAAACCTGCTGGATTCCCCGAGATCAAACAACCCCGTTACCTGACAACATTCCAACGCGATTCCCGTTTCTGATCGGATCTTGCTCTGCGTTTGTCTGCTGTATTGTTATATTGTGTTAAATTTTCTCATTTCCTTTGCTTTACATTTGTTGTTTATGTCACTTAAATGTCACTCTCCTTTGTCTCTTGGTTAACAGAAGATACACAAAGAAACTTGCATACCTTACCAAGGATTCAAACCTAGAATCCTTTTCTTCACAATCCGTAATGTTTACCACTCACCCAAAAATTTCAATTCCCAAGATATATCTCTCGTTTTCGTTTCTGCTTTTATTTTTACATACTCAAATACAAAGAGCTATTTTTCAACATGTTACAAAGAAAATAAAATCTGGTTTTGTTATGAAACCTTGTCGATATTTGTTGTAAGTTCAATTCATGCTCAAATAGTTTAATTGGGACTGAACTTACAGTTTAAAATTAAATCCGAACCACTGTGTAATGTGCCTCCATCGGCGATCGAATCCGGGACTTATTCATTACAAGGCAATAGTGGTAATGTTGAGTTTTTATAATTTTCACACTCAATTCTTTATCAGTATCGTTATCACTTTGGTTGGTTGGTTGGTTCGTTGATTTGGTGTTTTAAGTCCACTTTATGCACAGTAAGGCTAACCAGGACTGGACCTACAGTTTAAAATGGGATCCGAAAAACTTGTACCTCCACTGGGTATCGAACCCGGGACCCCTTGATTACAAGGCGACAACGCGTTATCACTTTGGAAAGAAACATCTCTATTTAACTTGTTTCTGTACATCTATATTTATTACAGGGGAAATAAATTAATGAACACAACTTCAAGTACTACATAATAATAAAAATATAGATGGAGTAGCATTTATTGTTGACAAACACTGCCTAGATTTTCCAATATTCATCAACAGCGAGCTGTAATTCGAAGTATGCTCACATGAACATTTCTTAATGTATTTCTCTTTTATTTTTTGTGATGGAAATCAGTTAGCCTATATCTTGCAGCAATGCGGGCAAAACGAGTAAATAGCAGTAATTTATGCAGCTGTCAAGTTTAAATTATCTTCAGCACATTAGAGGAATTTTTATGAAGCATTTATTTATCTAGCACCACGCATGTCCATACATGTCGACAAAGACAAGAACAAATTATTCCTTAAAAAAAAAAAAAAAAAATTCAACATTTCGTCAGTTTACTGCTCTACTTCTCTATTTGCTTTCAGAACAAGTAAAAAAAAGAGCCTAATAAATAGCGTAGTGGCTGATATTGTCGCCTTGTGATTCCAGGTGGAGGAAATGATTAGGACGGGCCTAGTCCCAATTTGATTATTTGAGCATAAAGTGGACTTGAAACAAACTTTTCGTCCTTACAGAAAGAGTAAAAACACTGTAATTGAACAACTGTACGTTTCCTCTACGTGGTTCAATAACAGGGGTTTACAGGAATAAGTCATACCCACCAAAACATTTCAAAACAAAAGGGCCCAGAATCGCCTCATTACTTCCCGTAAGTGTATAAAATAGTCAGATTCAGAATTTAGTTTAGTTATCCGTTTGGATGGTGCTAACAGGTAGTAAAACTCGTGACATTGCACTTTGATAAGTTTGAGTTTGTTTTTAAAGTCTACTTGATGCGCCGAAAGGCTAATCAGGAATAGACTTACAGTTTAAAGTGAGATGCGAACCACTGTCCCGATATCGAATCCGGGACCCTTTGATTACAAGCGACGACATTGATATTTTGATAATTATGTATATATTCCATTCCATGTTAGTAGAATGATATTTAAATGACCAAATTGCCAACCTCCATGTATCAGTGATTAGAGTTGCATGCTGAGGGGTCAGAAGTCCTCGGCGTGAATCGTGTGTAAGGCATGACGTTCCTTTGTGTTTTTTGTTCCTTAGTCGATTTCATCAATTCACCAGTCATTCTCATTGTCGCGATTAGCCTAGAGCGTCAGAAAGCAACGTAAACTAATACAAAACACAAAAAATTGAAAGCCATATGTGAAAACTTGTCCAAAATTAGGTGTTTTAGCAATCTTTTTAGCTGTCCATTGAACTGTGTTTGATGAAAATTTTAACATCTTAAACTTCTCTTCCACTTTTCTAATACTCAGTTTTAATTGTAATTACCAAAACGAACGTGTTTCGGAGTTTTATATATTTTTAGCAAGATCTAGCGAAATTTTAGAAATTTTTAAAATTGTCACAATTCTAAAAAAATGCAAATTATCCAAACTGGCTTGTAAATATTTGTTTCCCGGTTCATAAATTCTAACAATTGTATAAAAATCCTCAGAATTTAAAGCAAACCACGTGCTGGTTTGATGTAGAAAATATGTAGATAGATTAATTGAAAATAAGTTATATTCCCAAATCAGTAACATTCTTTCCTCACAAAGTCCAAAGAGAGTACTCGCCGAGAACATACACCAAAATATCAGTAATGATATTACTGCAGTTAATTTTGGCATTGTGGCCCATAGATTGTTTCACTTCATACAATTGGTAGACGTGATTTTAATAAATGCAAATACTTCCACTTCATAAAAAAAAAATCTATCTGAGAACTGGAACTATCTTGATACGATGAAGCAGATTGAACTTTTTATACTGGTCAAGGTGTGCTCGTTCACGTACCAAACATTGAGAAATTAATTTTTGATCGTTGAGCTCTGGTTTTCCATTGCATAATCGTTTGCGATGTAGAAGATCCTCAGTGATTTATATCTTACCACGACGTAGGTAACAATTAACTACAAGTGTGGTAAGATTGTGTATGAGATTAATCACAGTAATTTCTCCTCTCATTAACGCGACCGCGTTTGGTTTGCATTTTCCATATTCATTCGCTACACAGTAGCTTCATTTTATCTTCCTGTTCTGTTCTTTTTAATTTGTTGTCAACCTTTTTTACTTTTATTTATAGCTTCTACGTGTAATTGTAGATGAATTCGCCTATATTTTTGTGCAAAATTTAATGTATTCATAAATAAAATTAAAATAATCGCTTCGGAAAGACATTGATCACTTGATTTTATTCTTCCGAGAGGCAAACTGGTATTAGAAGTTTTCTTCATCGTCTTTTTAAGTCCTCCAGTTGAATTCACGTATCTTTAAAATGGTTGTTTAATTGTGGTTGTATATCTAGATCTTGTTCATCCTTTTTCTCTCTCTCTCTTCACGGTCTGTCAGGGAAAAAATCCAGAGTGTTCGGGAAAATGCACTTGTAAGTGAAAAGATGCAATTTTCAAGCAGTCAGTTTTCTATGTTCATCCTTTTAATAAGAAATATGATAGAAATGATATACATATTGGATCATCACTGTTAAGAATCTTTACACATGCCTAACTTGTATTAATTTTCTTTAATTGATTCAGTGTAGCTTAGATGAAATCAACAGATAATCGAATTTTGTGTCTTTTTCAGAACATCCTAGAATTGCTTTCCTGCAAGATATTTACAGTATATTGCAAGAAAACAAAATAAAAATGTATTGCATGTATGTGTATATGTTAAGGTGTCCCTTATTTTTCGACTTTGAAATTTTTGAAGCCATGCCCACTAATATTGTTATATTTGCTCTAAAAGCACTTTGGAGTTCAATTTCATGCTAATTGAGAAATTTAACGTAATCAGTTTGCCTGGAAAATTCGGCGACACAAGAAAACAGTAGTTGTATAAACGCTAATGTAATCATTTCAAGTGTTGAATTCTATCAAATTTAACAACATATGATTTACTGATAATTTTGGCGAAAATAAGGGACACCCTAGTGTATGTATGTAATACCGTTATTAAAGTAATGGTTTACCCATCCAACTCCGAAACATCACTTCAATTTTGATCATTACACTCGGTAATGTCTCAGTAAGTGATGTAGTAGCATATTTTAGGATTCCCATATTTAAGATTTGAGAGACCTGCAAAATGCTCACGCCACAAAAATTGTTCTGGTTATTATTTGCTACATAAATTATTTCCTAAAAGTGAGAAAATCTTATTTGTAATGCTTAGTGAATTGTAATGTTACTATTTTGTAATGGGGAACGAATGGTAACTTCGAAGTTAATTTATACTTTGAGGATCAGTATTCTTACCACGATACAATCATGTACTGCAAAACCACGCTAATCAGCATCTATAAATGCTTCTTATTTTCAAATAAAATTAAATCGAAGGTATACCATTTTTCTAACTAAGCAATAACAGAATCTATCGGCCCACAAGCAATCATAGGTCGTAAGAAAACTTGAAATCAAGAATGAAGGGAATGATTATCTGTATATTTGCATGTAATGTAGAGGCAATTATTTTTGACAAGTTTATCTTTGGATCACCATAAATTTTCTGCTTTGAATTTAAAATTATAAATATTTGGATATGTCGGGACGTGATATTACAGGGCCAATGTAGCATTGAAATGAATAGAGAGAATTTGGTTTTCATGAACTGGAGTCAGAGGTAGGCAGTTCCTTGCAAAGCATATTGCTCCAATCTCACTAAAGAAGGTGGGAAGTGTGTCAATTATGTAGGTATTGTTAAAGCCGGGCTCCTTTCCAAAAACGGAGCCGATGACCCTGTGTCAACTCCGTGATCACAGCTGTTCTGCGTGAGTGAAACGAAGTTTGGGCGTTCAGCTTCATTTACCGTCGTGCCCACTGGGCTGTCTAGCAGGGCACGAAAATCATGATGAATGCCGCGCAAATCTCTGCTATCCGGGGTATCTGATCCTGCGGGAAGCTGTGAATGCGTTCGTTATCTCGAGATGGTTACCAGAGATCTTTGTCTTTGCGAGCCAATCATATTTCGTGCATCAAGTGAGATTCGTTTGTGACACAATTCATCATATTAAAGATTAACAACCGCGTGCAAGAATAAAGTCGGAATTGGCATCGCTATGTTCCATTGTTTCAATTTCCGAACCACCTACTTTTTCATTGTGTATGGATTTAGTTTGGAGAATGGGTTGATAAATAACTACGTAAAAGATTTGAATTGTCACTGACTTAACTACCATTCCTGGAATAACTTAAAGAATAGCTATGGCAAATTTTTTGGTGCAGATTTTACATGGCATGTATTGAGTGTTATTCTCGATAGATACTCAGATGTAAGTGTCGCTTGCTCGATAGAATGACATGCTAATTTCATCGATGCATGCTGACTAGTCTCTGGCGACTGTACTACAGCCAGAAGGATATTTGTGTTCTCTGTTGTTTTTCCCTGTACGTTGTTGTTTTGACTTTTATTTGTGCTGAAATATCCTTCCTGCCTCATATTTAATAGTATACATGGTAATTATAACGCCTTTTTGGTGGACAAATACGTTGGCTGGTCGACTCAAGATCTCACCACCGAAGGTTCCGGATTCGAGCCCCAGCCAGGCCATGGGATTTGCTGTTATCTCTTCCTCAATATCATCGTATGAACTTAAGTTGTCCACTAAGGTAAAAAAAGAACAACTAAATTATGCATTAAACCGTGCCTTGGAGTGTGGAGGTAGAACTCTCACTCGGGCTTGATCTCGTCCATAGTGATGGATGATGTGATCAGCACCACCCTCGACTGCTTTTATGATCCCTCATATCAAGGGTTATTAACGAAAAACACCCCACCAGCCCGGAAAACAAACTCTGGTCTCCCACGTAACAGTTTCCACTATGCTTAATGAAAACACTACCTCCAGATAAAATACGAAAGTGGCACTTGTATTGATTTCGGCGTAGTTTGCGTGGTTTTATTACTCCAATTATAATACCTCATAAGAGTGAAAAATTTTGATGTGAATAATTTATCAGATAAACACGTAGTGGCGTTCCATGGGAGGTGGCAAGAGTCAGACACATCACCCCTTCATTTGGTCCAGCTTTCCTAAGGAAAAGAACATCAAATTCTGGTAAACGGGACAAAATGTAAGTATGCTTCTAAAAACAAAGAGAAGACGCAAAATCTTCCATTTAAAGGGTAATACCGGATCCTCGAAAAACTTAATCATATACTGAATATATGCAACCGCGTTGCAGTGCACTAATTAATTCACCTTGGAATTATTATAAACTAAATATATCATTGTTTATAAATAATCAGATGTCTGCTTGGTATGTCTGAATACAGTAAATTTGGTTTAGGTAAATGTTTCAAATACCATACCAAAATCTCGAACGACAAGGAGAACCTCGTACACTAAATCTTGGTCTCGTCTCGATTTTACAGAGGTCTGTCTCTGTCTCGTCTCGGCAAGTCTTAAAGAGCCTGGTCTAGTGCTCGTCTCGATTTTTGCAAAGCCTTCGCAGTATGTACCATCCCCAATCCATATTTATATTCTCATTAGAAGAAATTTTCCGCGTTATTTCTTCAGGTAATATTTTTGAGTCTGACTTTTTGTATCTCTTGATTTCTCCCCAAATCATACTTCGTCTTCTGTTGAAGAGCATTTTCTTTCTTTACTCACATACTCGAGTGTTTCCTTGCAGAGATTAAGAGTTCCAGGTAGGAAGTTCCAAGGCAGTTGTTGAGCATGTACTGCATTGTTTTCTTAATCAAGAATATTTGCATTGAGTAGGATGACGCGTGCAATGTCAGCTTGAGACAACATCCCGCGAACAAATAATGCTACCTCCAACCCTTTTATTCACATAAGACTGTGTTTGGGTTACTTGACTTGAGAGTCTTGTGCAAGCAGCATTGTTGTTCGTGGTATTAGGTATCCTATTAACATTTTCCCAGATTAATTTTTGCAACACAACATTTATTATATTAAATAAATTTTCGTGCATAGCAGCAGTTCCTTTTTTTATTAAATCAAATATTTACGCAATCCATTCTTCAGCATATTTCCCACTATCCCAAATTTTATCTTCTTGGGATTCGATACAGAAAACTCTCAGAGGCATTTTCACTCTTTCTCGTATTGCCTTATTTAGCATTTTTAATGTATTTTATTTTGTGTCGCAGTTCGCTTTTGGTATTGCTTTTCTGCCATTGTAACATTTAAATTTTGTTGCTTCAGCCATTGTATTACTGCGTTATATATTAAAAAAACTCATGTATCTGAAAATTGGATTTCAGTCATAAAATATGGTCTCAAGACCATAATAATTTACCACATCCTGCACCCTTGCAATGTATTGATGTTGAAACCTAGAGGACCTCTCCAGATTTTAATGGACTCACTTACATAACTTATTTGGTGGTAACCTCTTATTTTTCAGAAGAGGAAAGTACCTAAACATGGAATGGGTTTGTAATATGGAATAGCGGAACGGGTAATAATATCCAAGCTGTCCAGCCTTTCACATTGTTACGTTCCCGGTTGAAACTCGATGAATATACTTACAGTTAATCCATTCCGGTGAACACAAGACGTATCAGCCTACTATGAGGACTCTCAAGACGTGGGAATCAATTACGGGTATGTTTATGTAAAATATATTAAAGCTCTCACAATTAAAATACCTTATAACTTCAGTTGATCTTCATAACACACAATTGAACTCGAAAATAAACTTATTTTTAGAATTAAAACTGTATTAAGCTCGAAATTATTACTTGAGTACACAAATTAAAACATTTAGTTTAAAAGTCACTTACTTCAACAATCAGAATCCATAATATACGTACCTTACATGTCAGCCAACATTCAATTATATCAATGTTAGCCAATAACCAATTCACATACTACAAAACTGAGTAAAACAAATTATGACATCATTGAATAACATTAAACACTGAAATTGATAAATGAATTGGGTGTGTATCATGGCATCCTCCCACAAACAAAAAGAACATTAACAAAATGAAAATGGAGTAAATTTTATTTTTCAAAACTTTGGGGTCATTCACTCAACTCAACAACTGCTTCTCAGTTTTTTGGAGTGTAGGACAGGGCATAAGTATTGCAAGTGGTAACATCTAATTGTTTAACACTAGTTTCTTCACTATCGAAATCTTCCGTCTGTGTAGCACTTTCCTTCCTCCTCCAATTGTAGTTACCTCTATACCGGTTATCGCGATGTGGGGAGAAATTATTATTACCATAAGAACTTCTTCGGAATGGCGTTCTTCTTTCTTCTCCAGAGGATCGCTGTGATCCCTCGCAGTTCGTTCTTCTGTAGAACCAGCTTCTATTTGCTTCTCCTGAAGGATTGTTACTTTGTCGAGCGCTACCACTGAAGTTCTCATTATCAGATCTTCCGTTACCTGCAGGCACCTTCTCCGAATTCGGTTGATTTCTGCAGTAAGTCAATTGCCTAATTCTAGCTTGGTTGGGTCTTCTGTCCTCAAATCTAGGGTTTTCTGTCCTCCATCCCCGAGTTGCTCCGAGGCTTCATATCTTCCCAAAAAGCAGGTAAGTTGGTCCATGTTGCGTGGATCGCGAGTAAGTACCAACTGACGCACTCGCAGCGGAATTTGACTAATAACCAAGTTCAGCGCTTCGCTAAGGCGAAGTAAAATAAATCAAATCACAAATCCTTTCCTAAATACGCGTATAAACGTAATGAGGGTTATTCTGGCTTCATAGCACGTTACGATTACCACTCCGTCATGGATGCCGACAGAAGGAGGGTATCAAATGGCTAAAAATATGTATAACATACCCGAAAGAAAGTAAGGAATGTCTTGTTAGCAGTGCATAGACTTTGTTCAAACACCATGACTTTGAACTGCAGGATTATTTTGTGAATCATTAGTTATGCATTTAATTTTTGTTTTCCGTTTTTTGTTTTCAAACTTTTTCATGATATGTGATCTATTAAATATGTAAAACAATTCATGTTAATCAATAGTAATGTGTTATTTTTAAAATGTAACTTTATTGTGTATTAATATTGTAATCGCATACTAGAAATGCAACTTCCCGTGCTTATTCTACACAGTAATATGAGTAAAGTGGTAGAATAGTTTGATCCGTGCCCACGTCAACTAAAAGAAAAAAAAGCTAATGTTAAAAGACTATATGTATTAACAATCGCATAAATTTACGTAATGAACATTTTACTTCTGTTAGGTTACTCTGAACCCTGTAAAAATAATAATCCATATGTTGTTGATTTATTTCCATTTAATTTCCATTTATTTATATAAATGATGATATTGAAATGATTACTCTCCAAAAGGATTCAACTCAACACATTAATATGGTTCCTGTAACTAAGCGAGGTGCAAATAGCAGTCATTAATTGTTGTAACATACTCATTGTTTCATTTTATTTTCCAATTAATGCCATATTGTTCAGAATTCGCCTTTTTTGAAAAAAAGAAAAAACAACAACTTAAATTTACCTTGTCAAATGATATCTGACGATCTTAGTCATGGACAACACTGAGAATCACAGGTTGAAGCAACTTTCAGATACATATATTTTCAAGTTTCTCATGGCAGTTGCCTTTCAAAATTTGTTCTTGAAATCCTCTTCTTTATCTGCGAGATACAAACTATTGTCAAAGAAGCAGGCGTCTTGGGAATCATCTTCCTCAACTTTATAAAAGTTATGGCTTGTTTGCAGCTGTTGGTAAGCACGTGTACACGTGTTGTGCCGGTGTTTCTTAAAATCCAATATTTCATCGGCGAAAGGAGAACGTGCCTTTGGAAGTTGAAGAATGTGGCTTCTACCAAAGGAACAAAAAAATAAACAAAAACGAACAAAAAGAAACTTAGCAACGTTCGTGCAAATCTTCGTTCTTTGGCTTCCTTATTCAAGGTTGAGTGTTCAAGTTTTGTGTCATTGCTGCATTTAGACAAGCCTTTTTCTCTCTAACAAGACTAACAAGATTGGGGTGGCCAATCTTCAAACAAAGAGGGAAGCTGGTTGCTATCCTTTACCGTAATTATTGTCAATGGCTCTTTGAACTGTTCGGTAATTTTTCCTTCCAATTATCTTCCTCGGCATTGTTTTTGCCTTTGAACGAACAAGATTTGCCACGCTGGATGAGGAAGCTCCTCTCTTCATTTCACTTCGTAAGTTTCTTTTAATTAGCTAATTAGCCGAGCTTGCCTCGCAGCATAGCGCCAGACTCTGACCATTTACGCCCTTCCCGATGTCATAATGGTAACGCTGTCGCCTTGTAATCAAAAGCTGCCGGTTCGATCCCCGGTGTGTACATATATGCACAGTGGTTCGGATCCCACTTTAAACTGTAGCTTCAGTCCCGATTAGCGATATTATGCATAAAGTGGACATAAAATATCAACTAATTCAATCAATAAACTGTAGTTCCAGTTCCCATTAGCGTATTTGAGCATAAACTTGTCCATGTTCTCTGGGATCGAGGGTCAAAGTTAGGAATTTACGTGAAGTAACATGTTACTTTATAACATGTTACTCTTACTGCAATTGCAGTACGAACATCACATATTAGCTGTAACAGTAACGCGGTATTTTTAAATGTAAATATTGTTACGTTACTTTCCTTACGTTACCTTGCTAAATTCAAAATTGTCCAATTTACTATGGGCTACAAGTTTTACAGACTAACGAGACACTGGCGCCTAGGCTCTCTGCCAGTGTAAACCTCTGTGGGGCTTGTCTTGTGTCGTTCTGTGATTGTCCCTTCATCCATTTCATCCACCGTCGCTATTAGCCAAAAGTGGTACAAATGCGACGTTAAATAAACTATTATTTTTTAAAAAATCACAACTTCATGCAAACTTTTTCTTTAGAACAAAACCTTATTTATCACAAAACAAAGGTAGTTTTATTTTCTCAAATATTACTAGCAATTGTGAAATACACACGCGCGTGTGTTGAAAGTGTACCATATGTCCATGTTTAGTTGAAAATGCTTATATATGTGTATTGTAAGACAAGTAAAGTAAAACAGTATTACTGGGCAAAGTAAGTTTCAAAGTTTCTTTGAGTAGGTTCTCAAACACTGTCGTCGATGCCGAATTGTTCAATTTCAACGCTTTTGTGAAAGCAAGCAATGTACGAAAAGAAGGCGAGAACAAAATTAGATGTGCAATTTGAGAAATTTCAAAGTTAAGTGTTGAGCGCGCTTAGTAAATTTTATTTCAAAGCCACACTGTAACTGGCACGTGTGGCACGCCACTTCAAAACAAACCGTTGTGAAAGCTACATTTGCTCTTTAAGGCTTCAGGGTGCAATTCTGCTGAAGCAAAACGTGGCATGCGACGCAAGTGGCTGGAGTCTTTAAGCTCGTGGGAAAAAAAAAACTAATCGACATGACATGACACAGCAAAAGTGTTTTTCTTTACAATTCAGTCTTGTTCAAAACTTTTTTTTTCTTTCATTGCAATTAAAAATTTTGGGTGCATCGACACTTGCGTTATTTTCACCCGTTACAATATATGGGACCCAGACCCTTACCGTAGCTAAAATCAAGATCTGTCTCCTTACTTAGGTAAGCTGAGGCTGTAAAGGGGCACTCAGCACGTATGTGGACAATACACAGGACTATACACAACCCTAAATAGGATTATACTGGCCGCAGGTCCAGACGTCAGAGCCTCATTGGCCTGCAAGGCACTTTTGAGTTCCTTCTCAGAAGATCACCCCTTTACACCACTCTTTTTTCTTTGTTTTTTTTTACCAAAAGTTGAATTATACTATTTCTGTAGCTATTCCTTAGACACATACGTTCACAAATATAAAGCAAGAATCATTTTTCACAAAACCAAACATTATTGTGAAACAAAGGAACTGAGAACGAGCAAATTGTAAAATCTGTTGTGGAACTGAATTTATAATTTTTTGCAGCTATATGTTTCACAACCAAGTTTAATGTTTATTTTTATGCATAACGTGGGGCCTGATACAATTTTAGATTTGCATCATATGCAATATATACATACATACATACATATATACGTGTATATATATATGTATATATATGTATATGTATATATATATATATATATATATATATATGTGTGTGTGTGTGTGTGTGTGTGTGTATGTATGTATCACTTGTGTGCGTGTGTGCATCCATGGTTATACTAAACTCCTCACACGTGAAGAGTACAGCAACAAAAACTCGCGACGAATTAAGTTGTCATTTTCAGACAAGAACGACAGAAAAAACTTTTTCCGTACTTTCAAACAACCCAATGCACTCACAGTTTCCTGCTGTTTTCAGAACATCTACCAGAGAAAGCAATTCACGATGTCAACTTATATTTATCTGCTACACACTCCTGCCAAGACATCTGCATACCTGCTTCTTCCGTCGCCGTACAACACCAACATACTTTCACAGCATGTCCAGGACACCAAGGCAAACAGCTTTTCTTATTAACTTTTCCCCTTTGAGGTCTCTCTCCGATGCTATAAGCCGCGAATAAGATTTTTTTATCCTTTATGCAAGGACAAAAGCAGCACATGCACGGTTGCCATTGGCACTTATATATGTACGTACAACATACAAAAGCAATAATATGCTTTGCAAACGATATCATACAAGGAAAGTTGTCTTCAGGGTAGCGCAAGGCCACCTGGAGGGGACTTGACCTTCCGCCCCTCGTATAATGCATGTAACACTCTCCGTACACGCGTTTCATATTAGATTTGAAACTTTCGCATCGAATATATGCTTAGTAACATTTGTTCACTCCAGAAGCGGCTCTTACCTGAATCAGTACGGTCTGCCCCTAGTGTACCATAACTTTTGGTTGGGCCTATGTTGTCAGAGAAAAAAAAAGTAAATATTAGGGGCAATAGTAAACATGGTTGCATACTCACATACTGGATTGTAATATCGTTATCAATGGTTCGTAACAGTGGCGGTGATAAGCCTCTCATCTCTCGCAGGCCTTACGATGAGTTGTGTGCTTTTTAGTTAAAGATGGTCGGTGCAACGGTTGGTACCGCAGCTTTTACAGAACCTGTTTTCTAACCACTGGTAAATTTGTATTTTTAAAATATATGAATTGTTCAAATAATTAAATTGAAAAGCACTAAACTCTATTGATATGGGGGCCCTTATTCGATTCTACAGGAGGACCCAGAGCCGGTATCGTTACCACTGGTTCGTAACATCGAAACGAGGCCGCCAAAAGGCAAAGGTTATTTCTGGGAGTTCTCTACACGTTTTAAGTGTTTGCACTGTTGTAGCCTGTACACTATAAATAATTTTATTAATTTATATGATTAGAAAAGGACAAGTTTACAGTGATCCGGGAATTTCCTCACAATTTAGCCGAGAAAAATCAAATTCAACTTCAAATAATGGCAACTGTGGGCTACATCTTCCTCCCTGCATTTTCAAGGAAACTTATTGTTCAATATTCGTATGTTTCTTATTCACTTCTTAAACTCCTTGTTAATGTGTGACATCATCGTTAGACAATACACCCATTCATACATCCACACTTGAAAGGGTTGTTGAAGGAGGTCGTTTATACACAACTTCTCTGCTGACCGAGGTCACACACAGTTGACACTTCAGTATTATTTTCCTGCCTTCTTCTTTCCTTGTTGCTTGCCGTCTTGATGGACGATCAAGTGGCTATTCATCATTCACCTTTTTTTACTAGTCAGCATCTTCCCGTTGACAAATCCTTCTTACGATTGTAATAAATGACTACCATTGAGACCCTGCCGAGGTTACTCACTGAGAGGTAAAGAGAGTAAGAGTTACCTTGAACCTTATGCTACATCATTCTTAAACTCTCCGAAGATATCGATGAAAAAAAATGGAACTCGTTGAAACCCAACTGAAACCAATGTCATTAATCTCTATAAAAGTAACTTTTGACATTTTTAATATTACAGTCTACACGAGAGAATGATTTGTTGTAGTCTGTCATCGTGAATTGGAAGCGAAGTGTGAGTCCGAGCATTTTGAGACCTTTTTTTTTTTTTTTCGAATCGCACAAAGATTTTGTCATTCCTTTCAATATCTTATCTTGCCCTCTCAATGAGTAATTTAGACTCTGTAATAAGCAATTACAGTGTATTCACAAATAACTCAGAAACTGTAGTGACATATTTTGGCAAAATATATGATTATTCTATGGTTTTGTCATGAATCAAGCAACGCTCTTCAAGGGAGTCACATTTTGTTTTCTTGAAAATGTAAGTCACATACTATATGTGAAAAATGCCGTATTTTAAAAAAATATATGCTATGTTTATTATTATGTTGTACTAGCAATGCGATAATGTTATAATTTTCAATTTGACGTGAAGCAAAATATGCTCTTCATGTTAACACTTTTGTATGACATCCTTTTTGAGTCATCCTAGGGTATGTGCAGTGACGCGTTCTAATCAGGTGTTCCAGTTCTTCTCCTAATAGGCATTGTACACTGGAGGCAAGGCTTAAACAATTCTCGATCATATTCTAGGATATATTGGAGGTGATGTGATCAGCACCACCCTCAGCTGCTCTTTGATTTGTTACTTCGCACCAAAATTTAATGGTGTATGGTCAGAAATAGAAAGAAAGAAATAATAAATAAAAGACAAAGGTACTTCCTCTTTACAAAATAAATCTATTCATGTTATTACCAACGCAAATTTGAATTCTGGTAAGCCAGTTGAGTGAAGTAGCCGTTTTCTCAAGTAGCCTGAATCTCCGGCTTTGTGAAGGACGCAACTGAACGAATTACAAACAATCTACAATTACCGGACATGCTAACTACAGATATGCCTTCAGGATGCAACAGAACCGTTTGCCATGTGTTATGCACCTCATTTACCACTGGAATCCACGTGTAAAGCCAGCCGAAAATAGCCTCCAAGCCAAATCTTCTTCCTATGCTTTTCTCATTCTATCCTGATGCCTCACGGCTGCGTATCTCGGATGAACGCTTGTGTTATCTTTGATCTGATTTCCTCATGTCTTTTGAATGTCCGTCCGCCGTTAGGTTCTTGGATCCCTTTTTTCCTTTTTTTTTTTTTTTTTTTTTTACGTTTCAATCAAGTCAAATAAAAACGTGGTCATGCGTTTCTTAAAATCATCAGGGGTGACCTTCTGTTTAGGCACCCAAAAGTCAACCTCACTCCTACGTAATACACCCCGGTAATTGCAATGTTGCAGGCCAACGAGGCTCTGGCGTCTGGACCTACGACCAGTATAATCGTCCGTTGGGCTGTGTTGTCCTGTGTGCTGAGTGTTCCTTTACAGCCTCAGCTTTCAATAGGTAAGGATATTTTAATCCTCAGAGAGAGTATAGTTTTAGCTCGTGTTAAGCAGTAGAATGATTGAATTAGTTTTAAAAATTGAATATTCAAGTTTGTAATAGAGATATTTTATTTCCTTTTTCGAGGTCTATGTTCAATTTTGTTTTAATTAAGGGGCATATCCCCTTATTGCGTGACGGGCAAATATAGACTGAGGTGCCCAAAATATGAAAATGAGTCAAAATCGTCAATAATTCTAGTTTGTTTTCAACAATTTGTGCTTTTCGTACTTACTTTTATTATTGCTGTTGCTTGTCGCTTGGTTGTCTTGTAATTAGGAGACATGAAATTCATGAATATTATACAGTTTCTTAGGCCGTCTCGGTGGCTCAGTACGCTCCCGATCTCACCACTGAATCTCTTCTTCGCTGTGTGTAGTTTCATAAATTCTATCTAATCATAATTACCGTCGCGAATAGGCTAAATTGGCAGAAGAACGACGCCAAATAAGAAAAATACAATACAAAGTTATGCAGTCTCGATTAATCTCATTACATCAAACTTTAAATAAAGCCGCAGGAAACGCACGTCAGGCCCTTCAGATTGTCATTTTCAGCTTGGCATATTTAAGGCTGTAATTAAAGAAAATATACACGTTAGTCAGGAGGCACTTTGATACCTTATTGCAATTACATTGACACATAAAGTATTGTATTTGATCAAAGAGTTTACGCTGGGTATTGGAAATGGACTGACAAGAGTGTGACAAAGATACCTTCATTGCTGGGAAATGTTTACACGTTCGTACATGCATACACTGTATTTAATTTTTTTTAAAAAAAAATATTACTTATTTGGAAATCCTTTGGGTGAGGTATTATCTATCTCTCACGATATCACAAAGTTCTATCTCATTTCACAACTATACTCTATACCGGGAATCTCTGGAGTAAGCGAACGAAAACAAATCTCTGCGCAAGTAGTGACTCCAGAGGGTTCGACCAATGGACACCTGAGAGGTGGAGTTAGTGCATGAAGAGGAAGATGTGGCTGCAGATACCAGCTGTCCCGGGAATCTGTGGAGAAAGAAAAAAATGTAAATTTTTATTTAATTTTTGTGTTAAATTCTTATAAAATTTTGTCGGCCTCCGTGGCGGAGTGTTTATCACGCCGCACTACCACGCCACAGGTCCCGGGTTCGAATCTTGGTCTGGGTATGGTGGGTGTTCTTTGTGAGTGCCTTCTTTTCATCATATCATCATTCATTCTCATCTTCGCGAAAAGTGGTACAAAAGCTAAGAAAAATGAACCCAAGCAATGAATCTGATAAAATTTTGTTACATTTAGGTTCAATGTGACGATGGCTCGGGTGGTTCCAAAATATTCACTCAAAATGAACATATCAAAATATTTTGTAGACCAAATTTTCAATTAAACATGGTGAATAAGCATCACTCAGTATTACCTCACTTCGAAAACTTCTTACCTATGATGGTTACCATATGAAAACCTCAATTGTTTGGTACAAACAAAACATTTAAGTGCAAAAGACGTGACTTGTTCCCGTGAAGAATTCTTTCGATCGTGTGTAGGCTTGTCCCTCTTCTACAAAAAAAAAATAGTGGAAGTTCTTCAAAATGTAAGCAGTAATCACGTAGCAATTTGCTTAACGTCCACTTACAAGCGCGACAAAGGACGCTTCTATGGGTTTCAAACACTTAATTGAATAGCATCCTTTTTTAATTGCCTTCGAGTACGTTGCCATAAATGCACATCCTATTGACTGTACACAACATATTTGAATCTCGAAGTGTCTTGTTGTTAGGGAAAGCGATAATTGGTTAAAAAGTTCAAGCACTTTTGATGATCTCATAAAGATCTCTATCTCATCAGTTACAGCATTCACCTCACACAAATGTTTCAAGACTGGTCGGACAACGGTGCAAAATATACCCAGCATTCACGAGAAACACTGTACAACAGGACCGTTCGCTGAGCTTTCAAAGCGGTTCACAAAGCCAAACGGGACTTGACGAGAATATTGCATGACTATCAAGCCTATCCTTGAGCAAGCTGCGGGATTCAGAAAGGCAACTTTCAGTACTGTACACTTCGCAACATCTTGATTTGCGCGCCCCGAAAGAATTCTAAGTCCTGAATTCGTACACTTAGCAACATTGCACTTCAGCACCAGCTGAGAGTAGCCAACTTTGAATCGGTCATTCAACTAGACGAAAAACGTTGCGGTGAAAGGTTTCCAATTGTGCACATTCCATGAACTTAGAAACTATAAACCGCTAATATAATACACACGCTCCAACAGAAATAGTAATTTGGATTAAGAAACTTAAGGAATTTTTACGATTCTGCGTGTTCGACTTGAAATTAGATAAGTTAGAAACACTGAATAAGGCTTTTCTCCACCTGGAGGAAATCGCCATCACGTCCGAGCAAAAAGAGGCAAATTTCTGAGTTTATACGACATTTTATTTATAATACCCTGCATAATATCGAACACTTCTTTAAAAAATCATCTTTTTATCGACTTGTGGAGAAAATGTGCTTGGAACACAGGAAGGTGAATGCTTTCATAAACGTCAATGTGTTTTTAACAGTAGATCGTCAGAAAGTTTATGTAGAGCAGTTGGTTAGGCGCTGATATCCTAATTTTTCGTCAATCATGAAAGGTCCCAGGTTCAAATCACACCCTCTCCCTAATTTTCTTGTCTGAACACAGACCGTTCAAATTAGAGCACTGTAAAAATTAATCCGATGCACTTCGCGAGAAATGTTCCTTTTTACTCGTTTTCTTTATCAGAAGGTTAATCGTTATTCAGCTGATTGCCAGTATTTAAGGTTAAAACTTTTTTCATATATCTAGGAAGGGATTTATAAAATTTGGGCCCCTAGGCTGTCTTTTATTTTAGGGTCTGCCGACATTATTATCATTATTATTATAATAATTATTATTAACAGTTTTGTTATTACGGTACCGGTACTTCACTTCCACTAATTGCATGCTCTGTATTAATAGCATTTGTAAACTTCAAAATATAGACACATCTGATTAGAAATGTATAATCAAACATAAAACATTCCTATTTAGATTTTAAAACAAAACTCTCATATAAAACTATTTCCTTCTGACTTTTCATGGCAGAAAACATGAATGAAAGATTCCACTTCCACGTAGTACAACCTGGACATTATTTTGCAGACGAACGAGGTTCTGGCAACTGGCACTATGGCCAGTATAATTTTGTGAGTGTTGTCCTGTGTTTTGTCGCTATATGTGTTGAGTGTCTCTTGGTAGCCTCAGCTTTTAATTGGTCAGAAAATTTTAAGATTTTAGTTACAAAGCATTACAGTTGTGTCATTTTAGTTATGGTAAGAGGCTGGACGCACCCAAAATTTTAAATTCTAAATCAAAATCAAGATTCAATTAATGATATTTGTCTCTTCGAGGAGCAATTGTTTACATTCGAGCACTGTTACGTGGAAATAGGGTTATAATGTAAGAAGTTATTTTAACGCTAGAAACACTTTCATTCCTGCAAGTAAAAGAACTTGAAATGTTGTTTTATTTTACTACTATCACAATATTATGAAATTTTAATAGTCGATGGTCTTTGTAACTTCTACCCTTCGAGCGTCTCATTTTTGTGCAGTCCCTCTCGACTTGCGGCCCCTAGGCTAAAGCCTATGATAACCTAGCGGCAAATCCTCCTTGTCTGTAGCTAAAGCCCCTATGCGGAAGCTTCCCCCATCACACTTCAATTTCAGGACTTTTCTGGACAGACAATCACAAACATCCATGTCCAAGCCAGGATTCGAACCCGGGACCCCTGGCGTCGTAGCGCGATGTGCTAACCACACCGCCACAGTGGCCGATTCTCCATTGAGAATCGAACCTACCACCACACTCGTCATGAGCACGCACGCTACCACTTCTGCAAACATCTCACGTTAAAACTAGCAGGTACAATTATGGAGAAGCCAATGCACACATGATGTCATGCTCATCATTTCCTCATGGCAATTTTAAAGTGAAAACATATTCAGCAAAAATTGAGAAAGTTTGAAAGGGAAGAATGATGAACATTTCTATTAGTGTTTTGTCACATTTTTAAATGGTGTGTAAATGCCGCGTTTTGAGCAAGTAATCGTTAGTTACGGATTTTTTCTTGCTTGTTGAAAGTATGATCTCGAAAGTAAAAAGTAGGCAGTTGAACCAGCATCCGGTTGCCAAAAAACTTCAACCTTTCCAAAGACTTGACAAGTGAGAGAGAGAGAGAGTAAAGGGATATTCAACTTCTGAAATATAAAATATGTGTGAAATTAAAACAGTGGAAAATCTTATAAGTGCATAGTAACGAACTTCAAACTATGGAAAACCTATTTTCGTGGAGAAAAACGGCATTGGTCTTCAAGTTCTTTTCGAAATATGAAACTGATTTTTCTGTATTGTAAAATGCTGATATGAGATTATACTATTCCTCAGCAAGGATAATTTACGTAATTCGCTGCCTTGCCTCCAACTTATGCAATGGCCATGAAGTTCAGCCGGTCCCGTGGCGGAGTGGTTAGCACATCGCGCTACGACACCAGGAGTCCCGGTTTTGAATCCTGGCCTGGGCATGGATGTTTGTGAGTGTCCAATTCATCAACTTCAACATATCATCACTCATCACCATCTTCGCAAATTAGCCAAAAGTGGCACAAAAAGCGAAGTAAAATAAAGCAAGCCAATCAATCAATCAAACCATGATGTTCAATCCCACAAGCATTCCTCATCTAGCCTAAACGCTCTAGCAAACACTCTTGGCTTAAAACTTTCCACTTCACACTAAACTACACAAATACAGAAGTGTGTATGTGTTCCTCCCTCGAACGGAGTGCTTAAAATAACGTGAAAGGTGTAGTGCAGGGATTGTGTTTGCTTGCCGAAGGGAAGGTCGTGTGTTCAAACCTCCTTCTTTGCATTTTTTTTCGGAAAGTAAGCGGCCTTGGACGAGAATACTGATCTACATTTCTGGGAAATTCTGTTGATATATGCAATTTACGTCCAGCATTTCCGGATGACATTAGAATCGCCATAAGCAAGGTGCAACGTGGAATGTGCAGAAACATGTGACGTAAATTCCGAGGTAATAGAATCAAACTTTGAATATGGAAGAAAATCTGTGGTTGTATCATAGAAAACCCGATGTATATTTTAGGACCGCAGTAAAGAGCACGAACAAGAAAGAACATTCTGTTTGCTTATATACTTGTATTGTTAAGTCCGTATTATGCACAGTTAAGCAAATCGTGACTGAACCTACAGCTTAAACTGGAATTCGAACTACTGGGCAATGTGCATCCACCGGGTATCCGACCCGGGACCCGTTATAACATAAATATCTGTTCTTAAACATCCTGTTTAAGAAGATATATTTGTCATATAAATTCTTAATGTGTATTAATATACTACTGCGCAAGATAAAAAATAAGCAAACTGAGGAAAAGCATTCCTCTAGGAACGCATAAGCATACAGTGATTTAATATAATACTATATTCCATTATTACAATACTTCGTGCCGTACCCAGTAAATAACAAGAAAAAAAGAAACAGGAGAGGGTGGAATTTGAACCTACGATGCTTCATTCTTGACGAAAAAGAGTACCTGGTCGACTGTCTAATCAACTGCTCCATGAGATTACTGATAAGAAATTCTCTAAAACACGCTGATCTCAGTGGAAACAACTCTGAACCGGAGTTCCGAGCCATTTTTCGCCACAGATCAAGGAAAATACACACTCGGCAGAATCGTCTGATATTGTGCAAGATATCTTTACTGAAATTTCGTCTCAAATCGTGAGAAATTAGCCTCTTTGCATTCATATGTAACATATGTAACCATTACACCATCGCGGAGGCCTTAAGCTAAGAATCCAATCCAAACCTTCATCAATATATTTGTAGAGCCATCGATGTTTCAGAAAGAGGATTAAAAAAAAATCCACCAAACAGATTTCAATGATTTCAACAATATATAACATGAAGAAAGCGTAGTGTAGAGTTAATGGTAAACCTTATGAAACAAAAAGTGACACATTGATTAATGTTACGAATACCTACAAAAATGCACATTAATATGTTAATATTCAACTTAGTCTATGTCCCAACATCTACAGCACCCCTCGTCGCAATTAATCTACAGAAATTGGAAAGCAACTAAAATAACAAATTCAAAAGGACATAAGGAACACTATCCCTACTAAAACTTTCTGCTGCTTTATTCTATTCCTTACCTTGGTTTCCAATAAGATGGCATTTCATTGTGGCGGGAATAAATGTAGGAAGTAAGATTAATTTCACTGCTGATATTTTGAATGACTATTTGCCATACTAATGATAACTAAAACTAATGTTGTGAGCCATTTACTACACATGTCATGAAAAGTTTTCCTTACATATTTTTCTGAATATCCCAGTGCATTCTGGGGTGCTGATGAAATACTTATTTACGCGAAGCAGAGAAGTTCAAATGGGTTGAAAGCTATTCATAAGTAAGTTATTCAAAATTGAAGACTAAATTGAACACCTAGAATCGGGAATTGTAATTAGTCTTTTCGATGAATTCAGCTTAAGAAAGATACAAACTTACAAATACATTTAATTTGCATGAACGGAAAGATTTAAATCAAGATTAGCCTTCCAATGTGTATGTCACCTCGGATCTCCAGATCACCAGGCAATGAACCTCAACACTCTCCTGCATGGGATCCTAATTAAGTTCAGGAGACCGAATTAGCAAGTTATGCTCTGTTGGAAGACTCGAAATATTCAAATGACCTAACGTTTCGACCAACCGCCGCCTTACCATGTTGTCTGCTTGATGGACATGGGAACTCCATTTAGGAACTTCAATCTTCAAACCTCAATCATGGTAGAAACTTGTTCTGGAAATGTCTGTTCGTTGACCTTGTATGACCTCTCTATTTCGAATGAAAATTGTATTATTTCCATGTTTTGGCCCAAAATTCATTTCGCTTTAACCGTTGGGAAACTTAAAATATTTTAAAAGTAAATCAAGAATTAAAATTTTTGTGGTAGGACACTAAATGAGAATTACTGACATCATATCAAAGAATCAACTTAAAAAGTACTTGATAAATGAAGTTTTATTTCTAATAATTTTACAATTTGAATTGGGTGGATGCCGTTGATAGATGTCTATTTTTTTTTCACACGTTAGAATTATTTGTTGTATCTTACATTGTTATTATTTGACACGTTCGTTATCAACGTTACGTTGATCGCAATGGAAGCGGTTGAAGCGTTAAAGCTGGAATGAAATTTATGAAGAAATCGAAGAAAATAGGTTACACGTTAATTGTGTTGATCTGCTGTTTGGCTGAAATGATTGATTTGTGTTTGCAGTTCCCTTACTTTACGTTGCTTTTCTGTCTCTCTGGGCTAATTACGACAACGAAGAAGAATAATGAAGGAACATTTGCAAAGAAACACCCAAGACAAGGACGAGACTCACCAATTTTAAACAAGGTCATTGTGTGATTTTGTGTGTTTCTCATTATTTACACTTAAATAGAAGATGCAACAGAATGTTGGACTATATTCAAACACTTGTTTAAATAAACAAAGAACTCATTACCTTCGCCTCAGAATGCCAAGTTCTTCTGGTAACGAATTGTCTGACTTGCTTTCTGCGGAGGTAATTGCTTTCAGGTCGAGAAGAACGTGACTCTCATACGAAGCAGGTTTCATAAGAATTCCAGGATCAATTACCACTTTCTGGCGTGAAGAATTTAATTAACCCCTTCAAGAAGGTGTCAAGAAGCTCGGACCTGAGCTTGCCTTTCAGACACAAAAGTAGCTGGTTATATTTTCCCAAGGTCACGTGGTTTGATGCATTTTCTAATTGGTCTAATGACAAATGTATAATTAATATCAGAGTGCCACGCTTCAAGCTTTGAAGTCAACTTCACTCTCTTTTTCTTTTTAAAAAATGTAGTCGTTATGTCTTGACTGTAGTATGAATTTGCTTAATTTATTTCCATAATTCTTTAACTAACTTACTGAGAAGCATGGTGCTTATGTCAAGTGCAAATTCTACCGGTTTAAAAACAGAACTTGCTCTGACGTTTTCTCAATGAGCCCTGGAACCAAATAAAAAGTGTCCCAGCCATACTTTATGAAGCAAACCAACTGGTTTACATCGCCATTCAGTCTTTTTATGCTGACGGTGCGACAACATTTTTGTATTTGGCTGTATGTCCTTCAGTACTTCTTTTTCAGGTACAATATATTTCTTTTTTTCAAAGTGTATGTAGTTCGTACTCTGGCTGTAAACCGTCTTTACCTTGGAGGATATAAAAACAAACTTCCATCTACTCAAATAGATATAGAAGCTGAAAAAGAGCATTTAGAATTTCACTTATAAAGGGTTATAATGAGTGGAGTTCAATTTTCAGCATGCAAATATATCACAATTTTAATAAATTACAATAATAATAATATATGTAAATTTTGATATCTTTAAACATCAGCTTAGCTTTACTATAATAATGATCAAAACACATGTCATTTAACCAAAGTTTAATACACGGATTGTTGAAAGAATTTAACAAGATGTTCAGTAAGGGACAAGTATTTCAAGTAATTTAATTGTGTAGAACTTGCTTAATTTATTTTATGTGCTTTTTAGATCCACAAAGTAGACTAAAATTAATTCAAAGATTCTACTTACATTTGTAAGTATAAATCCAAATATTACTTACGTGACTGTCTTGTGTGTACAAAGTGCTGCATTTTGGCCACATTTGAAACAAAATGAAATTAAAGAAATTTAAATTAAATGTTTTTAAATTATTTGAAAGTATGTATATGTTCGTTTTCATTTTGAAAATACCCTGTGTTCATTATTGGAATTAAACATGGATGGACAAATAACATACGACATGTAAAGGTTAATAATTTATAGTTTCCTAATAATTGATGGAAGTTGCACTAGAGTTATGAAGAAAATACATTACTGGAAATACGCAAAATATGTCTGCCCATGAATCACGTGGAAAACCATCAATGAAATTCTTTCGGAACACTTTTGAGCAAGTGTTCTGATTAATTCTGGGATCTTATTGACCTAGTTTACTAAGCCAATGAAAGATATTTGGCCCCATAAAACCCTCCCCCTGTGTACAGCCATGACCCTTATGATTATTTGCATTACGATATCAAATAAATTTAAATGTATTTTGCAATCTGAAAACAAAGCTTAGCTATATCAAAAATTGAGCTTTCTTTCATCTGTATAGTAATGAATCCAGACATTTCAACATGTAAAGATAAATGTAAATTAAGCACCAATAGCATAATACTGAGTATGTCGTTTTGCAGATGTCGTGTCGTTTGAGCCGAGGCTTCTTATCGGTTCATTTCCGCCGTGACATATGTCAAGATCTTCCTTGGCTGGTTTTCCCACAATCCAGAGTGTCATCACCGCCACGCGCACGTGTGTTAATGGCCACATGGTGCATTGTGCATAAAGTGGATTTAAAAGATAAAATCAAACGTGTGTTTATGACGTTGCAAAGCTGTGTTAGATTGAAATGTTAAACCTCTCCAGAGAGTCAAATATGAGTTTTCTTTACTTATTTCAAAAGACGTTACACAGGATTACTTGTATCAATTTTATTCCACAACACAAAATACATAAATCAGCATCAGCTTATTAATTATTGTTAAAATATTGCAAGAATTTTACAAGTACTACGTAAATGTACCCTTGGGAAGCAACAGAAATGTGCCAGTCTATTGCACTTAATATTTAGACTATACACTACATAAAATCGTCAAAAACATTATAAATACAGTGTTATTTTTTGCAAACATTATACAAGTAATAGCTACGTATATATAAACACAATATTTCGATACACTTGCACAACAACAATACTAACGTTATTTGAATTCTTGTAGGTATGCAAATGCTCGAGGGCATCCTCGAAAATCGCCCGAGCGTCTGCACTTCGAAAGAACACACTCAACACGTTTGTCCATTTCGATGTATTGATATTTGTGTGGCAGTGGAAACACGTTTCTTAACACCTTAAGTACTGCACTTTCAAAGTCTAGCTTGATCACTTTCGGATTAATCTCAGGACAGTAGTTCTTAATGAATGACAATAATCTTTGATAAGTTCTTTCGGTTTTGTCCGGAACTAAAGCATAAACTACTGGTGCTACGTTAGTAGCAGTATTCGTACTACCGATGTTGATATGAAGGGTATACAGCTGATAAAACTGTTTGGAGCAGACGCCAAATGTGCCATCACGGTTTCCGAGGCTGCCAAAACATCTTTGGATCTGACCCTAGAAAAACTAACAACCGCTTTCCATTTTCCGTGTCGTCAAGGTGAAGAAATGGAGAACCGTCATTAAAATACTTCAAAGATTCTGGTAAAGTGAGATGATCTGCATCTGGTGCATCTTTTTGAACACCTAAAATAGATCTCCTTTTTCTGTTCAGGTACACTTCTGTCTGTCGTAAACACGTTACTAACAATATTCAAACCTCGGTGTAGACATTCATCCATTTCTTGTCGGAATATTTGCCAAACAGGCGTTAACACTTCTTCACCAACTCTCTTCTTGCAATTCGTGAGTTTCTTCTTAATTTCAAGCCCAGCATGGTCTAACACACATGTAAGTTCCGGGATGCTCACAATTCTTCCATTTTTGACGATTAACCCACCTCGATATTTAGGTTTATCCTTTGCCTTAACGCAAACCTAAAAGAAGATTAACATTGCAACATTAGGTCTCAAGAATTTTATGATGAGATGTAACACACGTTTTCTAATAGGTATAAAAGTTTACATGTGGAAATTTGCTTACCCAAACTATCGAACCATCCTTGTTCTCCCTCTTCTTCCTATACAGCTGGCCTTCGTAAATAAAGAACGGCTTTCCACGCGTTGTTTCTATCATGTCCATATTCTCAGCCATCTTACCGTCTCTCTCAAGTCTCAGTTTTACATAAATACTATTTTCCCAATGTAGATCCCTCATATATACTTTCATCTTACATTCATTTATCAATCACCTTCCTTTTCAATCAAAGATAAACACAGCTGCAGCTGGGCAACGTCATAAACACACGTATGCGCGGCGGTAATGACACTCTGGATTGTGGCTAAAACCCACCAAGGAAGATCTTGACATATGTCGCGGCGGAAATAAACCGATAAGAAGCCTCGGCGTAAGCGACACGGACTCAGTTTTGCAGTCTGAAGGAAAATTGTTTTATAGATTTAGTTTATCACCTTGTAATCAAGAGGTCTTCTGTTATGTTACTTCAGTGGCTTCTAACTTAATTTAAACCTAACATCAGCCATATTAATTTGTGTGAATAAAGAAGTTGTCTTTAATATGGACATTAAAATAAAAATATATGAAATTGTTGTTTTAAGTCCACTTTATGCACATATTGGCTAATCGAGATTGGTCCTACAGCTTAAAGTGGAATCCGAACCACTGTGCAATGTGCCTCCACATGGTATCGAACCCAGGACCCCTGATTGCAAGGCGAAAAATAAAAATACATAAATAAATGAAAAAATAGACAGTGGTTTGTTTGTATACGATCCATTTTAAAAGGTTCTAGATTGGAGTCATTTATTTATTTATTTATTAACGCCTTGTTTTAAATGGCGGAGTTAAGGCCGTACAAAGCCTTTTCTTCCACTCAACCATACACATAAAATTATACATTATTATATTATACACAAAGTACATTAAGTCATTTCACATAGGTCCACACACACACATTATACTCATACGCACAAGTCTTAACGCCCTGAATATAACACACAAAATACAAAATATATAATACACAAAATACGATATATGGAATGCAAAATTTAAAATTGTATATAAGTAATTACAAAGTATTTGAAGATTTAATGCACTTGCATATGCCCTTTAGTCTGCTTCACAGGGGAAGATCTAACGAGAATTCTGAAGAGAGTGGCGAACACGTCTGCTAAAGGAAGCGACGGAGCTTACTGTTCTAGTGCTTTCTGGCAACTGATTCCATAGTCTTACAGCTGATATGGAGAAAGAGTTGGAGAAGAAGTTTGATCTGTGGACGGGGATAGAGGGAGAAGAGGAGCTGCGTGATCTGGTGTCGCGATCGTGAAATTCGTGAAGAAATTGGAAGCGAGAGAGAAGATAGCCATGAGTAATTTATCTATTAATTTATCATCTACATAATCACGATTAACCTAAAAATGTAGGAAACGTTACATAAAATAACTAAAATATAAAAAGAAAAGAATTATATACAAACTCCACGCCATGACAGAATTCATTATCTGAACGTCATATCTGTTAGTCTTCCAGGCATTTGTGGCAAACTAGCGTGCTAAGATATCAGAGGTCGTAGGTTCGAATATTTGTCAAGACAAGAACAATGACAGGTTCTTGTTCCTGCAACAATTTTCATAATTTCTTCATCATCCTCATCGTCGCCATTAACCCATAGAGCTAGAAAAACGACGGAAAGTAACATAAAGTACAAATACAACACTCGATTCATCTTGCTCATATCGCAAAATTAAGTGAATGTATGCTTGCGTACACAAAAATTAGTACGAAAAGTGAAACATGAAAGATGTACAAATGGAAGAGGTTTGGGCAAGAATAAGGCAGACTGATAATGATGCTTTGTTTGCATTGTGCGAGAGAGTGTAGCACGTGGATTACAAAAAGAAGTCCTATGAAAGAAATCGTGTTTGTCCGGTTCGCAGAATGCTACGATAAGTTTTATAACTACCCACACAGGAAATATACTGAGAGCAGACAAGTGGCTGTCGCACGCTGCTTGGGGAAAGAGAAGAGCCGCGGGCAAGAAAGGGTTGCCAAAGTGTGTTTGTTGCTCATGTTCTGAATGCGAATGAACAAATGTTCCGCACCCACTTCCATCGTATTCTGAAATCTTGAAGTTACTCTGTTCTAAAATTCAGTAGCAAATACTTCCTTGGAAAGAGGGGTAGCGTGAGTTACAAAACACCCACCCATTCCCTTATCCCTTTACATATCAAGTGCATGTGTCTCTTCTGTATTGTTTTAGGTTTGAGATTTTTTTGTTTTAAGTCCATTTTATGCACAGAAAGACTAATCGGGACTGGACGTACAGTTTAAAGTGGGATCCGAACCACTATGCGCCTCCACCGGGTATCGGACCTGGAGCCCCTTGATTACAAGGCGGCGACGCTACCACTGCGCCATGGGGGAGGCCTTTCTGTATTGTACCAGTATGCATAACACTTCATCTTTCTTTTCACACAATATTGCAGAAATATTCAATAGCAGCTAACCACCCATCATCTAGAGAGCGGTAGAGCGCACTACTCATGAGTTTTGGTTTTGAGTCCACTTTATGCACATAAAAGATAATCGGTACTGGACTTACAATTTAAAGTAGGATCCGAACCAATATGTGCCTCTAGCGGGTATCGAAACCTGGAACCCTTGATTAAAAGGCGACGACGTCACCACTACGTCATCAGGTGGCCCACTACTCCTGAGTATATGATGTTTCCGCGACTGCTAGAATTCTACAATTGTGTTCAGTTACATATGTATATGCGTATGTGTGTACTGTAACTTTGTAACAGACTAATAGTTTCAATCGGATAATAAATTGCACAGACAGTTGTTGCAATTTTGGCACGGTTAGCATTCTCCACAAAGTAATCAAAGTAGCGTTTCTCTTTTAACTAGTTGCCATTACAACTATGGATAATTTGAGATGGGCTTCATGCGAATTTAGTGTCTTCGTAGATTAATGAGATTTGTCAAACTTCCGGAACGTACACAATGTATTTCGAATGTTACTTTAATTAGGGCTGAGCCGATGCCGATGTATCGGTATCGGAAAGTATCGGTTGGAATTTATTTATCGATACCAACCGATACTATTCCGGCATATTGGTCTCTCACGGGGTCCGCAAAAATGCCGCGAGGTACTTTCGCGGAGTCTAATTATCCTGAAAATTTTGCAAAACTCCAACTTTCTTTTTATTTGGCACAAATTATGAAAGAAAAACTGTATTTTGTATTACGTAACATCTATTTTCAATATTCTGATGTAATTCTGGAATATTCTAAAGCAAATTTTATTGGTAAATTCATGCATGTAATTTCAGATTATTTACACACCAATAGGTATTGATCAATATTTTAAACAAATTTTAATTATTACAATTTTCAAGTGTCGGTATCGGTATCGGTGGGAATCGGTGAGAGTATCGGCATCGGTATCGGAATCGGTTCAAAGTGGTATCGGCTCAGCCCTAATTTTAATGGAAATGTTTGTTATAATGAGCATTTTTGATAATTTTAATAATAATTTATTCCACATTGAAGGTTGCCGACCTTCGTGGCAGAGCGGTGAGTACAGCACGCTATGACCTCCCCTCTCTCTCTCTCTCTAAGGTTACTGGGTTCGAATACCGGTCTGTGTGGCGTAGCGTTTCGTCCGAATTCCAGGAACAGGCAGCTTACGGTTACCTGACCGAGTAGCGTTTCGTCCGAGGGCTACCATCCTAATAGTGTTTAATGAAGCTTTAAAACCTATTGTTCATTGCATAGGTTTACAGTGCGATAAGGTTCATTGTTAGCGCCAGCCAGGATTGCGTGCCCTCTTTAATTGGCACCTCTATGAAAATAGAGGTGGTCCTGCCGTATAGCCTCGCACTCGGCATGCACGACAGTGACCCATGGACCCGCACGGATAACCCATGGATATTTTAAGTTATTTTTAGAATGTTTAAAATGCTTAACAGCTCCATGGAATTACCGCACTCGGCAGCTGTCGCTTTGTCAGTTAGTTGATATAAATATAGAAAACATCTTAATAATAAACTATAATCTCAAGGTATTTTAATCCATTTGGATAAAGAAAGATACATTTCTTAAAAATTTGGCTATGTCTCCTGACAGCTCCATTGCTTCAGTGGCTCTTAAAATTCTGTTGTCCATCGAGACATACGTATTTCTTCTTCCTTTTCACCGCTTCTAAATTCTGCTCCATTCTTACAATCTTAGCATCTGAATGTTCTGCTTCTATCTTCAAATACACAATCAAATCTTTCACCCGGGGGTGTGTGGTTTACCCACGACTGAGTTCAATCGGTGGTTGCACCCTTCAACCTGTGTCTCCTTTGGTGGCAGTTCCACATGCCAATTGAAACCTGTGTATTTTCCAACCACTGGTCCACAAAGTAGTCGAAAAATTCAGTCAATTTTTCATTTTCTTCTGCCTGACTGTGGATATAAATCCATCCTCCCTCCACTTCCCGTTGACTTTGAGAATGCTAAGGCAGCACACATCCTGATGGAGATCCGAACTTCCTGATTGGATTTGTACATACTTGTATGCCCAATGTTCTGTACCTTCCTCCAGAGACTTTGTGAAAAATGGAAAAAACAACCTTGTACTTTAGCTCTTGGAAAGACATGTTTGATTGCTTCAATAGCTCCTACATCGAAATCAACGTCCACTGTTTCAGGAATCCATTCCTGTACTACTTTAAGGATAGCTTCAAATAGGCGAATGTAGATAACCTTTTTCTTGTCAGTAAAAACTGCAGGCGTAACATTTTTTTCTTCTCTAGTGCTTCCTAAATCTACGTGAACTGTGTACAACTGAGCAAACTGCTTGCTAGTACACTTAAATGTTTCATAAGAATTTTTTTTCCTAATATTTCTTTCCCTCTGGAACTTGCAAATATTAATAACCTCTCATCTTTACAGTCGTCAGCTACAGTAGTAAGAAAGTGTTGCCATCTGCCATGACTAAAATTTCTGGATCCAAGCTCGGACGAAACGCAACTCATTAAACCGTCGCGGACGAGCTGTAGCATTTTTCTACGAATTTTGCTTTCGGACGAACTGCAACTCGGACGAAACGCTACTGAACCACCGGCCTGTACATGGTTGTTCTTTGTGAGCGTCCCTTCATCAATTTAATCATCACTCATCCTCATCTTTGCGATTAGAGAAAAGTGGCAGAAAATCGAAGTAACATAAATCAATCAATCAATTACATTGAATGTTAACGTAGTTTATTGCAAGCGGAATGAAGGGATATTTTATAAGAATCAACTTTATAATTCCTATACTGTGTAAAGGAAGTCGCATATCAATCCTTAGTTATCAATGTTTTTCCGAAGCTATTTATATGTGTAAATTTTAAGGAGGCCATGAGGATCAAATATAACAATAGAATATGAAATATGTCATGATATAGTCAGTCGGTCGATTAGAAAACACACCACTTTACACAGAGTAAAACACTAATCTCGAAACTCGAAACTGAAACTGGGTTTTTACAACAGTATACCGAAACCGAAAAACAGTTTCGAAAAAGACACAAAACAAGGTTTGGAAAAGTGAAACGGAGACAGAGTTCTTAAAAGCTCGAAATCTGGTTGTGTTACTTAAAAATATTTTAGTTTCTATTTCGGAAAAACTTATTTCAACAGCATTAATAGATAGTAAGTACTATGTAAATATGCATGCTGGTAAAGATGGTGGAGTGATATATTCAACTTAGTCTATGTCCCAATAATCACCAATCAGCTGCAGTAAAGCATATTAAAAACTATATGGAACCTGGAACTATAAATTTAATTTAAAACAAGTTGTACGAGATGAATAATGCTAAGAAACTGTATTAGTAATTATTATAATATTATAATATAGTAATAGGAAGAAAATGGAAGTCAATTATGATTTCAGTCATGTACAGAGCTCCGTGTTTTCGCGTAGAGGTTAAATTTCATTCCATCAGTTTTCGATGGGTATGAAACAATTGCCCTTATCGTACTTTTCTTCTTTTACTTCTTTAATTTCTTTTTTAACGATGAGAGTAAACGATGGTTAGAGAATATTGATGAACGAACACTAATGCCCAACTTGGGCCTAGAACTCGAAACCATTGCAAATGGTCTTGGGTCGACCACTCAACGTTCTCGACCACCGACGTGGCAATTGATTCTATCAAATGAGGAGGCAAGGTTGAAATCCAGCGAGTCCAACGGGGACTGATATATTGATAGACAAGTTGTAGCTGCCCAAACCATACGGGTTATTGGAAGAAGTCGTTGACCTTGCAGATGTAGGTTTGTACGTAAAGCGAAGCGATATGGCCACAAGCCAAAATGTCAGTAGCATTCACAATTATGGGCCCTAGGAGTTGTAATTCCACGCAACGCCACCGAACCGGTCAGTCTTCCGCAATAGAAGATTGGAGTGAGTGTGTCATCTGATGAGTACATGAAATGCAGACTGAAACCCTATCCGTAAGCTATGCAGGTTGTATCATCCAGAATGGGAAAAAAATCAAAGAAGAGAACGACAGGCAAATGTATTCTGGAAGTATCCGATTAGTTCAGGTCTTCATTAGTTTCTGGTTGTTGCATTTGTATTCTGGATTACGTGTGTTGGATTGCTGAAATGCAGCACAATGCGCTTATAATAGATTCATCCAACGTAATGTAGAACACAGTACAGGAAAACTGTAATGAATAAACCATATTATCTCTTTCCTCTGGGCAGGAGGAATATTTTATATTTTGTGTGCGTATGTATGTGTGTGGCTTAAAAATACTCATGGCTGTCCCAATTTCATAATTTAATTTTCCACGTTTATCCTAGTATTGAGAACAAATGCATAATAAATATTACTCGAAGCTGGGATAATAAGTCATTAAATTAGACATGAATGTCTCCCTAAACTTGTATTTGTATATATAACAGAGATTTAAGACGGTACGTTGCTAATTGCACATTGTACCCTCGTAAGAAAAGGGTGTTTGAATCGTTCTGTCTATTTTAACAAAATAAAATTAAGATTAATGTGCAAGAAAGCTAGAAGGATATAGCTGGAATCAAAAGGTCGTAAGACAAATAATCCTAGTAAGTAATTTTAATCCTGAGGATTATTACATTCTTCAGGCATTCTCCCATTATATTATTTTCATATTTTCACTAATTACGCTACTTACATGGGACCACATAAATGCAACACTTTAATTTTGATAAAATACATATTCTGGTAACGAAAGAAGAAGGCAGGAAATTCACTGAGATGTAGAAAGAGCAGTGTAAGGTGACTTTAACATTCTATTTGATCAAATATGGCAGCAGTTGTGGTCAACATGTATCAACACTGTAAGCCAGTGTTCGAAGTTGGCCGTCGTTAGTCTCAAAATACAACTGGAATTTTTGGTTTTGCACCAATGTTAGATTTTCAAGTCAACTCTTTGGGGACTAGACATCTTCCTGAAGTACAATATACTGAATGTTAAATAAATTACGTGTGTAATAAACTGCAAATGCTAATATCATTTTTAGTTTATTGTTAAATAAAAACGTTAAAAATAATGGTTCACGTCTTTCACACGGCGACCACGGTTTCAGTTTGATGGCTACACTTCTAACTTTAACCTAATAGACGCCTATGTGTCAAGATTCCGTTGCGAACACTGCTGTAAGAGTTCACTTATCTTGCCTGTAGTAAATTTAAACATCCACAGAACATGCCTTGTAAATGAATTTATTCACGTAGAGTCTGCAGACAGCGTAAGGCAGCTTGAAAGATGGATCTGTGGAGTATAGCAGAGGGTAACAGTCGAGTTGAAGAATGAATAATTTGTATAGACCTAAGGAGAATGATATCCACAAGCGAGATGAGTGCACGAACGAGTTACGGTAAGTGTCATATATTTTCATTTCACCTTCCATTTATTTTTCGTTGTGTATGTTTTGGGTTCTTGTTTCAGGTACCATGTTTATGTCGCGCTTGACTTTTAGCATGCTTAATCCGATAACCGTAATTTGATGATTGATCAGGATAGGTCAGTTTTGAGAAAATGTGCGATTTCTAGCGATCGGGAGTGGCTGGTGACGGATCTGCTCTGCTGGTGAGGACCGGACTCACATTACATAGGTCGTTCGGAAGATATATGGTGTGAACTTAGCAACGGGTGACAATCCATATTGAGGGATGACAAGTGCAACAGCCGAAATAAGTAAGTGCTGCATCTCTTCATCATTTCATTTTTTCTTGTATGTGTAAGTTCTTCAACTTACTGCGTTAAACATTATGCGGGTGGTATCCATAACGATTTCATGTTCTGCTCGAAAAGAGATCGGAAACTGCGAATAGTTTGTTTGCTTGGCGCGTTGAGATTCGCATGGATGCAAACCAGAGAGCTGTGCGTAAATAGAGCAAACCTTCATCAGAACTCAAGATTGTGATTATTCAGTGAATGGGAGGTGATACACGGTTGCAGTAATGAAACATCGAGGATTACTCTGGTAAGAACGATAATGCACGCATATTATGTTGATAATGTTCACTTTTATCTCTCATATGAGTTACATAGCACTTTGTCTCAATTGACCTTGTTTTACTGTCTGTCACTTTTGACTAATCGTAACGATGAAGAACAATGATGATTAGGTGAAATTGAGGAAGGAACCTCGCAAAGAACGCCCATCCGCACCTGGAACCTTCGGTAGCGAGATAATGATTCTCAACTCACTCTACCACTAAGGGGGCTGCTTCTTCCATAGTGTTAGTTATTTGGGAAGGCTACCTACTCTTTTCTACTCTTGTATTCATAGCTGAAATGTGTATTTTCCGATGTTGTGGTGGTCCTAAAATGATCACGATGCGTGGGTATAGCAGGAACTATATTTTTCTTATTAGAGGAAAACGCTTTCTCTTTGGAATTAGGACGATTGAACTTCAAATACTGGAGACCTAAGACATAATTGGTCTTGATATGAGAATTATATCGAGCATTTAATAAACAGAAGTAAGCGATACCTCTCCTTCAGCAATCACAAAACATAGCCAATTATATGTTTGCCTCACCGGTAGAATCAAACTGCGATGATTGCATTAATATTAATAAGTAATTCTTAAATAGCCTTGATTCTGTTTACATTCACTTACTTTGTGGAATTTTATACGTATATGATGCTTTCGTTAAATTAAAGACTTCCAGGAAAAATCTATGGACAAAATTTGGCACACACGTTGTTACATACAGTATTCGAATCTAGACTGTTGGTTAACAAATTGCTGGAACTATCTCTGGATCACCAAACGAAAACAAGTCTCTGCACAAGTAGTGACGAGAGACGGCTTCACCAATGAACACGCGAGAGGGAACTGGATTGTGTGGAGGGGGAAGCGACTGCAGTTACCAGCCTTCGCAGCAGCGTGTACTGCTTCACTCTGCCCACTCGATTTCACCCACTTCTCTGACGCTATGCGCGGCCTTGCTCCAGAGATATATAGAGTATAAATGAAATTTATTTGAATTAAAAATATTTTTTTTAAAAAAAAATAGGCTGTAATCTAATAACAATATTAGATTATAGATTCTTAGATTATATATTCCTAGAATATATATATGCGACATATAATCCTGGCTTTTATTTTTGGCAATTTGACTGTTGACTGTAATTCTGATTGTTGTTGATGAAAAATAATTAATAAATACCACAAGAATATTATAATTCATGTTGGATAATTTATTTTATTTGAAAAATCATGAATTCCTTACGCGTTCGCAATTGATATATCACGATCGGAAGTAACTTTTAATAATTAATAAATTCTCACTTCTCTCTCACGCACCCACACACTCAGGTGTCGTTATCTTAACGGATGAAAAACTAATTTTATCATGCTGTAAACTATATGAAAATGTATTTTTCTATCACAACTGAAGTCTTTCTTGGATAATGGAACGAAATGGTTAATCATATGTAGAACATTCTTTTACTCTCTCGTCCTTTTCATAATACATTGTCAGAGTACGACTGAGAAAATCACCTCTAATACAATCTCAAACCCTTATCGTTGAATTCTATTAGTTTCTACTTTGTGAACCGTATATGACAGAGCGAGTTGGACTTCTTGTGGTCATTCTCTGTTCATCTGGCTGTCAGTTGCTCTTTCTTCGAGGTTACTAGAAGGCTTCAAGTTCCAGTCCACACAGATTGAACTCTCATGTTGCCGGAAAGAAAAAAATAACAACACTCGGTGGGCGCCGTGTTCATCATATTCTCGAAAAACTCGTGCAACCTCTTTTTTTGTGCGAGGCACTGAAGAAGCAACCTCTTCTATTCTTCTCATTTCATCTCCATTAGGGATGGTCCTCGTCACTTTTTTGTGGTGGCGTGATTCAATGCTTCTGCTATCAACATCCAGTTTTGGCAAGGTGTTGTGCGTATACTTCCGACGATGAGATTGATTTTGGTACTGAAGCTACTTTCGTAAGGGTCTCAGGTTTCAGCTTCAAATTCAACTTGCACCTCTACTACGTCAATGAAATTTGAGGAAACTGTGACTATGGAACATTTGAGACACTTTATCTCAACTGAAGTATCTTAGAAGGGTAGGAAAGGTTCGAAATAAGAGGTATATTTGCCAATGATGATAAGTATCTATAAATCACATACCAAATCAGTTATATAACTGCAGAGTGACTTGCAAGAATGCTGTTCTTCAACTTTTCAGAAATGAATGACAGATTGATTCACGTTTGTAAAGAATGATTGATAACCTTTTATATATCATCCTGTGCAAGAAACGAAAACGTGACCGAATTTAACGGAAGCCTCATTCTATTAGCAGCGAAACACGCCTGTTAACCAATTTTCATATTCGAATAATTGGGATGCAAAGTGGATCAATGACGTAGATGGATGCAAAGATTTATCGGGAGTACTTCCTCGAAACTTACTCCCATTATATTCTCTCATCCTATTAAACAGATTGAAGTATTCAGGCACATTGCAGATTACACTAACCCACAAAAGATATACACATTTCTCCCACAATAGCCACTGACCCGAGGTTGTTCTCAATGCAAGATAATGGGAAATCCACGAGGGAAATAAGAGTCACTTTGTCATGTTTTGCAAACTTTCCTGTAATATTATCTGCATTGACGTGACTCCGAGATCATTGGCCGTCCTTCACTGTGTAGGTTACTCTGCTTCAAGGCCTACACTCCTCTATTTACGCATGTGCTTATGCTCTGAAGTATATCTGGCCATCATGTTTCAGAAGTGAGTGAACATATATACTCCATTTGTACAGTTTATTTACAGCCTACCCCTTCTCCTTATGTAGAATGTTCAAATCTATATCACGCATCTCCGATGCCGTAGTGGTAACGTTCTCTTCTTGTAATCAAAGGGTCCGGGATTATATGCCCGGTGGAGGCACGTTGTGTTCGGATCCCACTTTAAACTATAGGTCCAGTCCAAGTTATCTGTGTATAAAAAGCACTTAAAGCAATCTCAAATCCATATCAATTCTTCGCAACACTTTACTAAGAACTGAGACCTTAATTGGACTACAGTCTGAATATATCATAGCGCTAACCTACTCCCGCTGTTTAGTACGTCTGAGTCCATAGGTGCCGACTCCATGGGGCTTGGGGGGGGGGGCTCAATCCCCCCCAATGTAATGATGTGAGGGCAGAGCCCCTCAAATAATTTTGCTTAGGAGGATCTAATGTATTATTTTGCTTCTCTTGTAAAGTTTACTCTGAATTGTGCAACATGAACTTAACTTTAAATACACATTTGAAATGTTCTAGACCATCAAATTTGGGGGGCTGAGTCCGCTAAACCATCAACTTTGGGGGGGGGCTATGAACGGAGACAGCAAAACACACGACTTATTACTATATACTAAGTATATAATTATGAGTATTGTTAACATTTTTACTAAAAAGAGTTTCAAAATAACGAGGTGATATGACAATTATACCAGTATGTTGTTAAGTGAATTCTGAACAATTTGAGGTCGTGAACACGACTTTCAGGCAATATTGATATGTACGATATTTAGTTATCCTCGAAATCTCTTCCTTTAGTCCAAAGAATAAGGGGAAAATAATTCTAAAGTCTTTGAGTTTATTTAACACTGGCTTGCAGTAAAGTACGCAAGGAAAGCTTATGAAAAGTCTATATTGCGAAAGCGGGAACGGCTATTATCAAGGGCATTATTGCATTATTGCATTATTATTGCAAAATTAAATTTAAAAAGTAAAATATTGTAGCAAGAACAAAAAAGTAAAACTATTTGCCTTCGATTTGTGTTAGCATTTATGTAATTAATTAAATAAAACTGTTAAATATTGTAAATATTCGCTATTTTATGGGTACGTCAACACTAAGGTTCTTTGCACCCGTCACATGTCCTTTCTTTACAAGTCTGTTGCGGACATTGAAACACACCCATGCCCTCGCCGGGACTCGAACCCGAGACCTCCGGATCAGAGAGAGTTGAGCCGACCACCCAACACGCTTGGCTACCGAAGCCGGCATAAAACTGTTATGTTGGCCTCTTAATGTAAATACATAGCCTACTTTTAAAGAAAAATGTTAATTGTTATCTAAAAAAACAAATGAGCAGACACACGTTTTTCATGTTACATTTCATTTGCATGAGGAATATAATAGCTGCTTAAAAACTGCTATACGAAGACGTAATTTTTATTTTTAAAAAAGGGAGGGAGTGAGTCATTCATTCATTTATTTCAGTGATCAGAGCCCCCCAATAATTTTGACAAATCGGCGCCCCTGTCTGAGTCCCTAGAAAAGGAACTACCCCCCAGAATAAACGACATTATTTGAAAATCCATGGTTATGAGAGACAAATAATCCATTCCTCGATATCTTCTCCCGTCTATCCACCCGCAGAATATCTCGCAAGGTGTAAAGACCTCTCCAAAGCTCCTCTGACTCTCCACTCATTTTTTCTTCCCTGCTCTGTCTCTGAAACCGTCACTGCTCTTACATTGTAATAATACAAAATAGGCCACACTATACTTCATCTAAAATATTGTGATAGGGAATTCCTTGGTTGTACAACACTGTGAAGGAAAAAGAGCAAAGAAACAAGTATAGAGTATTTCATCAAGGAGATAAGGAGGATCAGTTCCAAGATCAGAAAAATAACACTTGGGAAAATTCCTTTCTTCCTTAATTTCTTTTCGATCCCATCTTCGACAAAAAAATGCAATTCATTCCATTAGTCATCTCTTTTTTATGTGTGTGTTTCAGAAATTGCGAGAAGGTTCATTGCCTATCATCCTCCCACATTACCAACCAGAAGCCTTTTTGTCCCGTTCAGTTTCGGTTGAGACTATCCTCGTCTTTAGAACATCCAACCACCAGGGATAATTGTATTCTCTGAAGTCATCAGAGGCCTTTACACGCCAAATACTTCAGATTGTAGTATCGAGGCTGGACAAAAGTCGGCTCTATGCATCGGTTAACGCGTGAAAAGGAGGTTCCTTTGCGTGCCTTATACACAGTCGAACCGAAGTTCAATGCACCTCGGCTCGGAAAACAAAACGAATCTAATGCTGTTCTGCAAGCTCTTGTGAAACTTCAACCCTTTCGGACAAAACACCAAGAGACCTGCGCGGCTCTGGTCGATTCCTTCGTCTTATTCTTTCTTTCTGGACGGTGGCATTCCTCGATCGGCTTCTTACCATACCCAAGCGAGCCGACATTGAGTTGTTGTTTTTGCGGGGACTTCTTTCGGAAAACAACTTGCCCACACCCAGCAACAAACATGCGAACTGAACAATTACAAGCAGCGTCAAGTAGACATGGCTTTACTTTGGCCTTTTTTCCTCGCTGAATAGCTAGCTAGCAGGAAGCAAATATATGATGTGCAGTTTGGCCTGTGCCGAACCGGATTTACGAGCTGCAAACTTTGTTTGTAAAAGGATTAGCATTTATAATGAAATCTTTACATAATATTATGAGGAAGTGTTTTTTTCTTGTTAGAAGATTTTTAAAAGATATTCGCAGTATGGATTTCAACGAACCTGACAGCTTCTTTCATTCAATTATTTTATAATTGGTGGTTATTAGCGGCTATATTACATCGACTTGATAAACTAGCAAATCTTTGGTTGCGAGTAAGTCTCCCATGCAATTCATTGTAAGTGCCATTATGTTGTCACCTTATAATTATATAGTTCAAGATTCTAATAAAGACGAACTATATTTTATCTGAAAATATATATTGAAGCTTTTCTTGTTACGAATAATGAAGTTCTCTCGGGTTAGCGACCTAGTGAGTTCATGAGAAAGAGAGAGAGAGAGAGAGAGATGATACCAAGCTTTGAGAGCTAGTCACTCATATTTTCAACTATTTTCTTTTTATTGACTTCAGTCTGAGGATGTGGATGAAGTTAGCCATGGAAAGCTTTTGCTCGTTAACCGAGAGAATATATTTTCATATTTTGAATCATATATGGAACTGCACTGAAAACGAAAAGCTTCCACATGTTTCGTCGGGTTAATATAATTAATTTTACTAATTTTTAATATTATAGAGCAACCACAGGCCAAACATTTACGCTGTGACTAATTCAAGAAAAGTGCTATGAGTTGTTTGCAGATTCTAAGGAAACATGCCATAGAAAAGGAGAAATGAAGGTAGATATATATAAAGTTTTGGAAGAATTAGAGATGCCTACAAAGATCTCTTAAAATTAACCAGAGGAAATCGAAAATAAAGTAAGAATACATCCTCTTCAGAATTTCAGGTAAAGAGAACTGAGACAAGGTGATGTAATATGAACAACACAGTTCAGTTAGTATTTTGAAACAGCAGTACAAAAGATTTCGACAAATCCAAGAGGCACAATTGAACAGAACAATATATTTGCATTCGCAGGCAATGTGGCCATATTGACCAGGAATCAGAATGGATTAGATGAAATGGCACGTGGGTACGATGGGAGAATGAAAAATAGCTCGTAGTGAAAAATAACCCAGTGAGGAAGAGACGTATGCAACAAAGAAGGGACCGTTGGATATTTAGAGGAGAGACTGTAAATTGGAGTCAGAAGATGGAGAAGAAAGGGATCGTAGAGAAATAAATGCTATCGTGAAGGTTGCCTGTTAATGCTCTTCAGGAACTGAACCGTCGAAGGAGCGTGTGAGTAATAATGCTTTTTTGATTGATTCATTTTAGTTTATTTTACCTCTCTTTTATGCTAATTTTGGATAGTAGCGAAGATGAGGATGAATAGTGATAAGATGAAAGAGATGAAGGGAATCACAAACACATATGGCCACACACATTTGGGTGTCTTGAGAAAGGGTCACCCCTTACACCCCTAAGTAATAATGCTTTTACACAACTTCTTCCTCTGAAGTTTGGATAGGTTTCTCTCTCTTTCTCCCTCCCTCCCTCTCCCTCCCTCTCCCTCCCTCTCCCTCCCTCTCTCTCCACCTCCCTCTCTCTCCATCTCTCTCCATCTCTCTCTCTCCCTCTCTCTTTATCTCTCTCTCTCTCCCTCTCTCTTTATCTCTCTCTCTCTCTCTCTCTCTCTATCTCTCTCTCTACCAAGCAATACCCGCTGAGTATTTGCACTTTCGTCATATACCCGGGAACTTCTGTGACGAGATCGAACAGATGAACAGAGATGTGACAGATGTTCAACGCTCGATTAAGGTCTGGCCCCAAGCTTCAGGGATGGTTCAGGAATGGGGTTCTTTCGATCACGTAATCCTCCGAACTGAAATTAGAACAATAGAAATGAATGCGTTTGATTCCACATTTACGTTCCTTGCTCAGAGTGTCAGGAATTTTTCACAATGAGCAGCGAAAAATTTGGGCAACGCGTTTCGGGTTTTGTTCAGGAACGGAGAACTTCCAATTTACATAAGTCGCAGTGGCGTACCCAAGAGGGGGTTGTTGAGGTCATACTCCCCTCCCATTTGGTACAATATTTCTAAAAAAGAACGTTAAGACCAGGAAAAGATGGCAAAATTTGGACAGACCAGGGGTGCTCACAGGGGGAATTCATTCAGGGGAAGTTTTGTTTGATTCACTTGTAATTGATGTTTAGTTATGGTTATTACGTACAGTTTTTTCTGCTTACCTGTGGATGATCGCGGCGATGGAGTTGAAATGAAACACCACCTCTTATGCCTTTAGAAACGGTTTGGAAAAGGGGTCACGTCCTGTTCGCATTAATACAAGGTTAGTCAAGCAAACAAACTGTGAAGAATAAGGTTCAGTACACAAAAATGGCAGTGAGCCTGCATAGTTTTGTACGCTTTATGTTAGCAAACATGAAAGTGTACCTACAGTAAACATATTGCTTAATATGTCTGTATTATATTGTTCTGCAAACTTTGTCTGACCAAAATAATTCGAGTAAATAATTCGGCATAAAGGGGGGCAATTGTAATGTTCTCCCTTTTTGGGGGGAGTGCATTATAGGCCTTGGGGGGATGGGCACCCCTGGGACAGACTACAAAAAAAAGTGTAAGGGGTCCCGGGTTCGTTACCCGGTGGCGGCACATAGTGCTTCGGATCCCACTTTAAACTGTAGGTCCAGTCCCAATTATCCTTACTCTGCACAAAGTGGACTTAAAACACCAACTCAATCAAAACAAAAAATAGTGTACGTAATCCCCCCTATCGATAATACTGGGCATGCCACTAATGAGTCGTTCTTATCGCGATTAGTGCTACAGAAATGAATGCGCCAGTAGCGGACACGGCAACCATCGCCAGAAAAGACGAAATTAGTATAATTTATTTTTTCTGGAAACCGGTTTCCCAAACTGGAGAAGTTGAGCAGATTTTAGGGTGAAGGATGCTACAAAGCTCAAAATGACCATACAAATTTCCAAGTTTAACATAGTCTACATACAGCATTTATTTATTTATGTAAAATCTGTACGCACTGTTAAATTATCTGCATTTTGCTTGAGGGGATTTGTAATGTTTTCGTGCATTTGGTTTTGTTATTTATTATTCGTATCATTACTATCATTTTTAAGGTTGCGAGATGTCTGTAAAAATATATGTAAATCGCTGAAAATTGTTCGTGACCGGTCCTTTGTGAGGAATAGTGGAGCCTCTCAATTTCGATTCGGGCGCTATGAGGAAATCGAACAACTTATGTTCCCAAATCAGTTCTGAAATCTGTGGGCAGAGCTTTAAGCAGCATTAGTTCTCACAAAAGAAAAAAAATATAAGTGTTAATATAAATCCTACTTTTGATATTACAATTACTACAAATGAATTAATTATATTATACATTTCGATGTCGTTTCCAGCTCAGAGAAAAAATTTAAGAACCGTCCTTTGGAGCAAATTTGCAAAATTTACATTAATATTTTCTAGATAACACGTGTAAAACTAACATTATTCCAGTTTTCACTCCTTCGCTACATTCATTTTAAAATTTTCTTTATCATAATTCATTCCTCAGTTGTACACAAATAGCGCGAAACTATATTTCTTACATTCAACTCACGACTAAACCTATATCCGTTTGACCAATTTGTAGAATTACCCGAAGTTAAATAAGGTAACAAATCAAGGTGTCCCGGGTTCGATACCCGGCGGAGGCTCATAGTGGTTCGGATCCCACTTTAAACTGTAGGTCCAGTCCCGATTAGCCTTACTGTGCATAAAGTGGACTTAAAACACCAAATCAACCAAGCAACCAAATAATATAACAGAAATAAAACACCATTACGAGTAACCTTAATGAATTAACTGACAAGTATAAAGTCAGAACATCACACTTGGGTATTTCATTACTTGTATGCGTGTATAAATGGAATTGGATGTGGAAAATTCAACTCGAATGCAGACATAATCCAGATGAAAGCATGAATAGAAGGTTAGAATAGAACGATAATATTTAGAATTCAGTGCAGGACATGATGTAGCACATCAACAGGCCCATGATTAAATGTAACGCAGGAAATATGCAACCTTATGTATTTTTCTTGACTTTAATTATTGAAAACCGTGAAGAGTGTACCTCTCAAATTGTACTTCTGAGTGGGGGGTATTCAAACCTTGTACTCACAATTACGCGCGTTCCAATTTTTCCTCATGGAGAACATCTTACAGTACCGGACACACAAAGTTTGTTGATTATAATTAGAAAATAGATAGATGTGATACAGGAGCTGGAAACAATAATCTGTTACTTCAAGACGTGTTTTCATTCACAACAGGAAATCAGCACTGAAAAATAGTATGCCATTGGAAGAACTAGTATGTTAAGAAATACGAAATCGTCGTCCACTACCGGACCTATTTACTGGTCGATGTCCTAAAGTCTATGGCTCCGAGAACCTAAAATCATTTTCCAATCTCTAGTCTATATAGCATATCATTGTTCTTAGAACGTTGACATGTAAATTGCCATATGCTTTCTTCGTCTATATTTGACATGGATCCAACCATTAGGCAAGACACTGCGCCATTCATCATTAATAAAAATCTGTACAAGTGATTCATTCTATTTTTTCTTCATTAGGTTCACCGTATTTTACTTTTTTTTGTCTTTTGTATAGGTGGAATATAATCATCATTCTTATCTTCTCCAGCAGCAGTGCTTGTTTCTTGTTTTGACTATTCCAGGGTACTTCATCTCTCTTTTAGTTTACATTTTCATTTCTTTTCTTCAAATAGTTTCACTTTTTGTTTGTAAGTATTATCTGTAAGGACTTTATATGAGGATCTCACTTTTTGTGCACGTCCTTTACTTCGTAGTACAGCTAACAAATATTTGAGTGAGAAAATTAATGATAGATTTATTAAAGTTTTTATATTGTTATTTTTTTAGCAATTGTGAATAGTAATAATAATAATAATAATAATAATAATAATAATAATAATAATAATAATAATAATAATAATGAGCAAATAACTCCTAACATGGAGATTGCATTTCATTGCGAATTTGTGCATTTCCTTTGAATACCTGAATTTAACATTCATTGGATGTTTACTTCGTACACTGGCTAATTCAGATCATGGTTTATTAGTAGGGCTCAGATGTTTAGGTAATTACACATTCTTATCCTTTGTATGCAATAATGACAAATAACGGTGAATCACTTTTCTAGGAACGATATGCATGAATTTCATGTTACATATTTTCACATATTTTGAGTCATATTACATATTTTTACACATTCTTACATAGAACACAATACTTGTGTTTTGACTGAGTAATGCAAATATTATTGTAGGACAAGCAATCAGAATATGATTTATCTTAAAATTTCTCTAAATTCTGTCATTTTTATCTGATTGTAACTAACTGTCACCTTGCTTTCAGTTAGTCTCGTTTTAAACAATGAAAGATTACACAGCAAAATCAAGGTCTCGGGTGCATTTTCTTCGCTACTACCAAATTTCTCAAATAATCCCTGCTGATTCAGGGAATAGATTTGATTTTTGTCATTTCTGCCACTTTTGGATGATCTTGACGATGAGGATGAGTGATGAAATTGATGAAGGGACACTCACAAAGAACACCCATGTCCTGGCCGGAATTCAAACCTTGGACCTCGGCGTCGTAGCTAACACCTCCGCCACGGAGGTCAACAATTGAGGAATGGTGACTGTAGGTCGACAGTTCAGCTAGCGGCCCTGATGAAATTTCCCATAAACCCACTAGAATGTGAAAATAGTACAGGAATTAAGGGGACGATCTTAGACAACGAAAAATATTGTTATACTTACATATTTATTTACACATTTCAATTATTTATTCTACATATAGGAATAATTTGGGATCTTACATTGGGAAGGGGGGTGCAGGATCGAACTTGGGGAGGGAGACAGAATCAAAAAGTTTTCAAGTCCATAAAAGCACTTTGATAAATTACAGTTACATTTGCAAAATCATAAAAATTACTCATTACTTTGCTCCTTAACAGAAGTACCATTAACTTCTAAATTTTCATAAACATGAATTTATTTTTTGGGGGAGTTCTCCCCTTGCTCCCGCCAAGTTACGCCTATGATTCTACATATCTATGCACACACACCACAAGTTTTTGTCTACATAATAATCCATAACTAATAGTAAGAAATATGGTTCAGTAGGCAACGGCGTTTGGTTGTGGTGAAAATATCTTAGCGGGAAGGTTAAACAAGAGGCCCAAGTTGCAGTTTTGAGTCGTTGTTCGTAAAGAAACTTTACGAGCTCGTGTTTGTGATGTCTTATTTCCTTCTCCTTTTTTCCCCATCCAGAGCGACGGTGACTTCGCACTTCCAACAAGAAGTGCCTTCCATTGAGAAACTGCTTCGCAACGTTTTCCTTTTTTTGTGCCTTCGACTTCTCTTTAGGGTTAAGTCGACTAGCAGAGCATTCGACTGCGGAAATGGGCGAATTCTGCCGCCAGGTTGCAAACCTTCTTCGACAGTGTAAAAAAAAAATCTTTACAATCGTTTGTTGTAAAGGAAGTATTCTAGATTGACCGTTAGACAAATTACGCTCAGGTTACCAACAAATTTAAGTAGTCTGAATGAAAATAATGGATTTGGAATAAACTTGAAACACGACAACCGGAAATGTCTCAGAAAAATGAGGACGGTGTTGAGGGTTCATTGTTCTAAGGATCTGAGACTTTGTATGGGGGTATTCTTAAGTAAACAATTATTTATAATAATAATTAGTTTCACCAATAATTACTGTGTAGATGAATTTTGTGAGACGGGAAAAACACAAAAGCAAATACCATTATTCAAACCCGAGTTTCTCCATCGTGCGATTTCCCTATTTCCATTTAGGTTGTCCAACTGAAAATACTACACTTATGTACCTTTCTATGTTAATCCCGAAGGTGAGGTTGGATAATCAATTAATGATATAGATGATCCAGGATAAGAACGTAGGACCCGTCGTAGCATGACGTTAAGCAGACCTCCTTAAAACCCATTAGTGCCCAGCGTCCCTTTAAAAGGACGTTAGAATGAAACTGAAAATTTCTACACCGATTGTTATGTTGGTTGTTTTTTATGTGATTGCATTGTCAGAACATTTTCTTTTAGTTCATTGTTCGCTTTTGTTATTTCATTCCAGGTCTTGTGTTTTACATACAGTTGAAGTCTAGAATTCTGCAATATGACAGCAAAGGAGCGATTTGGGTAAGTAATTTATGAATATTTAATTGTTTTAATTATTTTTTTAATATTGTTTACGTCCATTGACAGTAAAATGGATCATCTGTTAACTGAAATCATGAAAGTGAAAAAGTTTCTAACAGTGTCAATACAACAACAATAACAATTTAGGTGTCCCTTTAAAGGGACGCTGGGCATTGTCCCAGCAATGAACCTTTATTTTCTGTTTTTGAAGATGAATAAAAGTGAGGGCAGCATAGAGCCGTATATTCAATTCTGATTTAAATTATGACAGAAAAAGAACAATAATTTAAAGAGGCTTACTTAACAAAACGTTTATTAGTAGCTATATGTTTTACGCATGCGCGTATCTACATAATAGATGTACCAAATTCTGTCAATATTTTTCTTTACTTTGTAGCTCAGTAGTAGAAATCCTGCAAATTCTGGAGGAAGAAGAACAGAGTGATGATGACTTAGATACTTTCATGGAGCTCCAGAAGAGTCTGGTGGAGTGACATATGAAGATTCTGATGATTCGGATGACGAGTGCAAGGGAAATCCCAACCACTTTGGTCATCAAACACTTATTGCAAATTGTGAAGTGCGACCGATTCGTAAGGAATATTGTGACAGTGTGCAACCTGAGGAATGTGATACTGATACTGATAATGATACTACACATAACGTATAACAAAAAAGGAAAACTTTTCCTCACCCCAAATGGATGAATTCAAAAGAGACCAATACCGGAAATAAGTGTCAAGAGTTTTCATCACAAAATTTTTCTGAAAGTAATATAAAATCTTTTGTTCAATACTTCCAGTTGTTTTTTGACAGTGAAATGATGGACCTGATTATTTCACAAACTAATTTGTACTCCTCACAAGAAAAATGAGCAGCTGTCTGTAACAAACGGTGAAATGTGGGTATTTTTTGGAGCTTTACTTTTGTCAGGGTATTCTAAATTACCCCACCGTCGTTTGTAATGGTCCCTGGAAGAAGATGTTCCAAAACTTCTATCAAAATCTATGAGGAGAAACAGATTTGACGATATAATCAAGAATTTTCATTTGGCTGATAATTGTACGCTAGATTCAAATGATCGTCTCTACAAGCTACGCCCATTCCTTACCATGCTGCAGGAACGGTTTCTGGGAAACAATATCCTGGATAAGAATCTTTCTATTGACGAAAGTATGAAACCATATTATGATCGTCATTATGCTAGGCAGTTTATACGAGGAAAGCCAATAAGATTCGGATACAAGAATTGGGCTTTGTGTTCGTCAGATGGTTACATGTATGCATTTGATGTTTACGTGGGGAAATCTGAAGATGCTTCTCGGGAATTTGGACTGGGAGGTAATGTTGTCTTAGGGTTGGTGGACCAAGCTTCAGTACCAGCTTATAATGGGCATATATTATACTTCGATAATTACTTCACTTCGTACCACCTATTGACACATCTTCAAGAGGAAGGATACCAATCCAAGGGAACAATACGTGACAATCGGACTGCAGGTTGTCCATTGACAAAGCCTCCTGATTTCAAGAAATAAACCAGAGGAAGCTATGAATGCATGTGCAGTTGAAGAGTGGTTATTGTCAGATGGCTGGACAATAATGTTGCTAATGTAGCTGCTAACTTGGAAAGGTGGAGGAAGGCACAGTGTCAAGGTGGTCACTTACTGAAAATAAGCGCATTCAAATATCTCGCCCCAGTCCTTTCAAACTCTACAATAATAGCATGGGAGGTGTTGATCAAATGGATCAGCAAGTTGCAGCTTACAGAACAAGACTCCGTCAAAGGAAATGGTGGTGGCCAATTTTCGTGTATTTTTTTTATGTTAACTGGTGGTATCTAAAGAAGAAAGTATTTGGATCAAATGAAAGTTTGTTCCAGTTTCGCCGAGAGCTGGCCATTATTTTAATGAAACAGTATGGTTGTCCCTCAGAACAAAGCAGGAGATCTGCCACACCTCAACGAAGTGTTCGCTTTGATGGACTGAATCACTGGATCGTGAAAGGTGCAACTCAAAGAAGATGTCAACTGTGTGGGAAGAAATCTTACTATAAGTGTGAGAAATGTGATATTGGACTCCATGCTGAATGCTTCAAGAAGTATCATCACAAGTTATAAAAAAACACAAAGAAATTACAATAATCTTTGTAATGGAGTAAAACTTGATGTCATTATATAAGAATGATGAGAGTGTCACTAGCTTATATCTATTCTGAGTAGTTAATAGCAATGAAAAATACTGCATATTTTATTTTGTTTTTGAAAAAATTATATTAGAAAAATTGCCAAGTGTACTATTAAAATAATTTCTTATATATCATCTATGTATGTGAATGCAGTACAAAAAAAATCACTTTTTTACATTGTGAATCTGCTTTCAATTGTAAGAAAAGAATGTTGATACGTATGTTATTTTGTTCAAATATCTTTTATGAACAGTTTTTATACATGTATAGACTAGAGACAGCAGTCCATGTTGTATGTAAAACAATTATTGTGATGTTCCAAGTCTAGGAAAAAAATCGATAAACTGATGGAAAAAGAAATACAGACTTTCTTGAAAAACACGACATTTATCTAAGGTGAGTGCCCAGCGTCCCTTTAAAGGGACGCATTAAATATAGATAATGATTTGCAACTGGGATCAAATATCAGTTGTTGGGTCGATTTATATACAAACAAACACAAATTACTAAATAAGATCAAACTCTGATGAAGAAATCAACTTTGGGCACTAATAAAGGCCGCCGTGGCTTTTCACATCAGTAATTTCAAGTGAATGTGTGGATGCTACCTTTATAGGAGGTTCATAAATATGAATTTCCTTTCTATTACTTTATTTACTTTTATTTACTGATTTGAATCAAAAAATAAGAGAGAAATCATGTGGATTTTGAATTATCCCATAATGCATAGTTTCCCTTACTTTATTTAGAACTAATATTTTTATCTGTACAATCTCATTTTACTGTAATGAACCTGAGATAGACAGTTTCCAATTTATTTTGTTGATGCTGCTTGTTACTTTAAAAGTAATTTGTCTGTGATTAATGTAATATTTTCTCGTAATATAACGTCCAGAAATATGTTGTGATAAAACATTCCAACGCCATAATCATTTGTAATCGATGTTAAGAATGATGGAACGGATACTGTGGAAGACTCGAGATCGTTTGCAGTGAGAAATCGCTTAAGTACTAATTTCCGTTTCCAAATACATGTTGAGAACAACCAAAAATTAGCTTGCGACTTTATAGTTTGGAAAAAGTTGACACAATTTTTCTCTATTCTTGTGACGCTTAATGGATGTAAATAATATAACTTCTATACCTACTACAAATATTACATTTTTCAGAAACTGCATCACACATGCATTTCATATTTCTATACCTTTTTGGATTGTATGCTACAATAATGTCTAGCAGTACAAACAGAAATAGAAACAAATTATATTTATTTATATGTTTTCACTAATAGTTCGTGTTGTTTTCCACTTTCTCAAAATTATTTTGGATTGAATTGTGACAAGTGGGTATACTTAGATTTCTATGATGTTAAAAAGTTACCAAATGTGTATAAACGCGCGTGTGTGTATGAACTATTTTCTCGTGTTTTTGCCTCCAGTACGTTGTGTGTCCACCGAAGATTCTGGGTTAAAGTCAAGTCCAGGGAATCGTTGTGCTTGTTCTTTCATCTGATTAATCTAATCCACATTCATCGTTGTTTTAACCTAATGTAGCAGAAACATAACAGTAAATAACCAATATACATGCAAAAAAACAACTGTGTGTAGTTTTCTGAAATGACGTCACAAACAGAGCGGCACGTGTTTTGACGGAATATTTAATGTATTCCTCACGTGAGAAGAAATTCAGCTGAACACGCAACTCTTCCAAGATCGGAGAAATGGAAGATGCCGATTTGCAAATCGTCTGACATCACGAAAGGACACCGCCACTGTTGTTAACTATATTCATGTGTGATGGAACTGCATGCAACGTTTCCTGAGTGGCTCCTTGCATTGGTTCAAGTGCATTTGTGATTCCTATTCACTTTAGAGGGGGGGGGGGGTAGTTTAGTTGAGTCAATTAAACCGTAACACTAAACGCACTGCCATGAAATTAGGCGGGTGGCAGAAGTTCTCGCTGTTGTCACGTCGGAGCACAACCCCATGTGTTCGGAGGTTTAAAAGAGCAGTCCGGCGTGTAGATATGGGACTCTATTTCAGGGGCGTGTAACGAAATATCAATTCACACGATCACAAGCTCTGTATAGAATGGGACCCGAAAGTGACCCGAAAGTGACCCGGAGAGAGATCTGTCTGACAAAGGGTATATACCCTTATCTGTGGTCTGATGCTCGAACTAGGCAACACAGTCCGGTTCACGTTGCCACACAGTGCACGACAGCCAGCGACTTTTGTTCCGCTCTCGCTTTGGTTTTCCTATATGTGGCACCAGTGCAATTCTGCCCAGCTGCCTATTTTCATAGCCGTGCCTTTAAGGATGAAATGATGAAAGCTCACTCACAGTTCTTAGTCTTATCAATAGTTGGAATACACGAGGATAAAGGCTAGATTTGGACCTTCGGAAGACTTAGTTCTAACGTATCACGCCGGAAATGACCGGAACGCTGCTAGGCTGTCCGATAACTGGAAACTGGACAGGAACGGTAACGCCATCACCTTGTAATCAAAGTGTCCACGGTTCGATTCCCTGTGGGCTGTAGGTCCAATCCCGATTAGCCTGTCCTAACAAATTACCAAACCGACTACATGCACTACACTGATCGCATTTCCAACTGGCAGCTGGGAAACAACGAATCAGCGATCAGTTAAATTCTCTTCGACTGACATCGGGCATTTTCGAGTCACAAGGCACCGAAAGTTCCTGGTGGGACGAAATGAGCATCGGATACACCGAATGTTGCCAAACGTGCTGTAAAACGGGAGAAAGAGAGCTGATCAGCGCCGTCAATGGAAAAAAACAACTTGCACAATAGTACACAAAGCACGGAAAATTAGTACACTAAACACTCAAACACTCAACAAACAAGCTAATAAAAACAACTGACAAAAACGGAAGAACGCTTGGCAACGGTGTAACGGGAGAGCGATGTTACCCCTACAGCTTTTAATTCGCAATTGAGGTTGTTGACACTCATCGAGGCAGACAACCCCGAAGACGATTGGTGGACAGATAGAGATATATGTAGCCACCAGTTGGCCCGTGATCGGTATAGTTTTCCTCACCGAAAGTCCGAGTTATCCGTAGCTACATCATCACAAGAACACTATTTAGTACACCCTAGATTGCATATTGCAGACAAACGAGGCTCTGGCGTCTGGACCTACGGCCAGTATAATCTTCGTAGGACTGTGCGTGTGTGTTGTCCTGCATTTTGTCCTTGTGTGTGCTGAATGAGCTTCAGCTTTTAACCGAAGTTAGAATGTTTTAATATTTTAGTTAACGACATTACAGTTATTTTAGTTATGGTACAATTGTGTTCTTATATATGTTTTGGATAAGGTAAGGGGCTGGATCCCGTATAACGTAACAGGTGCAAAATAGCATTTAATTGCTGACACACCCAAAAATTTAAATTCAAATTGAAAACAAGAACACTATTGGAAATATTGTATCCATTGCAAATTTTAGTTCTACTGATCGAAATAGTTTTTCTATCATTGTCGGCTAGCCGACGCGTAGAAAGTTTTGAAATAAATAGGAACTAGGAACAGAACTATCGTGGTCTAGTCTGTACGTTGTCTTCAAGCAAGAGTCCCGTGTTTGGTCCCCTGTGTAGGTGACTTCATGTGGGAATTTTTAACTCAATATCCTTGCATACGTGGACCTCTCATGTATGGGTACCTGAGACGTGCTTGGAGCAGGACACGTCACGAATCTAATAGATGGCAGACTGAGTCACAACCAACTATACTCGAATGTGGCTGTCTCCATGCCCCCCCATCCCCCACACTTTTCCAGTTTCAGAAGAAAATTACTATTTGTGTATACCCAGGTAATGGAATCATTATTACTACATACAATATTTTTGGTCAGGTTTCGAATTTCTGTGAATTTTGAGTGCCTCCATTTTACGTCTTCTCCCTTGCTCCTCTTCTATACTCTATCCAGGGAGTCTCTGGAACAAGGTCGCGCATAACGGCAGAGCATGGAAATGAGTGGGTGAGCGGAGCGAAGAAGAATACGCTTCTGCTTCTGGTAGCTGCAGTCGCTTTCCCCTTCCACGAAATCCCGTTCCCTTGCACGCGTTCATTTGTCGAAACCTCTTGAGTCACTACTTGCGCAGATACTTGTTTTCGTTCTCTCGCTCGCCTTGTAAACAAGGGGTCCCGGGTTCGATACCCGGTGGAGGCACGTAGTGGTTCGGATCCCACTTTAAACGGTAGGTCCAGTCCCGATTAGCCTTACTGTGCATAAAGTGGACTTAAAACATAAAATCGATCAATCTTTCGCTCGGTCCAGAGATTCCCGAGACAGATAACAATTTTATATTTGGGGTCATTACTGGCCCGGGGTGGGGTGGGGGCTAAAACTAGACGGAGAAAGATGCTGATCATATCACCTCCTCTATGTCTGAGATCCACGCTCTTACGTTCCTTCATGGCACTGCGCAATGTGCAGAGGTTTGGTTACTTTTGTACGTACCTTTATTAATAGGGAACAGAGACAGGAAGGAAAGGCAATACTCATTATTAACGATTATTATTAACACAGAACTTGAATAGCCACACAGGCGCCTTAGCAGCCAGCCATCCTTTCTACCTGGTAGTTTCAAACCGTCCCACCATTCCAAGAAAACTCCTCTTCTAACCGTCACCGCCTGGCCTCTGTTGGATGAACGCAGCTGTATCTACATTTTCACACAGAACGCATCATTTTAAAATTGTTATATTTATTCTATGACATGGCAGACTTCAATGATATCCACCACTTCAGACAAACCGAAAATATATTTTTAATACATTTAATAAAACAAGGCCGCCAAAGGTATATACACCTTTAAACGAGTATATATGTATATGGTCTATGTTGTTACGTTACATGCATGAATAATTTTAATGTTGAACAAGTCCTTGTATAATTTTTAGCATGACAAATGCTGTCTGTCATCAATCGTTACCTTCAGCAAAGAGTAAAACAAAAAACAAACAACTGTACATAACTGAACAAATTTCTTGCCTTTGAATGGGCCAAGAGCTTGTCTCCTTATTTTAGTTTGTGGCGATGTTTGGAGAACTAAACTGGCAGTGTAATACTAGTATTTTTATTTTCAAAATCTGTATTCCTAGTGGTGTAATATTTTCGTTACGTTGATGGATCCCACTTGAAAAATATCTTTACATCGCATCAAACTCATATAGTAAAGAAATACACAAAGAACTTCCAACTATTAAAAATTATAAATTTGCATGTTTCAAGAATTGACTTTGAGTACCAATACAAGAGAACGTTACCATAATCAATTACCTTGACAAGAACAAATGGGACATTCTTGATTGAAGGGTTAAGGAAAACGCAGCAACAGAATTGCGCACACTTTAGAACCAGGATTGCACACAAATCTCACTGACCTGTTTTGCGCACAGATTTTGATCGAACGTCGCCACTTTGATAGCTTTAAAGTCTGTGCGCAAAACTGTTCCTTTCTTTAGACAAGAAGAGAGAGAGAAATTAGAAATAAAATAGTAAATCATACTAATTTACTCAAACTTAAAAGTTAGGTTAGGCTAGGTTAGTTTAATGACTGCAAAAACACGTGTAAGTCTACACACACACACACACACAAAAGTAACAAGGTACAAAACAGGACGATATATATATATACAAAAATTACTCCCCTTCAGACTATTAGAAAGTTGTTCTGGAACATTCTAGCAGGTGGCTTTCCCTTGTCAACTGTACTTTCACCTGAAAGGAAAAGAAAAGAAAGGTGAAGAAGACACAATGAACTGGAATGGGGGACTGAAGGTAAACAAAGAATGGAAAAATGTGTTAGAAAGAGTGGAAAGGACAAGAGAGAGGAAAGAACAAGGAAGAAGAATGAAGCAAAAAGATAGTGCGATAAAGAGTCCAACCACATTGCAGATGAAAGAAAATGTTTAGCTAAATCGCCTTTCAGGTGAAAGTACAGTTGACAAGGGAGAGTCACCTGCTAGAATGTCCCAGAACAACTTTCTAATAGTCTGGAGGGGAGTAATTTTTATGTATATATATATCGTCCTCTTTTGTACCTTGTTACATTTGTACTTGGTGCAGAGTCTAAGAAGACCTTGCTAGAAGGTTGAAACGTTACGTTTAGTTTATGTTTTATAATAAAATAAATTTCTGCCTTGGTCAGCATATTGAGTTTTTTCATATCATGGAAACAAGGCTTAATGGTGTTATAAACACACACAAACAAACACAACAGAAGTGAGAACTGCTTGAGAACATTTTACATTTGACAACATTGCGCCATTTTTTTGTGCGCAATCCTGTACATTGTGACAGCTTGTCAACGGCTAATCAGATAGCACTGATAAAACCGGAAAAGTGTGCGCAATCCGGCTGTAGCCCATGAACTAAAATTACATGTAATAAGTTAGAAAAATATACATTTTTGAAGTTTTTTTTCCAGTATTTCCAATAAAAATTGAAACAATTAGATGGGGAGTGTTCCTAATTTTACAAATATGATATTGCTGAATTATCACATTACATAATCTATTGTCATTTTTCTTCCTTCATTCCTGCCTTACCTCTTCAGTGTAATTATTTACTTACAACAGCCAAATAGCTCCAGATGTTAAGCTTGAGGAATGCCAGAATAACGTAAGGTAATGAAAAGCCACGAGGCTGTAGGCAGAGGCCATTACCGATACAGAAGTTGCAATAAAATTGCTTCATTTATTGGCAGTCGTAATTTTAGCAACATTAGTATACCATTTTTTCAATTACTACCAGAAAATTATTGGTATACGCTGTTCAATCGAATTCGAAATGGAGCATTATGGTCTGCTCGTGGTCAGATTGGGAAGAATTAGGTTGAAACTATAAAATCGCTCTTAAACCACGGTTACTTTATTTCGCATCATCCGAAACACTTCTTCTCACCGGCTATGAATGGGGCAGAAGTTCAGAATGGGTTTCCAGTCGTGAACTGTAAAAAAATAATAAATAAGGAACCTGAAGTCTGACACACTTTACGGCGCTTCCTACAGAGCTTTTCTGTTTGCCGCAACCTGAGGATATTCTTTCTTCTCTGATAATTACGGAAGGTGCTTGCCATAAATCAAGTGGCCAATAACTCCAAAACATCGACTGTAGAGCTTTAAGTGCTACTAATGTTTTATTCATTGGAGTGCCGAGGTGGAAAAAATCGTCTGGCAGCGCAAGAACAGTGGTCCGTGAGTTATTTTTCTTTTTTTTATTCTTTTGGACTTCGTAGCAAGAGCGATGAGATGAATTCGGCCATCTTGTAAACTTCTGATCGTAAAATGGATAAAATTATGCCTGACCCGGATGTGCATCTTCTTGAACTTTCCTGTCATTGGTATAGTTTATATGAAAAGAATTTTAAAGTGCGTGCATACAATACATACATACTATTACACACAGATCACATTTATTTCTTGCGTGTCAGAAAAGTGCTAATCATCTAATTCAATTATATGTAAGGAGTTTCCTGTTGTGTCGAAAATAATATATTTATAAAGGAAATATGGAACGTATATTTCGTTTAAGTAATTTGATTTTTGTGTCTATTTAATTGTTGATATCTGCGCCTTATTCATGAAATTCGGAGACAATTGCAGTAACGTAGTTGCTAAAAATATAGTTATAATCACTAATTAATTTACTTGCATCGAAATTACTTTTTTCTTGTTAAGCTGTTGAATACTAGTAAATAGGTTCTTGTGTGAAAGTTCAATTCACGATAATTGACACTAGCATAAATAATATGTAGAAATATTTCGTATTTTTATAGCATATGCCGATAAAAATTTAGACGAATTGAGTGTATTTTATTTACTTCAAAAGTACATTTATTGAATAGAATTTCTACATGTGACATTATTGAACAATACGATTAGTTTCTAATGTTCTTAATTTTATGGAGAGAGTGATGCTTGAAACTTCAAAACACAATAAAATTGGTCCACACCCACATTATTATTCAGTGGCAACGAATAACATAGAACGTGCGCCGTGTTAAGCGAAAATGATTTATTGTGCACATATTTCAAATGGCTTACATTTTAACTCGGTATTCGAAAAACACACTCCGGTGTTTGGAAAACAATTTAGATGAACGCCGTACTTAGAATATATCATTCTGTTGATTGTATTGTTGTTTTAAGTCCACTTTATGCACAGAAAGGCTAATCGGGACTGGATGCAGTTTAAATACAATATGTTTCTAGTCCTGTAAACTTAGATGAAATTGAACGAGAGTTGAAATCGTGTATGATTATAATTAAAGAAAGTGTAAAAAAAATCTTGACTGAAATCTTGCTTTTACAATAACCAACCTAATGCCCCTCCCCGATGGCGTATTTGTAACGTTGTCGCCTTGTAATCAAGGGTTCCCGGGTTGATACCCGGTGAAGCCACATTGCACAGTGGTTCGGATCCCACTTTAAACTGTAAGTCCAGTCCCGATTAGCTTTTCTGTGCATAAAGTGGACTTGAAACCCAACTCAAACAAAATTAGCAGCCTAACAAAATAGTTGTTTTTTTTTTACATAGGTTCACATTTACTTCCCACAAAAAATGATACCTAATGAGTCAACAACTTATGAATCAAATACGAAATTCAAGAACTCTTGTTAGGTGGTAGAGGAAAAAAATATATATATCTCGCACAATGACCGGCGCCCAAAAATCTTTTGACTGACTCTACACAAGATGCAATCGATACACGTCTTTTGTTTACATTGCCATCAAGTATGAAGCCATAGACCGGAATGGTCTTGCTATTGAATTTTGTATAATTACATGCTTCGTTGCTAAATACAGGCCTTCAGATGAACACCCAATTCTTATCATGAACTTTCTGGTCCCGTTGCCAATAATTCATCCAAATAAGCTTTACCGTTTTTTGGATCATGTTGCGGATCCCTCCTGTGCCAGTTTACCTACGTGACTCTCGCCGATTCTCTGCAAGTCTTCCCTTTTTACCCCGTCTTCTGCCGCAGCCGGTTTCGAAATTACAGGAGCCACGCTCAGTTAATTGCCCCTCCTGTACCCGCCACCCTCCGCTTATCGCCTTACGGTACAGGATGCAGTGCGACATGGGCCCGTGCACCTAGCGGCCAACGAGGAGGAATTTAAATGACGCGATTCATTCAAGCACGACTCGCCGTCGAAGCTCGCTAGACTGTAATTGTCGCTCGGCCACGTACGCTTCCCGAGTGCTGCGACAGCCAAATATAATAAGTTGTAAAATAATACGGTGCTCTTCATTCTTTCCGCGAATTAATAGCCGTGCGCTGTTCAACGATTTCAAGGGAACGCGCCATCTCTAAGTGGGCAGAGTTGAAAGGAGACTTATAAATTGATGGCCAGAGAAAGAGCATGGCATCGTTAAATGAACTACTTTTTTTCCCACGGAAGTCAATTACTTTAGTAAATTGCGCCACTTTGTTAAAAACATATTCAAATTTCATATGTACAGTACATATATATATACACACACACACACACGCATACAAGGTTCGCCCATAAAAAACCGACCTTTTTTCTTAGGAAAGAACACAAGTATTTACCTTGAAATGACTCTATCACCAGTAAGTGTTCGCAAAATACGCATAACATTTAATTTAATGTCCGCTACGTCGTCAAATCTTCGCCCTTTCATAGCCATCTTAAGCTTGAGAAAAAGGAAAAAAATCAGAAGGCGATAAGTCCGGAGAATATGGAGGGTGATTGATCACTGTCACTGAATGCTTAGCAAGGTATTGTTGTACAGACAATGCGGTATGAGGCCGAGCATTATCGTGTAACAGAAACCATTGGCCAGAATCACAGAGGTTCTTAACCGGCTTCATCCTGTTTCTGAGTCGACCAAGCACTTCCTTGTAATACCACTGATTGATTGTTTGGTTTTTAGGGACAAATTCATGGTCTATCACCTCTCACCAGTGTACGAACTTTCTCCACATGGTCATCATTCCTGATCGTGGTTCATCCTCGACACTTTCACGTCCACCTTTGAAACGATTGTACCAGTCATACACCAGTCATAATGCTGCATCACCATACACTGCCCGTATCATCTGTAACGTTTCGGTAAACGATTTACCCAATTTGTAACAAAACTTTATGCTGTAACGTTGTTCCATCTTGGTGCGCGTATTTTTTACGCCGCCTGCACACGACCTGCATCTGACACACGCTTGCCCCAATACCGACTGCCTATAACAGTTTGAAACATGCACTGACGGGAAGTTTAGATATACCGTAGCTCTTTGCAGTGTTGCCAGAATACGGCACTTTTTTTTTTTAAGTTCGGTTTCTTTATGGGCGGACCTTGTGTATATATACCAAGATAAACTGACGTATTTTTTTTAATGGCAAGTTGAGATAGGTCTACCAGAACGTTTTTCTTCCTGGCATCTGTGAAAACATACACTGTCCCTGAATACATGCATGCATGTTGAAAGTGTGGCCTCTGCATGTTATGGATTTATCCCCTTACTGACGCTCTGAGTCTCACAATAGAATGCGTGTGAGACATTGAAGGCTTGTTTATTGTGGTTTTACTGTTTGTAGTGCTTGGAAGAGAGAGATGACCGTACGAAGAATCCTTGCAATTTGGAATGGTTTCAGCGGTGAAGCAGGCACGAGTGTATGTATCGGCAACAGCGTCCATGTGACGCAGCACGGAGTGGCTGGAGCTTTTTGCCCTATAGACATGTTAATGGACTAACATGGGTAAAGTTAATAACAAAAAGACTCTCGACGTTCATCAAATGTTCCGATATTTATCTTCAAAATTCCTAAGGGCTCCCGTTTCAGAATAATTCGCCATATTGAAAAACGGGGTGGGAGCTTTACCATGTTGGTTTACATTTATGGTGAACTTACAATTTGTCGTAAATATTTGTTTGGACTATTCACATCACCAAAGAAAGATATCAGTAATAATGAATTTACAAATAATAATTTTTACGAAGTCTTTGCAATTTTTTTTCTGTAATACGTTAATTCTTTGTTGTCTGCTAAATCTTTGCGCTGTTTTCTGAATAGATCCTTGAAAATATTCCGAAAATTCCAAATATTAGCTCCTTAATTAATTTAACAGCTCTTTGTGTAAAGATTGAGAAATTAATGATTCCAATTGATCAGCTGCATCCCAAAATTAATAGTTTTGAGATATTTCCAAATATTGAATAATTGGAAGACCACACATTTAAAGCGTTTCTCTTCCTGGTGTAGTAATTGAGAATTGGGAATAAATAAATTCTCCTTTATTTCAAATTGATGCATCCAAAGGCATTATATTGACGTAAAACATTATCCCTTATACTTATATGTTTATTTTTGTCTACATGTCTATACGTCACACACACACACACATATATATAATGATCACAACAATCTTCTTGTTTGTTGATTGACTCTTGATCTTTCTGGAACGGGTGATTGTTGATGTAAGCAGAGTGTGGTCGAATAAATCCAAGATTACTAGTTCCATAAAAATGCAAATAGTGCGTTTTACCAAGTTAGTCGTGCGTGGTGGACAGTGCGGAACTCGATCAGCACACTCGACCTGAGCCGGAGAGAAAAGGAATGTACATGCGGGCCCGTTTCTTCCGTCTACACGCATCAGTCACACATTCATACACGCATATAGGGTATTAAGTAGGCATGTGAGTGACGTGCAAAGCGACCGCCCATCTCGATGTGGTTCCTATGGCCATTTTGTTGGTCAGGCAGCGTGACCAAGTGGAAGCGAAGCGGAAAAGTGCAATAGCCTTAGATTCTGGAAGTGAGCGAGGGGGAGGCAATTGGAAGAAAGAGAGAAAAAAAGGAGAGAGAGAGAGAGAGAGGGGGGGAGAGAGAGAGAAGTGTTGGTGGTGGAGAATCGGAGCGCAACGTCAAACCATCACATCATCCTGCATGCAGCATCTTATCTTCCCAGTATCGACTGAAGGGTTCAGGGTTCATTGGCAGTCTTTTTCTAGGTATTCGAGGGAACAGCTTTTCTCTTTCTTTCTTCTTAAAACCCAAACAGCGAACAACAATCAGAGATCGTGCATGAAGACACAGCAAAGCTTGAGGTTTTCTAACGGGAAATAATTGACATTAATCACTGGGTTTATCTTATCGTAAGGAACAGGAAGAGGAAACAATACCACTCACCTAATTCACGTGAGCTTTCGGAATAAATTCTTGCACGACTGCAATGGGCGATGTTGTTTTCGTGGACATTGATCCTTTGAAGCTCATGTCATTTGCTTCGAATTGGAATTTTGCAAGATGTTCGTTCCTCTTCCTCTTCTAAACAATTTCCAGACAGCCGTTTGGGTAACTGTATTTGGGTTGGTTCCTTTTGATGAAATGAAATGTTGAGGTTGGGCTCTCCTTGTTGTCTGCTCGTCAAGGCCATTTCCCTTGGGAAGAAAACTTCGACGCTATTCAGTCTATGGCCAGGCATGGCTCTTGAAAATGACCTTTCAATATAAAACTATCACTCTATCTTAGAGTTAAAGTTTGGCTTTGCCGAACATGCTAACAACAGAAGGAGCACACTGAAATATAACTTTAACTTCATTTTATTACTCTTATACTCGTGATTCTGAATGATAATATCTTAAATTTATATCAAAAGTTTTGATTCACTTGTTAAAATCGATAGTTTATTACATTTTGAGTTTGGGTTACATAACGTCACCTTTCTACTTTTTAGTTTAATCAGATCAATGAGGATAAATAAAATTACATGAAGTGCACTTAGTAGAATTAAATTCAAATATAATTGCCTATGACATTTTACATTCACTTTACTTTTGCACCCAATACGCTGACACAGCATCTATATTTTTGTTATCGGTTTTGATTCAATTCTTCAAGCTCACATTGTGCAAAATATAGCCAAAATATAGCTTCTTAAGGGGAGGAGGAACAATTTCCCCTAAGTCTTTCTCTGTGCGGCAGCTGCCGATCACTGTTGCCAACTTGTCTCTTTAGGAGCCAGATCTGGCTCTTTCGTGCACTCGTTTGGCTGTGAACTGTGGCACCTGCCCCCAAAACCACTATGATGCCACCACTGGCTCTGGCCCACAAAGACCAACTTTTGCCATGAGTGTACATTTAGCACGTGACGTGATATTGTTATATTGGCTGCGCCACCTACACCCTCTTACCTCCCCAGCTACTTTTATATAGCGCTGTGGCTAAAGTGAAGATGACAATATTGTTATCCGGGAATCCTTTATTTTTGATTTCATATGAGCATCGGTGGTTTATTGAGATGGGTGATGTCGTCAAATCTAGGCAGTAAATATTAAGAATAAATTGCCATCACTTTAAAGCTAACGGTAATTGCAGCGCCCTTACCCCTCTGACACCTAAAATTACCCTACTTTACACTTTACACTTTACACTTTACGCAGCCTTCGTTAATCAAGCTCCTTGAAAGTCATCTTTAGCTCTATTAATGGTGAAATTTAGCTCTTTTATGCACATCAGGTTTGGCAACACTGCCGTAAGAGACAAGGAGAAATGCATTAGGCTTATGGGACCATTATTTTATTCGTTCTCTCGGGAATATCAAACATCCGATGACGTAGAAAAGTGCATGGACGGAAAAAGGATACGTTGAACTATGTAAAAGTAGTAGGAAAAGTCGAAACTCCATTTGATTAGCCGTAACTTGCAGTTGATTTCCCATAAGGAATACATGGGATTCTGTAAATAGCAGTGCCTAATCCGATGATATTGAAATAAATGCACAACTGGTGCGTAATTGTCCTTCTTCGCCTTAAACGTTTCTTTGATCTTATCTATACTAGGGATGAACAGATCCGGATCCGGTACTTTCGGATCCGGATCCGGGACTTTCGGATCCGGATCCGTTTTGCCATCCAACATGAGCGCTTCTTTGGAAAGCAAGAATGTGTTTATAACATATTGTATATATATATAGTGTGTGCGCGCGCGTGCGCGATTTGCAATTAATACACTTACAAGGGCGGTCTAAGTCTCCATCTCCGATTTCCATGAAACTTGGCAGGCGTATAGAGGGGCCCAAAGGAAGAAATACGTGTTTTTGTGTTTCAGCTAAAAAAACGGTTTTAGGGGGCAAAACCCCCTCAAATGTCCAGATGAAGACAAATTGACGCGGGGATCTGACCCCTGTGTGCCACTCCGATTTCCATGAAATTTGGCAGGTGTATGGAGGGGCCCAAAGGAAGAAGTACGTGTTTTTGTGTTTCAGCTAAAAAACTGTTTTAGGGGGCAGCCCCCCTCAAATGTTAAGAGGGCCTCCCCCATGGCGCAGTGGTAGCGTCATTGCCTTGTAATCTAGGGGTCCCGGGTTCGATACCCGCTGGAGGCACAAGTGGTTCGGATCCCGATTAGCCTTACTGTGCATAAAGTGGACTTAAAACAGCAACTCAAATGTTAAGATGAAGAGAAATTGAAGTGGGGATCTGACCCCGAAACCGCGTAAATATGTCATAGGAAGAAACAGGAGGCATACCCCTCTATACACCTCCCTTGTTTATTTATAGTTATAAATAAAGTCCCATTGAAGTATGGAAAAACCTTTCACTGTTCATAAGTCAGTCGTTGTTGTCTGCAGTTTTCAATGCAACATTCAGGCTCTCTGATCGTGCATCGTACGTTTCACATCAGGTATCCACATAATTTAATATATTTATAAGTAGGGAGCGGAAGTTGATGACCTAAAAAATATAGGTATATGACCTATAGAATATCCTAAAAAATGCAAAAAGTGACCATTAAATTTGTTAGTTTCAGGTTAAAAATTGAAATGAAAATGAAATTAAACAAAATGCAATCTTGCTTTAAAAAAAGTAGGCACCAGATGATAGCATATGCACATTCAATTAAAATATCCAACGAGGATTTCCAATGGAAACAGACTCTAGCTAAGGTATATCCAGCCTCTCCTTATCTGATCTTAAATCTGAGTTTACACCAGACGGGCACTTGGTGGTTTCTCCCGGCACAACAAAGACTGTCACCAGTTCAGTTTTCTTTTGCTCGTAAATTGCAATCCTGCGAGATATATATAGGCATATATTCACCTTGGTGAAAAGATTCAAGAATATTACCAAAATTAAAGAAGTGACAAAATATGATGAAACAATATACCGAATATTGCGAAAAATGACGGGAAAATGCCGAAAATCGGGGAAAATGACCTAAAACCTGACAAATGGCAACAAATGCAATGAAATGCACTTTAAAATTACCTTTTTTGGGTTCTAGACGAAGTGTAATATTGTGTATATTTAATGGGCATCGTGTCCGAGATGTCAGAAAAATGATGACATTTCATCAACTTCCGCTCCCTATTTATAAGTTGTTTTAAGCGAAATTCTCCATTTTTTATTCTTTCCATATATGATATCAATATCACATTGCAAATAGTTATTAATGGTTTCAATGTCATTTGCTGGGGAAAAAAAGTTTGATATTACTTTAGATTCGAACATACAAACGCAAGTATCAAAGTATTGCTTTAGGTAGCACTCATGATTTTGAAACGTGGAAAGGTAATCATTTTACGGGAAACTTGAAAGTTGGTGTGTGTTGACAGACTGTAGCTACTGCCATATTAACAGTGACAACGAGGAAGCGTTCTCAATGACCACGTGGCTGCATGTTTTTCGCTAATAAATAACTGCGTTTTTGCAACACATACACAAATACATCGTCGCTTCGGAAGAGCAAATTTTCACCTTGCTGCTTTCAGATTACCAACTTACGAAGTGTGTTGGATGAAGGTTGGTTGAAATTAGACAAAAGAAACCTTTCCTTCCGCTGGGCTCGAACTCGGGTTGCCCGCATGCTAGTCCATCACGATAACCAACACTCTTTTTTTTTTTTTTTATAAAAGGAATAAAATACCCCTACTCGGTGGTATCCCCCGTCATTCACACTTTTTCAACTTTTACACTTTTCAATTTTTACAGTATTCTCAGTTTTTCACGTTTTGGACAAACACAAATACCCATGCCTTACCCGGGACTCGAACCCGGAACCCCTGGCGTTGCAGCGCGCTGTGCTAACCACTCCGCCACGGAGGTCGACAGTCCAAACGAGACAACACGAAACTCTTTCGCAAGTAGTCGACTGAAATGCAAGTTAATTTTCGGATTGCTAATTCCCAAGGTATAACATGCCTAGACAGATGTGTCTTGCATTTTCTGTACTTTTGTTATTTCAGTCGCTTTGGTCTCTCCCTAGGTTAATCACGGCAATAATGAGGAATATTTTTTTGACAAAGATGATAAACAGACACACAAGAATCATCACCCTCGCAAAAAATAAGCCAGAACTCGAGTCTGGAACCTTCGACGCGAGATGTGTTTCTTGTTCTAACTATATCTGTGTGTTTTCGTTAGATTCATGGTATTTCGTGAGTTGATATGAATGAAGTAAATAAATAAGACAAGTGGGTGGAAGGGACTGGAGAATCGTAGCTACGGAACCATTGAGAAGATATCCATCGCCTAGATAGAGAATCTCTATATCCCCTTGTGATAGAGAACTTATTAGAAGAATGAAAATACAGATTAAACGAACAAATTTGATGTGTATCCTTTCGTCAAAATGCCTAGAAAACAATATTACATACTTTTTTACTAATAGAAAAGAATAAAAGAAAATTGTCCTTTGTGGTGATCGAACCTAGACCTGACTGATGAAAGCTCTGTACGCTAAGCAACTCTCTATCAATAACACCATGTTTTCTTTTTTCCAGTCAGTCTGTTTCCTTCCTCAACATCTGAAGACTAAAATGCATGTTAATTTCTCTCATGATTATTTGATTGTCTATTAATAGAAACCACGTATGTCAAAAATATACGCATTCTTTCTGTGAAAAATCCCATGTTTCGCACATCGTGCTTTTCCATTTACTGTTATTTGGACATTCACTTGGAAGTTAGAACTTAGCTTTGTGTGTGCGTTTTCACGTGCATGTGTGTGAGAAGAGTGGTGTGCACGTGTGTTCGATGTTTTTCTGGGTATTATTTTCGTTCAAAGCATTAATGTAATTGTAAAATATGGAATTTACTGTAATGCAAGGAGTGAAAATATAAACCCAGTCCGTCAGGTTCGCTCCCAAACAACATTAAATAATGGAACGTAACGTGGACCGAGTATTATTCCATGTCGAGAACACGAGACATTACGATCGACAATCTTCATCTCGTATTTCTCTTTGGCATCACTACTCAATGTACATAGATGTATACCCGTGACTGGTATACAAGTCGCAGAATTGCAATGCTGGTTGGGTTGTCTAGTCACAAGGCGCTTGGTGGTCAGACATGGATGGCTTGTTTCAGTGCTTCCTCAATAAGGTCGTTACAACCCAGCAGTGTCCGTGACTGTACTATACAATCATGGATGAAAAGTACGAAAATACTGAAATCGAACGTTGGCCCAATTAATTTTTACAGTACTATATTCATAATGAACGACAATTTTCTGGTTGTATAATTATAATTAAACATTATTAAAATTTTGCATAATTTGTAAGGAAATTTATCCACATATAAATATTGCGAAAAATATATCCTTTCGAATTTCCAGTCCTGGCAAAAATGAGAACTTACTTGTGTCACGAAGAAAAGCATGTTCACTAAATACATGGAAAATGGAGAAAGTAGAAATTTCGGAGAATAGTGAAAATATAACAAAGTTTGCATCGAAGTCCACTTTATGCTCAGATGGGCCAATCGGGACTGGGCTTAGTTTATAAGGTACTGTGTAATGTGCCTTCACCGGAAACTCAATCCAGACGCATTTGATGGTAGAGTGTCGCCATACAACACAAACAAATTTGACAGTGGGTATAGTGAACACCAAGGCGAAAACTATTCCTTAATAAAGTTTTGCTTTCTCTACAACAGTGACGTGCGGTGACGTCGACACTTGGGGTAACAATCAGTGGCGTGCCAAGGGAGGTTGGTGTAGGTCATACCCCTCTCACCTTTGAGGTCCGGCATTCCAAAAAAAAGGAACGTCAATGACAGGAAAAGATTGTAAAATGATGAATGAGTACTAAAAAAGTACACTCCCACCCCCCTTTCGAAAATGAAAAATGATTTGATTTGACTACTAAGCCAGAGGTTCCGGGTTCGAATCTCGGCTTGGCCATAGGTGTTCTTTGTGTGTGGGTCCCTTCATCAATTTTATCGTATCATCTTTGCGAATAGCCAAAAGTGGCGGAAAAGCGGAGTAAAATAAACCAAATCAAGCAATTAATCAATGATTTGATTTGATTTTTGTTACTTAGCGTCGGTTTTTTGTTACATTTCGTTAATTGCGAAGATGATACGATAAAATTAATGAAGGGACAAACACAAATAACATCTATGTCCAGGTCGGGGTTCGAACCCGGAACTCCTGGTGTCGTAGCGCGCTGTGATAACCACTCCCCCACAGTTGGTTAATTTGTTTGTCGATTTGGCGTTTTAAGTTCACTTTATGCACAGAAAGGCTAATCGAGACTGAACCTACAGTTTAAAGTGGGATCCGAACCAATATGTGCCTCCATCGGGTACCGATCCGTCACCACTTGCACTCACCCACGGAGGTCGGCCGACAACAAAGATGAGTGGAAATACATAGGTATCGGTAAAACAAACTGCATTGGAAGTACATAGGTATCGGTAAAACAAATTGCATTTTTCCTCAATTTTTTCAATTTAATTTTCAATTGGATTTCTGAAACGTCATCTTTGTACGTACATGATTAATGTTTTTTTTCCAAATATTTTGAATTTGCTCGATTTCCCTAATTTCTCCATCCCACGATCTCGTTACTGAAGCATCCGGGATCGAGCCCTGGCCTGTGCATGAGTGTTCCTTTGTATCCACCCTTCACCTGTTTAATTTCATAGTCATGGCAGAAAGTAGGTAAAGGGATGGAAGAGCAACGCTTTAAAATAAAATCCCTCCCAGTGCATCTGCAGGGCACTTTGAAATCAGGAGTCTAGAGTTCTCTGTTTACGATTGTCCCTCTTGACTTCCTTAAGCTCATTAGCTACTTATTGCGATTAAATCTATACAACTAGAAAAAGTGATGGGAAGTGGCAAAAATTCAACATATTAGAAGAGATAAACCGGTAACAAAACACACTTTTTTGTAGTTTGTTAAATGATATTGATTTGGCATTTTGAGTTCGGGGATACATTTTTCATTCCGAATATTTTTCATTATTCACTGCAGGCAGAGTACAGTCTTGGACACAGCTGGCTTGTAACGACCCTATTGAAGAAGCACTGAAGCAAGCCATCCATGTCTGACCACCAAGCGCCTTGTGACTAGACAACCCAACCAGCATTGCAATTCTGCGGCTTGTATACCAGTCACGGGTATACATCTCTGTAAATTGAGCTAGGTGATGCAAAAGAGAAATACGAGATGAAGATTGTTGATCGTAATGTCTCGTGTTCTCGACATGGAATAATACTCGGTCCACGTTACGTTCCATTATTTAATGTTGTTTGGGAACGAACCTGACGGACTGGGTTTATATTTTCACTCCTTGCATTACAGTAAATTCCATATTTTACAATTATATTAATGCTTTGAACGAAAATAATGCACAGAAAAACATCGAACACACATGCACGCGAAAATAAACGCACAAAGCTAAGTTTTAACTTCCAAGTGAATGTCCAAATAACAGTAAATGGAGAAGCACGATGTGCGAAACATGGGATTTTTCACAGAAAGAATGCGTCTATTTGTGACATACGTGGTTTCTATTAATAGACAATGAAACAATTATGAGAGAAATTAACATGCATTTTCGTCTTCAGGTGCTGAGGAAGGAAACAGACTGACTGGAAAAACGAAAGGATGGTGCTATTGATAGGCTGTTGGTTAGCGTACAGAGCTTTCATCAGTGAGGTCTAGGTTCGATCCCCACCAAGGACATTTATTTTTATTCTTTTCTATTAGTGAAGAAGTATGTAATATTGTTTTCTAGGCATTTTGACGAAAGGATACGCATCAAATTTGTTCGTTTAATCTGTATTTTCATTCTTCTAATAAGTTCTCTATCGCAATGGGATATAGAGATTCTCTATCTAGGCGATGGATATCTTCTCAATGGTTACGTAGCTGCGATTCTCCAGTCCCTTACACCCACTTGTCTTATTTATTTACTTCATTTCATATCTAACGAAAACACACAGATATAGTTAGAACAAGAAACACATCTCGCGTCGAAGGTTCCAGACTCGAGTTCTGGCTTATTTTTGCGAGGGTGATTATTCTTGTGTGTTTGTTTATCATCTTTGTCAAAAAAATATTCCTCATTATTGCCGTGATTAACCTAGGGAGAGACCAAAGCGACTGAAATAACAAAAGTACAGAAAATGCAAGACACATCTGCCTAGGCATGTTATACCTTGGGAATTAGCAATCTGAAAATTAACTTGCGTTTCAGTCGACTACTTGCGAAAGAGTTTCGTGTTGTCTCGTTTGGAGTGTTGGTTATCGTGTCGGACTAGCATGCGGGCAACCCGAGTTCGAGCCCAGCGGAAGGCAAGTTTTTTTTTTTGTCTAATTTCATCCAACCTTATTTATAAAACTGAGGTCTCTGCAAAACCTTTTGAATTGCATGCCACTTCGTATGTTGGTAATCTGAAAGCATCAAAGATGAAAATTTGATGTTTCGAAGCGACGATGTATTTGTGTATGTGTTGAAAAAACGCAGTTATTTATTAACGAAAAACATGCAGCCACGTGATCATTGAGAACGCTTCCTAGTTGTCAGTGCTAATATGGCAGTAACTACAGTCTGTCAACACACACCAACTTTCACGTTTCCCGTAAAATGTTTACCTTTCCACGTTTCAAAATCATGAGTGCTGTCTAAAGCAATACTTTGATACTTGCGTTTGCATGTTCGAATCTAAAGTAATACGAAACTTTTTTTCCCAACAAATGACATTCAAACCATTAATAACTGTTTGAAATGTGATACTGATATCATATATGGAAAGAATAAAAATGGAGAATTTCGCTTAATACAACTTATAAGTAGGGAGCGGAAGTTGATGAAATGTCATCTTTTTTCTGACATCTCGGACACGATGCCCATTAAATATACACAATATTACACTTCATCTAGAACTCAAAAAAGGTAATTTTAAAGTGCATTTTTTTGCATTTGTTGCCATTTGTCAGGTTTTAGGTCATTTTCCCGGATTTTCGGCATTTACCCGTCATTTTTTGCAATATTCGGTATATTGTTTCATCATATTTTGTCACTTCTTTAATTTTGGTAATATTCTTGAATCTTTTCACCAAGGTATATATATCTCGCAGGATTGCAATTTACGAGCAAAAGAAATGCTGAACTGGTGACAGTCTTTGTTGTGTCGGGGGAAACCACCAGGTGCCCGTCTGGGGCAAACTCAGATTTAAGATCAGATAAGGAGAGGCTTGAAATACCATAGCTAGACCCCATTTGCACTGAAAATCCTCGTTGCATATTTTAATTGAATGTGCATGTGCTATCATTTGGTGCCCTTTTTTTTAAAGCAAGATTGCATTTTGTTTAATTTCATTTTCATTTCAATTTTTAAACTGAAACTAACAAATTTGATGGTCATTTCTTGCATTTTACGTCATTTTTTTCCACATTTTTTAGGATATTTTATAGGTCATATACCTATATTTTTTAGGTCATCAACTTCCGCTCCCTACTTATGAATATATTAGATTATGTGGATACCTGATGTGAAACGTACGATGCACGATCAGAGAGCCTGAATGTTGCATTGAAAACTGCAGAGAACAATGACTGACTTATGAACAGTGAAAGGTTTTTCCATGCTCCAATGGGATTTTATTTATAACTATAAATAAACAAGGGAGAAGGTCACAGGTGGGTATGCTGAACTAAATTGTAATCTAAAAGTTTTAATTGAAGAAACAAAACACGTTCGCGGTTAAAAATAGGGCATTCAATTTCAGGCACATTACACTAACTGAAAGACTATTTTCAAAATTAATAATATTTGGATAACCGGCAAATCCAAACTTGATGTTAACCACGTAATGCACTTGATAATCAAAGAAACATAATTTTTCTTGAGCATGCCCTTTATTCTGTGTCTTGATTGTTGAAATAATACGTTGAAACGAACAGTAGTATGTTTTAGAGTGTGTTTAGAATCTCTTGTGTACTGCATGTAAATACTGAAGTCATTTTAGTATCCTAATCAAATAACAATTATTCAGTGTAATCCTTTAAAAGGAAAGCTTTTGTTTCTTTGCAGCTGTTCATGACAGAAATTCAATTGCAAGACAAGTTACCAAATTAGCAATAGTTCTCTTACATATTTGTGGTATGTGCTTGTCTGTCTTATACCGGATGATGAAGGAAGCAGATATAAAAGATAGACAATTACTGTTCTTGGGTAGCTCGTCCTGCTTTTGTCAGAAAACCTGATCAGCATACTGAACCAAGCCATCACACGAGATACGACTTCAATAATATAATCCCGTTTCTGTGGCCAAATACCTCCAAAAAAAGGCAATAAATTTGTCAGTGTGAGGAGACGGAGAAATAATTTCCTTTTATCTTACATTATACTCTGTCTGTATGCCTAGTGCGGATTGTCTGTCCCAAAGCTGAAGACAAACCTCTGTCTGTTGTAACGCGTGGCATGTTTTCTTCTAGTTTACAAATCATGTAAAATACCTTTGTTCACTTCAGTGTGCTGGTTCTGCAGGCTCAAGGTCATGTCGACTGATAACGAGATAGACCACGTGACTCCGGGGCCAACTGTCAGCACCGAAGACAAGCTTCAGTAACTTTTGCGAGGTTCCTTCTAGTCCTTGACAGAGCGCATGCTCCGTAATTATGTGCACAAAACCCATGTTTTCTGTGTATAAAATTTACGTGTTTGGATTGTGTGCTCAAATGTTGCAGTAAACACAACTCCGTGACACACAACAACAATTACAAGCGCTTCAAAGATTAGAAACTTAGCAAGCGTTACTCATAAGACGATTAGATTGTCCGACTGACAGAAGACCAGGTGGTGGGTTGGTAGCGTGTAAGTTTGACACGCAGGAGATACTGGGTTCGATTCCCCTTTGATTGCCTCCATTTTTTTTTCTTAACTCGAGCGACTATATATTTGAATTTATTTATTGCGAACATTCTTATTTTATTTGCTGTGCGAATTGTTGAATTTTGTTTTCCAAACGATTACGATAATTTCTTGTGAATAGTATTATATGTATTTCTGGATCATTTTCTCGAAATAAGTGTATACTTTTCGCCAGGCATAACATTTTGTTGAGTATGTTTGTAAAATGATGAGATATGTGGAAAAAACTTTCGCAAAAAATAATTTTCACAAATAAAATTTGAAACGGTAAAGTAAAGATTTCCACCCAAGAATAAAGTAAAAATGTATTTAACTTTTACTCAAATAAATTATTAAATAAAATGCAATAATTAGTTGCTCGAGTTATATAAAAAACATAGGGCAATAGAACGGGAATCGAACTCAAAGCCTTCTGTAGGTGAAACTTATCCGCTACCACGGGGCCACTTGACCACTTCAAAATCATGTAATAGCTTCGCCTCAACAAGGCACTTGGAACTCATCGAAACCTTCAAGCGTTTTTCCTCGATTTTTTCCTTCTTTTTAAGTCCACTTTATGCACAGTAAGAGAACTGGATCTATAGTTTAAAGTGGGATTTTAACCACTTGGAACCACTAAACCGCGTATCAAACTTTTCCTCTAGAATTGTTGGCTAGCGTGCGATATTACCAATACTCGGTTCGGGCATGGATGTGGGTGTTTGTGCCAATGAGAATACAGATAATATAGAGGAAATTGACATGTGTCACAACAGAGAAAAAGGTGAAGAACGAGGATACTATTAATTTTGAAAATACTCTTTCAGTTAGTGTAATGCGTCTGAAATTGAATGCCCTATTTTTAACCGCGAACGTGTTTTGTTTCTTCAATTAAAACTTTTAGATTACAATTTAGTTCATCATACCCACCCGTGTCCTTCTCCCTTGTTTATTTATAGTTATAAATAAAATCCCATTGGAGCATGGAAAACCTTTCACTGTTCATAAGTTAGTCATTGTTCTCTGCAGTTTTCAATGCAACATTCAGGCTCTCTGATCGTGCATCGTACGTTTCACATCAGGTATCCACATAATTTAATATATTTATAAGTAGGGAGCGGAAGTTGATGACCTAAAAAATATAGGTATATGACCTATAGAATATCCTAAAAAATGGGGAAAAATGACGTAAAATGTAAGAAATGACCATCAAATTTGTTAGTTTCAGTTTAAAAATTGAAATGAAAATGAAATTAAACAAAATGCAATCTTGCTTTAAAAAAAAGGGCACCAAATGATAGCACATGCACATTCAATTAAAATATGCAACGAGGATTTTCAGTGCAAATGGGGTCTAGCTATGGTATTTCACGCCTCTCCTTATCTGATCTTAAATCTGAGTTTGCCCCAGACGGGCACCTGGTGGTTTCCCCCGACACAACAAAGACTGTCACCAGTTCAGCATTTCTTTTGCTCGTAAATTGCAATCCTGCGAGATATATATACCTTGGTGAAAAGATTCAAGAATATTACCAAAATTAAAGAAGTGACAAAATATGATGAAACAATATACCGAATATTGCAAAAAATGACGGGTAAATGCCGAAAATCCGGGAAAATGACCTAAAACCTGACAAATGGCAACAAATGCAAAAAAATGCACTTTAAAATTACCTTTTTTGAGTTCTAGATGAAGTGTAATATTGTGTATATTTAATGGGCATCGTGTCCGAGATGTCAGAAAAAAGATGACATTTCATCAACTTCCGCTCCCTACTTATAAGTTGTATTAAGCGAAATTCTCCATTTTTATTCTTTCCATATATGATATCAGTATCACATTTCAAACAGTTATTAATGGTTTGAATGTCATTTGTTGGGAAAAAAAGTTTCGTATTACTTTAGATTCGAACATGCAAACGCAAGTATCAAAGTATTGCTTTAGACAGCACTCATGATTTTGAAACGTGGAAAGGTAAACATTTTACGGGAAACGTGAAAGTTGGTGTGTGTTGACAGACTGTAGTTACTGCCATATTAGCACTGACAACTAGGAAGCGTTCTCAATGATCACGTGGCTGCATGTTTTTCGTTAATAAATAACTGCGTTTTTTCAACACATACACAAATACATCGTCGCTTCGAAACATCAAATTTTCATCTTTGATGCTTTCAGATTACCAACATACGAAGTGGCATGCAATTCAAAAGGTTTTGCAGAGACCTCAGTTTTATAAATAAGGTTGGATGAAATTAGACAAAAAAAAAAACTTGCCTTCCGCTGGGCTCGAACTCGGGTTGCCCGCATGCTAGTCCGACACGATAACCAACACTCCAAACGAGACAACACGAAACTCTTTCGCAAGTAGTCGACTGAAACGCAAGTTAATTTTCAGATTGCTAATTCCCAAGGTATAACATGCCTAGGCAGATGTGTCTTGCATTTTCTGTACTTTTGTTATTTCAGTCGCTTTGGTCTCTCCCTAGGTTAATCACGGCAATAATGAGGAATATTTTTTTGACAAAGATGATAAACAAACACACAAGAATAATCACCCTCGCAAAAATAAGCCAGAACTCGAGTCTGGAACCTTCGACGCGAGATGTGTTTCTTGTTCTAACTATATCTGTGTGTTTTCGTTAGATATGAAATGAAGTAAATAAATAAGACAAGTGGGTGTAAGGGACTGGAGAATCGCAGCTACGTAACCATTGAGAAGATATCCATCGCCTAGATAGAGAATCTCTATATCCCATTGCGATAGAGAACTTATTAGAAGAATGAAAATACAGATTAAACGAACAAATTTGATGCGTATCCTTTCGTCAAAATGCCTAGAAAACAATATTACATACTTCTTCACTAATAGAAAAGAATAAAAATAAATGTCCTTGGTGGGGATCGAACCTAGACCTCAATGATGAAAGCTCTGTACGCTAACCAACAGCCTATCAATAGCACCATCCTTTCGTTTTTCCAGTCAGTCTGTTTCCTTCCTCAGCACCTGAAGACGAAAATGCATGTTAATTTCTCTCATAATTGTTTCATTGTCTATTAATAGAAACCACGTATGTCACAAATAAACGCATTCTTTCTGTGAAAAATCCCATGTTTCGCACATCGTGCTTCTCCATTTACTGTTATTTGGACATTCACTTGGAAGTTAAAACTTAGCTTTGTGTGTTTGTTTTCACGTGCATGTGTGTGAGAAGAATGGTGTGAACGTGTGTTCGATGTTTTTCTGGGCATTATTTTCGTTCAAAGCATTAATATAATTGTAAAATATTGAATTTACTGTAATGCAAGGATTGAAAATATAAACCTTGTCCGTCAGGTTCATTCCCAAACAACATTAAATAATGGAACGTAACGTGGACCGAGTATTATTCCATGTCGAGAACACGAGATATTACGATCGACAATCTTCATCTCGTATTTCTCTTTGGCATCACTACTCAATTTACAGAGATGTATACCCGTGACTGGTATACAAGCTGCAAAATTGCAATGCTGGTTGGGTTGTCTAGTCACAAGGCGCTTGGTGGTCAGACATAATTGGTTTGCTTCACTGCTTCTTCAATAGGGTCGTTACAAGCCAGCTGTGTCCAAGACTGTACAACACATAGGAACAAGAATGCACGCTCGTCACGAATCCCGGCCTGAATTGTCTTTTGAGGTCTGTTCATCAATTTCATCATATCATCACTCATCCTCATTTTCGCGATAACCAAATGTGGCAGAAAAGCAAAGTAAAATAAACTAAACCAACAACAACAATATGTAGCGGTTAAGCTGGCAATTGAAATGTATGATTTGAAGTAACTAAAACCACAAAGTAAGTAATATCTATAAAAATATGTTTACTTGAAGGAAGCAAAGAAGCAATCCTCTTGAAAATAGCTTTGAAGTAACAATACTAATAATACAATATATGAAAATTCTTTTGCTACTTTTTATTATCTCTCTCTCTCTCTCTCTTGCTCAACACACACACACAAACACAAATATACACATGTGTATATATTTGTATATAAAATTGTAACGCCGTCAAACCCCTTCCCGAAATTGTTCCATGAGCACAACCCCTGAAAGGAAGGAATCCATTAGATAACAAGATAAAGTTAATTGAGGAAACAAAGTTGGCTATGTGTAGATGACCTTCGGTTACTTATGAGTAAGATCAAAGATCATTTCCTTAAGATACATTAGAAAGCTACATAAGCCCCTTCCACAGGAGTATCTTTCACATTTGTATTCTTTCGTAGTTACATTCCCATAAAATATGATAAACATTAATGCTCACTTCACACACAAATCCTATGTAATTTCTTCCTAAAGACCCCCGTCTCGAGAGATTCTATCTTTACGTGGAGCCCCCTCACGATTCTGAAGCATATTTCATGTTTGTTGCTTTCGTTGAAAACCACTGCGGGGCTGCTGATAGATGTGCGCTGTAGGGATTTTCAGTGCCTAAATTCGCAACTTGACTCCTGTATACATTCTTGTTAAAGCTGCATTTGAAATCATGATGTAATTTATAATTATATTTTTTAGCAAAAAATGCATGCTTACTTATTTCATTTACCATATGGTAGGTTGTTTGCTGTAATATAATTCATTATAATGTGCTTAACCTTTAGTCAAATATCGTGCGGCCTAAATCAAATGTACGTGCAGTAATCCAAATCTAGGGACAAAGTTTTCTGCAACAGTTATTTGTTTTCATCTTGTGAAGATATGAAATATTATAAAATAAATATTCTAGTTTAATATACAATTTAAAAGATACTAGTGTAGTTACTAGACTCAATGTCTTAAGTAATCCCATATATGTTTTCAGTGCTCTATAGTGGATATGTTATATATTAATGTATAAGAACTTATAATATACTAAACATGTCTACATTGTTTTTAAAAATTTTAAAAGAAAAAAATGTGGTAAGCAGGTCGAGAAAAGTAACATGAGACAAAACTGCACCCTTTCCAGACATGTTTTGGTTCAGGCCAATATATGCACTCATCCTTAGTATGCTTAGGTATGTTTAGATTAAGTACGTTTTGACTCTCGTTTGTATGCTTTTTCAAATAATTAACGATAATGCCAGTTTCAAAAAAACTGAACAAAGATTATAATCTTGTCAATCGACAACAAGTTACACGAAGAGTAACTGCATGTATTTGAAAGTGGTGAAAACTAAGTCACAGGTTAGCAATGTAGAAGTTAGTTATTAAATTCCTTACATGATACTCTTTGAAAATTGTTGCTGTCTTAATCCAAGAACCATTTAAATAAGACCTTAAACATATGCATGTGTGTTAGCACTTACATACATGATTTCCTCGCTCAAATACTTGATTTCATACATACACTGTAATAATGAAATATCCTCTTAAGCTAGGTATTTCCTTCAGTACCTATAGGATTTGGTGTAGTTATACACTCAAAGAAATCCCTTTGATGTGCACCGCTTCATAGAAATTATTAACGACTTTTATATATCCTTGAGATTTAGCACTGAATTTATGACTCCTCTCGCTCCTCTTTAATTGTATACGTACCAGATGCATTGTAAGGCCCCATGTGCACTGACATAAATCTAAAATAATGTCTCTATTGTATATACGCACGATGACAGTCATTAGAATGCTCATGTTCAAGTACGTCACTGACTAGAGTAACTTAGTTTGTATATTTGTTCGTACTCGACACTCCCAAACCCTGCAACCAAGCATAATTTGCAGACAAAGGTAAGAAATCTTCGACAAAAGCAGCCTTGAATAATTATTTCATACTATAGATTCATAATTAAATGAAAGTCCACATTTTTCTTTGAGATTGTACTGAAACTTTATTTCTTCCACATAAAAGAGAGGTGCAAGTCGAATAAATTGTGATTTTTTTATTTTTTTTATTGACCTCTCCTGGAAGCTCAGTGGCTAACGCTGTCGCCTTTCCAAGGTGGAGGACAGTTGCGCGGTTGTTCGGATCTCACTTGAAACTCTAGGTAACGATTAGCCTATCTGAGCGTAAAATGGACTTAAATGTTTCCATATATATATTTAATCATACTACTAAATGGTTTCAAACTGTTAATTTCTCAAACGATAACAAGTAAAAGAACGAAGTATACTCTTGTAGTGTTTATGCAAATGGTTATATTCCTTTCAAGTGTGCAATTTCATCCGTGTAGCAAATTACTTTTTATTGTAGTGGATAATGAAGGAAACCCTACAGTATGTCCCAGTTATCTCTGGAGCAGGCGAACGAAAACAGGTCTCTGCGAACGAAAGTAGTGACGCGAAACGGCTCTACCAACGAACACATGAGAGGAACGGGATTGCGTGGAGGGCTAATTTCGGTCTGCCCACTCTATTCCCCCCCCACTTCTCTGACGCCATGCGCGACCTTGCTCCAAAGATAGGTGGGACAGGGTATAGTGAGTATTATTTAAAAATCAACAGTAAGCACGAACTGCGCGAGAGCACACACACACATGACACAAACGTACAGACATCCCCATCCACACACGATGCAATGACAGATCCTTCTTCTCAATAGACCCTAGAAATGTAGGTAAATTTTCACCCTTGTCAGTGATGACATCTGCGCCAAAATAGTAACCACTTTTTTAAGACACTATGTTTCAAATGTAAATTTGATCATGAAGTAAGCATCATTTCCTGTTTTCAAGTGTCATCATTGGAATAGTTTATAATAGTTTATATCCGACTATTGTGAAATTAACTCAATACGCCCTACTTATTATCAACAAATACTTACATATTTCGTGTTTACATTTGAATTTTTACATGACAGTGAAATTGAATTCTCCCATTCGACACACCGGCAAAGAATGTGGCGTTCCCTTGAAATCCCTCGACCTTCCTGATAGCGCTGTAGTACACATGTATTTTTCTGTGGTTCAGATTTGAATTTGAATTTGAATTTAAAATTTGGGGTGCATCAGCACTAAGGCTATTTTGCACCCGTCACATTGTACGGGGTCCAGCCCCTTATCGTTACACATAACAACTCTAACGTTGCATAACTAAAATCATAAAATATTCTTTCGTTAAAAGCTGAGACTGTAAAGGAGCACTCAGCACAAATAAGGACAAAACACAGGATAACACAAACAAAATTATACTGGCCATGGGGCCAGTCGATAGAGCCTCGTTAGTCTGCAGTCCAGGGTGTACTACGAAGAAGTGAGGTTGACTATTGGGTGCACTAAGTGGAAGGAGCACCCCTTACACCCCTGTGTGGTTCAGATAGCACATTGTATTATAAAGGCAACTCCCATTTAGCATGTATGAGGATAAAGTTGATTCAAAGTGAAATTTGCTAAATACCTTGCTCTGGCACTTGAGGTCACTGGTAAGTCGAAAGGCAAGTTGTGTGAAGTATTCTTCATGGCATTAAAACAATAAGGCACATCTTTTTCCTTTACCGAATAATATAAGGTTTCAGCTCCAAATTCAGAGATGGCAGCACATTCTGATATATCTTCTAATGTGATATGTTGCAATTAATATAAGAAATTTGTATTGATTAAATGACAATTTTATCGGTAATAAATATATTATAAAATATAAATAAGAAATACGACATTTGAAATGCCTATTAGCAGGAAGGTTTGGCAAAATTTCCTAGATGATAGTGATAAAACACTTAGTCAAGCATTGAAAATGCTGTGTTGAACTTTCAGCACCAAGGGGAATAATTTCTTTCCGTGTCAGATACCGGAATAGTATTTACAGAAATTATTTGTTTACTTTAAGCCGAATTTTATAAATATGAAAAATAGAAGTGGAAGTTAGTACAGCTCACCATAGACTGAGCCCCTGGCCTGGCTAATTTAAATTAAATTACAGTTAATCTTTTATTAATTATAAGTTGCTTTTATATTTTTGTTATTTAGCGTCGCTTTTCTTTCACTTTTGCCTAATCACGACGATGAGTGATGATATAATGAAATTGATCAAGGATAAGGTGACCAGACGAGGGTCGATTGCACCGCTAGCATAACATGTCAATCTACATTTTAATACAATTTAAAGTGGGATCCGAACCACTATGTGCCTCCACCGGGTATCGAACCCGGGACCCCTGATTACAAGTTCTAATTTCCGATATCGTCCATCCCTACATTTTATCCACGATTGGTGTTGTAATTTCAGGATACAATACAGGAGGACTCCTGAGTTAACCAATCTGATATTTTGTGTTATCTGAGTAAGACTGCACACATACAAATAAACAAATAATTGTGTGAATAGTAATGGGTAATACGCCATTTACGGAGAAAATGATTATATTCCATTCCTGTATTATGTAATAGTAGTGGTTTCATTTAATGCGAATACAATAAAAATAAATAAGCATGAAAAATAAGGGTTTTATAAAATGTGATGTTTCAGAATGACAGTTTGCATCTGAACTTCCAAGCTTTTTGTAGCTTAGTCTCTTGCTTGATTTCTGAAGCACGAATAGTTTTAAATCGTCCATTCAGTACTTGCAGGTAGCCTGACATAAAATGCTAGATTGACTGACACTGAGGCGACATCCTAGTTTAGATCTATTTGCTTATGCACAAATCAAGGTAACTTCTAAATAAATCTTGGTTGAACGTAGAAGTTATCAAGAAAAAAATGTTCTAAAGATTCTTCATGTCAAGTCTGGGTGGATAAATACTCTCCTGATAATATACTCCTCTGACACGTCTCTATCATTTTAACTTGCATATAATCTTGTAATATAATACCTGGTGCTTAAAATTTGTTCAGAGATCAGACTGGAAACAATGATGATCATATATATTGTATATTCAGATTTGTGTTCTCTAACAATGTATATGGGCATGTTTTATTCATTATACTCCCAGGATAATGCTGTGGATGTTTCGGGCAAGCTAAGAACTTTGCAAACTTGCTTTAAGTCTTCAAGGCACATGATGTCAGCTGAAATTTTTCTCATCTAGATTTGCATACATATAAGCTCGACATTTATTCTTTGTTCCGCATGAGATTTGTTATGGATGCCTGATGAGATTTTAACTTTGGTTCAACAAACGCACCGCTAGCTCGCCCGCCATCATGATGTGGAAAATTGCCTCTAAGGTGGTCCATTACGGCTGGAAATGTAACGGTTGGGGGCAGTCTAGATCGCTGGCTGATTACAGTCATCACATGAGATATCGGGTTCTTCGTGGCGAAAATGGAGATTATGAGTCTTTTTGACGCCAGGGAATCGTTGTCACTTTGCATTCTACCACCAATCTCGTCCCATCTTTCTCAGAATAAAGTTGTAAGTTCGACAAAGCGATTTGTTTTCTCCGGTAGTCACCCAGTAATTTTTTCCTTCAGAATTTGCGGTTAGAATGTGTGATTTGTGTTGCTTCAAATGTTGATCGATTCATGAAATGAAAGAGGACAGCGCCGCAATTCCTACATAGATTTTAATGCAGTAAATTTTGGTAGCCAAGTCTGCAATTTATATCAGCTTTCACATGAAGTATGTCATTATGGTGTTTCCAATAGCATTTCAACCGACAGAATATTTACATATTCAACAGCGTGTATCAATACCCTATACTGCGATGGGAACTTTTTTCACTTTATGCTTACTTTAATATTTCTAGGTTAATGCAGTGATACTGCTGAGAACAAGCATGCCTTGGATTAGCGCTGCTTAAAGCTAACAAAGAAAAGGTCGCATATTAAGTATGTATGTAATTGATTTTGATATTAGTAGGTACTGATGGTATAGAGACAACGAAACGAGACTTGTCAGAGTCTCGTTCTCGTCTCGAGTTATAAATGTCTGTGTCGTTCCTGGTCTGTTGGAAGATAATGCATAAACTGCAAAATGTAGGAATATGCAAATGATATAATTAATTGTAATGCACGATGGCAGTTTACTTATTTGGTCGTAAACGTTTGTGCAGCTCAATTCTTAATATTGAAAATATTTGGTAAATATGTGTTAAATTTGTTATTCAAATTCTCTCAATTTAATTTTAACATTATTAGGTAAGAATGGTAAAAAATTACCTGCCATTGTTGTTTGGGATCGTTCTTTCTTCAATTTTATTTAATCATCATTCTCATCGTCGCGAAGAAGAGCGACTTCCAATAAAGTAAATGCAAAATTCCATTTGGAGCTGGGTACGACCAAAGCTTCATGATGATCTGAGCTAAGTCGTCACTTGGCTCCTCTTGACCTAACGATATGTGCACACTAGTAATTTATGTACATAACGGCTAAATCATACCTTATGAGATAATAAAGCCAATCGTATTGCTTCATCTCATCAAATTTTCATCGCTTTGCTGGCTTTCTGGGTAAATAGCATCAATGAAGATGAATTGATGATAGCTGAAGGAACAGCACAGTCCATGCCTTAAGCAAGATTCGAATCCAAGACCCTTGTCGTCGTAGTGCTCTACGATAAATACTCCGTCACAGAGGCTAACAAGTCGAGTTCACAAATATACAGGGAAATATATTACATTCCCTATATGCCTCAATGACTTTCCATTGGAGGGTAATTCTTGTATAAACGCAGGGTAATATTCTCTCGTTAAATTCACGTGCTTTCAAATAAATTATTTTCAAAATTATATTGGAGAAGTAGAAATATAGAAATATTATAGTGCGTTAAAAATGATATCGATGCGTTACTGACGTGTTAGAGGAATTTGAATGTTTTTTTTTTTCTGACACCTCGAAAAGGAGAAAATGGGTACAAGCATTCATTCATAACTTTTCACTGGTTAAAGATAGGGTAAAGTCGGGTAGCCCCGGACATCGGGTACCATCGGACAGTGTGAGTTCCGAAACTGCGGTATGAGCTAGCAATACTGTATCAGCAGAAAAAGAAAGGACTTTGTTCTACCGTGCACGTGCAAGTAGTAGGAGTTGGTCGGTGAAGAATAGCGGACGTACTGCAAGCCGCTCTGTTTCTGCGTATGCGGTGTTCGTCCCGAAGTAACTTAAGGAAGGTCATTGCTATTATAAAGGTAAGTAAATGAAACACAAATTGTTGTCAGTGAACTGGTTACGGTTTGAACAAATCGTGTGTGAAACCGCAAGTATATATTTGACTGTGTGATAGTATGAGGCATGTTATTGTCGAATGGTACGTGTCGGGTAGAGCCGGACAGGCAATTGGAGGGTAACACCGGACAAAATGTAGCCGTTCTTGAAACTTTGTGATAGCGTTCCAGTTCTGCTAATTGTTGACGGACATTTCAGTCATAAGGATTTGAAAGTGATCCAATATGAGAGGGATCACAGTATTCATATTCTCAGTACTCCTCCACATACCACGCACAAGACTCAGCCCCTTGACAGGTCTTTTATGAAACCGTACCTCTTAACTGGGTATGACGTAATACTCCGTTCTGGCTCTACTGATTTATAATGGGCATGACGGGATACTACGTTCTCATGTTCTTACTGCTGATATCTGTTGTGTATGACGAGATACTTCGTACAATTACTTTCTTCTTTGTTTCACCAGATGGCTCTGACTTCCAGACTGTTGTAACCGTTAGAGTTAGCGGGAAGCAACGAACACAGCCCGACGTTCAGTTCTATCGCGTATGCAATAATGGCTCAGGCAAATCGGAAGCGACGTCGTGTTTTTCCTGCTGAGGAAATCCGAGATATATTGTAGTTGTAAATCTCGCATATTGTAAAATGTACAAGAAGGACCAATAAAAGAATAAACAATACCTAAATGGTATGCCATGGAGCACAGAAATATTAACTCAAATATTGGTTTACGAAATTCATCAATTTATCAACAAAAATTCCCAGGGCAGATTGGGCTTTCGACGAGGAAATTACCCAGTTAAGAGGTTAAAGGAGCATACAATGAAGTTTGTTCGATGTGGATGCGCAAGAATGCTGGAGTAAAGATAACCGTTTATGATGTAGCACACCTTGTTGCAGAGGCATACCGTAAGGTGTGTCGCATGGACATTGCTCTCGATGGATTTTCGTGCACTGGAATATATCCATTCAACCGTAATATATTCACAGACATTGACTACCTGCCCGCAAACGTGACTCGCGTTGAAAGATGTTACACTCCGCAAACCTGTGAAGACCCAGAACCTTCAACTTCAGCAGCGGTGGAGGCAACGAGGGCTGCTTCTTCTCCGTCGTCTGCAGTGGATCCACGTTCTCTACATGTCACCGAGGAACCTGAATCTCCTCGTCCATCAACTAGCAAAGGGCTCTCCATTATTGAAAAGTTATCACCATTACCAGAAAATCGTAAGGGACGTTTAGCGTCACGAACAAGAAGAACTGCAGTGAGTGAGATACTAACATCTTCACCATATAAGAAGCAACTTGAAAGAAAGGAGACCTCAACACATGTACTAGCAAAGAAAGGACGCAAGAAGCTAATGGGCCACGATTAGCTTGCTTGTGACAATAACAAAGAGGACATACGACCAGACGAACAGGATAGCACAACTGAATGCATCATTTGCGGTGAAACGTTCAATGAAGGCTGGATTCAGTGTCAATCCTGCGATGGCTGGGCCCATGACAACTGCACCGATATCGAATCAACTGATATCCATTACACATGTGATCACTGTAAAATTCCTGGGTAGGTGTTCTTATTGTTCCTTCCAAGTGTAGAATATGATTTTTTTCAATTATCTTAAGTGTCCGGTGGCACCCGCCAATATGTGAAAATATGTAAAATGTAGCGATCTGTATTGTCATTTGTTTATGTACTTCTTTTTGTATTTCTTTCGATAACTTTGCTTTGTCAATAAAGATCACATTCCAAATAAATATTTCAGGCTTGTTTTAAAACAATTTTGCATCTTCTTACCAAGAAGCACATCACTGTGTGAACATGTCCGGGGCTACCCCATTTTCCCCTACGTCAAAATAACCTTCACCACTACATTTCTCGTAAATTCTAGCCTGAGTTGATATTTCATTTCACTCCCTTCTCATTTGAAATTTTGGAGTTGAATTCAATATGGCGGCCAACAATATGGCTGACCTCGGCTTGACACACAAAACTATGGCTCCTCCTGAGCCTAACATGTTTCTATCGTGTCCAACTGTACCCAGCATAATTCCTTTACATTTTATACAGGGTGTTCAGGGACTTTTGACTTAATAAATAATAATAATAATAAATAAAAAAATAAGTAAACTGGAACAAATGTAAGTAAAGTAAAGCAACGAATGGATGGGTTGCTAACGTAACTAGGGGTACAAAGGATAACTTGTCTTTCTAAAAAAAAAACATCTAACTAACAAACTAACCCAATATTTAATAATTAATTCCATCTAGTACTAACCATCAGAATGGTTAGGCTGAGTATAAGAAATGGATAGTCAAATTCACTAGATACTTGAAACACTCAGCAGACATATTGTTGTTGTTATTTTTTTATTAAGTAGTACAACTGATATATTCTAGCAAGAGAAGTCACTTCATTTTCATGTTCTATCATGTGACTCTACTATAAATGTTTCACTAATTTCTACATCATTCTTGTCCGTGCAAAGGGGAGCAGACTAAGAAAGGTTATAAAAGGGTACAGACATAATTTATGATAGTAAACCAACCAATTACGGACTAAAATATAGTTTTTGTTTCTTTAAAGACAGAATTTAATCTCGATCGAATTTCGCTTAATCAAAATGAAATAAAAGGCCATGTCAGGTAGGTAGGTTGTGCGTACGTGACCAGCATGCATTTTTATCCTAATGCAAAACGACCTGAGTTTCTGGAAAAGCAAGACAAATCTAGAAAGAAAAGCTAATACCGAAAAGTGAACGTGTACATGTTTTTTGTTACTTGCTAAGAAAATACGGAAAAAAGAGCATTGCATTCTCCTCGCGTAGGGCTGTCTCTGAATCGAGAACTTGTCGTGGAACAACAACTGCCTGAAGAATAAGATTCTCATGCAACAATAATGTCTGTGAAATCATTCCTTCATCCCAGTCTTTTGCTTTTCTTTTGTTGTTCTCTGGCGTTGTTTTCATACGAAGAAGAAAATGTATATGTATCATTCCATTGTCACGGGTGGAACATCTAGACTACATTTTTTATATTAAAGTAACTATTCTACTGATAGTTAAGCAACATTTTTCTTACAATTTCTTACAGATTCTGTGCAATGAACTATGAAACTTAACACTGTTGATTCAACATAACTACTCTTAAAATACTTTCCCAGATTTTAGCTATAAGTGAACATTTTTTTGTCACGGCTGGTACAGACGAAACACTGCCACTTTACTTAATAAGATATTTATTTTAATTTCTGTAAATTGTCAAATGATGAAAAATAAGTAATTTAAGGCAAGGAGAGAAGGTAATCGACCTTTTAATATTCTAGTGAAGTTGAGGGAGAAATGTAAGAGTTAAAGGAGAAATTAATTGTTTTTTTGGTGTCACTGGTGGGACACAGTAGAAAACAAAAGTAAATAAAAAAAGTTAAAGAAAACGAAAAATACGTATGTAAAATACCTTCTAATTATGTATAATACTTGAATTTTTGTGCAAATGACAATTTCCGATTGTTCACTCACAAGGTAGTATAAAGTTTCATCATTGCATTTAATGAGATTCAGAATCTAGAAACTGAGATTCAGGGCCACTTTGACATATAATGTCATATATGTAGCCTAAAACAAACGTTCTTATGCATGAATGTCAAGATTTCCCTTTGTTACAAGAAAATGCAGTAAAATTTAATGTAATATAATTCATTGGAATGCGCGATTGCAGTTAATCTATTAAGTATTTTTGGTCATAAACGCTTATCAATCTCAATGCATCATTCTGAAAATATTAGGCAAATATATATCTTAACTTATTATTCTATTTTCTTAATTGAATTGTAACATTATTGCGTAAAACTGGTAAAAATAATTACTCATTTTTACTGTGAGTAACAAATGCACTAAATTTAGGCACTAATTAGTATTGTTTAAAACATAAATTTGCTGTGGTATAACTCTCCAGACGAGTTCCTTCCCAGTGGAGGACAAATTCAGTTTTCTAGTGTACAACTTCAAACTTCAGGCTCGGTCCTGCTACGTGTGCATAAAATAGACTTGAAACAAACGTCACACCTTGTTAGCAAACAAGCAAATATATTATTTAACACATACTTCACGATTGAAATCTCATACTCTCAGTTGTCATTGTGAACGTTGTTTGACTTGAATCAACAAGGAAAACATTCCTAGAAAAATCGTTGTATGAATTTCTTTTACTTTTTGTATTCCTACCTATTGGGTTCATTTCGACGATAAGAATGAATGACGAAGTGGTAAACAATGGATGATAGGAATATGGTTCGAGTCTAGGGCCTCTGACTTCGTAGCACGTTATGCTGACCACTCCTCCACGGAAAGTGGCACAGTTAATTTTTCAAATAAAACTTGGCACAATTGTAAAGCCATTTCGACGTAACGGTCTGCCTATTACGACATCATGACTTCACAATTTTGACAGTCTCATTTTGTAACTCGAGGCGTAGCACCAAGGAAATCCTGCAGAAACAGCATCATTACAAAGAGAACAACCGTATTTGCTTGTCATCCTCCTTTACTAGAAGGGCAAGCATGTTTTTAAGAGAAGTGAAAAGAAAATGTAACGTCCACAACTAAACACATGTTAGCTAACATGTTTGTTTTCTTCACTCTAAATGGGAAGTAGTGTTCTATTGAAATTACATTGAACATATTTTACTTCAAGTCTTTGAAGAGCCCATTAATGTGGTGTTATTTTCTATACAACATTTGTTCAGTTTTCGAAGCAAGAAAAAAATATTTCGTTCCTTTGCGAATCTACTTTCCATAAAAATATCCTAAAAACTTCACTCCAGTATGGCTATTGGCCGTCACGTCTGTCTAAATCTACACTTTTCGTTTGCCTTTATGGCTACACAATTTTGGAATTTTGTCTTCCTCTGTTACATTATCCCGCATTCACTTTCTAATTCTCAAGACAAGTGTTTTGAATATCCACATTTGATACTCCCAAAGTGTCCATCCGCTTGCGTTTCCATGTATTATATTGCTGTTACAACCACCGGCAGTAATGCCTGTTCACGGGCGGTCAAGTAATATACAAGTCGCTGTTCGGCGGGCCAAAAGTTACAACGCACTATCAGGCGTGAATGCCGTTCCCGGTCCCCAGTGGATATCTTTCTTCCCCGGCACGGGGCCAAATGTCACAATAGGTAAGGGGTGCCGTTCGTGCGATTGCAAACGATCCAGGTTTTTAGTTAGGGTTTTGAGACGGTCGTTGTTACAGTACTAGTGCGAGGCGGGGATAAAATACCTTGAAATCTACCTGACATCTGTCGGCACTGAAACCAAAACACACCAAATAGCATTGTGCCTGAAAGCATCAAATGATAACTCGGACGAACTGTAAAATATGAATATATTGTAATCAAAGAAAATATTGGGATAACAAACATCTTACAGGCCCCCCTGATTCATTCTCTCATTCTCTCACACATTGTCACTTTTGGGATATGTCAACATGGAAATACACATACATGTCACGGATTTAATCAACGTACCATTTCCTTTTTGTTTAAACATTAACTTGAATTTAGGTCGTTAGTCTCCCATGCTCATTTCAATCAATGTGCGCCAGCCCTCGGAAAAACAATTATCTGAAACAATTAGGTAGGTGTAGTTGAACCTTTCGTTCGAATGAACATTCGCATCAAAGCCGCAAGTACAACATTTACAAAGTTTTTCGGACGGGGGTAATACACACAAGCCTCTCTCGTCCCTTGAGAACAATTACACATCTACATAGTGATAACTAACTAACTAACTCCCTAGCCTTCTTAAACCCGAAGGTTCATGGCTGCAGCAACACAGGCCTTCCATCTTTCCCTATCTTGAGCAAGTTCTATATACTCTTTTCCATCCCTACCGATTTCCTTTAGGTCCATCTTTACGTTGTCCCTCCATCTTCGTCTTGGCCTTCCTACAGGTCTCTTACCATCAGGTTTCCCAACAAGAATCCTGTAAACTCCTTTTTCCTCTCCCATTCGTGCCACATGGCCTGCCCATCTCAGTCTTCTTGATTTAATTATTCTAATAATATCTGGACATGAATACAAATTATGTAGTTCTAAATTATGTAACCTTCTCCACTCACCTGTCTCCTCATCCCGTTTAGGTCCAAAGATTTTCCTAAGGATTTTATTTTCAAATACTCTCAATTTATGTTCCTCTTTCAATGTAAGGGACCAAGTTTCACATATAATACTACATGCAAAATTACGGTTTTGTATATTTTAACTTTTAGTTTCTTAGATATTAAACGAGAAGACAAAAGTTTATGAAGAGAGAAGTAACATGCATTTCCTGAATTAAGCCTACTTTTTATTTCCTCTTTAATATAATTTTCATTTGTTAATATTACTCCTAAGTATTTGAATTTGGAAACTGGTTCAAACGAGTTGTTATCAATAATTAGATTTTGATTATTACCTAACACTTGGTTTCGGCCTGTAAGCATATATTTAGCTTTCTCTTTGTTAACTTCCAAACCTATCTCTTTAGCAGTTTTGAAAAATATTTTAGCATTATTCTTAATTGTATTCACATCATCCCCCAGTAAGTCTACATCATCTGCATATGCTAACAACTGAGTCACACCATTTAATTTTAGTCCTTCTTTAGTTTCTTTTACCTTCCTAACAGCATATTCTAAGGCAAAATTAAAGAGCAATGGAGATAATGCATCTCCTTGTTTTAACCCATCATGAATTGTAAATTTGTCAGACATATTAATACCCACACGGATTTTACTTTCTGTTTCACTGGTGCATATTTTTATCATACTAACAAGCTTCTTAGGTATTCCAAACTCTACTAATATATTATATAATTTATCTCTTTTGACCGAATAATATGCTTTTTTGAAATCAATGAATAGCTGATGGACATTTTGATTATATTCCCACTTTTTTTCAAGTGTCTGTCTGATGTGAAAAATTTGATCTGTAGTTGATCTGTTACGTTTAAATCCACATTGATAATCACCTATAATTTCATTAGCATATGGGGTTAGTCTTGTTAAAAGAATGTTAGATAATATTTTATATGATGTTGATGAGAGTAGATAAATTCCACGGTAATTAGTGCAGTTCATTTTATCACCTTTTTTAAACACAGGAACAATTATGGATTCTTTCCACTGTTGAGGGATTTCTTCTTTATTCCATATCAAACAAATTAATTTATGAATTTGACATGTTAATGAATTTCCGCCATATTTAATTAACTCAGCTGGTATTAAATCAATGCCAGGTGCTTTGTTATTCTTTAGCCTTTTAATAGCATCTTTAACTTCAGTCAAGTTAGGTTCTGGAACTAAAGGTTCTGCTGTGTGTACTTCATTTACTTCTGATTTATCTCCTACATGGACATTTAAAAGGTCATTAAAGTAGTTCTTCCATCTATTTAGAATATCGCTTGGGTCAGCTAGAAAATCACCGTCCTTATCTTTTATCAAGTTTACTTTAGGTTGCCACCCCTTTCTAAACTCATTTACACCTTTATATAAATCTCTGATATTTTTATTTTTGCTGTTTGTTTCAATTTCGTTAATTTTGCTTTTCAAGTAAACTCCTTTTTTACTTCTAAACGTGCGGTTAACTTCTCGCTTTATTCTTTTATAATTGTTTAGATTTGTATCATCAGAGTTATTTAACCACCTAAGTCTAGCCTGATTTCTTATTTCTATTAGATTATGACATTCATTATCAAACCATGGCTTACTTTTTCTCGGTTTATGGTATCCTATACTTTCTTTAGCTGCTGATTCTATTGCATTACGTATGTGCTCCCAATTCTTATTTACGTCTGTTTCATTTATATTTTCATCATCATTTAAATCCTGCAAAACATCAAATCTATTTGACAGTTTAATTTGGTAATCTTTCTTAATTCTTTCATCAGTAAACTTTCCTGTATCAAATTTTAGAACTTTTAGATTTTGTTGCTTATGATTTATCACTGAGAGTCTTTCTCTTAATTTAGCAATTACTAAATAATGGTCACTGGCACAGTCAGCACCTCTATGTGTACGAACGTCAATTATACTAGTATGCCTTCTCTTATCAATGAGAATATGATCTATCTGATTATGAGTTTTACCATCTGGAGAAGACCAGGTATATTTATGGATATCTTTATGTTTAAAAGTGGTACTTTTCACAATTAAATTCTTTGAGGTTGCAAAAGTAATCAATCTTATACCATTATCATTACTTAATTCATGAAGACTTTCTTTACCAATCGTGGGTTTTAATGTCTCTTCTTTGCCAATCTGTGCATAGTGATGCAAAACTTAATTGGCTCCAGCTGCCGGAATACACAAATTAATCATCGGCGCGAGCAAAACATTACAAAATCACTGTACAATGAAGAATAGCGCACTCGCACGACCCTGCAATGTAACATACGCTTTCAACAAATAAGAGACTAATCAGTCGACCTTTGATATGCTAATTGAAACGACTTGGCAGTTAGTTACACTAAAATGGAGCACACTTTGACAAGTTATATGAAAATTTAACGTTATAAAAAGGAGCTTTTATCTTTAAATGCAGACAATCAAAATATTAAGAATATAAACATGAAACGACCTTTTATATATGACCATTACTCAAAATACAAGACACGGAAGTTAGGTTCTGAGTCACGTTGCGAATCAATGTTTTTTTCTGCTTTCATGGTACGGCGCTGACACGAAACAATACATTGGTACTTGAACATGAACTTGCTGAAGAATACAGACTCTGCTACACCGTCGGATGGTCCATCTTTCCTGGATACGAGAATTTGCACTAGGTTTCTTTGCGGCAAAAATGTTCCTTCGGGGGGCGACCGCGACGAAGGGTGGTGGAGACGATATCTGGCGCTTTCACTTTCACTGGACGTCGCGTAAACCTCCTTCTCTCACGCGTCAGCTGTAAGTTCTCATCTCGACCGCCGGCTGTAGCTTCTCAAGCGTAGGTCTGGAATCCTTCCTATTTCGGGCGTCGGGCATCTATCAAGCGTCGGCCTGAGTACTCTCTCCCTCTCTCGGGCATCGGGTGTCTCCCAAGCGTCGGTCTGAAGTACTCTCTCGCTCTCTCGGGCATCGGGCATATATCAAGCGCCGATCTGGAATCCTCCTTCTTGGTGTCCGATGTCTCTCCGTCGTTACCATTTGGGCGCTGGAGGTTCGGCTCTATCGTCGTGGTGGATGGAGTTTGGCATCGGCGTTGGTTGGCTTCGCGTCATGGTGCGTCGGTGGTGTTGGCGTTGGCGTCGGCTGTACGTTCTCATCCCGATGGTAGTGGAGCGTGGTTGCTGCGGGATTCGGGGAAAACCGACGTCCCCCTTCTCTCTATCGTCTTAGCCAGCCATGGTTCTGGATTGTCCCCAAACAAAGCAAAGCCCACGAAAACAATAAGTGCACCGGAGTCTAGCGCGGGGATGCTCTCGCTACAAAAATCCTGTCAAACTGTGTGGAGAACTCAAAGTCCAGCAGATTTATACGAGATTCAAAAATGTCAGTTGGCTTGGGTTCGTTTCGAGCGGAGTGCAACAACTCGGCTCTTTTGTGTCTAAATGCGGTCAAAGGGCGTGTTTTCAGGTCGGTGCAGCGAATTAAGTTCTCGCCTGCCTGGCGTCTATCTGGGAATCCGTGGTCCGCCATGAATCTTTGATGAAAACCAACTTGCCCTCACGTAGTGAATTATCAGTATATCTTGACGAAATAAAATTCATCTTCCATTCGTAACGAGTCTCTTCGGTTGCCCAAATTTCATGTACTTCGCCGTGTTGACGGTTTGTGCAGTGACTCAGAGAACCTGTCCCCCAACTCCCGATGTCTTGCTCGAAAATCAATTTTACCACATATACTCATTGGAAATATTCAAATGACAAAAACCAAATCCCACACTTTACACAAGTCATAATATGTTTAATTATACAAAATGATAAATATTAAACTGTAATTTTATATGTCACTGGATACCGTGACATTGCGAATTATAATCACTTTTGACTTAGCGTTTTGGATACGAACGAAGAAACTTTGATCCTTAGTCAAATTGGACAACTGTCAAATGTCAAATTTCTTCTATAATTTCTACCGGTTTCTACATCCTTCCATCATTTTCAATAACTATCTGAAGTGATGTTACAACCTAGGTGCTATCCCTAGCAAACGACGTTCAGTGTATCAAGAATTACTGATTATGGTAATACGTATTTTAAAAAGTTGCCATTTTGCTGTTCATGTATTTATCATCTTATTGTACGTGTCTCCTCTGCCTCTTCGGGTTAATCGTGAATGAACCACGATTAGATTAAATTAATGAATGAGCGTGGTTGTTCACAAAGGAACATCCATGCTCAACCTGGAACTCCAACCTGTATTCTTCGGTGTCGAGATTGCCAATAGAAAATGCAACGTGCTTTGCCAGAGACATCATCTAAAAATGACATCTAAGATATTATTCTACGCTATAGTTTATGACCACCTAAGGTGGATAAGTTTGTCTGTATAGTCGGTTATTTCCGTAAAGTATCTGGAAATCTGTAATTCAGTGACCTCATTTGCCGTGGTTCTCGTGGACAAAAAATTGCAAGAAAATATTATAGGTTTGTTTTAAGATGAACTGTGTTTTGGATAGTTAGAACAGTGTGTGATGCATTGAAACTGTTAAAAGTAGAAGAAAAAGGTATTGGTACTTAAGCACAGTTTATTAGACTGCCACATGGTCTTATGTGACAAATCACATGGTTTATTTACCAATAATTATCTGAAACTGAACACCTTTGCAAGCCCATTTCTAAGCAATCTTAATCTGACAATTTGATGTTTTTTTCTTGTAACATAATGAACTCTGCTCGTTCCTCTTTGTGTCTTCGCCCTTCTCTGTCTTTGCAGCAGTTGCCTTTATTATTAAGTTTACCTTTATTTGAGAATTACAAAGCAGGGTTTCACACAAAAAAAGTTTCCCCACAGAAGATTTCTTTCTGGACATTGCAAATTCACTCCAAAACACATTGTATTCCTTAAAGCAGGTTGTAACGTCAGAAGTCAGTCACCTACTATAAAAGATCCTCTCAGCCATGTCAAGCTATGCAACACTCCGAGACCAGTTTCAATGGATCTTTTCCAAGAAGATCGATTACGGAGCAAAGCTGCTTTCAAAAAAGTTTCCCTGCACCAAAAAAGGTAAAAAAGGGAAATCTTGAATAGAGACATTTTCACTCTTTTGGTATGCATGAGTGCATAACAATGATCAAAAGAAGAAGATAATTTGGTAGCTGAATTCTTTCGGCTCCTTTTCTCGAACGCTGTTACATTTTGCGGATCGGTTTTCTGATGATGCGGCATCATTGTAGGAATACAGCATTGTAAGTTCTTTGTTGAGTTGGAATCAAAATATAAATTAACAATTGAGCAATCTTGCATCATGTTATTAGCATTAAACACTAACTTGTATTCAGTGCAAGGATATTGGATCTTTACTGCTGATTATGAAATAAAGATATTCTATCAGTAGCTATCAGTAGACTCTGTGTCGGGAATTTGTGTATCAAGGCCGAGCTCAACGACAGAGAAGGGGAGCAAAGCAGTGTGCACTGCTGAAAACAGCTGGTAGCTGCAGCCGCATTTCCCCCTCCATGCATTCACTTCATTGGTCCACCCTTATTGAGTCCTAGAGGACTCATTTTGGTTCTCTTGCTCCAGAGAGTCCCGGGGACAGAGTGTAGTTCTTTTATTATTTCTTATTATGTTGGCTTTTCTAACATTGCAACATTAGTCGCGATGATGAATAATGATGAAGAGATGAAGTAGATGACAGAGTGAACACCAAGAATCATCAGTGTACACGGAATAGGAATCCAATGAGTATTGTGTTCTGCTATGCGCATGCTATAGCTCTTGTCTACTCTTACGGCACCTCGTTCTACAGGCTGCTGCGTTTCTTATTGCGCTGGATTGGTCGCTTACCCGCTCCCCTCTTCCCTTACCAGCATGTAGGGCGCCCGCCGTAAGACTGGACAAGAGTTATAGAAACACAAGATTGCTGCTGTATTATTCACATTACCAACAAAACTATTCTGCTCAACCATGATGACAAATACTTATCCTACTGTTAGTTGACTATTAAACAGACACACATCTTGATTTACCCAGAAATTATTAGGGATCATGCTATGTAAACATAGGCTACTGATTCTACGGGCCATGGACTATACTTGTAATTATTTTAAATATATATATATATATATATATATATAATTCTGAGTGTTGTAACTGATGGAATGAACTGATTTCTCTACACATAAATTAAACGTTACCCATAGCTACGAATGGTACCTAGACGGTTTTGTACAAATCGAGACAAGGCCAAAAACGAGGCAGACCTCTGTAAACTTGAGACAAAACTGAGACAGTCTCAAGCAAACCTGAGGGGCCATCTTACTAGACAAATTAACCTAAACCAAAAGTACTTTAATATGCGACTTCTTCAGACGTACCAAGCGAATATCTATCTCATCATTTAAATATTAGTCACAATATTGTTTGTAGCAATTACAAGGTCAATCCATTAGTTCCATTTATGAGAATCTGCTGCGTGGTTGCGAGGTGTCAAACAGGTAAAGTAGTTTCCCTTAATGACTTTTATATAGTGTGAAAGTTCGTACGATTACACACACTGTAAATGTCGTTTTACATTTCGAGACGAGAACGAGACGGTATAAAAATCGAGAAGAGACCGAGGGCAAGGAAGTATTTACAAATCAAAACGATTGTCCTTTATTTAATTGCATCTAATAACCAGTCATTATCATCGTTGGGATTAGGCAAAAATGACAGAAGATGGACGTCCAATGAAACATACGAAATACCATCAAAATAGTTTGTATCCCTGACATCTGGAGCTGGACACGACCCAAGTGGCATGACATTCTGTGCGAAGTTGTCACTTGTCACCTCCGGACCTAATGGACAGGACACAGAAGACGAGCCCCACAGAGAATTATACTGGCTATGGGTCCAAGCGCCAGAGTCTCGTTAGTTATCTTGCATTCCAGGCTGTAACATGTGGAAGAGAAGTTGACACCAGGGTTGTTAAAGGTCCAGGAATTTTAAAGACAATCAATTCCGGCCCAGGAGAAAAAATGAGCAAGCGTAAATGGGTTCTGGACCATAAAGAACCTTTTTATCTGTAAAGTATATAATTTCGGTCCAGGAGCCTTTTGCAGGATGAATTTAAATACGGTCCTGGAACCTTTTTACGGGATCAATTTAAATGTGGTCCAGAAACCTTTTATTCGGGATTAGTTTAAATAGGGTCCAAATTTTGTATTAAACTGAAACAATACGAAACTTGGACCGAATTTAAATTGTGCGAGAAAATAGATTCCGGTCCTGTTGCGGAGCACAATAGAACCCATTAGAATTTATGGGTTATTGTACCTTTAACGACCCTGATTGAAGCTATAGTGTCTCCCGAAAGAGTAACCCCTTACACTCCAGAAGTTCTTGACTCTACAAAGATATATCGGGTACGTCAATCAAACGCACCTTGCCACAACCCGTATGACACGAAAGGAACTGTACAAGTCTTCATGAATTTTACCCCATCCAAGACTTACTTCCTCTTCCTTGTTGCACAATACAGTGACCTTTTGTACACGCTGATATTAGGTGACTGCAGAGGAACGTCAGGATTCTTCAAATACCTCGGGAAAACAAACAAGACAAAGGGAGAAAAAAGATGATGATAAATAAGTACATGCCCAGGACATCAGGTAATCAAGAATGGGTGACGGTCACGCAGACATGACACAGGGGAGGCAGGTTACATCCAAGGTCACAATTGTGACGTTATCTTCCGTTAATGGCATGACGAGGTTTGAGCAATCCACTTGGCCAGTTCGAGGGAAACCGTGAGGCAAAAAAAGAAGCGCTTTAAACACTCAGGAAGCGTATCAAAGAACGGGATGTATGTAAATTTTGTCTAGCCTTTTTTTCTTTTTTTTTGTATTTTTTGCTAGAAACGTTGAGTAGTATCATGTGTATGTGGCTGTCGAAATGTTGCTGTGGACCACTTTATTACGTTAAGTTAATCAGGACCTAAGATGCATTTTTGGATGGGATTTGAGACGAGCGCTCATCACCGAATTTGGGACCGCTTCGTGAAAAGAAGTTGTAAATAGTGTCCACCAGACAAGTCCCTTTCTACTGCTACAGGGAAAAAACAGTTGAATCATGGGTGCTCGCAGATTGGTCAAGCAGAATCCGGACAAAAAGTTACAAGTTAACGAACTTGATTCTATAATGCACTGTAATATACTTTTGCATTGATATGTATTACATCCGGTGTATCTACCTTGGGTTAACCACGACGATAGAAAGCCACCCATTACAAACTTCATGTAGTGAACCAAGAAAACTGTAGCAATTCTTGTAGGCTAACGAACTCTGGCTACTGGACCCTCAGCCAGGATAATCCTTGTTTTTTTTCCCCCTGTGTGTGCTGCTGAGAGCCTCTTGCTTTGAATAGGTGACACTTTTAAGCACTTCGAGTATTGTGCAAAAACACTCGCAGTTAATTACTTGGAGGACGCGCCCGATTGTTATACGATCATTGACAGTGATGTGATCAGCAAGTTTGTCTCTCTCGTCAGGGGGTTTGAATAATCAGCATTTCAATTAAAAATGGGCTTTGCAAATCTTGTAGATGCAATTCGGTAACGAACAATGGCTAGGAAGAAGTGTTGGACTGAGTTTAATTTAGCTAGATGTGAGGGACAGCCATGGACCCCAAATTGGTGAGCAGAATTCAAGTTAAGGACAAATAGAATGTACTGACAGTGAGAGCAAACTAAGCATTGAATACTTGTGTTCGTTATTTTGGAGATATGTTTGCGAATGGATTTTTAAAGAATATGCACTTTTTTATTGCACAGAACCAGTTTTTGTTGGGGAATTTCGCCTATAAGAATTGACGGGCGCAAATAACCAAAACATTCCTGAGAAAAATAATTTTAAAATTATATACGTTACTTACGTCTTAGATTAACTAAAATTATAATTATATAGGGTTATTCTCAGTCATTGGAAGTAAGTTTTAAATATTTACTGAATTATATTCAACATGTTTCTATTGATTTTAGAAAGGATATTCGTTATAACATACAAACATTTGAACGAGATGTGTCCATTTTTGAGTAAACTGTGCTAACCTATATGTAAACAATTAAATAATTAATTAGTGCACATCTAGCCACTGCGGTGGCTCAGTCGGCCCCTATACGCCTTCATGGCGTGGTGCTATGTCGACCTCCGTGGCGGAGTGGTTAGCAGAGAGCGCTGCAACGCCAGGGGTTCCGGGTTCGAGTCCCGGGTAAGGCATGGGTATTTGTGTTTGTCCAAAAAACGTGAAAAACTGAGAATACTGTAAAAATTGAAAAGTGTAAAAGTAGGAAAAGTGTGAATGACGGGGGATACCACCGCGTAGGGGTATTCCTTTATATAAAAAAAAAAGAAAAAAAGTCGGTAACGCGTCTGACTACCATGCTCAAGGTCCCGGGTTCGATCCCCGGCCGGTTCAAATCCGGGACCTTTTCTAACGGTGGAAGCGGCCCCGGCGCCCACCCAGCGTCGAATAACATGGGTACCTGGGGGAAACTCTGGGGGGTAAAGGCGGTCAGGGGCGTGATGCTGATCACATCACCCCCACTCACGACCGGATCAAGAAAGTGTGGGACGTTACCCCCACACATCCTATACGCCTTCATGGCGTGGTGCTATGCAGAGGGGAACACTTTACCTTTTTGTTTACCTTTTTTAAATAATTAAAACAATAACAAAGAAAGAAAAATAACTATAGACATGTGTAATCAATATTTTTCGTTTAAAACCCAAGGCTCGACAGGCCTCGAAAGGGCCTGGGCCTATCTCCCGACTACCAGTCTCCCTCCAACAATCCTACCTAGAGGTGTGGAGTTCTTCAACCGGTAATGGGGTAACGTGTGGTTAGCACCTCGAACCCCCAGTCGTTGTAGGAGATTTCCGAGACCGGGTTACGCTACTCACGCGTAGCTCACCTATTTCGTTTTAAATGTGTAATTTAATTTACTGATTTCTCTTAGTAATTAAGTAAATATTAGTAAATATTAACAAAGAGGTGGAAGGAAGAATGATGAGAGGCTCAATAAATTTCACGTCATAATTTTATGGGAGGATTTTATTCGATGGCAGAGGTAAAATAACTATACTCTGTACCGGGAATCTGTGGAGCAAGGCCGCGCACATCTGTAGAGAAAGGGAGATTGCAAGTTGGCCGAGCGAAGCAGTGCGTGCTTCTGCAAAAGGCTGGTAGCGCACTCACTTCCCCTCTAACGCGTCCTCTCGAGTGACCACTTGCCCAGAGAATTGTTTTCGTTCGTTCGCTCCAGAGTGTACAGACAGAGTGTACGACGTCAATCTAATCTTATACCCTGTCCCAGTATCTCTTGAGCAAGGCTGTGCACAGCGGCAGAGAAGGGGGCAAATCAAGTGGGCGGAGCGATGCAGTACACACTGCTGGGAAGGATGGTGACTGCAGTCGCTTCCCCCCAACCCCACCCCTTCACCCAATACCGTTCCCCTCATTGGTGAAGCCGTCTCTCGTCACTACTTACTGTTTCTTCGCCTGTTCCAGAGATACCTGGGAAAGAGTGTAGTCGTCCACTTACAAGTCACGTTCCTTGGCACCGCACCCATTTGTAGCACAGTAAATACATAGATATCTGAAAAACTATGAAAGCGTACAAGTTACCAAGTTTGCAAAGCTAATTCATTGTACAAAATCGCAACTGCTTACGGTTGATTTTGCACTTACCAGCGAATATTGACAGCTTTTTGAAAGCAACCTAGAAATGTTTGTGTTTCGTGTTTGCTGTTTTTAGCATGTTTTCATAAGAGAAACGCATCACAGAAGAACCGTGGCCACATTTGAGCCTGCCTTTGAAGAGATTTTAGCGCCTACCCTCGAAGACTATTATATTACCCAATCAACTTGCTTTTAGCTGTAATAAGACACCTTTAGGTCTTAAACACCAGTGCACACAAAAGAATTTCGTTTGCTAACTGTAGTAACAAATATCACAAAGACGAAGAAAAGGAAGGAAAAACTTGAATAATTACTTTCTCTAAAGGAAGAAGTGCTTGGTTATTTGCGAAGTAAGATACCATACTATTTCTTTTACGATGTGTTTGAATAATATTAATTTCTGTGTTGAGACGAGAGAAGATTCTGACATTGTTTGTTTTAAGTTATCGTATTTCATGTAGCTGCATTTTGATAGATTTTTGCTTCGATATTCTGAGGCCTCCCCGATGACGCAGTGGTAGCGTCGTCGCCTTGAAATCAGGAGGTTCCGGGTTCGATACCCGGTGGAGGCACATAGTGGTTCGGATCGCACTTTAAACTGTAGATTCAGTCCCGGTTAGCCTTACTGTGCATAAACTGGACTTAAAACACCAAATCAATCAACCGAGAGTCTGATTCTCAGTCAAAGTACTGTGATTTTCTGAGCTATAACACACACTAAAAATAACGGAGTAAATTACAAAATAATTTGTAGACTTTGTTCCCAAGAAAATTTATTGCAGCAAAACAACAAGGTTTCTTCATGAGCAGCTTATTCAACAAGAAGAAGAACAACAACAACAAATTTGTTATTTTGTATTCGTAATCAGGTACCTGGACTTTACTCGAAGTTGAACAACTGCTATTGCCTGGAACTATTCTATATAAGCAGAAGTAAATCAACTTTCTCGAGAAACTTACCGATTTCTCAACCCAAATTTGGATCCTTAAGAATTAACTGTAGTGCGAGTAAACATAAATATGTTTTAAAGCTTTCATGTTGCATCTGCAGTCAATAACAAACAAAGTGTTAACTACAATAAATACTGTCTTCGCACACTTTACTATTTTATGAGTCAGTTCTCTTCATTTTGATATTCTTTTTAGACATGCAAAAGCAGCTATGCTTAAATAAAGCATTTTGAAAAATAAATTTAAAATTGAAGCGTATTTGAATCCATGCTGAGGCATTTTTTATTTCAGTTAGCACAAATTACTCTGCAATCTATTGATGAATACTTATTTTAAGAATACGATATTTCGGTGGATTTAAGCCCGACAGCCACTTTAATTTTTCCTTAATAAACAAATTAATCTGTCGTAAAATGAGATAATTAGGAGACAGAAAGAGACGGCCGGATCACTCGCAATGTTGTAGGCTCACATTCTTTGGACTGGTCCATTGTCTGAAACCGAAGACAATGCAACTGCCTTCTATAGTATGAGATATGTGAGGTACTTATACAAATAATTCCCTTTAATGTGGCATTATGTTCGTTCTTAACTACCTATTGTTATATTTGTAAGTTTTTGAGTTCGATGTATTCTGGAATATACATACAGGATAGAAATGCCTTTTTTCTTAGGATCATAACGTTTAAAAAGAGTCTTCAATGACCAACACACTAAGCAAAGTTGTTCAACTTGGTGTCCTCCACGCGCTGCGGAAGTTTTTGAACGGCGACACCCTGCATATTGTATAATATTGTGTCTTCCTGATTCGAAATTATAATGTTCCCTTCAAGCAAATCACCTTCTTTATTTACATCTTGCGGTGTAGATGTTTATGCTCAAGCAGACATATTGTACTCTCTTTGAAAATGAGATCGTGCGTCATCCCATGCGCAGCAATTGATGGTGTTTTTATCCCAATCTAAAATTAGCCGAATCCGAAGCTTACAAGATTCGATGTCCGAATTCGAAGCTTACAGCATTCGGTGTCCGAATGAGAAGCTTGCAGCATTCGATGTCCGAATCCTGGATCGAATTCCCGAAATCACGATTCCTCGATCCGACGCACGATTCTCGAATCGCCAACTTCCGTGACGGAGTGGTTAGCATAGCGCGCTTCGACGTCAGGGTTCCTGAATTCCAATCCAGGCCTGGACATGGGTGTTTTTCCTGAATGTCCATTCATCAATTTCATCATATCATCACTCATCCTCGTCTTCGCGATTAGCCAAAAGTGGTAAAAAAGCTATATAAAAAAATTAAATAACAAATAAACCTCGAATTCTGGATCCTACATTCGGTTCTTGATTATTCGAATCCATCAGGATCTAATATTATAATATTCATGATTCCGATCCGCCCACTGGCGTACGCAGAACTTTTCTTTCGGGGGGGGGGCTGGAATTGTAAAAGTGGGTAGTACAATGCTTCGTTTTATGGGGACGGGATAAATAATATGATATTTTGTACATTTGGAGCTTTTAAGGCTATTGAAATGTACTCAAAGACACAAATGGTAATCGGGGGTCACTTTAAAAGGGGTTGAATTTACACATTTTTCTTTTTAGCTCTTAACGGATTCTCATTTGAAAAATTTGATTTTTCACAATTTCGGCAAAAGGCTGCAGCCCCCATCAGCCGCCCTTCTGCGCCAATCCCTAATTGCTTCGTCTCCATTACTCCCTCTCAAATTAGTACGAATATCGAAAACCGTTACATGTTTTCTTTTTCGCTTGCAAACACTAGAGTTATGGAAATTTCAGAAGGTCCGTACGCCCCTTTAAGAAGGCATAAGCTAACGTAACAGAAACGCCTTGCATCATTAATAATCTGCACGTAACGTGCAAAGAATTGCTTATAAATGCAAATGCTTTTAACTGTATCTACACCCATAATGAAAGAGCAAATGGGCGAAAATCCTCGAGATGCTTCAGGCAGAAAGATCGATTAGTAGTTTCTTGCATGGGCGAATTTCAGCAAAATACCCATAACCCAATGTGTTGTATACACGTTGAAGGAAGTGTTGTTTCAATAGGATTTTAATGCATGCTGAATGTACACACAAAAAGATATTTTGGTATGACCATAACTTGTGTAGGATTATCAGATAATCTAGTCGATTATTTATATATTTTTTTAAGGTTGCCATACTTATCTGTGTACAGTTTTTCAAATGCTCAGACAATCATATTTTGTTATAATTCAAATAAATGTGTAGGATAGGCTCCAAGGGGGAACCGGAGTAACCTTTATAATATTGCCTGTAAGCTCCTGCTTAACATTTGAAATTGTCGAATCATTTAAAAATGGAACTACGAGTACTTAAAATATTGAATTATATTGCCAGATTTGCCAAACATTCAGATAGGTATATTGTATTTTCTTTTTGTTGTTTGATGGCGCATTTCTATCACTTTTAGCTAGTGACGACGATGGAAATGAGTTATGATAGATGAAATTGATGAAGACACACTCGGAAAAAAAAAAACGGGACCACTTAAGGAGGTCGGTTATTCAGAAATCACCTAACACTTTTACATATCAGAGATAAGAAGATTGTATAACTAAATCTTTATTATCAGAATTGTTTTATATTTTGGATTTAACGAGGAATTCCGCAAGAAACTACTTTTATTTTCACTAAAAAAATCCATCTGCCAAAAATTTTGAATAAAAACATTGAATCGTAAATTTGTAGTTTCCTTACTTTGCATCGCTTTTCTACCACATTTGTGTATTTGAGACGATGAAGATAAATCATCATTGGATGATTAGGCAAGATTGATAAAGACACATTCACAAGAGAGCACCAAGCTGGGAACCGAATTTTAAATCTACAAAAAATATACAGTATTAATATTAGGAGAAATATTTCATAATATCATACATAAGTATATTAAAAAAAAAACCTGGGTGCAAATATCCGTTGAGGGCCAAGATCTGCCAAGTTGCTTTTCCTGGAGAAATGCGTGGTCCGCAATGAAATTTCTCGCCACCGAATCAAACCCGGGACCACTCACACCAAAGAAGAGAGCGCTAACAGGCTAAGAAGGAGCACGTAGGTATATTTGATAGTTTAATTTATACATGCACACACACAAACACACACGCGTTGAATTTTTAACACATGGACAAAATTTTAAAAATCTGAGTTACTGTAAAAGTGGTTCAAACTTTGTAATTGTTGTGAATTTCGAATTTAATCACCCTCTATACATAATGGGGAAACTCTTCTATGAGAATAGAGTTCTTCAATAAGAATAAAATGAAAATATGACAGAAAATCATTTTTCGTCAAGGTGAAAAATTAATAAAATGTAAAAATGTAGGTTTCCTTTATGTGAAAAATTAATTTATAGGTGTCAAGTTTTTTCATGCCCAAAATATTATCACATAATACAAGTTTTCAACGCAAAGTGGACAGTGGTTCACGGATTCTTTGTGCAGGAATATATTCTAAAATTAAATTTCACAAAATCACATTCGCATATGATGATGATCATTGCTCATTTTGCTATGAAAAATATTGAAATGAACAAAATCAATACTGGGAAACTTTGAAAACTATTTTTTAAAAAAATAGTTAAAAAATCATGTTAAAAATTTCGAAATTTTAGTTTTAATCCTGACATAATTTTCGAAGACCTAGTTGCTATAAAATAAATATTAACAGAGGTCTGTATCTGATTAATAATCAGGGATAATGATGAAAAACTTCACATCTTTTCCAAAACCGTGAAAATTTCAAAATTCAGAAGCTCGGAAAAGCGTGAGTTTTTCGCGCAAATATTTGCGCACATGCTCATGGAACCTGAGAGAACAAATTTTGTGTCGTCAAAACCTCCAAAATCAGAAATTTTCCTTTTTCCTTACTATATTTTGACATGGAATGACCCAAATTGCAGAAGACGAGAAAAGAAGCTGTTTGTCAAACGAGGAAGCGAGGAATGAGATGATGCATAATTTAAATGTTGTAGTTGTGCAGTCAAAGGAAATAAAACTTTCAATGTAGATCATTATTGTGTTGATCTGGTATTGTAAAATTAAAGTAGAATGTCATTGAATTGCTGAGAACCTCGTAAAACCTGTGTTGGATATGACTCATCAACTTGTTGAAATACATACTTTCAAAATATGAAACACTTTCCCAGGCTAGTATTAAATTCTACACTGCACACGACTGATAATTCTGTTGTGGCAAGTTTTCTGCAAACAGCGTCCTACTTGACACTATAATCCCCGAAAATTAATAACATATTCAAAGCATCAAGATGGATCTACATAATACAGCATCGGAAACATACGTCAGAGCGATAAAAGCCATTGTAAACAAGTTTATGGCAAGTTGACTTCACGTTTGCATTAACATATCTCGCAACAGCGACTACGCTAAAGTAAGCGAAAAAATACTAAAAGGTTGGCTCAGTGGGCTTTGCTGTTGGCATTAATCACTTTTCGTTATTCGATACAGCGAACGCTTCCACGCTGGTGACCTCAGCAAACCAAGCAATGAATACTGAGTAGTTTGGTTCGTCCATCTTGTAAAACATTCAAATGTTTTACCTGACTAAATTTCCAAATCTAATGAAGTTTTCCCATTGAAAAATGTAAACTTCAAGCGTTCTTGTAAGTAACAAAGACTCAATGAAGACACATTTCGACTGAATTCACAATCCTTTCTGATATTTCTATTTGGTGTTCAAGCCCGCATTGCTGAGTCGCATTGAACAACTCTATGCCATGTACCATATATTTCCTTGTTTGTATATGTAGTAATTGTGTGCTTGCACGATAGAACTACAAAATATTGTACAGGGTGGTCCAAACGTATAGAGACACCCGAATAAAAATTGAATGACATGCTGTTCATACCATTGAACTCGTGAGAAAATTTCTTATTCATTTGAGGTGTCACAGCTATAGTTTCCATTTAAAATTCTGAAGTTGAATTCAAGATGGCAGGTTTGAATATGGCGACCGTCATCGTCATATGACGTACTTGACTTAAAACTCCTGTTGTTCCTTTGTGAAACTTCTCCATCTGGTCCGTTTGACAGCCATCTTCTAAATATCATTCCATGATTTTCCCATTTCCAAGGCTTCTTCTTCAATTGATATTTCCAGGTCTTTCTAGGTCGGCCACGTCTTCGGTTTCCCTGAGCATTCCAATCTAATGCAGAATTGTCTATGGATCCAGCAGGTTTCTAAAGAGTATGTCCAATCCATTTCCACTTCCTTTTTTTATCTGGATATCAATTGGCTGTTGGTTGGTGACTTCCCATAGTTCTTCATTCGTTATTATATCAGGCCATTTTATATTTATTATCCGCCGTTGGCATCTATTAACAAAAGTTTGCAGCCTATGTATAATCTGCTGGGTTAGTATCCGTTTCGCAAGAATATGGCAGGATCGATTTAACATTCGTATTGAAAATGCGGATTTTTTTATATCTGAAGATATTCTTATTTTTCCATATTGGGTATAGTTGTAAAAAGGCTCCATTTGCTTTTTTAATTCGACTTTGTACATCATTATCTGTTCCACCATTTTTTGTGACTACACTTCCCAGGTATACAAATGAGTCTACCTGTTCTATCTCAGTGTTGTAGAGTTTTAGCCCTTCTTTATTTTTGTTATTTACCCTCATCTCCTTTGTTTTACTTCAATGTAGTGTAATCCAGATCTTCTTGCTTCTTCTTCAAGTTGTTTTAGTTTTGCATTCATGTCCTTGAATGTTTGGGCTAGGAGGCAAATATCGTCAGCAAATTTCAAGTCCTCTAACCTATCAATTACAGTTTGGTCCAAAAAAATATCCCCACCAAAGGTTTATTGAAAGGACATGAGAATGAAAACTAACCTAATTCTATTGAAAACAAGGACACAGTATTTTATTATTGGATTGAAACATCTTATTATTCACAAAGTTTTATAACATATCAGATAATGGATTCTAAAGGGGACGCGGAAGAAAATTAAGGGGTGCTCCCCTTTGTGCCCCACTGGCTCCGCTCATGGTTGCGCATTACCCTGAGCCATGAGGCACGTAGGAGATGTTATGACTATAATAGCACCACTGTTGAGCGACTTTTACCCTTAGTGGTTTCCTCCATTTATGAATGGCTGAGAGTGTGTCCCAGATCGACTTATGTAGGGATATAGACGGGAAAATTCCCACCTAAGATTAACGACCCTCAGAGTCGAATCCGGCTCCTGTCTTGTGGCCTCTTATACAACACAAAATGTTGTGACAAATTTCACAAGAATTGAAAAATATAATGGATAGTAGAAGAAGACAATTAATTGATGATAAATAGTGTAGAAAAATACTACCTTGTTTTCAATAGAATTAGGTTAGTTGTAAAGAATGTCAGAGTGTGTACATATGAGAAACAAAAAAGAGGCTGAAAGACAGGTTGAAACAACATAGGGATGATGTACGACTTAAGAGAGAGAGAGAAATGCGATATTTAAACACACGAGAGAAACAGGACATGAAATAGAGTGGGATGAGGCTAAGCATATAGGAAGGGTGAATAGAATACTAGTGAGAAAATGGAAGGAGGCCAAGGAAAGAGAAGAAAGTTGAAGAAGACACAATGAACTGGAATGGTGGACTGAAGATAAACAAAGAATGGAAGAAGGTGTTAGACAGAGTGAAAAGGACAAGAGAGAAAGAGGAGAGAGAAGGAAGAAGAATGAAGGAAAAAGAGCGTGAGATAAAGTGTCCAACCACATTCTAGATGGAAGAAAATATGTTTTGCCTTTTAGGTGAAAGTACAGTTGACAAGGGAAAGGCACCTGCTAGAATGTTCCAGAACAATTTTCTAATAGTCTGCAGGGGAGTAATGTTTGTGTATATATATCGTCCTGTTTTTGTACCTTGTTACTTTTGTACTTGGTGCAGAGTTTGAAGAAGACCTTGCTAGAAGGTTGAAACGTTACGTTTAGTTTATGTTTTATAATAAAATAAATTACTGCCTTGGTCAGCATATTGAGTTTTTCATATCATGGAAACAAGGCTTAATGGTGTTATAATATGACATACTTGTTTGATTTGAATTAACCAATAAAAGTTTGGTTGAAATTTTCTGGAACCATGCCCTCCCCCCAAAAAAAATGTATGGCCACTTTTACTTAATTTTGTAATTTAGACTACATTATTTAGTAATTGTCACAAATACCATTTTCGTCAGAATTACTAAAACAAAATGTGCCTATTTAAATATTCGATCAACTGCACCCACATTTGGATTATTCTAAAAATATATTCATTTTTCTAGTTTGTATTTAACGCTGTGTTCACTCGTCCACATGGCCGCTTCCTGCGATGAAAGAGCATGAAAGGATTGAAGCTCTGAAGAATAGTAATTGAGCAGACATCAAGAACTTTTGTTGGATAAGTGGGAAGAAGGGGGCTTATACTAGTAGCCTTTCCGCTGTTGATTAAAGTCCAAAGCATGTTTCGTAACTATACGGCATGCGCCAATCAAGACAGAACTTTCCGCTGAGTTTTTTAATCTTCTTCTTTTTTACTTTTAACAGGAGGACGAAGGCCGGCTTGACCACGTACATAATTACACACCCAAGAGAACATTTCTTGCAATGACTGTCAGAAAGTGGTCGTCGCCTTTCTACAAATTCCTTTACCTGTTCACAATATTAAAGACGTCTTTAAGAGTTTCGGAACGCTTGCTCCCATTGAAGGCCTTCTCGCTCGATTTTTCTTTCATCTTTTGCCGGTGTCTTTTGTCAGGAACAATGAAAAATTTGATTGCGGCATGAAGCATCTCTCGCTGGGTGTCGAAAGACATCTTCACGGAATTCATAAAAAATTCAACCACTTCGTGCTACCCCTAGGGATTTTGAATAATTCAAAACCTGAAAGATGAGGCTCCGGAGAGAACTTGAGCTCAATATGCTTGAATCTTCAGTCTTCTTAAAGGCAGTCCAAGCAAATGCAACTATTATTCGCTAATGGACCACGATTTTCTTTAAACTCAAAATGCATACTATAATCATTGTAATGTGTTTATATTTATTTTGTTCTTTTATTTCCCACAGAGGAATAAGATTTCAGTTGTTGTAAGTAATAGAAATGTGAATGCCTCAACTTAAAATGCTGTTTTAACAAACACTATGGAACTGTAGTTCGTTAATTGCTGATTAGCTATTTCTTCTTTCTGTACGATTAACATTTAGCAGATCAGGATGGATGTAGTGATATTGTGTAGTTTATCTCCACATTTACAATTGGAGGTATGTGTATAAGAAATTGGCAAAACAAATACAATTTTCTTAAAATATCAGTACTTTTGGATAATTTTATGTGGGTCTTGTAGTTGTGTAAATAAATCAGTGGCTGGAATAGTGCAGCAGGTAGACTCAATGTAGGAGGTAACCTTTACCCATGCATCACGAATCCATATTGCCAATGGCAAATTTGCTAAAAGTGCGTACGCAAAGCTTCTAATCGGGGGATCGAGCCGGCCAGGGAATCGGGCCGCCTCGGCCAATCCATTTCTTTGGGTAATTTTCATCCAGCCACTGTCGCACGCCCAGGTAGAAGTATGGATGGGCGTCATCAACAATCATTTGATCGAGCCATTTTTCCTGCCCCAAATCTTAAATGGCATCACTTATGAACATTTTTTGAGGAACGGGATGGCAATGTTGTTGGATGATGTGCCTCTAGCTAAAAGACGTGACATGATTTACCAGCATGATGGGTGCCCAGCTCGATCCCGATCGATTTGATGCCTTGCGACTTCTACATTTGGAGCCACATGAAAGACTTAGTTTACAAGACACCGGTAAACTCGCAAGAAGAGCTCAGGGAGAGGATCTTAACAGCTGGTCAACACATCAAGGACACCATCACATACATAACGAGTTACGAGACGAAATGTCCGTAAAAACCTGCGTGCCGGCATTCGTAATGGAGGTGCCCACCTTGAGCAAGACGTGTAATGTTCTTTAATTGTATTGTTCATTGATTCCATTCACATGAAGATGAATGAAGTATTATTTCTTGTACACAAATGTGAATGTTAGCAACATTTGTACCTTGTTGAATAGCAGATGACACAAGGAAGTAATTTAAGTAATTTGTACGCTTCGTGTCATACCATTTTTGTTATTAATACGTTCCCAAGTAAACTAAGAGTGCATTTTTTTTTATCATCACTTGTAAATTTAGACCCACCCGTTACTTACATGTGATTGTTATTTGCAGTGGCGTGCGGTGCTAAATCAGGCAGGGGAACAGGTGACCTGCACTTGCCCCTCCCCTCCCATACCTGTCGTAATATAATACAGTAAACCAAGTAAAATTCAACCCTTGTTGAAATGAACCAAATAAACATACGAAACATATGTTAAAAATTTTCAGAAGTGACATACATGAAGCACGTTAAAATTATGAAAATACTAATGTTAAAGCAAATATGATGTAATGTAAAGAAAACATTAAAAACAAAATTGTTGATGCGCAACAAAGGAAAAATTAATAAAAGCAATTTATGATTGATCAGAAAAAAAATGTTTTGTCGAAACCGGTTTCATCTCTCCATTTGTAGATTAAGTTGACATTTTTTCCCCTTGAGTTGAGCATTGTAATTCAAACGTCCTTAATGCAATAATGGCAATCAGATGGCCGAGTTTTTTCATGACGTCCGCTAGATTTGTAGAAATTGTGACAAAATCCGAACTGTTCCAAACTCCCTCTCGGGAACAAACAAGGACAACAAAAATTTGCCACTGGAAGAGTATCCAGTTAATCATTTTACAGAGTTGTAGTAACTTGTTTGAAAAATGCCTTTATGTACGATTTCGTTTTAGTTTCTAATTAGGTTAGGATAGGTGTATGTCTGCTGTCTTTTCTGTAAAGGTCAATGTACTTAGGGTGACCAGACGTCCTCTTTTATCCGGACATGTCCTCCTTTTTAGGTGTCTGTCCGGCGTCCGGGCAGATTTTTTAGAAATCGGTAAATGTCCTCCTTTTTCGTTGGTCTTTTAAGTCCACTTATGCACAGTAAGGCTAATTGGGACTGGACCTACAGTTTAAAGTTGGATCCGAACCACTATCCGTCTCCACCAGGTATAGAACCCAGGGCCCCTTGATTACAATGCGACGACGCTACCACTGCCTCATCGGAGAGGCCCCTTTTTCGGAAAGAGTGCAGCATCGACTATAGCGAATGTGCTGCACAGGCAATGTATCAATACCGACGATCATAATTTGCTATTTTACATGGGGCGCATGATCAAGTTTTTCTGAACGTGTCATCATCATTATATTTCTAACTTGTTGCTTCTACTTCTGAGGGAGCCCCAGATTGCCTGCGGGAACGCATACAGTCTCTGCAGTTCTGTTTCGAGTCACACATACGCAATACAGAAATGCATAGTGAGAATTTTGATTATTGAGTAATAGTTACTTTTACTAAAGTGTAAATTCAACAATAAAAGCATGAAAATATTAACGTTTTAAGGATGGAAGAATCAAACATGAGGCAGAATGTCAAGTAGGCGTACGCAGGGCTGCAATTGTGTTCTGGTGTGACGGAACGGTATACAGTATACAATATATATCATAATTGCAGTTTTTAACTTTCGTTTTAAAAGTTGTGCAAATGCAAAATTTGTAATCGGGGCTCATTTTCAAAGGTGTTTGCATTTACGTCTTTGGTTTTTCACAAGTCCATTGCTGTTTTCATTTGAAAACTTTGATCTTCTCAATATTTGTGGAGGGGCTGCAGCCCCATCAGCCCCTCCCCATCTGTGTCAGCGGCTGTCACATTTCCCTGTTGATGAAAGAGTGCCAGAAATGTTCGCATCATTAAAATGTTTCTTGTTCAAACCTAAACTACCTAAAATTTTAATTCAGTTTCTTTCGGAAATAGGTTAAGCGAAACTTACTTGTTTCATTTGCATTCACATATGGGGATATTTCATTCCAAAATTCAAAGGATTTGAAAAGGAACACATTTGTGTGCTTAAAATTATAGATACTCTTAGTTATGATTGTTAAAGCATTTATTAGAAGATTGCTTTCTGTGTTTAAAGGTAAGAGGAAATTATTGAAAGTGCTGAAAAAGATGGATTTGTTAAAGAGGTAGAACAATATATGTTGCTTGTGAGTCTTGTTCATGAATTTGAATGATTTAAGTGAAGGAATAAAACAAATCGGAAATACAGTGATGTTAAAAAATGTATGGAAATCTATGGTTTAAATTAAAGGAATTTATATTGATGATGTTAAAGTTTTTACCAATTTTTCATCTTAAAGCAGTTTGTTGGTGGTAAATCTGAATTAGAAAATGTAAATGAGAAATAGACTAAATATTTCCATTCAAGTAAGTCTGCCGAATGTTATTCAGAACTACTCAAAATATAGCAAAATATTTATTTTCTGTGCCGCGACAACTTAATACAAATGTTGAGAGAATTTTCTCACAAATATCAACAAATTGTTGGAGAAAGTCAGATCTCGTACCCCTGCGGAACGAAAAACTTACTTACCTGAGGGGGCTCAAAAGCCCATACTTTGTTTTATCACTAAAATTCAAGAAACCGTCACTGCTTGTCTTGTTGTTTATATAAATACAGATGCCGGCGGAGTGGTTAACACATCACGCTACGCGCATCCATTCGTCACTCATCTCCATCTTCGCAAATTAGCCAAAAGTGGCACAAAAAGCGAAGTAAAATAAAGAAAATCAACCAAAATCAATCAAGATAAGTACAGTTATTTAATAATTTTAATAATTACAAAAATTAACATCATAAATGAGAAAAATAACAACTTGTTGTATGATTGTCACACACACATTTTATACACTGAACCTCACAAAAACAATATTATTTATCCATCAAAGTTCTTTTTCGTGTTTATGTAGTTGCTGTTATTTATAAATAATTATTACTATAAAATACCATTGTTACTAATCATTTGTGCACTGCCATTATCAATGGCACGAATAACATGCATCCAATAAAAGGGGAGTTGCCTGATAGCCCAACCAAGTGAATTTTCCCTTTACGTTGCATTTTATGTCTTTATGAACAAATGTAATATCGAAATATTTTGAACACTAGTAGAAGGTAAATTAGATAAAGTCGGTCGCTATTTAATATTCGCAATTAATTTGTATGTACTTATAACTAATTTGCACGGGTTTTAATTAATTTGCACGTACTTAGAATTCATTTGCAAGTACTTAGAGTACTTTACATTTATGTATTTGCATGTTTATAACTTTTTATGAATATATAATTATTTATTTTATGAAAAATATGTATATAAAAGGTAATTAGAGGTACTAAACGCTATGCATATGTTTTTATATTCATTACTGCAAAGTATGTAATGTATAAATCGATAATATTAATGTTTATAGTATTGAAAATAAGAGTTTATGGTTTATGAACCGCTATGAAAGGTGGTAATGGTACGAAAGAAGACGGTCCCGGTACTCGAACCCGCGATATGTAATATTATTAATTAGTACTAAGTAATAATGTATGTTATTATGGTATGAAACACGTTGGTTTCACACGCTAGACAGAATACGGTCTCCGAATCTCGACTCCGCTCTGATGCCAGACAGAGAGAATTAATTAATATTCCGCGCAGGTAGAGGAGAAAGGAATTTGGGGAAGTGCGGTGAAGGTCAAATGTCGCCAGAACGACAGAACAAAGAACGAACCCAATTGACCAATCAGAGAACGCGTCGGTAGGTTTTCAGAACCGGTTTTTTCCAAGGTTAACCAGTACGCAAGAACAGGGGAAAGGTATGCAATACTGTAGGGCAGGGGAGGGATTCAACCAGACAACAAAGGATGTCTGAGAATGCGCAGCAAGGGTCAAATTTTTTGAAACTGCGCGTCGCTTGCATGCTAGAATATGTTTCCGTCTAAGTAGGCCAAGTTTGCCCAGAACACTAGAACAAAGGATGATGGGAAGGAGTTCAAGGTGAACTAGAACGCAAGAACAAAGAAAGCGTCGATTTTATTTCCAACAATCAGAAAACGCGTCGGTTTTATTTCAGCCAATCAGAAAACGCGTCGGTTTTATTTCAACCAATCAGAGAACGCGTCACTTTTGTTTATGAAGTATAAAAAAACGCGTAAAAGCGAGAAGAAGTTAGTTTGAGAAGAATTTCTGAACCATTGTGTCAGAAAAGATATCAACTTGTGATTATTGTCTGAGATTTGAAGACAAAGAACGCAAAAGAAGCTATAATTAAGGTAAGTGAATTGTTACATATATGTATTGTGTTTTTAAATAATATGTAAATGCAAATATTGAAACGAAGCAAGAAACAAATATGCGTAATGTGAACAAGAACTACAACTATTTTAATATTTTTTTACAGGTGATTCTATTGTCTCTGTACGTGCGACTGGAAGGATCTATTAGTGAAAATGGCGTCTACAAGCTCCACAAACGAGGCTAACCACACTGCGGTGAGTACTTCGGATGAAATTATAAGTAATTTTCATTCTGGAAAGTATACTTCCCCACTAGAACTCGTTAATGCATACTATGATATGTGTGACAGAGTTATTTTCCATGACGATATCCCTTCATGTGATCCGACTTTTTTCTGCGAGACAGTGCAAACAGCAATGTGTCAATTGGGGGTGGGGACAAGTCAGTTTTCTATTGTGGATGAAAGAGAAAGATATTTTAGACGATTTGGAATGCTAGGGCGGGAGGTATCCATTGAAATACCTAATCAGGTTGTGGGGGACCCTGAATATTTGGTTGGGTCTATGTTTCAATTTCTAATGAAAAAGATTTTTTTTGATGTGGCACCGGACAGTCAGGTTGGTTTGATTATTTTCGGCAATGAAACCAATAAGGATATTTATATCCCTTGGCGCCCACTTTCGGCATTAAATCCCAAGATTATTCAACACTATGTGACCAAAGTGCTGAACAGCAATGAATCTTTTTTTGTAGATAACTCTTTGAAATGCATGGCGCATATTGTCGAACCCAAGCGCGGTAGAGGGAGGAACAAGTACCCCCTTTATAGAAAGTACGCCCCTTTACTATCAATAAACAATCCGAACCAGAGACAGCGGGCTATCACTATTATGACTAACGATGACAATTTGTGCTTGCCACGCGCTATTGCATTTGCCCAAGTCAAAGTCGACAAGAACACAAACAAAATCCAATCGTTTCGAAGATTTGATAATAAATTGAATGAAGCGGCTATGCGGTTATGTCATGAAGCACGCGTTGATCCAACCAATGGGTGCACTGTAGAGGACATTGTTAAATTTCAGAATCATTTGGGACCAGAGTACCAAATTGTTGTGTTTTCAATGAAAGAGGGGGAAAGGGAGTATGAAATTATTCGATCCACTCCGTTCGCCCCTAAACAGATTAATTTACTGTATCACGATCAACATTTTGATATAGTTAATTGTGTACGCAGACTTTTTGTGAAAAATTATTACTGTCCCAAATGCCAAGTCGGATTTGGATATAAATATCAACATACTGAATGCACTAGGTATTGTTCATTATGTGAATACACTCATAGTGATGAATCCAATAACACTATTCCCAGAAAATGCACTGCATGTAACAGGAGGTTTCTGTCCCCGGAATGTTATGAAAATCATTTGCGCACCGAAGGGCGGAAATCAAGTGTTTGCCAAACTATACACCAATGTAACGTATGTTACAAAGTAGTGAACAAGAGAAAGCGCAAAACACCACACAAATGCGATGATTTTTTTTGTAAAAGCTGTAATGCTTTTGTTGAGCCAGCACACAAATGCTATATTCAGCCTGTTAAGCCCGAACCAAGTGCAAAGTTTCTTTATATTTTTTATGACTTTGAGTGTATGCTGGTAGAAAGAGAAAATGACCAGAAACACGAAGTCAATCTGGCTGTTGCTAAGCAAGCCTGTCATGTCTGTAAAGACACGGATGTAGATTTCTGCGAGATGTGTGGTCCCCGTGTCCATATTTTCCCCAATACTCAAGAATTTATGCAATATATACAAACTCCGAGGGAAGGGTTTGATAAAATTGTGTGTATTGCACATAATGCAGGGCGATACGATTCACATTTTGTTTTAAATTACCTGATTACTAAAGAGAATATTACCCCCTCCGTAATTATGCAGGGTAGGAAAATAATAGAGATGTCTATTACCAAGAAAATAGTGTTCAGGGACTCGTTGAATTTCATGCTCATGAAATTGAAGGACTTGCCTGCAAGTCTGGGACTAGCGGAAGATTTGCAGAAAGGCGATTTTCCGTATTTGTTTTCAACACCTGCAAATCAGAATTATGTAGGTCCATTCCCTGATATTCAATATTATGATATAGATTCCAAGTCCCCCAAAGAAAGAGAAGAGATGCTAAAATGGCAGAAGGAAACTGTCCAAGCAGGGAAAATTTTTGATTTTCAAAAAGAGTTGCGCGAATACTGTATTAAAGATGTGGAAATTCTTGCTGCTGCATGTATTAAATTTTCTAATCTGATCGAAGATCTGACTGGAATACAGTGCTTTGTTCGCTGCGCGACTCTTGCGTCGTTAGCGTCTTTGATATTTAGAAGTAAATATCTTAAAGAAAACACTCTTATTAAAGTTCCGCCATTTGGATTTCGGGAACAAGACCAACAGTCTCTAATTGCATTAAAGTGGTTAAAGTGGGTAGAAAATACTGAAAAGATCACTCTAAGACACGCAGGGAATCTGGGTGAGGCTAAAATAGGACGTTATAAGTTGGACGGGCTCCATGAAGAAAGCAAAACTGTTTATAGTTTCCAAGGCTGCTACTACCATGCTTGCCCGATTTGTCTTCCTGACAACAGAGATAAGCCTCTTAACGAGACTGGCGAGACACTAGACCATAGGTACGAACGTACTGTTACCCGTAAAGAAATATTAGAGCAAATGGGGTACAAAGTTGTAGAAAAATGGGAATGTGAATTCAATGAGGAAATTAAAAAAGATCCAGAATTACGCAAATTTATTGCTGAGAATTGTTATTCCCTGAATAACCCACTTATCCCAAAACAAGCTTTTAATGGGGGACGCACAGAACTTTTCAGGGCAGTTTATGAAAAACAAGAGAATGAAAATACGAGCATGAAACTGCTAGATGTAGTTTCCCTTTACCCTGCAATGATGAAGCAAAGAAAAATGCCTACAGGGAAACCAGTGATTTACACGTCAGAGTTTCCTACCTTGGATAATGTGTTTGGGGTTGTAAAATGTGATATTCTCCCCCTAAAGATTTATATTTACCAGTACTGGGCATGTCATGCAATAACAAATTAATGTTTGCTTTATGCAGAACTTGTGCACAAAGCGAGAATCAAGAACAATGTTCACACACAGATAAAGAAAGATACTTACATGGCACCTGGGTATCGGAAGAACTGAAACTGGCTGTAAAAAAAGGGTACAAAATACTCAAAATATATGAAATTTGGGATTTTCCTTCGGCTGATCAGAATGATAATGTGTTCAAAGACTATGTAGACACGTTTCTTAGACTGAAACAACAGTCTTCAGGATATCCTTCCTGCTGCAGTTCAGAAAATGACAAAGACAAGTATATTCAAGATTATTTCGATCATGAGGGAATTCAACTTGTAAAAGATGAAATTGCACCTAACCCTGGACTTCGTTTTATTCCCAAAATTCTGCTGAATTCTTTGTATGGGAAATTCTCAGAAAATACGTTAAAAACTAAGTCTATTTTTGTAAATACAGAACAGAAATTCCATGATATAGTGTTTAATCCACAGTATGAAATCAGTAATATTGTTTCTATTTCTGAATTTTGTTTATTAGTGAATTATATTGATCTGGAAAGCAAAAATGAACCGTTAGTACTCTCAAATGTACTTGTCTCTGCGTTTATTACTGCTTATGGAAGAATGCACTTATATTCCTTTATGGACAAAGTCAAGGAAAGTATTCACTACGTGGATACGGACTCTGTGTTCTATGTAGAAAGAGAACATGAAAAACTTATTCCTACAGGCTCATTTCTTGGTGAAATGACGGATGAGATTAAAGAGCCCTACCAAATTACATGCTTTTTGGGTGGTGGTCCCAAAAACTATGCATATAAGATGGTGAACAAACATGATCCTCAGGATGAGAAACATGTTATTAAAGTAAGAGGCATTACCATGAATTACAGAACTCGACTCCAGATTAATTTTGATTATTTTAAGCAACTGGTCAAAGGGGAAATTGAAAAGCGAGTTGTTGAGAACCCCCGTAAAATTAAACGAAAAGCCAATTTTGAAATTGTTTCTGAATCTGAGCAGAAAACTCACCAAGCAGTCCACACAAAACGAAGAAAAATTGAAAATTTTGAGACCGTGCCATATGGAATCTAAATAAAAAACGAGTGTTTTGTTTTATTTTTTATTGTCTTTTTACAGTCCTAAGGCCATCTGTATAAGTTCAATTTGGCGTGCTATCCAGGGGCACTCCCCGTTGACGCGCCGCCTGGCGCAGACACTACATTTTGCTTTTCTGCGCCTCCGGCGCGACAGGGGAGGGGACACCGGTCGAAGGCGGTGAGCGGTTCTGAGGTGGTCCATGAGGGCCTTCTTCCCCCTGAACCCTGTAATCCAACAAATTTCGCATTCCCTCTTTATTTCATCCTGAAAAGAAAAGATAAAATTAATTTGTGGTATATATTTGGGCCATTGTGTGTCTGCGCTTCAAGCAGAGAACGTGTGTTGTTCAACATGGAACTGCGTTTTACACACCCGTTTGCAATGATGGTTTGTGGGCCCTCACAAAGTGGAAAAACCACTTTTGTGGATAAGCTTCTATTTTATAAACATAAAATGTTTACACAAGTTCCAAAAACAGTAATATGGGCGTATGACGTATACAGATTAAAATTAAGCCAAAATACAAATATTCAGTTTATTGAAGGAATCCCTGATGTAGCAAATATGAATATTGAAACTCCTGGATTAATTGTCATTGATGATCTAATGAATGAAAGCAGCAAAGATTCAGCAGTCGCAGATATATTTACGAAATATTCTCATCACAAAAATATAAGTGTTATTTTTATAGTACAAAACTTATTTCACAAAGGTGCTAAAATGAGAGACATAAGCCTCAACTCACACTATCTTGTGATATTCAAAAATCCACGTGACAAACACCAAATATACCATTTAGCACGACAATTCAAACCTGACAATAGTAAAAGTGTTTTGGAAGCTTTTCAAGATGCAACTGAAACACCACACAGTTATTTAATGTTCGATTTAACACAAAATACACCTGAAATTTTACGTATGAGGGCGCATATTTTCCCCGATGAACAAATGGCTATTTATGCCACTGGAAAGCATGTAAATAAACCATTTCTTGTGCGAACGTCAGAATGACATAACAACTAAAAGAACATGCTCCGGCACTTAAATTATTGTGTAAATTAAAACCTATTCAACGGAAACGCCTTTTGCAACGAGCAACACCAGGACTAGTTCGTGTACTAGGACAATGTGCAGCCAATACAGTACGCGGTAATATTCCGCTTTCAGGGGTACAAAAAACCAAGCTTCAAAAGTATAAGGCCAGTTTGCGTAAACTAGCGGCGAAGGGCACTTCGCTCAAAAATAAAAAGAAAATATTAATTCAAAAAGGCGCCGGCTTTTTGCCATTTTTAATCGGTCCGATTATATCAGCGTTAGGTAGTGCATTGTTTTCACAATGAGCGTGAGAAAAATGATTCTTGTTCCCGAGGACTTTGCCACTAATATGCATGCCTCCGTTGAGAAAGCTCAGAGACACGAATCAAGATTAGATTCTAATATTCATACAATATTAGCACGTGAAGATATAGGGGAAAATGAAAAATGGAAACTTTACCAACAGGCACTTCGACTATTTGTTAATTTTACTAAGCCTATTCCCACACACCTACCATTGATCGAAGAAGAAAATAAGCTGCCACAAATAAGTGAACCAGTGCAACAAGACGGACCCCTCCTAGTGTTACTCTCAGGGAAGAAATTCTTGCTTCAGTACTGAAAACTGTTCAGAAGAAAACAGAACTTTTACTTAAAAGACTATTCTCTTCTCAATATATAAATTGGGACGCATATGGAACAGTGTACATAAATGGAAAAAGAATTCAGGGTTCAAATATCATACATCTGATAAATGATTCTGTTCGCCCCCGTAAGAAAAGTAGAGATCCTGTCGGGAGAGATCAGTTCCAATCTATCCTTCATTCTCTAAACATACCCAAAGAATATATAGTTACACGCACGCCCCCACCCCCTTCAAGAAATAGGAAAGCTGAGTTTATATGGGAAGATATATAAAGTATGGATCTTAAAACATTGTATTATACACATGAACTACCGACTTCATTTTCCAATACTGAAAAATTATCCAAACATTCTACGCAATCACAAAAGAATATTTCTGAGTGGCTATCAAAACAAGATGCATATACTTTACATGTTCCAGTTAGAAAAAAATTCCCACGCAAACGTTACGAAACCACTTTTCCCCTGGAACTTATGCAAATGGATTTGGCAGATATGCAGAATATCGCCAAATACAATGACGGTATGCGCTATATACTTTGTGCAATTGACGTGTTTTCAAGGCAAGCGTTCTGTATACCAGTGAAAAGCAAAACGGGTGAAATTATGGCAAAAGCAATCACTAAAATTATAAACATGTTAGAATATCCTCCTGTTTACTCCCAGACAGATCAAGGAAAAGAGTTTTATAACGCTCAAGTGAAAAAAGTGTTTGACAAGTACAATATTATTCATTATAGCGTTTATTCAGAACTAAAGGCAGCAGTAGTGGAACGATTTATTCGTACTTTAAAATCAAAATTGTATAAACACTTCTCAGCCAATAATACGTATCGTTATGTAGATATTCTCCCCTTTGTAGTAAAATCATACAATCACTCGTATCACCGTTCTATAAAAATGGCTCCTGTTGCGGTGAGCGAAAATAATGCGCTGCAGGTCTGGTCTCAGTCTAGATACAATACAAGTCAAAAAACCAATAATATCAAATTTAAATTTAATATTGGTAACTACGTAAGGATAAGTAAAGCCAAAATGAAATTCGAGAAAGGATATCTACCTAGTTGGACAGAGGAAATTTTTATAATTAGTGATCGTATGAGTACTGATCCCCCTACATATCGTATAAAAGACTGGAGTAACGATCCTGTCAAAGGTATTTTCTATGAACCAGAATTACAAAAAATTACACTTGATCCAGACAAGTCATTTACTATCGAGAAAATTCTAAAACGAAAGGGAGACTTTGTTCTAGTAAAATGGAAAAACTACCCCCTCGCATGTGCAAGTTACGTACATAAATCAGATATTACGCGTGTTTAGGTTAGTTGCCATTATGCCGCTGGACGAATTCTATGTTACATTACCTTCCAATGTAAACTTGAATTTGTTTCCTGATAATAAAATAGCACATTACCGTACTAAGCTGAGCGAACCAATAGAATTAAATGAACAATGGGTGGTGGCGGCCACAGACCTTCATTTAACTTGGAGTTTTTATAATATTGTTTCCGATACAAATAGCATTTCATATCAATTTAAACCGAAAAAGAAGGACCAGATTTTTTATAGTGAAAGTATAGTTCCTAAAGGTTACTACTCCAATATTCAATTATTATTAAACAATATTCCCCCTTCAAAAAGAAAACTGCTTGCTCAACATGTCCGATTTGGCTATACTTTGTCCACGCATAGTATGTATACACAAACAACACTAGAGGAAGATGAAATTATGAAATTGTATATATCTCCGCAATTAGCTCCAGTGTTTGGTTTTTCGTTGGATACTCGTAAGTCAGAAATATCTATACATTCGGTTATTGGTCCAGGTACGGCAAGATCAAGTTCTATTTATCCTTGTAATTTAGATTATCATATCCCCCGTGAAATCAACATATGCACAGATATTGTCAAATATCAAGCAAATATAGGTCCCGTAATACGAACGGTTAGTGTGGTTGATTATGAATATGGAGCAATAAAAAGTTATATATTTGAGCCCAGGCAGTATCTAAAAGTCGAGAAGCGTTACTTTGAAACAACTGAAATTATATTAAAAACAGAGCATGGAACTTTGCTTCCATTTGAGTTTGGAGCGTCAAGCGTTACATTACATTTTAAAAAAGTGGAATAATGATTTCTGAAGGCAGTGATAATGATTACTATGTAACTTTGGTTTCAAATGCATCCAAAAATATTTTTCCGACTAATACACCTTCTCATTTTTTAACTAAACTTTCTAATGCTGTTAAGCTCGAGTCTGGAGGCTGGTTAGTGGGTCTGTCTGAAATTCATTTCACAAACAGTCTGTTTAATATACAAAAAGGACAAAATGAAATTATGTGGACTTATTATAACCAAGACTCGGATCAGTCAAGTAAACAGAGCGGTAAAACAATCGTTCCCCCTGGATATTATTCAAGTGTGGAGTCTGTTTTACAAGTTTTAAATCAAGATCATATTGGAGAAGGGCTATTTCGATTCGGTTATAACCCGTCCAGCAATATTGTTGAGGGAAAATACAATGCACAATTATCTACACTGAACTTCTCTGATATTTTGGCTCTGCAGTTAGGATTCGAACCAAATAGAAATCTTGTTAAACAACCGCATAGTTCGAAACAGACCAACCTAAATATTGGTTATCCCCAGCAGGTTTTAGTATACACTAATGTACTCAGTTACCAGTTTGTAGGAGATACAAAGGCACCTCTTTTAAGAATGTTTACATTTTCTTCTGTCCCTTATGGACGGTCACAATCTATAATATTTAACCCCGTTCATTATATGCCTGTATCGAAATATTTATTTGATACAATAGAAATAGTTTTAAGAGACAACACAGGTCGTAAACTCTCATTTGCCTTCGGAGATCTGAGTGTTAAACTACATTTCAAGCGACAATGAGATACGATAGACGTCAGTTATATCGAGATTATTATCTCAACCAGGCGGGAACAGGTTTACCTTATTTTTCTGGTCCTCCATATCAGAAAGGCCACGGAGCCCTCGGTTCAATATTTAAAAGCTTTTTTCGTTTTGCGGCCCCTTTATTAAAACAGGGTGCTAAAGCAATTGGCCAGCAAGCTTTACATTCGGGAATGGAATTTGTTGGGGATGTTCTACAAAACAGACCTCTCAAACAATCTTTCAGAGATCGTGTAAATCAAGCGGGAGAAGCTCTTCGTGAAAAAGGTGAGAGAAAAATTTCTCAGATTCTTTCAGGAAAGGGGAGACAAAAAAGAAAGGCTAAAAGTATAAAATTCGAACCTCCATTTATTACCTGCCAGTCACGCAAAAAGAGGCGAAGGGTACACAGAGATATATTCGCTAATTAACTACCATGTCGTTAGTAAACTGTAACTCATCGGAATGCACAAATACAGAATTGGATTTGTTTTCTCTGCCATTAACTCAAACTAGCATTGAAAATTCTTGTTTAGTGGAGTATCGTCCCATTTCATCTTTAACTAGTAACAGTCCAGTCGAGTTCGCCATTACTGGAGACAGTGGGGAATACATTGATCCAGCACACATTTATCTGTACCTAAAATGTAAAATAACTAAACCAGATGGTACGGCCTTAGCTGCCGATAACCTGGTTGCCCCCGGAAACAATTTTCTGCATACAGCATTCAGTCAGGTCGACGTTTCGTTAAATGACAAATTGATTTCGTCCTCTGCAGGGTGTTACGCTTACAGGGCATACATTGAAACATTACTCAACTATTCTAATGAGGCTAAAAAATCTCATCTCACTGCTGCTCTCTGGTATCGCGATACGCCTGGAAAATTAGAAAATCTAACTGAAAATAAAGGAATTGAAAAACGAATGAGTCTTGCTGCGCAAAGTCGGTCATTCGACATGTACGGGCGACTGTATTCTGATTTTATGTGCCAACCTCGCCTTCTCTTGAACAATGTGTCCATGAGAATTAAATTACATAGATCAAACGATGCATTTTCATTGATGGCCGCCGAGAATTCTTCTTATCGTGTAGAAATACAGGACATTTCTCTTTATGTAAAAAGAGTTACTGTATCTCCAGATATAGGGCTTGCTCATGCAAACGCTCTTGAAACTACTACAGCTAAATACCCAATTACACGTGTGGAAGTAAAATCAATAACTATCCCTCAAAATATTACTTCTTATAATCTAGATAATATATTTTTAGGCACTGTTCCTAAACGTGTAATATTAGGTTTTGTTGAAAATTCAGCTTTCAATGGTCAAATACATAAAAACCCCTTTAATTTCCATCATTTCGGATTGAATAAAATTCAACTCCAAGTTGGAACTAGAACCATTCCAAACCAACCTCTCTGTCCCAGCTTCACAGACAAAAATATTATCCAAGCATATTACAATTTATTCTCTGGAACGGGAATACATTACAAGGATACAGGAAATAGTCTCTCCCGAGAAGATTTTGATAATGGATTTGCTTTGTATCCCTTTATTCTTTCACCCACAGTGGAAATTGACTCTACTTGGGACATATTACGCGATGGGAGTGTAAGTGCTAAACTGACATTCTCTGCGCCGTTGCCTACGTCGGTCACGTGCATTATTTATGGAGAGTTCGACTCTCTGCTCCAAATAGACAAACACAGAGGTATTTTCCCAGATAATACAAAATAATAATCAGTTGAGTACCAGCCAGGAAGGAGTACGGATCACAATATGAGGGATGTCGTTGATTTTCAAGGATTCCGAGACAATTCTGGCAACTTTATTCCTAAAGAACTAGCTATAGTCGATGCAGACTCAGATAGTATGCAATCATGGATATTTCTACCACCTTACGAATGGGATACTTTAGATATTGGAGCAAAAAACGAAAATATGTGGCAAACACAAAACAAGCATTCTCTCGAATGGCCTATCGGTGAACTTTGCTATTCAAAATTGTTTTCTGTACTTTCCCAGTACACCGGAAACGCATCAGTTATTTATTCTTTTGGAGCTGACAAATGCAAGTTTCGGATTACAGTACTTCACCGCACTGTGGTTAACCTCGAGGACCTAGGATGCCCTAAAGCGTCACTGTTAGCCTTCCCTGCACAAAATTGCTGTCGCAATTATCACAGATTAAGAACAATCAAATGTGCTCTTAGAGACGCACATTTATACGCATCTTATCTCCGTAGCTTCATGCTTCAACAGCATATTATAGGAGAAGCCACAAGGACTTCACCTAAACAGAACACCTCAACATCAGACAGTGGATATTTATCTTTAGCATCGTTTTACAACGACGCTTCAAGTGTGTATTACTTATCCGAGCAAGGTTGCTGTTCCAAGGATAGTGAATTTTCGGATAGTGAACAATGAATAACATTAAAATTGAAAAAACTGTTCAATCAGACAAATGTCTGTCTTTTATTTTTCGAGGTGTTTTTGCTAATAATACATTGCCAAAAAGTGTGCAATTGCCTGCTGCATTGATTATTAACACCGACAATGAATCTGGACCAGGGATACACTGGACAAGTTTGTTTATAAACAGTGATAAGGAGGCCCTGTACTTTGATAGTTTTGGTCAGCCTCCTAGTGCAAATGTACTAAAATTTATAAAAAAGAACTGTATTTCATGGTGCATCAGTGAAACGGTGGCTCAAAACCCAAACTCATCCATGTGTGGAATTTATTGTATTACGTTTTTACATTATATGTGCCGTGAGTTACCCCTAACCTATTTTCTGTCATTGTTTGGAACAAACGTAAAAAGAAATGACAGAATTGTATGGACAAAATTCTCAAGTGCCTTTAATTAATTTACAGTGTGCCTGCAGTGAATACTGCATCGAAGACCAGTGTCTTATTTTCTCTATTGCACAAGCAATAGTAGAAAATTATCCCAACCCTACATGTTCAAAACATAAACTTGGTGTGAGAAAAATGGAAAAACTTCTGGCGTGTCAAGCTTGACACGCCATAGAAAAAACTTTCTATAAAACTAACACTGTCATTTGAATATAGTTTACATGTGCGGGTACATAACAAAATGATTGAGAAAATGAAAAGCGTTGTGTGAACGCTATGTATTACAACATGTGTACAAAATGACTTATAAAAACTGTAAAGCGTTGTGTTAAAGCTATGTGTAACCTTTTGTAAAATTAATTTGACTCTGTATTTATTTTGTAGTAGATTAGTTTTAGAACAATAAACTTGTATGTAGTAGACTTGTGCGTTTTATTTCTTTTTAAAAAATAAAAGGTTTATAGTTATATGTACAGTAAAAAAAAAAGGCTAATATTGTTGGTGCAAAGGGTCCTAGGTTCGATCCTTGTTAGGGATCTTGCACAAATCTCAAATACATTAATCGCGACTGTTACTAGAATTCACTTTTATTCCGTCTCGCCACGCTAAACACTTTGCCGCTAAAACAAAAAAACACAACCGAGAAAGAACTTGACAAGTTAGTTTGCATTTCGGATAAAACACTAGTCAAATTCCATTCTCGTATAACACTTGTACTTAGATAAAAAAAATGCAATACTTACAACATGGATCATCATCTTGAAAAACAGAAAACTCAGCACACACCAGCAAACACAGTAGAAAAAAGTAGAAATCTGAGGACAAATTCGGATTCCCAAGTTTAAATACCCCAAAATCGGGCGGAAAATTCAATGCCTTTTCCAACCACCCCTATTTTCCATACTGGAAACTAACATTCCCTTTAAATTCACGCTGCCTCGTTAACTCTAGACGTCCAAATTTAAAACCCACACCCTCTTTTTCCATTAGATAAATTCCTTACGTCCACCCGCCTTGAATTATATCACCTTCAACTCATGTCCTTTTAACTTAAAATCCTTTTTTTGGTCCAAATTCTGTACCTGCCTTGGCGATTACTATTTTATTGCCCGTATCGCTCTACACACAGACGGACTTTTCCGTTTAGCGGAAGACTTTTAAAATTAGCATTTTACGATCTCTTGTCTTTTTTTTCAAGGGACACAATCACCCCGTGATACATTTTCTTTTTCCACCTGAAATCGAAGCGGTTCGTATCTCTAACCAATTTATTTTCCCCAAAATGACTTGTTGTGTATTTGTCCCGTCACAACAACAACATCCCGTCTCGTCCACAACCCTTTCGCCTTGACCTACATTAACAACGGCTTCATTCTTGATACCTGCGTGGAATATTAATTCATTCTCTCTGTCTGGCATCAGAGCGGAGTCGAGATTCGGAGACAGTATTCTGTCTGGCGTGTCTTACCACCGTCTTTCATACAATAATGAAATAATTGCATAGTACTAATTAATAATATTACATATCGCTGGTTCGAGTACCGGGAACGTCCCCAATCGTAATTGGACCTGTACCTACACCCATTACCACCGTTCATAGCGGTTCATAAACCGTAAACTCTTATTTTCAATATTATAAACATTAATATTATCGATTTATACATTACATACTTTGCAGTAATGTATATGAAATCATATGCATAGCGTTTAGTACCTCTAATTACCTTCTATATACATATTTTTCATAAAATAAATAATTATATATTTATAAAAGTTATAAACATGCAAATACATAAATGTAAAGTACTCTAAGTACATGCCAATTAGTTCTAAGTACATGCGAATTAATTAAAACCAGTGCAAATTAGTTCTAAGTACATACAAATAAATTGCGAATATTAAATAGCAACAGTCCTTAGCGCGTTCTTCAACTACTAACACTCTAGGGAACATTGTAATTTATTTTTAATTTTTTTTTCTAAAAATATTCAGTTGAAAAATCTAAGAAGTAGACAGCCCCCCCCCCCTTTGGATAAGCTAAGGTTAAGGGTAGGTGTCCTCTTTTTTTGGGTTTTGTCCTCCTTTTTAGCCATGCTCTGTCCTCTTTTTTGAATGTATGTGTCTGGTCACCCTAAATGTACTAAAAGCTTTCGTCTTCAGCCGGTCGATCATACAACATTCGCTTGCTTGTCCTGCGCTGCGCTTGGCTTGCTGGTGGAACAGGTGGATGCGAGCTGTTCCCTCGGAAGCTATTTCGCAGCGTTTAGCCAAGGCATTTAGCAGACGCTTAGACTCTAGAAGATTTTTCCAGTTCGTTATGACTGGCAGACGCAATTTTGCAGTGAGATTAGGAAACTATAGACTTACTACGCTCCAAACTATCACTACGACGCCATTAAGCTTTAGCACATAGCAAAAACTCGAAGGAAAACGAATTCGCTATGTCTCTCGTAGGGAACAGCTTGAGAGTTCAGCTTCCGCGGTGGGAAGTGGCTTCATGAGGATCGTTTAACTTCGCGCGTAGTCGGAAATACTCGGCGTCAGACGGTGGGACGACGAGGGTAGGTGAAGTTACAGCGCCTAGAATGTAGTGAAGTAAACAAACTTCCAGTCAGGGTGAAAGTTTTTCTTCGGCGTGTTGATTACGGAAGAAAGAAGTGTTCTTATTATGTTATTATAGATAATTTAAATAGCTAAAAAGGGCGATAAGTAGAAGGGAACAGCCTGTTCCCTTTGTTCCATGGAGGGACCGCCACTGGTTATTTGGGACAATTTTTTTTTCCAACCAACCACTTATTTGTTAGTTATCAGAAAACGCTGAAATATGTGCCATACATTGAGCTGTTTTTTTCTCAATTCGCATTTTTATGTGGAAAATTGTCATTTAAAAAAAAAACACAATAGAAATTCGATTATCTCGAAAACGGCTAATTTTCGGACGGGGTATCATATGGTCAAATTTATTGCAAATTGCCTCTACTTTAACCCCTTTCAGAGAATACATCTAATTGCAGGTCACCCTATATATATATATGTGTGTGTGTGTGTGTGGGGGTGTGTGTGTGTGGGTGTGTGTGTGTGTGTGTGTGTGTGTGTATATATATATATAAATATATATATATATATATATATATATATATATATATATATATATATATATATATATATATATATATATATATATATATATATTTCTGTTATCCATCAGATTCTGATATTAATGTGCCAGATCTTGGATTTATTCTTTTAATTGTTACAGGTTTCGTTATTTTTTTGTTTGTCGTTTGTGGTTTCAGTGTAAAATGACCTCTGTGGTAATTTTCTGAAATTCTTTAGATGTTTATATTTTACTCGGTGAATATTTCTCCGAACTTGAGATCCTTTGAGCTTATAAACTTCTTGCTGAATGCTCTACAACTATCAGACGAACAGTAAAACATGTATTGTCAATTTCTTTGGGGAAAATAATAGCCCCAAAATATGTTTGAAGAAGACAGATCTCGCCTACATTTTATGCTGATGACTGGTGCTTGAAACTTCAGTCGGGTTTCTTAACATGGTTCTGAATGTGTCCGTTAACAACTTTCTTTATTGCATTGTTTGCAGCTATGTTTCAACTCCTTCTTAAATGTTCCTATTCTTTCGGCACGAAATACACATATCACCTCGAGTGTGAGACACTGATTTACATAATGCATGAGATAAATCGTTATTTGATTAACATACATGTTTTTTTCTTATCTGGACTGTCAAGTTGAATCGTCCGCATACAGAGCTGGAGGGTAAGCAAGTATTTAGTTGTTATTCCCCACGCATCACATCGACTCGGAATAAAATGCTTTGTTTATCGATTACTCACCATATGAAATATTCATTACCACCACAGGGCCCGGTCTGCATGTAGGTCTACTACAAATTTTTTGTCAGCCTTTGAGTGAGTGAGTGAGTGCGTGCCCTGAACTTGAAAGAAGGCTGTCTGAAATGTAACCGACACACTTGCAGTTTGTTAATCATTGTGGTCTGCGTATGTCTGTCACTATGCCAATCCTTTGAGGGGGCGATGCAACTAACCGCTTATTTGTCTAGTTCCCTATCCACACATTTGAAGCGTTTATCTAAAACAGGTAACAGGTGTCAAAACATTGAAGCTGACGAAAGCGTGGTTGGATTTATGAAATACTGGAGCAGTTTGATAACATTCAAGAACACTCTTATGGTGTTAAGTGATTCTTCCGTTGGTGCACTTCAAATCATATTTTGAAATCCTGTCAAGATATTTTGAATGAATTTAACAGAATATTCAAAACAATTTTGAGTTTGAGCTTTATGTTTTAAGTCCACTTTATGCACAGAAAGATTAATAGGAACTAGACCTACAGTTTAAAGTGAGATCCGAACAACTTTGTGCCTTCACCGGGTATCGCACCCGGGACCCCTTCATTACAAGGTTACCATTACACCATCAGGGAGGCCAGTTTTTTAGTTTCAAATAGTAACTCTATCTGTTATATTTTCAGAAAAATATACAAATCGCTTACTCAGGAACTTTGTAAGAAGGATATTACTATAAAGAGGGGGGAGACTTCTTTCGTAATAGCCACTGTGTATTTCTCATCTTCCGGGTGGTTAAACTCCTCTGTCTGTCGCAACATTGCTAGATAACGTTATAATGTATTACAGTTATAAATTTCAATTTAGCTTTCAATTTTCAATTTCGTGACAAGTATTATCTGTTTTCAGCACTTGTCATGTTTGTTGTTTTCCTCATGTGATTTACTATTAGCTTTATCCCCTTTTTATTAATTACTTTATTTTTGTATTTTTTCTGAAATCATTGACATATGTGAGAAACAATATTGTCGTCATCGGTTGCAATGTACAACTTTGACAGAAAGGTTATATAAATTATTTGCGTGAAAGCATATCTGATGCCTTTGTTATTATTTATAGGCCTATTTTTATCATACTAGTTTTTCTGATATGTTTTCCGCATTTGTACGTACGTACAATATTCCTATGGATGCTTTCATTTCAGTCAAGCATGTGTAATTGGCACCATCTCTTCGATCAAACCGTTTCCTCACTGCAAGGCGAATGCATTGCTTTGTACATTCAATAATTTGTCTCTTCATTTTTTCCCTTTAAAAAAGAAATATTCCAACATTCTATCGGTAATGATGATTGTAGTCTGTTACCGATTACTCCAGAGAGATATACAAAGTAGTTCTTTTTTGGCGGAGTAGGTCAGTTTTTCTTGTGGTACCTTGTTATTTTCAGGGTTTGTCCATTGCCAAATGAAACAAATTGTCGTTTAGATCGGGTTTGTCATCAGCCCATTTTCTTCTGAATTAGAATCATCATCAATCCTTTCTTCCTCTAGCACTTCCTCTGCATTTTTATCATCTTCATGCTAGGTTGTAGGTCTCTGGACCATTCAAATAAATGAGTTTCTTCTAAATAGAAAATACCTTGTTGGGCCACAAGATTAGACAAAATAAAACTAAATAGACTACACGTGAAATCAAACCGGAAATCACCAAGACTATCAGTCGCAACGTACGATGAGTTGTGAAGGAGAAGCACACAGCAATACATTTGTAAATGGGAACAAGAAGACTCGCTTATGTCATTGTGTTACATATGAGAACGACGGAGGGTTACGATATCTCAAACATGGACTATATCCCCACCAAAACCCATGTGTACCTATTTTCCTCAGATTCTTGCGATTGATAATACTATAAACAATGAAATGTAGATGAACAAAATAGGATTTTACGTGGAATCTAAACTCCGTTTCAAGTTTCTCCACTAAAACTTATTATAAATAAGCTTTTAATTCGGTTTTTGTAAGGCGGAGTGTATCTAGCAATTTGGGGTTGTTACACAGCTTTGATGTTTATGGAAATCACGAACACAAGTTGTTCTGTAGCAACGAGATATATAAGTTATTGCATCGACATTAATAGCGTACAAGCTTCGTTCGAAGCTTCTTGCAATGTAAGATCATACTATCTGGTTTACATTCAAGACTTTCTGGTGCGCTACTGAAATGTTACATATAAATTTATTAATAGACAAATAAAGTTTGAGGTAGCGTGGAAACAAGGTCTCAACGAAAAATAAGTTAAGAAAAGCCGTCTACACAGAAGAGAAAGCTTATCGATTATGTAGAGTAACATCCTGTATATCATTTCCAATCGCCAAGAAAGGCATATTAACTAATGGTGTACCAATGATTTGGTGTACTAAAAGGCGATTGACCCAAGAGGTTGACGTACATATCCTTCTGAGACACTGTAATTTTTTTTTAAGTAGACAATGTAAAGTTTGTTATCAATTTTGTCAGTTTTCATATTTTTACTGTCAGAATTTCCATCTGCGGGATAGTTTACTATGTTTTCATAGTGATAAAATGTTCATTTATCAGTGGAATATCAGTTCATATTTGAGAAATAAGTATTAAAAATCTGCTATCCACTAACCAAATTTTACAATTGTATTCAAATGTAATATGGTATATTTTGTTATGTATATATTTAGCAAATTAAAACCAAATTATGTGGGTACTCGTCAACTGTATATTTTGGATAATCCTCATTTGATCAGACACCCATCATCCTGATACTTTTATACTCGTCATGTGGATATCCAATTTTATCAATCAAGCATATTATCGGATGCCTTTCAATCACATTATGTGGATATCATGATATCTAGATACCGGTAATATATATTTGAATACATATCGAGGGGGTTATCAAATCTGCAAACATCGCGATATCCATCATCTGGATTAATCTATACCTGTTACATTGGAATATAGTTACCTTTTATCACCCTTTCGGCACAATAATCAGTATTTTTTAAATTATTTTGTGGAGTGAGACCCTTATCAACAATAGGTAGTCTATTACCATTCATTACCTGATTACTTCACAATAGATTTCAAAATTTTCAATCATAATTTCGTTAATTAACATAGCGTGACCCTATAACGGTCAAATATTGAGTGACAAGTAATTAATCTAATTGCCCGTTAGTAGGAATTAATTGCAATTGGTAATATTAATATCCGTCGCGAATACAGGTGTCTAGCGAACTGTCTTAGCCAGCACTAGCTTGCTCAACTACCGTTTTTCGCCCGAATTCGGATTTACATGCATTCTTATGGGAATATCAAGAAAAATGCAACTTCTAAACCAATGGACCGAATTGGATGAGATTTTCACCAGCGGAAGAACACATCATGAAAGTACTGATTCCAAGATTTGAGCCTAATCAGAAGAGAAATACGGGAGTTATGATTTATTAAAGATTCATCGCCGAATTGAAAGGGAGATCGCTACCCTACCGAGTTGTCCTTGCTTTTCGTGACTGAATACAAAAGAGGAAGAGTTAGCCTAATCTCTGCGCGAGGAGCTGCTGCCAGGGGTTAAGGACCTGAGTGAGCATTGGCCAGGATAGGAGGACAACTGTCAAAGCACCAGAAACAATAAACAAGCACCTGATCATAGAGGGTACAGCGTCACTACGTTCAAATCTGGAATAAAAGGAATAGACAGTTTTGCACAGTTTTGCCTACAATCGCCACCGGAGTGTGAGCTACGCGCGACCGAGCTGCGAGTTGCAAGCAGACTCGAGGTCTGGATTTGTTTTTCCTCGAGTGAGTGTTTCAGAGCCATGGAGTAGAGCAGAATAGAACCAGGGGGTCCTTCTCCCCCTCGCCGTCAACGCATCCGTGCACATACGTGTGGTTATGTGAGAATAACGCCAGACACGTCCACCCGTGTCAATCGTCCGAAACAACGTCCAAAGTAGTGAAAGTTAATAAACTTTGATATCCATGTGAAACCGCGAATGGCTCATCGCGTATGTTCGTCTCATCGCCCAAGTCACGTATCTGTACTTACGAGTGACCGCGAAGAACTGACCTATTATTGCGCAAGTTGTCGTATGGAGTCGACAGTGAACGAGTGAAGCCAGGATCCGATGAGGCCAGATGGAGCTGCCGACTGATCCACTTTCGCCAACCAGGATAACCGTGAAGTGCAACACTGGAGTGCAGATGTCTTCCAGAACTGTAGGACCACTTTCACCCAACCCAGGTCAGAGGGAATGCAGCGAAGGTAAGATCCAACCATGTGCGTGTGTGAGAAAGACGACGACTATCTACCGCGAATCTGCGTAAATCAAATCATTGCTTAACTTAAATCAGTGCTATGGCAACCCTAGACATCTGTTTTCCGGCGGAGTAATCAAATGTTAAAGATGAGAGTTTATGTTAACAGCAAACAATAGTTCATTGAATATAATTATACCTTCAGAAAAGATAGAAGGGGTTCGCACAAGGAACAATTATTCACTTTATGCTTAAAATCCTAAACGATAAATTGTAAAAGGCAATGTAGCCAAGACATAGCAAGAGTATGGTCAAAGTAGTAATTAATCTAACCTTTGTATTTGTCATATTGTCGCCATATGCCATGGAATGAGAGTATGAATGTGAGATCGAGTGAAAGAGGGCAAGATGTAATGTCTATTTATATGTGCTTTAATATATGTGTATATTCAGAAACACCGTAGTATTATGTAACGTCATTTCAGGTATTTAAAATCAAATCCTCCTAGGTTTATTCTTGGTAACTCCGACTGTTAGGCACTTATCCTGACCGTATTATATTTCATGTAATGTTTAATTCGCCCAGCAGGTGAGGCGAGAGATTCTTCGTTGTTGCGTTGCTAAGCTCAGCTCAGTTGAGTTAGTTGAGTTAATTAGTTATTATTAAATTAGCAGCCCGTGACAACCCTCTTCCTTGTTTTTGGCAAATGTTTATGGAATGAATGGTTTCTAAACAGTACAAATGATCTATTTTATAATTCTATGTGCCTGATTGAATTATTATTATACTTAATACAATTAAAATAATAAGAGAGAGGGAGTAAGAGAGTATTTATTAATAATCCTACTGTATACATGAAAATTATGATTGAGAACAGGAAACGATGAAATATCCTACAACCTCCTTCTTGCTTCTTGACTTCAATATACGTGACGTTGATAAGTTAATCAATGTAGAAGCATAAACGTTAAACAAAAAGAAGCTAGACACCTTTATGAGCCACCATCTGAGAAGGAAAAACGCCACTGTCTTAGGTGCAATGCAAAGCAACATTTAAGCACGACCCTCCATCATGTCTGCTGCTCTCAGTTCTATCGAACTTGCCAATCATACTTTTGAGATAAATAAGCTGCACTCTCCTCACATCGATCTGATCGAGACAGATATAAACGGAGAACTCAAAAAGCGCAGTCAACGTTTCCAGATTAGCAATCACCTGTCAGATAGACTAACATGTTCCATCGCTCAGCCACACCCAGTTTTATGTCACGTGACTCGGGCATCGTGTCTTCCGTCTGTTATTAAGTTGGTAATTAATCTAGTCTTCCCTTGGACCCCTGAGGGAGAAATACAAAAGTTCTGCTTGGTCACTGTTTGAACGTAGCGTGAGCTGTCAGACTTTGAAAAAAGGAAACAAAAAAAGACTCGTATGCCACGAGACTCTCCTTCCTCACAACAAGCCACAAGAGAGCGAACGATGAATTGGTCAGCAACCTCGGGTCAGTTGTGTTTCTTCAAAGATTCCATAAAAATGAGGAAAAAACTCAATTCCATTTCCCTTTTACGTCAAGGAAGCGTCTGTTATGGAGATGTTCCGACAGCGAAAGAAGAGCACAAAGGAATTTTCTTTCACGGTCTTCATTGGTGGATCAGTTACCACCTACCTGTCACGAAAGGGCAGTTTCCATCATGCTAACCTTCCTCTACCTTCCTACTTGCATTGATTCCGTATCAGCATGTGCCATGGAAGTTACCTCTTTACCTTCCCTCCTTAAGATAATATTTGTGATAACTGTTGGTAAAAGTACCATGTCTTCCTTTTTTCGTGCTTCGAAGTATCGTACGTTTAATTTCCTACATCAGTGATCGGAACCAATATTAACGTATTTTTTCACATACTACCACGGAGTTCCTTGCCCGTCGTAAAGATAAAATACCTTGGAAATAGTGGCGGATCCAGAACTTTTGTTCTACTCAACTTGTGGGGATTATAAAGGCAGTTTTAGAATGGGTGCAGGCCAAATTCAACACCTTTGGATGATTTTGGACTTCGTAAAAGATTTGAGTGGGATTGTTTTAATTTCGGAGGACGAGAGTGTAGTGAAATGTTGGGAGAGAGAGAAAAAAATTATGTAAGAAGTATTATAGTAACTTCTCTCATATTTACCCACCTCTCTTGCATAGGGCTCGTGCACCCATATCCCTCCTCTAAACCCACCAAAACTTGCGAAAGATATAATTTGCCTTACGTTCTACTCCAATGTTTCAGTGAATATTTATCAATAGTTCCATATTTCATTTCATTGTCAGTGAATTGAATGGTACATATTTATCGATCCGCACAGACGTTTTGGTGGTAAATCCACAAGCTATTGATCTCTTCAGTTCTTTCCGTAGATCCCATATTGTATTTTTTGTATATTTGTTATTTAGCGTTGCTATCCTGCCACTCTTTTATAATTGTGCAAATCTTGTATAAACATTACAAAATATTATATACTGTATACATGATTCACATACTACATATATGCTACCATAATATGGAGATACGAATGTAACACAGTTGCAGTAAATGAGGGTATCACTTGTAACCGCAGTTTTATTGCAATAAATTAATATTACACTAAACATTAGCGTATGTAAGATGTTATATCGGGCCTAGGTCCCCAATCGGGAAAATTATTTATGATGATTTTCATTTGTCAATTAAATCATTTTCTTGTAATAAAAACTTTTATCTTCTAATTTTCAGAACTTATATTTTTGACCTTCCTTAATCCTACAGCACAATGTTAGTGGTGTGTGAAATTGACCTATACCCAATCAACCTTCGAGATACGGAAGTAAAAAAAAAAAACCTTAACCGCTCTCAAATTTTATGTTGAATAATGAATACTGCAGTGTTTCGACTGACCGGCGTGCAATATTCATCCCACTGCATCTGCAGAATATGTTGGTTGATATTTTACACTTGCTCATTCTGTGCCAGCAAATATTTTCACCAAATTTCTTAAACATTGCAGAACACTTCATCGACAAGGGTTAATTTGGACGATCATTTAGACCTATAAGTTATCTTAACCACGATTCAGCCACCATCAGTCGATTGGCTGGTTGATTTTATTAATGATGTTAAGTAATTTTGTGCAGTTATATCAGAAGCTGTTTGGAAGCGGTGAGGAAAATGGTGGGGAAATGCGTGGGAGCGTTCGTGACCTTCATATACATGTAAAAGATGTCAACCCATCATTCTCGTGTACAGATTCATGACAACTGCGAGAAAACAGCTTTCAGGACATTCCAGCGACATTTCCATTGTTCCTGTAACATGGCTTGCTCAATGTTGTAAATGTGACGACCAGTTTCTCCGTGATTCAGTTCAATATTTCCAAAAGCCAATGGATCTTTCTGCGAGTAACAATAACATTTGAAAACAGGGAACTTTTCGCGACGAAAATTGCAGGTGCATTTATCTAGAACGTGTTATTACTCACTGTCGAATGTAATTGGCTGTTGACTTCCTGTTTGTTCTTATGACAGGGAGTGGCATGTGGTAGTGTACCAAGTAACTTGTTGTTACGATTTCTTTCTCCAGACAGAAGTCTCCATTATGACATGTCTTTGAAAACACTCTTCCCTGCCAATAAATGGGGTTAATTATAATATTTAAGAAGTAGCTTGGACGTCAGAGGAAGTTCAACATGTGATTGTGTGTGTGGGTATCTGACTGACTGTGTTATCCTTCTTCGCATGTTTAAATTTTGGTTCTGTATCTCAGCATCATATCCCAAATTTTCATCATATCGTAAATTTTCAATGAAGACCCCTTATAACTGCTCCGTATCTCATCCCTATAACAAATATTTTGTAATTTTGTTATTTGTTAAAAACTGTATATTATTATTATTATTATTTCCTTTATTCCAGTCAACATATGGGTTGGTATTTTGATCTAATTCGGTACTTTGTACGTACATACAAGGATAATATAAACTGAACAAAAGCTGTATTCTGGGCTAGTTGCGCTATCTGCGAAGCCAGAGGGTAAAACACAGAATAAAAATCGAATAGAAAATGTGCATAAAATTGTTCCTTTAAAAATGAAGGTTGTGGGGCTTGAGGAATTGACAGTTCGATTTCTTAGCCGTCTGCAACCCGAAAGCATGTCTTCGCAATTCCTCGACAGCAGTGTTGTTCCCAACAAGTGAAAGCGTGTTGTTTCCATGAACAGGAAATGTTGATTGATTAATTTGATTTATTAATTTATTTTATTTTACTTCCCTTTTCTGCCACTTTTGGCTAATCGCGAAGGTGAGGATGAATGAAGATGAGATGAAATTGATGAAAGGACGATCATAAACACATCTATACAGCACACAACACAAGTTCCACAGAGGATCATACTGGCTGAGCCCAGATGCTAGAGCCTTGTTAGTCTGCAAAATGCAGTCCAGGATGTACTATGTGGTACGTTAACATTTGAGTGTCTTGCCCCTTACACCCCAGGGAAGTTTGGACAAAAAGAAATGCAGGAAAGAGAAAAGGAGAAGCAGCTAAAAACGTGCATCCTTTCATCACCAGAGGTCAGCACTGTGTTCACTACCATAGTTTGTAGAAAGAGACAGGCTTTTGCAATAGTTGAGTAAATGCATTCAGACACTTACAAGCTGATAAGTGCTCGTACAAGCTCATAAGATCACATTGCTAAAACAAGGGCCTGAGAAAGGTTTTGAAGTTTTGTTGACGTCATCACGACAGAATAGGAAACCACACATTTCTTTCCAATACAATTTCCAACCCTGTCCGCCGGCCCCTGTGGCGGAGTGGTTAGCACATCGCGCTACGACACTAGGGGTCCCGGGTTCGAATCCTGGCTTGGGCATGGATGTTTCTGAGTGTCCATTCATCAATTTCATCATATCATCCCTCATTCCCATCTTCGCAAATTAGCCAAAAGTGGCACAAAAAGCGAAGTAAAATAAATAAAATAAAATAAAATGAAATCAACTCTGTCCACATAACCTTTCATTCTTTGATAACCAATGAGCTAGGAACGAGTTATCTAACCTAACAAGTTCAGAAATGGTATCTCTTGTTGAGACGATTTTTCACTGAATAGCATTCTTGAAACTGAATCACAAAATCTAAAATACACTGACCGATTATTTAATAACATGATAATGTATTTCATTCAACATATTGTACTCGATTAGAAGTTCTCTTACTTCTTTTTTAGGTTTGGTAAAGTTACTTTAGTGTTTGTTGTAACAAGAAAATGCAATATAGAATATATGCACTAAGTCAAATTACCCCATACATACTAATTACATGGTGTACTGCAATGTGAAGAGTTGTAGGTTTAAATCCTAGGAAAGGCTTTCATTTAATCAGTTTATTGTTGATCATCTTCGTTATAGATATAAACATTTTGTCTATATCTGTTATACTTTTCGTAATAAATTTTAACTTTTTAAAAATGGACTGTTGCAAGGAAAATATGTATTATAATGACAAAAAGATCATTTAAATGAAAATACTGATATGTTGGAAAGCTGCAGTTGTTATAATTATTCGAATTGAAGACCATCGACATAGTTAATAATGGTTTACAGCTGAAGTCAACTAATAAATGGGTACTCATGCTAACGACCATCTGAGTTCTGGAGAGATTCCGTGAGCTAAATTCAATCATTTTCATGGACTGATCCGCAGTAGACAGCGAAACTGGTTTATGCCTGGTTTGTGAGGAAAAGTCAGATGTTTAGTTTGATAAGATGAGAGTGATGTTCCACCAACCTATTTTGTCGAATGGTTAGCGTAGCGCATTCATATTTAAGGGGTCCTAGTTTGGAATCCCGGGATATCATGGGTGTTTCCTTCATATATATTTTATCACTTTTATTGTAAGAGAGATAGAAAAACGACGTAAAATAAATACCATACAAACAGAGACAGTAGGACTATACTCTGTCCCAGGAATATGTTGAGTAAGAGAACCAAAACGAATCCTCTGCGCAAGCAGTGACTCGAGAGGGTTCTCGACCAATGGACGCGTTAGAGGAAAAGGTGGGTCATGTAGGGGGCAACGCGACTGCGGCTGTTTGCACCAGCGTGCACTGCTTCGCTCCGCCTACTCGCTTTCTCCCCTTCACTACCCTCCACAAATTCCTGGCATGGAGTATAGTTCTCGATACTTGAGAATTTTTGCCAGAACTTACCTAATCATTGATCCTAAAGAACCCTTTAACCTTTCCTCGACAGGAAAGCTTCGATCCAAACTTTTTTTGTCTCGCAAATAGATTTTGTGGATGAACAAGAAAATTAAAATTAAAGGAGCCCATAAGATACAGTTAATTTATTGTATATTATTGTATAATATTATTGCACCTGAAAGAAGATACTAGTGAAAGTTTATGATTCATATCTAATATATATAATGCAAGTGCAGTCACGTCACGTATATTGCACCTATTGTTGTAACACTTATCTAGTCGTTCGTTGGCCATGTATCTAGGGCTCATACAACGAAAGAAGTCCCCTGCCTTTGGTGCGAGCGGTCCCGACTTCGATCCTCGTTATGAGTTCAAGAAGTACGTTGATGACCCAACATCGTGCGGACAGTTTTTGAGCTACTGCAAGCAGCGATAATGGGACTCGATGCACTGGCCACGCGTCGCCCAACGAGAAGCTGCTTGGCAGCCCTTAGCCTTTCAAGGGTTGTTGCATCACAAGGTTTTAGTTAGTTTGGAGTTCATGTAGTAACTACAAGTTTTACCTTACAAGTTTCGTTCTGCAAATACCGTGGCTTTTGTTGATCCTTTGGGGGAATTATTTGATTTTGCTTCAGGGTATATCGAATCTGCAGTGAAGTTAAAAACCAACGAACGGAAAGAATAGCTGAAGGCAAAGTGATTTCCGTTTCCTCGTTTCGCAGAGGCAAATAAACAACTCATATTGCCAGGAGCATCTTGAAAGTGAACGGAAAATGATATAATTGTATTTGGTGACGGTATTGCAATTATTTTTCCTTCCTGTTGCACAACTTTGCTTTCTACAGAGATGATAATCTGAAATAGGACAATTCATTGATCGATTGAATTGATTTACTTTACTTCGCTTCTCTGCCACTCTTGGCAGATAGCAATTAGCAAAGATAAGATGAATGGATGAAAGAACAATCAGAAACGCATAAGGACAGCACAAAAGTCCCACACAAGATTATGGGGGTTATTCCTGAGTAAACAAAAAATGATCGATCAGACAATTCTATTTTTTATGGCGGGGAAAGAACTTCCGGTTTGACGAATTTTCCAATGTAAACGAGTGGAATACAGATCATCACCGAGCTTATTTTCTTATGAAATATTGGAAACAAAATGGATCACTTGAAGTTTTTGAGTGATACAGAGAAACAAAGGTACTTAGAAAAGATTGACAATTTCCCGGATCCTTTGGATGCAGCTATAAGGGACAATACTAATATTTCCCAAGGCAATGTTGATCTTCTACACACCATCAGTTTCGTTTTTGAAAAGACTTCTCCAGGTTGAAATGAAGCTGAATCGGCAGGTTTAAGAAGGAAATAAGTCCAAAGAGTAAATTTGTGGGAAATCAAAAATAACTACAGTAGAGCGTCGATTATCCGAACGTCGGTCAACCGAACGACCGCTTAACCGAACTGTGTACTCGCTCACTTTCAGATATCTGTAATGAAAAAAGTACGTGACTTAGCTGCTCGTAAGCGTGTAGGCTTGCTTAGACAGACCAAAATAAAGGATTTTTTTAAACGTTAATTTTGTGTACTGTGTGTATTGTTCATGCAAAATGCGTATGTAATATGTACATATTTTTGTTTAATAAACTGTACCACATAGTACTATATATTCCTACTAAAGTTGCCTTTGTACGTTACTTTGTAACACATACTTAAAGAGATGCCTGTTTTTATGAATAAAATTACTGTACAGTACTTCTTTTTGGCAAATAAACATGTACAGTTCGATTATCCGAACAAACCAGTTTTCCGAACACCCATGTCCCCCAATTACTTCGGATAATCGACGCTCTACTGCATATACGTGGTAGGGATTCATTTCCTTCTTATATCTTACGTTGATTTCAGGGTTCTTTATCTTCCTCTAGGGACTGCTTTTTATATCTTTCTTCACACTCACGTGCAGGCCCGTACCCAGGATTATTTTGAGGGAGGGGCCAGATCCGTGTGGGGGGGGGACCTGGTGGCAGTTGAGCCCGACTTTTTCCCACTTTTGCCCCCCTTACTAAGCCCTCTTAATGCTTGTCTACCAAGAGAAAATAACTGTCCTTGCCCCCCCTCCCCTTCCCCAGTTTTGACACCCAATCGTCGTAGCTGGTCAGAAGTATTCGAATAGTTCTGAGTTTCGCAAATTGATTTTTTTTTTTCAAATTTCCTTTATTTTCTTACACAAGAACTATTGAACAGGCACGATAATTCTATGTTTATAAAATAATATATTTATAAATTAAATTATGCGCATTGGCAATTACTATTATAATAATGTATTCTAAATGTGAGTTAACCCATAGCCCGCTTTGAAGGATCATAACGGGCTATGGTTATTGAAATAGAAAGGGAGAGAGAGACATTTTCACCTGGTAGCCAGTAGCGGTGATTGAGTGACAAAACTGAGAAGGAAGGACAATTTTCCTTCTCTTAGTAGACAAATTTGGATTTTTTGTTTTAGCTCCACTTTTATGCACAGATAGACTAATTGGGACTGGACCTACAGTTTAAAGTTGGATCCGAACCACTATGTGCCTCTACCTGGTCTGGGTAGACAAGGCTTAGCATTAAGAGGCCATAGTGCAGGAGCAAAAGTGGAGATAGTGGGAGGGGGTGACTGCCCCCCATGTCTCCTCCAATCGGCGACACTGCTGGTAGCCTTGCAGCAATGGTTACAAAACTAAAAGTACCCAATATCGCAGACTGCAGGCTTCTGGATACTGCCTCTCTTCACAACAAACACATTCATGCACATTTATGCAGGAACAAAATTGAAATTTTTACAAATTTGAAAAATCGTCGATGTTATTTTCGTAGCTTCTTATAGGATCACATTTAAACATTTCATGGCTCGAGGGGGGTGGGGCATGGCCCCATGACCCCTCCCCTAAGTACGGGCCTACTCACGTGTAGAGCGACGCTTTCCAATGATGTCGAGTACAAAAGGTCATTTTGCCATTTTTTGGTCTTCATTCCCTTCTTAAACCTGCCGATTCAATTAAAAACATTGCCGGACCCTGTGGCCGAGTGGTTAGATTATCGCGCTGCAACGCTAGGGGTCCCGGGTTCGAAACCCGCTCGGGCTTGGATGTTTGTGTTCGTCCGAATATTGAGAAACAATGTGAATAAAGTGGAAATTGACATGTGTCAAAGTGTACGAATGTATGAATGACGGGGGATACTGCCGAATAGGGGTATTCCTTTTCAATAAAAAAAATAAAAATAAAGAATAAAATAAAAAGTGGTTAGCACATCGCGCTGCGACGCCAATTGTCCCGGGTTCGAATCCCGCTCGGGCTTGGTTGTTTGTGAATGTCCATTCATTAATTTCATCATTTCATCACTCATCCCCATCTTCGCAAATTAGCCAATTGGCACAAAACGCGAAGTAAAATAAACTCAATTATAAACATTGAAATACTTCGATCAAAACAGTAAAAGAAATAATAATAATTACTACGGTTAAAACTATTGTTATACACTAATAATATATACCTAATTAAATAAATAATATTTGAATTTTATTATTATTATTGTTGTTGTTCATTATTATTATGCTATTCGATCCACAAGCCGAGTGAATATCCAGCACAACTCTTTTCCATTAAAACTTTTACATTTCATTGTTACTATACTGAAATGCACAGTTATTGTATTTTTTTTATTAACTTTTGCAAGGGTCGTTCAAGAAAGGGCTTTAGAAGTTAGAAAAAATACTCACAAAGTTTATATTGTGTGACCTCATCTAAAATTATAATTTTTCGAATTCTGAAAACGGTGGAACCATTTATTCTTTGAATTAAATGGTAGAATATGGAAAAATAGCCTGGTTCCTGTATTTTTCACTCATTTTTTTCGATCTTATGCATATTTTACATTGATTACTCTGTTCGAATAAAGTGAACTTCATTTGTGTTATTAACAATAAAAATAACAAACTTCCTGCTTTTTTGCAACTTGAAATGAAGGATGCCAATTTCCAGGGGGGAGGGGTCGACTGACCCAGGGAGGTGCAGTCTGGTGCTCGGAAAAGTTCGGAACCATTCGTAAACCTCCACGGATGACGTCAGCCACGGGACATGTCAAAGACGAGCACCAGCAACGGCATAGGAATTCACACTTCTTCCGTGTTTTCGGAAATAAATTTGTTTTAAAATCGAATGCATCATCTAGCGTGTGTGTATAAATAAATATATATATGTATAGAGCAGACTATGTCTAGTAAACTATGTCGCTGAAAGTTAACTATCAATAGAATTACATGTAATGAAAAGAGCGAAAGCCGGCTCGGAGGTGGAGCAGAGAGGTTTGTTCAGAATTTTCTATTTGAGTGGTGTAAATTCGTGTTTATGGGGGTGAAAAGTTATACTTAGAGCCAAAATGACCACAAAGTTGTCCTTTTTAAAACAAGCCCCCTATACCCCACTTTGGATGCGTGCTATTATCAATAACAGGGTTACAGAACATTCTCCGTCTTGCCTTGATAATTATTTCTCTCCTTAAATTATCGTCACATTATCTTATTTCACACAACCAGAAACCAAAATCCTTATTTTATCTAGTTTAAACCGAAAACTTTTGCTTAGATATGTGCCTGTCCTACTGTATTTCTTGCGTTGTTCGGGCACAAAGAAACAGCACAATTGCGCGGCATTTTCCTGAAATGTTATTGTTGTTGAAAAAAAATCTCCACTATCACACAAGAGCTACAGAAAAAGAAACACAAGGCACTTTCACGTTCCCTCACACAAATGCAGATCCTATAACAAGCGGAAAGGTCTGTGACAGCGTCAGCTCTGTCCCGTGAGTGACGTCAGGTTTGGGAACGCCCACGACCCTCTTTTTTCAGCTTCGGGAGGGAAGACTGCGCTACTTTCTCAACTATATTATATACTTACTTTGGACTGACCTACCGACGTCCATGGAGAGAGCGCTTATCAAGAACCAAAAGGCAAATGCGTTATAAAATAATTTTAAATAGTTCCAACTTTTAAATTTAATTAACACATGTGCGTTAGACAATTATAATTTTCTAAACACGTAAAATATTTTCATTTCATTTGATGAAGTGCCGACTGCAGAGCCTACTCCCTCGTGTTTGTGTCCAATCTAATAGCTTTATTGCCTATATCCACTGATTTTTCCGTATCGGGTCTGTCTGAAAACGATGCATAGATACCTGAGAAGAATTATTTGTTCCCTATCTCATGTTGAAACCAAAAGCCACACAAATATTTTCCCCTTTTCCGAAGACACGGCCTTTACACCTTTGAATTCAATGTTATTCTTTCCAAAACCGGAAGTGCAGTCCCCTCCAGCACCAAGGAAGCACAGAAATGTAAACATCCGTTGAATAGCGCCCATACTGGCTGTGAGTCAAGTCGCAAGTGCCTCGTTAGTCTGCAACATGCAGTCCAAGATGTACTATGTGGGACAGGTTGACATTTGAGTGTCTTCAGAAAGAGTCACTCACTGTTACAGAAGTCGAACTTGGGGGTGGCAAGAAAATCACGAATATCGGGGTTACAAATTATCCGGTATCGGATTTGAAGCTAACGGATAATCCGTATTGTCTAGATTGCTAAATGAATTAAACAGATTTTTCTAAAATTAGAATGAAAAAATTATCCGACATCGTGATAAAATTTATCTGGATTGGGTCAAATCTACTAAAGATACCCTATGCTATCTGGAACATTCTGTATCTCAAGCTAGCATCTATTTCCGTATCATCTGCCCTGGAATGATGCACCGAAGCGGGGTGATAAGATGAGGAAATATTTTCTCCTAAAATATTGGACTTGGGATATCCAAATTTTTGTGAGGCAAGTTTGAAATATGTCTTCAAAGATGCATAGGGCTAATCATGGATAACACAAATGACACAGAGTTATAAGCCTCATCGACGGGCGAGTGCTTTTAGTGGTCGACACATTTTCTCACAACCAAGGTAATGGATTCGAGACCTGGCCTTTCTTTGTAAGTATACCTTCATTTCATTTTCGCCATTAACATAAAAATGCACAAATGTGACGTAAAGTAAGAAAATAATACGAAATCAGTCCATCCAAAGCCACTCATACTTTAGAAACTCGGAGATACGTTGCAGATTTGAAACTACTACATAAGATCATTAATGGAAACTTAAACTGTAGCATCCCACTCCACGAATTCTCCCTCAGAGTGCCTAGACATAAAACACGGAACATGGAAACTTTCCACACTACATTTCAAGACTCTCACTCATACAACGTTCATTATTCCATAGGCTACCGAATCAGTTCAACATCATCTCATACCAAGTAGACTCATATTCGTCTTTTATCACCAACTTAGAAAAACATGTACACAAGTAATGCTATTGTGAAACTGATCTGTTTATCTTGGTACTGCTTTGGCTTGTTTATTTTAGTTTATTTCATTTTATCTTATTTTTTGTGCTATTCTAACACTAAACTACTGTTTTACTGTTGTTTCTCTGCGGTTTAAAATGGCTTCTGCTGTACTGGAAATTTCAATAAATAATAAATAAATAAAATAAATGGACACTTACCAAGATTTGTAATACAGTAGAAGCTTGTCTGCAACATACAAATACAGAAAACATTAGCGTTCCTTCCAAATTGATTTGTTACATCACTTAATTTGCCGGTGTTATTACTCTTTCCAAATTCAGTTTCTTTCTCACACACCTCACGGTTTCCCCTTCATAGCATGCAGATAACATGTCCTGAATGTAGTCTCTTCCAGAAACGTGACTAGGAAGAAAATAAAATTATGAAGTCGCGAAGAACACACAGAAAAGAAAGCTTTACCTTTAGACATTCACTTCTTAATTCTAGAATTGTCAACCGAACGAAATTTCTAGTCGAGCACACGTTTTGTATTTAACCTTCTGGATTTTCGTGCAACACGAACCTGACAGTTACATGAAGAGTACACGGCAAGCACCTGAACGTGACAATGTGATTACATATTTTTTTCTTCTTTTAGAAGTGTGCTGTCTTCTTCACTTAATATTCATCTTCTTACTTGGAGTTATTTAAATAAGGCTGTGATGATACAGATCAGGTGTTAGGCTGGTCTTGAGAGGTGAATGCCTTTGATTGAGTAAATGTGCTACAAGTTACTGATTGTTGTTGCCTTAATTAATGTTGTTTATTGGTACACCTAGGACAACAGCGAGAGGTATGATGGATGTTCAAGGAAATGTAAGTACCCGTGATCTCATCAAAGGTGTCATTCAGTCAGATGCTTGAAGAGGTGAGAGAAACCACGAATGAAGTCAGTCAGGAAGAGAACCAAGTGGTTTGAACCCGTGATGTCCATCACCTTAATCACTCACTTAACTAATTCGATAACATCCTCAGTCCCTGAAATTTTTATAATTGTGGCTAATTTTTTTTTCTGCTAGAGTGGTTACAAATGTACAGTTGCTAATTTGTCGACAGGGATGGTACCAAATAGAAAATTATAACTTTCACAACAGAGTATTGCTGTACATAACCACCTTCATAATGCTCCTGGCCAGTTTTATGTAATTAAACCAAATAGCATAAGCTACCTTTTGAATGAAATCTCGAAATGCATTAACAATATTTTTTCTTGTTGGGAAAAGTTATCAAATAGATCTTGAAAAAAATTTGGATGTGTGAAGCGTATTCTGATTATTTAATAGGTGATATAATCTGCACATTAAAAAAAAACTCAAAATTAATAATAAACATAGCTTCGTCTCTCTAGCACAAACGCCACAATTATTTCACAAGTTTACTCTATCCTGAAGAGCTGCTTGAAGTAAACATTACAGCATGTCATGTGCAAATTACAAAGATTTGTTCACTACTTACATAAAGAACATAAGTTTTTTTGTACATTTAATGTCGGAATGTCTCCCTGAAGCCACTGGTAATGTAGGTAATAATAAGGAAACATAATTATGTTCGTTCTTTCTTTGTTATCATAATGTCAGAGGGTGTCTATATAACACTAAAATGTTAATGTAATAGTGTAGTAAAAATGTTGTATGCACTAAATGTAGTGTTTCTGAGTAAAGCTTGGGTGTGTTCATCCTTGTAGTCGCGATCCACTTAGAGATGAATAAAATAAATTGTAATATAATTAACAAAAATACAAGCACTTTTCCGCAGGATGGAAAACAATAACTCCTACATCAGTGTGGACAAGAAGTTAGCCAAGTACTAAAATATTGGCGAAATAGCCACCTTTTGTTTTAAATTCTGTTTCGGAAGAAATATTAGTGATTTCATCTAGTTAACTTAGTTCTGTTGAATTATCTAAATTCACATAACTTCTAGTTGAATTTTGCTGTTTCAATCTTACTTCTAATTGCATAGTATAGAAATTACATACGTTGCTGTCAGCAATTTTTAAAAACAAATATCTCTTGATATTAGTACATGTAATGTTTGGTATCAAAGGCAATAGTGATATTCATGCACGTAGGTCCATTTTCCAATGATTACATAGAACACTTGAAGTTCATTGTGTAGCTAAAGGGCAACGGATGCACACCATGAAGCAAAGTAGAAGAAAATATGTTCTGCGTTTCGCTTCGTAGCTTTTCTTGGCCGACTCTTTGTTGTACCTAATCTTTGCTATTTGCATAATGAGTGACAATTATAGGTTAACTCACGAAACTTAACTCACGTTTACCCCTTTCTTGTTGGAATATTAATGAGCACCGTTTTATGTCTCCAGGGGGTAAATTTTGCTCCACAAATCACGCAGACGTTCCCTTTGTATTACGGAGACACAAAGAAAAATTGCCCCACAGACACGCGTACGAGGGAATAAAATGGCTATCCAGTTGTATTTATCGGTTCTGTCGTGGTTTAACGTTCCTTAAAATGTCGGAACTTGTATGAAGATTCCGTATGTTGTAGAATTTCAGTTTTGATCAATGCCTCTCAGTGGTTCGCCGCAAACCCTACCAAACATTCAGCGATAATAAGACAATTTGCACAAAACTTTCCGTCCTTCAAGAGTACGAATACGTATTGTAAATTATGTTTGTATGAGATAAAAATATTTGCGTTTCCATTTAGTGCAACAATTTTGTTCCATTTAACGCAAGGGTACAAACCTATACTTATGTGATCACATATTGACATTAAAAGCTGTTTCCTTTTTCAACTTTCACTGTAGGAAGGATTACTTTGAAGTCAAGTCATAATCTAAGAAGCCGTTCATTGTGCACATCGGTAACGTCGTCGCCATGTTATCAAAGTGTGTGTTTTCCAGGGACTTCAGTTGAAACCTACTTTCAGTTTCAGTTTCAGTTCGGTCCGGAATGAAACATTGCGGTTCACTTTCAGTTCTCGAACTGAAACTGGAATGAAACCGGAATATATATGTCCGAACCAGAACTGGAATGATCTGATGTTTTACGTCCAGTTCGGCCCGGAATGAAACCATTCGGTTCATTTTCAGTTTTCGAACTGAAACTGGAATGGAACCGGAATATATATGTCCGAACCGTAACTGGAATGATCTGAGGTTATAGTTTCAGTTCGGCCCGGAATAAAACCTTTCGGTTCACTTTCAGTTCTCGAACTCAAACTGGAATGAAACCAGAATATATCTATTCGAACCGTAACTGAAATGATCTGGGGTTTTAGTTTCAGTTCGGCCCGGAATGAAACCTTTCGGTTCACTTTTAGTTTTCGAACTGAAACTGGAATGAAACCAGAGCATATCTATCCGAACCGTAACTACAGGGTGTCCCACGAACGGCGCAACTGGGAATTAAGAGTGGCGTTACTTTGTAACCGAAACCTGTACATACATAAGTCATACACCAAATGTTAGCCCTGTCCAAGTAGATATTTTTAAACATAGAAACAACAAACGGGGTGCAGTGTTGTTCATGCAGTGTTGCCAAATGTAAGTGAAAGTGTAAATTTATTTTTCCACAAAGCATGGAAAATTGCATGTCAAACATTCGTACGGAAATTTGGACGTCAATTTCCACCTTGGGTAGGTGGACTATTTCGCCATCTATAGTTCAGAGAAGAAAACCGATCGTTTTCGCGTATAGCCAATCCTGAAATGCCTTGTAAAGGCGTACCGGTCCAAATGGGTGTTTTTAAAAAAATTATGAGGTACAGTGGCAACACTGTTGATGTTTGAAGGCAACAAAAGGTGTGTTTAGTGATGGTCTATGACATGGAAATACTGGAAACAGGAAAAAAAGAAAATGAAAATTATGGTGAAAAAAGTGTTACTTACCTACTCCTGGCAACCATGCAATGCTCTCGTTAGTTTTGGTCAGATCGGCCTATGGCAGGAAGCAAACTTCCGTTAATGAAAATTACGTGAAGAGAGCATGATGGTCAAGGCTGTCCTGTATGTCCTCTTTACATGTTTGCTGCAGTATGGACATTTCAGTCAAACAAAACCTACTGTTGTAGCCCGAGAGAACTGTATAAGCTACATACTACCTAGTTGTGCCAACGAGAGAGAATAAGGACCAGCATCTTGCCCTTTAAAACGGGTAAGGTTGACGAAAAAGTAAACTCAAACAGAAAATTCTGAGCCTTCCTAATCAACGGGGGTTGACGAACTAGCTAATAGCCCGATTTTTTTTCTTTTGGCAAGTCTTGTGTCGAATTTCATGTTGAATGGATAAAATGGAATCGACAAGGCAAGGATTATATACATAGACCATTAAACATTTACGAAGACAACTGGACAAGAACGAAATGCAGATAGCAGCAGTACAAGGAACAAGATGGATATGTAAGAAAATAGTGGATGATCGAATATGCCTCTTGCAATACAAAAGGAAAGAAGTATCTTTAGTAGTAAGCAAGGACTTAAAATATTTTCTCATGCATTTTAGGATAATGAACGGACAGCTGTAATGTTCAATATAAAATATATAAAAACAAACATTTATAAACTTATATAAACTTACTAACACACTCAAATTCCATATATGAATGTGTACGATGGTGTGTGTATGGAAGTTGAACTTTGTAACCCCCCTCTCTCTCTCAAAATCAGAAACGTTCCTGCTCCTGCATCACACTGGTTCGAATCCTGGTCAGGCATGAGTGTATCATTGTGTTTGTCCCATCACCAGTTTCACCACATAATATTTTATCTTTCATGTCGCGCTTAACCCAAGATGGAGAAAACTGACGCAAAACGACAAACGTATTCAGGCAGAAATGTTCCACGTTAGATTCCTAGTGAGGTAACATTACAGTGTTTTGGATCTCACATTAAACTCCAGTCTCAATTAGACAATCAGCACTTAAAGCAATACTTCGTTATACAGAACTTAATCCTTTATCACTACACAAACAGATTGTGTGTGGATATATCAGAGCACAGATGTCCTTACGCTCTTCTTAGTCATAGAATGTAAATTCCTTTCTTTCGTTTTACTTTTAGTACCTCGAACGTGGAACTGGACGTCCCAAAATTTTACAAGCAAGTGCACATATTCCTCCCAGCAGCGTTGACTGCCTTCTTGAAGCCATGAGCAGTGGTTTGGTTTTGAGTCGTGGCAAGTCATCCTTTCTGCATAAACTGCTTGCGGATATAACAATTTGAGTCGCAAAATGGCTCATTACATTATATTCAAAACCAACGCCTTAACTTGGATTATACCCACCAAGTTGGATTTTTTTTTCCATTTCGAAATACCTTCCTATCAGTACTTTGAATCAAACGATGACTATTATGATAAAGCATACAAGTATAAGTACTGCTACATGAAATTTACACCAGAGACCTTCGGTAGAAGACTTCCGTTTGTTATTTGTTAATTTCATGGGTGTATAACAGCAGGTTCGTGGCCATTACGGGTGGCCATTCGCGTGATGTGTCAGTCACACTCCACTCGGGCCCAGTGGCACTGGCAGATGCCATCAGCGCTTGAGGCTCTTCAATTCCGGTAGGGAGCCGGGTGGGGGGGGGGCAAATGGGGCGCTCGCCCCAAGTCCTGCACCAATTCAGTCTCTAAGGGGAAAAACAATAATAATAAACTCATGTTTGGCACACTGTAAGAATAGAACATTACTGAAATGGTCCTCTTAGAAAAAAACAACTTAAAATTGGCAAAAATCTTTAATTATTTTACGTCGTTCTTCCACTTTTGGCTAATCACGACGATGAGGATGAATGATGATTAGATGGCTGTGATGGAGTGAAAATCGCAAACACACATAAGCTGGACAGAACCACTTGTGCCTCCACCGGGTATCGAACCCGGGACCCCTTGATTACAAGGCAATGACGCTACCATTGCGCCATGGGGGAGGCCCATAAGCTAATCTGGACTGAAATGTAGGTTTAAAGCTAGATCCTAAACAATGTGTAAAGTTTCCACACCGGGGATCGAACTCAAGACACTTCGACTATCGTAAATGCCTTGAGATTGTTTCACATAACTAAAAATTACAACTGCAATACGTTCAGTAAATAGCGTTTCACATTAAACTATTATAACAGTTAAATATACAATAATACATAGGAAATAAAAATGAATAAAGTAATTTCCTAATTTCCAAAGTTCACAGTTTTTCTAGTTTTAATGGATTTCGTTGATGCACATGAGAAACCAAGATTTTTTCGAATTTTCCACATCACTTCTTATTTCACTGTGGCAAATATATCGTTGGTCCCGCACCGCGGCCTAAATTGCAAGCTTTGGGCTCCGGCTATGGGATGTGCGTGCGCAGGTTCAAGTCTCCTTGGGAAAGCGTAACAACTTTTCCTATGATATCGACCTCTTTGTGAGTATACCTTCATCAATTTCATCACATCACCTCCTACCCTCGTCGTTGCGATTAGCCACAAGTGGCAGAAATACAATACAAGCACAATAAAGTAACAAAAACGTACTTCCATTTTTGTTAGTTATTTTGAAGTGACGAGGAGTATATCAATATATCACCCCATGTTTCCTGTCAATGAATGGACGTACTTCAGCTACCCTTTCTTCTTCCAAACATACGTCACAATTTTCCAAAGCATATCAGTGCCATTCTTGTTATTTCCAATTAACCAAAATCTAGCATTTTCGTTGCCTTAAGAATTTATTTATATTTAATATACCTAAACTACTAAACTATTCATTCATAGGAATGTTCTATCTATTGTTATTGTGTTAATTGATGACATGTCTACCATGTTAAATTGTGCATTGACCATGGAGGTGCATTTGTGTGACAATTTGCCTTGGGTTCGTTTGGGTAATTAGGATGGATTTCTTCACGAGTGTTCTAGTCTTCCTGTCTATTGCTGCGGTAGGGTTTCGGGATAGTGGCCGGTATATGCAGTCCATTAGAAGTTTAGAGATTTTGTTATCATAGTCTGTGAACTGGAATATAAAGTTCCCTTTCTTGGCTAGCAGAATAATGATGCCCTGATTTTCCCTGAGAGCCTATGGTGTGAGATTCGCTTATGGTGGAATATTGGAGTTCGATGAGAAGACCCCATTCAAATTTTGGCGTATTTGTATTTGTAGATGTGTATACGTATATTTGTATATATGTTTAACGGTGTTATCAGTGCTGCTAACGATGTTAATATGGATGCTCCTCGGTGCTTGGAAGAAGTCGAAACCTTTCTAAAGGATGGAAATTGTGGCTTCGTCGAGTGCTGAAAATCTCTGCGGATGAGCAACCTTAGCTCTAGACACCTTGTAAACCTCTCCAGAACTCACTGGTCGATATCCTGAAAATCTTGAATCAGGACCAGTGTTCGGAATGTTATTTTTTTAAAAGTAACGAAGTTACAGCTAGAATTCCTAAAAAAGTAACTAGTTACTTCCAAACACTGATCAGGGCCACAACTGTTTGAAACCTACAGCTACTTATCTCGTTACACAGACACACATCTTACGTCGATATGACAACCAGATAGACTCTTTCGTACACCTCATGATACTTACTTCTTACTCATGCACTTTTGCTTCAAATCTCTTGCTTTAGAATGATAAACAATTATGTGGAGTATAATAATGATTTCCCAGTTTACTCTGTTCATAATGGCAACTGTTTTATTGAGTGTATAAACAAGGACATTAATATACAGGAGTATTTGCTTGTTGGCAAATTGTCTTCAAATTTATTGCTCTATTTTTATGATTAGTTTTCTGAACTTACTGCAGCAAAGTGGTGTAATAGATCTGCGAAAATGAATGTAATGTCATCCCAAGAGGCGATGACCAAGCCCTTGGCTGATGATGTCTTGAACTTCTCAGGTAGTGTTAAGTCTTGGTTGAGTCATTCCATTTTAGAACAGTTCGATACCCGGTGGAGGCACATAGTGGTTCGGATTCCACTTGAAACTGTAAGTTCGGTCCTTTTCTGTGCATAAAGTGGACAACAAATCAAAATCGAATGCACTCCAGAACATTTGCTCTATGATGATCTTACTATATAAAAGGTATCATCACAAGACATTATCTGACAGTAGAATTAATCAGGGTACCTCATATGAATATCTAGTAATTTACACCGTACGGCGATTTCTTGTAAACAATAGTTTTCTCTTAATATCTTCTGCAAGCAAAAATAACTTTACAGTTCAAGAGACCAGAAGTATCATGCCCTTCCTTCATTCTCAATTAAATATGGCAATCTTGAATACAACGCTAGGTAGTAAATGTTACTTCGAGGTTTATTTTAAGTTCTGTATTAGGTATTTTACTATGCTTCTCTATCTTTCGGGGATAATACCAAAACAATGAAGAAGAATGGGAAATTCATAATAAATTGGAAAATGCAGAGAAATGTTTATGCCTTATCCCGGATTCGAGCTCATCACTTCCAACTTCATGACACGTTTGGCTGAGTTTAGAATGATTTCATAGAACCAGTTAATGGATTCGTATGTAAGTTTTACAACAATATTGTAATTTATGAGACTATGACACAATATGATTCCTCATCCCTATGTTCAATATCTTTGTTAACATTCACTTTTTCAAATACCTCCTGTCAGATAGAAGCGTACCAACTGAAGCTGAAATTTCTGACATGTTTCCAGGTAATATTTACAACACTTTGTAAGTATGGTAACGTGTAATTGAAACTCTCAACAGTTTTCATCCTTCAAGTTGGTTGTTGACGGCATGACTCGTGCACACAAGCTTCACGAAGGTATGTAGATTACCGAAGAGTAAAGCCATGATCGTTGGCTTCAAGATGACGGACCTTGTGAGATGCCGGTATGCATTATTATATAATGAAAAAGGTAGACAATGCACGAAAGATTCCAGCCTTAACATACACAGAGTATAAGTAACGTTGTCCCAGATACCAACTGGACATCCTTTGTGAGGTTGTATGCAACAAGATTACGGTAATTTAGCTGTGAATTAAAACGCAGCAATTTTCCTGTTTTCTGTTTTAAGGATGTACAAAAATGGTCTTAAAGGAGTTATTGCCCAAATAACCTAATGGCAATTGACATCCCCTTCGATTGTGTTTCTTGGAAAAGTTCGAGAAGCACCAATTTAGAAAACCTTTTCTTCCTAGTGGATAATTCGTGTTCCACGAACAGTGGAAACGCCTAGGGGGACAACTTTGGTATTCCTTTAACAGCTGACAATTAACCGGCATTCAACAGCAAGTAGACTACTTATTACCTGCTAATTCTCTCTCCCAGTTTGGAGTTTAAAGGGAGCTGTGTCGGTAGTTAATAGTGATTTATAGAGGAATACTAAATGCCCCATCCTTTCACACGCTTCGACACATCATATCTGATCAGTATTTTATTTCGGTATAACTTCCATCAGTTAAAAATTAAAAAAGAAAATCCTGAACCTCCAATGTAATGCTGCCAGGTATACGATTACCATAAGGTAAGATAAAATTTACCATGAAATTCTTGTTCATTGCATCTTTTGGTCTTCATCGGAAACTGCTGGCAAAATTAGACTTTATTTTCCCCACGTGCTTTGGCTTGGTGATTCATGCTAGGTAGGCCTGCACCATAATCATGGATTCTGGGTTTCACATCTTAGGTCTCTTACGTTGCAGTCATTAGATAGAAAATTTTATGCATATTTTATTTTGATCGTATTTGTGATTTGGCGTATTCTTGAATGATGACTTGAATTTTCTCTCGCTACTTAGAATTACTGAGTGGTTTACTTTCACTGCTCCCACACATAACTTAGATTAAATGCTCGCAGCGATCTAACGACATATAGTTAGGAAAGAAAACTTTCGAGTTTTATGAGTAAACTGTGTGCTGTGCCTCCAGGAAATTCTAAGAGCGAGATGTTATAGTTATCGTTTCTTCTTCTAATAGTTTCTGACAAATTTTGTCACCTTTTCCTTTATCTGTCGAAAGGGGAGTTATTGTTGAGTTTCGGGTTCTTTCAGTTCTTCAATTGCACAAGAAATGGAGTCAGGAATAAAACAGTATTAGCAACACGAACGTAAATATATAATTTAGGAACACAGTAACATAATCAGCACAATAACTTACATTGTGGTATGAAGATACAAAGTTGCGTCGCACAGGACGGCTATATCATATTGGACATGTTTGACAGGAAGGACGCACAGACTAATCACCAACAACATTTAATAATCAGGTCTGGCGTTCGAGTTCAATCAGCATACGACACTCTCCCCCCCTTAGGTTGAAGAGACTCCCGTTTCATGTAGTTTGCCCATATCGGTCAGGCGGTCGTCTTGGTCTTTGTGATCTCCTAACCGGTTGATTGTCGCAGGCCGCATTCGGAGGTACCACTGGATCCTGATAAGCAGGCACTGGGAGATAATCTTCCTCTCCAACAAGCACTGGGTTTTTTCGGACAAGGATGTCTTTTCCGACCTTGTCGGGATACTTCTTGATCTTCGAGAGATGAACAACAATCGTGTCATTGTCCACAATCACCTTCGCCATCTTCCGGCCCATCAATTTAACAATTTCGCCAATTTTGTATTTGGATCCATGGCTGAATTGTTTCTTGCGTTGTTCAACAAGCACCTTTTCCCCCGGGCATAAACGGAACGGGACTAATAGGCTGATTGTCGAAACCATTTGGTGCGTCAAAAGCGGAAATGTCCGTTCTTGGCCGAAACTTGAGCAAACGTTCTGCTGGACTACATCCGTGCACTGGAGTATTCCTTAATCTGCCTAAAAGCTCAAGAACGAACTTGTCCATCTCTCTCAACGTGATGTATGAACGATTCGAAAAGTTCTTTTGTAGTAAGTTCTTCAGCACCCCAACATTCCTTTCAGCTAGACCATTTGATTGAGGGGTGTACGGAGCTGAGTGAAGAAGCTTGATATTCCTCTTCGAGCAATAAGAGTTGAACTCTGAAGATGCAAATGGTTGGCCATTGTCTGTAACATAGATTTTCGGATATCCAAAGCATGAAGAAAATTCATCTAAATAACCAATCATGGTGTCAAATTGCATATTCTTCACTCTCCATACCGATATCCAATGAGAATAAGCGTCAACCAGCAACAGGAAATTCAGGTCTGAGAAATGGAAGAAATCAAGATGAACACGCTCAAAAGGCTGCGATGCAATAGGCCACGTTTCGAATGCGGTACCCGGTACGTTGGGCCTGTTATTGTATCGCAAACATGTGTCACACAAAGACGTAACCCTCTCAATATCTTCGTTCATCGTGTTCCAGAAGAACGATGAACGAGCTATTTCCTTCATTTTGCATGTTCCCTGGTGGAATTTGTGCAACAGAGATAGGACACTTTGGAAACAAGATTCAGGTACGACCAGTCTTTCGCCCACGAAAACACATCCCTTCTGTATGTGGACATCAAATCGCCTGTCGAATATTTTTCTGAGAGGATGACCTTTTGTTCTCCCGATGAATTGTGGCCATCTCCCTTGAACATATTCGAAGACTTTAGAAAGCTCAGGATCACGTTGTGATTCCAGCGAAATGCGCGTCAACACCGAAGATTCAATAAGATTAAGGACAACCGGCTCAGCTGTCAACTGACATGCGAAATTATCATAATAATCACGAACTGGATCATCTGCAACACAAATTCTAGATAGAGCATCAGCCAACTCAACATGAGGCGTGTAAACAGTTTTGAAGTCATATTCTTCCAATACTAACTTCCATCTGTTGATTCTGCTGATGGCTAAAGCAGGCAGGTTACTTCTAGGATCCAGCAGGTGAGATAAAGGTTTCGAGTCAGTGAACGCAACAAAATATCGTCCAATGAGATACTTGTGAAAGTATTTGACTCCACGGACTAATGCAAGTGATTCCCTTTCCAATTGAGTGTAGTTCCTTTCCGCAGCGGATATAGTACCGACCATACACATGATAGGCTTTAGGACTCCGTTTATCTTGTGCATTATGGCTGCTCCCGTAGCGGTAGGAGATGCATCCGACATGAGGTATAAGTCTTTGTTAGGATCATATACCGTGCGTACTAAGTCCTTAGACAGCAGATTCTTGACATCCTGTAATTCGTTCTGATGAACATCTGTCCATGACCAGCGTACACCATTCTTCAACAAATCATACAAATTGGCAACACAGTCAGCTAGGTTTGGCAAGTACGAAGCGTAATACGTGACCATACCGAGAAATGACTTCAATTCGCCAACATTAGTGGGTGGCTTACATTGAATTATTTTATCAATGTTTTCTTTCAGAGGACGAATTCCCTCCTGTGAAAGAGAATGTCCCAGATACTTCACATTTTGCACAAAGAACACAGACTTTTGTTCATTTATGCGGACGCCATAATCGGAGAAAAGATTCAGCACCTTTCGTGCGTTATCATAGCACTCCTCAAGAGTAACTCCTCCCACTAAAATGTCGTCTTGGAAAATGTAAACCTTGTCTACACCCATCAATATCTGCTCCATGGTGGCTTGAAAAATGGCACTGGCAGAGTTAACTCCGAAGGGAAGTTTCAACTGTCTGAATAACCCGAATTCCGTGTTGAAGACGAGAACCTTCTGAGCCTGAAGAGATAGGCGTAACTGAAGGTAAGCCCTTCGAAGGTCAAATGAAACGAACCAACAGCAACCAACCATCTTGTTGAAAAGATCCTCTATTCTAGGTAACGGATGTCCCATCTTCCTGAGTTGCGGATTAACAGTGTTCTTGTAGGATACACATAATCTTAATTCACCGTTTTTCTTACGAACAACAACAAGAGGAGAAGCCCACGATGATGATTTGATCGGTTCAATGACTCCGTCACTAACCAACTTCTGTAATTCATCCTTGACTGGTTCCTTTAGCGAGTACGGGACGTCATAATATCTCTTGAATACTGGTGTAGCATCGTCCTTTAATGGCAAATCTATCTCAAAACGCTTGATCGACTTGGACATGTCACCATCAAAAGGTATAGGGAAATCTTTCTTTAGATTCGCAACCAGTTCCTTTATTGATGACGATTCAAGAGTATTTGAAACCGTCTGAAGAGTATGTGAAACAAAGATGTTTCGCCATTCAGGCATGAAAACATCAATCCAAGATAAACCCATAATCGAACGATTCAATTTTGTCTTAACAACAATCATATCTAAGTTATGTTTCATTCCTCGAAATATAACTTCAACATTAACTTTTCCTAATACACCAAGATTGTTGCCATTTGCTGCTTTCAAGACGATAGGAAAATTGCATATAGTGCAACCTCGCAATGAAGACTCAAATTGTCTGCTATCAATTAAAGTATAAACAGAACCTGTATCCACTAGGAATGGAATCTTAGAATTGTTGACTTGTAAGTCGACAAACAACGATCCCTGTGTTTGCCAAACAGATTCACTCTCTTTAGTAATGAATGTAGTGAAAACTTTTGGACACAGAGCATTACATTGGACACTAGCGGCGCTGTAATCAACAAATTCGCTCTTAGATTTTTCTTCTTTATCATCTGCAAATTTGTGATCTATGGGAATGCACGGCACATTAAAATCTGAAAAATCAATGGATGATTCTCGGACCATATGTTTGAAATTGCTGTGATTGTTAGGTACAATAGAAGGTTTCGAATTATCTTGCATATCAATAGATCTTTCATTGATACCCGTGTTAAGCACAATGTTAGTGCCAGAAACCAATTTGCTTTTACTAGAATTGTTAAATTCTCTCTTCTTGCAGGCAGTCAAGAAATGATTTTTCTTTTTACAATATCTGCAAGTAGCCCCAAAAGCTGGGCATTTCCCGTTAGGATGAAAAGAATTACAATTACCACACGGTTTACCAGAATCATTGTTTGATTTGTTACCAATATCCCTTGAATCAGTTCTATTTTGTCTGATGTTCATTCGGAATTTGTCCTTGTACCTGTTTTGTATTTGCGAAGTGACTTCAGTTGGAGTTTCAGAATATTCCATAGCATTCTTTGAGCGACTTTGATTAATAATTCCCTCATTTAATTCTAGCTCATCGAGATACATGGCCGTATCTATTGCTTTTTTCAAGGTCAAATCAGGATCTGATAACAGTCTGTTTCTAACGCGCACACTTCTCATACCAAGAATAAATACGTCGCGACACATTGAGTCGATGAGATCACCAAAATCACATTTTGAAGCTTGTTCTTTGATTTGCACAATGAAATCCGGAATGTTCTGATTTTCTTTCTGTTTAATAAGAAAGAACTTATGCCTTTCAAGCACGAGATTTTTCTTGGGCTCATAATGGCGGATCAACATTTGTTGAATTTGGGCAAGACTGAGTTCTGATATAGATTTTGGTTGTATGAGATTATATAAATCAGCATACGTTCTGTGCCCTATTGCTGCTAATAGAATATGCTTAGCCTTTTCATCTGGAATGTCTGAACCTTTGCAGAAATGCTCGAATCTGTCAAAATATTGCCTAATACTTTCCTGCTCCCTGCAGAATTCGGAAAATTGAGACAATCTCTGCATTGTATATAGAGATTCTTACCTCCAACAGACAACTTGAAGAACAATAACGAGAAATGTATAGAATTACGAGAAGTAAGTATGTTCCAAGATCCTCGTCGCCATTGTTGAGTTTCGGGTTCTTTCAGTTCTTCAATTGCACAAGAAATGGAGTCAGGAATAAAACAGTATTAGCAACACGAACGTAAATATATAATTTAGGAACACAGTAACATAATCAGCACAATAACTTACATTGTGGTATGAAGATACAAAGTTGCGTCGCACAGGACGGCTATATCATATTGGACATGTTTGACAGGAAGGACGCACAGACTAATCACCAACAACATTTAATAATCAGGTCTGGCGTTCGAGTTCAATCAGCATACGACAGTTATAACCAAAAATTCCCCTTTGGGCACACTACTGACTTCTTAATTTGTTGAACACATTTCAGTGCTGAGCCTCCCCGATGGCATAGTGTAATCAAAGGGCCGGAGGGTTCGATACCCGGCGGAGACGCATAGTAGTTCGCATCCCATTTTAAACTGTAGGCCCAGTATCGATTAGCCTATCTGAGCATAAAGTGGATTTAAAACAACAACTCAAACAGCTTATGTTTCAGTGATAATAGTGTTTTTAAAATTACCTACTGCTCACTCTTCTGTCGTTGTTAATACCTTTGGCTACACACACACCCTCACACACACATATATTTCGATTTCATTCTTCTATAGTTTGATAGCAGTTTATAGCTTGAGTCGATTGATGATCATTGTTGGCGAGGATGTCCACTAGTTACATAACGAGTGAGCCTACAAAAGACACCGACAAGCACGTACAGCGAATGAGTTTGACATGGAGAGCAGTTGACTGTAACAAGTTTAATTGGATTTGTAATGCAATCCTGGTATGCTCTAACGCATTGCGTATGGAATCAAACACATTACAGTTACTTCACCTAAGTGAATACGCTCCAGATTTGGTAGGAACGAAGAACTAGACCCTCCCCCCCTCATCTTCCAAGCTGCATGCGCCTATTATGGTAACCAGCATCATCACTCTTGGTGATGGAGCAAGAAGAAGGAACAAGACGCGAAGGAAAACTAGGGACGAAGACTGTTACATCACCCAGACAACGCGGCAACAACTCTTGGATGGAAGCAACACCCCTTTGGGCCTTCAGCCCCTGCAGTGCCGTAATGTTCCTGCTTCAATCGCCGTCACGAACTCTGAATCTCATTTCTCATTGTAGCACCTAAATCGAAGAATGGCGAAAAGAAATATTTCGCGAATGCAGATTCCAAAAGTTATCCAAGGTGTGATTAATTGCCCCGGCCTTGACTCCTGTAATTTATGGCTGGATGCTCTCTCGCCTATTCTCCTCTGATTGTGGGATTTACAATGAGCATCCGACTTCTCTTGATCTTTTATCATGCACGAGTTCTGGCAGATCCGGTCGCATTATTCTGCTTTAACGTAAGGTGCATGTTTACAACCTGCGGATTTAACTTTGCATATCTGCCATGAAACTAATTGCAAGAGAAGGAAAAATGGACGAACAACGTGGATGTTGTATAGCAATTGTTCAGAAAATGAAGGATGACATAACAAAGGTATCATAAATCGCAAGTGCACTGAGCTCAACGCAACCTGACTCTCTCTAGAGTGTTTTCATTTCTTTTTACCTTAGCCGGTGAATAATGATATAGTGCGGCTATGTTGAAGGCAGTTATAATCACGATATTGGCATTTGGATGTGCATTTTTGTCGGTTTCTTATAACTACGTTTATGTGAATTTTTCTCCTGTCAGATTACCCATCTCTATGATCGGTATTAACACTTCTAACATCTTTCACATGTTTAAATTATGATCAAAGTAAATCATACAATTTTCTCAAAGTAAATGCGTTCGCGAGTGCGCACATGTGTTTATGTGTGTGCAATACATTTTCAACTTTCAATGTCAACGAATTATAAATGTCTGTAAAGATATGCTGCAGGTAAAGGTCAATATACAATTCGTTGCACGTCGATCAAACTTGAATTCATGCTATAATTGTTCAGCTGAACATCTTCTCTGACAGAAATAAGACATCACAAGCGCGCCCGCAAATGGCTTCTTTGACTTTGCCATGCTTTCTTTGTATTTATAGTAGAAAATAGACAAGAAACTCTTACAAATATTTATTAAATATCCTGAATTCGTCTCTGCCATTATACCTTAAACTTGTCCCTGAAACTGAAATATGTAACATCAGTGAACCAATGCCAAGCCATGTCCCTAATTCGGAATTTGAACTTGAAGTAGTTACCCTTGTTGCCCACAAAACTAATTAGTAGATTGTAGAAGTGGGTCTCGAGTATATTTGATAATGTGTGTTTTCTATTATTTAAGCGATATGAACAGGGACTTTTCGGCTATGACACTCCTTGTCTATATTCTATACAGAGAGTAAAAATGATGTAATGATGTAATGTAAAAGAGATCCTACAATATGGACACACATTTCTTTAATAAAATTATATGGTCCTAAGTTATGTTAAATGTTAAACAGCATCCTAAAATATTCAAACTGATAGGCTATAAACTTGAAATAAAAGTATACAATTACATAATATTATCATTCATTATTTTATTGTATTATTGTATATTAAAATCATATTCTGGAAAACTGGTCGTAAACATAGTTTTTCCTGTGAGGTTGTTAGTGTGTGTGTGTGTGTGAATATATATATATGTATGTATGTGTATATATATATGTATGTATGTGTATATATATATATGTATGTATGTGTATATATATATATGTATGTATGTATGTATATATATATGTGTGTGTGTGTGTGTGTGTGTGTGTGTGTGTGTGTGTGTGTGTGTGTGTGTGTGTGTGTGTGTGCTACATAAAGGTGATAAACGCGTTATGTGTCATTCTTAACCGTTTTTCGCGGCTGCTGGCGTGACCGGGAAGAAGCATTTCCTTATTTATTAAAAATAAAGGAGACATATGCAAGAAACTTCGCAAAATGTCGTGCAGCAGTAAGAAATCCTGTTTTTGCTCTTCGTCATTATTAATGGGTCAGTTTCCTGACCGGAACCTCTCGTTTACAGGTTCCTGGTCGCTTCATGAAGTGGGGGAAAAAAGAACTTTCGTCCTTTCAGGTGTTGCTATAATACAGTTATTTCTTGCTTCCAAGAAAAGCATTTTACTTTTCACTTCAGGGTAAGGAGTGAAGGACGCAATGGACAGGCGAATGTTAAATAGCCTGTAGCTCAAGAGAGAGAATATTCTTGCCACCTGCATAACATTTTTTTATATTCCCATAAATATTTATGAAATCCGGCATGTGAGTTTGTGTGACGTGGAATGCGGCTTATTAAATACATACTTCCTAGTACGATACGTTCCAAGATTTCGTCTTCTTTTTTGACTGATCAGAGAAATTGTTGTACACTGTGCAAGTCTGAATACAAGCATCACTCTCTTTATAAAACATTGTTTCAGATATTTCGGATAATTGAAGAACAAAAATTGGTGGTTTTATTACTAGCCAAAAATATCAATATGACCCATAGGCAATACTAAAAGGTACTAATTATTTTTCTTCATATAAGCAAATTATATATTAGAAAGTACGAATGTACTGAAAGATCAAGTGATGTTAAAAAATTCTCGTTTTCTACAGAATACGACATTTCAGAAATATCATGTGGAAACAGGAATACATGAGTTCTGTAAGTCAGTAAAATACAAACATGACTAATTTCGTTCAAAAATAATATATGAAGGTGATTATCATGTTAAATGTGAAGTCGAACAATGCTCTAATAAAATAGAACTTTACTTCTGATACTTTAAATACACTTTTCTCATACATGATTTTAAAAGATCACAAAATGTGTCGAAAGCATAGAAATTCTGAGATGCAACTAGTACAACGCTAAAAGTACAAGAGATTGTGTGACACTCGATATTTTGAGAAAATCATCGATATTTTCTTATCCAGTTGCGTATTTGAGACTTCGTTTTCATTTATTATTGCGTTGTACCATTACAAAGACTTTGCTTTGTAAAATACGATTATTAAGGTCATGATAAATATAATTATCTGTTGGTTCTATGGCATTGATGGCCTTGCTTGGATCAATATGGAGGCAATGCTGTAGGTAGGGGAATGCACATGCAAATTATCCTAGCTGGGGGATTCTTTATGAAAATTTTCTTAACTGGGGGACAGCATCTCCCCGTTTCCCTTCACCAATTCGAGCATAATACAGTAAAAGTCTGCGCACATGAGAATAGAATTGAGTGGGCGTGTTCGGCCTTGCAGGTGGCTCTCACAACAAACCCTTTTCAAATACTTATTATTACAATTACAATTGGCACTTTGCATTAAACTTTCTGAAAATATCTACTATAGCAGAAAAATTAAAACATAAAAAAATAAAACATTAATATAATATAATGTAATATAAACAATTAACGTACAGCTGATACAGAGTTAAATCTAAAATCACACTTAGTGTACTATTATAACAGAATTAAAACTAAAACCAATACCTTGTTCCTGTTAATAATCAAAGACAAAGCCAGGCAATATTATTAGGACAGTAAATGTTTCTTCAGGTTTTGATTTGTGGTTTGTAGGGTGGAGCAGCTCTCCTGGGGTCACTGGTGAGGTTAGTTCATTCCATTATTTTATCGTCGTAGTGTGTTGTTTTATGTATGGGAATCGTAAACTTAGTTTGCGGACGCATGCTTCACAAGTTGTTAATTGTCTTTTGATATTATTATATTTATTAATGTTACTAAATTATTAAATAGAGTCCTTTAATAAAATTAGGACCACGAAGTCGCAAAGAATCAGCCAGCCTCCGTGGCGGAATGGTTAGCACACAGCGCTACGACGTCAGGGGCCCCGGGTTCAAATCCCGGCCTGGGCATGGCTGTTCTTTGTGAGTGTCCCTTCATCAATTTCATCACATCATCACTCATCCTCATCTTCGCGATTAACCAAGAATGGCAGAAATGCGAAGTAAAATAAATTAATCAATCACAAAGAATCAGATAGTGAAGCAAGGCTATTTCCATATCAACGGATTAACTTGTGAAATAAAATGAAAGCACATTCTCCTTCCCGGTCCAAGTGAAGGCGATGTGACCAGCAACACGCTCCTGCCGCCTTTCAACCCAAAGGTCTGCTCCCAGGTACCCGTTGATGAGAAGCTGAGTGCAGAGACTGCAGTGACATCGAACCCGGGTGTTGGCAATCAGAGAACACCGAGGCTCACATAATTAGTAAGATAAACCTTTGTTTTCGTAATTAGCAGCGTTGGAGTATACCACGCAATTTTCATTGCTCGGTAAGTAATTACAACGAGGACTCGAACCGTATGGAGGAGGAATTGAGGAAACGGAACGGCGTGCAGTTGGACGGTTTTCCTTTAACAAGCGTCTGAACAGAACCCTTTGCAGTGTTCGACGATAAACCAGCCATGCACCGTTACGTTCGCTGCTCCCAAAATGTCTGTGGTTATCCCTGCAATTATACAAAACACGACAGTTAACTTGGATGGCACGAACTTCCCGTACACGATATCAACGTTGTCTATGGTTCATTATTTGCCGGCTGACCTCCGAGGTCATAATTACGTAAAGCTTTTCCCATCTCAAGCCGAATGAACCTCCACAGTTGAGAGAGTGTCTTTAGCTGCAGTCTTCGATGGTTACGATAAGTGAATGGACTGGATTTGATGAGAGTTTCATAAAGGTTTCCGACGTGGGAACCGCCTTCTCATCTTAGGATTTTATTCCTGCCAAAAACACTGCGTATTGCGTGGCTGCCTCCCGCATTAAGTGCAAAGGAAGTAATCAACTTGAAAACAATCAAGTTTTTTATACTAAATATACGGTAAACGCCCGTAGCTAGTTTCTATCGTGTAATCTCATATGAAGGTCAAGAAGAGTGGACTGGTGTGTTACGTAGATTCTTTGTTGAATATTTGTAGTTAACCTAGCTTCCCCGTGTCATACAGTCAAAGAATTTAGTAGTACTGTGTAATTTATACAGTGCACTTTTGATGCACACATTTGTTTTTCTTTTCTTTTTGTAAAATTGATTTGAAAAGTTTTCACTTTCACTAAAAAGTATTAAAGACTAATTACGTGAAGTAATAGAAAATTCTAATTTAAAACAATCAAATAATGTTGATCGAGCTGCACCGTGAACAAAATGCTGTGTAAAGAAAGTAATTCAATTAAGGGGTCCCGGGATCGATACCCTGTGGAAACACATAGTGGTTCAGATCTCACTTAAACTGTAAGTCCAGTCCAAATTACCCCATCTGTGCATAAACAAAACTCAAACAAAGAAGGGAATTGCGGCACTACTATTATAAATGAAGCGAGGGTACAAGAAACTTACTTACCTTAACCCACACATTTTTTTTGTATCACTAATATTCAAGAAACCATTTTGTTATTGAACCAATGTTTCCTTTCTTGTTTATATAGCTGCAGTTATGTAATAATTAGAAAAACTACCATCAGTAACAAAGAACAAGAAACAAGTATTTACTGTTACTTGCACCAGTATCACGCACATTATAATTCAATATATTTTTGAAAAAAAACATATTAATTTTTCATCAATGCTTGTTTTGTTTATATTGGTCAGGGTGCTATGGTTAATGACCATTACTTGTGATTTCACGGGCTAACTAATACGATATTGTTGCAGTTACGGAGTGTTCGTTTGCCATCTCTACATTAAATTTAGATTCTGGACGTACATCAAGATCAAACTTTAACTAAAAAGGAAGGAGAAACAAAGAAATCTCAGTGTCGTTGATTCTTGTAACATCAATCATGTTGATGGGAGGAAATCATAAATCATGAATAACGGATCCAAGAAAACCGAAACACCAGCATTATGATACACTTGTGAACTTTATACTAGTAGTGTTCTTACGAGCTGCTTTCGAAGAACTAGGGACTTTAATTTGCACATTTTACAAGTTCAATTGGGCATGCATTTTATATATATATATATATATATATATTCAAGCAAGAAGATACAGGAAGGTAAACTGTCGTTCTAAAGACAACCATTTGTGTGCTGCGGATTTTAAGTCTGTCTGCAGCCCATGATTCAAACAATGTTGGTTAATTTTCGATTATAAAATCAAATCTACGCTCATTCCAGGAAATTTGGCAGGGCTACATATTGGAAATATTATTAATAGATTATCTGTCTTACTACTGCTCTCCTCTCTGATCACTTCATATCCAAGCGGGGGAAAATGTCTAGTTTCTCGTGAATGCTTTTTACTAAATTGTGGATGATGATATCTTCAGGTTCTCTAGTTCACGGTCTATTTTCTACTTAAATTATAAATTACTTGCCAATTGTCAGCTCTTTTCTGGTGCTTCAAAACTCTCATCCGGGTTGATAGATTTATTGATAACGTACTGACTTTACAAAATATTGCAGCTCAGTTCATATTATTTAACTGTTATGTATTTTTTATTTCCGCAAATTTGGGCAAAGTTTGTTTTATTCCTAAACCCTCAGAAATGCTCTTTCCTTACTTATTCCCTAAAAAAGAACAAAGTGGTGTCTACTTATTCTATTGAAAACAATCCAATCCAAAACGTTTCCACCCAAAAGGACCTAGGTATTATCATGGATGAAAAACTCACTTTTAATTATCATATTATAGCTACCACTAAAAAAGCCATGCGCCTTCTCGGTCTTCTATACAGATTTAGCGAAATTCAAAACCCATCATCTCTTGCTTTATTCTTTAAATCTTTCATCTCGCCCATCCTTGAATACTGTTCCCCAATTTGGGCAATGGCCTCAAAAACCAATCTCACCAAAATAGATTCTGTTCTCAGTTTCTTTCTTGCAATTGTTCGCCATAGAATACCTTCCTTTCGACATGTATCCAAATCAGACACCATGGCTGCTCTGAATATTCATACTCCATCCTTCCGTCGTGATCTAGCTGACATGAAATTTTTATACAAGATAATAAATGGCAAAATCAGAACAGATCTCCTAATCAGTAAATTCACACTTAGAGTACCCCAAAAGCAAACGCGCAACCTGCAACTCTTCCACAACCCAACCACTAGGCTATCCCTTCTACAACGATCCTTGTTTTACAGGCTCCCAGAAATCTACAACAAATTTCCCCTGAATGTAGATATTTTCCTTCCAGAACATAATTTTTGTATATTACTGACCAAGAACATATAAATCTATCCCACCTTGTTATTGTTTTTATCTTTTGTTATTTTTTGTTTCTACTTTATGTTGTTTCAGTGTAAAATGGCCAAATAAGACTGTATCTGAAACTCTGAGTAAATAAATAAATAAATAAATAAAATAAATAAATTAAGTAGCAAAATGTTAATTGAAACTGGATCAGAGTTTAAAGTGAGATTCAAACCGATGAAACGTGCCTTCACCGAAATTTGAATCCATTACTATTTTATCGTAAGGCGTTAACCACTGTGCTATGAAGGAGCAGCAATTGTATCGTTTTGTATTTCTGTCTGAAGTCGAAGAGGACTCATTCTCACAAAAACTGCCAAGAAAAGGCAGTTTTGCAAAATTGTAACAACTGTAGCTTGCGGAAGAAAGAAAAAGCGTCGTGGCGTAAATGATGACTTGCATTCCGTCTTGCCATGTTTTCACGGAAGTCTGTAGAACTTTTCAAGGCTTGGTTGCAGGAGGAGAACGCATCCACCGCAGCTGAGAAGCTCTGCCCTGTAATTCAATGCACGTAGGGTGGATGAACACCGTTGGAATAACTGAAACATGTAATTGTTACTTATTCTCAGGACACAGCCAGAAAGTCTTAGTTTTACGGGCCAAACGTCATTGTTCATGAAACGTACGCAAACGCTGACTTTGGTATTGCTAACCAAAATCTGCTTTAGAAAGTACAAATGTGCAATACCTGCACACATACTGTAATTTATTAGATTTGATTTGATCTAAATGTAAATTACAAAGCACATACTTCTCGTCTGATCATAAAAGATTCCAAACATTCAGAAAAGTAACAGGAAGAATTTATTAATATAATATAATGTAATTAATATAAGAAACAAGACGATAAAATAGAGAAATTCTCAGAATCTGATTTAAAGTAAATATCGGTATTCCAAACATAAAATATAGCTAGTTAAAATCGAATTTGCATGTGCAGACACGGACAATTGACTTTCCACACGATAGTGTCCTTGGCTGCACATATTCGTGAAGGTACCAGACTACTTCCCTGTGTGGTGGGAAGCTGGTAGTAGATCAGAACAGTGATTGTTTAAACCTGCAACGACCGCATGGCACCTTTGTTCTCAAGCTAGGAGATGATTTCGATGCGTTCCTCCATTATTAATGCCTTATTTGGTTACCTGCAAAACAAAGCTTGTTAGTAAGTTTGATAACTGATAATATGCTAATCGTTGCACATAGACTACTATCGATTGCAGATATGGATTTCTGGTAAAAATTCCAATGTATTTTGATGTCACCCTTTCCCTTAAAGAAATTAACCCACATCCAACACGGCCGATTTCAAGATGAAAGTGCATGGCTATCAAGGAACTTCTGTACCACCCTGTAATTTCTCCTCGCCTTTGATTTTATTTTAACCTTTTGATGCAAACTGAAATTAAAACATTGTCCTTGAAATTTATTTTCTAGAAAGAAAAAAAAGCCATTTCTTTGACCATTTTGGTAGAAATGCAGTTTTTAGAAGATAGTGAGCACTGTCACAACTTACCTAGTTGTTACATACCCTGAAAGTGTATAGAGAAGGAACATTGAATTCGCTGACAAATGTGTAAGATGAAGTATCTGTGGTTTTTATTTGACATGAGCAGGAGTGTCCGAATATGTCATTTTACCAGGAGTCCTGCGTTCGATTCCCGACCTGGGCATGGTCGTTCATCGTGGGTGTCCCTTCATCAATTTCATCATATTATAACTCATCTTCATCGTCGTGATTAGCCAAAGGGTTAGTGCTGGAAAGAACTGGGGAAAAAAGCAGTTCTGGATCCATTGTACGTATTTCTTTCATAGTATTTATCCTTTTATTTTTTTGGATCCTGCGGTTCAAATATCGATTTCGGAAAAAAATGTTCTTGCTTTACAAAACACGAAGTACTTTATATTGTTTTGTGTCTACTATGCTTACAATTGACAAGACTGATCAAGATTTTTGTTCTCGAGGTGACAGACATACTTCCTTAGACAGAACCTTTTTCCTAACATATCTTACTTTCACACCAGGGATGCCCAAAAATATCAGGATTCCGGAAAATTTTAAATCTCAATTTGGAAATGTTACTACCGAATTTCGGAGAGAAAGGTTTAACAATTTTTCCATTTTTCGGGTAGAATTTATTAAGAAAGTTTTGTCTTCCTTAATGTACGATCATATACTCCGTACGCCATCTCTACTTCACACGTCATGTACGAACACTGTTATCATCATTATCAATGTAGAAATTCCCCCACCCTCTGTTGGAAAAATTGAATCTGACGTTTCGCAAGTCTTGCGATGACTACGTAAAAATGTCACGCTTCGCCACTGTCAGAATCCCTTGCCGTTTCCATACAAGACTCATAAAAAGAACATAGTAGGTGCATGGAATTTCAGGGGAATTGTATCGGGTAGAATAAGAGAATTTTTCAAATCCAAAAAAATTTCAAGAACCGTTATTTTGTTCACAGTCTGATCGAAGTCAGCACTTCGTGTACATCGAAGGTTAAGGAGAGCAGAACAGATTGGTTTCCAAAGGTCAAACGATTTGCCATGACTCCACGAGCTCCTAAAATTTCCGCACTGTTGCTGCAACTGATTTTCGCTCGCAGTCTTCAACGAGCGTGCAATGAGTTCCCCTTTCTCCTTAATTTCTGGAAGCAGCTGCTCTGAAGATGGTCGGGAGATGGGATTGTTTCGTGGTCCAATCCCAGCTGTGAACGTGTTGAGAACAATAGACTATTTTCCCGTTTCTCACGAACTTGAATCTTGTGGTCGAAAACCTCTGCGCGGGTGAAGTAAACCCACAATGAAGGCGGATGATCTATAACTTATTCTCAAGCAGTTGTTACTCAATATTGGAAGGGAAAGCTGCCTACGAACATGAATTTTCCGTTCTGACATTTTAAAAGAATGGAACATCTGCAATCGTTTGCACATTTCTTCTTTGGCCCGTTGTGTAATATAAATCAACGTTTACTTGCTTCTGGTATAGTGATGCCGCATACGACAGCAAGGGTGTAAGAAGTGCCCATATTCGGAAGGCACTTAAATATCAACCTCTCTTACGCACAGTGCACCTTCAAAACAGTATTGATTGATTGATTGATTGATTTTGTGTTTTAAGTCCACTTTATGCACAGTATGGCTAATCGGGACTGGACCTACAGTTTAAAGTGGGGTCCGAACCACCATGAGCTTCCACCGGGTATCACACCCGGGACCGCTTGATTTTAAGGCGACGACGTTACCACTACGCCATCGGGAAGCCCTCAAAACAGTATCCCTTTCAAGATAACTAGATATATCATTTTATTGGTCTTGTCGTGCTAAATAATTAATCTCCAAAATAGGTATTCAAATTCGTGAGCCTTGTCGGACACCACTTACTTAATAGGGCACTTATCATCGTATTAGGTGACAAGTGTAAATAACCCAAGAGCTGACACAGCTAATATCTTAGTTGCAATGAATCTGTCATGCGCCATAAAATTAAAGGACGATGACTCAATCGGAATTTAAGACAACCTGGGAGAATATGGGCTCTTACTAAGAGAATTTGCAAATTCCGCTTGCGAATCATAAACTGAAAAGAAATATCCTTGATATATCGATGGATAAATAAGCACAATAAATGGAATTATAAATCGAGGAAATACACTGATTAGAGTAATTTAAAGAATGCAACGTCCACAAACAAAATTGCTTTCCTTTCATGACAGACAGCAACAATACAGTGAAATGTCAGCAAACATAAGCGTAACTTGGGACCCAACGTTGGGGGGGGGGGGCACAATCGAACTTAGAGCTTAACTTTTGAGGGGACAGAATCAAAAAGTTCTCAAGCTCATAAAAATATCATCCAGGACTATTTTGATAAGTAACTGTTACATTTGCAAAATCACAAAAAATGCTCGTTACTTTGCTCATCTGGTTACGGGCGGTGAAGAAAAGTAGCTACTATTTACTTGTAAATTTTCATAAACCTGAATTTTTGAGGGAGGAAGAGCCCCCTTGCCCTCAAGTTATGTCTGACAACTTAGTGAAAATTCTAAATTTTCGTTGATTTCGTTCTGCAATGTAGGAGGTGGAGCATTATGTCTCCAAAATAAGTTATACGCACTGCTTCATTTCACAAGAAGGACAATATTCCCGTACACATTTTGCCATTTTGCTTGGTACTCTCAACCAGATCACATCATGTGAAGTTTTGCAAACCTTAAATTATTTATTATACCAACCAACTTGAAATATAGCATACAGATTTGTGATGGGAAGATGGCAGCCGTCCTTTTCCTCTGTCGAATGATAAATCTTACACAAAAGTTCGGATTAAGTGCTATTATAAAACTTATGATTAATATGATTATTCTAAATGTGTTTTCTGTTGTGTAACTTGTGTAAAAAAAAATATTACCAGAGTTAATAAGATGTAACATGTAGAGAAACAGTTCATAAACTTTCAAATCGAATGGAGGAAGATGTCCGAATGATAAGCTTTAATTGATTTCAGTACTCTGTGCAAACTTGTCGAATCTAGCTATTATATCTCGATCAGCTTTTTTCATAAAGCGGATCTGAAAATAAGCTTTACAAAATGTACTATATTATATATATTGTTATATATTATCTTTCCTGCTATCCCCATGAAATTTATAAAATAAACTACATGTTTATATGCATAAATGGCACCACAGATTATCTATCTAGAATTCGACTCATGGGTCGACCTCCATGGCATAGTGCGCTACGATACCAGGGGTCCCGGTTCGAATTCCGGCCTAGACATGGGTATTCTTTGTGCGTGCCCCTTCATCAATTTGAGCAACTCGTCCTCATATTCAAAATTAGTCAAAAGTGGTACAAAAGCGAAATAGAAGCAACCAGAGTAAAAGTTCGGGTGGCCTTTGCTAAGCGAGGTATCTGACAAAGTTGTATTTTTTCTTATTTGCGTAGCTTTTCTGCCACTTTTGACTACGACTATAAGGATGACGATCAGAAGAAACTAATGAAGTGGCACTGGGTACACGTGCCAAGGTCAGGATTCGACCCCAGAACCTTTGATGGTGTTACCTTAAGTCGACCCCTTCACGCGCTCGATCATACAGTCTCCATCCGATAAAATTATTGTACCTATTTTCATAAAGTTTGCTTTTATAAACAGCTTTTTTTTTTCATGTCGCACAAAAATTATTTTTATATCAACCAAATGAATTTGAGGCATAGTCTTCGTTTTTCCACCTGTCCTGAACTACGGATTGATATTCTGTGGTTTCATTTTTATACCCTTCAATTTTCCTTCTTTATTATTTTCTTTGTTTCACCAATTTATTGAGTTCTAATGGAGGTAGACTTCAAATGTGTTCAGTAGCGGATGAAAAATTTTTGATGGGAGCGGATATGTATTTTTTTTCCTGCCATTATTGTTTTGATTCCCATGGATTTCGTGGTTGAATGGCAGTACGTGTCTTTTCTGCTCCGCTGCCTCTATTGTTCCCTCTAAAAGCATCTGTTTGCATGATGATCAATATCCTCCCCGTCCTTCCCCTTGCGCGCTCAGTCCTTTTGATTCGCCGTGGATAATTGCGGAAGATTCCAAGGACATCAAAAGGGGAGAAAAACCAGATGATTGAACCTTAAAAATTGGCGAAGATCGTTTCAACTTGATTCAGTCTTGAGAATGTGAATATACATAATTGCGTAATAACTCTAGGAAATGCGGTGTGGAATCTGCAAGATTTGGCGCGTGGATAGCGGACTCTATCATCAAACGTTTCTGCGGTCCGTGTCTTCCACGATCTATACTTTGTCCCTGTTATCCGTGGAGCAAGACCGCGCATAGCAGCAGAGGCGGGTGGGATCGAGTGGGCAGAGCGAAGCAGTACACGCTGCTGCGAAGGCTGGTAACTGCAGTTCGCTTTCCTCCTCCACGCAATCACATTCCCTCTCACGTGTTCATTGGTGAAGACGTCTCGCGTCACTACTTGCGCAGATACTTTTTCCTTTGCTTGCTCCTGAGATAACCGGGACATGGTATAAGTGACACAAGAAGTATCCGTAACAATTAGGATCTTCTGGTCCTGCGATCGTCTTAAGAAATCAGGAAGTTATTCATTGTTTTCTCGCTCCAATCAAGTGTAGCTTTTTTTTTATTGAGAATTGCTAATCAAGAATAAGGCCATTGACATCATTTCTCTGAACCTAAGAGGACTTAGTAAAGCCACTATTAACACACTGACCATAAACACACCATTTGCTAATGAAATGGTGTACTAAAAGTAGCAAGCACTAACATATTGTAGAAAAATATATGTAACATATTCACTATATTTATGGACTCTGAAATTAGGTATGTACAGTCACCGGCAATAAAAATGGAGCACCTAGATCCTGAAATACTCGCTTCCTTCAAGACGTTATGTGTGTTGCCTAACTCAACGGCGTGGTAGAAGTTGCAATTGAAAATTTGCTATTACAATCCACTTATCGACGTAGAGTTAGGCAACACCCATAACGCCTTCCAGGGAAACTAGCATTTGAGGATCCAGTTGTCTCTTTTTTGTCTGTGACTGTACCTGTTGAGTTCAATAAATAAATAACATCGGTTTGTAATCAGGGGTTTCGATATCCGGTGGAACCATGTAGTGATTGGGATCCCACATGAAACTGTAGGTCCAGTCCAGATTTACCTAATTGAGCACAAAGTATACTTAAAACAAAAACTCACTCAAACCACAAATAAATTAAACGTATTGGAATTTTCTCTTTCTTTGGCTATAAAGTTGCCTCTGCAAATCATTCACCTTTCTTGCTTCGCAGAACATCCAGTACATGGTGTATTGTCGAGGCAGACCGTAAAATGAGATCCTCATTCAATTCTTTCTCTTTTTTTCTCACAAAGTCACTGTTCAACTCCTCTGAGATTGTTGCGTGTCAGGTGACATGTGAATATCCTAACCTCGTAACTGTAACAGCGTGAAGGCACCATTCTCATTGCGTGCGCTTGTCTTCAAAGTCGATTTGGCTTGTGGTCAAAGCCCACGTTCCGGAAGTAACCTAAAGGAATTGTGCACGTGCATTCTAAGTGTTGGAAATTTCGTCATCGGGATTCAGAGGACGTAAGTTTTATAGCGCCTGCTCCCTGTCAAGTATAGACTTCCTCCCCTTTCTCCTAATTGTATGCACACGCTGTTCCCTCGATGACAAAATGCCGTTATGCTGGATGTCGCACGCCGAAACGCGAACCAAGTGCTTGTGGACTTTTCAAGGAATTGTCCAACAGCTCACTTCCTACTTTGTCTCGTCTGCAAAAGAAAAGAGGAAAAAATGTCAGTATGCTAATTTGGTTATTTGTAAACAAGCCGCCGGCTTGCAGACCGCGCTTCCTTTAAATCATCCATTCTTGTTGTACTTCAACGTAAATCTTCGAATTGGGCGTAGGCATGGAAGTACTTCACATGACTTGCTTCGTCCATTCTTGAACCGGTAACAACGACGACGACAAAAGAATCTTGAAGCTCTCTTCGGGAGATCCCATCTCCAACCATATAATATATTCTAGTGTCTATCAGGCCAGTGCTGGAACTGTGCCATAGATGAAGACCAGTTTTCATGTCCCACCTGTTTTTACTTCCTTAAACATTCACTTTCTCAATTACAATGTATGGTTAAATAGAGAGATGAAAGAGTAAAATTGAAAACTAAACAACTTTCTTGACTGATTGATTTGGTTTATTTTACTTCGCTTTTCTGCCACTTTTGGCTAATCGCGAAGATGAGGATGAGTTATGATTGAGAATAATAAATATAATTCATGAACACAACAATAATTATTCGACGTTAGAGAATTGATTACATCAGCGCAAATAAGGAAATAAATAATAATAAATGAGGTACTCCAGTCGCTAGTTTCAGTCAATTCAAACTCAAATTATAATTACGAACATTACTACATTTTTCTTTCGTAATTGAACATGATTTAGTTCATAAGTTTATATAATTAGAATAGTTTAATTTGCTCCATATCTTCTGACAAATCAACTGTAATATGTTCTGCCAATAAAATTTGTATGTGACTGTCACACTCAGTCTTTCTCAATACACCTGTCTCAAGATTCGAACTAGTAGGCTGAACGTTTTATTGCATTATGGAACACCGTAATGGACCTGGCTATGCCCAGCGGCACCTTCAAAAATGTTATTCTGCGATTTTCTTTGCAAACATTATTGAGAAAATTAATTGAAAATATCCGTCTTGATATTGACGACTGAAGTCCGTTCTACCATCTCAACGCATAGTTCAGACAAATGTGAATTGATGTCAAATTTAAGTGACTTGTTTCATTTTGTTTCTTGGAAAATAAATAGCATCAATTGATATCTGTTGATATATGCCGTCAAGTTTTTGTTCTTCTATGCCGTAAGCGACCTCATTGGAGGAAATTGGGATAATAATTGCCGTGTTAGTTGAGATGGGTTTGCCTTACCACCAAGGTAAGAAAAACGAAGACGCACGAAACCTCATTCAATGCCCTATTATCTCGCTGGATAGGCTTCACACATACATATGTTTATGATCAATTACCTCGCAGTAAATCAGGCTATGTTGTAGGTTAATCAGTGACTACAAATTACACGTGCTTCCATGCTCCTAAACGGGTCAACATGTCAGCTCGTTAGTCATTGGCTCGTTTGAATTGCAGGCTTAATGTAAGGCTAATATTCCATTATTCACTATCATCCTTTCAAAGGAAACCACAATATAGATGTTGGTGTACCATTCCTGTGAATGATCTGAATATAATATATTTATAATTGTTCCACACTTGATCATCCAGCCGATGCTGTTACATGAGCTTTGAAAAGATGGCAAATTAATTCCATGTTATTAGTCTTGGAGAACGTCCATCGGCATGTTCAGTTTAGTCTAAGACTGAATAGTTGCGGCGGTTTAGTCGGTCGACCTCCGTGGCGGAGTGGTTAAACTACGACGCCCGCCAGGTTCGAATCCCGGGTAAGACATGGGTATTTGTGTTTGTCCTGAATGAGAATGTAGAGATTTGAGTAAAACTAGCACAAGTAAACAGAGAAAGAGAATGACAGGAAAAACTTTTGGTTAGAAGTTTTCCTCAAAATGAAAAAAAGTCGGTAGAGTCTATGACTTTCACGTGAGAGATCTAGCTTCGATTCCCACGGTGGAAGATCTAAGGTCGGCGTTTTTCAATATCCCTCTATGGAGAGGCTCTGGGGTTCACCCAGTCCCTAATAAATGTAAACTTGAGGGCAAGTTTGAGGTATAAAGGAGGCCGGAGCATGGTGCTGATCACATCAACTCCCAAGAAAATGGCCCAGATCTTGAATGTGTGGGGTCGTACCTCCACATACACATAATTGCCTTTACAACGCAGTGCAAAGAGCACATCAACTTTACCTTTTAGTGATTACACCAGCACTGAAAAATAAGTTTAGGAATTTTTCTTATTATTTTTCTCCACGGCGAGACAGTGGGTGATGCGTGATCAACACATAAGAGTCCCACAGCCACTTACTTTCTGGATGGATGGCCGAAACCATTTATTTTCAAATAACTGGCTAATTGCTCACACGATGCTGCTCAACATTAAAATTTTAGTTCCTACTGGGTATCGAACCTTCCGTACCAATGACGAGCGCTAATCGTCCTACTGAGCTGGGGCTCTTCTCTTCAAATTATTGTAAACCAATCTTTTTAGGAAGGGAGATACAGTAAATGCAAATCCTTACAGCACAATGCCATCAAAACGGTATATCAGTTTACCTATATTTTACTAGTATCAACATTGTTATATAATTTAATTAAATAAATAATGGATATTTGTATTATGGACACATGCGAAGGTATGCGAAGCAGTAATTACTTGCAGGTGAATATGGTTCCTTTATTTCTCCACAGATTTCGTTTTACGCCAAAGTTTTAGATAAATTATGTTTATACTACCAATCTGCATTCTTATGCAGAATGGTTGTTTATTTAATTACATCAAAAATTATCCTAATAAAGAGCACATCGATTCTACTACATAATATTGTCAAGTTTTTTAAGTTCACTTTACGAAGAGATAGACTTATTTGGGGGTACAAGGACAGTTTAAAGTAGGATAAGAACAATTATGTACCTCCACCGGGTATCGAACCCATGACCCCTTGTTTACGAATGGACGACGTTACCAATACACCATCGGGAACACCCATGTCGTAAAAACTCGTGAATAAATACAGCAAAAAATTTGGGATCCTATGACCAAAAACATAGATTTACTCTCTTCTCGCTTTCGGTATACATTTAGTCATTTTCGATATCCATTTACACTACTTACAGCAGTGCTGTATGCATATATATGTATATTCACATAATATGAGCTAAATTAAGTGTTCTCTGTTGCGATCTATTTGTCTTCTATTTTGTTGTGAGTTTTTCAACGTGCAGAAATCCTCTCGCAGTATTTTCTTTTCAAAATTCACATCAGAAGCAGAGTAGTGCAATTACTATAAATATATGCTAGGTTGTTTTCAGCTCACTTCGTGTTCTGCTAGTCATGCAAGAGGAAGACATGATTGCGTAACAACAGGCTGCAATCAAAAGTCAGTTTGTCACGAAGCGACTGATGCAACCAATTAACAAACCATAACGAAGATCTGGTTCACATGCTCCATGTCAACCTTAGATTGCGGAAGTGAGAATACAGCGAAGGTCGAAGGATTCTGGTTTATTTCATCCTCTGTATACTGCATTTGCTTTTGCTAATGCAGTGGACTCTATTTATTTCGAACTTGGATAATTCGAATTACTAGGTAATTCGAACAGAAGTTTATTTCCCTTGAAACCATCTTCAATGAAGTTATGTTTTTGTTAATTCGAATTTTGGATAATTCGAACGTTTTTCGTGTCCCCTTGGAGTTCGAATTTAAGAGAGTTCGCTGTATATTTATTCCATAGAGGAACAGTAGATTTCCCTACGGTTCTATACGGCACCGGGTAGCATTGTGACTATAGCAACCTACACTCGAGATTGAAACTGCACCTACACAAACTATGAAAATATAGTGAACATTCTGTAACTTGTATTTAAAATACCAGATAGGTCAGATTCCACATGAACATAGGCGAGTCCAGAATCTGGAAAGTTGGAGTGCAGGGTTTATTGTTAGGAGTGCAATGTGTGTAGCATCCTACGTACGCCCATTTAGGGCTCTGACACTCTCCCGCCGACACACACACCCACGAGAGAAATGCGAAATTAGTTATTATATTATTTTTACATTACTTGAAAGATATTCGGGATGAATGATTATTAAATGAAGTAAATGAAAGAACAAATAAACACTAACACTTTATATCCTTGCCTAGGTTCGAATGCAGAACATTTCCGTACAGTAACGGACATTTCTGGGTCGAAACAATCCCATTGACTTTCAATGGAATCGTTGCAACCCAGAAGTGTCCATGACTGTACAACATCCTGAATCTAATATTCAGTGAGCTCAGCCATCCGCCAGCACACAGACAAGTGGAAACCTAAGATTATCTCTATGGAGGGAAGCAGTGCTTGAAGTGCAAATTCCTAGCTGGATGAATGTTTTATGTATGTTTCTAAACTGGGGGATACCATAACCTTACTGCTTCCCCCTATTAAATTCGTGCACTGGAAGTAAGGATCCTAGTTTAGGGTTGCATGTACGTGTTTTGCGTCCTCTATCAACCTTCTCAAGTAATTACCATGTTATGTTAATTGGACCCTATCTATTGTCTCGTATCTTCTAATGTAATACTACACCCGGCGAAGGCAGTAGATCCAGTCCCAATTAGCCTATCTGTGCATAAAGTGAACTTATATTAGATATTTAAATTTGATTTCTTTAACACTACGTCTCAAGATACTTTCTCTTTTCTTGCCTTCAGATGTATTAATTTTTGTATCCCGATGATAGAATAGAATCTGCAATGAACCTGTGAATCGCTACTGATGCAATGCTCCATCCTCTACCATGCCCCATGAATGTCCTGAAATCGCCTTATTTTCACTTTTCTCACGCATGTGTGGCATAAGCCCCACCTTTCGATGTATGGAGCTAAAAAAAACAGAGGATAAAATTGCATATAAACTGAGGTAACCTACTCAAACTAGCCTAACCTATTTTTTAAACAAAAGTTGCGATATCAACAGAACAATTTAACATACATCCCCGAACTGTGCACGATAGGTATGTTACTTTTAAGTAAGATAAAATCTGCAGCCAGCGATCTTGTCTCATTTTGTGCATGGTTTACTTAATTACCTCTACACTGGTATGTAACATACAACGAAGGCCACAAACGTATCTTTCTATTTCCCAATCCATATCTTTCTTGCTTTCGTTCATCTTCCTCGTCGTGGTTAATTTAACGCTACGATTAACCTGCATTAAATTAATAAGCAACAGCAACTTACAATGGAATCGATTTTTGACACATCACAATGATTTATAACTTCGCATTGCCTACACCGTATGTACCTTGGCACATTTTCAAAGTTCATTAATCTCTGCCATATGAAACCAGTAACGGACATAGCAGCTCCCACGTTGTTAAGATGGCACGAATTCAGGTGTGGTCGGAGGCCTACGGATCAGCTCCACCTTCGTGATCTCCTACTTGTGACCTCTCTATCCCACTCTCTATTATAATGAGCTCGCAGAAAGGCTTGCCTATCTAAAAAAGGGAATCGTGTCCATTGAGGATTGGGCGTTCTTTTGACAGTCGTATCAGTTTACGCCTCTTGCTGGTGAACTTTCTGCACGTGGCAGCCGCGTCTGAGTCACGGTTGCATCATTGTTCGTTCACCATATTTCGCTCTTCACTTCTCAGTATGGAAATCTGTGATAATTTTGCTCATGCAAGTACCTTCCGGGTTCAGTTTCTTCTTAGCAACAAGGATTGGCTTTAAAGCCAGTCTCACCCTAAGGAACATGAACCATACCAGACAAAAGATTTCAACTGAAAACATTCTCTGTGACTTTCTGATTCTTTACTTTCTATAATCTAAGCTGTCAGTCTCGCAGACGGAGGCTACCACAGTCAAACTGTTTTCTCCACTCAAGTTTGCGCTCCAGATTTTCCCGGTATATATTCTGTCAATTTTTTGTTTTGTAACTTTGCACATGGAAGTGCTAGCTTATCAAAACAAAAATAATGGACTGATGTAGAGTGATAAGAACATACATACATACATACATACACACACACACACACCCACCCACACACACACATACATACATACATATATATATATACACTATTGATAGTCTAGGCTAGCAATAATATAGAGATGGTTACGGCCTCTCTAAGGAATATTGACTAGATCGGGTGTTGCTCATGACGACATCGTACACATTCGCCAGTACCAATCCCATTTGCAGTTCACTGCCCATCAGAGGTGGGAGATCTTCCAACCAGTTACGGGGTGACGTGTGGTCAGCACGACGAACCACCAGCCGTTATTGTAGTTTCTTTGTAAAAGAATGAGGTTTTTTTTCAGATTTCTAAATATCATTCTCAATATTTGAAGGCTTATGTTACACTATCATAAATATTTTTTGTGTAAAGGAAACCGGTATTATCCGTGAAAGCAATCCACATATTTTCCAAATGAATTTCAATTTATGAAACTTGAAGTAACAATAAAGAACGGTACACACTAAACGGGTAAAATGGTGGTATAGTTAAACATTAGATGATTGTTTCTGGCTTGCAAGGGACAATTTACGACTCTCTTATCGAACGTGGTGCTTGTAATATGAAACTATCAAGTTACAGTTACAATTTCAGCTGTCAATCAATAGATAAAATATCTTAATTATAACCATCAATTCTATGTCCTGAATGGAAATACAAGGGGTAGGATTGGACGGAAGTGATAAACAACGAAACAAACGTCAAGGGTAAAATATAACACCAGAATACATGAACAACCAGTATCTTCACTTAGAGGCTATGATTTTATCACATAACACAGCTTCACCACTTTCTATTTCTGTGCATGATACTGTGAGAATGGTTTTAATCTTGATCATCTCGCTTGTAGTAAGTAATGAATGGGATGGAGAGGATTATAAATTACATTGAATGCTGCAGTGATATAATTAAAACGTAAAATAAAAATACGCACGGCAGAGGAGTATAAAAAATCCCAACAGACCCGTCGGACGAGTTCAATTCGTCGAATTGCCTTCAATCCTTTCAGTAAAATATGAGGGAAAATTGTTAAATGTCCATCTACGATTTAAAATATGAATACTGAAAATGCTGTTTGAGTCATAGATGCTTGTTTACATTTTAACTGTAATTCGGGCCACAGAAATTGATGTACAGCGATCATGTTTTAAAGATAATACATATTTTCTTCAGGCAGTCCAGAGGGTTCTTTTTTTCGTTGGAACAAAAGTGAAGTCTAAGTTGTTTGATTTACGGTGAGTTTATTAAGGGTCTGTGGCTACAAAAAAATCACCTATGTTCGTTCATTCCGTAACATTTTTTTCCCTGCTCAATGACATTCTGCCTTCGCAAATGGATCGACGCCACAGTAATGAGAAAGCCAACCCATTGTAAGTACAGGAACTCATTCATTTCGTACCGTCTTTCGAATGCCGGATACGTAAAGCAATTGGTATTCCCAGCTTAGAGTAGACAGCAAGAACCCTGTTCAGTTAATTAGTTATCAGAATTTATGAAGATTTTCCCAGATACCAATTTGCAAAGAGCTTTGGAAGAATCAAAAGACCAACTCGAAAATGACAGTTACCGCTCTTTTACTTTCTCTTTCCATAACGCGCTGTTACTTTTTTGTTTGTTTGCGCACAGCTGAAAATAAAAGGAAATGTAATTACTCCGTTTTCTTTAAATGTCTTATACCAAACGAAATGTTGACCTGCCTATAAAGTCAGCGATGTGATATCAGCATAGCTTTGCTATATATACTGAAATATTGAATACGACTTAGAATATTATTGAAAAAGATATGAGATATGTGTGTGTGCAGCAAACGGCAACAAAAACAAAACAAAGTTCATGTTTTCAACCAGAACAATATTACCCTTGAGATTCACTATTGGCATGTGGATAAAATACTGCAAATAAATTCAGCTGGTTGCCAACACAGGGGACAGAAATTATTCTTCATTTCCTCAGGCTCCGAATGGGTTTATTTAATGAAGCTTGTTTCTTGTGCAAATTATTGCTCTGTTTGTTATCTCATAGCCATGAGCTAGCCGTTCTTTTGATTTACTCCCTCTTTACCGTGCATCAGTGCTTGCTCTTCATCACAGACATTATTATATTTGACAGACAAGATACAGTTTTTCTCACATCGCCCACATATAACTGTGAAAATCTTCCTCCAAAGTAATATAAATTTTGAGGATCAGAACCAAGTCCATATGCAATAATGTTGTACCCTGCACCTCTTCGTATTTCCCCTGTTGACATTGACGTCAACTTTGCGATATGCATACACATGTATATATACATGGCCGGTAATAAAGTATGCCCAAAGTTGAAAAGACTGTGAACGACATTAATCACTGAGAGACAGTGACGGTCATAGAGGGACATTTCCCTCGACAAACATTTTTGCAGACAATTCCTTTCAGTTTCTCCTCCTTCTTTGCTTTTTCTAAAGAGACAGTCTGCAGGACAGATTATAATTGTGTTTTATTGGCAGTTGGTTTCAAGTATCAACTTGCATTTGTGCCTTCTTAAAAAGGAAGAAAGAAAAGAACTTTCAGGAGAACAGATGTTCTCATAGCATGTCAACTGTGTATATCTTAAAGTTAAGTGTAAGTTTGGACTTTGGTACTTCGAAATGGTCATCGTGTTGCTTTATTAAGTAGTTTCAGTGGACGTATTTGTAATATTCCAGCGAAACGTATATATGCATTCACGAGTGTATACTTGCTAACACAGATTAAATATCTTGCTAGCATTTGCTGCTACTACCATGATTTTTAATTACCAATATACACTATAGGAAAGGCCTTCGACTCTGTACATCATGAGATATTATTATATAACTAGGATCCCACGCCGAAGTCCTTTTCTTCGGCTTGCGTCCTTGCATCACGCTGGGTCAATTGGTTGATGTTCTTGCTGTTAAAAGTTGATGCTGGATAGCAAGAGAATCAATTTGATTCCTTACGGTGCCCTTTGCCAAACATAGGAAATAAAAGTTAAACATAGGAAACTCACTTCCTGTGCGCGTATTTGATTGTATGATTGATCTCCAGGGGGAGTAAACCAGCGCCTGAAGTGGAAAATGTTATCTGGGGAACGTTTGGTCGAGCCTTGGGGTTAGCTGAAGGGATGTTCCTGTGGTTTAGCATTGCCACAATGAGACAACAAAGGAGATGCTTAGTGAAAGTTTTGCTAGCTGGGGGATACTATACCCCTCTCATTCCTCCTCACACTGGAGGAGCCAAAGTGTATCTCGCCCCCTCCCCCTGTCTCGCTAGCGAGGGAACAATATACATACCCCTGCCCTCTCTCTCATGGCTATTACGCGTACTAGGGGCCTCCCCGATGGCGCAGTGGTAGCGTCGTCGCCTTGTAATCAAGGGGTCCCGGGTTCGATACCCGGTGGAGGCACAAGTGGTTCGGATCCCACTTTAAACTGTAGGTCCAGTCCCAATTAGCCTTACTGTGCATAAAGTGGACTTAAAACAACAAATCAACCAACCATTACGCGTACTATTAAATCGATAAGCTTTTCCCGAAGCGAAATTTTTCACCTTGTTGGAGGGAAATTCCAGAATAATGGTTTTCCACCAGAGCCAGGAATGTTGCCTACATATTTGTGTGTTAAAAACTTCAGTATTTTTTTCTCAATAGCATCTATCCATTAATGCATAATCTCGTCTCTTAATTATAATGGGTTGATTGCAATACCGCAGGAGATTCAAGAAGTGAGTATTCAATAAGTTTTTTAAAAGCAATATTTTTGTTTTACTTACCGCGGTGGCTCAGTGGGCGGCCCCTGTGGCGGAGTGGTTATCACATCGCGCTACGACGCCAGGGGTCCCGGGTTCGATTCCCGGCTCGGCCATGGATGTTTGTGATTGTCTGTCCTGAAAAGTCTTGAAATTGAAATATGAATGAAATGATATGAGTGAATGAAGTGTAATGGGGGAAGCTTCCGCATAGGGGCTTTCCTTTAAAAAAAAAAAAAAAAAAAGTCGGTAACGCGTCTGACTACCATGCTCAAGGTCCCGGGTTCGATCCCCGGCCGGTTCAAATCCGGGAACTTTTCTAACGGTGGAAGCGGCCCCGGTGCCTACCCAGCGTCGAATAACATGGGTACCTGGGGGAAACCCTGGGGGTTAAAGGCGGTCAGGGGCGTGATGCTGATCACATCACCCCCACTCACGACCGGATCAAGAAAGTGTGGGGCGTTACCCCCACACCCCCTATACGCCTTCATGGCGTGGTGCTATGCACAGGGGAACACTTTACCTTTACTTTCACATAATCTTGCCTCCTCAAAAATAATTTGAATTCATCCCCATTGTCTATAGATGTTTTCATTTTTTCAAGTTGCAAATATTCCATAAATTCATGGAATTAAATTATTGTGTTGTTGGTATGATCTCTAAGTAGTCTACCAAGTAATGTCCAGTGAATGCACATAAACTTTGCAGTGCCAATTTCCAAAATTTGTTTTGTATTAATCAAATAACGCTAAACATTTGTCACTTTGACTGCTTGTTTCACAGTATAAATTAACAACGATTGAATTCGTCATTTAACATCTTTGTAACTCTTTGAACTGCACGTCAATGATTTTTAATAAAATATTTCTTAAATGATGAACTCTACAAGCTGAAATAATTAATAGGATCTTGTAGAATTCGCACATTACAGCATTACATCAGAAATGAACATTCGTAAATAAAGAATAGAATATTTCAGAAGCAAACCTTTCTCCATGGAGTTCTATCACAGCTGGCGACTTGACTTCTCCGTTTGAAAACAATTCTCAACACTCTGCGATTTGGTTTGTTAAGCAACTTAGGTGCAACCCATGCGTAAAATGAATTTCTTTAACGCTCAAGGCACGTCCCGTTGGAAGAGAAATTACTTTGCCAAACGAGATGTCTCGGGCCATCTTTAGCATCGTAAATTCAAGATGGAGCCCGGTGCTTTAGCACTAGCATATAATGAAGAGATTGCTTCATCGGAGAAGAAAATAATTACGGTTTGAATATTTCCATTTTATCTTCACGTGCAATGATGTCCATATAATAAACTACGAGTAAAATATATTCTGATCCGCATTAAATCGAAAGTTAACTGGAGAAATACAATTTTGGAAACTAATGGAAACAATCGTTTAACCAATTAGGAAACTTTTTCGCATGCTCACACACACACACCCACACACATTACTTATTGCATCTAAATACATTTTAAGTCGTAGTATGTAAGTCACATATAATTGGAAAGCTCTTGCATGGAGTTCTAATAAAATTTAAAATTTTTGCATATACTTAGCATACACTTTGAAAGGTTTTCTATGAAGTAGGGGTACGATTTGAACAGTACATTTTACGAGCCTCCTCGATAGCATTTAAACCACGAGATTCTGTGTTCCAATTTATTTGATTTTCCATTAAACTCTAGATCCGTTTAAAATTACCTAAAAATAGTTTGGAAACAGTATACACATCTATGACATGGTTTCCTCGTCTTGTATGTTAAGTCTCATTGTTTGATTCATTGTAGCATTCTTTATACAATGTCTACTGATATGAAAACACTTTAGGCTGCGAATTTCATTTGCAGGAACAGGTGTTCTCTTTGCTTTGTTTCTGCATTGTCCTTTGCTTGAAAATTTGCAAACACACACACACACAAATAATAAAAGAAAACAATGACAGGAGTTAAACACATGATGATAGTTTCTTCAATTTAGAACAGCTGTATTGACCAGAATGAACTGTTTTCGCGGACGAAGTGTTATATCATTGTCATATTTTTCGGGATACAGAAGTTGTTTAAGCAAAGTTGAAATTCAATGATTTTGCAGTGATCTTCATTGCGTAACAATAACTCTTGTTCAGTTTTACTGCGGGCCTCCTACATGCTGGCAAGGGAAGTGAGGAGCGGGGAAGCGACCAATGCAGCGGATGAGAACACAGCAGCCTGTAGAACGATATGCACGCAGCACATCCTCCTGCAACGTCGTAACTTTCAGCGCAACCACTGTTGCCTGGTTGTTCTGCGGCGTATTCCCCACTCCCCACTTGTCTTGCCAGCATGTAGGGCGTCCGCCTTAAGATTGGATAAGAGCTACAACGTAATGTGTTACAAAGTCTGGTAGATTTTTTAGTTCATTTACTCTTATATTATTTCAGCAGTTTCTCGTTAGTTGTTTTCTAGCTGCTAGTTCAAAAATGTAAAAGTCAGGTTTCCTCGCGCCGGCTTCAGTGGCGGAGTGGTTAGCACAGCGTGCCACGACGCCAGGGATTCCGGGTTCGAATCCCGGCCTGGGCATGGTTTTTCTTTGTGAGCATCCTTTCATCAATTCCATCATATGATCACACATATTCATCTTCGCGATTGGTAGCGACATCGCCTTGTAATCAAGGGGTCCCGGGTTCGATTCCCGGTGGAGGCACATAGTGGTTCGGATCCCACTTTAAACTGTCGGTCCAGTCCCGATTAGCCTTACTGTGCATAAAGTGGACTTAAAACACCAAATCAATCAACCAATCAATCATCTTTGCGATTAGCCAAATGTGGCAGAAATGTGAAGTAAAATAAACCAAATCAATCAATGTTACATTGTGTTCATGGATATACCCAGAGTGGGTTGGTGGGAGTAATAGCTTTCTTTAAGAATGTCGAATTCAGGAAAAGCTGTCAATTTATAGGACTGACTGCTAAAAAATCATAAAAGTCGCTTTCAGAAATTACTGACAGCGCCACTGATTATAAAAATACTTCTTACGAATTTTTGTCACAGTTTTATGAATGAAGGTGGTACGTACATTTTCTGGTGAAGAGAACTCTAGTCTCAACTCCTATTCATAAATATACTCCTACCAACATAACAAAGAAATTCATCCTTATTACTCTTTGATTCCGTTACAATTAACTGTTAAATGTTTTAAGTCCACTTTCCGCTCAGATAAGCTAATTGAGACTGAGCCTACAGTTTAAACTGGTGTCCGATGAATTGCGTAATGTGCCTCCACTTGGGATCGAACCTAAGGCCCCTTGATTACAAAACGATAGCGTTAAAACCAAGGCATTTAGTGGCCCAATTAACTATGAAGCATTCATGAACATTTGATCACTAACCTTCCAATTACATAAACATTATAATTAGAATAATTTTAAACTAATTTATTGTTGAGTTGTAAAGATAGGGAGAGGTAAAGAAAAATACAAAATCCTCATACATGTCATGAATGCACATTGGTGGTGTGGAGGCAAGGCGTCACTCATTATCGATTTCGGCCGCTTTTGCCCCGCAGGGTTGCATCCAGGTACCCATTGTTCAGAACCTTAGTGAGCATCAGAACCTCTTATGTAGTAGGAATATGAACGGAAAAGTTCATACCTGAGATGAATCCACTCAGGGAATCGAACTGGGGTCTCGGCGTGGGGTTCAGATGTCCAACGACAAGAATTGATCACCACGGTCGCTAGGCCTAACACTCTTGGATTTTTACTTGTGGGTACAGGGCTAAGGTGAAATCTGTTTACGAAAACTTAAAGGCCATCGTGTTAGCTAAGAAAATTAAGAGCTTGGACCACCTCAAAGGGAGAATCACAGACACAATCCCCCAGAACACCCACACCACAGTAAGAGAAGTCTTACTCAACTGGGAGCGTCGACTTGAAGCAGAAGGTGCGCATATTCAGCATGTGCTGTAACTGTAAACATTACATATCAATTATATGTGTGTGTGTATGTGTATGCACGTATTTGTTTTCCTATGTAACCTAACTTTTGCCTTACCCTGTGATGCTTCTTTTCCTGCTACAGAGTGCATACTCAAGCACATTATCGATGAATTTTTTGTTGCTTTGTCCTCCATTAAGTAACAAACGTATTAAACACTCGAGATGTTTAATATTGTGATGCACGGCGGCGGCTGTAGCTCGGTAGACGCGCCGGTAGAGCTTGGATTCTAAGCGAAAAGTCGCCAGAGTTGGAATAAATTTTGGTATGCTCGCCTACCTCACCAAGTCGCCAGCCTATGCCCACGAGCTCTACACTAGAGTGCGCGTTAAATCTCCTGCATATGGCCTTGAACGGCCGAACAGCGCCAGCGAATCACAGACGTGCGGCGTTGCCTAGTTCCGTGACAAGGCGTTTCGCTCAACCACGCTGTCCCTTTTCCGTATGAGATTTCGACATGGCACCGCTGCAGTGCGCTGCTATTGGCTATCGTCATATGCAGGAGATTTGACGCGCACTCTAGAAGAGAGTGATGCATTGGAAAAAGCAAATCGTCGACTTTATACATATATACACACACGAAAATACTATACAAACGCTAACACAAACATGATAATATATACATATACACACATGAGGCGACCTACTATCACACACACACACACACACAGAGCTACCATCTACGTTGGCCAACGTACCCCCAACACATTACCCCCTGGGCCCAAAATAGTGTTGCGCGCTGTCACTCACGAAATCACTGTTGTGGGAGTGGTGGCCACAATCCTACCTTTGTCCGGCCGATGTATGTATGCCGTCCGCCGTCCAGCGCTGGTCCGTGTGCAGGGTCACGGTGGGGTCCTCGGGTCGAGTCCCGACAGCATGGGGAAGGAAGCCCGGGCACCGACACTACGACTGCGGTCAGTGCGCAGGGTTACACGGCCGTACGGTATCACAGTCCACGGTCACTCGAACACGTACGTAACCGACAGTTCCAAGCCAACTCGGAAACGTACTTCTTTATATCACCAAAATTTTACGCTAACTTCCCGGAACTACAGAGTGTCCGAAAAGTCACGCAACCCGGTGTTTACGACCGTATAACGAAATAGCGAAACGGAATGAGAAGAAACGCTTTCTGCCAAGAGAATGCCCTGTATATTGGGAAAATTTAAAAAGCAAACGTATGTAAGAACATGCATGTTTTAATAACAAATAAGCAAAGTGTTGCCAAAGGCGGAAAAAAAATATTTGCAAATCGTGTATATTGATGCACAGAACTCACTGAGGTAAATTATTGCAACATTTCACAATACCAACGAACAATTTGGATGGCCATCTAATGAATTTGACAGAAAAAGAACTTTGACGAAGTTTCAAAAACATTGCAGAAGGGTATAAATGGGCTGTTCCAAAAATCTATGTTTTCACAATATTACGAGGGACACTGGCAACACTGTTGGTGTCACGTGTCACTAACAGACGTGTTTCACCTCAGGCTATCACACTAAGGCACTTTTAACGACAAAGGAGAAAGTTGGTTATTCTCGAACATATGCAATAAATTACATACACCTTGCAACCCTGAAATGTGGGTATCCCTACAAATTAAAGCAAATGTTTGAAGTGTCCACCATTTTCTTGGATACATAAGTTGGTTCGCTTGATCATGTTCTCAGATACCTTCCTGAGGGTTGCAGCACCGATATTATTAATTTCCTGTGTAATGTTTCGTTTCAGCTCCTCCAATGTTCTGTGTCCCGTTTGGTATACTTTCCCCTTTAAGTAACCCCACAGAAGAAAATCTCCAGATGTTAAATCGGGCGAGCGACTGGGCCATAAATCCTTGGATATTAGACGATCACCAAAAAATTCTCTCAGCATACGAAGAGATTCATTAGATGTATGCAAGTAGCTCCATCTTGTTGTAGCCAAACATCACGTTCGTCTTCTTCCAGGAGAGCAACGAATTGCATTATGAGATCCCCGTACACAGCAGTATCCACTGTTGTCTCAAAGAATAACGGTCCCACAATACGACGTCGCGATATTCCACACCATACACCGATTTTCGGAGAGTGCAAGGGTAGTTCATGCAATTGATGTGGGTTTTCTGTCGACCTATGCCTGCAATTTTAGCTGTTGACATACCTATGCAATTGAAACCACATCGGTCCTACGTTGTGACATGTAGTCAGTAACGAAGGACTTAGCCTCCTTTTTTAATACAAAAAACAGAATTTGGTTGAAGATCGGGAGAGGCTAGCGCATGATTGGGGTGGAATAGCGTTGATTGGTTGATTTGGTGTTTTAAGTCCACTTTATGCACAGTAAGGCTAATTGGGACTGGACCTACAGTTTAAAGTGGGATCCGAACCACTTGTGCCTCCACCGGGTATCGAATCCGGGACCCCTTGATTACAAGGCAAGGATGCTACCACTGCGCCATCGGGGAGGCCTTGGGTGGAATAACGGTGCATGCCGATATTTAGATTTAGAAATTGGTAAAAGTGATTTCGCAATAAAAAGCATTCCTGGAGCCGAACAAGGGTGCGAAGAACGAGTTCCTCAACCGTCAGAGGGAGCGAGCAACGAGGCAGGCCAAAGTAAACTATATAAACACGAAAAACTTATATATATATATATATATATATATATATATATATATATATATATCAGAGAAAAGCTGTACATTACAATATATTTAACAGTAGGAGAAAGAGAGATGTGTTGAGAACTTGCACTGAGACTTGCACATCATCAAGTGAATAATTGGAGGACTTGACGAGTGACATTAGCATTATCTAAAAACCAGTCGCTGTTATCTGAAACTTGTTCATCAGCTGTTCGTTTTATCTGCGACCAGGTAGGCACATAGCATGAGTGAGCACATTGTCGCTCTCTCAAACCAGAAATGCATTAGACTTGTTTAGAGTTTGAGTAAAAAGAAAGTGAAGTAGAGGAACTGGAGCCGCACCTGCCATAAATCTCTAACTCTGCACCATTTTTTGTGGTGTTTCTTTTGTAGTTCACTAAGTCGCAACAACCATTTCCAGTCCGGCTTATAAATATGCATATCACATTACGCTGCTTAGCACAATTTTCTTCTTTTGTAGTTTTTGCATTTCTCTTCTGGAAGGGTGGGATAAAAAACAAGAAGTAATTGTAGTTTTGCCAGTTAACGCGCTTCCATATCCATAGTTTTATGAGTGGATCGTGTAGGAAGTAGAGCATTTAGCAGGCATATTAACAGTAATGAAAGAATATCCTGTCCTTCCAGTACTTAATCAGCATTCAAAACCACAATGCTGACAAGGGTATTTTGTTTAAGGAACAAAAAAGGCGGTTCTACAGGATGCAAACATTAACATGTATTTAACTGCACTGGTTCCCTATTAGTTTTCTAAACTCAAACAATGAACATACAAAGAAAACATACATATTTATTTTTTGTTTTCTCTTAAAAGTGGAAGCTTTCCAATTGATATTGATATTCCATCTGGTTTTATCCCTCTCCTCCTCTGATTGGCCACAGGTTTCAATTGATTGGAGCAGTGGTGTGTCCAGGATTTTCGAAAGGGAGGTGTTACGTATACTTTTCCTTGGTAGTCAGCTCTCATTTTGTCATATTTTCCTAACTTTGACGTTCATTTTTTTAGGAATACTGGGCCAAAGGGGGGTTATAACCCCCACCAACCTTCCCTTGGGCACGCCACTGGATTAGAGGCTGAGTGAACTCCGGAGATGTTTTATACGGGGACAACACTAAACGTATTCCCACCTGAGATCATCCATCCACTCCAGGAATTGCACGCAACGATATGCCGTACCGCCAACTTTTTATTTGTGTGAATGATACTAACAACATTTTATTTTGACAAAAGAAATGTTTGTTTGCTTGGTTGTTATTATGGGCATATGAGCACATTGGCTATTTTTGTACGTCACACAATACGGGGATATAAGTCCCTCAACTAAAACAAATTGAGGATAGACCTCTAATAGGAAAATAAAATATGTCTTAAAACTTCCTCACCACTTAATATTTAAAAACTATTTCATTCATTAATTACTTAACAAGAACTAAAACTATACTATTTCTGAGAATAAATATCCTTACCTATTAAAAGCTGAGGCTGTAAATGGGCACTCGGCACGCTCAAGGACAAACACAGGACAACAAGACTCCCATAGAGTCCTGGCCGTGAATCCAGGCGCGACAGACTCGTTGGTCTGCAAGAAATATAATAAGAGTAACAGTTTTCTGTACACTAAAAGATACGAAATATGCAGTATAATGGTTACTAAAGTGGACTAGTGTGTCTCCCCGATGGTGTAGTGGTAACGTCGTCACCTTGTTGCTTTCCTGGTTCAATGCCCGATGGAGGCACATACCGGTTCGGATCCAACTTTAAACTGTAGATTGAGTCCCGATTAGCCTCTCTGCGCATAAAGTGGACTTAAAAACTCAAGCTGAAGTTGACTAATTATGCTTTTTCATTCTTATTTATATGTAAGATGTAGGCCCTATATGTATATGAAAATGTATGTGAGTATGTATACACACAATACCCCCCCACACACACACATACACATACCTAAATACCATACAAAGAATAGAATCATTTTTGGGGCTAGATAAGCTTTCATTTATGCATTTCTCATGTCTTTGGGCCCCCCCAGGCCGCTTCTGGTCTCGTCACTCTACGACTAGCAGTTTGTGATCAAATACTTCCGAGAGCGATATCTTATGGAGCTTCGAGTGTCCCCCTCCAAAAAAAAAAAACAGTTTCGATAAATCTTGCACATTCTGCACGTAGACATATCTTCCGGTTCACCCGTGGTTCTTCTGGGAGCATGTTTGATCATCATTCTCTCTGACTTCAACCCAGAGGTCACATGACTTTGCCATCTTGCACGTAAGTACCTTGCATTATCAACAGTACCTTTTAGGGGCATGCGACTACCCTTGCTAATACATCAAGAGTCCTTTGCAAGGGATATTACTCAGACTAAGATCCTAGCAGGGTAATAAAACCACCCATTTCAGCTTATCTGGATGAAAAAGCTCGGCTCGCTGCACCCATCTTTGGTGGGACAAAATTACAACGAAAGAGGGACCCGACTCAAGTGGACAAAGTCCTGTCGTGATGGGATGCTCGATAACAACCGAAGGACAATGACATCCAGAGGCTCGATTCTCGTGCATTGTAGCCACGCGGAAGAATGAATTGGTTGTTTTCGTTTCCTCTTTGTATCCGAAGGTGCGTAAAATGATGGTATCAGACTCGGCACACACACGCTGGCACGAAGCTGTAAAGAATCAAAATTGCTTTGGACATTTTTTTTGTTGCCTGGTTCCGCTTCACCTGTAGCTACAAGCGATTTGCAAAGGATGTTCAGATCTGACCTTGGATTCAAGAAGAGTGTCTCCTAACTTGTGACTGTTGCCGGATCAGCATTCAGTGATCCGTTCTGGGCCACAGGCGTAAATGATTCCTCACCGGCGATTCACGGAAAGTTCCTAATGTAAATACAAGGCGGGGACAATCGATGAAGGAAACCGTAAATGGTGATTGTTCCTTCAGAGCGTTCACCTCTGAAGTCATTTCAGTCCTTTAGGTTTGAACACAATGAAGAGATTGACATCCTGCAGACGCACGGAAGGAGTAAGGATAGGATTTCCTGTTTCAGTGAAGAGTTTAAGCAGTGTTCGAATTGCATAACTTTCTTTTTCCATATTTTTAACACATTTTTAAGTGTTATGATTAGGGAACGGATTTCTAGGTCCATACCTATTTGTTTTGTTTTTTGCTACGTCGTAGACATATGTTATTTAGAGATATTTGTGTTTCATGTACACAACACCCATCTACTGAAATTCCATAGAAGCTAAAAATGCCTAAATGATCTATACATTCCTATAAATGCTTAAATGAACTATAATTTCCTGTAAATGCCTAAAATCCCTATTTTGACTTGAAAAACGCCTTTCAAACCATTATCTTAACTTTAAAAATAAATTTTATTAAGAACGACCCATAATTTCCACCACAAGGGTGTGGGACTTTTGAACTTTGAGAACTTAAACGAATTCGAGCGGCAAAAGACGCAAAGCAACAGCAATGGGTGCCAACGTCTGTGTCAATTTCCGCCATCTTCCAGCCTACATCACGAAATTAGAAAAATGTGGAGCGAACTGACTGGATGAGGCGTTCTCCGTTGTTAAACGCTGTACTTCCAAGGCAATTAAAGGGACTGTAGGTGTAGCATACCAAAAAAAAATGTGGGCTGCTTTGGGACGGAATCCTAGCTACAAAATCATTCAGTTGTTAAAACAGGGCCGGCATTATTCTCGACCCCTAACAGTGTAAGACCGCGGGAAGATTCCAAGAATACCTCTGTCTGATTAGCTGTTTCTAGTGCCTGCTGTGACGAGTAGGAAAGACAATCCTACAAGTGACCAATCACGTCTCCAATTTCCCCCATTGACACAATAGTTAGGTGAAAGGGGATGGTTTCAGCCGGAAACTACAACTGCCCTATTATAGAGGCTGTTCATCAAGGAGAGAAGACCACTGCGAACCTGCCTGAAGTTTGAGTTTTGAGGTTGAGGTTTTTTTTAGCACACTTTATGCATAGATAGACTAATCGGGACTTTTACAGTTTAATGTGGGATACGATGTGCCTCCAACGGATATCGAACCTACAACCCCTTCGTTACCAGGCGACAATGTTACCACTATGCCTCAGGCAGAACCAAACCTGACTTGAGAATCAGGAGCAGTTGCATTTATTAAGTTAGCACCAATAACTTCCCGCGGCGTAGAGAGAAGGTTCTCCATGGACGCTTCTGGATTGTAACGATAACATTAAGTGTTAATGGGATTGTTACAATCCAGAAGTGTCCGTGACTGTACAGTACAAGCGTCCACTCACGGAGGACTGGAAGAACTTCACCACAGAGAATATTGAAAACCATGTGGTGGTGCTGTACTTCAAAATTTCATACATTGGACAAATTTCATGTTTTTTTATAATCAAAGAATATTATTCATTGCACTAAAAATAGTAAATTTTGTATACAAATTCATCTAAAACCAGTTATTTTATAAAATTATTATTAATAAATAATTATGCCTATTCATTTATTATAAGCACCTAAAAGTCCTAAAATGTAGTTTATAAAGTCCTAAATTCACCTTTTTTTAGCACTTAAAAATCCGTGTCCTAGTTATGATCTACCTAGTAGATTTTAATTTTCATCCAGCCACTACACTAACAATAGGAACGTAAAGTTACAATAACGTAAAGGTATAGTTATTATACACCATGGGCGTAACGTGGGACTTAACTTTGGGGGGCAGGTACGAACTTGAGGCTTAACTTTTCGGGAGTGGCAGAATCGAAAAGTTTTTCATCCCTTAAGTGTCCCGGATTATTTGCTAAATAACTGTTACATTTGCGAAATCATAAATATTATTTAATTATTACGGGTACTTAGCTCCTCAGGTCTTAGTATGTTAACATAACTTGTAAATTTAAACAAACCTGAAAATTTTGGGGGGCAAATGTCCCCTGTCCTGTCGTGAGTGTCCCATCATAAATTTCCTTTTATTATAATTCGTCCTGATCGTCGCTATCAACCTAAAGAGCCAGATGATCGACGTGAAATAAGAAACACCCAAATACAAATTACTGTTCCAGGATTTCCATTCTTTTTAAATAATTTGACATTCAGGCACAATAATCATTACGCTCTTCCCTCAAAATTAATTCTAGTACTGGTGAATAATGTTACAACATATATTCTTAGAGCGTAGAGCATTTTGTCTGTTGGTAACTAATTTTGAAATGTAGAATTCTGGAATGATAACACAAGGTGAGGGAGGGGATTTTCTAGCTCCCCCCTTCGATTCGAACACTGGTCTTATGATAAATTTACTCACCATTTTCATCCAGTTTCTGTTAGTGTATTTCATACAGCTATAACTTCAACTGTAAGTACGTACGTACAATGTCGCATGAGACAAACGATATAGGGAGAGAATGAAATAAACAATATCCTACATTGATCAAAACATAACATTAGTTAAAAGAGTTCTGGAGATTAGGTGGATTAAAATGAACATACACACTCAAATTAAGATGTTACTTGTTAATTCAAAATAGTTACAATAAAAAGTGGAGCCACGGTCATCCAGTCGGTAGGGAAGGAGACCCTGGTTCGATTCCCCGAGAAGGTCGTTTCAGGTGGTAATTTTTCAAGCAATAATCCTGCATGGACTCTGCTCTGCTCTGCTCTGAGGTTCACTCAGAATGCGTACCTATGAACAACCCTGGGAATTAATGGCGACCGAAGCGTGGTGCTGATCATACCACCTCCAAAAATGTCCGAGATCTCGAATTAAATATTACTCCCTCAGTCCCATAATTATAGTCCTGTATGCCAAAATGGTGACTTTTTATTTATGTTCTTTTGGATACTTGATCGGCCAATTTGTACTGATCCTTGAGTAATAACGTTGTATGACTCGTTCCCGTGTTTAATTTTATTCTTCTGTATACACCAATGTCACAGTTTGCCTATCGGACAATTATTATGGGACAACAAACAAAATTGTACCGGACAATAATTATGGGACAGAGGGAGTAATAATAAATAAAATTATAACTATTTAAATGTTAGTATCCTTCGGATGCTTAAAGTTAAATTTTTCATTCTAATCATGGACAAGCTCTTCTCTTCTATACATTCATTCACTGCGTTCATAACGAGAAACTTAAATTTATTTTGATCGTTCAGTTCACTCAATACTGAACTGAAGCTCGAGCAGTGAGACAGTTTACTGATTACGATAATACAGCTTCTAATGAAAAGATTTCCGCCCAGAATCAGTTTATCTTGTTTCTTAAAGCCCACTGTATGCTCAGATCTACTAATCGAAACTGAACCTACAGTTTGAAGTGGAATCTTAACCACTGTGCAATGTGTCTACACCGGGTATCGAACCCTGGACTCCTCAATTTGCAGCAGAGTGAATATATATTGAGGTGTCCCTAGTCACAATATGTAGCCCGGAGTGTTAACAGTAACACGATAAGCTAATCTGGTAGTTAGAGTTTGAGATAGTACCCTTGTTGAAATTTGATCTCATTTAGAATAAACCCAGGGCGACATGGTTACCAGGCTCCTCATTGTTTAAACTGAGGTGAGCCCTTTTCAGTGTGGAAACCGCATGCATTGTTGGCTGAAACGCAGCTCTTAAGCTTAACGCCCACTGAGACGAGGAAACAGAAAGCAACAGAACTTTTCTTGTCTGCTTCCATTGAAATCAAATGTTGTAACGCCCACTTCAGGGAAACGCGCGGAACCCCAGCGGGAATTTCCATTCCAGAAGTGTGCAGGTTATCTTAAAGGTTATCGCCCACTGAGACGCCGGAAACGGATCTGTTGAGTTCTGTTGCCGCGTTTCTCCGCGTGTAAGTGGGCGTCAAGCTTTAGAGAGGGATTTTTTTAAGGGCAGAAGTTCAGATAATGTTAATGTAGGAGACACTCAACATTCAGAATAAAGCAGGGAAGTGACTGGACTCACGGTTATGATCAACGTATCTAACATAACGGTCTAAATAAACAAAGATAATTAACAAACAGGCAAGGTAAAATTACGATCTGCGCCATCATATTGTTCAAATGAGAAGAATTGGGCAATAAATGCGATCTACAGTTTCATTGACCTTCGTTGAGTGCATTGGGAACGCATCGCCTGGAAGAAGCCCTTGAGTTTACCGAAGTCTCAGGAGATAAGGGCAAACGTGGAATGAGGAAGCACAGTTTCAACAGCAGGAGCTCTGCCTAATTGCGTGGGGAGGATAGAATTGCACCGAAACAATCAAGACAGGGAACACGACAATCACTTCCTCATTAGAATACAATGCCGAGACTGCTCTCAGGCTCTTGGGACTCCATTCTGCAGAACTCCTATGCACCGTAACTATCTGATCGGACTGAGAAAAAGTCATGTCGTAATTCTATTGTTTTTGAATGAACAATTATTGTTCCTCCTCTCTTCCTCTTTTCGTTTCCCCTCCGAATACACGCACGCATGAGAGCGGAAAGAGAAAGATGAACGGAACCTAAGAAAAAACCTCGGTGCCAAACATTGTTCGCAGTCTACCCGAAAGAATCGTATGTCATTTTCTCGCTCACACCAATCTTCTACAGATGTGTCTTTTCGAGATTGTGCCCGCAATTTTTCATACTAAAGTGGTATGTCTTTAGCAGACCTCTTGTTAGGTACTAACAAACACCTTGCTAAAAATTCCGGTGGTTCTTAATCCTTTCCATTCTGATTTGTACATCCGAGTGTAAAAAGCAATGAGGTGGAAGTTGTAGAGTGGCGGAATGAACCATTTGGTCTGCTTACGTAAGTGGACAATGCCGGCGCTAGCAAAAATAGGCAAGCAGGATATCGCGTCCAATTTGTCTCAACAACAGACGATCTTTTTCAGGTTTCCGCTGCTCTATTCCTCCTGTACTCGTTAGTAATTCAGTGACTAATAATTTATTAAAATTTTAGAAAGCGTTTGTAATCCGTAAACTTGTGAACAAAGAACAGAAATCTATGTCAACAAACCATAGTTGTGTTTATAAATTCCAAGCTGAGTATTCATTACAGCAATAAGATATAAGGAATATTTTCTTATGATTTTTAAACTTCCAGTCTTGATTGATTGATTAATCTGGTTTATTTTACTTTGCTTTTCTGCCACTTTTGACCAATCGCAAAGATGACGATGAGTGATGGATGATAAGGTTAAATTGATGAAGGGACACTCACAAGGATTCCGGGTTCGGATCACCTGGAACCCTGTGTTAACCACTCCGCCACGGAGGTCATCAGTGCCAGTCTTGAAAATAAAGGGGTGAAAGTCATATCGATAAGTTGATTATGCCAGAGTTATCGAAGTCACTTCGAGATAAAGTGGAGGATTGCTGGACACACCTATACTTATTGCAGTCATTCAAGTGGCTCTTTCCAAATGTTCCACACATGATAGTCCTTTGGCCATAATGATTGTTCGTCAGAGCTGCCAACTTAACAGCAAGTGAACATGGTACTACAAAGAAGATGCATTGTCCTATACCACGAAGAAAAGTAAGGGGTAAGGAGATGATGCCCCACAAGAATTCTCGATGTCTTCCCTTCTGGTGAGGATGTGATCAGCCCCACGCTCCGTCCTCTTTTACTTCCACAGATGCCCGCAGCTAACCGTTCACTAGAGACTAGGTCAGTTACAGATGGGGAGACGTTTTCGAAACTATTCCCTCCTAAGATCATCTACCACGGAAATTGATCCTGGGTCTTCCGTTAATGAGAGTTAACAGAAAATTTCATGAAAATGCATCTATTTGTTTCCAACTAATTTTCGGTGCTTTAAAGCAAAAAATCTTGAGATTTCATTATAATTTTACTCGCAATTGTTTCACCTAGAAACTACACCTTACACAGGTGGTACACGACAAAACTTAGACTTTCTACATTGCAGCAAAAAATATATACGAATGCATTTCAACATTGCAGTTCCTTGCACTACCCTTTACTTTCCAAGAAATGTAACTTGCAAATACATATTTCGCAATTACACTCTAGCACGAGTGTCTTGTCTGCCCAATCTAGTTTTAGGCAACTCATTTCTTGGTGTATGCAAATATATAGGAAAATATATATTGTTTTCTATATTTAGCTATTTAGCTATATTGCTAATTTAGTGGATTTTTTTTAGAAGGTTGGGAGAACAACGGAAATTATAGCCTGTGGCTATTTCCATGAAAGGCTGTAGATCCAGTCCCGATTAACATCCGATAACGTCTTTCTGTACCTTTGCTCTTAGGTAGGGATGTGCCGAAGCCGATTACAGATGTATGAAAATCGGCAGAAATTGACATATCGGTATAGGAATCGGCAAAAATCTGATATTTAAACCTTTATAGATTATACTAGAGTTTTACCTTCTAATAAGTTTTATATTCTAGTTTTGTAAGGTTTATTGAAAATTTGGTTATGATTCGTCATTATTGTAGAGTTTTTGTAATAAAATTATTGCAAACTCTCATTCAGAGGATCAACCTAACTATAAATCGGAAATAAAACAGTACATTGCTGAACCAGGATCTGCTGTTGTATTGAAAATTCAAAAATGAATATTCAAACCTGAAGCAAGTGCTGAGAAAATACTTGGGCATACCTGCTGCATCAGTATTCAGTGATTGAGTGTTCAGTGTTGCTGAACAGATTTGCGATAAGAGAAGTCTGTTACTTCCTGAAGTGCTTCCAAATCTCGTATTTCTGAAGTTGAATCTGGCAGAACAGGAGTTCATTTTGCATTTCAAAGAACTGCTTGTGTACTAATGTTAAATCTATAGGTTCACATAACCTCTTGTAGATGCAAATGTACATTCGCATCTCTTGAGAATATATATGTATATACATATGATATGCAATAGAAATGTACATACCAAATTTATTTTTGTCATGCAGAAAATAACATCCCATTTCTGTTTTATAATCTTATGTATCGGAATCGGTTAAATATCGGTATCGGTTCCATAAATTATCGGTGAGTACATTGGCATCGGTAAATTTTCAGCTTCGTCACATCCCTAGTAGGTTACCATGAGCCTGGTCTTATGAGGCGTTTGCCTTAGAAGTTAACAATAGCGGGAGGAGAAATAACTCCTTATGTTATTCCAGTATTTTGTCCATGTTACCACGTAAAACTTTGTTAGTCCATTATATACTCAGGTATGCCAATCTGATCTGCACATACAGATTTAACCACTATGTATGTGTGTGTACCTCGCCAAGAATCGGACCAGGGTGATCTTGACTACAAGGCAACTACGTTACGGGAGACGCTCATCTTTTCCTGTATCCTAGTTTCCTTTTTCACGGTCATGTTGTAAAGTCCGAAGATAGATGTTCCACCTTATAAACAACTCTAATTTACATGTGGAAATCTTTCTCCAGCTTCCGGACTGCTTTTCCAATATATTAACATATATTTTTTGATCTTCTGAATACATTATCTTATAATTTTAAGACACTTGTTTAATACAACATTCAGTGAGTTATATGAAACTTTGTAAAGCAGGCTAGGCTAGCACATTAAATGGTCGACATCCGATTTTAGAGCCTATGTTCCGGATTCAAGTCTCTTCATCAATTTCATGTCAACATTACTGTTCCTCGTCGTCACAATTAGCCAAAATTATCAGAATTGCCATGTAAAATAAGAACGACAACACAATACAACTGTACGAACGAGATTCTTCCCTCAGGTCAGGATGCTTCCATTTTTCTATGATTGCAAAGTTTGTCCTGGGATAGATTAGAAAAAAAACAGTAGATACATGCTGTAATTTTGAATATTTTCTGTAGTCAGGAGAGTTTGAAGTTATGGAGTCATAAATTACAGAGACTGAGACACCAGAAAGTGATTTCTCCAGCCTCTAAGTTAAATTCTTGCTAGAAGCTATCATCATCAGCAGCTGGGCTTGACAGAAAAACTAAAACATCACTGACATTAAGAAGAACAAGGCATCGTATTCCCCTCTTGTACTGAGCCTTCCAGATACTGTAAGGCGCAAACAAGTGAAGAAGATAATAAAAGACACTAACAACTCAGGAAAGATACCCTGCGAGTTTCCAAATCCCTTTCTTTCCTCCCCGCATTAAACAAGCGAGAACGCCATGGGAAGACACACTCATTCGTGTGTAACGTGCCTTTACGATAAGCCAACATATTGAATCAAGCACGCAACACTTAATTTAATATGGCGGGTACTTAGAAGTGGGAAAAGATTGTGTCGGACGGCTCTCGGTGAGTGTTATCATCCCGTCATTTCTCACTGTCATTTTGAGGGAACGTTCTCTCTCCATCGTGGGACAGTAATGCCTGTGGTTTCTTCGCTCCGGGCGATTGATGACCAAGTGTCTTTCCTCCTTTGGGGTCATTGACGGTACGAGAGCTATTGCCTTCCGACAAATCTACACATTTATCATGACAAGCTCTGTCTATTATTTAAGACGTGAACCACGAGATAAAACGAGCATTCGGATGGTTATTACTACCTTGATAGGAGATCATTTGTCAGAGAGTATATTAACACGGTATATACATAGCGGAGCAAATTATTTTCTTATATATGACTCTTCTTATACGCTGAGTATCAAGTGGTCTGTGACTCTCCACATGTGCATTTTCCTTGTTATCAGCAACTGTGTACAGGATTCTGGTTTCATTTAATTGAAGTACGCAACATCATTCATTACTTATCAAATGAAATTAGCAAGATGAATACTCGCAACCAGGTGATAGATTTTTATTGATAAACGACAACACAAATTACATTTCATACGTAAAATTACCCCCACTTTAAATGACACACTACTTTTCCCAGATCCTAAGATTGTGCAATTGAAGAGTCCGCATATGAAAGGGGAGAATAACTATTTATTTCGCATATTTGGAGTCGATCCATCTTTCAATGTGATCATACTCCTTAGCAAGGCTTTGTTGCAAGAAGAAACACGTCCAAGACTCTAAAGAAAGTTGAAAATACAAGGAAAAACGAGAAAACTAGTTTTCTTTTTGTAAAACTGAAAACTGACATTGCCCCACTTTCCCGCCGACTTTTTAATTGTGCATTTAATTACTCCTTGCGATATTGCCCTGTAAACCCGTGGATCACTGTATCTACTTGCTTTTTGTCTATTCCATTTGACATTGTCCCGTTTTCTCGTGCATTTTTCACCTATTCCTTTCTTACTGCATTTGACATTACCATGTTTTCCCGTGAAGCTTTCAAATATGTATCTGCTTACTCTTTACCTGCTTCAACTCTTAAAGAATCTAGGCCTTGCTCACAATGTTAGTCCACTCTTTTGTATCTTCGAAATACTCTGCTTCTCCATCTTCTTACGCCCATCTTCCTAAGACATTCCTTAAAAGGCACAAACCATATTTTCCCCGGTTTACCTCTTGACATGTAGGTAAGAAAATTTGAAAACTGTCAAAACATAATAAACAAATCATAGATTCGAAAATTCTTTTTGTAAGGCTTTATCAAGATGGCAAGATGATCACGTAAGCAAAGTTTGTAAGGATTTGTTGTTTCAAGTTGCATGAGCTAATCGGAACTGGATTTATAGTTTAAAAGGAATCCAAACCACTGCGCAATGCATCAACGGGAATCGAACCCTGGCCCCCTGATTACAAGGCGGCATATTATCCCCTATACTATCGAGGAAGCCCAAGCTCATGTAGGTGTCGAGCATGGGATCCCAATTACTGTACGTACTGTCAATCAGTAATCTAGTAATTTGATTGATTTGGCTTATTTAACTTCGCATTTCTGCCACTTTTGGCTAATCGCGAAGATGATGATGAGTAATGATGTGATGAAATAACGAAGGCACACTTACAAATAACACCCATGCCTAAGGTGGGATTCGAACCCGGAACCCCTGGCGTTGTAGCACGCTGTGCTAACCACTCCCCCGTGGAGGCCGGCTATACTAGTAATTTGCTATGCAATTTGTGCCATTTATCCACTTTTATAAGTCATCCCGATGGCCAGGCCCATTGAATGGCCGAATCACAATCTCGTCTTCCCAAAGTTTCTAGGTTCATTTTATGAATAAGGATGCGTCTTTCATTTAGTTTTAGGATATAGACAAAAAACATTAATTATATCTAGAATTAAAAAAAAAAACATACCATTTACATTTACTTGAGAAATGTTTCTGTTCTCTATACTTGAAGCTAAAAGTAGCAAATAGTGAGTGAATACAATATTAATGTAAGATCAGCTTTTAAAATTTTGCAAAATTGCTTGTGAAATTAAATCGCCGTGTTGTAACCGCGCTTACGACATCTTAACCTACATAATGAAATATTTATTCTTTAAATTGCAAAAAACGCCACACTGGTAGATCAATAATATAATGGTGCACTTGTTTGTGGCATTGACTTTTCCTGGGCATTTTCGGAAAGCTTGAAACGTGCCTTCAGCACGTGTGATTCTGCATATCCCTATTGATTCTATCCAGTTTATTTTTATTAATACTTAATGTGTTTTTAAACAAAAATTGCAAGCTTAAATTTACTGATACGTAAAGAACTGATTATTAAAAATATTAGGCAATGTAAGTAACACAGAAAACGTGTTAACTTTTTTTTTTAAGTAAGTGCAAAAATTTCGAATTGAGAAGGGTCTTAAGTGTATTAACAGTTTACACGATTTTTTGGATCATTCAGCTTTCTCAGATAAATATCAAATACGGCTCGCCATTTAAAATTGAAAGTTAATATTTAAATTGTTATTATATTCCATTTGGAATTAGATATCAACTTAGTTTTGCATTCATAACCTCAACCCATGCATATAAGCATATATAAAGTGTGAGTCATTTTTATTTTGGAGTAGGAAGAACAAAGAAAAAATGCCAAAAGAATCTTCACGTAGACGATGTACCGTTTATTGAGCTGACCTGAAATACTTTGTACCGCACTATAAATTAACAAGGAAACATAAATTACAAAAAATTTTGGGTGCGTTGATGCTTATTGGCACGATGCTTGTAGCCACAACAATCAGCAGGTGTTACCTCGGGCAAAATGGTCCGAAGGAGGGGCCGGTGCGAAGAAAAATATGACCACAACGTGGAAGGTTTCGTTTTGTTTACACCGCGGAAAGGAATAAATTAACCCGAGCAGACCATGGTAAATGGCTGAACTCTCCGCTTCCCTCTCCACCATCAATCATTGTCTTCTCCATTACAGTAGTCCACATGAGCTGCTCATGAAGTTCAAGCCGCACGTGATGATACGTGCTGAGCCTCGCAAGAGACTCGCATAACCGATTAGATTGAGATTGCTCCGAGAGGGGCAGCTGGATATGAAAGACGTTCTTCGCTGCTTCTTGGCCAGAAGACTATTTGGACAGCAAATCCCAATGAGAGGTACGGATATGATGCGGATGGGAAGTCGCTGACCTCACTTCTTTCTTGTCACTCACGTCTCCCCACTCACTCGCTTCTTTTCTTTTTTTTCCATGGTCAGCAACGTTGGGTGAATGCAAACTTCAAGAGGACAAGAATAACAATGTGAAAAAGAAATCTTCATGTCTCAATTGAAGAGGCAGGATTTTCTTTCTTCACGAGTGCGGTGTGTGTGAGGAGGTACGCTCAACCTTACGCACGGGTGCGTGTGCTGAATCGTTAGAGCGAGTAGATGATAGCGATCATTGTGGATGACAAGCGCGAATTAATTCATTGCAATACATGTGACTTTCGCAGGATCAAGCAATTATCGTGATCTCTGTGGAAGACCATCGCCCAGTGGTTCGGATTCGGTTTAGCATGTCGGACGTATTGGGATTTGCCTGTCAGTGTCTGGGTATTGCGAAAAGACAGGATATGTAACAACATTTAACAACCACTGAGACTTTGATATTCTTAATTGTGTCGGAAGATTCAGACAGCAATTAAAATATACGTTCTACTATAGCAATGCCTTATCAAGTTAAAACTTTCCAACCTACATCTGTATACCTTATGCATGTGACAAGAACTTATATGTGAGAAACCTCAGAATAAGTAAAACAAACACCAGATACTGGAATTATAAGATTTACCTCTTCGTCACAGAAGGTCCGATTGGACGGTAATTTCAGAGTTGTAACCCTAAACCTAAAGTGTTGTTTGAAGGGCGATGACTGGAGGGATGAGAGCAGGCGCGGATTCACGTAGAGGGCGATAGGGGCGATAGGGGCTCCTCCTAACTGCTAGTTTCTTCGATACATTATCATGCTTAATTTTTTGAAGACTCCAATGTTCTGTCTGAATCACCAAGTTAAGAGGCTCGAGAATTTTTTTTTTAAAGTTTGATTTAAGACCAATTTACGGTAATAGGCTAATCGCAACTTGACCTACAGTTTAAATTTGGATCCGAACCACTGTGCAATGTGCCTCAAAAGGGAATCGAACCAGAAACCCCTTGAATGACTGATATGGGTATTTTACGTAGCTTTTCTGCCATGTTTGCTTAATCGTGACGATGAGGGTGGGAGTTGATATGATGGGACACTTACACAGAACATCCATGCCCTGGCGTCGTAGCGCGCTGTAACCACTTTGCTAGGGGGTCGGTCCGAGACCCCTTGAGATAATGTAATTTGTTTTCTTTGTGTATTCACTTTACTGAATATGATCGTTCTGTTTATTTTTACCTTAGCAAAGAGGGGAATTATGATAACGACATACAATAATAACCATCTATTCCAGCCCTGGACCCTATTTTAGCAAAGTACCCTAATCTGTGGCACATGGAAGTCAGCTTGGTTCCTGTTTACAGTGCTGTACATTGTTTACGTAAAACAGTGCAAGTGTGTAGGTTAGAATTGATATTCTGTGAGATCATGTACTCTACTGAAATTCGCCCCTTCCAACTGTAACTTCTGGATCCGCCACTGGATGATAGGAAGTATTTCCTCCCCTTTGATTACTGCAATCTCCCTCTAGGGTTGTTAATTTGGTTAATGCAAATAACTTGTTCATTTTTAGCACTTGGGGGATTGCATATATAATTTATATTAATAAAATCCCGATACTTGAAGAGTATTTACTGGAAGTTTTTCAAGTACGTACCACGCTGCGTAAACCTAAGTTGCACATCTAGTTATCGTGTTGTTGTTTTTTTCCAGAAAACTAGAATTACAGGCAGTGTTGTTGAACATGTTCTGGGAAACATAAATTTCGCAATCATTTTATGCTTTCGTCAATAGCTTGAGATAAAATGAATGTAAAATTCACCAAGGACAAATTTCATATGACGCGGAAGCCTGTGTAATTTCAATAAGCTAGACTACTCCGTTGACAAATATCACGCATGCACAGTAATTCTGGGATGGAACGAAAATTTGTTTAATCCAAATTCCATTTGTTTTGTCGCCTGCACAAAGCGGCCTTTAATCTGTTAAGTTAACATCAGGTATGCCTGAGGTAAGAAAATGGGTAAGTTTCAGAGATAGGCAGTCATAGAAAACAGTAACCTTCGTGAGGATCGATCGATCGATTAATTGATTGAATTGTTGTTTTAAGTCCACTTTATGCACAGAAAGGCTAATTAGGACTGGACCTACAGTTTAAAGTGGGATCCGAACCACTATGTGCCTCCACCGGGTATCTAACCCGGGACCCCTTGATTACAAGGCAGCGACGTTATCATGAGGATGGAATTCGAGTTTCTGCCCATACTTTGTTTTCTTCTGCAATTCCTAGAATGTATATTGAGTTGTAACTTGTTTTGATAGCTCATCTATGCTACAGAAGACAGCACCTAAATGTTCATTTTAATTGATATTATGCTGTTAAATTGCTAACTCTTATATATTGAAATGTCATCCAAATAAGATAAAAACTGTTACCTAAAAGCAGATTACCTTGAAAGTAATTGCTTTTTCTAACAGGTGGACTAAACGAAAGAGCCTTGGCTATGAAGCTAGTGCAACAATCTTGAACGATGCATCTTGAAATTGGTTTGAACCTAAATCCACGCCACGCCTACTCTTATGTCGAAAGACGTGTGTTTCTTATTTTGCAACGCATTCAAATTGCCTGTTTACGTGTGAGGAGCTCTTGTACCAACCAACACCAACGGCTGTAAATTTTTCCATGTGTCCATTTCGTCAAATTTTACCATATTTTTCTAGCCTATACGTACTGGAAACGATAGTGGACTTCGTTTACCGCATGGGTATCTCACAGCTGCCCGGATAGTTTCCCCACACCTTTCATTGAGGGTTTAAGAGTCCGTAGGTAGTAGAACCAGTTGCTTTCTTGGCGATGATGTAATGCATTAAGATACGCAACTCCCAGGCTTATGGCGGAATCTTTACAGCCTCATTTCAGTGTCTTCAACTTCGATTGTTAAATTTGGCAAATTGGTAGAAACAACACGTTCAGTTATTTAAAAAAACACTCACTACGTCCACAGAAGTTAATCGGTGATGGACATCTCATTTAATTTCTGTGAGCTTCAATTCACCAAATCTCCACGGGGTGACCCTTTCCGAAGACGCCCAAATGTCAACTACCCTTCCACGTAGTACACCCTGGACTGCATTTTGCAGATTAGCGAAGTTCTGGCGTCTGGACTCGCAGCCAGTATAATCTACGGTGGAGCTCCTGTTGTCCTCAATGAGTGTTCGTTCATCCATCTCATATTACCACCATTCATCATCATCTTTGCGATTAGCCAAAAGTGGAAGAAAAGCGAAGTAAAATAACTCAAATCAATCAATAAAAAAAATGTCTGTGAAATGATCTCTGAACTTCTTGATTACAAGACAATATCCTCAGAACCAGGTGCAACCAGTTGGAATTTCAGTTTGATTGATTGGGTTGGTGTTTTAAGTCCACTTTATGCACAGTGAGGCTAATCGGGACTGGACCTACAGTTTAAAGTGTGATCTGAACCACTATGTGCCTCCACCGGATATCGAACGCAGAACTCCTTGATTACAAGGCGCCGACGGGAATTTCAGTTTGTTCTATCATCAATCCATCTTCCTCGTCATGATTATATTAGAGAATAATAAGAGAGCAATGTAAAATATGTAAAGAAAAAAAATAGTGTGCAAGACAACAGCAATCGATGCCAATTTCCAGGGGGGGGGTGACGAACCAATTAGACCCCTTTCTGAAGAAAAATGAATTTAACAAAATTTCCCAAATAAGTGTTTCATTTAACTCACGACTCTGCGACAGAAGAGGGATGTAGAATACACGAATCAGGGGGTATTGACTCCTTAGGGCAAGGAGGCAATTGCCCTCTGGGTCCCACCTTCTACTGAGTTTTGTGCTTCTTGGAAGAAAAAAGATCCAGCACCTTGTCACAATATAACTAAAAATTGAGAGTAACGTGAAACACACAGCAGGTGTGGGCAATGTGGAAATTTATCTTAGCTTTTATTTGAATGCGGAAAAGGCTTCCGGTCTCCTTCTAAATATTTGGTGGGAAGTTACAATTTTAAATAACCTCCGTACAACAAGTAGGCTGTTAGTGGTAAAAGTTCATAAATTACCAAGTGTGACTATTTATTGTATGGCAATAAGAGAAATGGATCTTCCTACTGGATTCGTAAGTGTAGACAATTTACACTCTATAAGTTTACGGTAAGTGGTGTAGGTATAGGTGAGGTTTCTTTCCTATTGATGGCCCCCTCTTTCCCTGGCTACATGCCTGTACCATCCATACTTATTCCAGTTGCCTTAACCACGTACAAACGTACGTGACATTGTTCAAAGTACATAAGTACATACCCTAAGGAAACACTCATTAAAAGTTCCATAATTACATAAGGAAAAAGTAAATACATGACTTGCCCCCTGGGAGAATCGAACTCCCGACCCCTGGTTTACAAGACCAGTGCTCTAACTTTTTTTTTTTTTTTTTTTTTTTTTTTTTTTAGCTAAGGAGGCGATGCAAGTATTGTGCCTTTAATCTGATTAACGTTACAATTTTCCAAAGACGATCGCTGGATGAAACTCTAACGTAAGTCTCGCCTGCTGTATTCCGTGGCAGACTGGTTAGCACAGCGCGCTACGACGCCGGAGGTCCCGGTTTCGAATCCCGGCCTGGGCATGGATGCTCTTTCTGAGTGCCCCTTTATATCATCATATCATCACTCACCCTCATCTTCGCGATTAGTCAAAAGTAGGGGAAAAGCTGAGTTAACAAATATCTGGCGTTCTTACAAACTTAAGTGCGAAGTAAACCACACATAATATAAGACGGCGATTTATCCACCCACCCTAACAACCTCTAAACACCTACGAAAATGTCATCAACAACATCCCCGTAATTTCTTTTTCACAAAGGCCTAATTCATGGCTATTTTGAGTCTAAATTCACCCTTACATACCTAAATACGAATTCAAGCAGATGGAAAAATCTGGATAAAGCCCTACTTTAAGCAACCATTCACAAAAGTTTCATAATTATACAGGGAAAAAATTAAATGAGCTGAGGAGGCGATTCACGTACTGTCCCTCGTTGTGTTTCTGATAAACATTGTTTGTGCAAGTGAAGATGGGTGATCTAGATATAGATAAATTAGACACAGAAGTATTTATTATGGAAGTGGGATATTCGGTGTGAGGAATATAAAGACAAAAACAGAAAAAATTCGGCGTGGAATGAAATTTGCTGTACTTTGTTACCAAACTTCGCAGAGCTTTCAGATGCAGAGAGAAAATCTGTTGGTAAGTCATGACTCATGTACGACAGCTTATTCATAACACACGACATGCAAACACAGTAATCCGGATGAGTAATTTAAAAAAAGGTTACTAGTAAATATCTGAAAATACACCGACATAAAAGCCATCCCCATCCTATAAAAAGGGAAGGAGCTCAACTTTTTTTGTTTTGGTGAAAATATTTTTAAAATGTTTACACTCCTCTCCAAAATGTAATTGGCTGTCACTTGAATAAAAGTTACGTATTTTTTTGTGGAGAATATGAATCTGCTAGGGGCCGCGGTGGCTCAATGGTGAAATCAAAGAAATGCCACTTGAGTTGGACGATATTTATTCATGTTAATCTGTTGAGTATTTCAATAATATCCACAACAATGGGCAAATACAGTACAGTATTCTTACCGTCACGGAGCTATGTGGCGAATGCGATTGTTGACTTCTAGCCACATGTAAAACCTTTATGCCTTTTATTTTGTTTGCCTGTCCAGAGTAAGCGAAGTCCGGCTTATCGGGGTCCGTATTAACGAGGTTTTTCTGTATGTATAATAAATAACAAGAGCATACATAGGTTTCATGTTCAAGCCGATCTCCAATCTGGACAACTGTATGTTTTAAAATATAGTACAACATACGTAGTTCATGTGAAAATACATTATACGTACAGAATGTTTCAAAAGTAAAGGATGTATCGAGTCTGTTACTAAAATGAACATATGAGAAGAAAATATGTAAATAACTAATAGATACAGTATCAGTACAGTACTAGTAAAGTACGGTTGTCAATTTAGGTTATTGTGCAGAGCACGTTGCAACGTTTACAATTGTATATGCCACAACAAAGTCACACCCGTACCAAAAGAAGGGAAAACCTCATATTGTGCTGTCTTGCCACGACACTTTACCAACTTCACTAACAAAGTAATCAGCAAAAACGTATCTGATTTGTAATGCTGAAACAGTTCGTCTCCTGTCATCCAGATTGGTACATGGTTCAAAACCTTCAATAATCAGAGTATCTTCCATTTGGTAGCCATCTCTCACACGTACAAAATTGTGTAAAATGCAACATGCCTTTGTGATATCAACAGCAAATTCCACACTAACGTTCAGAGCGCGATGGAAAATCCACCATTTGCTGGACAATATTCCAAAAGCGCATTCCACACACTTTCATGTCCGCGACAACCGGTAGTTGAAAATCCTTTTTTTGTGAGATAGCATTTTCCCTCCATACGGCCGCTGTACATTTTCTGACAGTCTAAAGGCCCTGTCACCAACAAAAACGTAAGGCGTTACAATGCCATCAGTATATGGTAATGGCGCTGGATGTGATGTGTTTAGTGTTCTCTCATTCATTTTTTCCCACAAAGCTGAATGTTTGAAAATTGCACTGTCAGACTCTTTTCCACATGACCCAATTTCAACAAAAACGAATTTGCATTCTGAATCTGCAACAGCAAGGAGAACAATTGAAAAGAAAATCTTTGTAGTTGTAGTACAACGAACCACTCATCTTTGGTTTAATCACACGTACATGCTTTCCGTCTATTGCTTCTATGCAGTGTGGAAAATTAGTATGATTTTCGACGCCGTTTGCAATATTCTTCCACCTCTCTTCTGTTGGTTGAGGAAAGCACTGGCTCTGTAGAGCGTCCCATATTGCACGACAAACTGTTCTGACCACCTCACTGGCCGTAGATTTGCCAATTCTATAGGTATAGTGCAGCTCAATAAGGTAGCAACCAGTGGCCAGATACCTGAAACGAAAGAACTATGTACAAAGTAGCAAAATGTGTGCACAAAAAAGTGTTAAATTAAAATTTCTAATTTTCTCCCTTTTTTCCTTCAGGTCTGAAAGTTTTAAAAAAAATTGCGTAACTTCCGAGACTATTACCGGAAGTACACGAAACAAGTGCAACAGTCTGGCTCTGGAGCAATAAAAAGATTCAGATATACATACTCTGACCAACTGAACTTCTTGTCGCCTGTCCTGGAATTGAGAATCGCATCAGCATCTAGCTTACAGGAAGACGTAGCCCCAGGAAATGGAAATGGAGGCATCCGAAGAATTCCCAGTAGAAACCAATGCTGACGGTGTTGAGAAAGAGCCTCAACCTCATCCAGGGACTGCTGGAAGGTCTTCGACAAATTCGAAAAATGTACCAAATACACCTAAATTAAGATCTAAGAAAATTGACCTTGAAGCAAAGCTTATAAACCTTTTAGACAACCCCCCAGTGCCCCATCCTCAAGTTGAAGATGACGATAGGTCATTTTTGGAATCCTTGCTGCCTACTCTCAGAAACTTTGACACGGACCAAAAACTAGAGTTCCGCGCAGAGGTTCTACATATACTGCAGCGCATCAGACGAGCGAAACTGGAACCAGTCCATGGTTTCCAAGCACAATATCAAGCAAACATACAGCCTCCAACAATGCAAATGCATTCTACTCATCCTACTTCATCAAACATTTCACCAACGAGTTGGAGGTTCATGCTATCAAGACGCAATTTCAACAGCATGGAGAAGGATCTGTCGTTCATTACGCGAGTATGACAGCCACAGAACCCACAGCTTCAGTACCCAGCCTAACGACTGGACCTATTGATACCCAGTGATTGCAATGCTTCAACAACGGGTAGTACGCTTTCTCCGTTCTCAGATGATACCCAGCTCTACTAATGAACTTTCGAAAGGAAATGACTGTAAATTCAATCATTTCTAAAAGGTATTACTAAATATTTACAAATAATAATTATTAATAAGATTTTCCTTTCCCGCTTCTGTTTGTAAAATTCTATTAAGAGAAAGTAATGTTACTAATAAATTTGTGAACGCTAAGAGTTAATGATAATTTTGGGCTATATCTCATTTATTGAAAATAAATTAACTTACCTGAGTGTAATGGCAAGCATTTCAATTGCAGGTACAGCCATTCTCATGTTTGTATCGTTCTTCTGCGGAGTGTCCTTCAATGCATGATATAGTTAATCGAAACTTGCAGTTGACATCCTGAAGTAGTTAAAAAATTTAGATTCATCTTCCCGAAGCTGACCAAACAACAAATAAAAAGCTCCTTATGGATGTATCCAATACTTTCTATTTTTCCTGCGTTTCTTTATTACTTGCAGCCCTAAGTACGCTACTACTGCACGGCGACGATCATCCATGTTCACTGGCAAACTAGACGCAAAAAGTTTCCGCTGAGTGTTCGCATTTTCTTTGCATGCCTTTGCGGACACAATGCGGAAATAATGTTTAGACGTTAAGCACTTTTAAGCATTTTTTCCGCCCGTGTGGACCGGGTGTAAAGGAATAACGTTACAATTCCGAAAAGCCGATCGCTGAAAAAAAAAAAAAAACTGCGTACAATTGACGTGCATTTTATTTTCATGGTGATACTGTTGCACAACAATGATACATACATAGATACTGTTGTTTTTTGTAAATGCTTCTGTAGATGTAATACCAAAATATGTTTCATTTGCCACGCAGAACGTGGCGGTGTGGTTACCTATTCGTGATGTATGCATGCATGTCTGTTCACATTCACTTCATTACAATATAAAGTACCATTATTTATTCAATAACAAGAGAGCCTTTATTATTTGATTAATGTAGAAGAGAAGCGAGGAGGAAGTCTCTCCTTCAACCACGTAAAGCAACTCAGGAGTACGTTGCAGTTAATTTCAAAGTCACAGGAAAAATAGAGTATTTATTTATTCTCTGTATTTACAATGAGCAATGCATTGAAGACATCAATAGTTCATTCGTCGTGTTGTACAGAAATGTACAATGGCACATTAACAATAAAAATGGTAATTTATATAATTATATGCGACCACTTATTTGTATTGAAAATCTACTGTCAATATTCCCTTGTCTAAATACAGAAGAAAATATAATCTGAAAGTTTGTTAAACTATGTTATTGAGTTGGATTTATTTATGTGTTTAACTTTTCGTGTTCTTTCGTTTATCATAGTCTTTCATAGTGCTAACGTGAACGCATTAAGTGAATAAAATAATTTTCTGTTGTGTGATTGATTGATTTCCATTATTTTACGTCGCTTTTTGTGCCACTTTTGGCAAATTTGCGAAGATGGGGATGAGTGATGATATGATGAAATTGATGAATTGACACTCACAAACATCCATGCCCAGTCCGGGATTCGAACCCGTTGATACAACTTAACGAGTCACTAAAGCATGATAAGCAACGGTATATGAATTCAGCGAAAGTGAAAATCCCTACCGACTAGACTACCGCGGCTCTTTATGTATGTTTGCAACAATGAATCTGTAGTGCATATACATACAGGATAAAATATATTTTCGAAAGGGCGATTGAAAGCCGAGGAAGGTCCTGAAGTAGCAAAACGTTATTATAGAAAGTTGTTATAATTATGCTATATTAATAACCATGTTTGTTTTAGTGTATTATTTTACGAGGAATTGAAGGTGCATAAATTATTAGTCTATTATTATTATTTTCAAAATATAAGAGCTTCCGGGGCATAATTCGCACAGGGCCTCCAGCTTCCTAACGGCGGACCTGCACTGCAGATACAAATTTGGAAAATTCTGGATAAACCTCTGCTTTAAGGAACTATTAACAAAATTTCCATAATTTTTAAAGGAAAAAGTAGAATCAGGTTAGCCTCCTGGGAGGATCGAACTCCCGACCTCTGGTTTACTAGACCAGCGCTCTAGCCACTGAGCTAAGGAGGCGATGAAAGTTGTGTCTCTTTAATGTGCCTAAGAGATTAACCAAAGCTGCATACGATGGATGCACAACATAGAGTATTTCCAATTTCTCACTATACGGGAAGGTAGTATCTCCCAGGGAAGATCGAATGTGTTGCAGGTGGAGTATTAAATTAAGTCAGAAAATACTGAAAATATTGTGAGGTTCACTGCAATTTCCTAAGTTTATTTTACTATTATGTCACATTTACACCTTTGTGAAAACTGTGTGGTGGAGCCGTCTGGCGTCACTACTTGCGCACAGACTTATTTTCGTTCGCCTTCCCCAGAGAGAGCCGGGGCAGATAGCCACACTAATACGTGCGTGGCTCAAACGAAAAGTGATCTTGAAACTCCCGTACAGCAGGGGCTGTAATGTAACGAATGTTATTTTTACTTTTGACTGATTGTTGGGAGAAGCGAAAAAAAGGTAGAGAAATGAGAACAATTGAAACTTGTTCACGGTGATTCTCGTGCCAGCAAAATGACGGAGAATGTTTTTCTCAATAATGTTCGCATGGCTATCAATTGTCGGCGAGATTTAAAAGAAACGGGAGTATTATTATTCTTTTATTTATTTATTTATGCTTTGCACTTCTACAGAGGATTGAACCTCCAATTACAGAAGGCGTGTACTGTGTTTGATTAATACAATAGAAATTACATGGAAATATACAAACACATATTCATTCATTCACGTACAATACATGTAACATACAACATACGTAACACATGATATATATATATATATATATATATACTTATCTACATACATTTAGGAAAGAGGTTTATACGTAATTCACAAGTCTTGCACACCGTAAATGGTAACATTTATATTTAACAATCTATATTCTATCAGAGTTTCGTTTTCTACAGCACTGAATCTATATTCTTTTATATCTGTCAAATGGAAGTGAAAAATCTACACATTGGTTGTTTGCAACAAGTATATTGTAACTGTGACACATTCTATTTATTGGTGAGTTTCTATATTTCTGAGTTTTTGAAATTTTAGAAGTTAGAATATTTCTATTACGCAGATTATTTTTTATTATATTGAATTGTATTTGTCCGAGAAAGGAGCTGTTGTCTAAGACACCATTAATTGTTATATACAAGTACAACTGTTCTAATATTTTCCTCCTATTACTAAGACTCTTAAAACCAAATATGTCAAGCAGATTATTATAATTCACGTTATTTTGTCGTGGGGACAAATCATATTTTTTGTAAAAGAGATACCTTAGGAACCTTTTCTGAATTCTTTCTATGCTATTTTCGTACGATCTATACATTGGAGACCAAATAACGGATGCGTATTCAAGTCTACTTCTTACTATGCTATTATATAGAGTTGTAATACAATTTATACTCTTAAAATCTCTAGAGTTCCTTATAACAAAACCTAATGATCTGAAGGCCTTATTTACCATATATGATATGTGTTCTTTGAAGGTCAAAGCAGAATCAATGAAACACCAAGATCTTTGATTAGATTCACCTCTGGAAGTAATTTACCACAAATTGAATATGTACACCTCAAATTATTTCTTTTATTCGTTAATTGGATAAAGTAGCATTTATTTGTATTAAATGTGAGATCATTTAAGCAGCTCCATCCATATAGTTTCTGTATATCTTCTTTGAGATCTATTGTATCGTCTACACCATTAATTACTTTGTATAATTTAATATCATCAGCATACAAAAGAATTTGTGAGTTCTTAAGACAAGTTGGTAGATCGTTTCCCTATAAAATAAATAAGAGAGGTCCTAGATTAGATCCTTGTGGGACACCGGAGTTTACAGTATATTCACATGATTTTGATTCTTTGTAAGTTACATATTGTCTCCTACCCTGAAGATATGATTTCAGTAAATTCAACATATTATTTGTCAAACCAAAGCCTGATAGTTTATGCAGAAGAATATCATGGTTGATTTTATCAAAAGCTTTTGCACAGTCAATATAGATTGTGTGTACAGCAGATCTACAATAGAATGCATTATATACATCTTGCACAAAATTTGTTAAATTGGTTGTAGTAGAAGTACCTGGAAAAAACCCATGTTGGGAATCGCTTATGTAGTTTTGGTACTACTTTACTATACCTGAGACACCTGGAAATGATTCCTTTCGCACTTTTTTGCATTGCTAACGTACTATTCTGCATTCCGGAACACTTATTTAGGTGAAATAATGGAATTCGTAACGGAAATAATGTATATTTCTTACATTTACGAGTACTTACTGTTCTTGTTTATTTCCACACACAACATGGCGGTAGCTTACCGTTGATCGCAATAGCGCGTCGGAAATAATTTTTTAAAAATTAAAAACACTTTAGGAATTTTAAATTGAGTTTTTTACTTACTTACGGGGACGAGGTATGTCTACTAGGTTAGGTTAGGCCTGTTAGGTTAGGTTCCATTAGCACTCCTTTCGTTCAATTTAGCATATTAGGACAACATCGGCTTGTAGCAGCAGCAGCAATATCGCGTATTGTGCTCTCGTAAAAAGCAAATGGCGGGAGCATAAATAGCACGTTGGAGAGAGATTTTCGTATAAAACCACATGGATTCGCATTAAAATGGACCAAAACTACATTCCGGAACATCAACAACACTCCAGAAAATGAATTCCGTAAGTACTTTATCCTGTAAATTTGAAGGAATCCGTCTCAGGTATAGTAAAGTGTTACCGTAGTTTTTAACATGTTTGAATATTCTTGTAAATAAAATTTGTTCTTACACGTTAGCAGGTACACATATTACAGCAATTGGTCTATAATTTTCAATTCTTGTACTTTCACCTGATTTTAAGATTGGGCAGACTTTAGTTAATTTTTAAATCTTGGGGAAACATTGTGTCTTTATTATTAAATTATAAATAAAACATAATGGTTTTTGAAGCACTTCGGCGCAAGCCTTAATTACATATGGAGGAATTCCATCTGGTCCACTGGATTTTTCCGGTTTTAATTTTTTTACTGCATTCTTTGTCAGTGATCCCATCATTAGTGAGTGAACTAGATACATGTAATTCAACTTCATCGGTAATTTCGTATGTGCTAGGATATTCAGAATAAACAGATTGAAAGTATGAAGCAAAGCTGTCAGCTATAGTTTGATTTGTTTGTAAAGTTCTGCTGTCATGTATCATAGTTTGATTTGAATACGCGTTTTTACCTTTCCTATTATGTACATAGTTCCAAAAATATTTTATATTATTGTTAACGCTTTCCTCGGTTTATTTATAATTGCCTTTGCCTTTTTGCGAGTTTCTCTATATTTTGTTTTACTATCATCAGCGTATTTCATGCGTTTTCTTTGATATTCCTTAAGTTCTAAAGTTTTAAAGTTTTAATAATTTCTCCAGTAAACCACTGAGGGTATTTGTATTTTCTGTGGACCTTTTTCTTTGGTACGATGTTATGAAATACAGAGTTCACATTTTCATAAAAATAGTTTACACTCTCTTCCACTTCACCCATGCTAGTAATGGGAGCCCAGTTTATGTCTCGTAACATTTCGTATAATGTTAAAAAGTTTGCCCTCTTAAAATCTAATATTTCGACTGGATTTGGTTTCAACACATTTGTTGATATTTTGAAATGCACATTTAATATTAAAGCCGGATGGTGAAGATCTTCCTTGACAAGAGGCATCTCATCCCTATTTACGATGATATTGTTATGTACATTTGTTAGAATTAAATCTAGGGTTCTACTATTGTGATCTTTAATATTGTTAAGAGAATGTAAGTTATAAAGATTCAAGAAATTGTCCAAACTTCTGTAACAAGTTCCACCTGTTTGCAGGTTATAGTTGGAATCTACAATTTTCGGCAGATTAAAATCACCAATTACTATAATGTTATTGTTTTGCAATTCTTCGTAGTCTTCAAACAGATCATAGAATGACATATAATCATTGAGAGTTGAAGAAGGGGTGAAGTATACAACAATTACATAATATATTATATTATTTAACTTTACTTTTACACATGAAATATCCCTATTATTGTCTAAAATTTAAATAATATTATCAGATCTTATATTATGCTTAATAGCAATTAATACGCCTCCTTCTGTACTAGTTGGTAAGAAAAGACGGCATCTGATTTTAATTTCTTCCTCCGTAATTTCCTTATCATGCCATCGATTATATGAACGAACTATCCGTTGCGCTAAAGCCATGGAGATTAAATAATAGAATAACCGATTATATGCAAGACAATTATGAAATTGTTCGGTAATATGTCGCATTACTAGAAAATTGAAGAAATATGTTGTAAAAACGCTAAATTGGTCAAATATGTTCCCAAGTCAGTCTATTTCGACTGATTTTCATCAGATACGTAAAGATCTCACCCCAGTATGCGACCCGATGCCAAATAAAAAATATGTTATATCACCAATGAACGCAGGGGAAATATTCTACAACCAGCTGCCTCATGACATAAAAACTGATAACTCCCAAAAATAAACCAATACAAACAATAAAAAAAACTATTTGACAGCGAGAGCTCTCTACAGTCTCGCAGAATTCATAGATCAAGATAATATAACAGAAACATGCTCAATGCCCAAACACTTCACAAGTAAATCTCATGATAGTGGAACTAAACAGCCCGCCTGCTTGAAATTCCAGCATAATAAGCATTTTTTCTTTATATTCTCATTTTAATGATGCAATGCCAATGTGCTGAATAATATGCTTTTATTTTTATTATTATTTTTTAATGGTGTAATGCCAATGTGTTTGTAGTTTTATTTTAATGTAATGGAATGATAATTTTTTCTGTATTTACTTTGGTGTAATAATGTAATACCAATAGACTACACAATGCTTCTTCTTTTTGTTTGTTATAATGATGTAATAACTAAATACGATTTTGTATCTTGACGTTTCCCATGCCCTTTTAATCAAAGGTCTACGGGGGGAAAAAATTAAAATTCTATATGGAACATTCTGAATTACCCACTGGATTTGAGAGACCAGGATATTGCTTCGTCCAATCTTCATTCTTCCCCATCGTCGCAATTAACCTAAAGAGATTAAGAATCGACATTAGTCCAGCACTGACGTAAACAAAAGCAGAACACACTGTTTAGAAATTCGCGATGAAACTACAGAGCCTGCGAACCGTACTTACCACCTCCTACGTATATTTTCGAAACATGCTCTGCCATCTAACCTCAAAGTTGCAAACTACTAGGATCGAAGCGCCTCCAAGTTCCAGACTGGAGAACTTTCTGGAGTGAGCTTTTGCAACTCGCGACCGATAGGGGCCCTGGAAGGCACGTAACCAGGAGGGAGCCCCCACGAAATCCTACAAATATCTAATTTAAATAGTAGTAATTAATTTTACTTCCTTCGTAGGATTAAACATTAGATCGAAAACAGTTTAGTGCAGGGGTTCCCAAACTTTATGAGACTGCGCCGCCCTTCGTAGGGTTACCAGACGTCCGGTTTTTCTCGGACATGTCCTACATTTTAGCATTATGTCCGGCGTCCGGGAAGAATTTAAAAAAATATCATAAATGTCCCACATTTTGAGCGTCACATAATATTAATTAGGAAAATAGGTAACAGAAAAACATCATGCAAGTTACAAGTCTATGGACTGCGCTTCCAAACTCAATAGTGAAATTTATTTTGATTCAGTCATTGCCCAAAAAGAAAAAAAGTTTGTCCTGCTACTATACAAACGGGAAAACGGAAGCACTTAATGGACAAAGTTTTGGGACCACTTTCTGATAACGTCACTGTTCATTGCCTGAGCAGAATTTCTTGCCTTAGTGTTTATACTGATGGAACAAGGTGTTGCCATTCTTATTCAATATAATTTGATTGTAAAGCAGGGGTATAGAGAACAGAGTTACTCGGGGTGTCTGCCAGTAAAGAAAGTCATGGAAGTCAAGAAAAAGTAAAGAAATCAATCAACAAGTAGGCCAAGAAGTCAATAAAAAGGCAATAAATTATTCTTGTGGTCAAGAATTTTTGCTATCATAATGACTGATTGGTTGATTTAGTATATTTAATTCACTTTTTTCTGTCCCTTTGGCTAATCGCGAAGGTAAGGATGAATGGTGGTAAGATAAGATGGATGATTGATTTTATGTTTTAAGTCCACTTTATGCACAGTAAGGCTAATCGGGACTGGACCTACAGTTCAAAGTGGGATCCGAACCACTATGTGCCTCCAACGGGTATCGAACCCGGGACCCCTTTTCCCTTGATTACAAGGCGACGACGCTACCACTGCGCCATCGGGGAGGCTCAAAATGGGTGAAGGGACAGTCACAAACATATAGAGACAACCGACACAATCCCCACATACTAGCTTTGAGTCCAGACGCATACGCCTCGCTTGTCTGCTAAACACAGTTCAGGAAGCATTAATACGAGAAAGCAGATCTTATTCTCTTCTTAAATTCAGCTTCAGTTTTCGTCTTAACTGGCCCTTTGGTAGGAGTTTTCATTAAACATTTTTTTCTTAATTACTAATTTCCAACTTTACCTAAGTAGGGGAAACGAAAAAAAGGTCTAGGTCCAGAATTCTGGATGTGTTATTTTGGTAGACACCCTGTTATTGAACTAAAAACTATCCAAGATGAAACTTCTCGAACCATTTTAAATTACGGTAATTGCTGAATATTTGTTTGCCATTATAGGTCATAATTCAAATGTTGAGAGAGTACTTTCATTACCATCAGCACAACAGACTCACGAGAGAAATTATTTTTTTCATAAAGTCTGTGAAATGTTTGTTTGGTAGTGTTCCCTATAATTTCAAAGAGTTTGACTGTCCACTCTAGCATATTTTTGATAAAAATTGTCTCCTTTGAGGAGTACCACTTAAATCATGTAGTAAGAGGTGCATTGATTAGTATAATTGCAAGTTTTGAAATTTCGCATTTAAATATTCATTTTTTTAAAACTAAAAAGTATTTTTCAACTACTTTCTAACGTGTTCTATAGAAATATGTATTATTTATTGAGAATGTTTTGTGTCCTACATTTTGACTTAATGTCCTACATTTTGGGACAGCATGTCCTACATTTCCCTTACAGCGACCTGATAACCACGTCACATTTTCCGAGCGACGCCCCTGTATAATTTTTTTTAAAAAAATATGCGCAAATTCAGTTTGATTTGGTAGTATGTTTTAAGAAAAAAACATCTCTTCCTGTATTTTATGATTTAATTTTAACCTTTTCACTAACTACTAACATTTGAAAATGAGACAGATTAATACATGAAGTATGTTCTGGAAGAGCAAAGACATTGAACGTGATATGTGACTTTGTATAATACAAACAACAACAAATGCATGAATGTCTTTCACTATTCATTTGGCTTTCACTTGCATCTTAATCAGTTGGGTGAGCTTGTTTCTCGTCACGCAAAATATCAAATCTGGAAATAATGTTCGATACAGCTACGCGGAGCTCCTTCTCGACTTTAATTTGCTTCTATATCTAAGATTTTGTTATCGCCAGAGCTGAAAATCCTGCCTTGCAAAGGTAGGATGTGGCAAAAGGGAGAATTACTCTCACGGCTTTCTTACTCAGTTCTGGATACTCCTTTGCCACACTGTTCCAAAACTGTGGTCGAGTCCCGGAAGATAATTTAATTTTCAACATGGAGTCTGAAGAAATGTCTATTAACTGTTCCTGCTCAGCAGTAGTGAGGATTGTGGTGGATCTGCTTTAAACTGATCTGTAAGCCACTTCTGTTCATCTGTTTGTGGAGGAAAGTATTTGTCAAATTGAACGTGGAGTTTAGATAGATGCTCCAACATCACAGATTTCAATTTCACACTTAATAGGAAAACACCCAAAATCACCTGAATTCGTATTGTTCTTTCACAGAAGTAACTTCCTTTTGAAAGCCTCAATCTTGTTGTACATTTGTATTATGTGTGATTGTCTGCCCTGGACGCTGACATTCATAGAATTCAGCCTCTCAAACATGTCGCACAAATATGCCAACTTGAGAATGAAGTCATTATTAATAAAGCATTCAACACTACTATGCCCTTCTTCTGTGAGGTACGTACGTCATTCCGCAGTTCATATACACGTCACATACAAGTTTCTAAAGAGCATTTGAGTCCGGAACTCATATGAAGAGGTCGCTTTCACAAGAAAAATTATGGGTTTCATTTTTAATTCATTAATATATACATACACGTATTGAAAATTACATGTTGAGATTCACATTATAGATTATAAGTTTAAGTTTCTCATTATAGCTGCGACGCCCCGGAGCTAGACTGGCGACGCACCAGGGCGTCGCGACGCAGTTTGTAAGTTGCAAAAACTTAGAATGCAAACAACGTAGAAAATTAACGACTTTTTAAAATGGCCATTCGGTATTTCCCGTCTGCTCGGGATCCCGAAAAGTCGGGAAGTAATTTTCCGAAGTCGGGATCCCGCACACCCCTAGTGCAGACGAAAGAAGTCAACTTTCCTTAACTTGCTCCGGCTGCAAGATGGCTGTAAGCCGTCTGAATGGCCGGACGCTTTCACTCTGTAAGACGTGAAGTCAACTTCCGCCCGCCGAACGCTAAACGTGCAAGATCTTCAAGCCGACTTGAAGTTGTCTGGACCGCCGAACGGGGCTAGTAAATAGATAAGTTGGCCATCAATACTTATGCATCGCACTGTACAGAGTCAACAAAGTGTGTGTTTTATACAGCGTGTATTGATAAACCTGTAGGTTGACTTGTATCTTCTGCAAATATCCTGTATAAAGAAACAAACTGCCGGAGTACTAAGTGGGGTGAGTGTTCATATTCTGAACTATGGCCTATGCTATGTCTACACACTAGAATTGCGATGGCGGTAGGTTGTTAATTTGCTGTGTAAAAAGATAAGTCGTATATTGACATATTTGATTAGTGTTACGAATAGTCCAGTATCGCACACGTAACAGAAAAAAATTATATACGTCTCACGAATTTAAATTAAATATTGTTTGCTTCAGGTTAGGTTATGAATGATGGTATTCACGTTTGATTTATTCTGCCAGGAAATACATACATATAGTGTTTTTGGCAACAGGTTTGTTGCGGAATGGGATAATTAGCAAGACCAGTTATAACTATTTATTAATGGCGCTTGTCGTGTTGTGACTGTGAGCATTTGACCTAGACTGTCGATGTATGCTTTTAATGCAGTTTTTCACCTTTACGATTTACATGACTGAAATGAATTGTGATAATTTTCTGCTACTCATTGAAAATAAATTGTCGCAAATATGTTGCCATAAGTTAAAATCATTTAATATTTTATGTTGAAAGAGAAGGTAAGATAGTAACTGAAATGCTTGTATACAAGAGAAATCGAATTTATGCATGTGCGATTAGCAGCCAAAACGCAGATATCGCGTAGATTTATTAATCATTAAGGTACCAGTTGTATAAGCCGGAGACACATTAAACTCGTTTATTTTCAAATAAAAATCATTTCTACTTACCTCATATGCATACCGGAACATTTTTCAAGCTGGAGATCACTTTTTTCCATGTAAAAAGCGTTATTTTTAACATTATAATCATTTATTGGTCGTTACTAATTCGGCGGGCAAATCTTGACTCACGTTGTCTATCGTCAGCTGATATGCAGTATCGTCAGCTGATGTGCAGTGTTTCCAAACTTATGAACCGATAAATGCCGCACAAACTATTCACAAAAGGTTTTTAAGCGAAAATTGAAGCTAGACTCTACTTTACGTCCTTATCTGCATGGTGATTGCTTCTTTGCATTCGCGGTGCGCGATCGGGTACTTGTTTACTATCCTTCGGACACATTTATTTATTTTTACAGAAGAAACTATTTACCGTAATAAGTTCCTGTAGCATTGTCGAACATCGGGAAGGTGTTTTGTGTGATGTGTGAATGTTTCATAGCTGAAATTCATGTTGTTTGTTGAAAAACCATTGGCATGTGGATAGGTTAGTTCTGTTAGGTTAGGAAACATAGTTAAAATTTGGTGTCGTGTTAGTATCAGGATCTAGAAATTGGAAATAATTGCGAACCATTGACGCTAGCCCCACGAACCATTGGCACTAGCCCCACGAACCATTGACGCTAGCCCCACGAACCATTGGCGCTAGCCCCACGAACCATTGGCGCTGGCCCCACGAACCATTGACGCTAGCCCCACGTACCATTGATGCTAGCCCCACAAACCATTGACGCTAGCCCCACGAACCATTGGCACATGGTTAGGTTAGGCAAACATAGTTAAAATTTGGTGCCGTGGTAGTATCAGGAATATATATATTTGGTTGTGAAACAAAAAAAATCGCGAAAATCGACAGTTTCCATTCCGAAAACTAACACTTTATTTTCGCTTATTTTGCAATTTCTAGATGCTCTACACCTTCAGGAATGTTCCACAAAGCAGATACGTAAGTATGAATGTCAAAAATTGACGAAACTAAGAAGTTATAGGTGTCCGAAGGATAGTAAATTTTTACCAGTTGATTTCCAGTTCCTGTTGTTTCCTCGCATACCGCTAGGAGCGCTGGTGTAGCTAGTTCATCTGCTGTGTGTGATAGGTTTAAGTAGTTGTAGTTCCCAAGTGGATGGTGACAGAGGCCACTGGAATTAATCAAACATTTACAAGTAAGTTTCGCGGATATAATTTAGTAACTCACTTACGTCTTAGTACAGAATGTCAATATAGGAGCTGGCAGGACCAAAAAAATAGCTATAATTAGGGAGATCCTGGGAAATACGGGAGTGCATGTTGCATCATGGAATTCAAATTTTTGAACTCTGCTAGGTAAAAGAATGCAGGTATGATGTGCTATGGTGTAACACTAGAATATAAGCACTATGTATGTATAATATGTAGCTAAGTAACTTCTCAATTTTATTTACAGATTAGAGTACACCCATTTGATAGTGAGAAAATGTATGTCAGAGACTGCTGTGTGACCATGATTTCAAGATTATCTAGTGATGGAGATTTTTGCTATGGAGTAACAGTGGTGTAAGTGTAAAGTAGTTAGATAACAAAATTTTAAATTAGATCAGTATTGACATGTTAACATATGTGATATTTCCTCATTTCTTACAAAATTGCTGCAAATGCACCTTCATTAGTGGTAGTGTCGTCGCCTTGTAATCAAGGGGTCCCGGGTTCGATACCCAGTGGAGGCACATAGTGGTTCTGATCCAACTTTAAACTGTAGGTCCAGTCCCGATTAGCCTTACTGTGCATCAAGTGGACTTAAAATATCAAATCAATCAATCATGTATTTTTCCCCAAGTTGTTCTGTTAACTTTAAAAGGCAGATACTTCTCATTATATGGCTTGTAAAGTATGCATAAAACCTCAGTAAAGTAAACTTCCTATTAGTATTATGTTGTTGATTTCAAAAGTCAGATATTTGAAAATGGGTTATTGCTTAGATACACTACTATTTTTAAAGCTTAGCAATGTTCGATACCCAGTGGAGGCTCATAGTAGTTTAGATCCCACTTTAAACTGTAAGCCCAGTCCCATTTAGCCTTTCTGTGAATGAAATGGAATTAAAAACAAACAGCTAAGCAATGTGTAAATTATTGCAGATACAGCAAAACAACAAGTGACTGTTAGTTCAGGAACTCTGAAAGTTTTTCGTCACATGTGTGGGTACCATTTGTGACATGACATACATCAACATGATGTTGCTGTATACCTGCCATGAGCAGTTGAACGTGTCAGATGTAACCAGCAAAATTACAGCTCTTCTTCTTCTTCTTCTTTTTTTTATTTAAGACCAAGTGTATGTCCTTCTACTTCCACAAGATGTTACATTTGTCATGCTCAACCACATGTGGCAAGATCTACAATATCATGCTCATGTATGTCATGTCACAAATGGTGCCCATAATTATTAAATAGAGCACTTGTGAGGAAATCACAAATAACACATATGATGATGAAAAGTCAGAATTTCTGTACCAGTTGTATTTTTTTGCAATAATGTGGGTAACACTTTACTATACCGGAGACGGATTTCTTCAAATTTACAGGAGAAAGTACTTACGCAAATCATTTTCTGTAGCGTTGTTTATGTTCGGGAATGTAGTTTTGATCTATTTTAATGTGAATGAATGTGGTTTTCTACGAAAATCTATTTCCGAAGTGCTATTGCTGCTGCAGCCATTTGCTTTCTGCACGAGAGCACAATACGCTCTCGTATTGTCCGTATATGATAAATTGAACGAAAGGAGTGCTAATGGAACCTAACCTAACAGGCCTAACCTAACCTAGTAGGCATACCTCATTCCCATGATGGTTCGTGGGGCTATCGTGAATTTAGGGGCTAACATCAATGGTTTTTGGAGCTACCCTTGGATGGTTTGTTGGAAATAAGGAACAACAGTAAGTACTCGTTAATGTAAGAAATAGGCATTATTTTCGTTAGAAATTCATTATTTCACCTAAAGAAGTGTTCTGTAATGCAGAATAGTACATTAGCAATGTAAAAAATTGCGAAATAAATCATTGATAGGTGTCTCCGGTATAGTAAAGTAGTACCATAATTTGTAAGTACTTAATTTTTAGAAGTGTAACATTCTTTATGAATACCCTGTGGATGAAAACACATGCACAGTAACACATGCTATTCTTCTCAAGATTCACACCTAGGACCACTGGCTTTGTAACATTTTATAAAGAGTTCCATGTTTACAAAATTACATGAAATATCATGCCAACACATGGAAAAAAAATTACCCTTCCATTCTGAAAAATTACTTCATGTGCCAGCTGTAAAGGCAGTGTTCAAGTCATCATAGGATATGCTCCTAAAATTTGTAGGAATAATTTTTTTCCACAGTACGACATTGATTATCTGAAAGTATTTGAAAATGAATTGTGTGCGTTCCTTGACGAGCATATGTTTTCATAAAATTACTGATTAATCACAATATATACACAAAGCTTGAATGGTCAATTTAGTGGTTTAGGATAACTGTAGTCATTGTATGGACCTATACCGCAGCTTAGTTTTTATTTTGTATTAAAAATGAGGTGTAAGTTATATCCTGCAGTAGAACAAAAAATAAATTCCTGAGCTGTTTCTTAATGCAGGATCATATAATTATCTCTTCTAAAGCCACTGATGTGCATGGAGTATATCTTTGATAGACCATGCATTTTTTTTGTTCTTTACTGATTTGTTATTTATTATTTGAAAAATTACTGTGATTTGTGATATTATTGAAATGAAAACAAACATGTGGCTGCATATAAATGACAGCATGCCTTACCACACATGATTGTACTGCCAGTCTCCAGCATCATGTGCTACAAAGCCAGATGCTCCAGGTTTGAGCCCTGGTCAGGCATGGATGCATTGCATTATAGCAGTTTATCATCATCATGCCAATTAACCCAAGATTTAGAAAAGTGACAGAAAAATGACAGAAGTAGATAATATTACACTATAATATTAAACCAGTTTTTTTTTAAAATAAAATAACCAAAATTAGAAATAGATGATCCTAACTGAAGAACTTGGACCAACACTGCCAAGGAATAATTTTATAGCATTGTCCCAAGTGGAAAGGGATGGAAGAATTTGGTTTCCTGCAAATGCTGAATCCTAAAAGTAGAGTGATGTGGAATCTTTCTTTCACACATCTATATTTACCCTCAGGAAAGACTGCCAAATACAATTGGATACCTCCACATTTTTTTTTTTATCCAGGGCCTTTGTAATCTATCTCATACTTGTAGAGAACATTCCATTGGTATACTACTTTATTGTTGCATATAAATAGAGAGAGATTGTAGAATATTAATATCAACTGGCCTTTTGCAGAATCACTTTTCATTTTGTACACAGACATTGATTTTGATCTGATCTCAACAGAATGTTGCCCTTATTTGACCAAGATACTGTGGTGTGAAACTCAGTACTTGTACAAATAAAGTTTATTTTTAAATCAGCATCATTATTGCTTTATCAGAAAATATAGAGAGAGATGATGAGAGAGAGACAATGTACCAGAATTTTTAAAAATAAATTTTCATATGTGTGAAGTTTAAAAAAAACATACGATTAGTGTCACATACATAAATTAATGTTATGCCATTGGTTTTTCTTTTTCTCATAGTAAAAATTTTATTATATTGCATTCGCATTTTAAACTATCCAAAGTTAACAAAACATTAAAACACAAATAAATTTATTGTGAATCTTCGTCTGAAGAAGACCCTGTTAGAGGCTGGAAACGTTACGTTTTTAGTGTATATTTTTTATACAATAAATTTTGCCATGGTCAGCATTTTAATGTTTTTTTTAACACGGAAACATGGCTTAACAGTGTTACCATAACCAAGGTTACATATTGTGATTTAGCCTTTCAAGCCAAGGCTTGCCAATTAATTTTCGTTGAATGATGCATCCGGTGTGCACTTTCCTGTCACTGTTCTTTTCTGGCATCTCACTGGAAGTGTCAGATTGAAATGTGCCCTTCAACATTAAGTATGTACCTTTGTACAGGTCTCGGTACTGGTCATGTTTTGCACAGGATTGAATTGATCTGTACTTTACAAGTCTGCACATTTTCATGTTTGACTCCCAGGGGAAATTGCACCACTATGCAAGAACATTTAAATGATTCTAAAATGTAAAGTACGCAGTAATATGATTTAAACTGTCAAATTCAATCCAATATAATTAGCATTGACATTTACAAAGTGTCTGAGGATTGTTAAAATATATATAAGTTAAAAGTGCAGTAGTGAAATAGAATCATTGAATTATGCTTCTTTAAAATGTTCACTTTTTTTCTGTAAATATGGTTTCAATTATTGATTTGCAGTCCCCCCCCCATTGATTATTTTAGTGCATATGTTTACAGATTTACTCTATGTATTGTATATTTACTTTGCAGGTTGTGTTTGTAAAAATCATTCTGATACAGCAGTTTTGTTTTCTCTTTCTCATAGTACTGTGAGGAGTTGTGAGTGGTAAAACAATATACACTCTACAAAATTTCCACCATGTTCTGTAGATTGTGTGATCCATGAAACAATCTATTTGAAAATGAAGAAAATCACATGTAAGTATAATTATGTACACATATGTTATGGCATATATTGACTTCTTGTGTACATTCTTTGTTAGATAATTTCTAGGACTGTCATTACAGGAGCCCAAGGCCATTTTCACATGTAACCAACCCCCTTGGTGCCAGAGCCAATTTTGAGCAAAATGCAGAGTTTCAGTTAAATGAGTGTAGATTGGAGGCTAATTGCCCTAGAGAGATGAATGATATACCATTGTACACGGAATGAACCAGAGATTCAGACTATATAAAATTTATGCACATTTGGCATATATATGGAGGGGGAGGGGGAATCCCCCAAATATCATTTTAAAAAATTGGGGTTTCGCTCCCCCCCCCCCCCCCCCCCGGAAAAAAGACATGAAAAGGTCATCATGCACATGGAAATTATCACAGGCAGGTCAGTTTGTAAAAGAAAAGAAAATAGGAAGAGTACAAATAAGAAGTTTTTTTGTACTTACCTTAGCTGCTCCAGCTCCCAGGCTTGGTCTGGAGCCATGATGCCTTACTGGTGGTACTCCATAAATCATGGCTATTGTATTTGCATACAATAGCTGGCTTGAATACGTAGCCATGGTCATTGCAGAAATTTCTCTCAGCTGGTGACTGATGTATGTTCGTCAACACGTACACCTCTCTCTTGTCTTTCCAACATATCACAATCAAGTCATTCTTCACCCGGACACGTAAGTCTCCTTTCTTCAGCTTCAAGTCAGTCTTTGAAAAGTTGGGTGGGATGCCTTTTTGTCGTGGATTGACCGTCCCGCAGCAATATATACTTCTTGTTGTGAGATCATCAAATAGCTCTGGATAAGAGAAGTAGTTGTCCATAAATAATTTATGACCAACTCCCTTCATCATCTCCGTCAACGCTACAACTAAACCGTGCATCGCAGATGTCGTGGCAGTTGCTCTGTCTTTGTCCTTGCCCAGATATATGGTCATGTCATATGTATATCCCAAAGAATCACGGAGTTTGTAGATCTTGATCCCAAACCTCTTGGGTTTCTTTGGAATATACTGTTTGGGATTTTAGGGGGGAGGGGTTCTTCGTATTGTCCTCAAAGTGTAGGAATCTGAGCAAGTGGATGAAGTGGTTACGTGACATTTGTTGTCCGTAAAACTGTGTGTAATGGTGTGGTTTTGTGGACCAGTAGTCTCGCCAACGTGTTCTGTGGTCATGTCCCATCAGTATTGTCAAACCAACGAAAGTCTTCATTTCGTCAGTGGTCATGTCACATTCGGGCTTTCTCATTGAGTGCTTTGTGATATGTTGGTGGTAGTACCTGTTGGTCTCAGTCACCAAATGCTGGAAGATTTCTTCAGAGAAAGTCAGTGCATAAAAGTCCAAGGGAGAGGATGTCCAGTCTGTCCTAGGAAAGGTCGGGGTTGGGAGCAGTTCGGGGAGGGGGTTGCTAGTCGGATGGTGCAGGAGGAGGGGAAGGGGAACATCTTTGTGACATATAATCAGAATCGCGTTCTGATGATATATCAGAGGGAATGTCAAGCTCTTCTTCATCCCAATCGGAGTCTGTATCCATCTCCTCCAGCTCATCTCAGATTTCATCAGAACGGAGATCACTCGGGCAGCCATGTTCAACTATAACCCTTTAGGGGACACAGCATGCACAGATGACACTATCACACTTCACTCAAAAATCTTTGGCACTTGGGCACAAAACGAGTCTCACAAACGCACAACCTTCCAGGAGGAGAAGCTAGAACAGAGTGAAAAAAGCTCGCCAATTCTTGCAGCTACTTCCAAATTCTATTTTTAGACAATGCAGGGTAACCTTTGTAGCCACTTGTGAAACACTTCCATTCTTAGGATGCAGTTTCAACAACCCCTCTTCCTCCAACCCCCACCCACTGCTTGTACCCACACGGAAAACATTCTTTTTGACCTCGGGTACTGATAAACAAACTTCCTTCGAATGCAGTTTCCAGGGGTGAGGGGAAACGCATTTGCCTTTGTCGGCAAAATTTTTCCCTTGAAGAAAGATGCAAAAAAGAAGTCATCTTTTTTCATGAAAAAAAAAGTGCAACAATCATTTCTGTTAAATACATGTGTTAAGAACAATATTAAAAAAGAAAATCGGAATTCTAGCCAAAAAAAAAGCAAAGTTATAACGTAAAAACTACAACCTTGACATAGCATCTTGATCGAGACGATTGGGCACCCAAGGGTTACCTAAGAGTGCCTTGATCGAGACAATCTGGCACCAAAAGGTTAATGGTTGGTGTTTCCTTTGCTGTCAAACACAATACTGCCAGTGTATCTAGTGGTTTTTGGAAGTAGTTGAAGAAAGCTTCTTTCTGTATGTGCACCAGTCCAGTAATTTCAGCCATTTGGGTGTCATCATCTATTCACTTGGAAAGGGAAAGAAAATGAAATCACATGAGTGTTTTTATTTGGTGCTTAGCAAGAAATTCTCACACAGCAAGATCAGTGTGTGACCTTGCATTATCATGCAACAGGAACTGAACACCAAATGTCCACAAGTTAGAAATTCAATCTGTTTTCCTATAATTTGTGCACAATCAAAGTAATGATATCATGTGTACTCTCATGTGGTGGTATTATTAGTAGCCTGCACTTGATGGATGCTACATTGCCATAAGTACATGCAACTGGATGCCAATCAAATCTTATGAAGAAATTTCAGCAAAAAATGCAGACTTGATCAGCACTCAAACCTAGGTCTCTGCTACGGCTCTTCCAACTGAGCTACTGAGCCAGTCCTGATTTTGCCTGATTTTTTGCTCTTGCTGTTTAACCAAACCTGCATGGAATTATCTGTCAGTGCTACTGCAACAGGATCTGTTGCCTACGTAGTCATCTCCTGTGTGAGCTGAACAGCAAGATTAGCCAGATCTTAGTTTGCCATTCAGTGATAACCTTATTTGAACAAACCTCTTGATCACACTGGTTTCTGATAAAGTCTTGTCTCTGTAGGGCTGTTCAAAATTTCAGTGATAGTCTTTTCCAGTTTAACCTTTAGTGGACGGAGCCTTGCACGTGTGTCTAGGCTCTTTGGAAGGGAATATTTTTTCAAGCATGTAATTTTCAAGTTTGCCATGATGTAAAGAAAGAAAAAAGAACTTGAGAACTAATTGTTGTAGAGAAATGAAATAGTTTTTCTTTTTCAGAATGACAGTGCTTTTAGCAGAGGTAAAATTTATAAATTGTACCTCCCACTAATGAAAGCTGGAGAAAACAGAAGAAAATCAAAATTTTACAAAGAAATTGGTATTTGGCCCCTGTGGCCACCATAATAGATAAAAAAATGAATTAAAAAAATGTATGTAGCAGTGGAACATTCCTGCAATCAAGTTTCATTAAAAATAGGCTGATACTTCTTGTGGAGAAAATTATAACAATGTATAAGACCAGCAGTGTTATGGAAAAAATCCAAAATTTTGATTCAGCACTATGGACACTGGATGGACTAAATTTGCAACGATGCATGACAGAAGATAGTGAAGTGTACAATGGCTTTGTTATTTATGCATATGGTTTTATTAACAGCAAACAATATTTTACGCAATCCGTGCTTTCGCCATTCACTCCCATTACGGATGTATTACCAATCAACCAAAGAGAATATATTCAGACAACATGCAAGTTGTCTTCTCTTTTTAATATTTTAATACATCTATCAGAAATATGTGCAGTTTCAAAGAAATTGAACGTTAATTGCCGCCACGTTGATCTGGTAAGACATGTATCCCAGTTTTCCACTAAAGGTTAACTTTCTGCTTCTGTTCTAGGTCCGTTGTTAACAAACAATCATCTGCTGCTTAAGACACACATGTTACTAAGGAACTGCCACTGAACAAATTTTCCAAGGATGCATAGGTGTATGCCACATGTTGCTTCAATCAAACAAAATGGAATGACTTTGGTGTAACAATGTCACAGACAGTGACGTATGCTGGTTTTAACTAGTGGGTAATTTCTGACACTTGATTCATCCACCCACTCCTGAATTCTCCCTGCAAATTTACCTCAACATCCATACAGGATTTATGAATATATGTGTGGAAAATTTTACCTTATTGTTGCGACCACTGTCAAATAATTGTTGTGATTGCAGTTAATCTATGTTTAGAATTTCAAATAATAAAACAAGAAAGTAAAATAAACCTATAAAAAAACAACCTGTAACATTAATATAAAAGGAATGCGGTAGTGAAATAAAAACCCTCAGTATTAATTGAGGTGTAAAATTCAAGTTACCCCAGTACCCAGTTACTCGTACATTCCCGATTTACGTTTTGATACACGGAAGTATAAGTTTAAGACCTGTGGTACAAGAGATGCTACTGGCCTGCCTGCATTAACGATTTGCAATTTCTCCTGAAAAGATCTCGTTCCAAATATTTTCACACGCAATTGTTCTGTTATATCCATTGCCTTTAACTTCAGAAAACACACCACTAACATGAATACTAAACCACTAACAGCTAAACAAATAATAAATTTTTGAATTGCCAATAGGAACAACATCACAAAGCCACCTACAACACACATTCAATTCCCCGCACCAATCTTCTATGGACATTTCCACTTTGACATGCAAAACATTTTAAATCCATTCATTTTACAAATAATGACACAAACATGAGATGAGCAAAATATCTCGGCGATATTTGTTTTGGTTCTCGAGAGACATGCCTTCAAACACTGCTGAAATTCACCTCCTACGTCACAGATTTGAAAACGTCCTCTCCACAGACAGGAAGTCCTCTGATGCCATCACTTAGAAATGAGTGCAGGCAGCGCTTCTGCTCGTCCCGTCAACTTAGCATGAGCTGCGGTAGTGACAGCAAAGTCACTTGTTACTGTGTAAAACAAGTATCTTGTAACTTCCAGTGCAAAAATCTGTGCTCCATTTCTTGGAGATGAATTATGCCCTAGCAGTATAGCAGTATTTACTATAATTCAGCCACTCTGTAGAGGGTTTTTCCATTAGGGCGACAAAGCAAAACTTGTAGCAGTCAATGGCTGAACACGTGAACAGCATTGTTCATTGCGAATACATATGTTGCTTCTGACTGGCAAGAACTTAATGTTATAGGAATGCCTTTTCTGGAATTACAATTATTTTCGTCATAATATTGTCTTCGCAAATTTTAAGATAATATGTTTAGAACACTCTGGTTTACCAATTTCTGTAATATAAGAGGTGATACGGTATAAAAAGGCACGGGAGTTTTTAAATTTTCTTCAGTAAATGACAGTTTTCTATAGATAGATAGATAGATACATACTAAATTAACCATGCGTCCTCATCGTTGCAGTTAAACAAAGTGACGGAATAGCGACGTAAAAGTAGGCTAAATATTGTATTTAGCCTACTTTTACGTCGCTTTTCCGTCACTTTGTTTAACTGCAACGATGAGAACGCATGGTTAATTTAGTATGTATCTTCTCTAGCATCACATTTCTTCCCACTTTTGGCTAATCGCTACAATGAAGATAAATGACTACAAGCAGTATTCGAAGTCAGGGTGCAGGAGGACACCCCCCCCCCACACACACACTACCACCACCACCACCAACAAGCACAATCTAAGTATCACCCAACCTGCCATGATACGAGACGAACTTTTTCTTCTGTCCCATCTCATTTCGAAAACATTCACTTGTCCTCTCCTGTCCCATCTCCTTTTATGAGACGAGATGGAAATGTCTTGTCTGGTGAGCAACACTAACATTAGAAGCAACCCCCTAGGTGTCCCCAAAGTCTTGAGCAAACATCCTCACATGTAACAATTTCCAGTTCAATGAAATGTCACTCACAAGGGAACAGTCATGCCCAGGTCGAGAGTCAAACCTGGAACATGCGACTTCTTCAGATAAATCATGAATTTTGTGTATAATAATTACAACGCAAGTTCATTCCTGGTAATTCTGAATCTGCAGTTTGGTTTGCATATATTTAACCGGATAATATTCAGTTTTCAAAAAATATATATATGTATATTAGGAAAGGTTTTTTTTTTTTTTGTATTTATAATGATAAGTGTTTGCATACATTCTTAATTCTATATTTTTCGAGACTTGAGACAAGAACGAGAATTGCCCTCCCAAACCGAGATGGATGTTTATAAATCGAGACGAGACTGTCAATGAGACATTTACAAATAAACACAAGACAGACATTTACAACTCTCAACGAGAACAAGACCAAGGCTGCCATGTCTCGTCTCGATAGGATCCTTAGTGGTGAAGTTGTGAACCAACCAATTCATGCGTTCGGGGTAACGAGATGAGGCGGCTATATTTGTAGTACAAAATTCAAAATATATCGTACCATTTCAGTATGGGATATTGTTATGCACATGGGTGTATATATAGTTCACGGGGGAGGGGGGGGGCTTTTGGTATGATTAGGGTTGCTTTATTTCGTAAGTGAAAATCCAGGACTCTGCTGACCGGAAGCTTGTTGGGGAGTAGGGGTGCTGGACCCGACAAAGTTGTGTGTATGTAGTCACGAAGTCATGCTAGTATTGATACTTTTCTGTTCATCTTGTGTCACTGCATTTTTAAAAACCAAATATCTTTAAGATGACTCGAGGGGGAAAAGATAACTGATTTGACAGTCTCAATGCAGTTTCGTATCAAAGAAATTCCGAAACTATCAGGAAATTGCAGACATTTGGTCTGCAGTACCATCTGGTGTGTGGAATTACGTAATTTCCTTCCCATCTGTATCCCGTCTTACGTCTCTAATTTAAGAGAATAAAATAAATCCGAAGAAATTTTTATGAACAAGCGGACCTGAACCAAAGGGGGTTGGACCCGTTGAACCCTCCCCCCTTAAATATGCCCTTGGTTATACACATTATTTCCTTGTAATAATTATACATAAACTAAGTATTAATATGTACTGTGCAACTGATGTAATCTTCTCAGTGTATTTTTTCTTAATTGCCCAAAAATATTTGATCATAACTTGCGCAACTGAAATTAAACACAAACTGAAATTGCTTTATGGAAAATAAAGTAAAATTGACTTTATAAATGAAGTGAAGAATGTGAAAATTCTTATTTTGCACTACATAGGTTATGGTAAATTTCGATAAATATAAGTTTAAAAAATATATATTTTTGAAAGTTTGGTCAGCAACCAATTTTACAAGCAATATTTTTAGCATGACCTGAGAACACGCATGCAGCAGAACACTTTCATATATCTTACACGTGAGCAGCAGGGATATTGCATGGAAGAATGATCATTACAAAGCATAGCTTTCCTTTCCACTATCGCTCCTTCTTCCATTATTTAAATCTGTACAGATTTGTAAAACTGCTGCACATGTTCACTCACCGTGGGCTACCCACAGTAAACTGGATGCTCGAAGCAGACGACAAACAAGCTCTCTCTAAGTCATGACGTATTAACATGGCGGCAGCGTGTTTTCAGCGCAACGCTAGCCTCACAACTTTGGAAGTCTCGTTTCTGCCTTAAACTGGATGCAGAGGAACACGAGAACTTGCAGGGGTAATTTTTCCAGGGTGTGGTTTTTAAAATTGTTGTAAAAAAATTTGAGTGGAAATGTTCATTATGGTGGCTTCCTGCTTGTCTCAGAATGAAATTCCCTATGGATGCTGAAACATTCCCTTTCCCAACTTTTAATTCCTTGTGATGCATGAGGTTCTATAATTTGGAATCATTGCATTTGTTATTTATATATTTTACATTTGTACAGCTTTTATCTTTATGATCATTATTAATCTAAAGAGGGGTTAAAAGCAACTTACATTAACTAACATATGTGTATATATGTATAATTTATTTCCAATAGCTTTCCCTTTCAAAAATTATTCATTTCCGTGAAAGAAGTACTCTGACTGGTTTTGAAGGCTACATGGAGAAAGTAATCATGCATTTTAAAATACAAAAATGAGAAAAAGTAAACATATAAATGGTTTAATTACTTCAATAATCGATTGATTAAATTGTTACTTGACATCACTTTTCTGCCACTTTTTGCTAATCACGACAAATGATTATATGAAATGGGTGAAGGGACATTTACAAAGAACACCCATGCCCAGGCCAGTATTCGAACCCTGGAGCTCTGGTGTTGTAGGGAGCTGTGCTAATCACTCCGCCACAGAGGTCAGTGTAATTTCTTGAATTTCTAGTTCAAATTTCAATTTATTTATTTACCTTCATCTTCAATATTTAAGCTTTTTTCCTTTGACTAATTCTGTTCAAATAGCAGAGATCAGGAAGACAGAAGCAAACGTAAAATGAGAATTAACATAGAATTGGTTTGCAAATGTTGTTCAGATTTCCCTGGTTCTCGCACACTTTAAGATATATTTTCCATACTTCCCTTTTCAGTACGTAATTTGTGAACCCAGAACTCCCATTCCTGAGAAATGTCCCTGTTGTAAACAACAAAGCTCTTACGATATAAAGGCATTGGGGAAAGGAAGAATGGCAGAAGAAGGTGCCACCCTAGGGAACGGCAAAGGCTCTGGGGTGGAGAGTATGACTGATGGACTATCTCCAGAAGGAGGTTACCCTTGCCACGGAATCACCGTGCCTGGAAAGCAGTGTTTTCTTCCCCCCTCCCCTCCCGTCAAGGAATTTAAAGGGAGCCAGTGGAATCTCACCCTGACCAGATTCCATCAGCTAGAGAAAGCAGCTGAAAGCCTCTCGGACATTCCGCGGCAAAAGGTTGAAAACATTCGCACGCTGGAAGCAAAGAAATATGTGAATCAAAGATTGGTTCGGAAGAATATTACGAAGAAATAAAAACCTTTTTTTAAAAAATTATAGATGGGTCATCTCTGATTACCTAGATGACCCAGAGTATACACCGCTGCTCACAGATCTTAATGCAGTCCCAGAACTTTTCTAACAGAGATGGTATTCACTGTTACTTTATTTGAATTATTACAGATACACAAATATGCACACACAATTCAGTAGTTGACTCATTGGCTGAGCACATTGAGTACATAGACTGCTCAGCTCATGACCTTGCCAGAGCCTCCTCGATGGCACCGTGGCAGCATCATCACCTTGTAATCAAGGGGTCCCCCAGGTGGAGACACTTAGTGGTTCGGATCCCACTTTAAAATGTAGGTCCAGTCCCAATTAGCCTTACTGTGCATAAAGTGAACTTAAAACACCAATTCAGTCAATCAATCATGACCTTGCCACAGTTCTAGAGTTCCTGTCAGGGTATGGTTGTTATTTTGTTTTGGTCCTTTAATCAATTTCATTTTACCATCATTCATCCTTATTGGTACAGTTGACCAAAAGAGTTAAAAACAAGTGTAAAAAGGTTAATGTAATATTTATTCAACAGGCTAAATATTGTACAAATAGTAAGCAAAGTCCATAAACTTTCAATTTCACTGTTTGAATGTATATAAACTTCAAAAAAGTTTTTTTCAGATTTCATTGCATAAGTAACATCCTAATAAATTAGAATAATATTTAAAGGTTATTATTATTAAATTTTCTAATCAGATTGGTTTTCCATGGCGTGTTTAAGTAACCTGTGAGTACACATTGAAAAGTAGTTAACTATATGGAAAACAAATCTTGCAAAACTTTTTTAATTAATAGACCCATGAAAGGTGTCATTAGACTTCAGTTCCTACAAGGGAGAGTCAAATAATAAAAAACTTAATTTGTTTTTGTTTCTTATCTAATGGATTTCTGTATGAATAAGAACAAGTTGTATATTATGGCAGCCCCTGTGGCAGAGTGGTTAGCACATCGCGCTACGATGACAGGGGTCCTGGGTTCGAATTCTGGCCTGGGCATGGATGTTTGTGAGTGTCCATTCATCAATTTCATCATATCATCACTCATCTCCATCTTCACAAATTAGCGTAAAATTATTAGTAAAATAAAGCTTATCAATCAATCAATCTTCTCTAGTAGATTTCTGTATGTAGGGTTGCACAAGTTTGCTGCATTTTAGCATAGACCTATTGCTGATCTACATATAATTTCAACTTTTGAGTTAGTGCCTGCGCACCTTAAGAAAAATATGTATTTGGGTCCACTGAGTTAATGCCTGTGTACCTTAAGATGAATAAGTCTTTGAGGTCCACGTGCAGTCAGTTATGAGCCACTGCTTAGGTCATCCATCTGCCTGGGAACTGAGTCCATTGTCAAACTTTCTCCTCCATTAGTAAATTTACTGGCATGGTAAGCATGCACAGAGATATTTCATTTGCTGATAAATTTCTGTAAGTTTTAGGCTGACAGAGGGCAAGAAACCACTTGTCTTCACTGGTGCAAGTGTGTTTAGTAGGCACCATCTTTAAAATAACAAAAATGGGATTTTGAAGCTGACTTGATTAGTGTTGCAACCTTGGGGTCGTTGTGTAAATAATAAGTTGAAACCTCATGTAAATTTCAGCTGTATACAGTCTGCCCTACACTTTTAATTGGACTTTTAGGGTTTTCGTTTGACTCTTGTAATAGTTAAAGGTTTTGAGCACACCCTTACAGCAGACACCAAATATTTTCTGCAGCATACCATAATGTTTGTTTTTTAAATTTACTTTATTTTGATAATCACGTTGGAGGACTTCTTCAATATTCTGTAATATTTTTGTAAGACCTACTTCATATTCACTTTGGAGTTTTATACCATCTTCAAATCAGAGCAGATATGGACTTCTACTCTGGCATTTAAAAAAGTAGCACACAAACCAGTAACCCAAGATTAAGAGTGCTACCAAACTTCAAGAGATACTATTTACCTAAGTTTTCATTCACTGGTGCTCATATCACTCTCAGTTGGCAATGTAACAATGAAAGAAAATAGTACCACATAAAACCATTGATTGCTTCTCTTTAACACACAGCTGTGAGTAAACCCAATATGTATACAGTTTTTTGGTAAAGAAGAAAATCATCATCAAACAATGCACAATTACTTAACGGCTCTGTGATGGGAGTACATAGGGTCACAGGCTATGTCAAACTAAGACATTTATATAGGAGGATATTTATTGTGCTAATTGATATTTGCTTTGTTTTATATATCTGTTCTTTTGCATTAACTACTGAGTGTGTATATATATTTTTTTCTTTCAGTGAAGCAATATACGTGGGTGGTTTTAGTACTTCTGATACTATTATTAATTGCATCATCACATTATTTGAATACAACATTTCTTGGAATAAGAAGACGACTTTTGGATATCAACTTCCACAATGCAGGTTTTTCAGGTTGTAACACAAGTATATCAACAGCCAGTAAGGAAGGTTTGTAGACTTTTTTCCTTCAGTTTAGAATCATATAATTAATACATATCCACAGTGCTTTAAAGCATGATAATCAATGATTACATACTGATGATTGTAATCATTGACTAGCACTGATTTTTTTATCGTAAAATGACCTAATGCATTCTCTCACAACGAAAGTTAGGTAATTGTTGACAACTTCTCAAACTTTACTATATGGTAAGAGTATTCCCCACAACTGGTGAAGCCTCAGTCCCCAACATAAATAGTTTGTTGAATTGTGAAATTCTGATGAAGTCTAAAATTGGAGCAGGTAGAATGACCTCAATATTACTTGGCATGTGTCATATTTAATTTGTATGAGTCAACACACATTTTGAGTATGAAATTGAAGTTGACTGAAGATCAGAAACTCAATGAGCATGTGTCAGTGTCTTGTGATGATGGCCTGAGGTACTTCTTCTATGAATAGGAAGTGCATTTGGGGGGGGGGGGGGGCGGTGTACAAACTTCATTCTCAAAAGTCTGGGGTAGAGTTGTAAGAGTGAAGATAATCTGGAGTAAGACTGGACTAAAGTGTCAGTTATTAGTGGAATCTAAGCAATGCCCAGTTCAGAAGTGGTTACACACCAGGAATAGAATAGGATTTTCTACAATAAAGGTGGATTGCATGAAAACTCTCATATATAGTAACTTGTAAGTGCAAAGACGGACAATTGTACAGTCACTGACACTTCTGGGTTGTAACGGCACTTTTGAAAAATTACCGAAGCATGCCCTCGATGTCTACTAGCCTTGAATTAAGTTTTTGGGCCACTAGCTCTTGATGGTTCACAAGGACGAGACTGCTGCAGAACAAAAATGCCCGTTATTTCATTCTACAATCAGTAGAAGCCTAACCACACGGCCATGAAAATAGTTCGCTGGGCAGAATTGCACTGGTGCCACATATGGGAAAAGCAAAGTGAGAGTGGAACAAAAGTATCTGGTTCCCACGCACTGTGTGGCAACGTCAACCAGGCTGTGTTGCCTAGTTTGAGCATCAGACCGACCCTCTCCGGGACACTTTTTGTGTCATCCCTGACCTTTGAGCATATAATGTCAATTTGTATCCAGTGCGAGCCTCAGCTACTGGGCGGGTCACAGGTGGCAGATAGTGAAAGTCCCCCTGAGATATGAGGGGAAGCTGTGAATAAGGGAAATCCAAATAAGCAGTCCCGGACTGAGGCTATCAGGGTGTTGAAAGGTGTACAGTGGCATGGACATACTCAGCAAATACTACAGATACCCATCGACAGCCTTTTGTTATGGAGGATAAACACCGCCATAAAAGTGTTTTTACCCCAATGCCTTGTGGGCCTGGAGGGATCCAGAAAGGCTAAGTGAGTTGGGAACCCTGACAGAAAAACAAGGATGTACCTGAGAACCCACAGGTGGCAGCCCCACCACCCAGGTGTAGGTAGTGACAGGCCCGATTAGCCGACAGCTGAAAGCATAACAAAATTGAGGAAAGAGAGAAGCAAGCCAGGCTGGAAATTGGATATGACGCAGGCTATAAATAGGGATGGAAGATTTTGGAAATTTGATATCACAATATATTGTCAAGAATATTGAGACAATATGATATTTTTTCAATATCATGATATCGGTGATATATCATCTTCACGATATATGTAGAACCAAATATCATGATGGTATATCGCTGACATGATATATATATCACCAAATATCATGACAAAATATCACAGACACAAGATATATATTGCCAAATATTGTGATGATATATCACATGGATGATATTTTTTCAATATTGCGATATAGGGTCTGGATGATATATCACCCAACAGTTGCTATGAATAGGGACTTTGAAGAAATTGAGGATCTAATGGAGATAAGAGGAATCAACATCTTTCGAATGAGCGAAACTAAATGGAAAGGAAGAGGAGAAATTAAATTGAAGAAAGACTGTAAACTGTACTAGGCAGGTACCAAAGAGGGCAGGAGAAGTAGGGTTGGATTTGTAGTCAGAAGTGGAACAAGTGAGGAAGTAGAGAGGGAAAATGACAGAATAATAAAACTAAAAATTAATGTAAGAGGAAAAGTATTAGAAAAATTCAAGTGTATGCCCCACAAAGAGGATGTACAAGGGAGAAGAAAGAAGAATTTAAAGAATACTTGGAAGAACATGTAGGAATGGCAAATTGTGATAGGTGATTTTAATGCACAAGTGGGAAGAGACAGGAAAGGGTATGTAGAAATACTTGGAGCAGATGGATAGGGTTGGAGGAATGGGGAGGAAAGGAGGCTACTAAACTTTTGTAAGAGGAAAGGACTCTTAGTAGGTAATAGTTGGTTTAAGAATAAATATGACAGCCATAAAATTACAAGATACTGTTGGAATAATGAACAAAAGTCTGTAATAGATTATATATTGCTATTGGTAAAAAGGAAGTAAAGAAGATAATGAACAACATTAAAGTAATACCCAGTGTGAACTTACAGTGACCACATGCTACTAGTAGGAGATGTGAGGAGATGGAAAATAAAAGATAGAAAGGAGGAACAGGAGTGTGGAAATTGAAAGATAAGATGATATAAGAGAAATATCAAGAAATATTGCATACTAAAGTGCCAAGAGATGAACCTAAAGTAGAAACAGAATGGATAAGATTTAAAACAGAATTAGTAGAGGTAGCGGAATAGGTATGTGTATGAGAAGGACAAGCAAGAAGAGAAAGAAGAAAGAAACACCATGGTGGAATGAAAGAATTAGAGATACAGTGAAAAACAAAAATGATGCACTTAGAAAATGGTTTTAAGTTAAATCACAAAAATCAGAAAATATTAGAGACAAGAATAAGGGAAGTAACAGAGCTCAACATGAGAGAGGATCAGTATGGATTTAGAAGAGGCAGATAAACAGTAGATCTGATATTCATCATAAGGCAATTTCAGGAAAGGCACTATGAGTATGGGAATGATTTTATTACGGCATCCCTAGATATAGAAAAGGCATACAATAGCATGGACAGAACCAAGATTTGGAAGGCTCTAAGAGAGGATGAGATAGTGTGTAGAGTGCAGAGCACATTCAAGGCAAACCAGAGCTGTGGTAGAATGAAGTGGTTCAGTACAAGTAATGGACTAAAACAGGGAAGTACTCTTTCCCCACTATTCTTTATAATTACAATGGATGCAATTAATGAAGAGGTGAAGAAGAAGATAGGAGAGGAAGAGATGAAGGCCCTGTTGTTCACTGCTGATTTAGTAATATGGGGAAACAGGGAAGAAATAGTACAGACAGCTTGATAGTTGGAATGAGGAAATCAGAAGAGCAGGAATGGAATTCAGTGCAGAAAAGAGTGAGATGCTAATAACAACAAGAAAGAGAGCCAGAAATGTAGCAAGAATAAAGATGGACATGGAAGAGTTGAGGGTAGTGGACAGTTTCAAATATCTAGGAAGCATAATTGAGAGAAGTGGAAGAATAGATGAGGAGGTAAACAAAAGAGGACAAATGGGTGGTGAACTCTATCAAAGAGTTCGAAGATTAATATGGAACAGAGATATACCTATGAAATGCAAGAAGGTAATATACTACACATACTATGTGCCAATAATTATGAATGGAGCAGAGACTTGGAAAAGGACAGAGAGAGACAAAAGAAAGATGCAGGCAGTGGAGATGAAATTTTTAAGGAGTATATTGGGGAAGACTAGAATGGATAGAATAAGGAATGAGGAGATACGACAGACAGTGGGGGTAGTTAAGCTTCAGCACAGAATCGATCAGGCACAGATGAGATGGTTTGGACACATGAAGAGGATGGGTGCAGAAAGACTGCCAGTAAGAGCTTACAATGCACAAGGAGTGGGAGTAAGGGCAAAGTGATACCAAGATGTCTGTGGAAAGAGCAGATAGTGGAGAGTGTTAGGAGAATAGGACAAGATTGGTGGATAGGCTTGACTTCTATGCTGGCCCAGCCAGAGGCAGGATGATGTATCACATGGATTACAAAGACCCACTTTACAACTCTACAATGAGATCTTTCATTCTCTTAAACCACCGAACACAGGAGGTTATGCTTCAATGTGGCAACAGCGTGAACTTCTGCCACCTGCCTAATTTCATGGCCATGCATTTTGATGCCTAGAAGAGGTGGAAATAACACATCATTAGTTGGGAGGACATGAGAGTAATTTGAATGCAGCCACATTCACAAGATAAAGCCTGGGCACTTTTCAGTAACAAAAGAACTGCACATTATAAAACAATGTATAATCTGCTTCTTATAGTTTCCCACCCAAAAGGATCCTGCGCACCAGAAAAGTGGGAATTTTGTCAAGAGGCTCAAAATCTCAGGGAAATTAAATTAAATTGTTTTATATTCTTCTTGATGGGATTGGAAACTGAAAACACACTCTTCACTTTCTCCTCCCCACTACTTTCTCTTTGGGAAGGGGGAGGGATATTTCACCCAAAAATGTTGCTACTTTTCGTAATTCATTTTCAACAGCATTGAAGAATCTGGACTCATTTACAAAATATCATATCACTTACTTAATATGTTGAATCATTACAGAGTGATCAGGAAAGTTACTTAAAAGTAGGGATGGGCCGATATGAAATTTTAGCTGATACCGATAAAGTACCGATATAAAATTTACCGATACCGATAACCGATATTCTACCAATCCGATATAAAATTAGAAATGGTCCTTGAAGAACCTGAAATGTTCATTGATCTCCTTAATAAATGTGTGTTTCGTGGTGAATGCAGTGCAAAAGAAGTTGAATAATTAGACATTTACTTTTTTAGAAAGAAGGGCATAGAGATTATCCATAAAAATTACAACAAAATGGCAGAATTTTGCACTAAATTATCAAATATTTATCGATATATCGGATCGGTAAAATAATCGGTAATTTTACCGATATGCCTATATCGGCCGATACCAATAGAGTACCGATTAATCGGTCCCATCCCTACTTAAAAGTAAGTGGAATAGGTGGAAATTTCAGCAAACTTGGTTTCCCAAAATGAGTGGGAACCCTTACTAGGGTATTTGCAAATCCAACATTTTGATAAATTCACACTGTCCCCATGCATGACTTGGTGGGAGGATTTTTCATTTTTTGAATATATACTTTTATTTGTGTCATTGACTTTTAGATTAATGTAAAGTGATTTTCTATTTTCCTTTTTTTCCCTAGTTGTGCGGCATATTCAAGAACAAATTGAAATTGGTGAAATCCTTCCAAATTGTGGCATTCCAAAAGAATGCCCTGAAAATACTTTTCCTGTTCATGTTTATACAGGGATGAATAAGGATGATGAGCCACGATTATGTGTACTTGGAAAATAGTAAGTATTCATATTTTTTTCATTAAGCAGGATTGCTGCATGCAAAGGGAGATCTGATAACACATGAATATCATTCAAATTGAATAAATTGAATATATCACAATGTAGACAAAGAAGAAGAGAGAATAAAGAACTAAGATAATTACATTATCTACGAGGGGATATTACAAAGTAATTAATTATTTTTTTTACAACCAAACGGAAATGTATCCACACAAAAACTGAAATATACATTTTGGAGATTGAACATTACTCTACTTTTCCACATAACAACCATTCACATTTGTACATTTGTCCCACCGTGGCACCAATTTTTTTGATGCTCATGCAGTAGAAATCGTTTGGCTGGATGCGTAACCAACAACGCACGGCTGTCACAACTTCCATGTCACAGCTGAAGTGTTTGCCGGTAAGGTGTTCCTTCAGTGGGCCGAACAGGTGGAAGTCTGATGGGGCCAGGTCTGGACTGTTTGAGAATTTCCCAATGCCAGGAATTGACTTTTTGCGTCACTGATGCACCCACATGGGGATGAGCATTGTCATGGAGAATGATGACCTCCTCCAAAGATCTTGTTGGATGTTTACGGTGCAGAGCAGCTTGTAGATGGTCCAGTGTGGCACAATATGCAGCATTTACAGTTGCTCCTTTTACCCCAGAATTGGCAAGAACATCAACCGGGCTAAAACGGTAAGCAAAACCTCTCCTTCAGATGGGGTTGTCCTGACTTTTTGGGTGGGGGCAAATTTGTGTGTTTCCATACCATACTCTGTCGCTTTCGTTCAGAGGTGTAATGAAAAACCCACTGCCATATGGAATGCCCACTGCATCCGCTGTTGTTTGGATTGTTGACCGCCAGTCCTCCTGAATCAATGCCTCCATAACATCAACATTGCTCTGTGTGTGGGATGTGTGAGGCCATCCAGAACGGGGTTCATCGAAGACATTTACATGCCCTGCATTGAACTTTGCACACCAGTTACAGACATTTGTGAATGTCATGCACGTGTCACCATACACTGCACACAACTCACGATAGATTTCAGGTGGTTTCTGTCCCTTTAACCACAGAAACCGAATCACACTCCACAGCTCAACTGTGTCGAACGTCCCAAGTGTAGCTGCCATTTTGAAACAACTGCCATCTCATGGAAAGGTGGCAAAATACATGTACTTCCAAATGTATATTTCAGTTTTTGTGAATACATTTCTGTTTGGCTGTAAAAAAATTACTCAATTACTTTTTGATATCCCCTCGTATGAATATTTGGAAAAGAGTAATAATCTTAATTGTATAATGGTGATGGGTCTAAGGGAGATATAATATGATATGGTCTATGCTTCTCCACTTTAATGAAGCTGTATTTTTACTTGACTCATGTGTACAGTACGTATATTGCAGCCAAATTAGATAAATTTTCTGAAATTTGGTACATAACTTCTTTATAGCATTGATAACAACATATCACAAGTTCCTGGCAATCATCCTGCCACTATGTCCATTATGAAAAATGACGTAGTAGAAATTCAAGTTTTGAAGAAATAGAGGAACTAATTCACAAAAAGCTGAAAACAACTAAAAACAGCTTCTTGGAAAATGTTAGTACTAAGTTTCTCTGTAATTATGTTTATTATTTAGGATTGGCTACTGTGTTCTCTGTTCATGGTGGTTCTAATTTCAGTCATCTGGCTACATCGATGGGTGTCGATTAGTAGTTTGGGTCATATGCTATGCTGTGTTACTGTGTGCAGTTTAGGTTCAGTTTGCACTACTTGTGTTGGAGGTTGTGCACCAGGTCTGCATTTTTAATTTTTGCATCCGGGATCTTTTGAACTACAGAGTTCCATGTGGCGTGTGCTTGTCCATTGTCTAAGTTTAGTGTCGGGTTCCGCTGGATGATTCCAAGCGTTTCTTTCATGGTATTCTCTGGGAAGGAACCTGTGGGGTGAAGTAAAGATGTGACAGATGGAATGGCCTGTGATGTTAAAGTCTGATCTTTGTGCTTCTTTCCTGGAATTGCTTAGGTGTGTCTCATTAATTCTTGTACTGTGCAGACGTTCTTGTCCATGTAAAAAGTCAGGATTAGCATGTTGCTGTGTACACACTGGTGGATGCAAGCTTTGGTAAGTAGTATCTCTTGAAGTTTGGTAGGGCTTATCCAATCTTGAGTTACTGGTTTGTGTGCTACTTTGATGTTGAATAGTTTGAGTGTCTTGGATGGTCTGCCTGATGTGAGGTGATATGGAAATGCAATGCGTTTGGGTTCTTGGTTTGGATCATCTTTGTGAGTGTCTTAACTGTGCTTCAGCTTTTGTAAACCACATTGGCAGCTGTCATTCAGTGTGTCCATTGTTCAGATTCCATCTTAGAGGCTATCTTCCATGGAACTGTGTGTGAATGCTCTTCTGTAAAGGTTGAACCACATTCTGGTTTTCTTTTTTTTTTGGGGGGGGGGCGTTGGATTTACTATGAATGTACACTGCTTGAGCTTAGTTTTCTGTACACAGAAATGTTGAATTTGTCTTGGTGGCATTGGATATTGAGGTGGTCATTCTGAGGTGAATTTTATGTTGGAGTATATGTTGTTGAGGACTGTTAACAAGTGGTTTAAGTAGTCGTCATCCTACCTGATTCTCTATCATGAGTACGAGTTTCTATTTGTGCTGCACATGTAGCTGTTGTTTCGTAGAGCATACACAGTTACACATGGTCATATCATAGACATCATTACAGTGTATGGTTAGGCCAATTGATTGGTGATGATGGTTGTATGTCTCAGTTTGCTCTGAACACCAAACATGTTCAAGACACTTGAAAAGCCCGTCAAGTGGGAAATCAGACCCGTAGTCAATTTTTGAGTGCATTTTAAGTGCGACTTTGTGTTCGTAATCACTTTTGTGAAGTATACATTAAACACATGATAAGCAGTAGTCTGTAAGGATGAGCTGATAATATAGTATGGAGATTTGGTCCTGCATGCTGTTAGGAGATTTCTATGACTTGGATCTACAGAAATGTGTGTCTGGTTTTGATAAGTGCCTTAACAAGTTTATTGTGTTAAAGAGTCTAACCTTAAAAAAATTATGGCAAATTTGTCTCTTTCTTTTTAAAACAACCTACTGGAACTTATTATGTGTAATAAATATGCTGGAACCCCAATTTTACATTCCTGTATTTACAATTTTTTCTGCAGTGTACATTCAATCCTCATTGTCCAATACAGCATATAAATTTATAATACTTTCCCGGATTTTACATTTTTCCACATTTTAAATGTTTTTATGTTGGACCCCTGAAAAACGTAAAATTGAGGTTCCACTGTATGTATTTTTATAATGATTTAACACTACATGTTACAATGAATAAATGACTAATGTATGTTAATGACAGATCTGATTGCTCAGTCTACATGGTACTACTCAGTTTTTCTTCTTCTGAAGATTAGTACTGAAATTTGTAACACTTATTGAAAATAATGTTTCTGTTATTTATTATTGATTTTTAACTAAACACATGTTCTTTTGTGTGGCACTTGTTAAAAAGAATGAATTTACAACACTAACATTGTTAGAGGAATTGCATTTTGTGGGAAGATTAGGTTTTGAATTTCGAACACTTATTAAAAATAATGTTTTTTTGATTATTATTGATTTTTAACCACATACTTGCTATTACTTACGTGAAATTTAAAAGATTTCGTAATTCATTTCATGAATGAATGAAGACAGTGGATCTTCGAAATTGATAGGATTGAACCATTAAATTGTGCAACGCGGAATTACGAAATCTTTTAAATTTCACGTAAGTAATTTTAAACCGCGTTTACCGCAACCACCATGAATACTTGCTATTATTATTTAAATTGTTACAGAATATTCCAACTTAGATCACTTGTGTGAGCAAACTTGTCAGCTTTTATGACAATGTTTTTCTGACAAAACTGAACCAACAATAAAAGTATACATTTTGTGGAAACATGGTTTATTTATTTGCATCAGTAAAATAAAAATGTATACATATTTTCAATTTAAAACCAGGTCAAAAGGACGCATCTGTCATTACCAGGTTAAGGTGTTAATTGTCTCTGTAGTTCATTCAGTATGTCATTTGAAGAACTAATCTATTGACTTTAGTGTATGTCATTGATTATAACATGCATGCTTTTCAGTATTATTGGAAGTAATGTTAATGGTGGCGGACGAGGAATTAATGTAGCTGTTATAGAACCACAGCGTTTATTGATCATAGCAGTAAGAAACTTTGATACTTACGATGCTGATAGCACTGAATTAGAAGATTGGTTAGAAAATGATGTTTTACCTGGTGATATAGTTATCCTTTTCACTTTTGATGAAGCATCAAAAGGTTTTGGAAGTAATGCTAAGAAGATTCTGTATGAAATAGGTAGGTTTTGAGATGTTTAGTATGCATGCACATTTTGAAGCCCCAGCAATCACAAATCCTAAGCAGAAATGTTTTCTTTATGTTTATTTCTGTACTGTGGTGTGAGATTTTTTTACATGCATTTGTAGGTGGTGGTGTGTGTTTAGTGTTTGCATTTATTAACTCAAAGAAACCTTCAACTGCATGCATGAACATGTTAGAATTTATATGAACGACAAGTACAGGGAGGTTATTTCAGTCGTTCACCGCCAGAGTGACGGCCGTTCCGCGGACTCTTCATGCAACAGGTCCCGGCAAATTGCGTTCAGGAAGTCCGTAACAGAAACCGCTTGTTTTGTAATGTTTCCACTTTTCACAATTACAGTTACAATTACAATTGAAATAAGCACGTACCTTGTCGCACGGATGCAGGAAAAGGTGTCCTCCCAAATACAAATATTTCTGGCACCTTATTTCTGACATCTAATCTTAGATTAGTCATCGCTACTTTATTCTCAGTTGTCGCGACAGCGCCTGCAGCTTATCGGGGGTTGGGTGAGTTGTCAGCCGCGAGAGGGCGCTTCATACTGCACGTGTCGGCAGTGATGCCAACCGTAGGGACATGTCCCTACGCATAGGGACTTTTCACTAAATTTCGCCCGCGTAGGAACGTAGGGACAGATTTTGCCAAATGAGGGAAAACGTAGGTACTTTTTTCAATCTTGGTAAATTACATTTTATGAATTAGTTTATCTGGATACTTTAGCGAGGAGGAGAAAAAAGAACTAACAGATCTCCATCAGAATTTTGGAACATGTTATCGGTTACCAAAAACTTTCAAGGCAAGTTCCTTTTTGAAAACATTTCCACTCTCGCGAAAATAGTGCTAACATTGCCGCATTCTAACGCGGAAACGGAAAGAATATTTTCAATGTTAAGTGATACAAAAACAAAAAAGGGAAATAAAATGGGACCAAAATTGTTAAAGAATGCAGGAAATACAGCATCACCAACCAACATCTATCTCTTCACAGCAGCAGCATGTATGACTTCAAATAACATTATCAACAGTAAACGACTCAACGTTATTCATTAGGGGTGTGCTGGATTCTTTACTTTAAAAAGTTGTTAATTCTCGACGTTTTCTGCCTTGTAAGTTTCTGGAACTTATCGAAAGTTGTAAGTTTTTATTCTAGAAATGCAAAAACAATCACTTAAAGTGAAAATGACTTGTAAAATTCGAGATTTCCAGTGCTTCGGGAAATTTCGAACATTTCCCGTCCAGAAAATTTTCCGACTTGGTCGGGAAATTGCAAATTTTTTAGTCCCGAATGTCGGGATTTAAAAAAATTACCGTCCCGACCCAAAAAATTCTGTCCAGCACACCCCTATTATTCATTAAGGCAAGAATTTACAATACCGGACCCTTCTGTAATTTCTATGCTACGTCTTATACTCACGAAATAATTATTCGTGATTATTTATCTCAAGTTAACATGTTGGGGTGAGGGGGAAAAAATGTTCATTAACGTGTAGAAGTTGTAAAATAAGCTTTTCAATTCTCGCAATGATTCTCCGTATACAAGTATGGTAGCCATATTTGTTGATATGAACAAATTAAAATTAGTTACGCTGTCTACAGCGTTGCCACACTGTTGATTTCATACTTGGAGAGCATGGATCGTGTAAGAATGGCGGAAGAGAACAGTAAAAAAGTTGTTAATGTTGTACAGATTGTTAGGTGGAGTGTGCAGGAGGATGGCTGTGGGCTAATTAATAAACTTATGGATTTCAGTATATTGCCCAAAGAACGTGCTTACATGTGACAGCGACAATCACGATGTAGAAGAACTGATTTGATTACAGGTAAATTTGGCAACAGTACATCAATCATAAAATTGCAGGATACGAAAATGGCGTCTTCGATGATGAACGTTTGCCATTAAAGTGCTACGAAAATAATATTTTTTATCGGTTCGTAATCACAATTACCGCAAAACCATTCAGGAATAGCCCCACTGACCATTCTCGGTAAGTTTAGGTTAAGTTAGGTTAGGCAAACATAGTTAAAATTTGGGCTCGAAAAAAACATGCACGGGTAGCCCAACAAACCATTGACGGATAGCCCCACGAACCATTCAGGTACGGTTAGGTTAGGTTAGGATAGGCAAACATAGTTAAAATTTGGGGTCGTAGTAATATCAGGAATGTATATTTCGTTTTTTAAGTATTGGAAACACAAAATCTTCCGGTAAATAATAAGCAATCGTGCCGATCGCGGACCACTCATTGTCACTTATTTTGCAATTTCTACACGTGACCCCCCAAATTTTAACTTCAAATTCGTGATTAGGAGGCCTCAATTAGTGAGTATGCGAAATATTACAAAAAATCGGGGAGAGGTCCTGTATTGTAAATTCGCTCTTTCATTAATTGTGGAAGCACCGAGCAGAAAGATTTGGTAAGTAAATGTGTATATTTTATCTTCTGTTTGCATGCTCATGAGGTGTTTTTTTTTTAGTCACTTTACTTGGCGTAGGGACATTTGGTCAGTTGTAGGGACATTTTGACTACGTCTGTAGGGACATTGCCGAAAAATGGTTAGCAACACTGTCGGCTACCAGACGTCAGTGTACATTCATGTTCACTTCTGTTCATTTATCAGTACGCGTGTTGCTTATACTGTGTTATTGTAATGTGCTTACTCGTGGCCAGTGCTTTATTGTGTGTTAATTGTTATTCATTCATTACTTATGTCGTTAAACAAATATAGTCTTGAACATAGAGTTTTTATGTATGATAATTACGTGAAAACGAATTCTTGCAGAGAAGTGGTCAGGGATTACGATAGACAGGATCTCTTGAACCTAAGAAACGTGTTGTATTGCTGTTGAAGGAAGTCATTTTCAACATCTCTTATAACACAGGAGGTTAGTGATCATCATTATTATTACTTTTAAATATCATTTTACGCTTTCGGTTTGCTTTATGCGCCGGGATGCTGTCTTCCCTTTCTGTCAACTGAGGATAAAGTAGCGATGTCTAATCTAAGATTAGATGTCAGAAATAAGGTGCCAGAAATATTTGTATTTGGGAGGACACCTTTTCCTGCATCCGTGCGACAAGGTACGTGCTTATTTCAATTGTAATTGTAACTGTAATTGTGAAAAGTGGAAACATTACAAAACAAGCGGTTTCTGTTACGGACTTCCTGAACGCAATTTGCCGGGACCTGTTGCATGAAGAGTCCGCGGAACGGCCGTCACGCTGGCGGTGAACGACTGAAATAACCTCCCTGTAGTAGTGTATACTTAAATATGAGGGCTGGGCATAAGTCATGGCAATTATATTTTTTCTTAAAGTTAAAGGGTGGTACCACAATGTGATTGTATGTCCCAGAGAATATGGTACCCATAGTATGTGAACACATCACTAGATGGCAGTGTGATGAACTGTTATCATACAAAGGGCAGTGGTAACTCATTGTTGTGTCAACCACCGTGCCACGGCATGAACAATGTTTATGTATCAAAATGACCATTCTTTTCAGGAGAAATGCCAGAGTATGTCACAGGAAACTAGTGGAAACTGTGGGGAATAGTGTCCTACCAAATTATGCACCTTTTTTGTTCCTGTAAAGCTTGTAAGCTTTCTGACTGGAAGCACATGTGGCATGATGCTATCTGTAAGGATGTTTTGCTCACATCTCTATCCTACTCATGATACACATGATCTGAATTGTTCATACATTCCACAGAACCATACACTGCCCTTTTCCATTTCTATCTTTCTGATTTTCGTGTCGGTCCCGCATTCTCGCGGAAAAAAAAAAAGTTTCCATGACTTATTCCTCAACCCTCGTATATTGGTAAAAGACATAACTGTACCAGCTTCCTGCCAGTTCGTGCTGAGCCATGTGGATTCTGTTGCCAATACACTCTGCCTCAGAAGCAAGCAAGCCGTGACTCACTCAGAATTGCAAGAATTATTTTCTTTTTTCTGTGTGGTTTTACACATTCACCACAATTTCCCTCACATCTTAATGTAAAGGTTTTCATGCCAAAAACCTCTTAGAAGCACTACAAACACTAACATCACAACCAAACAAGAAAACCTTCCACGTTACACATGTATTCCATTGTGAGCACCAGCAAGGGAGAAAAGCCATAACATGCAGAAGGCCATTTGATCCCTTCAGCAGGGGTACGACAAGCTTCAGCAACATCAGTGGCCAGTTCAATGACATGGTTGGTTTTCACTGATACTGTCATCTTCTCTTTTGACAGGAAGCCAGTACACTTATGCCTTTTGCCCTGCATTATTTGTTTTAGAGAATACATAGCATGGGAGAGAAAATTGCAAACTGCTTATGTTACAGCTTTTTATATTCAACAAGAAGCTGACGTTTTCACCATGTGTGTTATTTGCCTTTCTGCATTACTGAAAACAAAAACCAAATCTATCTTGTTATGTGTTTCTTAGCTGCATGCCAATATTTGCCATGCATTATTTCAAGTAATTTATCTAATATTAAGTTTATTGAGCATGACACCCATGCTCAGCTTTTGTATATACCAACCAGTAAAATGTTCTTCAGTATCAATTTGTACTCGGAGATCTGTTATTTGGCTGGTTCAATGTCTTGTTTGAATTGTATTGTACTTGTTTTCTACACTTGATCACCCATGTTTGATGTTAATTGGGTTATTTTTTGCCTTACTTAATTGTTCCAATTTTAATTTATTATTTTTTGCGATGAACTATGATACAATTTTCAATGTAGCTTTGCATGAGTGTAGGGAGGTACGTAGGTAGGTAGATTTGTTTATACATTTCAGATTTTTTTCTGTTTCCTTTGGTTTATTACATAGGTCATAGGGACTTGTCAAGGAGATTTTTTGTGTGTAGAATTTACAACCTCTTCTTTTTGTAGCTCTGGTTGATGAGAAGATAATTCTAAAATTTATCTTCCCTCAAGAGCCTGATTCTTTCTCAAACAACAAAAAAAAAACAACTTCCAACCCTTTATGAAAGAGTTATCCTATTTTTTTATTTTTTTTGTTCCCTGTGTGAGAGGGTTTACGGGAACACTTGTATTGGCCACTAAAATTTATGATCCAAGAGTAGTGCTGTAGAGGAAGCTGATAAATTCACTGCATGGAGCACAGAATTTTCTTGACATCCAAGTTGTAGAAATGTAGCTATTGCTCCATGTGAAAATGTGGTAGAATGTCACTGACTACTAAAATAACTCGTAACCTTCTTTACGAAACTTCAGGGTCTCCCCGATGGTGCAGTGGTAGTGTCATCGCCTTGTAATCAAGGGGTCCCAGGTTTGATACCCGGTGGAGGCACATAGTAGTTCGGATCCCACTTTAAACTGTAGGTCCAGTCCCGATTAGCCTTACTGTGCATAAAGTGGACTTAAAACACCAAATCAATCAATCTTTACGAAACTTCCTAGCTACTATCCTGATAGCTTTCTTATATGTCTTTGTTCTATCCTCTGCTGTTCCTGTTTCATATCCTATATGAGTCTCCACCAAATTCCTTCCATATCTTCACCTTTTGCAATCCAACACCTGCCTTGTGACAGTAACCACTACGTCCTGAAGGACAGCAAAGTAAACAGAAGGTGACACATAGTTCCATGTGTTAAGTGCCAGTAATTTGACCATAAAAAATGCAGGGGGGGGGGTGGGATGGGAATATTTTCTTGACATGCAGTCACATTTAATATGCCCCGAATACAGGTTAAAATGGCTCAGAAGCAGAATCTCGGTGTTAATCAACATTTACTAAGAAGTCTTTTTTTTTAGTGTTTCTTATTATGCTGTGTGTGTCTTTTTTAGTGTTTTTAACAAATATGTTGCCGGCATGTGACATAAGAAGTTTTCTAGTGTCAGTTTACTAAGAAGTTTCTTCAGAATGAATCTATATTGTAACTTCAGTCTGAAGATGTATTGTATTTAAAACAAGATGTTGTACTGCTTAGTAATGCTTTCCAATAAATTATTGTTAGCTTTCGTTGAAGAACCATTCATTGGTTAGTTGATTGATTTGGTGTTTTAAGTCCACTTTATGCACAGTAAGGCTAATCGAGACTGGACCTACAGTTTAAAGCATGATTCAAACCACTATGTGCCCCCCACTGGGTATCAAACCCAGGATCCCTTGATTACAAGACGACAAAACTACCACTGCGCCGTACATATATACATTTTGCTGCTATAGAAAATCTAGTTTTATTCTTTTGTGTAATTGTTACTGTGCTGTGTTATTTTGAAATTTAACATTTTCAAAGGTAGAAATTTGATAACAAAAGTTGTGCCTCGAGAACTACCAAAGTGTTATTTGTACTGTGACTTCTGTTCACATTCAGAATCTTTCCATAATGAGGATCACCTTGTTTCCATTTTTTTCCTAATCCTTGAAGGTTTTGTTAATAAAGGGTGTCCCAAAAGTAACGCAGGATTTAAATTTACAAAATGAACCTTTATTTATACATGAATTTTCAAAGTTGTCACATACTTTGAAAGAGTAAACACACTGATTAAATATGGAAAATAATATCTGGCAAATGTTCTCCACGTCTCATATGACACTCACACAATCTTTTGACAAAATTTGCAATCACTTTTTTTTCAGGCTTGAGGCTCAATTATTGTAATAACACGTTGGATTTCTTCTTGAAGTTCAGGAATGGTTGGTATGCATTTGCTGTAAACCTTGGACTTTACAAATCCCAAGATATAAAAGTCACACGATGTAAGATTGCATGACCTTGGTGGCCAATTGTGATCACTGTTGGCCGATATCAGCTGCCCATGAAACTCAATGGTTTGGCACGACGCATGACACGTGTCACCATCCTGCTGGAAGAATATCTCATCAACATCTAAGCCAAAGTCCATGGCTTCCACCTGAGGCCACAAAAATGCTGTTATCATCTCGCAATAACGTACACCATTGACAGTTACTCACTTCCGGACTCGTTTTCGAAAAAGTATGGGCCAATAATTTCACCATTCTAAAGTGCACAGCACACAGACACTCATTGGGAATAAATCAGCTTTTCTTCAATAACACGGGGGTTTTCTGTGCCCCAAATGCGACAGTTCTGCTTGTTTACATACCCATCCAGATGAAAATGAACTGAATCACTGAAGATGATTTTCTTATCAAAATCACCATCCACTTGCTGATTCTCCAGGACCCAATCGACGAATGCTCGTTGCTGTATGTGGTCTTGTGGCTTAACACTAGAACCTTGGCTCGGTCATTTTTGACCCAACAGCTGTTTTGATATTTTCCCACTTCATCATGTTTGAACCTGGAGTGCGATAATTACTTGACTTTTCATCAATAAAAGTCAGTAACAAACACAAGTAATTTCACTTTTCGGGGGTCAACCTCCCCTGAAAAAAATCCAGATTTACCTAGAACCACGGTTGGGTCACTTATGACCAACTACTCCCATTTTGTGATTATCAATTGAGGGGTGGAAATAGCGGCATATAAAAATAATCTCTTATGTATATTACATGTTTTATTTGTAATTTCATATGAAATGTGAAGGACAGCATATAGTATTGTGTAGTTTTACAGGGTGATGTCACATAATGAACACCCATAATAGTTTTTGGCTGTGCACTTTTTGCAAATGATTAATTACACCTACTTTCCATGTCGTACCATCTGGAGATACAATTTCTGCACCTGCAGGAAGCTGATTGAGGTTCTCAACTCCTATCTTCCTTCGTTTCTCTGCTTACTTGTTCTCTCTGTGGGCAGTGATACCAACTTGAGCAATTTCTTGACAGTTGGCAGTGGCATCCTCTTCTGGTGAGTCAACTGAATGGAGCCTCTGGTCACGTCCAATTCGATGGTCCAGAGGTGCCCCTGACCTTGAATGACCTGATCAGAGAAAATACAAATGTGAAATACGAAATTAGAAAGGGTAATTAGTTATTTTTACAGCCAATGAAAATGTACAAGACCAAATAAACACTGTGTAGATAACCTACACATATGTCTCAGACATAAGAATACACTGTGCAGTATTTTTCTAATGTGAGGTGCACGCAAATATAAATCACCTACTAAAAACTTTGAAGTCGTTTGAATGTGTATGTACCAATGTGTGGACGGGCCTTTACATATTGTTGCCTTATTTGTTTTTTCGTTGTTTCGTTTTGTTTTTGATGCAAAATGTATTTATTTCTGTATTCAGAAGTTTCAAATTAATAAATTATAATGATGACAACATGGTGAATATATATTTTACTGAAAATCTGAGATCTAAGTTCTCTCTGTAGGGTATACAAGTGATAACTCTTTTGGCATTTTATGTACAAAGAGTGTATTGTTGAAAATAGTGCCGATAGCAAAAGAAAATAACAATGCATCAGTGATAAACAATAGAAAACATAGGGTTATTTGCCAATAATTGAATAAGTTTGGGAAATATCTGCACAATTTTGAGCAGACAATAACTGGAAAAAATTTGCACTTTCTGATAATTACAATGCAAAAGAAACAATATGAGAAAATTATGAAATAAAGAATTTCAAGTACTTACCTGCTCTGTCGAGGTATCCTAGAACTCCAATTGGCATAGTATCGTCTTCAGATGACAAGTCAGATGGTAAGAGATGAGATTCTTCGTCAGACTGAAATTCTAAGGCCTCCCTTCAGATTCTTCTTCTGCAATCTCATTTAGTATGTTAAGAATTTATTTTCTTATATTAGTTCAGTAGCAAGTCATCTACGATGCCAGGCCATTGTCAAGTATTCACATGCTATTTACACAATGAGCTGTATGACAAAACAACCTACTGCACCAAACAAAATGCAAGCAGCATTCCGAAAGCGTGATTATCCAGATATGACTAAGAGCTGTTGCAGAACTCTGCTGACCCACCTGCACTGGAACCAAGGAGATGTCGTCAGATTGTGCACAAAACATGATATTTGATATATCTGGAGAAACAACAGTAAACGAATCCGATGCTGCATCAACACACTATTTTCAATGGCGGGTCAAATATGACCCATCCACAGTTCTAGGGGATAGCTGAATCGCCGCAGTTCTAGTGTTAAGCTGTTGAGTCATCTGAATCTTGTATGGGTGCATACGCAGATCTTTCGCCATAATCCGCTGCATGGTGCTCCTCGAAATGTCTAACTCAAGAGACCTGTGGCAAATTGACGTTCTCAAACACTCAGCGACACTAGCGCTCACAGCGGCAATGTTTTTGGCCGAGCATCTGGTACAAGGCCAGCCCATGGTGTAAAGACTAAAGAGGTGGATGCAAGCCGATCCTGAAAACTCTCCCTTCTGGCGCATGACGTCATCATCGTTGCAGAAGAGGACTGAAAGGAGTCCGTTCGCTTTACAGTGGAGCGTTCTTCGTGAGACAAATTTCAACTACAGACTCAATATAACTTCAAAACACGCGGAATAACCATAACCATAGTGTACTGAGCCAGGCACATATCCAAGGAGAGGTCTTAGTGGGCTCGAGCCCCCCCCCCCCCGAAAGTTTTCGGTTTACACTAGATAAAATGAGGTTTTTGGTTTCTTGTGGTGTGAAATAAGATAATGTGACGATAATTTAAGGAGAGAAATAATTATGGAGGCAATACGGAGAATGTTCTGTATCCTTGTTATTGTTAATAGTGCGTATCCAAGGTGGAAATCAAGGGGCTCAAGCCCCCCCCCCCCCCCCCATAGGATTGTTTTCTGTTTATACTACATAAAATTAGGATTTAGGCTTCTTGAATAATGTGATGATAATTTGAGAGAAATAATTATCGAGAAAAGACGGAGAATGTTCTATAACACTGTTATTGTTACTAGCGCGTATCCAAGGTGGGGTTCAGGTGGCTCGACCCCCCCCCCCAGGAAATGTTTCAGTTTACACTAGATAAAATTAGGTAATTGTCTTCTTGAATAATAGGCCTATGATGATAATTTCAGGAGAAATTATATTCGAGGCAAGACGAAGAATGTTCTATAACCCTCTTATTATTAATAGCGCGTATCCAAGGTGGGAATCAGGTGGCTCGAGCCCCCCTCCCCAGGAAAGGAAATATTTTAGTTTACACTAGATATAAGTAGGTTCTTGTCTTCTTGAATAATGTGATGATAATTTAAAGAGATACAATTATCGAGGCAAGACGAAGATTGTTCTATAACCCTGTTATTGTTAATAGCGCGTATCCAAGGTGGGAATCAGGGGGCTCGAGCCTCCCCCCCCCCCACACTCACCTTTAGGAAATATTTCTGTTTACATTAGATAAAACTAGGATTTTTTGTTTTTGAATAATGTGACGATAATTTAAGGGGAGAAATACTTATCAAGGCAAGACGGAGAATGTTCTATAACCCTGTTGTTGATAATATTGCACGTAAACTTTTCTTGAGCTTTCAGTATTGTCGCAGCAAACTTGAGCACTATGTAGAGACTTGTCAGCATTTGAAAGCTGCACAGCAAAGGTATCTCCACACGTAGAGCGATTCGTTGTAATTTTTAATCTCTGGAAGGTGCGAGAGGGAATGTTCTTCAATAAGTGGAGTCGAACTACTGGCAATATTTATAAATCATTTATCTGCTCAACGTTCTAGAATATACTGAGGATATAAATGTGCGTTAATTAGAACCATTCCTAAATAGAAATTCTTTGACCGAACCTCGGATCCAAGAGAGAAATGACGTTGTCTCTGACATCATTTCCTTTTAAGCGTTCAATTCAAGGACTTGTTCATGATTCATTTGATCGTGTTAAAGGTGCATTACTTCAGTCTGTAATACGAAATTATAAAACTTTCTGGTGAGTTGTTTTTAAAAATGTGTCCGAGATAAAGAGTGTCGTGCCAACGATTTTCGGCAGGGAGAGGGGTTACGCATACTATTTTTGGTGGTCAGTCCTCATTTTGCCATATTTTCCTGTTTTTGACGTTCTTTTTTTTAAGGACTGTGTCAAATGGGGTAATGACCCCACCAACCCTCCCTTGGGCACGTCACTGGAGATACCTAAATGAGTAAGCATTTGATCATATTTGGAGAAGAAACATTAGATGTGTTGGGAACGGAAGGGTTTTCACTGTGCAATAATTGTTTCGCGATCCAGCTGTATTCTATAGAAGACTTCCTTCCACGGGGGAGGGGGGAAGGCTGCCGGAGCGTGGTACGGATTACATCACCTCCTAAATGGCCGAGATCTAGAATGTGTTGGTCCCTACACCTAAAACCTATAAAATGTGCCTTCATGGTACGGTACTATATGCACGGGGAACTTAGAAATAAATTTGAGGCACGAAAGAGCATATAACACAGACTGCATTAATAACCCTATATATACACATATGTATAGTACGTATAATACATTTACGTAAATATACATACACCTAAGACTGCATATATACGTGAGTCGCTTCGGTGACTGAGGGCGCCGGGTTCTTGACTCGCGATATTGCCACGGAAGTTACCGGGTTCAAATCCTGAACTGGGTAAGAGTATTTGTGTTGAGCAGCCCAAGTAGGCAGAAAAGCAACGTAAAATGTGATACGTGAAAGCACACAATACATGCACATATATATTATATGTATGTGTGTGTGTGTGTGTGTGTGTGTGTTTATATATATATATATATATATATATATATATATATATAAAGAGAGGGATATATAAAATTGTTTATTTTGTTCTTCCGCCTGTAAGCGAATACCCATTCGTAACAAAATTCTTCTTTTTTAACAGGAAACCCAAAATACTTGATATTCGTTCCTTTTGTCTTTTTGTAATGATTGCTACAGCTGTAAAAGGCACAGTTAGGCATATTTTCTTTCGCAATGCACTTAGATTCTTCTCACTAGAAGTGAAACGAAGACAACAAAAAAGAAACACCAGTTCAATGGTCTACAGAAAAGAACAAACCCGGAAACTCCACTTGTTACCCTCTGAAAAGCACCCCCTCTCCTGGCTGTGGCCACTATGTTGACGTCAGAGCTGTGACGTATTGCTGAGAGCCATGCGCGTGCATCCACCTGTTTGTCATTCCACCATGAGGCCGGCCAGTTCTTTTGTCGTCCATCACCGAACGAACCTGTTTGTTCAAACTTTTGAACCACTTTTTACAGCCGTTCTGTTTGGTTCATTTTTCTACCCAAACATACCACGTAATTTGCGCATGGTTTCAGCACAACACTCTTCATATTTGTAATATGTTTTCACGATAGTTATGCACTCCTGCATTGTGTATTTTTCCATCACGACTAACTTGCTACTAACTGGAATGTGATTACTACAACATGTACTTCAGACAGCATTGCCAAACCAACGGAAAAAAAATGGGGTGCAATTTAAATCGTGCATTATTTTTGGGACACCCTTTATTTCCAATAAGTTAACTATAGAAATTAAACCTGCAGAATTTTTGCAAGCATTACAGCAAATAAAATATTGTAGTTACTTGTCATTATTTGCCACTTTTTTGTATTTTTTAGAATCATAACTCTTATCTACCTCTTTAGATTAATTGTAACAAAATATGTGCCACTTATAAGTTGTAAATCCTTTGCATACAATGTGGGAAATCTACCCAGTAAATTTAATGACTGCATTTTTAACATGCTCATGAAAGTATTTATTTCAGAACTAAATAATAGATTCAACTGTGTTTATGTTTACAAAATTTACATTCAGATATTTAGAATGCATGCTGACAAACAATCCATCAGTTTGAAAACTGCTTGTTTTGTGTATATTATTTCATAAACAAATGCTGCTTTTATAAATGTCTTGTTTGTTCTATTTTGCAAATAAAACCTTGAAAAGTACATTTGTTATGTGCAAAGTGCATAGATTTTTTTTGCTTGAGCCATGCCTAAGAAATTTTCCTTTTTTCTTAGGTAGTGGAAAAGTCCAAAACCTTCACTTTCGCTCCCAGTGGTACATGATTACACAGAAAGGTATCCAAGGATTTACCCCATATGAGAAGTTAAATTTTGCCAAGAACAGTAGATGGGCAGAAGTCATTAATGAAAGATTTTGCATTCCTAAAAAGAGTAAGTTTTTAATTGTGGTATATAATTTTTTATTTTTAAATTTATTATTTGGTTTCTGCTAAAGGGTACGTAAGTTCCAAGACAATTAAATAAATCTGTGTTAATTGTTGTTAACCACCATTGATGCCCCAGATTCAGAATTGATTTTATTGTGAAATTACATTTTATAAAGTTGGCAAATATGTGTTGCAAAATGTTGATCTTCAAGTACACTATGCAATAATAAAAAAAACATTCCCTCTTCATGTGTAAGAAGTGTTATTTCCTAATTATTTTTGCTTCAAACATGTGGAAAGTGGGTTTTATTCTCATCAGACTATGCATTTGTGACCAGTATCTTGCTATTTGGAAATTTTTCTATTTGCCATATAGAAGTCAGTGTTGAATAAACTTCAAGGGACTTACAATTTGATTTTGAGTCTAGTTGTCTAAGCAGATTCATATCTTAAGATTTTCTCAAAAGACTAAGCATCTGGTAGATGTAATTTTGTATGTTTGTAGGCAATTTTTTAACAAAAAGTGGGAAAATACTTTATTTAGGCATGTTTGTATAAGTGAGTGGCCAAAAAGGCACATTTTGGAATTCTTGTGGGAATCAAGACAAAACATGGCATATCATTTCACCTGCAAGCATTTCAAGAAACTGGAAATTTTGATAGATAGCTAGAGCTGTTGTACAGTGTGTTTCTAAAGTCCCCGAACTCCAATTTAAGAAAATGATAAACAATTATAAAATCTTCACATTTCAATTATTATAACATGAAAATATTTACATGTGACTACAGTTTGTTCTTACATAAGGATGAACAACAAAGTTTAACATTTAGAGAAGATGTTGAAAATGTTTACCATCAACTTCTAGGCACAAGTTAACACGACGACACATATTGGAAGCCACTTTGTGCAGTGTTGTGACCGGGATGTCGCTCACTGATCTGGTTATATTCTCCTGTAGGTCCTGGATTGTCCTTGGATTGTTTTTGTACACTGTGTTCTTAATATAGCCCCACAAATAAAAGTCTGGAGGGTTTAAGTCTGGCGAGCAAGGTGACCACAAATTTTTCGATATCAATCGATCCCCAATGAAATGTCCGAGCATCTCCATTGACTCATTTGATGTATGGCTCGTTGCTCCATCCTGTTGGAACCAACAGTAACATTCGTCTTCCTCAAGCAAAGCTACAAATTGAGTGATGATGTTACCATACACTTCTGAATCAACAGTCGTGTTGAAAAAAAATTGGACCCACAATTCTTCTCCTTGAAATTGCACACCATACTCCCACTTTTTCAGAATGAAGTGGAACTTCATGTAATGTATGAGGATTTTCTGTAGCCCATATCAGAGTATTCTGACTATTCACATATCCACACAAATGGAACCAAGCCTCGTCACTGAAAAATGTTTTGTTCAGTTTGTTGATCACATTGTTCCACGTAAATCTGTTGAACACTGGCAATAATTTCTGCATTTCTTGAAATCAAACGGGCGTAGCTCTTGAACTACTCACACATTGTATGCTCGGAACTTCAGACGTTTTGCAGCCCTATGACAAGATGACAAAGATTTTCCTACCTCTTGTGAAAGCCGCCTCAGAGACTTCCTAGGGGAGTTCTGCAATGTTTCACCAACATCCACAAGAAAGTCTTCTGTGAAAATTTATGGTTGTCCGCTCCTTGACTTCAACGTTTCCTGTTTCGCAAAACCAATCATACACTGTTGTTTTTCCAGGTGAATGAGCGTTGGGATATCTCCTATGAAAGATCTCTATACATCGTTTGTATGATTTAACTTGAAAGTAAGCTTCCAAAACAGCAACCCTCTGCTCCCATGTAAGACTCATGGTGAACTGTGCGCATTTTCAACTGGACATCTGGCTTTCATTCTTGCTGCCTACTGCACATGCATCGTTGTTCATTGTCATCTAGTGTTGATTTGTATGTTCCAACAACACCAACAAACAATCACAAGCAACAGTTTCTAAAAAAATTGCATTGTTGCTCAACAATGAATTTTTAAAGTCAGACTTCGGGGATGTTAGAAACTCACTGTAGATAGCTATAGCTGTTCCCGACTTGGATGGGGATGTTCTTGGTTATAACTAGAGGCATGCATATTTTGTTTTTGATGGAAATGAGAAATTTGAAATAATGCATTATAATGTTAATTTTTCATGTTTTTGAAAGGCGTGAGGTGCATTTTCTACCATGTTTTTTTTTCATGAAATGATGTGAAATGAACTGCAAAATGCAAAATATACTCTTAAACATGAAATTTACAGTTTATTTACTGACGCGACACTTTTTGAAGTTGCGATTATCGTGGAAAATTTATTAATTCTGCTGTAAATGTTTCCTTTACACAGGAATAAAATTAACACACTGATAACTTCATAAATGTGCTATTAGAAGGGAGGTGTTTATTTTGTGTAATAAGTTTAGTTTTTATAATCAAATTTAGGGTTATATTCACCATTTTAGCACCAAAATGCCATTTTGTATACCACTTTTGATCCTGAAAAGTTCATTGTAGCAACATTTTCAAAAGTTCTCTTGTGTACTGAGTTACATTCAAAATATATTTTTATGGTATGTTTTCAGTTCTGTTAAACAGTTTTAAAAACAACATTTAATTCTGTTCAGTATTTAAGAAAAATATAAGGAAGTCTACTTTAAGCACAAGGATTTGGAGTGTGATGTAATTCACTCAAGTGTGCCTACATCAGGAAACCTAACTTACAGTCAGTTAAATCTAGAAATGTCATAGCTTTATAATGGTGTGTAACTTTACATACTTGTGTCAATAAATATTACAGAAATCTCCCATGAAACACTAAATTTTATTGTATTATGTGCTACCAGACTCATTTGCTTTTTCTTTGGTCGTAGAAAGTTCGGGAAGTAAAGGAGATGATAAACATATTATTATCATTATATTTATTATGAATGGAAATGAGAGCAACCTGTGTGTATTTCTTGTTTGCATAAGTGCATAAATCTCAAATTCTATGCATTTGTTTTTGGGTTTAGGATGTAAGATTCAGGATTAAATATTACTCTATCAGTATTCCGTTTGTGATGTTGTTATCCATGTTTTGGTGGTTTTGTTCAGTGTTATTTATGTTTATTTCTTCCAGTCACAGGGCAAATGGTATCACCAGATCCATTTCCAAGAGAAAATTTACAGCGTACAGCCTTCTGCAGAAAGTTCACTTCAAGTGACTACAATAGTTTCTGTGATGGTATGTTACTTTATTTTTTTCAAATTTGTTAATAGCAACATCAGTCACTCTTTATTGGGGTCTAAACAAAAGAATTGAAATACTATATACCGTATTTACTCATGTATAATGCACACATTTTTTTCAAAATTTTTGCTCCCTAAAAACTGTGGTGTGTATTATGCACGGAATATTTCAGACAGCCAACATGAAACCGTACAGGGTCATTCCATGATTTTGGGACAATTTCATTGATTTTTAGGTTTACAGAACCCTATCATGTTATATATCGTTGTAAAACTTAAATCCTGCAGATTCTGAATATGGCAATAGTATTCCATTCAAGATAACGACACTAATGTGAAATGTGGTTGAAATAAGTTCATCACCAAATGAAGGAACATTCTGATTTCTATGGTGCTTTGGATGAAAAAAAAGATAAGGAAAAAGAAAATAATAATTAAAATGTATTACTGGCCAAATAATAATATATATATATATATATATATGGAGTGTATAAATTCCTTAATGGAAGAAATCTTGTGCTGCTAACTGCTAGTTTGAAGGTCCTGAATGTGCCTCGTATAAATGTTACATTAGTCATGGAAAAAGTATATATATATTTTGAAGTTCTTTTAGACAAAGTAAAGAAGGAATGAGCAAAACCACGTATAAAAGTTTGAAGGCCATTTCACACGATTTTTCACTTTTGTAATGTAATGTTCTGTGACACCAAGAAAAGCCAGGCAACTCTGGCGGAATTCGAGCATGCATCTTCCGTCACATGGGATGCATATCATCAGTATTTGTTGGGTGAGAAATAATAGAAAATAAATTCCTGAGCACTGCAAATCCAAAACATAATTTTGATCTCGCTTTCTACTATTACAGAATAAATAAGGTGGTTAAAGAGTGAAAGCTTTGAGATACTAAACACAGTGGAGGGAGAGGGGGGAGGTGGCATGGGTTGGAGACTTATTGTTTACACAAGAGGATATTCTCCTCTTGGTCGACATTGCAACAGGTGACTCATTGAATAGGTATGATGTTATTCACTCTTGATCAGCATAGTAACAGCTTTATGACCTACAACTAAGAAAGCCATTTCTTGAAACTGGATTGTACTGTGCATTATATATACGAGATATAATTTTTTATAACTTTTACCCATCAAAAACTAGGGTGCGAATTATACACGCACGTGCACTATACACGTGTAAATACGGTAATGCAATATCAACAGTAATGTGATTGTAAATGGAACAGTTGATGAAATTAATTCAGAAGGTGATGATGAGATGTGTCCCATTTGATATACAGTGGAACTCAGATTTTACATTTCCGGATTTTATATTTTCCCACATTATACATTCAATCTTGATTGTCCCAACATAGCAAAATGTACTAAAATTTTCCTCAAGTTTACATTTTTCTGCAGTTTAAATTTTTCAGCTTGGTCCCCTGAAAAATGTAAAATCAAGCTTTCACTGTATATATTGTTTTTACAGTTGAGTTGATTTGATTTTTGCTATTTAGCCTTGCCTTTCTGCCACTTTTGGTTAATCGCAACAGTGAGAATGAGTGATGATATGATGAAAGTGATGAAGGGACACTCATAAAGAACACCCATGCCCTGGCTGGGATTTGAACCCAGGACCTCTGGCATCATAGTGCACTGGGGTAACCACTCTGGCATGGAGGTTATTTATGTAGGAAACAATCACCAAACACTGGAAAATCTTCAATTGTAAATAAAAGGTGGCAGAAACTAACTCGCTGACTAAGTAACTCACTCATTCATTTCCAAATGACATATGTTGCATGTAACTTGCACTTCAATGTGGATGCTTCCTCTCACAGTGGTTAAATATTGATTGCCTTTGATGCATTCCATTTCAAATCAGGCAGGTGAGTTGCAAATGTGTATGAAGGGGTAGTTTTCATATTATTTCCAAAATACTCACTTCCTTACAGGCCTGTAACTATATCATCTTATACTACAGGGAAAAAAAAATATTTCAGCTTTCAATGTATGTCTGTACTCCCTATCACACAGATTTTTTCAAGAAAATGCATAATGGTCAACCCCATGCCTGACTTGAGATAGAATGAGCCCTTTATAGTTTGTCCAATAGTGCCAAATGAAACCAGATTGAGATTAAAATAGAGTGTGGTTGTACCATTCACTAACTGCTAAGTAAAGATCTTAAACTTGGAACTATGTAGATATCCATACCAGTAGCGAAGCGTAGTCTTACGAAGGAGGCAAGCAATGTTTCAGTACAACAAAACATGTAGTACAATGGCACGCCAAGAGAGGGATTAAAGGTTTATAGCCTCATTGGCCCGGTCGCTGGATTTGACAAAATATCATAATAAAGTGACGGTTCTAAAAATAAACCATATGATCCTCAAACGTCACATTTACTTTCGAAATTCCAGATAACGTTATTCGTATGGTAGTAAACGTCTTACATATGCGAACTTTCCGCATACGACTAAAGGGGTACGTAATTTCTCATTTATTTATTAGTACTTTTATTTGTTCATTATTTTTTAATGTCGGCAAACGGTGACCAAACGGATTTAGGTAAAATAACTCATTTATTTAATTTACACTGCCTGATTGTAATTTAGGATTTGTGGGCACCCTAAAAATCGCATTCGGAGTCAAACATTAAAATAAAAAGTTAAACACACACTTTAAAAATTTCATTTCAAACCAAAGAAACACATGAATAGACGATGTACTCACCACAATAAATTCCAAACTCCTTTGCATATATAGGAAATTTCCCGCTATCGAACAATTCAACAAATCTTAGGGCCTCAAGGTTCTCAAAACGTGAAGACACTCCCATGCTCTTTCCACAACTGGAAAGCATCCACGCAAGATCACTTTGGAAATCTCTGAAACGACCGAAAGTGATACCAACCTATTTCCTTAATTTTATCCCTCATGGGAAGGAAAGATATATCAGTATGGAGATAGAAATTAAATGGTGGAATCAGAATCATTACAGCAGAAAGAGTATATACATAATATTTAAGTAATAAAGTTTCATACAGAGGCGGGGCCGGGGCCGGGGGAGGGTTGGCCCCCCTTTGGCCCAGTATTCCTAAGAAAAGGAAAGTCAAAGGCAGGAAAAGATGACAAAATGAGGAGACTACTACAAACAATCCTGGGAGCACCACTTGTGTCATAATAATAAAACTTAAAACATGTTCTTGTGTTCATAATGTGTACAATGTATACGATTTAATTGTGCTGTGTAAATATCAGTAGAGAGTTCTTTTTAGATACCATTATTTTCACCCCAAGTTTTATTCAAAAGCAGTCAATTTATTGAATGTGTTTGTAAAATTTGTGAAACAGCTCACTTGAATTACTGTGTAAATAATTTGGCAGTTGCAAACACTGGTAACGGTCAACACTTTTGACGTAATTTGAGCTGGACCGAGCTGGACACATGGTGCAGACCAAGGTCCGTCGAATCTTCCCTCCCTCCCTGGGGAAACTCTTCACGGGGGTGAAACACAAACCCCCGCCCTTTACCATCTCGCCCGAACTCCCAATATCCATTTTTTTACGCGTTTTACAATTCGCGAAATCTAAAATAAATTGTAATATAAAATGATATATATATATATATGGAATTTAGAACAATGATAATAACTTATTTTAGTTATTTTATGACTAAGAATTATTTTTATATTCGCTATCTTGTTTACGTGTTCATGAAGACACAAATTCTTTACTCATAGTTTTTGGTGGCAATATATCCTTCTGCTTTCGGTTGAGCTCGGCTATTTTCGGGAATCACGCAAGCTCAGCAAGCAGAGCTTTTGGTATAAGCGTTGTGGACGGGTTCCACTCGAATTTCACGCTTCGCCATGTGACTCCTTCGGGTGCGTTATTTTCCCGCAGAGCAGCCGCAAGCATTGAGGCTGGTGCTTGCTACAGAGCTGCTGAAGGAGTTTGCGGCCGTAATTTTTCGCGAAATCGAGTGCAATGGAAACGAAATAAGGCTAAAACATTAAGTACATTAAATGATATTCAAATAATGCAAGCAGTTTCTGTCATTGCTTGTACTATATCTTCGCCTCTGATCCATACCCACTCTTTAATCTTTAATACAATGTAATTTTTTATATTATTTCAGCTGAATTACAACATGAACCAATAATGCCTGCCTTACTTACAAATAGAAGCCTCATAGGAAATCAGGCATATTCTACACCTGTCATAGTGGTTGCTGGATCATCATCGTCCTCACTGCTCCTAACATTAGAAACATTAGTCCGTCAGCCGGGAGTTAATCCTCCAAGTGTACTTGTACTACATTCTAAACAACAGTATGAAGTGGCAGCACTAGTTGAACTTTTTAATTTCCAGAGTTTGCCATATGAAGAGCCAGTTGATGGAAGTGCACAAAGTGAGTACTAAGTGTGGTCATTTATTAACCATTTTAAACAGATGTTTATGTAAAGGATGAGCCATAAGAAGTAGACATATTTCAAAGAGCTACAATCAAAACATACTTACTGATGAAACATACACAATGTACAGCCAGTACCATTTAGCACATGACCATCTTCAGTTCAGGTTTTATAAACCACATGCTTGAGATGTGTGCAGCCTTTTTGTGTGTACTCCCCTACTTTGCCTTGCAGCACATACAGTATCCTGAGCAGCATGTATGGGGAACTGCATAGATTTCTCCTTCAATTTATTGATTTATTATAGTGACATTTTCTGACAGCTTGTGAACACTTACTTTTGAGACAACCCCATAGAGGGAAAAACACACTATGAGTGAATTTGCTGGTCATGTAGTAATATCATGATGTTGGGAGTGAATGGTTTTGATACATCTACATGATTACTAGAGACCGGATGTTTAGGCACTAAACACATATAAAATAGGCAGGCAAATAAGCACTTATAATTTTCAAAATAGGCAGTAAAATAGGCAATAAAAAGGCAATTAAATTTAACTCAAAATAATGAAGATAGACATACAAAAAGATATAGGCATTGAAAATATATAGAAACATACCTGTTTATTCTTTATAGTTGCTTAAAATAAACCAGGACCTCATCATTAGAGAGAGACAGCAGTCCAATATTGTAATTAATAAATCACTGCAAACAGGAGTTACGTCAGCCCAAAGTTTTCCATTGTATAATGGCTACACACAATAGTCTGACAAAAGAAATCGTTGGCTACTTCCAGCCAGTATGCAAATTATTTAAATATACACTTTATCACTGCACAGAAGGTTATTTCAGTTAAAAAATTTACACTATATATTCCACACAGCAGTTCGAACTAAAAATCTGTTTAAATGCATTTCAATTTTGTACTGTACGGTTTGGCAGTCTCTGAATAAGAAGCACTAATTGTGGTTGCACATCACAACAAGGTATTTCTTCAGGTGATCAACGGACAAGTTATGTCTGCGATCGGACAACACATTTTTTAGAATTGAAAAAGATCTTTCAACCTCCACAGATGTTACCGGAGCATACTTAAAGCACGCGAGAACATGTGAATCTAACTCAGTTTGTATATTTTCACCTTCCAGAACTTGTTGAATTGCCCTTAATTTGTCCAAGTCCTTATTAGCTGCAATAACTCGCTAACTGTTATTTTTAAATTTCTTGGAAGCATCGGAAACTAATCCTGGGAACAGGAAATTGTATGCACAGAGTTCAGTCATGTCCCAATTTTAAAGAAAATGCCTAAAATAGGCAATATCTGGCATTTATGGAATAATATAGGCAATATCGTATGAAATAGGCAAAATAGGCAAAATTAAATTGCCTTTAAATGAAGCTAATCCCTGCCCCCTGGCCTTCGCAACACTTGTTTTCATCATATCTCGAACAGGGAAGAATAGGCATTTTGCCTAACATCCGGTCTCTAATGATTACATAGACACTCTGACAGTGTGGTCTGTAGCACTATCCTGTTGTCACCACAGCTTGGCAGGTCTGAACTCATTAACCTTGGGAGTCACAAAGTTTTGCACTGCTGAGACATGGAATGATGTCAGACATTGCCTGGATTTCAGGGAATGATGTCAGGCATTGCCTGGATTGCACAGAACTGTTTTGCAAGCTGTGTGATGCAGTGGCGGCTGGCCAAGTGCAACAAGTGCAGATGTTTTCACCTAATTTTCAAATTAATATTGACATTTTTCATTTGCTTATTAAATTAAACTATTTCCCAGCAGAACGCACACGATAATACTCAAATAACACGCCGCTCGGCGCTACGCACGTATTGAGTTCGTCCCAACCCAAGAGCAAACACCGCTAGGTTGCGGAAGACTTAGCCGGTTGTCATGGCAACGGTGACGTCACCTAGCGTTGGCCTTGAACATGGTGTCGCCCTCTACGTGAATCAGTTCTCTCGTCGGAGAAAACATCGCATCCAGTGCTTGTGGCAAAATCTTCGCGTTCTCGCGAGATCTTGTTCCGCGTGTGTGTTTCGCGTTTCCTATCGTGTGTTGTGTTCATGTGTTGAGCTGTGGTTTCTACAACGAACCCAGTAAATGACTTAGTGTGTAATTTGTTGCAGACACCATTTTCCAGATGGACGGATGAAGACAAAAAAGGCGTTTTAAATTGGGGGGGGGGGGCACTGGCACTTACTATTTGTTTTCATTGCCTATAAATATACTTCTTCACCTGTTATTTTAGGCACGAGCCGCTACTGGTGTGATGACACATTACTCTTCTAGTAATTATTTCTTTTATAAACCGTGTAAGCATAATTTGGTGGGACACTGGCATCACAATGAATTTTGATATGTCAGAACAAGCTACAAATTGTCAATAATGACTTGTTTTTTAAACTGCCATGGCAAACACAATGCTTTCATTTCATAACAACTGAAATGCTATTGTCCTACAGTGCACATTGGGCCAGTCTTCCCCTCCAGTTTTCTCAGCTGAATAAAAGTGTCAAATGTGTCCATTTATTTTGGCTCGCCCAGTTGTATCTGTGTCAGCCTTGCTCAGGGTTCCCACACACTTGGGAAACCTGGGAATCTCAGGAAATTAGAAAAAAGAAGTACAAATCACATACCTGGAAAATTTGGGAATTTCAAAGAAGCTGTAAAGAGAAATACATAGCAAAGGGAAATCTCAGGGAAAATCTTCTAATTAATCAATGCTTCTGCCCACTGACAATAATAAGTACAACTGCAATAACTTGCTTACACAAGCTACTTTGAAGATAGAGGCTGATACCTGTAATTGATATTCTCATGATCAAGCAAAAAATTGCAAATCTTCTTTGATTAGTGTAAGCAACTGAGTGATTGCAATGGGTTTTGCCTTTGAAAAGGAAATGCATATTTTTTACATATTCAAATATGTAAAAAAAAATAGGACATATGAATTATGTTTTCATTCTTATATACAATAAAAAAATGTCAAAATTTTGCACTAAATTACAGGCCATTTAAATCGTATATACCTAATCAGTAAAATTACCAGGAATTTTACTCATAATAGATAAACCTGTATGTGCTGATACCAATAGGGTATCAATCAACTCAACTCTCATCTCTAATAAAATGTAATATGTACCACTATTATAACAGAAGTGAGGATGGTATGGATATGAGGGAAATGGAGCAGGTCATTTGAATAAATTCAAAATAGTAATGAACTGTGTATGAAGTACTCTGAAAAATATAGAGAATTCTGGAAAAAACTGTGACAACTCAGGAAAAATATTTTGGAGTTTGTGTGGGAATCCTGTTGCTGTTATGTTGAAGTTTTTGTTTTTATTATTCTGTTCTGCATTCAGCATAAAATAATTAGGCAACTTGGGATGTTTGAATACTGATACAGAAGGAATAAGGAATGATGCTTCTGCTGGGCTAATAGAAGCAGCTCGAATGGAATTGTTGTAGAAATAAATGCAGAAAGATTGAATAACGTAAAAAAAATCAATAGATGTCCCAAAAGGTTGTATGATAGATCTACGGGTACTGTTCTGAACACAGTTGAACAAGTTGAGGCAACCTACACCCACACAACTTAGTTTTATATCATGGTGTGAAAACAAAATATATTCCTTTTAGAATATAACAAAGACAATTTATTGTGAAGATTGCACATCTGTTCAGTCCTTGACACATGTTTAACATGTAAAAAATATTGTATCATGGATTTAAAAAAAACATGATTGGGGAAGAAAAAACGTATCATTTGAGCATAAAGATTTTGTACATTTCTTTGGTCCAATTATATCTTTACATGTAAAAGAATCAAGAAATGGTGAACACGATAAAATATACTGTATATAAGGTGTAAAAACATGCTTCTGCTATTCTCACATTGATATAATATGCTATTCTGTTATTTCCAATGTCTTCAGATTCCATTTGAAATATATGCCTTGATAGCATTAGTATGTGTTTTGTGTTCGTTAGTAATATACATTCAGATCAAAGTTTCTGTAGCAAGTATAGTTTAATGTTGTAATATTCCACATTCTTATTATTGTGTTTATTACAGGTAAATTGGAATTTGGTTTAACTGCTGTTAGAGGAAGATTTCCCAACAAAAAATATGTGATAATTCTTGAGGAGGGTTTATTATTGTCACCAGACTTTATGTTTTACATGGCACAGTTGATACCAATTGTTGAAAAGGATCATACATTGCTTGGTGTATCTGCTTGGAATCCAAATGGTAAGTGTATGTATATATTTTGTTATTGTCCATGACAGTGGAGCAGGAACATTTTTCAATTGGGGGGTTCAAAATTCAAGCTCCACATATACATCATATACATCATGGCAAATTTACCCTCCATCCCAAAGGGACCTACCATGCCTCAAACCTTATCTACATCCTCACCTGCAACATCTGTGGTGATTTTTACCTAGGGGAAACATCAACGGCCCTCAACCTCCGCATCAATAACCACCACTACCTCCACCTACAACCTGGACTTCACTGTCGCCGTCTACACCAACCTTGAAAACCGGGAATTATACTTGAATTTTATCAAGGTCCTAGAGTAGCCACCATGTTCTAGTCCTCGGAGATGAGTGTTGATTTTAGTTATGATAATTGATTGATTGATTTAGTTTATTTTACTTCGCTTTATGTGCCACTTTTGGCTAATTTGCAAAGATGGGAATGAGTGATGATATGATGGAATTGATGAATGTACACTCACAAACATCCATGCCCAGGCCAGGATTCGAACCCGGGACCCCTGGCATCGCAGCGTGATGTGCTTAGTTATGATAAGGTGCTGGTCCCCATATAGTGTGATGGGTCAAATAGCCTAAGTGCTGACACACCAAATAAAATTATTTCAATCAATCAAGTCCTTGTGTGTGCTGAGTATCCCTTTTCAGCCTCAGCTCTTTGCCTAGGTGTGATGATTTTTAGTCCACACAGACACTATAGTTTTAAGTCTGGTTTAGTAGTGAATGGTTGAATTAGTTTCAAAACTTGAGTAAGGAAATTTTTAACATGCATTTTATTTTCTTGTTAGGGGCTTGTCCTCAATTTTTTTTTTTAGTTAAGTGGCTTATCCCCATATTGTGTGATGGGCAAAAATAGCCTATGTTCTGAAGTGCTCATAATATAAGAAATCAGTCAATCAAACCAACAAAAATAATTTAATTCTTAAACAAAATATGTGTCTCAGCTCATTTTCACTTTATCACAGTCCCCTTTGTTGTAGGATTTAAAAATAAATTACCAGACTGTACTCAATTTATCCAGCCATAAACTGAGCACTGATGAAATAGCTGTTTTATCCAAAGGCTTCACCTTCTCCCCCACTACTCCCCTCAAACAATTCCGCCTACTTTTTGACATACACACATTTGCTCGCAGCCTCCGATGGCAACATTTCTGGGCCAAAAATCCCTCACTCCAAACTACTACCAGTGAAACCCACCCGAGCCTCCTTCAATTTAGCCCCCCCTCCTCCCAAGATCCACCCCCCCTGCCCACCAACCACCCCTTGGAAAGATACATCACTGCCGTCATTTCCACCACCTCTGACAGCTCATTCTTAAATAACTTTCACAACCAACCTAACCTCAATCCCCCCCAACAGAAAGCTCTCAGAGACCTCCGCAACAACCACAACATCAAAATCCTCCCAGCTGACAAGGGGTCCACCACGGTGGTCTTGAACTCTCAAGACTACCTGGCGGAAGCCAACCGCCAGCTGGCTGACCCCTCCACCTACAAACCCACCACAGCTGACCTATCCGCCGAACACCTCACCAAAATCCGGGACTTCATCCACACCCGCGGCCCACCTGAAGGCCTAACAGCTCGTACCACCGCCATGTTAATACCCGACAATCCCCGCACCCCCACCTTCTATCTATTGCCCAAAATCCACAAACCTGGCAACCCTGGCAGACCCATTGTGTCCAGCTATAACTCACCTACAGAACGAATCTCAGCCTTTGTTGACTCCCATCTCCAGCCTCTTGTGAAAGCTCTGCCCTCCTACCTCCGTGACACCAACCACTTCCTCCAGAAAATCAGCACCCTCCCACCATTGCCCCCAAATACCATCCTTGCCACCATGATGTCACTTCCCTCTACACCAACATACCTCACTCCCATGGCCTCCGCTCAATAGAATTCTATCTCAATAGCAGACCCAAACCTCACAACCCCAGCACCAACTTCCTGACCCACCTAGCCCACCTTGTCCTCACTTGTAACAACTTCACCTTTGAAAACCAAAATTTCCTACAGATCCGAGGTACAGCCATGGGTACCAGAATGGCCCCATCCTATGCAAACCTCTTCATGGGCCAACTTGAGCAAGAGTTTTTGGCTACCCAACCCCTCCAACCCCTCCTCTGGCTCCGCTTCATCGACGACATCTTCATGCTCTGGACACATGGAGAACCATCCTTGTCAGCCTTCCTGGACCAACTCAACCACTTCCGTTCCCTAAAATTCACCTGGACACACTCCCCCAACCAGATCACCTTCCTGGATGTGGACGTGCACATCGAGGGAGGACACCTGACTACCTCCATCCACATAAAACCCACCAACCACATGCAATACCTACACTTCTCCAGCTCCCACCCGTTCCACACCAAAAAAGCAATTCCATTCTCTCTGGCCCTCAGGGGACAGCGCCTTAACACTTCACCCACCTCCCGCCAGAATTATAACCTCCGCCTACACCAGGCCCTGGTTAACCGTGGATATCCCTCCATCCTGGTCACCAAGCAAATATCACGAGCTGCCTCCCATACCACTACCACCAAGAAACCTGCTGCCACCAACCCACCTGCACTCATCACCCAATATCATCCCCACCTCAACAAAATCAGGCACACACTGCACTCTCTTCTCCCAATCCTCCACAGTGATCCCGAAACCAAAAACATATTTCCCGACAAACCCAGGGTGGTTTTCAAACGCCCCCCTAACCTCCAAAACATCCTGGTCCACAACACTCCTTCACCACACATCCAACACCCCCCTGCCCATAAATGCAACCGACCCAGGTGCAAGACCTGTCCCATCCTCATCACTTCTCACACCCTCCAGGTGCACACGGCCACTGGCAAATTTACCCTCCATCCCAAAGGGACCTGCCATGCCTCAAACCTTATCTACATCCTCACCTGCAACATCTGTGGTGATTTTTACCTGGGGGAAACATCAACGGCCCTCAACCTCCGCATCAATAACCACCGCTCCTCCACCCACAACCTGGACTTCACTGTCGCCGTCCACACCAACCACCACAACATCAGTTTCAACGACTGCTTCCGGGTAGCGATCATCCACCTCCTACCCCAACCAGCCAACACCTCTGTTCGCAAAAGATGGGAAAGGGCCTATATATCGGCCATGAGTGCAACCACTCCACCTGGCCTGAACAAGGCCACCCAGTAATGCCCAACCCTCACCCACCACCCTCCCGCCCTCCCTCCCAACTCATCCTCCCCACTCACAGTTTACGACGAGCCTGGTGACGAAACAGTGTTTTTTTCGTTCTACGCACCGCTTCTTCTTCAATGGGGACCTGGCAACTCTGCAGGACCCCAACTTCCGGTTCCGTCTTCTGTTTCTTCTCACACCGATGATGCTATAAATTAGCGAAAATTTTGAATTTTCCTACTGTCCGGTGAGTGTTTCCTTTTACCTTATTTGATTTTTACTTAGCCCTTTTGGCCCTCCTTGCTTTTATCCATTATATATATATATATATATATATATATATATATATATATATATATATATACAGGGTGTCACAAAACTCTTTCAACAACGCTTGGGAGCTGGTAGATATCATAAAAACAAGTAACTTTTCCCTATAAAGTTTACCTCGAAAGCACTTAGTTTCTGTGCTATAAGCGCTTAAAGTCTATCCTGTACGTATGCAACCCAACACAGCAAACGCTTGCTCTGACATAACTAGCAGGGGCGCGTTACAGGGTTGCCACTAGCCTTCCTCGTTAAGAGAGACGACTTCAAAACAACAACTTGGGAGTCTTGCTTGAGCAAAATCCAAAACATTAATGATACTTGCGATGTTGTAAGAAGGATTCACAGTATTTATAAACTGACCAAAACAAATAATGGGCAGACTGAAATTCAAGATTACTCATTCTAAAATATCTCCATAATTGATTGATTGATTTGGTTTATTTTAATTCGCTTTTCTGCCACCTTTGGCTAATCGCGAAGATGAGGATGATATGATGAAATAACAAATGACATCAATGTCTAGACCAGGATTTAAACCCGAGACACCTGGTGCCGTAGCGAGCTGTGCTAACCACATCACCATGGAGTGTTTTGTACATCATGCAATATCAAGAATTGCAAGGGACATGTGATATAGGGGAAATCCACAAACGAACAAATGTAAGCATGATGTGTTTGCTGCCTCGTAATGTAGAAATTTTCAGCGAAAAATGCAGGCTCGACCAGGACTCGAACCCGGGTTATTACAATTTATTTGAAAATTATTCCTATCTGTAATAGCGTTATTGCTAATCGTGTTTGTCTCATAACGAAATAATTGCGAGGCTCTTTTAATTTAATGATGGATTGATTCATTGCTTGATTGATTTGCTTTATTGAACATAGCTGTTTGTGCCACTTTTGGCTAATATACGAAGATGGTGATGAGTGATGATATGATTAAATTGATGAATGTACATTCACAAACATACATGCCCAATCCAGGATTCGAACCCAAGACCCCTAGTTTATTTTAGAAAACAGTGGCAACCTATAAATTTTACCGACAACTGATATGCATGTAAGAAAAATTATGTGTTTCAATAATTGGTATCAAGAAAATTCCAACGATTATTTGCAATACTAGGAACATCCCATCCCTCCCTCCCTCCCTCTCCACTCAAACTGGTTAATCTTGAATGCTCTATTCAAGAAGTTGTAGGAAGAAATTAATATTTCACTGAAAGAAATTACATTGAGTTCGGTGCATACTTACTGCCTGTACTAGTTTCTTCTGCACTTCACGATATCATTTGATATTGGTACATCACGAGAAATCCTCGTAATTTACACTCTTTTCATGTGTGCGAATTAGTTTTCTCATTTTGTGTCTTTGCTTAGCATTCTTATCATGGAACGTGAAAAAAAAAATAATCAAAAGGAAACCATTGAGTACACGTCATAAATTGTACATATTTATCATTCATTGTAGCAACTTGATATCAACATTGAAATGTAAGAGTAATATTTTCGGAAGGCACCAAAATGTCAACTTTTAGTTCACCCTGGAAACAACGTTTTGTAGCAAACGAGCGAGATTCTGACATCTAGATGAATTTCCGGAATAATTCGTGTGAATTTATATTATTCTCATTGTACGTAATTTTCCTACACTTTCGGGCAAATAGTAAATACGAGGACATAAGATTCAGTGACATTTTTGTCCAGGTCGAAACTCGTGTCCGGAACATTCGGTAGAGAGGGATCATCTGTTGATCACTAAACGTACTCAGTCACCGAAATGGCTCAAGAATATTCATCTGCCGGAGATTTTTGTTTATTTTCAGCCTGCTTTTTATAATGAACTCGATTTGCAATAGCGCTAGTTCACTTTATTTCTAATAAATAAAATGTAATAACATTACAGTCTGCGTGTTTGAAAAGAGGCAGCAAACACATCATGCTTACATTTGTTCGTTCGTAGATTTCCCCTCTCTCACGTGTCCCTTGCAATTGTTGATATTGCATGATATACGAAACACTCCATGGTGATGTGGTTAGCACAGCTCGCTACGGCGCCAGGTGTCTCGGGTTTAAATCCTGGTCTAGACATTGATGTCATTTGTTATTTCATCATATCATCCTCATCTTCGCGATTAGCCAAAGGTGGCAGAAAAGTGAATTAAAATAAACCAAATCAATCAAATCAATTATGGAGATATTTTAGAATGAGTAATCTTGAATTTCAGTCTGCCCATTATTTGTTTTGGTCAGTTTATAAATACTCTGAATCCTTCTTACAACATCGCAAGTATCATTAATGTTTTGGATTTTGCTCAGGCAAGACTCCCAAGTTGTTGTTTTGAAGTCGTCTCTCTTAACGAGGAACGCTAGTGGCAACCCTGCAACGTGCCCCTGCTAGTTATGTCAGAGCAAGCGTTTGCTGTGTTGGGTTGCATACGTACAGGATAGACTTTAAGCGCTTATAGCACAGAAACTAAGAGCTTTCGAGGTAAACTTTATAGGGAAAAGTTACTTGTTTTTTATGATATCTACCAGCTCCCAAGCGTTGTTGAAAGAATTTTGCGACACCCTGTATATATATATATATATATAAATTGAATTTCTATGCACCCATATGTATAGGGAGCATGGAAAATTCAATTTTAGAACAGCACACACAAATTTCTGTTGTTTTTTTTTTTGTTTTTAATCAAAAGTTTCTATAAATAATTTTTATTTCTTTATTTTTTAGAATCTACAGCTATTTTTAAAAGCAGCTTTGAAAAACAAATAACAATTCCGAAACATAAAGCTCTAGACCTCGTTCTTGGTTCATTTATAATTTAATGGAATGGAAAATCATAAGTTTGTGATATGAAAGTCGAGAACAAGCACACATCTATTCATTTTAATTCAGAGTGAAATTTGAAGGGGGGGGGGGGGTGGAAGAAATTTCCCCACCCTCTGTCTTGAGCCATCTCAACCTCTGCTTATGCACAACAAATCCCAACCAAGGACTCACTGGATATGTTAAGGGTATTATTAAATATAACATACTTATAAAGTTCCAGTTCATTTCAGTTAATTTTAGTCCCATAAAAATATCATAAGCAATTTGTGGCGGATGTGTACCACACCATATCTACAGTCTTTTAGATACATTCGTTATTTTCTCAGACTTCTAGAGCGTGTTCCACAAAGTAGTTATCTATCGAAAACTAAAAAATGTGCCTTGTTGAGCAGCTTTCCTTTAATGCTGTTCGAGCACTTGTTGAGAGTTGTGTTTGTTGAATCACTTTAAAAACTGAGTCTGGATTGTTCCCAATTGACTCGTGAGAGGCCCAAGTTTGAAAGACTGATAAAACATTTGACGTAGTAGTTATTTATAATGGAATAACCTTTACTCTATGCTCCACGTCCACGAGTATATTCCATTGAATTATTTTCTTCACTTTAATGCCAGCTTTGGCTAATCGCGAAGAGAGGATGAATGTTAATAAAATCAAATCCTAAGGACTCAGTGTGTAAGCAGCCCGTTCTGCTTCGATTGCTGTTACTTGCCAAGTGGCTGGGTAAACACCTCTAACACATTGCCACCTCACTCAAAGACCTTATGCATACAATCAAAATTATACCAATATCTACAGCTCAATGTGAAAGCCGATTCAGTGCTATAAATCCTTAACTGATCAGAGAAATTATTTAGAACTTGCGATACTTTTAAACTTGCTTTCCTTTCAATTAATGGACCTCCAGTATGCAGAAAAAATCACAACAAAATGGATCAAATCTAAGCACCACAGTGCCCTTGACAAAGCTACTGGCAAAGCATCGAACCTAAGGAATATCGTGTGTATTCACCTGATTTATATAATTTTATTATAGTTTGATTATATTATTTAACTCGACTCATCTTGATATCGTTCTTAGTTGAAATGGAACAATGATATTTCCTAGGCATTACAACGGGGTGCGACTTGTGATTTTATCCAAGGGAGGGAGAGACTACGTGTGTTTCCTATCTCAACAAGATTATAGATGTTTGACAGTAGTTCGCCAGAAATACAGGTTTCTATATTCTCCGCTTGTCTCCTGTATGAAGAGATCCTTCTCGTTCTTGTTTGTGCTTGTTCTTGTTTTGGTCTCGATTCAGAAGTTTGTCAAAACTTGTTAAACATTCTTTTTATGCTCAGATGGGGTAATCGGGACTGGATCTACAGTTTAAACAGAAATAAAAGTATCTTACAAATAATTTAATTGATAATATTGTGGAATTTTCAACGCATTTATGTATGCATAAAATGAGAAAATTATAAATTCTGTGTATAGTGATGGAATATGAAAAGTTTATGTAATTATGTAATTTCATAGGTCGTAAAAATTCCAACGATTTTGTTTCTGACAATTGTGAAAATATTTACTTTAGAAAAACCGTATTTGAAAAATCGAAAGGAAAGAAGGTCATCCTATATTATTCTGAAACAGGTTTATATCTTATTAATCTGTCGGCTACCTCTTTAGAAAACTATACCCCCCTGTGCTACACTAGCGGGGAGTTAGCCTGCAGTGTGATTTCCTGAAACTAAACTTTATCTTATTCACACTCTTTTAAAACAATTTCCATCCCTTTAAAAAGGTTGATAGATTTATCAACAAGCAAGAAATACCATAGCACCTAGGAAAGATAGCCTTGTAATTGATAAGAGTCTTGTGACAACGACATGCGGAGCGAAGGGTAAATTCCTGAACTTAGTGTCAAATGGTTGCTTTCAAAAATGCAGAATACGCAGATATCGTGTATTGTTACAGGTTTTGTGATGGTGACGCCACTGCAGCATGAAGAGAATTCGGTGAAGTGCTGAAAATGACACTAGCACTAGACACCGGAATTGTTGAAAACAATTAACACACATAAATTGAAAGAAAACAGAAGGTGACGATGCGGGTTTCTTAAGATAAAAGAAAAGTTATTGTACTCCCTTCCAGATATCAGAGGAATTAGCGACACTTATTGCTCTTCTGAGACGAGCGAAGACAAAATGTTGACCATTAACTTAATTTCAATGGGCAGAAAGCATCTTCAGAAAAAAACATTTCTCGCGTTCTTCATATCCATTAGTTCTGATCTCCAGTTTCCGCTGTTGACCTTCTTGCAAGTCTATTCACCCTCTTCATTTGAAGATAGGCCCTCTCGGATGGCATAGTGGTAACACCGTCGTCTTGTAATGAAGGGGTCTCGAGTTTGATACCCGGTGGAGACACATAGTGATTCGGTTCCTACTGTCAACTGTAGGTCCAATTGCGATTAGCCTATCTATGTATAAAGTGGACTTCAAGGAAAAAAGCATTTGAAACTAGGACTCAAAGCCAACAGTAGTTCTAATGCTCTTTTGCAACCAAACTATTATTACACATTGGTCTGGATTAAAATGAATGTTTGTTTATTACACTCGGTAGAGTTTAAATCAGTCTTTCAAAACTTCTCGATGTCAGGCCCTGGATGAAGAGTATTTCCTGCACTTACATACGCTTTTTCCAGCACCGTCAGCTGGGTGCCACAAGACGTGGAATGAGTTCTGCGGATTCATTCCCTTTGAGTCCATTGAAGTGCAGTGATGTGGCCAACTGTTAAGTGTGATTTTTAAACATATGTTTTTCATACAGATTCCAGGAATAGCGCACATGAAATTCACTGGAACAACACACAGCACAACATTCACTGTAACTGAAGGGAAAATATTACAATATAAATATTTTTAGGCACATTTAACTCGCAATAAACTGTTAGGCTGGAATGAGTCGCAGTCATGAGTTTCCTATGCCGAAGATCTACAAAGAATGCCAAGGCACTGACCATTAGGGTGGATCGAAAAACCGTTTTTTTCGAAATCGGTCTGCGGCTAGTGCTTAAAGTTTGTGGTTGATGGTCCTTATAACCCATATAAAATTCCAACTTGATCGGATAATATCTTCAGGCTGCGCTTTTTAGTCAAAATTTTAAATTTTTATGAAAAAATGTCAAAAATTTGCAATTTTTCCTGATGGGTTCTCGATGTTTCTGAAGTGATTTAATGGCAAAAAATTACATATATTGCTTGTATGTTGCTTAATATTAACGATTTAGTGTGTTTGAATCACGGAAAATGGTTTCTTAGTTCACCAAAATTCGTCAAAAAATGCCAAATATACAGAAATGTTACGGATGTTGGGTAGGCAATAACCCGCTATAATTACTCGACCCCACCGACTTAAATTTACCAAAAACGATAAGGTAATAGGAAAGGAAGTAAACTGCAGCTCTTAGTTCATCGACTAATCGACTATCCAACAATTACCATGAAAAGTGTGTGAACTACAGTGCCTGCAAATGCTCTCTCAAAATATCTGAAATGGAGAAGGAATTTTTAGAAGACCAGAGAACAGACCAAAAAATGTACATTGGAAGAGAAGACATCCCGACAACGAAAAGAAATCTGAAAAAATAAAATGGAAAGAAACCGAGCAGCTTAGCTTAGAAAAACGTATAGAAGAGCGTTCGTCGTCAGAAGTGCGGCAAGTGGACGAAGCTGAAAATGTCGAAGACAAGGAAGACTTACCTGGCGATGATGAAGATGGAGAATTCATTCCGCAAAAGAAGAAGTTTAACTCAGGAACAAGTAGTCAGACCAGGGTCAATCTGAGTTCGTTTTCGCGTGCATGTGAGAGGGGAGGTGTGTCAGACAGAGTAGCTGCACATTTGGCGCCAAGTCTTCTGAGTGATATACCTATATAAAACACTACCTCAAAAGTAGAAAGTAACATTGTTATAGACAGAAACAATTTCACACGACAGCGCTCACGAACGCTACAAACACTACAAAAACAACAATGTCCCCAAAACAAAAAAAAATTGTCGCTGTACTTCGATGGAAGGAAATATTCTACTTTGGTGAACGAGACATGTGAAGAGACTGGAAAAACGTACCAACGGACTTGTCAAGAAGAGCACATTTCTCTCATCGAGGAACCTGGTTCCTTCTACCTTACCTATGTTACGCCCAAAACAGCCGACGCAGAAGGAACAACTGCCGCTATTTGGAACTTTCTCTGCGAAGAAGGCATAGATTTGACGGAATTGTCGTGCATACGATCCGACGGAGAGAGGAAGAACACGGGGAAGCACACTGGCATCATCCTGCGTTTAGAAGAATATATCCAGCGTCCTCTCCAATGGATTGTGTGTCAATTGCATTCTAACGAACTGCCCCTAAGACACATTTTTGAGAAAATTGATGGCAAGACATCCGGCCCGAAGGGATTTCATGGCGACGTAGGAAAGAGCTTGTCTACCTGCCAAGACCAGCCCATCGTCCAGTTCGAAAAAAATTGTAGCACTTCTTCCTGATATTGACGTTGATGTTCTCAGCAAAGACCAGGCTTACCTCTACAAAACACCTCTACAAAATGTGGCAGGCTGCAAACAGTGGAGTCTGTCCAAATGATCTTGCGATGTGTCTTCCTGGGCCCATTCACCATGCTCGATGGCTGACTCTCGCAGGGCGCATCCTTCGACTATATGTAGCAACGTCAAATCCATCACCTGCTCTTAAGACATTGACAGAATTTGTCGTTAAAGTTTACGCTCCCATGTGGTTTTACATCAAATACAATGGAACTATCAAGGACACGTCAAAAAACCTGTGGCTAACATTACAGAAAATGGAGTACTTACCAAACGATTTAAAGACTTTTCTCTATGAACGTCTTCAAAATCATGCTTTCTGGGACATTCAGAAAACATACTTGTTGGTATTTTGGCAGACAGTCGCCCAAATGTGCGTCAAAACACGGCGAAGAAGATCGGAAGCAAGAAAAAGCCAACCAAACAACACCATTAGAAAATTTGCACCCCCAGTGATTAACTTTAATGCCAAAGATTACACAGATTTAGTGCACTGGGGAAAAGAAGAAATAACATCGCCTCCAGCAGCACACTTACTTACCAATGAAGACTTAGAAGAGATCACAGCAGGAATAGACGATTCCCTAGGAAAACTGTAGACTTTTTTGACCTGCCGTGCCATAGCCAGGCTGTGGAACGGTGCGTCAAAAATGTAACTGCTGTATCAATTGCTGTATGCGGTTATGACTCCTGAGATGGCTATATTAGAGCTCGATTGGAGGACAGGAAAATTTTACCAAAGTTTTATACCAAAGCGGACTATAAAACTTAAATAGGCCAGTCTACCTGGGTATGTGGGCGGGCGGCACTCGATTGCTGCCACCTCCTCGTGGTGAGTGTTGGATAGTCGATTAGTCGATGAACTAAGAGCTGCAGTTTACTTCCTTTCCTATTACCTTATCGTTTTTAGTAAATTTAGTCGGTAGGGTCGAGTAATTATAGCGGGTTATTGCCTACTAAACATCCGTAACATTTCTGTATATTTGGCATTTTTTGACGAATTTTGGCGAACTAAGAAACCATTTTCCGTGATTCAAACACACTAAATCGTTAATATTAAGCAACATACAAGCAATATATGTAATTTTTTGCCATTAAATCACTCCAGAAACATCGTGAAACCATCAGGAAAAATTGCAAATTTTTGACATTTTTTCATAAAAATTTAAAATTTTGACTAAAAAGCGCAGCCTGAAGATATTATCCGATCAAGCTGGAATTTTATATGGGTTATAAGGACCATCAACCACAAACTTTAAGCACTAGCCGCAGACCGATTTCGAAAAAAACGGTTTTTCGATCCACCCTACTGACCATATGGCTGAGGTGGCCGAAAGCTCCTTTGCCCCTGAAGTGGCACAAAATATGCCAAGGTGAGCGACCTCATACAGACGAGGAGAAACCTCTCATGATTTTTACAACCCTAGAAGAAGATATGTGATAGAATGGTTTGAACGAAACTGTAAAAGTAAATTGACAACAAAAACACATTTAATAAATTAGCATGCGTTCTACTTTAGAACCTTCATTCCACGGAATATCCACCCATGATCCATAGACGAAAATAAATATTTGTGTGTTATTTAAAATCCAATGCTCTAGGTGCAGTGGGGGGAGGGGTGCAAGAGAATGGTATTCCCCAGCTAATAAGTCCCTTTGCTTATGCAAAGAATCCCCCTAACTACCCCCAAAACTCGAACAAAATCCCCCACCTAACACTTTCTACTACGAATGCTATTCTTTACGCATGTGTTGTGGAAGTATAAATATTTGGTATTTTGTAATCGAGGGAAATTCTTTTAGAAAGTACAATGTAGATAACCTCTCAGATAAAATGTATCCCTCACGTCGTCAATCCCAGGGGTCGCCATACCCAAGGCCAATGGCGTTCACCCACATCATGTCATAATCCTCGTAAAGCATCTAATTAAGACAGTGTAACTATTTCATAACTGAAATCACTTAGCTTAACACTTTAATTGATGGGGTGTAAGGGGTGACCTTCCACATAGTACACCCAAATGTCAACCTCACTTCCACGTTAGTACACCCTGGACTGAAGACTAACGAGGCTCTGGCGACTGGCCCCATGGCCAGTATAATTTTGTTTGTATTGTCCTGTTCCTTTGTCCTTATGTGTGCTGAGTGCCCCTTTACAGCCTCAGCTTTTAACGAAAGTCAGAACATTTTAATATTTTATGATTTTAGTTCTGCAACGATAGAGTTGTTATTTGAAATGATAAGGGGCTGGACCCTGTATAATGTGACGGCTGCAAAATAGCCTTAGTGCTGACGCACCCACAATTTTAAATTCAAATTCAAATTCACTTTAATTGATCTACCTTCCCCTGAAATTCATCATTCCGTTCACCTAGCAAACTAAATATGTTTGCACAAGTGCATTCTGATTCCCTTCTCCCCCACATCATTGCAGCATGTGCCAACTTGTAAACTTTTATTTACATATTACAATATTACATGTATTTAAGAAAAATATGTACTGTTGAACTTTATATTTTAAGAAAAACAATCATCCCCAAATACGCGTATCTGATAATGCGGTCCTCGCCACTATCAGCCCACCTCTGTGTGCGCTCTGGTTAATTGAAGTAAAAGTTTGACGCCACATAATTTTCTGTCAATAAACTGGCGAGGGAGGAGAGCCCATTGTGCCATTTGAAAATTTCCAATGTGAGGAATTTCAGTTAACTGCTCCTGAAGCATTGGGACATTATAAAGATTAGAACATACATTTGCTCCCCTAAGAGCAAAACATTAGCAACCATAGGACAAGGTTCTTCAACTTCTACTTTCCCCCAAAGTGGGCAGAAATCAGGCCAACTTTGACCACAGGGGGATAGAGAAATCAGAGGGGCAATTCACCCTCATCCACTCTTCAAATACCACCTGGGGATTAGCCTTTTTTGCTTCATTGGCATAGTGGTAAAATCCGCGATATCTGCAAATCCTTCCTTGGGTTTCAATAAAGTAAAAATAAAAGTATCTCCAAATATTTATTTTTATTTAGCTGCAAATCTGTTCACACAAAAGGCAAAATGTCATGGTCTATCCTCTTCTTGACATCTGTTCTCAATTTACCGACAACGTAAATTCCCCATCCTCAAATTTGGGACGTGGGAGCTCTGTTTCAATGCAAGGAATCACAAGGATGCCTGCACTCTATCGAACAATAGAGTTTATGACAGGGAATCGATACAAGGTTGAGACCACTAACAAGGAACTCCACTGTTAGTGCTGAAATTTTATTTTCACAGCAGGCTCGCTGTCCCCGTTTTTGATTTTGGTTTCCTTTTCTATAGTATGACTGCAAATAAAGCTGTATTCCTAATGTAGTTTCTTCTCTTTTATTTTATCTATTCTAATGTGATCAATTTTTCACAGAAATGAATGTGAATAAAAGAGTCAATAATATTAAATATCTCGAAGCGCGAGGCCCTGTGCGGTGGCATGCGTCGCACACCCCTAACTGCGGCCCTTCCAGTCACCATTCATTTAAACAAAATGTTTTGTTCCATTTAAGTAGCATATCTCAGGGATATTAATGATGAAGGCTGTTTTTTCATGACAGTTCATGTGGAACCCAAGTATCGTAGCTCAAGGTGTATCCAAGTTTCACCAATGTTCATAAACAATTCTTTTAGGCATGTTCAGCATCTCTGCAGTGATGATCTTGGGCGAGACTCAATTTGTGCCTTAATTTGGCCATCATCCACTGTTAATGGCCTGTCTTCCAGGTTGAAATTCCCTGCTTTGAATCTGGCATACCATCTTCGAACCATTGATCGACACCTGTATCATCATATCCTTATATGTCACAAATCTGCTTGCAAAGGAATTATCTTCAGCGTAAGTACTTTCAGAAACATATAGCAGTCAACATTTAGGTACTGTTTCCAACCCTCATGTACCAACATTGTCTACAGAAAAGGGAGGAAGGAGGTCAAGGGCAATTAATTTTCCATAAAAAGATATATTTATTTTCATACTTCTAATTACTGTAACGTAAGGACACTTTTATGGGCCTCACTTCATAGTCTGATCATGCTGAACAAAATGCAAGGTATGATTTGCAGTTCACTATTTCCAATATATCAAACTTCAAATTTCACAACTGAAAAAAGCACCATTATTGAGGCTGATGCCTTAGAAAACTAGTATTAAATATTGGCACATTATTAACATTCATGTCATATTTCATATTGTAAAATGTCTTTGATGTACTTTCAATACAGAGCTATACCTTACCAAAATTGTTGTATACTTTCTTCTCCAAAATTATATTGCAGTGTTTGAGCAATCTAAAGAAAGGGGGTGGGGAGATAATATGGTCATTGGTTCAAAAGCTTAGTTTCAAACCAACATAAGGTGTGCAAGGGGTGACATTTTGAGAAGGCACCCAACAGTCAACCTCTCTTCCATGCAGTACACCTCAGTAACAGCAATGTTGGAAGGCCAACGAAGCTCTGGCATGTGGACCCACCACCAGAATAATCCTTTGTAGGACTGTGTTTTTGTCCAGTATGTGCTGAGTGCCCCTTTACAACCTCGGATTTTAACTAGGTAAGGAGATTCTCCAAGGTGGCTACTCACCGGTGAATTCCTTGAAATCTGGGAATTATGCGTGAATTATTGTCTTTGGGAATTATGCGTGAATTCGACGTAAATTTTTCTCTGTGGATGTGAAAATTGCAACTGTTAATAATTCAAATCCCATTGAATTTATACATATTTATTAATGCTCTGAGGCTTTTTTTCACAGTTATATTTTTTATTTTATCGACAAAGGAAAATAAAAGAAATGTGCGTGGAAAATAAAACCAAATTCTCTCAGTTTGTTTGCTTTGTTAGTGTCCTTTGCAGAACAATCTATCTGAGAGATGGAAGATTATTGCAATATAAGATATATTGAAGTTCATTAGGTAAATTGGAGTAGGTAAATTGGAGTTTGAAATTCTTATACAATTAACAAATATTCATAGATAAGTATATCCCATAACATTTGTGAATTGCTTTTGTAGATGTATTTCGAGTCTTGAGTATGTGAAATGGTAAATGTAAACTCCACACTTTAAATTAAAATTTTTAAATATATGTACCATTTAATTGAATTGAATTAGAATTTTTGGATCAATTGGAATCGCACAGACCCTTTATATTGTTAATGTATTTATGTGTGTATGGGTGTTAGCAGTGAGAGGCAATAATACGTAAGGTAGAAATAGAGAATACATCTGCTCATACCCTTGAATTTTCAGAAAGTTAGCCTTGAAAACCGGGAATTATACTTGAATTTTATCAAGGTCCTAGAGTAGCCACCATGTTCTAGTCCTCGGAGATGAGTGTTGATTTTAGTTATGATAATTGATTGATTGATTTAGTTTATTTTACTTCGCTTTATGTGCCACTTTTGGCTAATTTGCAAAGATGGGAATGAGTGATGATATGATGGAATTGATGAATGTACACTCACAAACATCCATGCCCAGGCCAGGATTCGAACCCGGGACCCCTGGCATCGCAGCGTGATGTGCTTAGTTATGATAAGGTGCTGGTCCCCATATAGTGTGATGGGTCAAATAGCCTAAGTGCTGACACACCAAATAAAATTATTTCAATCAATCAAGTCCTTGTGTGTGCTGAGTATCCCTTTTCAGCCTCAGCTCTTTGCCTAGGTGTGATGATTTTTAGTCCACACAGACACTATAGTTTTAAGTCTGGTTTAGTAGTGAATGGTTGAATTAGTTTCAAAACTTGAGTAAGGAAATTTTTAACATGCATTTTATTTTCTTGTTAGGGGGCTTGTCCTCAATTTTTTTTTTTAGTTAAGTGGCTTATCCCCATATTGTGTGATGGGCAAAAATAGCCTATGTTCTGAAGTGCTCATAATATAAGAAATCAGTCAATCAAACCAACAAAAATAATTTAATTCTTAAACAAAATATGTGTCTCAGCTCATTTTCACTTTATCACAGTCCCCTTTGTTGTAGGATTTAAAAATAAATTACATAGTTTTTCTGTGATATAACTCTATTTTGCATTGGTTTTTCAAGGCAATAAACTTGTATCTTCTACTGAAGTTCTACAATGCTCTTGATGGAATGATTACTTATGCCTAACACTACAGTAGTACATATGTTGCATATTTTACTGCAGCTATTGTCCCAGTGATAACAGTGGGTGCAAAGTCCTTCTTTGCATGATCATCGTGGATATTGATTTGAAATTGTTCATATGACAGAGGTTAATGGGAATTTCATTTCACTTGCAGATGACGTCTTAATTACATTCAACCAATCTACAGTAATATACTTATCATTTTTGTTTGAAGCTTTTTTACAGATGTTTACATTTCTAGTAGAGATTGCATGTCTCTCTCCCAAAATAGAGAATCTATGTTAATGACTATAGTGTATCCATTACATGCAAATTATCATAGGAATGCAGTATTTTTACAAGTGATGATGAAAATGTGACTTCTGTTGTTCATATATGTTTGTCATTGTAAAATATGTTCTGCCTGGTACATGAATATGGTTTGCTAAATTACCTTTTCCTTCTGACATTCTTTCTCGTGTGTATTTGAAAAAAGCTATTGTTGTAGTGAGTGATCTTATGCTTATTCTTCTTTTATTAGGTTATGAGGGCTTGTCAAGTAACCCACACCTAGCATATAGAGTAGAAGAGTTTCCAGGTTTAGGATATCTGATGCCACTACGAGTATACAACAATTTCATTGAAGGAAAATTCAGTTCATGCTGTAAAGACAGGTATGAACATTTTCTTTTACAAATAGATTATGCTGTAAATGGTATATATTTTAGGAATTAGCCAATATGAAATTTTGGCAAATCCTGATAAACTACCGATATAAAATTTACAGATGTTGACAGCTGATATTCTACCGATTCAATATAAAATTCCAAATGGTTCATTGTCCTTAAGAAATGTATGTTACCTGATGAACCAAGCTTTTTCAAAACAAAATAAGCTGCATATTTAGACATTTACTTTTAGAAAAAAGTACAGAATGGAGATTATGTGTTTACAGTGGAACCTCTATTTTACGTTTTTCAGGGACCAAGCTGAAATAACTTTAAATGTGGGAAAATGTAAAATCGAGGTAAATTTTTTTAACATTTTCCTTTCCTGGGATCATCAAGATTGAATGTAGGAAATTGTAAAATCAAGGTTCCACTGTATATCCATAAAAATTATAACGACACAGTATTGCACTAAATTGTAAGATGTTTATAGTTATATTGGATCAGTGATTGGCCCATACTCGTAGAGCACCAATTAATCTGTTCCATCCCTAATATATTTGTGCAGATGAAATAACATTATCTTTCAATTACAGATCACACATTGGTTGGCCTGATATTGTCCGAGAAAGTGGAGGTCACATAATAATACCTGATGTGTCTCGAGTACTTCGAAGGCCTGTTGATGTCATGATGTCAGTAGAAAATGATAGTGATATATTTCTTCATCCAAGGATCACAAACTTGTAAGTTTCTTTTAGCTACAGCATCAAATTTTGTGTGATACACCCAATTATTATTATTATGCCTTAGCAGATACAACTTTGAACCAATACCATAGTGATACTCTTACCGATTTCCACCAGTAGCAATACTTATGTTTGAACATTGTAACAATTAAAATTCATGCTCAGAATATTTATAAAATTAATGTATGAACATCCCATTGTAATCAATCTACCATAGTTTCAAAAATATTCGAAGAATTGTGTAAGGCATTATTGGAATATTGAAACAGCTATCATTTTTAATTATAAAATTTACTTTTGTCACACAATGTTGGTGCACAGTTAAATACAATTTTGCATAATTTGTAGGATACTTAGAGTTTGCAAAAGTATTATGTGACATTTTTATGGACCTACTTTCAGAAACTATATGCCAGTATTGTTGATTAATTTTAAACCTATACTTCACATACTGATACTACAAGTATCAGTCAAAACAAATAGATTGGCATGGTTGTTGACTCATTCTTCTTCTTATTATTATTTTTTGAGATGTATCAAAATTAATAAGTAAAATGTATTCTCCCTGTCCACTCACCGACCTCCATGGCAGAGTGGTTAGAACAAAGCACTACAATGTCAGATGTCCCAGGTTCAAATCTCAGTCTGGGCATAGGTATTCTTTGTGCATGTCCTTTCATCAATTTCATCATATCATCACTCATCCTCATGTTTGTGATTAGCTAAAAGTGCCAGAAAAGTGAAGTAAAATTAATAAAATCAACCAATCAGTCTCCCTACCCACTCACTTAAATATTGAGTCTGAACAAATATGTGTACGTGAGCCCATGTAAATCACACAGCACTTACTCAAAGAATTGAGTAGAGTAATTGGTTTCTTATCTTCTAGTGCTCACTTTGTGTCAAAGATGGTGGCAAATGGAGTATACCAGTTGTTCAGTTCCTTAATTTCAATTGATAACTGCATCTTTCTTTTTTTTTCCTACCATAGTAACTAATCTAGCAGTATAAATATGCTATGTTAGATAAAATCAATAACAAACAATTGAACGTTTTTGTATTTCTGACTAAATGAATTTACATATATAAATAAAATGGGTCTGCTTTTATTTTATTACAAATGTAGTTTAAATCAAATCCTACCCATAGGGTAAGGTAAAGTTCCCCATGCATATAGCACTGTGCCATGAAGGCACATTCTCTATCTTGGTAATTTTTGGAGGTGATGTGATCAGCATCATGCTCCAGCCACCCTTACCCACTCGGTTACCCATTGTTTTGAGTCTGGGTGAGCCCCAGAGCTGCTTTTGCAGGAACAAGGTTGGAAAAATTCCAACCTTAGATCACCCACCCTGGAATCAAACCTGGGTTTCCCATGTGGTAGACATACACCCTACAGACTAGACACCACGGCTCATAGGATTCTTTTTAAAATATCTATGAAAGTTTGGTGTGTATCTTCTTCAAAGCAGAGAATTGTTGGTTGTGCAATTGTTAAAATAATTTCTTCAAGAGATTTGCACAGGTTTGTTTGAGATAAAATATTTGTTAAGACTGAAAGTTTCAAAAAATCTACAACTCAGTTTTCAAAAAGAAAAATAGTGAAAATGTTGTGATACAGAACATTTGTTGAAAAATGCTCACAGTAATTTTGGAAATTGGGCCCGAAAATAAAGTTGAGGAAGGAGAAGGGAGAACACTTTTTTGGATGGGGTGTGATCCGGAGGGGGAAGTTGATTATTCACTCCACTCCTTCTTCTTCCAGTTTTCCTTCCTTCTTCCTCGCCTCACTTTTTTCATATTTTCTTCCCCCCCCTTTCTGCCCCCTGTAAAAAAAGTGTTCACATATCTGCAAAACAGAATTATTTTGTCACCTCCTTTTTCTTTTTCTTGGTAGAAAAAGGAGGTGACAAAATAATTCTGTTTTGCAGATATGTGGACGATTGTTTTGTCATATGGAAGGGAACGAAGAGGCAGCTCGACAAAGAAATACAAGATTAAGAAAGAGGGATATTATTGGAACTTGAAATAGAAGAAGAAAAAAAGATAAGCTACCTAGATATACAGAGGTTGTTCGCTTTATATCCGACCATTTTTGATGGGAACTCACCTTAAGAGATACCATGGCGCCACCACTGATCATGTTCTATTGGACCCCCAGCATTGTGGACTATCGCCCGGCATCGCAGTTTCCATTGCAGCAAGCTCCGGCACAGGACAGGCATGGGAATTCTGTCCCACTCCTCCCTGCAAGCTTTCTATAGACCATCCAGGGTGTGCAGGCGGCAATGTTGAAGACATCATTTCAACAGTCCAAATGCGCAAAATTCCATTGGACTGGCATCTGGGCTTTTTACAGGAATGTCTTCAAACTGAATGACACGAATTCCTAATTCCTCTGCCATTTTCTGATAAAAACGTAGTGATGTTCTGGCGGTATGACTCCAATGTGATCGCCCGAATGTGACCACCAGCAGTGAGATGGACATATGATTAATCCATTGTGACAACCTTCTTGCATTTGGAACCCGCCAGGTACTTTTTATACCGTTTCCTGCAGTTCGTCCTACATTCGGCAATGTGACGCGGTAGAAGGTGGTGTACATAGCTTGCAGCCCTTCTCCTGGTGGTTTTCGTGGGTGAATGTTTCGCAAGGAGAGCCTGTTGTGTGTAACGGGCCACAATACCTTTCGCAGTAGTCACCCCGAGTGTTAACCCATTCTCCCAACACTGTTTCACAATGCGTACGTATGAAAACTTAGTATGGAAAAGGGCCATTATGTAACACTCCCAATACCGGTTGATTTTCAGCACCATTTGATAACATTCATAACATTTCATAACAAGGTCAGACACAACATTACTCCTGCCAGCAGACCAGGTGGCAGCACCCAATCGAAAATGGTCGGATGTAAAGCGAACAACCTCCGTATTGATGAAAAGGAAGAGAGGACAAGAAATTGAAACCGCTTGGCAACAGAAGAAGTGTGCAGCAGGGGTATTCTGCAACAAAAGATGTGATGTAAGTGAGGTGACAAAAATAAATTTTATAAAGAATATGGAGGACAGAATCAAGAAAATATGCATGAAAAAATGTGAAAAAGAAGGCAAAATAAATAGCCTATGGAAACGGCTGGAAAAGAATGGCTATGAGAAGGAGGATGGACTGGACATAAACAGAAGAAGGAAGAAAAGTGGCAGGGGAGAATTGGAAGAAAAAGAAAAAGAGAGGAGGTTTGGAATAAGGATATGGGGAAGACCACAGAAAAGATAGGCAAAGTGCTTAGGAAAGCGGGCATTAAAATGTACAGGAAGGGAGGGAGAAGCATCTTAAGAATAGTGAAGAATGCAAACAAGAAAAAGGAAAAAAGAGGAAGAGGAAGGGATTATCTACGAAGTGAAATGTAAAGAATGTCAGAGTGTGTACATAGGAGAAACGAAAAAGATGCTGAAAGACAGGTTGAAACAACATAGGGATGATGTACGACTTAAGAGAGAGAGAGAAATGCGATATTTAAACACACAAGAGAAACAGGACATGACATAAGTGGGATGAGGCTAAGCAGATAGGAAGGGAGAAGAGAATACTAGTGAGAAAATGGAAGGAGGCCAAGGAAATAGAGAAGAAAAGTGAAGAAGACGCAATGAACTGGAATGGGGGACTGAAGATAAACAAAGAATGGAAGAAGGTGTTAGAAAGAGTGGAAAGGACAAGAGAGAAAGAGGAGAGAAGAAGGAAGAAGAATGAAGGAAAAAGAGCGTGAGATAAAGAGTCCAACCACATTCTAGATGGAAGAAAATATGTTTAGCCTTTTAGGTGAAAGTACAGTTGACAAGGAAAAGCCACCTGCTAGAATGTTCCATAACAACTTTCTAATAGTCTGGAGGGGAGTAATGTTTGTGTATATATATATCATCCTGTTTTGTACCTTTTTACATTTGTACTTGGTGCAGAGTCTGAAGAAGACCTTGCTAGAAGGTTGAAACGTTACGTTTAGTTTATGTTTTATAATAAAATAAATTTCTGCCTTGGTCAGCATATTGAGTTTTTCAAGCACCATGTTTATACAATAACACAGACACCAACACCAAGCACCATATCTATATTTTGGAAATATCATGAAGCAAATGTCCCCCATGGGTGTAACCTTATCTCCTGGCCACAGCTGTTGCACAAATTGCAATTTATGTGAGTGGAACTGTAAATCACACTTTGTAATCCAATGAAGCGAACCAAAACTATGTGCAGTGTCCTTGTATCACTATGTGAGCAAACATTGTGGACTTTGCTGGAGAGCCACACAGACTCGATGGACATTTTAATGGAGCCCTTTCATGCCACTGTTTCACCCACCTGGATATTGTTCTTCTGTCTGGAATTGAGCAGTGGCAATCCACAGTGCAGCTCAATCTGCCTGGCTATAACACTCTTCTCATGCTTGTAGGCCTCCACAGCTTGAATATGCCCCTGCACTGGCCAATGACAGATGGTGCCACAGCACTTTCCTTTGTGCAGGATTGTCACTTGTTATTGTACTATTTCCTGTGCCTGTGCATCTAGGGATAATATGTAATCTAGAGATACAGAGACTTCTCAGACACCCTGTAGATTTGGACCTACAGCCTTGAAGAGCAGTTCTTATGAATTTGATGATCAGTAAAACCATGCAAACTTGAAGATATTTCCATAGGAACTTGAAGATTGGCTTCCTATGAACTTGAGCAGCATTTTCTATTTAATATACTGTAATCTGTTTCTAAATATACCATGATCCTTATGAAGATAACACCAAAAGTAAATACTAAACTGTAAAATCCTAAATTTTCAGATTGAATTTACAGCTGCTTTACACACAGCCTCTCCAGCCACCAATTAGTTTCTTGTGGGGTAATTTTTCTGTCATGGTTTACAATTTAGCTAGGATGGATGCACTTGCCCAGCCTGTCTCACTTGCCCTACTTTCCCCTAATTTCAGGATAAAATATGGTAGGAAAATATAGCTCATACCTTTCAAAAAAAGTTTTAAAATAATGCAGTGTGTAATGTCAGATTTCATGTTTTGACCAAAATGAAAAATGCATGTCCCTAATCTTTAAGGTTTCAATTCTTGAGTAAACACTGCTAGACATATATTCTTTATTTTTACAGAAATGCATCAGCATGGATTGACAGGCCCCAGGACCTAGTTAAAGATAGATACTTCCAGCAAGTTGCAGGACTAATGCAGCAGAGTATACCATTAAATGTAACCAAAAGAGACATTGAAAGATGTGAATCCCAGCATATTGCAGCAGTCTCTATTATCTATGAATTTCGAGGGTAAGTTACTAGAAGATGCTTTTGAACTTATTTTACTGCATTGTATCTCTTTATGGAATTAATTGTCTTTCAGAATTCATGTTGGAGTTGCTTAGTAGCAGGCTTCCCCGATGGCGCAGTGGTAGCGTCGTCGCCTTGTAATCAAGGGGTCCCAGGTTCGATTCCCGGTGGAGACACATAGTGGTTTGGATTCCACTTTAAACTGTAGGTCCAGTCCTGATTAGCCTTACTGTGCATAAAGTGGACTTAAAACAACAAATTAAATCAAATCAAATTGCTTAGTAGCAGTCATCAGGATGTGGTTCTAGAACTGTGTAGTTAACACAGAACCATTGATTCCCAGTGTAGTGTGCAGAAGTAAATCTAACATATCATTTTTCTAGAGATTACACATTCCATAGTAGATGCAAATGGATGCTATGTCAGGCAATACTGTACATGTCACCAATATACTAATAAGTGGAGGCACATATTTTTGGTAAATAAAAAAACAAAAATTTGGTACAAAACAGTCAATTTCGGGTTAAAAAAATGTTGGTGTTATAGCAATGAAAAATCAGATCAAAAGTGGTATATAAAATTACATTTTGGTTTTAAAATTATGAATATAATCCTAAATTTGATTTAAAAAACACACTTATTACACAAAATAAACACATCCCTTCTAATAGCACATTTATTAATTTTATTCCTGTATAAAGGGGTCCATTCAAATATTTACAGCAGAATTAATCAATTTTCCATGAATACATAACTCGAAGGATAATTCAAACTTCAGAAAGTGCCACATCGGTAAATAAACTCTAAATTTTATGTTAAGGGCATGCAGAACAGTTTGCGCCAGGTTCATCCTTCTGAGTCAGTGTTGCCAAATTAGCTCTTTTGGGGCCAGATCTTGCTCTTCCAGATTCACATTTGGCTGTGAACTGGGGTGCCCACCCCATGCCCCAATATGATGCCATCACGGGCTCTGGCCCACATAGACCAACTTTTGCTGTGAGCATACATTTTGCATGTGACGTGAAATTGTTATACTGGCTGCATCTCACCTTCCCGGCTACTTTTGTATAGAGCCTTGGAGATGACATAATATTGTTATCCAGTAATCCTTCCTTTATTTTCAATTTCATACAACTATCTGTGGATTATTCAGATGAGTGATGCTGCCGGAAATCTTAGAATAAATTGTCATTACTTTAAAGTTAACGATAATAGCGGCACCCCCAACCCTATGACACCTAAAATTAAAATTACCCTAAGAGGCACTTTATCCAGCCTTCGTAAATCTAGCTCCTTGGAAGTCAGTTTTAATTCAATTTAATGTGAAATTTAGCTCTTTTATGTGCATCAGGTTTGACAACACTGCCAGGATGGCTGCAAGAGGCTACGAGATATACTTATGAGAGTATTGTGTGATATGTTTTCTTGGGAATATCAAACTTCTAATGGCATAGAAAAAGATATCAATGAAAAAAGGGCAGTTTGATAATGTGTTTTTTTTTTTCCATAAGGAATACATGGGATTCTGACAATTCTCACTTATCATATTTTTCAAGTATCGTGTCTAGCTTAACAATCGACATAAGAAATACACTTCCGCTTGCAACATGGAGTTTTGCATATGCCCAGATTTTTTTTAGTAGCATTGCCCATTCTGGCGAAATTGAAATAAATGCACACATGGTGCATAACTGTAATTCCTCACCTTAAAGAGTGATGCAGTTCATTTTGCATCATATCGTGACAAAACAGGGTAGGAAAATGCACCCCACACCTTTCAGAAACATGAAAAATTAACATTACAATGGTATTTCACATTTTGTGTTTTCATCAAAAATGAAATATGCATGCCTCTACTAATAACTAGTAAGTACCAAGTCTTATCTGCATTATGTTCTTGAGTCACCCACTTGCCCCCAAAGTCCACCTTGGGACTTTGTCCCCTGTCTCCCCGAGAACCCATCTCCTCCCGGGTCCTTAAGCACATGCCCTTTTTAAATGTAAAATTGGTGTTCCACTCTGTGTGGGATTCATTTTTTTGCCCCAGGGTCTGTGAATTTATTTTTCCGAACTGAAGTATTAAATTGCATTACCATATTTACACATGTATAGTTCATTTCACATTTTGTAGTTCATTTCACATCATTTCATGACAAAACATGGTAGCAAAATACACCTAACACCTTTCAAAAACATGAAAAATTAACATTAGAATATGTTTTTCACATTTAGTGTTTTCATCAAAAATGCTCCTACGCATGTATAATGAGTGTGTGTGTATAATGCACACCCTGGTTTTTATATATCTCATATATAATGCACAGTACAATTCGGTTTCAAGAATTGGCTTTCTTAGTTGTAGGTTGTAAAGCTGTTAGTAAGCTGATCAAGAGTGAATGATATACCTATTCAATGAGTCACCAACCCATTCCACCTCATCCTTCTCTCTCCACTGTGTTAGCATCCCAATTCTTTCACTTCTGTAACCACCTTGTTTATTGTGTAGTAGAAGAAGAGAGATCAGAATTACATTTTGGATATGCAGTGGCCAGGAAGTTATTTTCTATTATTTCTCGCCCAACAAATACCACTGATATGCATGCATTCCATGTGACAGGAGGTACATGCTTGAATTCTACAAGAATGGTACCACTTTTCATGATGCCTCAAAATGCTCTGATACATAGTAAAAAAATCATGGAAAACTGCCATTTCACGTTTGTAGTTTTTTTTTTTTTAATTACTGAAAAAATCCAACCTGGTAATTTGTATTTGCGCCTGTTGATATACACATGTTAAATTCAGTGACATAGTGAAAACATTCATGGTTTCATGTTGCCTATCCAAATTGTTCCATGCAAAATACACACCACAGTTTTTGGGAGCAAGAATTTTGGAAAAAATTACTTGAGTAAATACAGTATTTGTTCCATGTAATGAATGTAGGTGTTTGTGTGTTTTATGTATGAAAACCTTCATTCTAACTACATAATGAATTCATTTTTTTTTCATTGACAGAAAAGTATATGCTATATACTTCAAGGAAGATCCACGTTCACCTGATGAAAAACTTAGAATTCTTGCAAGGTGTTTAAAAATTCTTCCAGCAGGGTGCAACAAACCAAGAGGTGTCTACAAAAACATTTTGAGGTATTTAATTAAAAACCTGTTTTAATTCACTTTTTCATGCAAGTGGATTTTTTTCCCCAATGAATTTAAATCAGTAAATCCTAACTCAGTTTTGGCATTCTGATGATATTACTTTTCGGTACTTGAGGTTTGCTATACTGCCGCACCTTGTTGTCACATCGTGCAGATTTGGACTTGGACATTTTCGAGGGTGGGCAGTTTTTTTTGTTTTTTTTTGCTCAAGGGTGTACAATGTATAAATTTTACCTGTGCTAAAAGCCTTGTCATTCTAGAAGGGGGAGGGGATGCATTGCATCTCTGTATGACAATTCTTCTCTAGCTATGATTGTTTTTTTGTTTTTTGTATTTAGTGGCAAGTTTGAAAGTACGCACCTCATCCATAGAGGCTAACTTATGGGAGAGGCTTCTGTCTGCTAAGTGAGTTAATGTATTTGATGTAGAGAAACAAGGTGTCTACTGACAAAAAAAGACCTTAGAATTCTGGAAATTGTGTAATCAATATTAGATAAACCTGAAATGAGATGTTAGTGTTCACCATAAGAGAGTTGCAGCAGGTAAAACAAAATACATATGTAAGGAAGAGGTGTGTAAGTTTCTATGTGAAAATTGATTGTGTGGTAGCACTAGATGACTTTACGTCAAGGATCCTAGATTCGAATACCGGTCTGGACATTGGTGTTCTTTTTCTTTTTGAACGTTCTATTTATCATATCATATATTGTTTCTTCATCGTTGCGATTGCCCGAAAGTGGCAGAAAAGCACAAAATAACAAAAATAAAAATAGATGTGAAAATTAAAAGGTGAATTAAGAACTGATTGATAAAATATATTTCACGAGCGACGTTCAACAGAAGTTCTGTTAAGATGTAGCAAGCAAATAGCTAAGTTGTGTGAAGGATTTAATCTAAGCTCACACGAAGAGCTAGAGCTCTGTGTGAGCTAGAGCAATGCAAAGCACTTAATTATTGAGAGAAACAATGAATTCCAAGGCTGCAAATTTCTGCAAATGTCAGAATTTGAACTCTAAAATAATAATTCTTATGTGACGAATAGTATCTCATGTTGTAATCCAGTGTGGATTTGAGGTGCTTTGTGTATTGTTGCTTTCCGAAATTATTTTCGTTGTTACCATTCTTTATATAGGCAGCATTTTGCGACAAGTTCTTAGTTAGGTTTTTTTTTCAAGTCCACAGATAGGCTAATCGGAACTGGGCCTACAGTATAAAGTGGGATCCAAACTTTTATTTGTCTCCACTGGGTATGGAATCCAGGGCCCCTTGATTGCAAGGCTTGATGTTATCATCATCATCCTGAAGACCCTTCGTAATGGGTTACATCTGATACATTTATTTTAAACTAAATAGAGTTTGTTATCACCACAGACTGGAAATTAGTTTTTTGCAAAAATACGAGGAATACCTATCTCTCTTCTCTTGTTACTATTCATTAGAAAATAAGGATCATTTCATTTCTTGGGTCATTCCATGCCAAATCAACAAAGTCCACAACCCGACCATCTCAGAATTTTCTGAAACTCTACTATTCGGTAGTCTTCATGAAGATATGAAATCCTGAGAAATTGTAGCTTCCTGTGTGGCGTAGTTATGGAGTTTTGGGGGCTTGAAAATACAAA